>NC_083887.1:15052500-16512774 GCF_032452875.1 Bos javanicus
TTTAGGAAAATGGTTTGGTTTAGGCAATCAAATTAAAAATATGTTTTTCTTATGACCCAGCTGTTTTTTACTGGCACTTATTCTAGAGGAACTCTCATGCTCCAAGAGACATGAAAACATTTATAACAATGGTGTTATAATAACAGAAACTGTATAACTCATTTGCTCATCAACAGAGAATAAATGGTACCATATTCACATAGTCCAAATCTATGCCTCAATCACTGATGCCAAAATTGACTGGTTCTATGAAGATTACATCTTCCAGAAATAACACACACTACACACAAAGATGTCCTTTTCTTCACAGGGGATTGGAATGCAAAAGTAGGAAGTCAAGAAATATGCTGAATAACAGGTAAGTTTGGTCTTGGAGTATGAAATGAAGCAGGGGAAAGGCTAACAGAGTTTTATCAAGAGAATATACTAGTCATAGCAATACACTTTTCCAACAACACAAGAGATGACTCTACACATGGCCATCACCAGATGGTCAACACCAAAATTAGATTGATTATGTTCTTTGTAGCCAAAGATGGAGAAACTCTAAAGTCAGCAAAAACAAGACCTGGCACTGACTGTGGCTCAGATCATGAGCATCTTTACTGTCAAATTCAGACTTAAATTGAAGAACGTAGGGAAAACCACTAGGCCAGTCAGGTAGGACCTAAATCAAGTCCCTTATGATTATACACTGGAAGTGAAGAATAATTCAGTGGATTAAATCTGGTAGACAGAGTGCCTGAAGAACTATGAATGGAAGTTCATAATATTGTACATCAGACAGTGACTTCAACCATCCCAAAGAAAAAGACATGCAAGAAGACAAAGTGGTAGTCTGAGGAGCAAAGATGGGCACAATAAAGGACAGAAATGGTATGGACCTAACAGAAGCAGAAGATATTAAGAAGAGGTGTCAAGAATACACAGAAGAACTGTACAAAAAAGATCTTCTCGACCCAGATAATCACAATGGTGTGATCACTCACCTAGAGCCAAACATCCTGGAATGTGAAGTCAAGTGGGCTGTAGGAAGCATCACTGTGAACAAAGCTGGTGGAGGTGATGGAATACCAGTTGAGCTATTTCAAATCCTGAAAGATGATGCTGTGAAAGTGCTGCACTCAATATGCCAGCAAATTTGGAAAACTCAGCAGTGGCCACAGGACTGGAAAAGGTCAGTTTTCATTCCAATCCCAAAGAAAGGCAATGCCAAAGAATGCTCAAACTACTGCACAATTGCACCATCTCACATGCTAGTAAAGTAATGCTTAAAATTCTCCAAGTTAGGTTGAGTAATAAAGTTACTTTGAACCTCCTCCATAAAAAATTATAGAAACTTGAGTTCTGTGGAAGTTCTATGAGGAGAAATAACATGAAATCACAAAGAAACAAATATTTAATTTATAGCTTTAGCACCCCAGAATATAAAAAGACAAAAGGAAATTAAGGGGTTATCAGAATGATGATTCATTTTTTAAAAAAATCTGCATATAGGGTAGAAGGTAGGATTCAAAGGAATCTTTTAAAGCACATAATCTGTACATTAAATTTTCTCTTCTTTCACATGAAATCCTGTGAATAACACTGTCTTTATTATTAATTTTATATCATATTTTGGTCTAAATGTAATACATTTTAGTGAATGAAAGCTGCTCAGTAATATCTGTCTTTTTGTGACCTTATGGACTATACAGTCCATGGAATTCTCCAGGTCAGAATGCTGGAGTGGGTAGGCTTTCCCTTCTCCAGGGGATCTTCCTAACCCAGGGATCAAACCCAGGGCTCCTGCATTGCAGGTGGATTCTTTACCAGCTGAGCCACAAGGGAAGCCCAAGAATACTGGAGTAGGTAGCCTGTCCCTTCTCCAGGGCATCTTCCTGACCCAGGAATTGAACTGGGGTCTCCTGCATTGCAGGCAGATTATTTACCAACTGAGCTATATATTACAAATTCTTTAAGAGATGATATACCAGACCACCTCACCTGTCTCCTGAGAAACCTGTATGCACGTCAAGAAGCAACAGTTAGAATCAGACATGGAAAATTAGGGAAGGAGCATGTCAAGGCTGTATATTGTCACCCTGCTTATTTAACTTTATGAAGACTACATCATGTGAAATACCAGGCTGGATGAATCATAAACTGGAATCAAGACTGCCAGGAGAAGTATCAATAGCCTCACATATATATATGATACCACTTTAATGGCAGAAAGTGAAGAGTAACTAGAGAGTCTCTTGATGCGGTTGAAAGGAGAGTGAAAAAGCTGGGTTAAAACTTATTATTCAAAAACAGAAGATCATAGCATCTGGTCCCATCACTTCATGGCAAATAGATGGGGAAAACAATGGAAATAGTGACAGACTTTATTTTCCTGGGCTCCAAAATCACTGTAGCCAGTGACTGCAGCCATGAAATGAAAAGCTGCTAGCTCCTTGGAAGTAAAGCTCTGACAAATCTAGAGCTAGTGTATTAAAAAAGCAGAGACATCACTTTGCCAATAAGGGTCCATACAGTCAAAGCTATGTTTTTTTCAGTAGTCATGTATGGATATGAGAGTTGGACCATAAAGAAGGCTGAGCACTGAAGAACTGATGCTTTGGAACTATGGTGCTAGAAAAGACTCTTGAGAGTCCCTTGGACAGCCAGGAGATCAAACCAGTCAATCCTAAAGGAAATCAACCCTGAATATTCACTGGAAGGATTGATGCTGAAGCTCCAGTACTTCGGCCACCTGATTCAAAGAGCCAACTCAATGGAAAAGACTCTGATGTTGGGAAAGATTGAGGGCAAGAGGAGAAAGGAGAAACAGAGGATGAGATGGTTGGATGGCATCACTGACTCAATGGACGTGAGATTGAGCAAACGCTGGGAGACAGTGAAGAGCAGGGAAGCCTGCCGTGCTGCAGTCCATGAGGTCGCAAAAACTTGGACACAACTTAGTGACTGAACAACAATGGATGGTGGGTTTCTTCAGTTGTTTATGACTTTACAAAACAGCGTTATAATGAGTGTACTATTTTATAGTTCTTATAAATAGGAGTACTATTTATTAATATTCTATAGTAAATAGTACAGAAAATAGTATGTTTTATAGTGCTGATAAAATGTCTTTAAACTAAGTTTCTTTATTCAAACTATTATATACAGTTATATCTGTCCATAAACTACTTTCTTCAAACTATGAGGATTTTGTAATTCAATTTATCTTCTGCCTCAACCATATAGGCTCTGTTTTTACCTCCTTTTGCTTGACATCATTGCTGTATTGATATTATCAGTCTTCTTATATGGAAGGCCCTCTTGTTCCCTGAAGATGAGAGCTCCCCACATCTGAGCTGCTCCAACCAGACCCCTCATCTGTACTAAAACTATACAGTTGTCCATGCTCTGATAGACCATGGTTTTATCAAAGACAAAACTATATTTTATGTTTACATTGTATGATCATTACACATAACAAATTCTCAAAGGTGAAAAAGGTACTAGAGATTGCCTTGCCCTAATTTGATAATTCCTTTTATCTATAGTACAGTTACAATTTAGAATGCACTTTCACATCAGCTCATTTGATCCTTACAACTACATTAATTAGGTTATATAACTATTACCATCTTACAGGTCAGAAACAGAAACAAAAGTAGGTGTTTCTATGACATCCCTGAGGTCATGCATTTAGTTAGATGTGAACCCAGAAACTGATATTCCTTGTCCGTTATACGTGGATGAGACACTCTACATTAAAGTACTGACACTTTCTCCTTGTCCTAAACTTGCAAGACAGCTGTAAAATATTAAAATAAAATATTATGAAAGTGAAACACTTTCAAACTCATTCTATGAGGCTACCATCCCCCTGATACCAAAACCAGACAAAGATACCACAAAAAAAGAAAATTACAGGCCAATATCACTGAAGAACATAGATGCAAAAATCCTCAGCAAAATGCCAGCAAACTGATTCCAACAATACATTAAGATGCAAAGCAATCCTGAGAAAGACAAATAGAATGAAAGAATCAGACTCCCTGAATTTAGCATACACTACAAAGCTACAGTAGTCAAAACAGTAAGGTACTTGCACAAAAATAGAAATATAGATCGATAAAAGGGCATAGAAAGTCCAGAAATAAACCCATCCACCAAAGGGGGCAAGAATATACAATGGAGAAAAGACATTCTCTTGATTAAGTGGTGCTGGGAAAACTGGATAGCTACATGTAAAAGAATGAAATTAGAACATCTGCTAATATCATATACAAAAATAAACTCAACATGCATTAAAGACCTAAGCATAAGACCAAATACTATAAAAGTCCTAGAGAAAACATAAGCAGAACACTCTTCGACTTAAATCACAGCAGTAGTTTTTTTTTTTTTTTGGACCTATCTCCTAGAGCAATGGAAATAAGAGCAAAAATTTAAAAATGGGACTAAATTAAGCACGAAAGTTTTGCACAGCAAAAAGACCATAAACAAAACAAAAAGGCAACCTACAGAATGGGAGAAAATATTTACAAATGACAAATCTGACAAGGGATTAACTTCCAAAATATACAAACAGCTCAGTATTAGAAAAAAAAATAGCACAAAATATGCAGAAGACCTAAATAGGAATTTCTACAAAAAACATAAAGATGGCAAATAGGCACATAAAAAAATGTTCAACATGGCTAACTGCTAGAGAAATGCCAATCAAAACTATAGTGAAGCATCATCTCACATCAAAACGTCTACAAATAATAAATGCAGGAGAGGGTGCAGGAAAAAATAGAACCCTCCTACAATGTTGTTGGGAATGTAAATTGGTATAGCCACTATACAGAACGACATGTATGTTCCTTAAAAAAGTAAACATAGAGTTACCATATGATCCTGTAATCCCATTCTTGGGCATATATCCAGAGCAAATTCTAATTAAAAAAGATATACACACACACCCCTATGTTCATAGCATATTTACAATAGCCAAGACATGGAAACAACCTAATGTCCATTGACAGATTAATGAATAAAGATGTGATGTATGTATGCATATATGTATATTATATGTGCATGTGTGTGTGTATATATGTGTGTGTGTATATGTGTGTAATATTACTCAACCATAAAAAACAATGACATAATGCCATCTGTGGCAACATGGATGGACCTAGAGATTATCATAATAAGTGAAGTAAGCCAAAGACAAATATCATATGTCAAATATATCATATTCCACTGATTCATGGGATCTCAAAAAGGTAACAAATGAACTTATTTATGAAACAGAAACAGACCCACAATATAGAAACCAAGCTTACGGTTCCCCAAAGGGGAAAGGTGGGGGAAGGGATAAATTAAGAGTTTGGGATTAACATATACACACTGCTATACATAAAATAGATAACCAACAAGGGCCTACTGTATAGTACAGGGAACTAGATTCAATGTCTTATAATAAACTATCAGGGACAAGAATCTGAAAAATAATACATACATATATATGTGTGTGTGTGTGTGTGTGTGTGTGTGTGTGTGTGTGTGTATTGAATTGCTGTTGCTGTACACCTGAAACTAACATGATGTTCTAAATCAGCTATACTTCAATTAAAAAATAATAAAAATAAAAATGAGATTATAATCTATAAAACAAACTTAAATTATGATGAGTTATTAAAAATACTTATAAAGAATACTAGTGCTTCTGTTAAATCTGTTACTTTTGAAATGAAGTTCATTATCCACATATTAAACATTATTGATGGCAAGGCAAGATAAATTTGATCATGAGTTTCTGTCAGATTTTGCTCTTAAGGTATAGTCTCCAAGGTTTTCATACATACACCTGTAGCTTTCAGTAAGAAGACACTAGCAAATCCTTGCTTAAAATTGACCAGTGCAGAAATATTTTTCTACTAACATATCTAAGGCAGAAAGAAAATGGGTTTAAAAAACAATGCTAGACCATGTTACCAGACTTTTTTTCTTTCCTTCTCTGTTTCATTTTTTACATTAGTTTCCTTACCTCCAAAAAGGTGGAATGCTTTTCTGCAGTTTGGTAGGGGCCACTTTGCAGAGCTGGATTTCTGAAAGCTTTGTTTTCTTTTCAAATATTCTTTAGTAAAGAATGTTTTTGTGGCATTGTTCAGTTCTAGAGCAAAGCAAATGAAAATAGCATTTTAAAACATTAATTTGAGTAAAATGGCAAGAACCCAAAAAATTATTGTTGCAGTATTCTGATAATAAATTCAGATCTCTTTTAAGACAGTGAAGACAAAAGTAGAGTCAACTTTGTTTTTAACCCAAGCAAACAAAATTTCTCTGAATTTGATGCAACTTTGATATGCCTACACATACACCTACTGAGCAGCTCCTATGTCAGATAAAACACCAGAAATGAAAGAAACAGTGATGACTGAGATATAGTCCTTGCCCTCAAGAAGACTGCAGTCTAAAAGATGGTAATAAACAGGTACACTATAAAAGGGGGAAAATATGTTATGGGTGCAGCAACAGAGTAACTAGAGTGCAATCATGGCTCAGGAGTGATAATGAAAAGGAAAAATCACTAGAAGCTTTTACTTTATAGTTTTATTTCTTTCCATATGTGATGGACTGACTGTGTAGAGTCTAATGCTGCTGATATGAAGAAGTCAAAAAAATGTAGAAATAAATTCTCAACCCTTCAGAAACTTGTGCACGAGTTAAAGAGAAAAGGAAAATATTCATTTGAAGTAAACAAATACCAATCAAAAAACAAATATGATGATATTCACTTTAAAAAAGAGTCTCTAGAACATGAGCCAAGGAAAGCAAGGCATAATCTGAATTGAACTATTTGATGGAGAAGTTCTTCCCAGGGAGGCCAGTGTAGAGCTAGTTACTACTGGCTGAGAAGTACACAAGTCTTTCCGTCAATGGTGCCCTCTTACTTTCATCCCACAATTATTCCTGTACTGTCTTCTCAGCTTCCATCCTTACAAAGGCTTTGAGCTTCTTCTCTAACCAGTTACATCAAATTTTCTCTATTTTTTCTAACTACTCTCTTGGATTTATTCTTATCTAAGCAATGGGCACAGTTCATGGGGTCGCTAGGAGTTGGACATGACTGAACGACTTCACTTTCACTTTTCACTTTCATGCATTGGAGAAGGAAATAGCAACCCACTCCAGTGTTCTTGCCTGGAGAATCCCAGGGACGGAGAGCCTGGTGGGCTTCCGTGTATGGGGTCGCACAGAGTCGGATACGACTGAAGCGACTTAGCAGCAGCAGCAAGCAATGGACAGGGAAAACATTTTGGAAGTTTACATTTAACAACAAAAGAAATAAGGCCAAATAAGGAAGGCTAGGTAATAAACCTGCAACTCTCTTTAACTCCCTTCCCCAGTCTACACCCAAGGGCCAGTAATTCAAGCACACACGATAGAGAAAAAGTATTTTCATAGTCTATGTACTCATTGTGTATGTTGGAGGTTGTTATGGCCAGTGAATGTTTTAACTTTCACACGTTTAATAGTTAAATCATTTCAGATTGGATATTCTCAGTGTTTTCTGCAGCAGTGCACATGTATTTTGTCAAAGTCCACTTTGCCCACTGCCTGTGAACAGCCCCTTAGTAAAAGGTGGTCATGGCACTACTACTTGGTTAAAATGGCTCATCAGTGTCATTCATAGTGATGAAGAGAATGGAAGAAGTTATCCAATGACTACAACACATTTACTTACATAACAATTGTCTTCTTGTAGAGCTTAAGCAGTGATAACTATAAATCACGGTATTTTCTGAGAAATTAAAAATCCTATGAAATAACCAGGATTGTGTTAACAATTAACTGTTGGACTCACAACTTCCTAAATGCCTTTAAAAGTAAGACCAGTGTGGTGGGTAAATTATTCTTGTGGGAGATAATATAAACCAAGGAGAAGAGTTTGCAACCCCCAAATTTTTGTTCCTTTCCTTTCTTTTCCTCCTCTCCCTCCACCTCCTCCTTCCTCTGGAGAGCTTGTACCCTTGCTCTAAAATGCTGATGCAAAAACCAGAGGATATCACTGCACTGGCCTCTCTTAAAATGAAAACTTACTTGGAAGTGTAATTGCATTCAATAAACCAGATCAAAAAGACATTCTTGTAAGAGTCATCCAGAAGTGCAGTTTTGAGAGCTGGTCACAAATCAGATTTGTCTTAGTGGGTAGATGACGGAGATAAAAGTAATAATGATAACTGTGATTTTTTCTTCTAGCTTCAAGAACTTAATACATGATGCACTTCTAACATATAACAAACCCAAATGGAAACCAAAGAAGGAAAGGTTTCAAAAATTATTTATAATACCTAACAAAATTATGATCAGAGGAATTACTTTATTAAATGTACAAAATGGGATGGGAGATGTACCTACAATGTTCTGTTGAACATAAATACATGTGTCCATAACGTAGTCTTATGAAATGTTGGAAGATTCTACACTTGATCTGAAAGACCTTTGGAGAAGAGTGGATCCAAAAGCCCTTGTCCCTCCATCTGCTGGGCCAAATAAGAACTGGGTTCTAATGCTTCCTAACGGTGGCACCTTTCATAAGCTGTTGAACTTCTCTTTGTACTTGCTTTCTGCCTCATCTCTGGCAAACACTTATCCTGCAATAGCTATGTGCCTGGCACTTTGCTGGTCTAGCTAGAAATACAGAAATTAATTAAATCTAATTTCTGTCTGCTGGGAACTGTACTAGATCAGTGATTCCAAAATACCCGTCTGGAGCCTGGCTACGCATCAGAGTTGCTGAGGGGATTTGTTAAAAAGACAATTTCTAGGACTTTGCCCAGATATTACTGAAGCAGAATTGCTGTGGATGTGACCTAGCAGTCTGTACTTTCTATAGGCACCTTGGATAATTTTAATGCACAGTCAACCACTAGATGAAATGACCTTAAATCCTTTTCTATTCTAAAAGCACCTGAATTTATTTAAATAAGTTAAACCTTATCTCTTACAGTTTATCTGCTATAAACTGTACAAACCTTACCCAAGGATGCTGTTCTTTCTACAGAACGACATTGCTTCATTCTAGTGGTATTTGAACTTGGTACTGCAGGATTTTGCAACAGATAACTATTCAATACTAACTTTCTCTGAATTATTTAGAAGAAGCACTAAGAAAAATCTGAAGGCAGACCAAGATGCAGGGCTCAGAGTAAAAGGTGATAAAAACTACCTTTCTCTCCTCCTTTGTCAACTCTACCTATTAGGGAGCAGAGGCTTCTTACTACAATATATTATAATGTATTGAATGAATTAATATTTCATATCATTCAATATGATGGAGAAGGACAAATCCCTGAATATCCTAGAAAGAGTCTAAAGTCTATTCAGATGGTACATTTAAATGTGGTGGCAGTACCAGTGGAAAACAGCAGCATCTTTGTGTGACACTACCATAGAAATAATAAGTAAGTGTTAAAAGTTATAGTCTTCTTGACTTGGCTGAGTGCAAGAGTCAATTACCAAATACATAAAAACATAATTCACTTTATTACAGGGTGTATTACCATGAGTTTCACTGTATTGTACCATAAATAATAAAATAAGGACAACCACAAACAAAGCACAATTTTGAACTACAAGCAGTACCAACAGGGTGGTATAACTTTGATGTCTGCTTTATGCTTAAACTGGAGAAGGAAATGGCAATGCACTCCAGTATTCTTGCCTGGAGAATTCCATGGACAGAGGAACCTGGTGGGCTACAGCCCATGGGGTCACAAAAAGCTGGACACGACTGAACAACTTTCACTTCATTTCACTTATGCTTAAATATGGGCAATTTTATATTTCAAAGCTGGTTATAATTAAGTTATATTATAATTTATAATTATTAAGCAAATATTTGTTAGTAATATTTTAAGCATTCTGCTAAGTATAAGAGTTAAAACTGTGAAACATTCTTTTCTGCTCCACAAAAGACACTGTCAAGTGAATGAACAGTTGACTCACACAGGCTGGGAGAAAATATTTGCAAAAGGCATATCCGATAAAGGACTGTTATCCAAAAATACCCAAAAAAGTCTTAAAACTAAATAGCAAGAAAATAACTCAATTTTAAAAAAATGGATTTATCTCTGGGCTTTCTATTTTGTTCCATTGATCTATATTTCTGTCTTTGTGCCAGTACCATACTGTCTTGATAACTGTGGCTTTGTAGTAGAGCCTGAAGTCAGGTAGGTTGATTCCTCCAGTTCCATTTTTCTTTCTCAAGATCGCTTTGGCTATTCGAGGTTTTTTGTATTTCCATACAAATTGTGAAATTATTTGTTCTAGCTCTGTGAAGAATACTGTTGGTAGCTTGATAGGGATTGCATTGAATCTATAAATTGCTTTGGGTAGTATACTCATTTTCACTATATTGATTCTTCCAATCCATGAACATGGTATATTTCTCCATCTGTTAGTGTCCTCTTTGATTTCTTTCACCAGTGTTTTATAGTTTTCTATATATAGGTCTTTAGTTTCTTTAGGTAGATATATTCCTAAGTATTTTATTCTTTTCGTTGCAATGGTGAATGGAATTGTTTCCTTAATTTCTCTTTCTGTTTTCTCATTATTAGTGTATAGGAATGCAAGGGATTTCTGTGTGTTGATTTTATATCCTGCAACTTTACTATAATCATTGATTAGTTCTAGTAATTTTCTGGTGGAGTCTTTAGGGTTTTCTATGTAGAGGATCATGTCATCTGCAAATAGTGAGAGTTTTACTTCTTCTTTTCCAATTTGGATTCCTTTTATTTCTTTTTCTGCTCTGATTGCTGTGGCCAAAACTTCCAAAACTATGTTGAATAGTAATGGTGAAAGTGGGCACCCTTGTCTTGTTCCTGACTTTAGAGGAAATGCTTTCAATTTTTCACCATTGAGGATAATGTTTGCTGTGGGTTTGTCATATATAGCTTTTATTATGTTGAGGTATGTTCCTTCTATTCCTGCTTTCTGGAGAGTTTTTATCATAAATGGGTGTTGAATTTTGTCAAAGGCTTTCTCTGCATCTATTGAGATAATCATATGGTTTTTGTTTTTCAATTTGTTAATGTGGTGTATTACATTGATTGATTTGTGGATATTGAAGAATCCTTGCATCCCTGGGATAAAGCCCACTTGGTCATGGTGTATGATCTTTTTAATGTATTGTTGGATTCTGATTGCTAGAATTTTGTTTAGGATTTTTGCATCTATGTTCATCAGTGATATTGGCCTGTAGTTTTCTTTTTTTGTGGCATCTTTGTCAGGTTTTGGTATTAGGGTGATGGTGGCCTCATAGAATGAGTTTGGAAATATAGATCAATGGAACAAAATAGAAAGCCCAGAGATAAATCCACGCACATATGGACACCTTATCTTTGACAAAGGAGGCAAGAATATACAGTGGATTAAAGACAATCTCTTTAACAAGTGGTGCTGGGAAATCTGGTCAACCACTTGTAAAAGAATGAAACTAGAACACTTTCTAACACCATATACAAAAATAAACTCAAAATGGATTAAAGATCTCAACGTAAGACCAGAAACTATAAAACTCCTAGAGGAGAACATCGGCAAAACACTCTCTGACATACATCACAGCAGGATCCTCTATGACCCACCTCCCAGAATATTGGAAATAAAAGCAAAAATAAACAAATGGGACCTAATTAAACTTAAAAGCTTCTGCACATCAAAGGAAACTATTAGCAAGGTGAAAAGACAGCCTTCAGAATGGGAGAAAATAATAGCAAATGAAGCAACCGACAAACAACTAATCTCAAAAATATACAAGCAACTCCTACAGCTCAACTCCAGAAAAATAAATGACCCAATCAAAAAATGGGCCAAAGATCTAAATAGACATTTCTCCAAAGAAGACATACAGATGGCTAACAAACACTTGAAAAGATGCTCAACATCACTCATTATCAGAGAAATGCAAATCAAAACCACTATGAGGTACCATTTCACACCAGTCAGAATGGCTGCGATCCAAAAGTCTACAAATAATAAATGCTGGAGAGGGTGTGGAGAAAAGGGAACCCTCTTACACTGTTGGTGGGAATGCAAACTAGTACAGCCACTATGGAGAACAGTGTGGAGATTCCTTAAAAAACTGGAAATAGAACTGCCTTATGATCCAGCAATCCCACTGCTGGGCATACACACTGAGGAAACCAGAAGGGAAAGAGACACGTGTACCCCAATGTTCATCGCAGCACTGTTTATAATAGCCAGGACATGGAAGCAAAGCTGTGGTACATATACACAATGGAGTATTACTCAGCCATTAAAAAGAATACATTTGAATCAGTTCTAATGAGGTGGGTGAAACTGGAGTCTATTATACAGAGTGAAGTAAGCCAGAAGGAAAAACATAAATACAGTATACTAACGCATATATATGGAATTTAGAAAGATGGTAATGATAACCCTGTATACGAGACAGCAAAAGAGACACTGATGTATAGAACAGTCTTATGGACTCTGTGGGAGAGGGAGAGGGTGGGAAGATTTGGGAGAATGGCATTGAAACATGTGAAATGTCATGTATGAAACGAGATGCCAGTCCAGGTTCAGTGCACAATGCTGGATGCTTGGGGCTGGTGTGCTGGGACGGCCCAGAGGCATGGTATGGGGAGGGGGGAGGGAGGAGGGTTCAGGATGGGGAGCATGTGTATACCTGAAATTTAAAAATGTTAAAAATTATTAAAAAAAAAATTAAAAAAAATAAAAAATAAAAAAATGGGCCAAAGACCTTAACAGTCATCTCACCAAAGAAGATATGCAGACAGCAAATAAACATGTGAAAAGATGCTATACATCATATGTCATTAGGGAAATGCAAATTAAAATATTAATGAGATACCACTGCCCACCTATTAGAATGGTCAAAATCCAGAGCACAGATAACACAATTTCTGGCAAGGATGTGGACAACAGGCACTCTCAGTCACTGCTGGCAGGTATACAAAATGGTACAGCCACTCTGGAAGATGGTTTGGTGGCTTCTTAAAAAACTAAAAATACTCTTACTACATACAATTTAGCAGTCATGCTCCTTGGTATTTAGCCAAAGAAGCTGAAAACTTAGGTCCACATAAAGACTTGCAAATAGATGTTTTTAACAGCTTTATTCATAATTTCCAAGTTGGAAGCAACAACCATGTCCTTCAGCAGGTGAATAGATAAACTGGTACCTTTAGACAATGGAATATTATTTAGTGCTAAAGTGGTCCCATGGGCTGTAGCCCACCAGACTCCTCTGTCTGTGGAATTTTCTAGGTAACAATACTGGAGTTGGTAGCCATTTCCTTCTCCGAGGGATCTTCCCAACCAGGGAACAAACCTGGGTCTCTTGCATTGCAGGCAGGTTCTTTACCATCGGAGCCACCAGGGAAGTCCCCCAAAAGAAATAAGCTATCAAGCCCCAGGAGGACATGGGGGAATATTAAATGCATATTAGTAAGTTAAAGAAGCCAATCTGAAAAGGCTACATACTGTATGATTCCAACTACATGATGTTCTGGAAAAGGCAAAACTATGGAGACAGTGAAAAGATCTGGGGTTGGGGGTGAAGGATGAATAGGGATGAATGAATGAGGAGCAGAGGATTCTTGGGGCAGTGAAAATATTCTCTTTGATACTCTAATGATGGATATGTGTCACTATACATTTGTCCAAATTCATGGAATGTACAACATCAAGAGTGAACCCTAATGTAAACTATGGACTTTAGATGATAATCATGTATCAATACAGGCTGACAGAATTTAACACATGTTCCACTGTAGAACATGGGTAGAGAGTAGAGAGTAGAGAGTATGGGTAATGGGGGATGTGTGTGAGGGGGCAGGAGGTGTATAAGAAATCCCTCTATCTTCTACTTAATTTTGCTGTGAATACGAAACTGCTCTAAAAAATAAAGTCTATTAAAAAATATTTAGAAAACATTTTCTTCAAACAGTGCACAAAACTAACAGTGCTGAGAACAATGCTGCATCATAATATCAGAAGTTTTTAATGTGAAAATCTCATTTTAAATAAAAATTTTAAATAATTTTTCAATAAAATTTTTGATTTACAAAAGCAAATTGTGAAATAGACATAGTACATGCAGGGATGTGAGAGCTGTCTTTGAAGAATGCTGAGTGCCAAAGAATTGATGCTTTTGAAGTGTTGTGTTGGAGAAGACTCTTGAGAGTCCCTTGGACTGCAAGGAGATCCAACCAGTCCATCCTAAAGGAGATCAGTCCTGGGTGTTCACTGGAAGGACTAATGTTGAAGCTGAAAATCCAGTACTTTGGCCACCTCATGTGAAGAGTTGACTCATTGGAAAAGATCCTGATTCTGGGAGGGACTGGGGGCAGGAGGAGAAGGTGACGACAGAGGACGAGATGGCTGGATGGCATCACCGACTCAATGGACATGACTTTGGGTGAACTCCGGGAGTTGGTGATGGACAGGGAGGCCTGGTGTGCTGCGATTCATGGGGTTGCAAAGAGTCGGACACGACTGAGCAACTGAACTGAACTGAACTGAGTAAATAGGTAACCCTAAGTTGTGAGGTAATGGCTCAGTGGTAAAGAGTCTGCCTGCCAATGCAGAAGATGTGGGTTTGATCCCTGGGTCTGGAAGATCCCCTAGAGAAGGAAATGGCAACCCACTCTAGTATTCTTGCTTGGAAAGTTCCATGGTCTGAGGGGTCTGGCAGGTTAATTCAGGCCTTTGGGTCCTGTTAAGGAGGGACTATAATAAGATTATTATTATAAATGCAAAAAAGCTATGACAAACCTAAATAGCATATTAAAAAGCAAAGAAATCATTTTGCTAACAAATATCCATATAATTGAAGCTATGGTTTTCCAGTAGTCAAGTACGGATATGAGAGGTGGACCATAAAGAAGGCTGAGTGCAGAACTAATAGTTTTGAACTACGGTGTTGGAGAAAACTCTTGAGAGTCCCTTGGACTGTAAGGAAATCAAACCAGTGAATCATAAAGGAAATCAATCCTGAATATTCACTGGAAGGATTGATGCTGAAGCTGAAGCTCCAAAACTTTGGCCACCTGATGCGAAGAGCCAGCTCACTGGAAAAGACCCTGGAAAAGATGCTGAGAAAGACTGAGGGCAAGAGAAGGGGACAACAGAGGATGAAATGGTTGGATGGCATCACTGACAACGGACGTGAGCTTGAGCACACTCAGGGAGACAGTGAAGGACAGGGAAGCCTGGCATGCTGCATTCCATGGGGTCGCAAAGAGTCAGACATGACTTAGTGACTGAACAACAATGACAAATTATAAATACAGGGCACAGTTATTTAGAGGCACCCAGTGGTATTATGTTTTAAAAGGATAGGTATTAAAAGGATAGGATATATGTGTCCAGCTATCTCATTTAGATGACTAAAGTCCTTGTTTCCCTACTTAAAATTACATCTATTATGAAAGCTTGATATTTGACTTCACTTTACTCTGTATCAGTGAAAATCTATAAACTATCTTAAAATTGTCTTCAGAGTTTCAATGGCAGTGCTTGATTTACACTTCTGCAAGAGGGGCAAAAAGTCTCACTTGCAAGGGACCCCAGCTCTCCTAGTGAAACACGTTTTGTACCCACGTGAGCACCCAGAAATGATTGTCTATAAGGGGAACAATGCCAGTTAGAGAAAACTTGAGTTTGCTACTACAGCTTGCATTTAACAGAATCTGACTACTTGGACTCAAGAAATACCAATAAGTCTCAGATTCAACTTTTCAGACCTGGCAGGTTCTCACCCTAGGGAGGTTGCATGGTCTCCTAGTAACTGAATGTCCTATGTGATTCGTGGTCAGAGGAACTCTGAGTGTTGGGAAAGAGAAGCCAACCAGGAATATGTCATTCAGTACTGATGAATACTTATCTATGTATCCTCTGAATATAAAATTTAACCTGATTTAATACCCTTCCTATTGAACTGTTTAGAGTTAAAATCTAGTTTAAGAAGCCCCATTCTCCAACTAATTATGTAGGCTTTTCTAAAACGAGCTTGAACGTCTGGAAGTTCATGGTTCGTGTATTGCTGAAGCCTGGCTTGGAGAATTTTGGGCATTACTAACATGTGAGATGAGTGCAATTGTGCAGTAGGTTTGAGCATTCTTTGGGATTGCCTTTCTTTGAGATTGGAATGAAAACTGACCTTTTCCAGTCCTGTGGCCACTGATGAGTTTTTCAAATTTGCTGCCATATTGAGTGCAGCACTTTCACAGCATCATCTTTTAGGATTTGAAACAGTTCAACTGGAATCCCACCCCCTCCACTAGCTTTGTTCATAGTGATGCTTCCTAAAGCCCACTTTAACTTCATATTCCAGGATGTCTGGCTCTAGGTGAGTGATCACACCATCATGATTATGTGGGTCGTGAAGGTCTTTTTTGTACAGTTCTTCTGTGTATTCTTGACACCTCTTCTCAATATCTTCTGCTTCTGTTAGGTCCATACCATTTCTGTCCTTTATTGAGCCCATCTTTGCATGAAATGTTCCCTTGGTATCTCTAATTTCCAAGAGATGGAGCTAGAGCGCCTGAGACCTCCTTGCAGCGGCGGGACTTCCTCTGACTTAGTGGCAGACATCTTGTTTCGTTTTAACAACACTGAGCTTCTACATGTGCGAGGATCGGTGGTAGACACTATAGTGATTGGAAGCGACTTGCTGATCAAACCTGGGGCCCGGCAGTGAAAGCACTGAGTCCTAATCACTGAACCGCCAGGGAATTCCCCAAACCTGTAAAAGAAGTGTTACTCCAGGCTGAAGGAAAATGATCCGAGATGGAAAGCTGGATTTGTGCAAAGGAATGAAGGTTCCGGAGCAGTGAGTGGTGGCTGTGCAGCACTGCAGTGGCGAGGGGCGGCGGCCTGGAGCCGGAGCTGCTGAAAGGAGATATCCCACGTCCAGGGTCGGAGAAACCTCAGTAAGACGGTGGGTGCTGAGAGAGGGCATCAGAGGGCAGCAGACTGAAACCACAATCACAGAAAACTAACCAATCTAATCACATGGACCACAGCCTTGTCTAACTCAAAGAAACTATGAGCCATGTCATGTAGGGTCACGGTGGAGAGTTCTGACAGAATGCGGTCCACTGGAGAAGGGAATGGCAAACCACTTCAGTATTCTAACACCCCAAAAAGATGTCCTTTTCATTAGAGGGGACTGGAATGCAAAAGTAGGAAGTCAAGAAACACCTGGAGTAACAGGCAAATTTGGCCTTGGAGTACAGAATGAAGCAGGGCAAAGGCTAATAGAGTTTTGCCAAGAAAATGCACTGGTCATAGCAAACACCCTCTTCCAACAACACAAGAGAAGACTCTATACATGGACATCACCAGATGGTCAACACCGAAATCAGATTGATTATATTCTTTGCAGCCAAAGATGGAGAAGCTCTATACAGTCAGAAAAACAAGACCAGTAACTGACTGTGGCTCAGATCATGAACTCCTTATTGCCAAATTCAGACTGAAATTGAAGAAAGTGGAGAAAACCACTAGACCATTCAGGTATGACCTAAATCCCTTACAATTATACAGTGGAAGTGAGAAATAGATTTAAGGGACTAGATCTGATAGACAGAGTACCTGATGAACTGTGGATGGAGGTTCATGACATTGTACAGGAGACAGGGATCAAGACCACCTCCAAGAAAAAGAAATGCAAAAAGCAAAATGGCTGTCTGAGGCAGCCTTACAAATAGTTGTGAAAAGAAGAGAAGCGAAAAGCAAAGGAAATATATACCCATCTGAATGCAGAGTTCCAAAGAATAGCAAGGTGAGATAAGAAAGCCTTTCTCAGTGATCAGGGCTATAGTCCATGGGGTCGCAAAGAGTTTGACACAACTGAGTGACTAAGCACACAGGCATAGACACGGTATGATAAAGACAAAGTGCTAAGTACTTTTAGTGTTGAGATGTATCCTATTATTATTTTGCATTTAAAGATACTAGTGGATCCTCAAAAGGTTATCATAGCATACATCCTCAGCTTCGAAGAATTCATGATTGTCTGTCTTCTGTATGAGAAGAAACAGGACTTCATCCTCCCTGCCCCAACATCATATTTAATGCTGTATATCTTGATTTACTTATTTATTTTTAAAAGCTGTCAAATTAACACATTCCCATGGTTTAAGAAATCCAATGATGTAAAAGAGCATTAAAAAAAAAACCAAAAACAAAACACCAATGAAGATCTGTTCCACTCCTTCTATCTCCAGCTCCACTCACAACTTTGAGGGACTGTTTTAAATATTCCCGTTTGCTGTTTTTTTTTTCTTTCCTGGTGTTAACATCCATAAGTGCAAGTCAGTGTTTTTCAAGATTTGGTTTACAAGGCACTAACTGTGGAAAATTCTGAAAGAGATGGGAATACCAGACCTGCCTCTTGAGAAACCTGTATGCAGGTCAGGAAGCAACAGTTAGAACTGGACATGGAACAACAGACTGGTTCCAAATAGGAAAAGGAGTACGTCAAGGCTGTATATTGTCACCCTGCTATTTAACTTCTATTCAGAGTACATCATGAGAAACGCTGGGCTGGAAGAAGCACAAGCTGGAATCAGGACTGGCGGGAGAAATATCAGTAACCTCAGATATGCAGATGACACCACCTTTATGGCAGAAAGTGAAGAGGAACTAAAAAGCCTCTTGATGAAAGTGAAAGAGGAGAGTAAAAAAGTTGGCTTAAAGCTCAACACTCAAAAAACTAAGATCACGGCATCTGGTCCCATCACTTCATGGGAAATAGATGGGGAAACAGTGGAAACAGTGTCAGACTTTCTTTTTTGGGGCTCCAAAATCACTGCAGATGGTGACTGCAGCCATGAAATTCAAAGATGCTTACTCCTTGGAAGGAAAGTTAAGACCAACCTAGATAGCATATTGAAAAGCAGAGATATTACTTTGCCAACAAATGTCCATCTAGTCAAGGCTATGGTTTTTCCAGTGGTCATGTATGGCCATGAGAGTTGGACTGTGAAGAAAGCTGAGCACTGAAGAATTGATGCTTTTGAACTGTGGTGTTGGAGAAGGCTCTTGAGAGTCCCTTGGACTGCAAGGAGACCCAACCAGTCCATACTAAAGGAGACCAGTCCTGGGTGTTCATTGGAAGAACTGATGCTGAAGCTGAAACTCCAATACTTTGGCCACCTCATGCGAAGACTTGACTCATTAGAAAAGACCCTGATGCTGGGAGGGATTGCGGGCAGGGGGAGAAGGGGACGACAGAGGATGAGATGGCTGGATGGCATCACCGACTCAATGGGCATTGCTGGGAGCAGGAGCTCCGCCCATGGCAAAGGTCATGAGGAAGGAGCCTCGGCATACGCAAAGGTGGGATCGAGCCTCAGGAGTCCCCCTGGAAATTCTCGAGCATCTACCCCCAAAACCAGAGTCTGCCTACTTTCTGCTTTGTGCTCTCACCTACACCTCTGACTTTACGGGGGGCTGTCCCCCACTACCTCTCTCTGAAAACAAGAGTTAACTTACAGCTCCAGTTAATAAAGTTCCTGGGTGTGATAGTGTTTCAACCTACAAACTCCTTTGGAAGTCCTCTAGCCTGCCTGAATAGGTTTTTCCGGCCACATGTGATTGTTCAGAGCCTCCCAACTGTGAGAGGCATAAGATGTTCTAAACTGTCTAAATACAGATTCCTTTGAGCAGTCAAAAGATTGATTAGAAATTGTATTGGTGAAGGGTTTTTCACTTGTTGGGCCAATGTTTGCTGCTAAGTCTCCATATCCCTTACCTACTGTGTCCCTGGCGGTGTATTGATTAATATAATTGGTGTAAGTAGTAGCTTTAATGTTTGTAACCTTGGACCCTTGAGTTAATTCTTTTTCTTGTTGTAGCCCACCACACCTTTGCCTTTGTCCTTTATGCAACTTTATCTAATGCTTTTGGAGGGTGGCACCTGACTAATCACCTTTAAAGAAAAATAAGTTTTCTGAAGAAAGGGTCTTAAAATGTTAACAGGCCTCCGGGCCAGAAGATGATGCAAATCACCTAAACTTTTGCATATGATAAGTTTGCAGGAAGAAAGCCTGGCTTACTGCATGACTCTACCCCTTCCCCCATTATCCTCTATGCATAACTTAAGGTATAAAAACTACTTTGGAAAATAAAGTGCGGGCCTTGTTCACCGAAACTTGGTCTCCCCATGTCGGTCTTTCTCTTACCTTCTGGCTGAATTATTCAGCCTCTTTTCTCCACTGAATTTCCTCACTGAGCTATCCTTATTTAACCACTCTTTATATCCTTAATTAACGTTTAATTAAGCAATTGTTTCCTGATCCTCGCCGACGCCGTCCCCACTTCGAATTCCCTGGATCCACCGGGGCTGGACCTCGGCAGGACATGAGTCTGGGTGAACTCCAGGAGTAGGTGATGGACAGGGAGGCCTGGCATGCTGTGATTCATGGGGTCACAAAGAGTCAGACACAACTGAGCAGCTGGACTGAATTGAACCGTGAGCCATATGTTAAAGGATTTAGGGTGAAGTTGAATAAAAACTTTCATAGTTATTATTTTAATGTATATAATAAACAAGAACATCAAATATACATATTCACAAATACATTGTTAAAGATAAGGCTGAAATAAGTATATTTTAAAACTATGTTGATATGAAGAAAACCCTTAAGTAAAAAAATAATTCAGGTGGTATGTGGATATAGTAAAAATTGAAAAGGTGGTAGGAAAATGTCAGAAACCTGAGAAACAATGCTCTAATCATTATGCTTAATTTTCTATTTCTTTTTTATAATAAAATATTTATTTCCATATATTAAAGCTCAAGAGTGACTACACTAACAGGCATTATGAAATAGATATGCCTACTAGTAAAGAATGAATTTGTACACATATACAATGGGATATTATTACTCAGCCATAAAAAAGAATGAAATAATGCCATTTGTAGCAACATGGATGCAACTAGAGATTATCATACTAAGTGAAGTCAGAAAGAGAAAGACAGATACTATATAATACCACCCACATGTGCCATCTAAACTATGGTACAAATAAACCTATCTGCAAACAGAAACAGACTCACAAACATCGAGAACAGACTTGAAGTTGCCAAAGGAGAGAGCACATGGGAGGGGAGGACTGGGAGTTTAGGATTAGCAGATATCAACTATTATATTTTATAGGATGGATAAACAACAAGGTCGTACTGTACAGCATAGGGAACTATATTCCATATCCTGTGGTAAACCATAATGGAAAAGAATATAAAAATAAAGACTGTCTATATGTATATAATGAGTCACTTTGCTGTACAGCAGAGATCAGCACAACGTTGTAAATCTTCTTTTTATATTTCAATAAAGAATGAGTTTTGACTTCAGAGGCAATGACTATATTGTACAGGATGAACGTAAAAATGAAAAAGTTGAGCATGGTAAATGCAAGAGTAAAATCACTATTAGCATATGAATTAACAGTCCAGACTGTTTGGTACAGAATAAGAGAAAGTATGAAATACCCTTAATGGGAACAGAGACAACAGACCAAGACCAATTACAGGCTATTACGGCAGATAAAAAGAGGAAGTGTGATCTTTGGATGAGCTATATGTCCTCAATAAAGCCCAGCAGGACATCTAAAATTCAGACTGAATCCAGGACAATTTTTCACTGTGTGGGACTGGCCCAAACACTGCAGGGTACCTGTTATCCCTGCCCTGTTGAGTAGATACGTGTAGCATCCTCCTATTATTGTGGCAGCCAGAATATTCCTGGTGAAAAAATCATAAGCCTGCTTCATACTTAAAATTCTAGATTAGTTTAAATTTCATTTATTTACTTAGGGACTTCTTCCCTGGTGGCTCAGAGGGTAAAGCGTCTGCCTGCATGGCAGGAGACCTGGGTTTGATCCCTGGGTCGGGAAGATTCCCCTGGAGAAGGAAAGGGCACCCCACTCTAGTACTTTTGTCTGGAAAATCCCATGGACGGAGAAGCCTGGTAGGCTACAGTCCATGGGGTCGCAAAGAGTCAGATACGACTGAGTGACTTCACTTTCACTTTCTTTCTTTCATACACAAGGTGAAGACTCAGCCATTTTATTTTCCCGTTTCCAGCGGAGTTCACCAGCACCACTGCTTATCAGCACCTAGTTCCACCATGTGAAGGCAGAGGAGTGGTGGCATGGGGTCAGTGGTCTAAAAGGAGACAGAGGTTGAATGGAGGAAAATAATGGAAGGAGGGTAGAAGTTCTCCTTGTTGAGGTTCGGGTGCATCTGAATGGGGTGAGAGCAGCAAGTGACTTCACAGTTGAGAGTTCAGTTGCACTGACCCTGTGGCTCTTTATGTAATACTTGAGACATCTACATCTTCCATATGACCATGGGCTGGGATTCCTGAAGTCTATAGTAGGGCTCATACAGGGGTCCCCCAGAGTCAGTCTGCAGTAGGGGCAATGCCATGCTTGGTTTGAAGGCTTCAGTCATACAATCGATTCAAGAAAATATGATGCCTTCCCTGAAAACAAAACCATGATCTCATTGGCTAAGGGATTCTTTCCTACTCTCTTGGATGACCCTCACTCCATTTAACATTTGTAAGCCATAGCCTTTCCCCTTCCTTGGCCTCCTGATGAAGGTGGCTGGCAGATCCTGTCATGCAGCATGTTTGACATCCCTGAACAGATCTGCTATTGGGGTGCTGATGTGGGAGCTCCTTGTCTGGAAGAATGAGGCTGTCAGTCAAGAAATGGAAAGGTTTCCCCCTAGCCAAAGGTCTTCTTCCTTGGCCCTGCCCATCCCGGAGTCTTTTCCATCTTCATAGACAAAAGAACTCTTAGTTAATTTGGGACACAAGAATTTTTTCCCCATCTCACAAGCAGGCTTAGAATCTTCTATGTGCAAAGCTGATTCTGCTATTTTCCAAACTGACTTTACCATTTTATACTCCTATCAGTAATATATGAGTTTCAATTTTTCCATATCCTTGTCAACACTTATTATTCTCTATCTTCTTAACTATAGCCCTCCTAGTGAGTGTGAAGTGGTATCTCATTGTTTGATTACTGAGCTGGTATGGCAGGATTGCAAGCATTCATGCAGTTGATTGGGTATACAAAACTTATTTTTATAAACTCACTCTTCTTTGCAGATGGGTTCTTGGATTTTCTTTAGGGGAAGAAAAATGTGCTATGTGTTTTCTTCAGCTTTACTATGAATAAAGTACATAGTTTGATCTTAGTTGGCCTATGGTTGAGGTGAGAATGTGGATACAGAAATTTCCTTCTCGAAGGTTTAGCACACAGTGGTGCACTCAATAAATATCAGCTCTGCTTTCAGTTCAGTTCAGTCACTCAGTCATGTCCGACTCCTTGCAACCCCATGGACTGCAGCACACCAGGCCTCCCTGTCCACCACCATCTCCCGGAGTTCACCTAAACTCATGTCCATTGAGTTGGTGATGCCATCCAACCATCTCCTCCTCTGTTGACCCCTTCTCCTCCTGCCCTCAATCTTTCCCAGCAACAGGGTCTTTTCAAATGAGTCAGCTCTTCGCATCAGGTGGCCAAAGTTGTGGAGTTTCAGCTTCAACATCAGTCCTTCCAATGAACACCCAGGACTGATCTCCTTTAAATGGACTGGTTGGATCTCCTTGCAGTCCAAGGGACTCTCAAGAGTCTTCTCCAACACCACAGTTCAAAAGCATCAATTCTCTGGCACTCAGCTTTCTTTACAGTCCAACAGCTCTGCTTACTTCTATCATTTTTCCCTTTCTCCTTAGCAGGTTTCCATGTTCCACATTCATTAGTTTTCCCTGTTTCTATTTGTATCAAAATACTGTATTATATCCCATCTTTGCACGGTAATTATGTAAACAAATCCTTGTTCCAATTTTACTGTCTTCAAGAATAAAGACCTTAAAACCACAAGAAGGTTTAGAAGATCTGGAGTTTGAGGGGAAGACATAGTAGTCATCCTCAGACATCTATAGATTTATTCTTTGAGACTCCAGAGGGAAAAACAAAGGGCGAAGGATGAGAAGAAACAGAAGTTAGACTTGAGGAATAAATAATCAATAGGGCTGCTCCAAATTTTAATGGAATGTCCTTGACACTGGAGATGTCCAAGTAATGACTGAAAAACTAGTTAGGATACTTTAGAAAAGATCTCAGAATTAAATAGAGGAGTAGAGATGAGGAACTGGTTTCATCTCTGATTCTATGATTTTAACAAAGTTCTAACGAGTTGGCAAACACTCATCTATGAACTGGAGAGTAACGAATTATGCTATATATGATTTTCAATAACTTTCTCATAATAATTCATAAAGTACCTTTAGAACTGGAACAAAGAAGTAGTCAAAATAATTAGGCAATCATGTTAATGAAAGACAACAATTACCTGTCTGAAAAAAGACTCTGGAAATAATTGTCCGACACAACGGGCAGGGAGTGCTGGCAGGATTGTCTTTGGCAAGCGTCCGTAAGCAGGGCTCACAGAAGATGTGGTGGCAAGGGTAACACATGTAGGGGTTGAAATAAACATCCAGACACACTGCACAGATGTAGCTCTCCTTTTCTTCTGCATATTCATTGTCATCATCTGTACTCATCTCATTATCCAAAGTCTGCAAAATATAAGCAAAAACAATTTCTCTTAGTTCAGTATGAGATTGATTTCCTTGAGAAACTGATTTCATACTTTGTTAAAGTGAATGAAAATATTTATGAGAAGCAGGTTTATCTGTTTTTGTGCATAATCAGTGACAGAAATGCTACCTTGCAAAGTGAGAAGAAACTAGAAACGTACATGAAAAACCCAGAAGTCTTAATTATTCATTTTAGCATTTTTATATAATGTTAAATGTTATAGTACCAAAAAACATTAAGTAAACCTTTATCTCTATTTAACCAGAACTAGTTAATTAAGTGTTAGGTCCCAGGATGACAGATTCCCCATCTATCCCACTCCCACCACAGCAAACAAGCTACTATCACAAGATCACCAGCCTTATATGGGCATTTGCACATGAATAGACCTGAGGGCTTCTGTTAGGTCCATACCATTTCTTATTGTGCCCTTCTTGTGTCTCCTCTTCTTATTGTGCCCATCATTGCATGAAATGTTCCCTTGGTATCTCTAATTTTCTTGAAGAGATCTCTAGTCTTTCCCATTCTATTGTTTTCTTCTATTTCTTTGCATTGATCACTGAGGAAGGCTTTCTTATCTCTCCTTGCTATTCTTTGAAACTCTGCATTCAAATGGGTGTATCTTTCCTTTTCTCCTTTGTCTGAAGCTGAAACTCCAACACTTTGGCCACTTGATGTGAAGAACTGACTCATCTGAAAAGACCCTGATGCTGGGAAAGATTGAAGGAAGGAGGAAAGGGGGACGACAGAGGATGAGATGGTTGGATGGCATCACTGACTCAACATGAGTTTGAGTAAGCTCCGGGAGCTGGTGATGGACAAGGAAGCCTGGCGTGCTGCAGTCCATGGGGTCGCAAAGAGCCGGACAGACTGAGTGACTGAACTGAACTGAGACCTGAGGGCAAGAGGAAGTCAAACTTCAGCTTCACACTACGCAGGTAGCATTCTTTATTCCACATTTTGCACCTTCCTGGACCTCAGAGACAATAAAAGGCGAAAGCCCAAGGTATGTCAGGAAAGAGATATTGCAAAGAAACTTGTAGTAATTCTGGGATCAGCCTTGCAGCTGGAAAATACTAGCCTGCTCCTCTCTCCCAAATGGAATAGTTAAGAAAGAGGCTATTAACAGTAGCTAGGAAAGAGGCACTCAGGTTAGCAGCACAGAGTCTGGTGGCACAATTCCTGTTACTTAACATCACAATGTCCTTATCTGTGAAGGTGCTATGTGAGAATTAAATGAGGTAATCCACATAAAGCATTGAGCACAGCACAGCCTGGCATATGACAAATATTCAATAAATATTATTCACAGCCATCCTTCCCTCCTACCTTTCTCACAGGCCCAATAGTTTTGGTTAGAGCCTTGGGAAATATTCCTTAAACAAGGCCTGGCCTCAGTCCACTGAGGCAAATGGTGTAGATGCTTTTCTCCTCACTTTGATGAAAGTGAAAAATGGAGATCAACGATTAATATTTGAGTAGCCTTTGGGCTTTCTAAATATTTTTAGGTTACATGAAATGTAAAAGTTACAGAAAAGAGGCAAACAGAGCCTTGAAGATACAGAAAAGCCTTTCAACTGGATAAACTGTTACTTGATTTATCCAGATGGCCTTACTTCCTGTCAGCCTCCTTCTGCCCCCTGTAGGTAATTTCTCTCTTTACGAAGGACATATTCAAGTTGTTAGCTCATTTTTTTAATTGGCTTTCTGATTTTTCTTATATACTTGTAAGCATTTTTACTTAATCTGGTTACTTGTTGTTATTGGTTAAATGTGTTGCAAATTTTTTTCCTTTCTTCTGGTTTGCCTTTTCACACTTCTCTTGGTGTCTTTTGATGAAATGAAGTTCTTAATTTTAAAGAATATTTTTCCTTTATGGTTAGTAATTTTTGTGTCTTATATAAGAACACTTACCTTTTACCAAGGTCATTAACAGAGTATTATTTTGCATTTAATAATATTTAATCATCTACCTAAAGTTGATTTTCAGTATGGTGTATATTAGGGGTAAATTTCATTATAATTTCTATGTATTTATTAATTGGTGTAACCCATTTATTTCGATGACCTTACTCTCCCTCCACTGTTCTAAAGTGCCGCATTGTTATTAAGAGGCCAAATATGTTGACTTCTATTTTGTTCCATTATGTTATTGTCTATTCCTAGACACTTACTCCTTGGAAGGAAAGTTATGACCAACCTAGATAGCATATTCAAAAGCAGAGACATTACTTTGCCAACAAAGGTCCGTCTAGTCAAGGCTATGATTTTTCCAGTGGTCACGTATGGATGTGAGAGTTGGACTGTGAAGAAAGCTGAGCGCCAAGGAATTGATGCTTTTGAATTGTGGTGATGGAGAAGACTCTTGAGAGTCCCTTGGACTGCAAGGAGATTCAATCAGTCCATTCTAAAGGAGATCGGTCCTGGGTGTTCTCTGGAAGGAATGATGCTAAAGCTGAAACTCCAGTACATGAGGTGGTATTGGCCACCTCATGTGAAGAGTTGACTCATTGGAAAAGACTCTGATGCTGGGAGGGATTGGGGGCAGGAGGAAAAGGGGACGACAGAGGATGAGATGGCTGGATGGCATCACTGACTCGATGGACGTGAGTCTGAGTGAACTCTGGGAGTTGGTGATGGACAGGGAGGCCTGGCGTGCTGTGATTCATGGGGTCGCAGAGAGTCGGACATGACTGAATGACTTTCACTTATTGTGGCCTTATAATAAGCCTCAATATCTGGTAAAGGAAATCCTTTCATCTTAAAGTCCTTTCTGCCAAACCTAGGATGCTTTCCTAACTTACCTTCATTACTCTTTCAGCAGCATTTCATAAGTAGACCAGGACCTCTTTTTTGCCACCTACTTGATGCTGCCTTCTTACATTTGGATGTAATTTGGATTACAATGCTCTATAGAACTCTGCAGGATCCAGTTCCAGCCTTCATTTTTATCCTCCATATTGAGCCACGTTCCAATTCACTGATCTTCTGGCACAACAAACACATTGAACACTTTCTCACCATAAGGCCTTAAGACATGATGCTTTGTTTCTCTTAAAAAGTGCTTACTCCATTTGGATGATTACAAAATAAGATAAAATTCTCCTATCTCTCCATATACACCTATATGCATTTCATCGAGATGCAGAGATCAGTTTTCTACACTCTGAATTTGGGCTCTGCCATGTGACTTGCTTTGGTCAATGGAATGTAAGCAAATCTGATGCAAATAAAGGCTTAAAAAAAGCTTGTATACTGGAATAGTCCTCTCCTGCTGATCTTGGGAACTCACAAGTCCCAAGATGTGAACAAGCCGAGGCTAGCCTGCTGAATAGTAAGTGACATATGGTCCAGCTGCTTCCATTGTGTCTGCTGACAACAAGCCAACCATCGGACATGTGTGGGTACAGCCAATAATTGTCACCTAATTGCAAATGTACTGGTGAGCCCAGATGATATCATGTGGATTAGAGACAAACCATTATAGCTGAACGCCAGCCCCAACTGCCAACTCAGAAAATTGTGAGTGAATATAGGTTGTTGTTTTAAACAACTAAATTTGTTTTGTTACATAACAAAAATTAGTTGACACATTCTTGTCTATACATGGCTCAATTTACCTAATTTAAAAAATTTTAAATATCAACTTCTCCAAAGGATTTCACTGTTATTCTATCTAAAGTTGTTCTCTGTCACTACCACTTAGCTGCTTCCTCATAATTTTTATTTGCCTATTTTTCATTAAAATTTACTTTTTAAATTAAAAAGTAATTTTAAATTAAAAATAAATTTCTATTAAAATTTATTTTAAAATTTAAAATCTTCCCAACCTAGTGATCAAACTGAGGTCTCTTGCATTGTGGACAGATTCTTTACCATCTGAGCCACCAGGGAAGCCTGAGAATACTGGAATGGGTAATCTATCCCTTCTCTAAGGGAGTTTTCCAAGTCAGGAATCAAACCAGGGTCTCCTGCGCTGCAGGAAGATTCTTTACCAGCTGAGAAATATAAATCCCTCATTAAGAATCCAAACGGACTGCACACATAGAAGATGGATGATACTTAGCTGAGAGCAGTTCATGTAAAGAGACAGAGATTTTAACTGACTGGAAGCTCAACATATGATGCAGCTACTTAAAAAGTGGGTTGATGTTCCGACCACTTTATATGATCACACCATAACTGCAGCTACTTTGAGGGCCCCAGACAAACTATAGTTATCCACAGAAATACCCTGAAGGCCAGGGCAGCATGATTTCTGAAACTTTCTCATACAATGTGCTTTTAAAAGACTGAGGATATTCACTCAGAAAAATATTAACAGGAGACCAGATATTCAAGTATTTGTGAAAGAGAGATCATAATTTTTCTCTGTGTAGTTCCTATGATTAGATCCAAAAAGGAATGAAAGGTATGAAAACGCTGACTAAAGCAGAAAATAAAAGAAATATCTATTCATCAACCAAAGTGATATAACACCAGCATAAAGTGTTTAATCTTAAATAGTATGTTTGCCACAGAGCTAAACATTTACCTGATGTTTCCTACCAAATTGTTTGGGACTTAGAAATACGGTGACCAAAGTTGTACGTATTAACTAACCTCTTCAGCACTAAACCCTTACAAAGTAGATACTATTGTTATCATCATTTTCCATATCAAAGGAAAGTGAAATATAGACAGCTCACTTATTGAAACTATGAGTGGAATTTCAACCCAGCCAATATGGATTTGAAGCAACACTCTATCACCACATTCTTAAGTGAGTTACTATACTTTGAATAGTCCCAGCAAATAATAAAAGTTAACTGATGATGATAATATATGTAAAGAGGAAATGAAATTTAGATTGGATTTATAGGGAAGTTAGAAATATCAAGACATCATCATCATAATCAACAAATGAATATAACAGGTGTTCAACTGTGCAACTGCTTTTGGCCCCATAGAAATTATCCTACAAAGTCAACCAAATATATTCAGTCTCTCATGTTCCTCTTCAGGGGCTTCAAGTCAAAGATAATGAGATAATAAATAGATAAATAATACAAACAACCTTTAAGAAGTATTCAAAAAATTAGGTCAAAAATTTTTGTTAATAATAAAGACAAAGCAGCAGTGACATTTAGTTTATTTACAATTATTGTGATTACTGTTATATTTGGTTTTATTTCTTGCCTTTTTTTTTTTTCCAAAAAGTAACCGCACAATTGCACTCATCTCACATGCTAGTAAAGTAATGCTCAAAATTCTCCAAGCCAGGCTTCAGCAATATGTGAACCGTGAACTTCCTGATGTTCAAGCTGGTTTTACAAAAGGCAGAGGAACCAGAGATCAAATTGCCAACATCCGCTGGATCATGGAAAAAGCAAGAGAGTTCCAGAAAAAAAACATCTATTTCTGCTTTCTTGACTATGCCAAAGCCTTTGACTGTGTGGATCACAATAAACTGTGGAAAATTCTAAAAGAGATGGGAATACCAGACCACCTGACCTGCCTCTTGAGAAACCTGTATGCAGGTCAGGAAGCAACAGTTAGAACTGGACATGGAGGAAAAGGAGTACGTTAAGGCTGTATATTGTCACCCTGCTTATTTAACTTATATGCAGAGTACATCATGAGAAGCGCTGGGCTGGAAGAAGCACAAGCTGGAATCAAGATTGCTGGGAGAAATATCAATAACCTCAGATATGCAGATGACATCACCCTTATGGTAGAAAGTGAAGAGGAGCTAAAAAAGCCTCTTGATGAAAGTGAAAGAGGAGAGTGAAAAAGTTGGCTTAAAGCTCAACATTCAGAAAATGAAGATCATGGCATCCAGTCCCATCACTTCATGGGAAATAGATGGGGAAACAGTGGAAACAGTGTCAGACTTTCTTTTTTGGGCTCCAAAATCACTGCAGATGGTGATTGCAGCCATGAAATTAAAAGACGCTTACTCCTTGGAAGGAAAGTTATGACCAACCTAGATAGCATATTCAAAAGCAGAGACATTTCTTTGCCGACAAAGGTCCAGCTAGTCAAGGCTATGGTTTTTCTTGTGGTCATGTATGCATGTGAGAGTCGGACTGTGAAGAAGGCTGAGCGCCGAAGAATTGATGCTTTTGAACTGTGGTGTTGGAGAAGTCTCTTGAGAGTCCCTTGGACTGCAAGGAGATCCAACTAGTCCATTCTGAAGGAGATCAGCCCTGGGATTTCTTTGGAAGGAATGATGCTGAAGCTGAAACTCCAGTACTTTGGCCACCTTACGCGAAGAGTTGACTCACTGGAAAAGACTCTGATGCTGGGAGGGATTGGGGGCAGGAGGAGAAGGGGACGACAGAGGATGAGATGGCTGGATAGCATCACTGACTCGATGGATGTGAGTCGGGGTGAACTCCGGGAGTTGGTGATGGACAGGGAGGCCTGGTGTGCTGCGATTCATGGGGTCGCAAAGAGTCAGACATGACTGAACGAGTGAACTGCAGTAGCTCATAGAGCTGTTAAAAGCATTAAGAGAATTAATATATACAAAGCATTCAGAACAGTACCTGGAATATAAAAAGTGCTATCCAAGTATTTGCTGCTATTAAATCCTGTCTCCTTTTTTCTAATAATTAATCTTAACTTTTAACACAAACAGTTGAAGTTTAACGTTAATAATCTCCCTTTTCCGAATGAGACCTATGAATTGAATGCATTTTAGTCCCCACTCAAAAACACAAATATAGCTCATATGTTATTGAGATTATCTGAATTTTATGTCTAAAATGTTAATTGCTTAAACATATTATGCCTCTACTTTGTCAGTACATTCTTTAAATCAATTAATCTATATTTAACTATGCTTTACTGTCTGCTTATTTTTATTCTTCAGCTTATTTAACACTGCATTCTTGTATCCCTTATTGTCCTCTCTCTTGAATTACATTTTTTGTTTTATTGTAATCTGTCCTTGATAATTTTTTTTTTTTTCAGGAAATGTATGTGAATGGTAAACTGTATGTTCTGGAAAGTTTGAAGTTTCCTCTGTATTCACTTTTGAATTTTATCTAAGTATAGTCCTAGATAACAACATATTTTCACTCAAAACTTTGGAGATAGAGAGAGGAGACCAAAAGCAGAGTAGGGAGACCTCATGCTCTACTTCTCCAGGGGCACACCACCAAAATTACAATTATTTGTAGAACAACTATTGATAAGGATGACCTGAAGACCAACAGAAAATATTTTTTAAGGGTTAAAAAAAGGAATCACAATGAGATGGGTAGGAGAGACAGAAATGCAATATAATCATGACCCACACCCTGGGGTAGGTGACCCATAGAGGGAAGAATAATTGCAGAGGTTCTTCCCAAGGTTCAAGGGATCCCAGCCTCACCTAGAGCTCCCCAGTCCTGGGTCCTGCATGGGGAAAGGAGCCTCCAGAATGTCTGGCTTTGAAAGCCAGTGGGATTTATATATAGGAGAGCTATAGGGTAGTAAGAAACAGAGATTATGCTCTTAAAGGGTGCACACAAATTCTCACTGGCTCTGAGACCCTGTACAGAGTAAGTAATTTGAAAGCAGACCAGATCAGACACATTTGCTGATCTTGGAGAGCCTCTCAAAGAGGTGGAGGCATCTAAGACCCTCCCTGGGAACACAGACACTGACAGCAACCATTTGGGGAGCTCCATCATGCTGGCAAGTAACATTTTGGAGTCCTCCCTCTAGCCACTGGCCCTGGGAACCAGCCCTTCTAACCTTCCAGTTGGTATCAGTTCTGGCAAACCCCAGGCAGAGAGCCAGTCAAGAGGGGATCTAGCCCTGTCCACCAGCCCCAGGATCCCCCACAACCCTCAGCAAGCTTCCTTGGGACCTAACACTGCCCAAAAGTAGGCCAAGGCCAGCCCCAGAACCCCCAGGCCTGAAGTCAATTGCAGCAGGGCCTGGCCCCACCCATTAGCAGATTGGCACAAGCACCTAGACCTTTGGCACCTGCAGCTAGCTGTCCTTCAACCCAACTCTTTGGCCCTGCTCACAAATAGGCCATAATCAGCCCTGGGATTCCTGGGACCTATAACCAGTCATGCTAGGGCCTTACCCTGGTAACCAGCTCTGGTGACCAGAGGGAAGTGAGATGCTGGGCCCCATAAGAAATCTCCTACAAAAGGCCATTACTCTAAGATCAGGAAATGTAACCAACCTACCTAATACCTACAAATAAATGCAAGACTGAGACAAAATGAGGTTAAAAAAGGGTTAAATGAAGGAATGAAAACTCTAGGTGAAGAAAAAAATGAAATGGAGATAAGTAGTCTACCCAATAAAAGTTCAAAGTAATGATCATAAAAATGCTCAACTAACTTGTTGAAGACTGGATGAACACAGAAGTTTAACAAAGCATTAGACAATACACTAGAAGTAACTGACAGTAGATTAGATGAAGCAGAAGAACAGATCAGTGAGCTGGAAGATTGGTGGAAACCACTGAAGCCAAAAAGAATAAAGAATAAAAAAGAAATGACATTTTAAGAGACCTCTGGAAAGACATCAAGCATACTAACATTCATATTATAGAGATCCTAGAAGAATAAGGGAAGGAGAAAGGAGTAGAGAACATATATGAGATACAATAGTTAAAAACAAACAAACAACCAAACCCTAACCTGGGAAAGGAAACAGACATTCAGGTCTAGGAAGCACAGAGAGTCTCAAACAAGATCAACTGAAAGAGGACCACACCAAGACACATTGTAATTAAAATGGCAAAAATTAAGGATAAAAAGAGAATATGAAAAAATGGCAAGGGAAAAGCAATAAGTTACTTTTACTGGAACTCCCATAAGGCTACCAGCTGACTTCAGAGTAACTCTGCAGGCCAGAAGGAAGTAGCATAATATATTTAAAATATTATACAAAGACACACTATATAATGATAAAGGAATCAATTCAACAAAAACATATAACAATTGTAAACACATAAACACCCAACCTAAGAGTACTTAATACAGCAAATATTACCAACCACAAATAGAGAAAGTGACATTAATACAGTAATAGTAGAGGACTTTCATATCCCAATTACATCAATAGATTATCCAATTAGAATCAAAGAGGAAACACTGAGCTTAAATGACATATTAATCAGATAGATTTAATAGCCATATACAGAGCATTCCATTCAAAAGCAGCAAAATATACACTCTTTTCAAGTGCACATTCTCTGGGATAGATCACATGCTAGGCCACAAACAAGTCACAGTAAATTTTAGAAGACTGAAATTATATCAGGCATTTTTTTTTAACACAAAAGTATAAGTCTAGAAACTAACCATAAAACAAAAATTGTAAAAACACAAGCACATGGATGTTAAACAATGTGCTACTAAACAACCAGTGGGTCACTAACAAAATTAAAGATAAAAGGAAAAAAAATACCTGGAGACAAATGAAAACAAATACGTAAGTAGCCAAGATTCATGAGATATAGCCAACCAGTCCTAAAAGAGGCATTTATAGCAATACAAATCTACCTCAGAAAAGAAAAAGAAGAAAAAGAAGACTAACCATATGCTTAGAGGCTCTAGAAAAAGAAAAACAAAACACAAAGGGAGAAGAAGGAAATGTGGAAGGTCAGAGTAGACATAAATGAAACAGAGGCCAGAAAAATAAAAAGGAAAGATCCATGAAGCTGAGAGCAGGTTCTTTGGAAAGATAACAATAATTGATAAACCTTTAGTCAGACTCATCTTGAAAAAAAGAGGAAAGACCCAAATAAAATCACAAATGAAAAGGGAAAATTATGATCAATACCATAGAAATACAAAAGATTATAAGAGACTACACAAAAAATTACATGCCAATAGAATGAGCAACCTAGAAGAAATAGATAAATTTGTAGAAATATACAAAATATGAACAGGCCCTTTTCAATAATGAACTTAAATCAGTGATGATAATTAAAAAACTCCCCCAAACAAAAGTTCAGGACCAGACGACTTCACAGTTAAGTTCAAACATTTAAAGAATGGTTAACGCCAATCTTTCTCCAATTATTCCCAAAAATTGAAGAGGAAGAAACATTTATGAAATCATCAATCTGTATCAAAACCAGACAAAGACACCAAAAACAGAGAAAATTGCAGGCCACTATCACTGATGAACAGAGATGCAAAACATCCTCAACAGAACATAAGCACTTCAAATTCAACAACATATTAAAAGAATCATCAAAGATTGAGGGCAAAGAGGAGAAAAGGGTGACAGAGGATAAGATGGTTGGATGCCATCACTGACTCAATGGACATGAGTTTGAGCAAACTCCAGGAGATAGTGAAGAACAGGGAAGCCTGGCATGCTGCAGTTCATGGAGTCACAGAGAGTCGGACATGACTTAGCAACTGAACAACAATACCATGATCAAGTGGAATTTATCCCAGGGAAACAAGGACAGCATAATATCCACACATCAGTGTGATATACCACCTAATAAACTAAAGAATAAAAACCATATGACAATCTCAACAGATGCAGAAAAAGATTGTGGCAAAATCCCAACATCTATTTATAATGAAAGCTCTTCAGAATTGGATACAGAGGAAATATATCTCAATATAATAAAGGTCATATATGATATGCCTATTGCTAACATCATACTCAATGATGAAAAGCTGAAAGTATTTCTTTTAAGATTGGGAACAAGACAAGGATACCCACATTCCAAAGAAGACACACAGATGGATGACAGACACATAATCATCAGTGAAATACAAATCAAAATTTAATGAGATCACCTCACACTTGTCAGAATAATTATTATCAAAAAGATTATAACAAGTGTTGGTGAGGATATGGAAAAAAGGGAAGTCTCGTGCACTGTTGGTGGGATTGTAACTGGTGCAGATGCTATGGAAGAGAGAACAAAGGTTCCTCAAAAAATTAAAAATAAAGCTATGATCCAGCAATTCTACTTCTGGGTAGCTTTCCAAAGGAAACCAAAACATTAAGTTTGTAGTGTTTTCAGGAAACACAAAAGTACTTTAGGAAACACTAACACACTTTGAGGAAAAGATATATGCACCCCTGTATTCACTGCAGCATTATTCGTAATAGCCAAGATATGGAAGCAACCTAAGTGCCCATCAATAGATGAATATAAATGTGGTACATATATACCAAATTAAGTATTAATCAGCCATAAAAAAATGAAATCTTTCCATCTGTGACAACATGAATGAACCTAAAGAGTATTTTGCTGAGTGAAATAAGTCAGATAGAGAAAGATAAATATTGTATGAATTCACTTATATGTGAAGTGTAAAAAACAAAACAAAACAAAAAACCAAATGAACAAATAAAACAGAAACTGAGTCACCGATACAGAGTACAAACAAATGGTTTATCAGTGGGGCAAGGGGTGGGGAAGAGTGAAATAAGGTGAGGGAAAACGAAGAGGTAAAAAATTCCAGTCACAGAGTAAACAAGTCATGGGAATGAAAAGTAAAGTATGGGGAAAACAGTCAATAATAATGTAACATCTTTGTATGGTGACAGGTGGTTACTAGATTTACACTTGTGATCATTTTGTTCTGTATAGAAATATCTAATCACTATATAAACGTGGTCAAAAGGTACAAACTTATAAGATACGTTAAGTACCAAAGAGATAATGGACAACATCATTAATATACTTAACACTGATGTATGTTACATATGAAAGTTGTTAAGAGAGTTAATCTTAAGAAGTCTCATCACAAAATATATTCTTTTCTTTCATTTTATATCTAGATAGTATCATTGATATTCATAAAACTCCTTGTGGTAATCATTTTATGATGTTTGTGAGTCAAATAATACTGTTGTATACTTAATCTTTTACAGTACTGTATATCAATTATATTTAAACAAAAATGGAAGGGGAAAAAAAAGACATGCCTCAAAATCTTTAAAGTACTGGGTTAAAAAAACACAACTATCTACCTGAACATCTACCTGTATCTGGTGAGCATATTTAATATCTTTCAAAAGTAAAGAGGACTTAAAATTCAAAAAAGGAAGATTGATCCACTGTTTCATACCATCTATCACTGAATATGAAAAACATGTCTATCTTATTGCTGGAAGTCTTACAACCTTTTCATCCTTAGATTTGAAAAATTTTACTAGTTATGTATCCTTATAGTCACTTCTATTCAGTACTCAGTAGTCTTTTTCAATCTGAAGGACTATGTCTTTCTGCAGTCCAGCAGAAATTTCATTTTTCCCTAATCAATCACCACTATTTTCTCTGTTCCTACTTTTTTACTTCTCAATACACACAAATTAGACCCCTTGGATCTATTTTCCATGCTCAATTTTGTGTTCCATTTCTTTTCTTCTTTTTTTTTAAATTTTATTTTATTTTTGAACTTTAAAATATTGTATTAGTTTTGCCAAATATCAAAATGAATCCGCCACAGGTATACCTGTGTTCCCCATCCTGAACCCTCCTCCCTTCTCCCTCCCCATACCCTCCCTCTGGGTCGTCCCAGTGCACCAGCCCCAAGCATCGAGTATCGTGCATCGAACCTGGACTGGTGACTCGTTTCGTACATGATATTATACATGTTTCAATGCTATTCTCCCAAATCTCCCCACCCTCTCCCTCTCCCACAGAGTCCATAAGACTGATCTATACATCAGTGTCTCTTTTGCTGTCTCGTATACAGGGTTATTGTTACCATCTTTCTAAATTCCATATATATGCGTTAGTATACTGTATTGGTGTTTTTTTCTGGCTTACTTCACTCTGTATAATAGGTTCCAGTTTCATCCATCTCATTAGAACTGATTCAAATGTATTCTTTTTAATGGCTGAGTTATACTCCATTCTTATCTCTTTATGTTATGCTATGTTCAGGAAAGTTCCTCAGCAGTATTTTTCAAGATACAAAATCGTTCAATTTTTGACTTAACAAATGTTTACTGAGTGCCTGCTGAGGACTGCACACCGTTCCAGGTGCTGGTTATAAATCAGTGAACATAATATAAGATACATCTCTTCAGGACACTTGCTTTCAAGGCTTATGTTTTATGTCATTCTGTTATACAGCTTTCATGCTATTTTTTTTATTTTAGAAGTCACATTTCAATTTTCATGAATCATTTCTTATCCTCTTAGTGTTCATTTGCTTAATAGTAGGCTATTGTTTCTCTCAAGATATATCTTCTTTGCTATCATAAAATAATAACTATTAATAAAATTTTATATTTTGTTTATAAAATATTATAAACAAAATGTAATATTTTTTTTTTGTTTTCTGGATAAATCTATCTCCTCTGGGATCAGTTTTTATGTTTATCTTTCATATTATTTGTGTTTCTTAAAAGTCAAGACAGTACATCTTCATAGCAGAGACAGAGTAGTTTTAGGTTTACATAAAAATTATATAGGAAATAGAGAATTTCCATATATCCCCTCCTACTACACACATACACACACATGCATTATTGTGGTACAGTTTTACAAAAGAACTCATATTGATATATTACCATTAACTGAAGTTCACAGTTTACCTTAGGGTTCATTCCTGGTTTTGCATTCTTTGGGTTCTGATTAACGCATAACGTCTTATACCCACAATTACAGTATCGTACAGAACAGTTCCACTGCCCTAAACTCACTGGCTCTATTCATTCCTCTCTCCCTCTCCCACAAGCCCTGTCAATCACTGATCTGTGTGTTGTTTTCTTTTCCAAAGTGTCATGGGGCAGGAATTTTACAGGATGTAGCCTTCTTTTCAGACTGGCTTCTTTCACTTTACAATATGCATTCAAAGCGCCTCATAATTGAGTTTTGATCTTGAAATTATGCCAGGTCTCTAATGAGAACTGTTCTTAATTCTATATGATTTTCCTTGCTTGGGCTTAAAAAATAAACCACTGATTTGTTTCATTTTCTAAAGAAATACAAACCCAATTGCTTTCTACCTTTTAGAAATTCTGAAAAGATTTTGGTTTAATGATGGAATGCTCTCTTATTTTCTAGCATTGTTATATATCTGTATTCTTTAAAAATAAACCTTTTCTATAATTCTGCTTTATTTAATAGTATCAGTTGAAATTAATACATTTTTCTTTTACTAAAAATTGTAAGTGGTAAATACAATTAAAATAAGTTAAAAGTTATACCTCATTTTATTGTATATATGTATATGTATGTGTGTTGCTGCTGCTGCTAAGTCGCTTCAGTCGTGTCCGACTCTGTGCGACCCTACAGACGGCAGCCCACCAGGCTCCGCCATCCCTGGGATTCTCCAAGCAAGAACACTTGAGTGGGTTTCCATTTCCTTCTCCAATGCATGAAAAAGTGAAAGTGAAGTTGCTCAGTCATGTCCGACTTTTAGTGACCCCATGGACTGCAGCCCACCAGGCTCCTGTGTCCATGGGATTCTCCAGGCAAGAGTACTGGAGTGGGTTGCCATTGCCTTCTCCATGTATGTGTGTATCTTCCCCCAATCGGGAGACAAAGCCAATTTCTGTTAAGAATGACCTCTACGAAGCAAGAAAAACACAAATTTTTATTAAATATCCACCACTGAAAATGTATCTTTTAATATTACATGTGACAAAAATAGGAAGTACATACAAAACATTTCTGCTGCATACCAAAAGCATAATGGTTATTTTGAGAAAAAGTTCCTTTGTAATTGTTTGCGTTGTGAACTGAACTAGCTGCTTTTACCACAAAATACCATTTTTATGTAAAAGAACAACTGTCAAAGTAATTATTCAGATTTGGTTACTTGGCAGACATTTTCACAAAAATGAACAAAGTAAATCTGTCACTTCAAGAAAAACAACTGACAGTATTTGTTGGCAATCAAAATGATGAAATTTGAGGTTCAAGTAAAAATCAGAATTTTGGAAAACCTGTATTTGCTTATAGTTTCTAAATACTTGAAGCCTTTCTTGAAGAGACTAATGGTGATATTAACAATTTTTTTATATTGCATAATGAAATACATCAGTGTTTAGGAAAGTTGCATAATTCAGCTAACCATTAGTTGTGAGATGTTCAATGCATGATAATATAAAATCATCCATAAGTAAATGAACCAAAGTGCATGACAGACCAACAGATTTTACTGTAAGAGTACTTGAAGTTCACATCAATAGTTAGATTCCACATTAATCTAGCCTTTAATAATTTACACTTGTCAAGTTCTGGTGTAGTATCAAAGACAACCATCCAAAATTATCTTGAAAAGCTACTATAATAATATTCCATTTTCTAACTACCTATCTAGCTGGGTTTTCTTAATATTAGTCAACCAAAAAATATTAATACACGCAACAGTTGGGATGCAAAAGCAGATATGTGGATACATCTGTCTTCTACTAAGCCAAATGTTAAAGAGACTTGCAAAAGTGTAATATGATGTCATTCTCAAAATTTTTGTTCTATAATAGGATTATTTTTCATAAAATATTATTTTAACAAGTAATGGTTTATTATCTTCATGTGAATTAATAAAAAAATATTTAAAAATTTTCTCAGTTATACCAAAAAAATATGTCCTTTTCATCACAGGGGACTGGAATGCAACAGTAGGAAGTCAAGAGATACCTGGAGTAACAGGCAAACTTCAACTTGGAGTACAAAATGAAGCAGGGCAAAGGCTTACAGAGTTTTGCCAAGAGAATGCACTGGTCATAGCAAACACCCTCTTCCAACAACACAAGAGAAGACTCTACACATGGACATCACCAGATGGTCAATACTGAAATCAGACTGATTATCTTCTTTGCAGCCAAAGCTGGAGAAGTTCTATACAGGTCAGCAAAAACAAGACTGGGAGCTGACTGTGGCTAAGTTCATGAACTCCTCATTGCAAAATTCAGACTTAAAGAAAGTAGGGAAAACCACTAGACTATTCAGGTATGACCTAAATCAAATCCCTTATGATTATTCAGTGAAAGTGAGACATAGATTCAAGGGATTAGATCTGATAGTCAGAGTACCTGAAGAACTATGAACAGAGGTTCGTGACATTGTACAGGAGGCAGGGATCAAAACCATCCCCAAGAAAAAGAAAGGCAAAAAAGGCAAAATGGTTGTCTGAGGAGGCCTTACAAATAGCTGAGAAAAGAAGAGAAGTTAAAGGAAAAGGAGAAAAGGAAAGATATACCCATTTCAATACAGAGTTCCAAAGAATAGCAAGGAGAGATAAGAAAGCTTTCCTAAGTATCAATGCAAAGAAATGGAGGAAAACAACAGAATGGGAAAGACTAGAGATATCTTCAAGAAAATTAAAAATACTAAGGGAATATTTCATGCAAAGATAGGCAAAATAAAGGACAGAAACAGTATGGACCTAACAGAAGCAGAAGATATTAAGAAGAAGTGGCAAGAATACAGAGAAGAACTGTACAAAAAGGATCTTCACAACCCAGATAATCACGATGGTGTGATCACTCACCTAGAGGGCCTTAGGAAGCATCACTACGAACAAAGCTAGTGGAGGTGATGCAATTCCAGCTGAACAATTTCAAATCCTAAAAGATGATGCTGTGAAAGTGCTGCACTGAATATGCCAGCAAATTTGGAAAACACAGCAGTGCCCACAGGACTGGAAAAGGTCAGGTTTCATTCCAATCTCAAAGAAAGGCAATGCCAAAGAATGCTCAAACTAACGCACAATTGCTTTCATGTCACATGCTAGTAAAATAATGCTCAAAATTCTTCAAGCCAGGCTTCAACAGTACATGAACTGTGAACTTCCACATGTTCAAGCTGGATTTAGAAAAGGCAGAGGAACCAGAAATCAAATTGCCAACATCCGCTGGATCATCGAAAAAGTAAGAGAATTCCAGAAAAACATCTACTTCTGCTATCTTGATTACACCAAAGCCTTTGACTGTGTAGATCACAACAAACTGGAAAATTCTTCAAGAAATGGGAATACCACACCACCTTACATGTCGCCTGAGAAACCTGTATGCAGGTCAAGAAGCAATAGTTAAAACCAGGCATGGAACAACGAACTGGTTCCAAATTGGGAAAGGAGTACGTCAAGGCTGTACATTGTCACCCTGCTTATTTAACTTATATGCAGAGTACATCATGTGAAATGCTGGGCTGGTTGAAGCACAAGCTGGCATCAAGACTGCTGGGGAAATATCAATAACCTCAGATACTCAGATGACACCACCCTTATGGTAGAAAGTGAAGAGGAACTAAAGAGCCTCTTGATGAAAGTGAAAGAGGAGAGTGAAAAAGCTGACTTAAAACTCAACATTCAAAAAACTAAGATCATGGCGTCCGATCCCATCACTTCATGGCAAATAGATGGGGAAACAGATACAGTGACAGACCTTCATTTCTTGGGCTTGAAAATCACTGTACATGGTGACTGCAGCCATGAAAGTAAAAGACACTTGCTCCTCAGAAGAAAAGCTATGATCAACTTAGCATATTAAAAAGCAGAGACATTACTTTGCCAACAAAGGTCCATCTCATTAGAGCTATGGTTTTTTCAGGAGTCATGTATGGATGTGAGAGTTGAACTATAAAGAAAGCTGAACACTGAAGAATTGATGCTTTTGAACTATGGTGTTGGAGAAGACTCTTAAGAGTCCCTTGGAGTGTAAGATCAAACCAGCCAATCCTAAAGGAAATCAATCCTGAATATTCATAGGAAGGGTTGATGCTGAAGCTGAAACTCCAATACTTTGGCCACCTGATGCGAAGAACTGACTCACTGGGAAAGACCCTGATTCTGAGAAAGATTAAAGGCAGGAGGAGAAGGGGATGACAGAGGATGAGATGGTTGGATGGCATCACCAACTTGATGGACATGAGTTTGAGCAAGCTCTGGGAGTTGGTGATGGACAGGGAAGCCTCTTGTGCCGCAGTCCACATAATCACAAAGAGTCAGACATCACTCAGCAACTGAATATAGAAAATTTTCATAATCCATATAAACAAAAGCTTTTGGAGTTCTCAATAATTTTTAAGATTTTAAAGGGATCTAGAGCTTAAAAAATGTGAGGCAGATATATTGGGAAATAGCAAGCAAAGGTGACTGGGCTCCTAGGCATATATTAGATATTGAATGTATGTAGGAATTTATTGAATTGGCACTTTTGTGAATAAGCTTATCAGTGATAATACTAAACAATATAATTTAGGTAGAAAATGCAATATGGGTTGTAAATTATGGTAAGTTCTCATCTATATAGGATCCAGAGAAATAAAAGTTCAAAGACATAGGATAAAAAAATGCTAGCATATGTAGTTTTTAGAGAAGAGGACAGGGGATGAAAAATATATAGTACTTATTTCAAAAAGCCATACCTAGATATATGTTTCAACAGATATTTTATAAATTTGATTAATTTTATAGTTCTATTAGATAGTAAGTCATTTAAAATGAAAAGTGTTACCATTATACTACCTCTATAGTATCAAGGAAAGATGAAATAATCTTCAGTGCAATTTTAGTTATATTTTTACATTATTTGAAAATTGGTGATTCATATGGGTTGCTTAATATAAATATTCAACTAATCAGAATATCTCATTAATAGGCCATTCTAGATAGACTGTAAATTACTGTTTCAGAATTTTTTTTACATCATCATTTTGTAAGACAGAAATACAGCTTTAGATCAGAGTTAGGTCTAGGAATCTATGTCAAAAGAATCTAAGTGCTCATTCTAATTAAAAAACAAAACCAAAATAAAATCCCACAATCTAGAATGTGTGTTCATAGTTAGTAGTTACAAAAGAAGAAACAGACTAAGTCCATGCAGACTATGATTAAAAAAAGAGCTGCGCAATACAAAAGCTTGATTGGGAATTTCTCAATATTAATTCCTGTATTTACCATATACCCAAGAGAAGGAAAGGACTAACTGAAGCCTTTACATGCCTCTGAGTGGTTCACCAGTGCTGGTTTACAGTATTCTTTTCCCCAGTCACCATCACACTTCTCTGGGTGTTTGCAGGTTAACACAATTCTCAACATTATTGTCCAGGCCATAGGACAGAGTTATTCAGAGGCCATTTATTCTTTATGCTGCTTGATTATCACTCTATGTAGTGATAAAACTGCCCCCTATTGAGACATATATGTGAAACAGAAAGTTCTAAAGAAAGATATACCTATAATTGCAATTTGAAGACTTCTATTCCATTAAAAGTTGCTCTGGGGCATGACACAGTCAATACATCTATCTGCCCTCTTAATAAATATGAATGTTAAAATAATAATCCTTTTACTTATGATATAACCAAGCTAAATAAACAGAAACATTAAGAAATAGACTTTACATTCAAAGAACTCATTTGTGACTCCCAGTCACAAAAAATGATTGCAAATGCTCAGGTTAGGATTTATAAAGTCCTGCAAATTACTCTGTTTGGAGACTAAAACCAATTAGTTAGAACAGAAACCTTCCTTCTTCTCTAGCAAATATGAAAGAATATGTTTCTGCCATTTGGTTTCCCTTCAGGACACGACTGAAGCGACTCAGCAGCAGCAGCAGCAGAACATATATGTGACTCTAAACTATACTACTTTCTATGGAAAAACATATGACTTTTGCTTTATATAAAATATATTGCCTATCACCCCCATTCCTGGCATTTGAAATAAAACATTTGCACTATTTTGTATTGACTGTCACCAATTCAAAATATCTTTTCTTAACTTTGAAAACCAAAGATGTGCTAAGAGTTATTTTAAAAAGACTATCTGTTCTGCATAGGTTATTTTGTTGTTCAGTCACTAAGTCATGTCCCACTCTTTGCAATTCCATGGAATGCAGCACACCAGGCTCCTTTGTCCTCCACCACCTCCCAGACTTTGCTCAAATTTATGTTCATTGAGTTGGTGATGCTATCTAACCATCTTATCCTTTGCTACGCCCATCTCTTGCCTTCAGTCTTTCCCAGCATCAGGGTCTTTTCCAATGAGTCAGCTCTTTGCATCTGGTGGCCAAAGAATTGGAGCTTTAGCTTCAGTAACAATATACATGTATACTTAAATAATACAGCCAAGTACATATTTTTGATTCATATATATGTTTTGCTATATATATATATATTTACTATTAGTAACAAATTGTTATGTGTTAGATAAGGGGAGTAATAAAAATGAGTTTTTATTTTACCTTCACTTATTCCTTCTCCAATGCTCATCTTTCCTTTTGCAGAAATGAGTTTCTTACCTAAATTATTTTATTTCTCTTTGAAGAATTTTTTAACACTTTTAGCAAGGCAATTCTACTAGTAACCAATTGCCTCGATTTTATTTTTTTTTCTAACAATGTTTTTATTTCTTTTTCATTTCTGAGGGATCATGTTTCAGAATAGGGAATTCAAGGTTGGTGCTTTTTCCTTTAAACACTAAAATGTTTTATTCCACTTTGTCTTGCTTGCATGGTTTCTGAGGAGTCAGATGTAACTTTTATATTTGCTCCTACAGATGTAAGATATTTTTCCCTCTGGTATTTTCCGCTATCCATGTGCCAGAAGTGCAAGGAGATTTTTCTCTGAAATTCAATGTGAGAACCTGGTAGAGATCCTGGAAGTAAAGCTCACAGAAGAATGGTGGATTTCCCTACGACTGCATTCCTTTAGAGTTTTTAGCTCTCAGACTTGTCCATATTGAGCCTCCAGCAATTCATTAACCTTACTTCAGGTTTTCCTATCGCACACAGGTTTCTGCTTGTGGGTTTCTGCTCCTATAAGTTGTGATTGATTCTCTGTATTTGCTTGCTTTTCTTACCAATTTTTGGACAGTTGTTTGCTCTGTGACTTCACTTATTTGATAGATCTAAGAAGTGTTGTTAGACACTTAAATGTCAAACTGAATAGATTACCCTAGAAAGGTAATTTAACTCAGAAAAGTATCAAATAAGATTTTGAATTGATTAAAGGCTGTATATACTCACTCTGCTCATTTAACTCATATGCAGAGTACATCATGCAAAATGCGGGGCTGGATGAAGCGCAGGCTGGAATCAAGACTGCCGGCAGAAATATCAATAACCTCACATATGCAGATGACATCACCCTTATGGCAGAAAGTGAAGAAGAACTAAAGAGCCTCTTGATCTAGGTGAAAGAGGAGAGTGAAAAAGTTGGCTTAAAATTCAACATTTGGAAAACTAAAATCAAGGCATCCGTCCCATCATTTCAGGGGAAACACTGGAAACAGTGAGAGACTTTATTTTTGGGGACTCCAAAATCACACTGATGGTGACTGCAGCCATGAAATTAAAAGACATTTGCTTCTTGGAAGAAAAGCTATGTCCAACCTAGACAGCATCTAGCCAACGCTATGGTTTTTCCAGTAGTCATGTATGGATGTGAGAGTTGGACTGTGAAGAAAGCTGAGCACCGAAGAATTGATGCTTTTGAACTGTGGTGTTGGAGAAGACTCTTGAGAGTCCCTTGGACAGCAAGGAGATCCAACCAGTCCATCCTAAAGGAAATCAGTCCTGAATATTCATTGGAAGGACTGATGCTGAAGCTGAAACTCCAATACTTTGGCAACCTGATGTAAAGAACTGACTCACTGGAAAAGATCCTGATGCTGGGAAGGATTGAGGGCAGGAGAAGAAGGGGATGACAGAGGATAAGATGATTGGATGGCATTACTGACTCAATGGACATGGTCTGAGTAAACCTCAGGAGTTGGTGTGAACAGGGAGGCCTGGCATGCCGCAGGCCATGTGGTTGCAAAGATCGGACACGACTGAGTGATTGAACTGAACTGACAGTGGAAGGAACTATATGTAACTTTGTTCTGTATTTTCCAAGTCTCCTGTAATTGTGTTATCATACTTTCATAATTTAAAAAAAAAGAAAAAAAGATGCATGATATTATTTCAATTTTGTCAAAAACTACCATGGCTTGTTTTGTGGCCCAGCATGTGATCTATCCTGGAGAATGTTCCACATGTACTTGAAAAGAATATGTATTCTGCTACTTTTCAATGGAATGCTCTATAAATACCAATTAAGTCATGTGTCTAATGTATCATTTAAACTCTGTGTTTCCTTATTGATTTTCTCTCTGGATGATCTGTCCACTGATGTAAGTGAGGAGTTAAAGTTCCCCATGATTATTATACTGTCAATTTCTCCTTGTATATCTGTTAACATTTGCCTTATACATTCAGGTGTTACTATGTTGGGTGCATATATATTTACAATGGATTGATCTTTGATTGTTATGTAGTGTCCTTTGTTTCCTGTAACAGTCTTTATTTTAAAGTCTATTTTGTCTGATATGAGTGTTGCTACTCCAGCTTTCTTTTGATTTCCATTTGCATGGAATACTTTTTTCTATCCCCAGTTTCTATATGTCTCTAGATGTGGAGTGGGTCTCTTCTGGAGATCATATATATATGACATACACACACACACACACACACACACACTCACACACACACTCACTCACACACAGACACACACACACACATATGTCTTGTTTTTATATCCACTGAGCTGGTCTATGGCTTTTAGTTGGAGCACTTAATCAGGTTGCTGCTGCTGCTAAGTTGCTTCAGTCATGTCTGACTCTGTGCGATCCCATAGATGGCAGCCCATGAGGCTCCCCCGTCCCTGGGATTCTCCAGGCAAGAACACTGGAGTGGGTTGCAAGTGAAAATTGAAAGTGAAGTCGCTCAGTCCTGTCTGACTCTTAGCGACCCCGTGGACTGCGGCCCACCAGGCTCCTCCGTCCATGGGATTTTCCAGGCAAGGGTGCTGGAGTGGGGTGCCATTGCCTTCTCTGCTTAATCAGGTTACATTAAGGTAATTATTGATATGTATGCTCTTACTGCTATTTTGTTAATTGTTTTTGATTTGTTCTTGTAGGTCTTCATTTTTCCTTCTTTTTTCCCTTCCTCTTTTGTCCTCTTCTCTAGTGAATGGATGACTAACTCTGGTGTTGTACTTGGATTCCTTTTTCTTTTTTGTGTATCTATTGTGAATCTTCATTTTGTGGTTACCATGAGATTTTGAAATAGCAGTCTATATAAGTTTGAAGTTGCTGATCTCATTCAAATGAGTTTCAAATACCCTACATTTGTCTGCTCCTCCCCCATGAGTACAGATTTAGATATCATATTTGTGTGTGACATGACATTCTAAACCCTGTGGGATGCACCAAAAGCAGTTCTAAGAGTGAAATTTATAGTGATACAAGCTTACCTCAGGAACCAAGAATAAATTCAGATAAACAACCAAATTTTATGCCTAAAGTAATATGAACAAACAAAACCCATGAAAGAAATCATAAAATTCAGAACAGAAATAAATGAAACTAAGAAAACAACAGATAAGAAAAATGAAACTAAAAGCTAGTTATTTGCAAAGATAAACAAAATTGATAAAGCTTTAGGTAGATTCATCAAAAAAAGAGGTGGGCCTAAATCAATAAAATTAGGAATGAACAAGTTACAACAGAACCATGGAAATACAAAAGACCATAAGAGAATACTACAAGGCTACTATATGCCAATAAAATGGAAAATGGACAACCAGAAAAAATGGACAAATTCTTAGAAAGGTATACTCTCCCAAGACTGAACTAGGAAGAAATAGAAGATATAAACAGATTGATTACAAATACTAAAATTGAATCTATGATTTAAAACAAAAGTTCAACATCAGATGGCTTCACAGGTCAATTCTACCAACCATTTAGAGGAGAGTTAAACCTATCCTTCCAAGACTATTCCAAAAAATTGTAGAGGAAGGAACACTTTCAAACTTATTCTGTAAGGTTACCATCACTCTGATACCAAAATTAGACAAAGATATTATAAAAAAAAAAGAGTACAGGCCAATTTCACTGATGAACATAGACATAAAAATTCTCAACAAAATACTAGAAAGCAATCCAGTAATACATGAAAAGGGTCATAAAACATGATAAAGTGAGGTTTATCCCAGGGGCATAAGGACTTTTTAATAGCCACAAGTTAATCAATGTGATATACCACATTAACAAATTGAATAATCTTAGTAGATACAGAAAAAGCTTTTGATAAATTTCAACATCCATTTATGATAAAAACTCTCCAGAAAGTGTGCATAGAGAGGACATACCTCAAAATAACAAAGGCCATATGTGAAAAATCCACAGCTAAAATCATACTCAATGGTGAAAAGTTAAATGCTTTTCTCCAAAAATCAGGAACAATACAGGGGTGTCTACTCCTGTCACTTTTATTCAACATAGTTTTGGAGGTCCTAACCATAGCAATCAGAGAAGAAAAAGAAATTTTTGTATTAATTATTTATTGATAAATAAACTCTGATTGAAAGTTTTGTATTAAAACAAAAATAAACAAGTGGAACTGAATTCATCTTAAAAACTTTTGGAAAGCAAAGAAATATATAAACAAATGAAAAGACAACTTACAGAATGGGAGAAAATATTTGCAAATGAAGCAATTGACAAGTGACTAATCTCCAAAATATACAAGCAGCTTATGTGACTCAATATCAAAAGAAAGCAACCCAAGTAGAAAATGGGCAGAGTATCTAAATAGACATTTCTCCAACAAACACATCCAGATGGCCAAAAGGCACATTGAAAAGGTGTTCAACATCATGAATCATTAGAGAAATGCAGATCAAACTATAATGAGGTTATCACTTCACACCTGTCATCATCACCGGCCATCATCAAAACATGTACAAACAATAAATGCTGGAGAGCCAGTGGGGAAAAAGCAATCCTTCTACACTGTTGATGGGAATATAAACTGGTACAGTCACTATGGAGAACTGTATAGATGCTCCTTAAAAAACTAAAATTAGAGCTAGCATATGATTCTAAAATCCCACTCCTGGTCATAAATCTGGAAAAAAAAAAACAAAACACAATTCAAAAAGATACATGCATGCCAATGTTCACAGCAGCATGATTTACAATAGCCTAGACAAAGAAGCAACCTAAATGTCCAGCTACAGAGGGATAGATAAAGAAGATTAACACAGTGAAATATCATTAATTCATAAAAAGAATTAAATAATGCCATTTGCAATACTTGGATGAACCTAGACATTATCATTCTTTGGAGTGAAGTAAGCCAAAGACAAAAATCAAATGATATTGTATATATGGGCTTCCCTCGTAGCTCAGTTGGTAAAGAATCTGCCTGCAGTGCAGGAGACCTGGGTTCGATCCCTGGGTTGGGAAGATCCCCTGGAGAAGGAAATGGTGACTCACTCCAGTATCCTTGCCTGGAAAATCTCATGGACAGAGGAGACTGGTGGGCTGCAGTGCATGGTGTCGCAAAGAGTCGGGCATGACTGAGCGACTAACACTTACTTACTGCACATGTGTGGAATCTAAAAAAAAATGATACAAATGAACTTACATATAAAACAGAAATCGACCTATAGATACAGAAAACAAACTTACAGTTACCAAAGGGGAATGTAAAGGGGGTGGGAAAACTAGGAGTTTGGAATTACAATATATACACTAACATATAGATAACCGATAAGGACCTACTGTATAGCACAGGGAACTTTACACAATGTTTTGTAATAACCCATAAGGGAAAAGAATCTGAAAAAAGATATATATGTACATGTAACCGAACCGCTTTGCAGTACACCTGAAAGTAACTCATTATAAATCAGCTATATTTCAATACATTTTTTTAAATACAAAAGGAAATATCGTTTTGGCTTTTTTATATACAAAAAATAAGTCTAAATCCATTCCTAATAAGTTTATGGGATGACAACAATTTTCATGATGCAGCCTGGATATGTAAGTCTTCTTCTGGATTCTAGAAATGTCTTCTTGACAATTAAATAAAATCATAAGATTATAATAATATAGTGAATGGAAAAACCTTTTCTTATTTTCAAAAGTGCTAGATTGAAGCTCGATTCCTTAACATTGAAGGTATACAAATGCCTTTTTGTTTGAGGAAATACTTTAATAGACCTTCTGGTTATGTGGAGATAGGTATCAAGATTAGTCTAGAAAAAGGATTTCAGAATGGGAGGGAATAAGAAAAAGAGGACTAAATTCCCTTTATTACAAAAAACATAGGAATTTCAGAGTTGAAACTGGACATTGAGATCTCAGAGGAAAAGAGATAAGAGACAGAGATACGGAAGCAGAATGGAAGGGTGGGCTTAAACCAATTAGAACAGAGGCTGGCTGAAGAAAAAAAGAATAATGATATTTAATATTCAACTTTATAAAGTTTCTAGTTCTGTTGATAAATACTCAACAGTTATCCCTAATTCCTTAGTAAAAGATTGCTTCATATTCCAGTCTTGAGGTATTGGTAACTGAGTAACATAGAAACATCCTCTTCTATGTTCTTATTCTGTGCAAGGTTGGAGTGAAAGAAGAAAGTCATCTATAGTATTAAGAAATGAGATGATAGGAAACATACATTCTCCCCCAAGCACACACTCTCCAGAAACTGTCAGAAATATTATAGTGAATCTCAGCCTTCTCACATTATAGCCACGAGGGCTCACCAATTTGTTCACGTATTAAAGGAAGTAACAACACTGGAGGCTCTGAAGACATGGATATACTACAACGTAAATTTATGAAGAAGAGGCCTTTCTATAAGTCGATATATACAGTTGAATATCATTATCTGTGGTATTTACATTCTATAAAGTCATTATGAACATCAAATTAGCAAATACTGAATCAATACTTCCAGAAGAAATACAGAATCAGGTTCCTTTGAGCCTCTTGTCACAACATCTCATCAACACATCAATACATAACCATGCTGAATGTGTGTTTCTGTTTAAAGTCACCTTGATTAAACAAAAAGGGGGTAAAAATAGACCATGAACAGGACACTCATGTATAGTATGAGAACTGAAATAAGAAGGCAGAACATTGCCTTATTTAGTCTCAGCTGGGAACATGCACATCAGGCAATTCAATTATTTTTGTCATTCTCTGTGAGTGCATGAATGACCGTGAAAGCACTGTGATTACTGATTTCAGGGATATAAATACATTTCAGTGTGTTATTATGTTCATAAATATGGAATCCATGAGTAATATGGATCTAGTGAATCAGTTATTCAATGTCTTCTATAAGATAGGCTTTCTTCATCTTCCAACTTCACCTTTCATTCTTCCTATGCATAACTGCACTGCAATATGAATGCCCTGGGTTCCTTCTTATACTTAATTTGTATCTTGTTCATGAGGCCAAGTTTGTATTTGATTCATACTCTTAGATTCCCCTAGGGATGCCCTTTCTACTCCCCTTCCATTAATTAATATTTTTCCTTCAGAGCCCAATGAAAAATTCATTTTGTTGAGAAACATTTACCTGCCTCAACCTATTGCTTCTTGTAATTCAGCATATTGTTTCAGTGGCTGTATCTGTATAAGTCAGATTTATACCGATTAACACAGTTGCTTTGTGTATGTTCTCTGGATGCTTTAAAATTATATTTTTTCCATTCAGATAGTAAAGGCTTAGACTGTGTCTTTTAATTAGTCTTTATTTCCTCTTTGTCAAATATACATTTGGAATCAAAGATGTCAAACTATTAACACTCTGATTTTCAAATGCAGTTTAACCAAGTCTCATTAAATGAGGCTGTGTCAGAAATAGTAGATAAGTTACATATCTTAAGACAAATGATGATTTCCTGAAGCATTTGGAGTGTTATGTTAAAGGTCTGCACTTGCCCTATGCTATATGGGAAAAGCATAATTCTTGCAAAAGGTAAAGAAGAAGAAATGATAGGAAGCATGTGAGGTATTTGCTATCTTTTGACCCACTGTTCTGCTTTTTAGGAAGATTTAGAGATTTTTTTATTACTTTATCCATTTGAAGATCACTCACATTTTTTTGGAAACTGGGAAATATGTGTTTTCTTCCTACATATAGGCCCCATGACATTTTCTGTTTTTCTTTTACCCCAATTAATTTCAACTTACTTCCCTTTCCAAAACATTTTTACTGCTATGCTTGCTAGACTCTGTATTTTTCCTCTCTGTTGCTTCTTTTTATGGCTTCAATAGTATTTTTTTATTTTATTTAAAAAATTAGAATCTAAATTTTTCCAACATTCATAATTTTCTCTACTCAACCTGCCTTCCCACTGTGATATTATCAGTACAAAATTCTTTCAAATATTGTTCTTATATTCTCAAACTGAATAATAAAAAGTGTTACTATTTTGTAAATAAATAAAACAACCTTACAGAAAACAGATGATAATTCTAATTCAAGAAGGCCTCAAAAAATGTATCTGAGGATTTAGCTTAGCTGTTTTCAAATCCAATAACTACAAGTTACTTCATTAAAAACTATGGAAATAAAGTGTAGCTACTTCTCCACACTCAATTAGATTAGATTTCTTTATACCCAATTATCTACTTCTAATCCCTGTGAGAGGATTCAACATCAAGCTTAGCTATAAGATTCATTTTAGTGAACAGAGTATGAATGGAAGTGATGAAAATCTTGTCTAATCAGATTTTTTTAAGTCATTGCATCAGAAGGCCATGACTTTTACTGGGTCCTAATAATATCATGTAAAAGATAGTGTCTGCTCCATCATTCTAGTACTTAGGGTTAAAAAGTCACTAAAGTAGAGCAACAGCCAACATGTAACAAAAAAGAAATAAATCTCTGTTGCTTATAAGACACTGAGATTTAGGAGTAGTCTGTCATTTCACTAACATAGTAATTAATACCAAAATTGGTATCAGGAATTTACATATTTCTGTAATACAGACTGGTGTAACATAGTGAGATAACTGTTAGTGGCTGGAAAAATGGCAGCTCATGTCGTGCAGTTGTGATGCATTTAGTAAAACTGTCCTTTGTGGTAAACTGGAAGGCATATGTTGAACAAAACAAGCATAGGGACAGTAATAATATCTTGGTTGCTATTGGCTTCATTTACCGTGGTACAACAAGCAAGAGATGAGTTAGTTCAGAAAGAACTGATCTGGCTTCAAGCATCAACGGAGGGACAAGGAGAGAATTCAGAAATTCTGACTTGGAGGTTGAAATGAACAATTTTTTCTTATACTCATCCAGTGAAAGATAAGGTTAACAAATGCTCTCAGAACCAAAGGCTGACTTAAGGTTAAAAACCAAACCAAGTACATAACTACCAGATCCCTACAGGCTTGTTATACTCAATAATTTAAAAGTGGCACCCAGTAATACTTTTAGAATAAACATGGCCCTTATAAATCCTTGCACAAAGTGGATCAGAGAAAAGAGACTATGTATGTTTCCTCATGAAAGTCTGATAAACCAAGCGTGTTAGTAATCAAGTCTAAAGAGAGCTGAGCATGTCTTCAAAATAACTACGGGTGTGCGTATTGACACATGTAGACACTGAAGAAAATTGATAAAACGCCAAGTTCTAGACATCACACTGACAAGATTTTATTTAGCACTGACTAGGAAAGACTAGAACTTTCTGAGACTTAAAATGACATTTGGCCTCAATATGCTTTGGAAATTAAGCAGGCAGACAAAGTCTGCTCAGCTCAGACATACACTTGAAATATTTTCCTCTGATATGGCCCAGGAAGATACTAAGAAATGATGGGCTACCCAAAAGTCAGAGTCAGAAACCACAGAGGCAGTGAACTAGGGAGCTAATGCCAGAGAACAGAATCAGAACTAAAAAACAAAAAAAAAAAAACAGTATTTCCTATTCCAGTGTAGGAAACCTTTGCAATATATGTTCAGTGTGATTTCAAAACTGCAAGTCACCAGTGATTCTTACATGCTTCTCATTTTTTCCTTTCTGAATTGGAATTATTTTGATTATCCTATCCCCATTCCAGCACTGTTCACTGGATATGTGTTGGGCAGATAATTTGTCACTTTAGTTTGTAGCCCACTGGATCAAGAAGGGTAAGAAATCCAGACTAAATATAAAAACTATTATCAAATCCTACATTTGGGTCTGGGGTAGGAATTAGGAGTATCCATGAGGAGAGTGGGTATTTTGCATGTGTAAGAAGGAAAAGCAAATATTTCTGACAAAGTGGGTCACAGATATAATAGGTAGTATTTGTGGTAAGTTGTTTTATTGCTCTCAATTATTTGTTCTCACTCTCCACAAAAAGAAAAAAAAAAAATGTTAGTTTTCTGTTCCAATAACTTCAGGGTTGGCCATTTGACATGTTTTGGCCAATAGAAAGTAAGTGGAAGTACTGTGTGGAACTCCTGAGTAGAAACTTTATGAGTCAGCCTTTGGTTCTTCCATGACTCTCCTCTGCCAAGAAAATTGTATTTCCCAGAATAATCTGATAAAAACCATTTAAGGTATCAAGAAAAAAATAATTTGAAAATTGTAATATACTTTTTTATGATATGACATACATATTATATAGCAAATAGTTAACTAAAATTTTTTTAAAAGCAAACACAGTTCTAATTTCCAATTGATTTATTTAAAAAGTGTCCCTGCTGAATATGAAGCCATATGTCTGAACATTAAACTAAAGGAAGAAATTGTCAGAAAGTCCTTTAACAGAAATACTTTTTTCAATGTATTTTTCAGATCTAACTGTACTTTAACAAATATGGAATAAAAAATAAAATAGTTAATCAGAAGCCATCTGCAAATTCTAAAATTTTAAAAATCATCTCTTTAGTTATTTGGTTAGTTTCCAGAAACTAAATATAAAGTCACTGAAAGTAAAATATTACAAGACTCAGTAAACTAAATTCAAACTTGAAATTCTGATTGTTGCAGGTCAAATTTGTAGAGACTAAGGTTCATAAAAGATCATGTCCCTGTTGGCTCAGAGCTAAAGAATATACCTGTAATACGGGAGACCTGGGTTTGATTCCTGGATTGAGAAAATTCCCCTGGAGATGAGAATGGATACCCACTCCAGTATTCCTGCCTAGAGAACTTCATCGACAGAGGAGCCTGGAGGGCTACAGTCTATGGGGTTGCAAAGAGTAGATACCACTAATCGACTAACAAATACACACAAGGTTCATAATGCTTATCAGGATTCAACAACTGCCATGAATTTGCGATTCTAACTGTATTTATAGCGTACTGAATACATTTAAATAAACTGGGTTTGACTGTTCATTTTTGTTGTTCTTCCTGTTCTTCGGTAGGAAGGGCTAGGTGAAACAGTATTTTCGGGAATTGTATTTTTTTTCCCATTCACCACTGAATCTTTACTGCTTTTACAATACACATACAGCACTCTGAGAGAAGGATGTTTTTGTAAGAAACATGTGAACAAACAGGAAGACCCTAAGCAACCTGGAATTTAGCTTTCTGGAACTTTCAGGGTTTGGCAGTGTTTCTGAGAATGAATCAGTAATTTTCAGAAAATTACTGATAATGCTTGAGAACAATGAGAATTGAGGTTTACCATACTGTTATTTAATTTTGTTTTTATGTATAAAATTTACCATGGAGTAATAAAAGTAAATTAATAGTTTTTATTATAATTGTGTTTCTGTCCTTTTATTCTTGAGTTTCAAAGCTTTTACCCATGCATTTAAAAATATTTACTTGGGCCATATATATTTAATGTCTTACTTCATTATTAACCACAGGATTTAACAAAATCATCCAAGAAGAGTCAGGTTTTAATATAATGTAAAGTCATACTCTGGTTGGTCGTTACTGCCTCTAAAAGGATGAACCTCATATACACAATATATTACTCAGCCATTAAAAAGAATACATTTGAATTAGTTCTAATGAGGTGGTGAAACTGGAGCCTATTATACAGAGTGAAGTAAGCCAGAAAGAAAAACACCAGTACAGTATACTAACACATATATATGGAATTTAGAAAGATGGTAATGATAACCCTATATGCGAGACAGCAAAATAGACACAGATGTACAGAACAGTCTTTTGGACTCTGTGGGAGAAGGCGAGGGTGGGATGATTTGAGAGAATAGCATTGAAACATGTACATTATCATATGTGAAACAGATTGCCAGTCCAGGTTCGATGCAAGAGACAGGGTGCTCAGGGCTGGTGCACTGGGATGACCCAGAGGGATGGGACAGGAAGGGAGGCGGGAGGGGGCTCAGGATGGGGAACACATGTATGGCTGATTCATGTCAATGTATGGCAAAAACCACTACAATACTGTGAAGTAATTAGCCTCCAATTAAAATAAATAATTTAAAAAATAAAAGGACGAATCTTTCTGTGAATCCTGACAAGCACCAGAATTTTTTTTTTTAATAAAAAAGATAAAATAATTTTAAAATATCCTGAATAAAAACTGTGATCAAAAAAACCCAAAAAACAAACAGGTCAGTGAATAAGGGATACAGTAAGGAAAAGAGCTAGTAAAGTATATAGAGAAAATTTTCTAGAGAATAAAATGACCCTCTACATAGTGCAACTGAAGCATTAAAGCATCTCTTCTCTATGTGTACAAGGAGGGGGAGGATAGGAATTAATGGGGGAATCCAGCGATTGTGCCACCATCACTAGTATTTAAATGCTAGAGATCTGGGCCCTAGAGGTTTAATCTGCGGATATCTGAACAATGCATTTCCTTAGATCAGTGATTCCTCAAAGATGAGTACTCATGAACATTTGCTTTTGGGCTTAAAAGAAATGATGTCCAAGTTCCAAAACAGAAAGACTGAATCAAAATCTTCTGGGCTAAGGTCTGGAAAAACATACTTTTAAAAGATGATCCTAACACACACCTCTGTTTAAGAATCATCAGCCTTGGAGGCTAGTTATAGGTAAATTAAAAAATTTTTATAATAGCATATCAAACAAAAAATAAGAATTTTTGGCATTTTAAAATCAAAAAGCTGTTTTAAAACATTTTCTATAATTAAATAATAAGGGTTAAAGAAAGACAACTAGATTAATGCTTTAATTTGTGTATTTGTGTATGTGTATAATAATAACCCAGTAATTACTGAGGTCATAGGATGATGAGTATTCTGATAAATCATGACTCTGAGATACCAGGAAAAATTAATGTATGCTAGTGAGATGAAGGCATTATATATATTTTATTTTTGGAATTATTCAGTTCAGTTCAGTTCAGTTCATTTGCTCAGTTGTGTCTGACTCTTTGCGACCCCATGAATCGCAGCACGCCAGGCCTCCCTGTCCATCACCAACTCCCGCAGTTCACTCAGACTCACATCCATTGAGTCAGTGATGCCATCTAGCCATCTCATCCTCTGTCGTCCCCTTCTCCTCTTGCCCTCAATCCCTCCCAGCATCAGAGTCTTTTCCAGTGAGTCAACTCTTCCCATGAGGTGGCCAAAGTACTGGAGTTTCAGCCTTAGCATCATTCCTTCCAAAGAAATCTCAGGGCTGATCTCCTTCAGAATGGACTGGTTGGATCTCCTTGCAGTCCAAGGGACTCTGAAGAGTCTTCTCCAACACCACAGTTCAAAAGCATCAATTCTTCAGCACTCAGCTTTCTTCGCAGTCCAACTCTCACATCCATACATGACCAGTGGAAAAACCATAGCCTTGACTAGACAGACCTTTGTTGGCAAAGTAATGTCTCTGCTTTTGAATATGCTATCTAGATTGGTCATAACTTTCTTTCCAAGGAGTAAGCGTCTTTTAATTTCATGGCTGCAGTCACCATCTGCAGTGATTTTGGAGCCCCCAAAAATAAAGTCTGACACTGTTTCCACTGTTTCCCCATCTATTTCACATGAAGTGATGGGACTGGATGCCATGATCTTCATCTTCTGAATGTTGAGCTTTAAGCCAACTTTTTCACTCTCCTCTTTCACTTTCATCAAGAGGCTTTTTAGTTCCTCTTCACTTTCTGCCATAAGGGTGGTGTCATCTGCATATCTGAGAAATATTGATATTTCTTCCGGCAATCTTGATTCCAGCTTGTGCTTCCTCAATAAAAATATTTAACTGTTTCAAAATTGTAGGGCTTGGGCTTAGTTATAAGAAAATACTCTTTTATATAATTAAACTTTCAACACAGCCTAAATACATATTTCATTACCATAAACTGATACACACTTTTTTTTTTTTTAACAACTTTTTAACTTTCTTATTTTCTTCTCATTTCAAGAAATCAAGTTTGTAAACTTACTCCCAAAGACCCTTAAAGACTGAATAAGAAACTCACTTCTGAAGTTAAGACTATTTTTCCCTGCTATGGACCAAAACTGATTTTTTTTTTTTTCCAGTTTTAAGAAACTTTTCCAAGAAACAGATATTCCACCCAAATATGGAAGGATTTAAGAAAATTGGAAATAAAAGTGAACACAGTCAAGTACAAAGTAATTTAGTAGTCTACAGAGAGACCACGGGACACATAAACCTTGGAATTTTCTATAATGCACTGAAATACATAATAATAAAAAATAACAAGTTCTTCTGTGAGAAATTTTCCAAAATATTTCTATACAAAGCAAAACAAAAAACTATGGAGAGAAACTAAGCCATTTCAACCAATGTACAAAATATTAAAAGAATAATATATTTGGGCCTGAACCACTTGATAAGAGTAATAAACACAAAAATTTATATTCATATTTTATTTTTAATTGTTTCAGTCCTGAACTATTATTTCTAGTTATTTTTGAACTATTATTTCATTAAAGTTGATACTGACTGAAATGTATATCCAATGTATTTTTATATTATTATCTTTATAACATCTGGCAACATTTTGCCATCCTGAAAAACGACAACCTACTCCAGTATTCTTGTCTGGAGAATTCCATGGAGAGAGAAGTCTGGTGGACTACAGTTCATGGGGTTGCAGAGAGTCAGACATGACTGAGTAACTAACACACACAATAAAGATAGCTTATCTCTGTATAAGTAACAAGGTATAGCTAGAAAAGTCACTCTTTTTCTACTGGAAAATCAAACAGGCAGAATGTGAGAACTTCATAAATAGGAGAAACTTTCCCATTCATAGTAAAACCTCCATTTCAAGAGAAGTACAGAAGATACTACCTTCTATGGCCAAGGAGACAGTACAGATCTTGCGGGGAGGGTGGCAGCAGCTCTAGTTATATATTTCTCCAAAAGTCTCGGACAAGAGCACACAGGTTGCAAAAACACTGATATTACATACGCAATAGCATGTTTAACATTGATTATTAATTCTTTTCCTTGTTTTTATTTGTTTTTATTATCCTGCTTCCAGCTATTCTGAAAGCTATGGCTCTCCCCAATCCCCCAACACTCCAAATTGAAATGCATTCTATATATGCTATTTTTCATAAATATCACAGGGATTCACAGTGATATCAAAGGGATTCACACACCTTAAAAAGCTGGAACATCAATTAAAAACTTCTTTTACCACACAGATAGAATTTTCAGTTCAGTTCAGTTTCTCACTCGGGTCCAACTCTTTGGGACCCCATGGACTACAGCATGCCAGACCTCCCTGTCTATCACTAACTACAGGAGTTTACTCAAACTCAGGTCCATTGAATCAGTGATGCCAACCAACCATCTCATCCTCTGTTGTCACCTTCTTTTCCCACCCTCAATCCTTCCCAGCATCAGGGTCTTAACAAATGAGTCCATTCTTTGCATCAGGTGACCAAAGTATTGGAGTTTCAGCTTCAGCATCAGTCCTTCCAATGAATATTCAGGACTGATTTCCTTTAGGATGGACTGGTTGGATCTCCCTGCAGTACAAGGGACTCTCAAGAGCCTTCTCCAGCACCACAGTTCAAAAGCATCAATTCTTTGGCATTCAGCTTTCTTTATAGTCCAACACTCACATCCATACATGACTACTGGAAAAACAATAGCCTTGACTAGAGGGAACTTTGTTGGCAAAATAACATTTCTGCTTTTAAATATGCTGTCTAGTTTGGTCATAACTTTCCTTCCAAGGAGCAAGCATCTTTTAATTTCATGGCTGCAGTCATCATCTGCAGTGATTTTGGAGTCTGCCACTGTTTCCCCATCTATTTGCCACGAAGTGATGGGACTGGAGGCTATGATCTTAGTTTTCTAAATGTTGAGCTTTAAGCCAACATTTGCAGTCTCCTCTTTCACTTTCATCAAGAGGCTCTTTAGTTTCTCTTCACTTTCTGCCATAAGGGTGGTGTCATCTGCATATCTGAGGTTATTGATATTTCTCCAGGCAATCTTGATTCCAGCTTGCGCTTCATCCACTCTAGCATTCCTCATTATGTACTCAGCATATAAGTTAAATAAGCAGGGTGACAATATATAGCCTTGACGTACTCCTTTTCCTATTTGGACAAGTCTGTTGTTCCATGTCCAGTTCTAACTGTTGCCTCCTGACCTGCATACAGATTTCTCAGGAGGCAGGTCCGGTGGGCTGGTATTCCCATCTCTTTCAGAATTTCCCACAGTTTACTGTGATCCACACAGTAAAGGATTTGGCATAGTCAATAAAAAAGAACTAGATGTTCTTCTGGAACTCTCCTGTTTTTTTGATGATCCATTGGATGTTGGCAATTGGATCTCTGGCTCCTTTGCCTTTTCTAAAGTGAGCTTGAACATCTGGAAGTTCACGGTTCACGTATTGTTGAAGTCTGGCTTGGAGAATTTTGAGCATTACTTTATTAGTGTGTAAGATGAGTGCAATTGTGTGGTAGTTTGAGCATTCTTTGATATTGCCTTTCTTTGGGATTGGAATGAAAACTGACCTTTTCCAGTCCTGTGGCCGCTGCTGAGTTTTCCAAATTTGTTGGCATATTGAGCACACAACTTCCACAGCATCATCTTTTAGGATTTGAAATAGCTCAACTGGAATTCCATCACCTCCACTAGCTTTGTTCTTAGTGATACTTCCGAAGGCCCACTTGACTTCACATTCCAGGATGTCTGGCTCTAGGTGAGTGATCACACCATCGTGATTATCTGGGTTGTGAAGAACTTTCTGAATAGTTCTTCTGTGTATTCCTGCCACCACTTTTTAATATATTCTGCTTCTGTTAGATCCATACAGTTTCTGTCCTTTATTGAGCTCATCGTTGCATGAAATGTTCTCTCGGTATCTCTAATTTTCTTGAAGAGATCTCTAGTGTTTCCCATTCTATTGTTTTCCTCTGTTTTTTTGCATTGACACTTAGCAAAGCTTTCTTATCTCTCCATGCTATTCTTTAGAACTCTGTATTCAAATGGGTTTATCTTTCCTTTTCTCATTTGCTTTTTGCTTCTCTTCTTTTCACAGCTATTTGTAAGGCTTCTCAGACAGCCATTTTACTTGTTTGTATTTCTTTTTCTTGGAGATGGTCTTGATCCCTGTCTCCTGTACAATGTCATGAATCTCTGTCCATAGTTCATCAGGCACTCTGTCTATCAGATCTAGTCCCTTAGATCTGTTTCTCACTTCCACTGTATAATCATAAGGGATTTGATTTAGGTCATACCTGAATGGTCTAATGGTTTTCCCTACTTTCTTCACTTTAAATCTGAATTTGGCAATAAGGAGTTCATGATCTGAGCCACAGTCAGCACCTTGTCTTGTTTTTGCTGACAGTATAGAGCTTCTCCATCTTTGGCAGAAAGAATTTTAATCCTAAAATTTGACAGATAGAATTTTAGTCCCAAGTGAACAAAATTTGTTATACTCAACTATCTAAAGCTACTAATGTTAAACCAAGCATCTATAAGAATATAGTGGAAAAGACAAATAGATTCATGGGATTAGATCTCATAGACAGAGTGCCTGAAGAACTATGGATGGAGGTTCAGGACACTGTACAGGAGGCAGTGATCAAGACCATTTCCAGAAAAAGAAATGCAAAAAGGCAAAATGGCTGTCTGAGGATGCCTTACAAATAGCTATGAAAAGAAGAGAAGAGAAAATAAAAGGAAAAAAGGGAAGATATACCCATTTGAATGCAGAGTTCCAAAGAATACCACGGAGAGATAAGAAAGCCTTCCTCAGTGATCAGTGCAAAGAAATAGAGGAAAACAATAGAATGGGAAAGACTAGATATCTCTTCAAGAAAATCAGAGATGCCAAGAGAACATTTCATGCAAAGATGGGCTCAATAAAGGACAGAAACAGTATGGACCTAACAGAAGCAGACGATATTAAGAACAGGTGGCAAGAATACACAGAAGAACTATTCAAAAAGATCTTCATGACCCAGATAATGATGATGGTGTGATCACTCACCTAAAGCCAGACATCCTAGAATGTGAAGTTAAGTGGGCATTAGGAAGCATCACTATGAACAAAGCTAGTGGAGGTGATGGAATTCCAGTTGAGCTATTTTAAATCCAAAAAGATGATGCTGTGAAAGTGGTGTGCTCAATATGCCAACAATTTTGGAAAATTCAGCAGTGGCCACAGGACTAGAAAAGTTAGTTTTCATTCCAACGCCTAAGAAAGGCATTGCCAAAGAATGGGCAAACTACCCCACAATTGCACTCATCTCACACACTAGTAGATAATGCTCAAAATTCTCCAAGCAGGCTTCAATGGTATTTGAACCGTGTACTTCCAGATGTTCAAGCTCGTTTCAGAAAAGGCAGAGGAACCAGAGATCCAATTGCCAACATCTGCTGGATCACGGAAAAACGAAGATCATGGCATCCAGTCCCATCACTTCATTGGAAATAGATGGGGAAACAGTGGAAACAGTGTCAGACTTTATTTTTCTGGGCTCCAAAATCACTACAGATGGTGACTGCAGCCATGAAATTAAAAGACGCTTACTCCTTGGAAGGAAAGTTATGACTAATCTGGATAGCATATTCAAAAGCAGAGACATTACTTTGCCAAAAAAGGTCTGTCTAATCAAGGCTATGGTTTTTCCTGTGGTCATGTATGGATGTGAGAGTTGGACTGTGAAGAAGGCTGAGCGCTGAAGAATTGATGCTTTTGAACTGTGGTGTTGGAGAAGACTCTTGAGAGTCCCTTGGACTGCAAGGAGATCCAACCAGTCCATTCTGAAGGAGATCAGCCCCGGGATTTCTTTGGAAGAAATGATGCTAAAGCTGAAACTCCAGTACTTTGGCCACCTTATGCGAAGAGTTGACTCACTGGAAAAGACTCTGATGCTGGGAGGGATTGGGGGCAGGAGGAGAAGGGGATGACAGAGGATGAGATGGCTGGATTGCATCACTGACTCAATGGATGAGTCTGAGTGAACTGCGGGAGTTGGTGATGGACAGGGAGGCCTGGTGTGCTGCGATTCATGGGGTCTCAAAGAGTCGGACACGACTGAGAGACTGATCTGATCTTATCTGTTGGATCATGGAAAAAGCAAGAGAATTCCAGAATAACATCTACTTCTGCTTTATTGACTACGCCAAAGCCTTTGACTGTGTGGATCACCATAAACTGTGGAAAATTCTTCAAGAGATGGGATGGGAATACCAGACCATCTGACCTGCCTCCTGAGAAAACTGCATTCAGGTCAGGAAGCAACAGTTAGAACTGTTGCTTCAGTATCAGTAAAGAAATACTGCGTATCAGTAAAGAAATACTTCCAGGCTATATTGTCACCCTGTCTATTTAACTTATATGCAGAGTACATCATGAGAAATGCTAGAGTGGATGAAGCACAAGCTGGAATCAACATTGCCTGGAAAAATATCCATAACCTCAGATATGCAGATGACATCATCCTTATGGCAGAAAGTGAAGAACTAAGAGCCTCTTGATGAAAGTGGAAGAGGAGATGAAAAAGTTGGCTTAAAGCTCAGCATTCAGAAAACTAAGATCATGGCGTCTGGTCCCATCACTTCTTGGCAAATAGATGCAAACAGTGGAAACAGTGATAGACTTTTTTGGGGGGGCTCCAAAATCACTGCAGATGGTGACTGCAGCCATGAAATTAAAAGACGCTTGCTCCTTGGAAGAAAAGTTATGACAATTAGGCAGCATATTAAATAGCAGATTTTTAATATATTAAATAGCATATTAAATAACAGTAGTTTGCCAACATAGGTCCATCTGGTCAAAGCTATTGTTTTTCCAGTAGTCATGTATGGATGTGAGAGTTGGACTGTAAAGAAAGCTGAGCGCCAAAGAACTGATGTTTTTGAATTGTGGTATTGGAGAAGTCTCTTAAGAGTCCTTTGGACTGCAAGGAGATCCAACTAGTCCATCCTAAAGGCAATCAATCCTGAATATTCATGGGAAGGACTGATGTTGAAGCTGAAACTCCAATACTTTGGCCACCTGATAGAAAGACCTGACTCATTTGAAAAGACCCTGATGCTAGGAAAGATTGAAGGTGGGAGGAGAAGGGGACAATAGAGGATGAGATGGTTGGATGGCATCACTGATTCAATGGACCTGAGTTTGAGTAAACTCCAGCAGTTGGTGATGGACAGGGAGGCCTGGCGTGCAGTCGCAAAGAGTCAGACAAGACTGAGCAACTGAATTGATAAGAATACATCCATGTCAGCCATATTCAACGACACCATTCTGAACTATACCTTTTTTTCAACCCCCATTTTTAAATTAACGAACAAAACCAGAAAGGAAACAATATGGGATAAATATCAGGCTGTCAATCCTGATATGTCAGTAGTGTTTCTCAAGCCTTACTTGAGAAATTTTACTTTGTGTGAAATTAGGTGCTCTACAGATCTTCTCTATGTGTACTGTCCATTTTCAGGTTCCTCTCACTGTAGTCTGATAGAGCTTGTAGTCACATTAGGAAAAAAGGTATTGGAATCTAAGTATATTATAAATGTACCAATATTCAAGTTTCTGAAAATATTTATATTTCTGCTATCGGCAGAATAAAGCAATGGGAGTGAGGTAAGAGAAGTAAATGGAAGTGGCTAAAAGCCCAATACCTCACACTTACCATTTCTATATAACTTTTACCCATCAAACAGGAATCAGAAGTATTATGTTTAACCATTATATCATTACTTCGGAGAGTGCATGGCACATAGAAGATGCTCAGAAAATATAAGTAAACTTAGAGAATATTAATATTGTTAAAGGAGAAGAATATACCTGTCATATGGGTAGGACTCTAGAGAAACACTTCAGGTAGACACAAGAAAGTCAAATAAAAACAACATAAATGTCTAAATTTGGATTCATCAGCTGGAGCTCTCCAGGATGCAGAGCCTGAGGCAAATGTTTATATACCACTATTTTATTAGGGAATGAAGAGGTGAGAAAAAAAGTCAGATGCGGGAAAAGGGAGAACAAACATGAGGAGATAAATTTCTCAGTAGACATTTAATTGGTATCAAATACAATCTTCAGAAAGGGTCGATGTCCCAACTGTATGTAGTATAGTCTGTTTAGGAATAAAGACAAAAGAATTTATTTTCTGGTGCCCATCTCCTACTCATCCAATGTTTGCCCCAGGGAGTATTAACACCTCCCCACACCCAAGTTACACACACATGAGAACCAGGTGAGTCTCACTGCACCTCATGCTTCACCGGTGGTTAAGAAGCCCCAAGATGGAATGACTGTTAATCTGCTTGTTGGTGTACTGCTGGGAAGTGCCAGCTGAATTGTCCTCTGAGATGGTAGCTAGGCCAGAAAAGTGACCAAAGGCCTAGAGATAAGTGAGAGGCTAAGAGGATTTCTGAGGCACAAATAAATATACTTTAGTACATTCATATAATGAAATACTACTCAGCAATAAAGAATATAAATTACTCGTATACAGCCTTTATTATATAGAGGTATGTTCCCTCTTTGCCTACTTTCTGAAGAAGTTATTTTTTTATCAAAAATGGATGCTGAATTTGATCAAAAGCTTTTTCTGTATCTATTGAGATGATCATATGTTTCTATTCTTTAATTTGTTAATGTGGTATATCACACTTAATGATTTGTGGATACTGAAAAGTCCTCACATCCCTGGGATAAACCCACCTTTATCATGGTATATTATCCTTTTAATGCCTTATTGGTTGGGTAGTATTTTGTTAAGGATTTTTGTGCCTATGTTCGTTAGTGATACTGACCTATAATTTTCTTTTTGTTTTTTTTTTGGTAATATATTTGTCTTGTTTTGGTATCAGAGTGATGGTGGCCTCACAAGATGAATTTGAAAGTGTTTCTTCCTCTGCAATTTTTTGGAACCGTTTCAGAAGGATAGGTGTTAACTCTTTTCTAAATGTTGGGTAGAATTCACTTGTGGAGACATCTGGTCCTAAACTTTTGTTTGTTGGGAGTTTTTACATTACTGATTCAGTTTCAGTACTGGTAACTGGTCTGTCCATATTTTCTATTTCCTCCTGGTTCAGTCTTGGGAAATTGCTCCTTTCTAAGAATTTGCCCATTTCTTCTAGGTTGCACATTTTATTGGTACATAGTTGCTTACATGATTCCCTGGTGGCTTAGATGGTAAAGCCTCTATGTGCAATGCTGGAGACCTGAGTTCGATCCCTGGGTTGGAAAGATCCCCTGGAGAAGGAAATGGCAACCCACTCCAGTACTCTTGCCTAGAAAATTCCACGGATGGAGGAACCTGGTGGGCTACAGTCCATGGGGTCGCAAAGAGTTAGACACGACTGAGCAACTTCACTTTCCTTTCTTTAGTTGCTCACAGTAGTTTTTTATGATCCTTTATATTTTTGTGGTGCTATAAGTTTTTCTTTTTCATTTCTGATTTTATTGTTTTGGGCCCTGTTCAATATCACTAATTATTAGAGAAATGCAAATAAAACTACAGTGAGGTACCACCTTACACTGGTTAGAATGGCCATCATCAAAAAGTCTACAATAATAAATGCTGGAGAGAGTTTAGAGAAAATGGAATCCTCCTACACTGTTCGTGGGAATGTAAATTGGTGCAGATGCTACGGAGTACAGTAAGAAGGTTCCTTACATCACTAAGAATAGAATTACCATATGATCCAGCAATACCACTCCTGGGCACTTTTCAGGAAAAGAGAAAAACTCTAATTCAAAGAATTACATGTACCCCAATGTTCACAGCAACACTATCTAAAGGAGATATGGTGTACACACACACAGGAATATTACTCGGACATAAGAAAGAATGACACATGTCACTTGCAGCAGAATGGACAGACCTAGAAATTATCATACTACTAAAGTAAGACAGAGAAAGACAAACATCATATTATCACTTACTGAACATGAAAGTGAAAGTGTCAGTCACTTAGTCATGTCCAACTCTTTGCAACCCCATGGACTATAGCCCTCCAGGCGCCTCTGTCAATGGAATTCTCCAGGCAAGAATAGTGGACTGGGTTGCCATTCCCATCTCCAGGGGATATTCCCAACCCAGGGATTGAACCTGGGTCTCTGGCATGGCAGGCAGATTCTCTCCTGTCTGAGCCACCAGGATAAAATGATACAAATGAACTTATTTATAAAATAAATAAATAAATTACAAAGCTATGGTTTTTCCAGCTTCCAAAGAATTGATACTTTTGAACTGTGTTGTTGGAGAAGACTCTTGAGAGTCCCTTGGACTGCAAGGAGATCCAACCAGTCCATCCTAAAGGAAATCAATCCTGAATATTCACTGGAAGGACTGATGCTGAAGCTGAAACTCTAATACTTTGGCCACCTGATGCGAAGAACTGACTCATTTGAAAAGACCCCGATGCTGGGAAGGATTGAGGGTAGGAGGAGGGATGACAGTGGATGAGATGGTTGGATGATATCACCGACTCAATGGACCTGAGTTTGAGTAAACTCCAGGAGTTGGCGATGGACAGGGAGGCCTGGCGTGCTGTAGTCCATGGGGTCGCAAAGAGTTGGACATGACTGAGCGAATGAACTGAACTGAGAACAGCAATTATATCTTTTAAGAAGAAGATTTTCTTACTTTCGTCCAAAGGTTTATTTCAAAGCCAATACAGGCAAATGAGTTCAGAAAAAGAAATAGGGGGAGGGATAAATTGGAAATTTGGGATTAATAGATACAAGATACTAGTTATAAAATAGATAAACAGCAAGGACATACTGTAAAGCTCAGGGAACTATACTCAATATCTTGTAACAACCTATAATGGAAACTAAATTGAAAAAAAATATATGCAGGAAATGCAAGAGACATGACTTTGATCCCTGGGTAGGGAAGATCCCCTGGAGTAGGAAATGGCAACCTACTCCCGTATTCTTGCCTGGAAAATTTCGTGGAAAGAGGAACCTGGTGGGCTACAGTCCATGGAATCATAAGGAGTTGGCTACAACTGAGTGACTGAGCAGACACACAGATATATATATATATAGATATATATATAGATATATATATATATATATAACTGAATCACCTTGCTATACACTTGAAACACTGTAAATCAACTATACTTGTTAAAACAAACAAACAAAAAATATATGTGTATATATATATAAACTTATATACCAAACAACATGGATGAATCTCAAAAACAATGCTTAATTAAAAGAAATCTTAAGTAAAAAAGTACATAACATAATTCTATTTCTGTAAAATTCTAGAACAAGTGGGTTTAGTCTATAGTTAAAAAGAATCATAAGAGTGGTTCCCTCTGGGGATGGGACTGAAATCAGCTGGGAAGGGGAGTAAGGAATGAACATCTAAGATCTGTGCTTTTTGTTGTGTGTAAAATTCACATCAAAACAAAAATACAAACAAAAATCTGGCATATTAATGCAACTGAATATGAGACAACAGGAATAAACTATGGTGGCATATTTTTTACAAAAATAACACAGAACAATGCTATATATTTTCTATGGGTATATATATTTCTCTCTCTATGAAAGTGAGTCTCTCAGTCATGTCTGACTCTTTGTGACCCTCATGGACTATAAAGTCCATGGAATTCTCCAGGCCAGAATACTGGAGTGAGTAGCCTTTTCCTTCTCCAGGGGATCTTCCCAACACAGGGATCAAACCCAGGTCTCCTGCATTGCAGGTGGATTCTTTACCAACTGAGCCATCAGAGAAGCCCTTTTCTCTCTCTCTGTATATGTATTTATTATGTATATGCATATGTAATTTATTTTTCTTAAAAGGCTATAAGGTATATATAATAATCTTTTAATGTTGACTACTTCTGTGGTTAGTAGAAAAAAAAAAAAAACCTAGATTAGAATTGCTGTTTAAAAGGTCTTTAGCATTTTTAAAGTTTTAAAATAATGTTATAATTTTTAAAGAAAAAAATCCTTTAAAAACATAGAAAAATGCATCAGTACAGTATTTATATTAATCATTTGAAAACAGGAAAAAATAAATTTTTTTCTATAGAAAAATTTTAAGTTACATTAAAGTGTAAATAGATTCAAATTCAGTTAGTATATGGCAGTTTGTATCCCAAACTATTTTTACTTCTTCTGCAACAGAGAATTTAAAAATGTCACTGGTTAAAAACAAACAAAAAGTTCCCAAAAGTGTTGGAGGGTATTTAGAAGAAAGGTCTACAATCTTTGAAACTCTTTCTACTTAATACCTGCAGGTATTTCTGAAGTATGTAGGTGCATAGTCATGCATACATAACTATAATCTTATTTTTAAAATATGTTTGTTATAAAATGATTATGTATAATATTTAAAGTTTTTTAAAAGGGTGTACTGATGAGTCTTTAGTAGCTATATTTTAACTTTCTAATATATTTATTTACTTTTCAGAAAAAAACATGTAATGCACACCATATTTAACTGAATTTCAGGATTCAGAATAAAGCTGCTTCTTGGCAAAAGATGTTTGAATACTTTCTTTGAAATGAATTTGAGAAATAAATTACAGAAAATGTGGAAAATAATGATAGATGACTAATAAATCACCTATGACCCCAATTCCCAAATAAAAACACTGTTAATATTTTATATGCTTTCTTTTATATTTTTATTTTAAGTACTAGATATAGTTATACAGTTGAAATTATTGACTCTTTACATTTTCATTTATTATGATAGATTAAGAATTTTCTCATAAGATTAAATCTCTGAATAAACAGTAAATTTAAAGCCTGTATCATACTGTAATTCTAGATGTACTATGGTTTGCTTAAATAAACATCAATTATTAGCTAGAGTAGTCTTTTCTCTTTCTAATTATTTCACATAACTTTTCTCTGCCTCAAGTGCTTGGTCACTGTGACAATTCTTTGAAATTATGATTAAAAATCTGACAAACAAAAGCCCCAGGCCAGTTCTATCAAACATTTAGAGATAACACCTATCCATTTCAAACTCTAAAATTGCAGAGGGAGGAATACTCCCAAATTCATTCTACAAAGCCACCAAAACCAGACAAAGGTATCACACAAAAAAGAAAATTACAGGTCAATATCACTGATGAACATAGACGTAAAAGTCCTTAACAAAATATTAACAAATAGAATCCAACAACATATTAAAAAGATCACACACCATGATCAAGTCTGATTTATCCCAGGGATGCAAGAATCCTTCAAATGTGCAAATCAATCAATGTGATACACCATATTAACAAATTGAGGGATAAAAATCATATAATAATCTAATAGATGCAGAAAAAGCTTTTGACAAAATTCAGTACTCATTTATGATAAAGACTCTCCAGAAAGTGGGCATAGAGAGAACCTGTGCTGTGCTAATTCACTTCAATTGCTTCTGGACTCTTTGAGACCCTATGGATCATAGCCCACCAGGCTCCTTTGTTCGTGGGGATTCTCCATGTAAGAATACTGGAGTGGGTTGCCCTGGCCTCCTCCAGGGGATCCTCAGAGAACCTACTTCAACATAATAAAGGCCATATAAGACAAACCCACAACCACCATCATTCTCAAAGGAGAAAAATTGCAAGCACTTCCTCTGAGATCAGAAACAAGACAAAGGTACCCACTCTCACCACTATTATTCAGCATAGTTTTGGAAGCCCTAGCCATGGCAATCAAAGAAAAAGAAACAAAAGGAATCTTTTCTCATTCATTTAGGTCTCAGTTCAAATGTTACCTAGGAGTCTTTCCCAGAAGATTCTGTCTAAATGAAAACAGCACCTTCTCATCCCTCCCCACAACCACACACACAAAATTTAACTCTTTATCACTTCATCAATTTAGGCTTCATCTTTCCTGTACATAAACAAGTAATTTGGTTTTTCTTTAAACTAATTTACTTATACTCATGGCTTTAATAACATGATATTTGAAAAGGTTTGGTAATCTAAAATAGTTTTATCAGTATAGCATGTTATTATGACTTTTTTATGATAGCTGTAACACACACACACACACACACACACACACACACACACAGCATTTTTGTCCAGCAGTGCCAAGGACAAGAACGTCTCTGTGGTGACCCAAGGACTAAAGAGCAGATAAAACCAAGAAGGGTCTTGGAACACAGGAATGGAAAAACCAGATTCTTATCATCCTTCCCTCCCCAGTGTTGTAACTATTAACAGATTTCAGGTTCTCCAGAGCAGTATAACTCTTCTCCCCTCCTACCCCACACAGGGAGAAGGTATTTGTCTTACTCTTCTCCCAACCAGTATACATGCCTCATCCAATCATCAAATGACTCCCAAGACCCCTCCCACTCCTTGTACCCTGAGTATAAAAGTAGACTAAGGACCCCCTGTTCAAAGTTGGTTCTCCCTTGAGCTGGCCTGCTGTTCTAACAGCGTCTCCCATTCTAATAAACTTTATATCCCTCTCATTCTGTCTCATGTCTGGAAATTCTTTTCCAACCCATGCCCAGACCACAACAATCTCTAACACAGGTTTGTTTGTTCCTTATTACTTTAGCTTCTCTGAGTAAATTCCTGCCTCCAGCTATCAAAACAGCCTTGAGATCCTAGTAAAGGATAATATGATTAGAGATAAGAAGATAGAAGACCCGCAACTTGGTACAGGCTTTATCTCCATGGAAAGTCTATACCAACAACAACAAAAAAAGCCTTTGTATTACAATATAAAAATATTTTATGGTCTCAATAGTTTGGCTGGTAATTGGCTTTTTTGTGTAAATATCATAGCTCACTAAATTGTAATGTAATACATAAAACAACTTTCATATGGTTTCTAAAAAGTGCTATAAAACTTAAATATACTTACTTCCTGATTTGCTTACTGATAAGGTTCCAGACTTACCATGGGTAATAAAAACGGTTAACTCAAAATAATGTTCTCATGAGAATTAAGGAAAAAGCAGGAGCTGTGTTTTAATAGATTTTTAAATGAGCTTCAGTTATATCCTTTCCTGCCATTTCAAACTAACAGAAATGTCTTTAAAGGTTTGAAGGCCTAAGTAAATATATACATGATGTTTGTTCACAGGAGAAAAAAAACACTAACACTCCCCCAAGAAGTTTTTACTGTCTGTTAAAGCCTACAAACAGTTTCTTTACACAACAACTCTCTCTTCTTTACCTTATACTTTATTTTCTTCATCTTATTGCATTCATTAATGTTCCACATATAGCACTTTCTTTCATACTGGAGAGTTTGTTCTCTCTAATTACAAATTAATGCCCCCTCCCCCAACCCCAACTCCCAGAGGAAATATATCCAGTAAAAGTAAATGTGATACTTTCACTTTTCTTTAGTGTCACTGATAACTTTTGATTTCCACTGGTACACTTCTTTATCTGGTAGATCACTATGATATTAACTGATGTTTAAGTCATGACTTAAAACTAAAGCAAACAAACAAAATAATAGGGATCAATCTCAGAATATGTGAACAGGACACAGAATCATGTTTTACCTGGAATGAAGAGGAGGGTAAGAAAGAGCTCCAGACACCTACCTGTATGCCGAGTAGCACTCCTGAAGTACTCTGACACTATGAGACCCTCACATTTTCCCAGGAAGTTTAATACACATTATCCTGAAATTAAGATCTCTATTTTACAAGATATGAATTTCTCTGTTATCTCAGACACAATTAATTGCAGATATAAGAAACAGGCACACTTTCCAGATGTACTCTTGCATATCCCAGAAAGTGTAGAGAATTCTCCACCTGAAATGGTGGGTCAACTGATGTTCTGGAAACTGACTAGAAATGAGTCCATTCTGAGGATTACTCAGTAATGGTAGAGGAATTTAGTAAACCATTAATACTAGCTACCTTATATTTACATTGGGTTTTCCTGACTTCATTGGCCCCTAGTAACCTGATTTTTGACGGAGGAGCCTGGTAGGCTGCAGTCCATGGGGTCGCTAGGAGTCGGACACGACTGAGTGACTTCACTTTGACTTTTCACTTTCATGCATTGGAGGAGGAAATGGCAACCCACTCCAGTGTTCTTGCCTGGAGAATCCCATGGACGAGGAGCCTGGTGGGCTGCCATCTATGGGGTCGCACAGAATTGGACACGACTGAAGCAACTTAGCAGCAGCAGCAGCAGCAGACTTGTATCAATACAAAAATAAATCTGGACATTTTTTAGGTTACCATTTAGGGCTTTCTATCTTTTTCAATGAATCTACCTTTTTGGTTGCCTCCTTTACTATTTTCCTACAGGTGATTTGCTTTGCAAGGAATAGGTACTGTTTTCAAGCCTCTGTAAACTTCTTTGCTTGTAACAGCTCTTTGTTGTGCCTCCTGTAGATTTCCTATTCAGTTTCTCATATACATATTGATAGTTCAGTTCAGTTCAGTCGCTCAGTCGTGTCCAACTCTTTGTGACCCCATGAATCACAGCACGCCAGGCCTCCCTGTCCATCACCAACTCCTGGAGTTCACTCAGACTCATGACCATCAAGTCAGTGATGCCATCCAGCCATCTCATCCTCTGTCGTCCCCTTCTCCTCCTGCCCCCAATCCCTCCCAGCATCAGAGTCTTTTCCAATGAGTCAACTCTTCACATGAGGTGGCCAAAGTACTGGAGTTTCAGCTTTAGCATCATTCCTTCCAAAGAAATCCCAGGGCTGATCTCCTTCAGAATGGACTGGTTGGATCTCCTTGCAGTCCAAGGGACTCTCAAGAGTCTTCTCCATCACCACAGTTCAAAAGCATCAATTCTTCAGCGCTCAGTCTTCTTCACAGTCCAACTCTCACATCCATACATGACCAGAGGAAAAACCATAGCCTTGACTAGATGAACCTTTGTTGGCAAAGTAACGTCTCTGCTTTTGAATATGCTATCTAGGTTGGTCATAACTTTCCTTCCAAGGAGTAAGTGTCTTTTAATCTCATGCCTGCAGTCACCATCTGTAGTGATTTTGGAGCCCAGAAAAATAAAGTCTGACACTGTTTCCACTGTTTCCCCATCTATTTCCCATGAATGATGGGACCGGATGCCATAATCTTCATTTTCTGAATGTTGAGCTTTAAGCCAACTTTTTCACTCTCCACTTTCACTTTCATCAAGAGGCTTTTTAGTTCCTCTTCACTTTCTGCCATAAGGGTGGTGTCATCTGCATATCTGAGGTTATTGATATTTCTCCCAGCAATCTTAATTCCAGCATGTGTTTCTTCCAGTCCAGCGTTTCTCATGATGTACTCTGCATATAAGCTAGCCCTTCTATTAGGTTGTAAGCTGAGAGGCAACCATGCCTTTCTTAACACTGTGTCATTATAAGCTTTTAAAATAGAGTGCTCTACAATAGTAGGAGGTGGGTGTTCACTGAATGAATGAGGTAAATACAGCCTAAATAAAAAAGATGCAGATTATCAAAACTCTGATTTTTTAAAAGATTTAATGTGCCTGAAAAAAGTGACCAGTAGAGTGAACTCAATAATTTAGAAGTGATTCAATCCTGAATTTCCCAGTTCTTATACGTTTTCTGATTTCTCATCTTTATACCATTTTATGTCATTTCCTTTTATCTTTCTCTTATATAATGATTATACTGCCTTTTTTCTGTATGAGTGATTAGCGTATTGGAATTAAGAATTTATTAAATTTTTATAGCCTGCTAGTTCATCAATCATAGAGATTTAGTTTCAAGTCTACTGATTACCATGTTTTTTGGGGGTTTGTTTGTTTTGTAACTCATTTCTTTGTGTAGGTCATGTCACAGGCCAGCAACTCTATGGCATCAACCCGGAGACTTCGAGTTTCTCCATAGTACTGATTGTTAGTATGTCAAAAAAAGCGAAAGTTGCTCAGTTGTGTGTGACTCTTTGCGACCCCATGGACTATAAAGTCCATGGAATTCTCTAGGCAAGAATACTGGAGTGGGTAGCCTTTCCCTTCTCCAGGGGATCTTCCCAACCCAGGGATTGAACGCCGGTCTCCTGCACTGCGAGTGGATTCTTTACCAGCTGAGCCACAAGGGAAGCATGCCAAAAAAATAAATGTTTCCAAAATATTTACTTGCTAATGTAAAAAGCCTCTTGATGAAGGTGAAAGAGGAAAGTGAAAAAGTTGGCTTAAAGATCAACATTCAGAAAACGAAGATCATGGCATTCAGTTCCATCACTTCATGGAAAATAGATGGGGAAACAGTGGAAACAGTGTCAGACTTTCTTTTTTTGGGCTCCAAAATCACTGTAGATCGTGATTGCAGCCATGAAATTTAAAGACGCTTACTCCTTAGAAGGAAAGTTATGACCAACCTAGACAGCATATTCAAAAGCAGAGACATTACTTTGCCAACAAAGGTCCGTCTAGTCAAGGCTATGGTTTTTCCTGTGGTCATGTATGGATGTGAGAGTTGGACTGTGAAGAAAGCTGAGCACCGAAGAATTGATGCTTTTGAACTGTGGTGTTGAAGAACTCTTGAGAGTCCCTTGGACTGCAAGGAGATCCAACCAGTCCATCCTACAGGAGACCAGTCCTGGGTTTTCATTGGAAGGACTGATGCTGAGGCTGAAACTCCAATACTTTGGCCACCTCATGCGAAGAGTTGCCTCATTGGAAAAGACCCTGATACTGGGAGGGATTGGGGTCAGGAAGAGAAGTGGACAACAGAGGTTGAGATGGCTGGATGGCATCACCGACTCGATACACATGAGTTTGGGTGAATTCCGGGAGTTGGTGATGGACAGGGAGGCCTGTCATGCTGTGATTCATGGGATTGCAAAGAATTGGACACAACTGAGTGACTGAACTGAACTGAATGTAAATTATGCTATATCATTAAATTTTTGAGTCAAGTGTGTCATCTTAGAAATTTTTTCTAGATTAGAAAATTTCCTTGTAACTTTTCCACTAACAACTGTGACCCAGTGTTAAGCTACCTCTCCAATTTTCCTCATTTGAGAAATGTGGGATAAGAACAAAATGACATTTAAGCAACATTTGAGTTCTGATAATTTAACATTTGTCTATTAGTCTTTCTGATTCTTATTTTATATAGCCAGTTCAACATTTTAAAGACATATGGTTAGCAAACAGCATTTTTACATATATTTTAATATTTTTTAAGATTGTATAAATCTAGTGATAACTTTTCTTGGGGGTCTCCATCTTGGTTTCTGCTTGTGCACTTATGATGTTCGTACCAGACTCCTTCTTATCTAGAAACATCAATCATTCTATTAAAGCATTTCTCTAATGAGTGCATACAGAATGCAGTTACTACTCTCATTATTTACATCTCTACTAAACATATACAGGTGAAAAGAAGTTATACCATTTTAGTAGAAAGTAGAAAAAACTTATATCATTTTAATAGTAGATAGCAGTAATTTAACAGTAGAAAGAAGTTATATCATTTTAGTAGAAAGTAGTATTGGAAAGACTTTATTTGAATCACTGCAATGTAAGGAAAATCTCATAACTTTTTTAAACATATGGCCTTTTCAATAGAGGACATGTATCTTATTTTGTGGAAACTACAAATTACATACATAGATTATTACGTCTAGAACATTCCTATAATTTGGCTTTTCAGGGGGCTCAGTAGTAAAGAATCTCCCTGCCAATGCCAGAGACACAGGTTCAATCCCTGGGTCAGGAAGATCCCCTGGAGAAGGGAATGGCAACCCACTCCAGTATTTTTGCCTGGAGAATCCCACAGACAGAGGAGCCTGGTGGGCTACAGTTCATGGGATCACAAAGAGTCGGCATGACTGAGCAACTGAGCATGGCATGTAATATGTACCTTTAATCTAAATTTTCAAATGTCTAAAGAAAAAAGATATTAAATAAAATTAAAATAGCTCTCCACCTATCATTATCATGATGATAATACTGTTTTTTACAAACAGTGAACTTATTTTACAAACTCAATAAAAGTGGACTGTGGATGAAACTATCCACTTGTTTCATAGGCTGGCTTTCTCTTTCTATGCTGTTCAAATTAAATTATTTAAAAAATAAAATGCTTGAAACAAAGATAGTGGATATTATTCATAAAAACAATGCTTAAATTTTATTTTCTCACCTGGAGGCTGACTGGGAGGTGGGGTATAATCTTTCATTCAGCTGGAGACAGCAAGTGGGACAGGATCTCAATTGCTAAACAGCCCCAAATGAGGGTGGCTAGTTATCCAAATCACAGTACCCAGGGTTATAATGCCTTTAATCTAACCTGGTATCAGTATTCAAAGGACTAGATATGAAAAATAGGGTGGTAAATGTTCCACGGCAGTGATTACAGTCATGGCATGTCAGGGATTCTGTGTTTGACGTAAACCTCCAGACATGGTAGGAGCGAGATGAAAGGGTCTGGCACTCAAAAGAAAGAGATGAAAGACAGATACAAAGTTAGTAAGGCATGATTTATGTAAATCAGAGCTCCAGTCTAAGCTCAAACATGAGTGGAAATCAGGAAGTCTACAGGTGGGCAGCTCAACAGAAGGCACAGACTATATTTGGTAGCAAGGCAGCTTTTGACCTATACTCTGGCACCTCATAATTTAACAAGCTTAGGAAGGATTGGTTCAGATGCAATGTGAGGCTGAGCTGGGTAAAACTGGGACAAGTAGAAATTACAGGTAACTTAAAACAGTCTCAATTATGTTTAGAGACTCAATATTTATTTATTGTGGAAAATTAAAAGATACAGAAAAATACAAAGTAAAAATTAAAGCCACTATTAGCTAGATAATACTATATACATATTTATCTTCCTAGTGTTTTTTCCTATGTATTGAAACACCTTTAAAAATTTTTAGAAAACAAAATTAATATATCAAATTAAAAATCTGCACTGCAAAGAAAATTATAAACAAAATGAAAAGGCAATCCACTGGATGGTAGAATATATTTGCAAATCATATAACTGATAAGGGGATAATATACAAAATATATAAAGAATTCATACAACTCAAATAGCAAAAAAAAAAACCAAAAAACCCACAAACAATCCAGCTAAGAAATGGATAGAGGATTTGAAGAGACATTTTCCAAAGAAGACATGCAAATGGAAAACAGGTATGTCACTAATTAACAGGTACATCATGAATCAAAACCACAATGAGATATCACCTTAAATCTGTCAGAATGACTTTATCCAAAAGGCAAGAAATTACAAGTGTTGGTGAGGATGTGGATTAAAGGGAACCTCTTGTGCACTGTTGGTAGGAATGTAAACTGTTGAAGCCCTTATGGAAATGTGAATGGTGGTTCCTTAAAAAATTAAAAATAGAACTACAGTGTGACCCATTGATTCACCTCTGGGTGTTTATCTAAAGAAAACAAAAGCGAATTCAAAAAGATATGTGCACCCCATGTTCACTGCAGCATTATTTTCAATATCCAAGGTATGAAAAAAACCTGAGTGTTCAAAGATGGATGAATGGACAAAGAAATTGGGTTATTTATAAATACACACAGACACACACTGGAATACTATTCAGACATAAAAAAGAATGAAATCTTACCCTTTGTGACAACATGAATGGACTTCTACGGTATTATGCTAAGTGAAATAAGTCAGAGAAAGACAAATGCCAAATTATCCCACTTTATGTGAAATTTAAACAACAAGAAGAAATCAAGGTCATGGATACAGAGAACAGACTGGTGGCTGTCAGAGGTGGGAAGGGTGGGAGAAATGGCTGAAGGGAAAATAACTAAGTCATGAGGATGCAATGTACAGCATGATGACTATTGTTAATAATACTGTATTTGTACGATGGAAAGTTGCTAAGAAACTAGATCATAAAATCTTTATCATAAGGAAAAAACCTTTTAAGTCCTATGTATGTATTCACAACAATTTCCAAATAAATGACAGATTTTTTTAATGGAACAAAAAAATATTGGCTGTATTCTACTGCAGACTTGGGATTGTCTAGCACACCCTATAGGTCTGATTCTGTTGTGCTGTTTATTGTCTTTGAGCTATTTTACAACTCTGGAAGTGGTGGAAAACTGGTTTAATGCAAATAATTCTTGAATATATAAAAGCATGATTTGTGTAATGTGGAATACATTTTATTATTACACTGTGGATTTACCTGTTTGGCATAACTTTGTATATTCATTTCAGCATTGCTTACTGACTATATGTATGGTACTATTAATTCTCATTGTAACACCTTGCTGGCTTCCTCTTTAATTAGTTAAATAAAATTACTGACACATGTTCATTAAAACAAAACTATGTATTATAACAGATGTCAACTAGATTTATTGAGCTAATCATTTCACAATACACATAAATATAGGATCATTATATTAATACATGTGAAATGAATATAATGTTATGTCATTTATACATCAACTAAAAAATTCCTCCAAAATGAAAAAAAATCAAAATGAAGATTATCCTCTCTTTTGATATATTCTTTCCTAAAGGAGATACATGTGTACAGATCTCTTCTATTAAAAACCAACAAACAAAAAAAACCCCCTTTGGATGCTACGTTTCCATCTAGCTACAAACACTTCCTCCTTTCCCTTTAGAATCAAGTTCCTGCAGAGGAAAGAATAGAATTTCTCCCTATTCTTTCCTACAACTCATTTAAAACTGCTCTAGCCAAAAGTTGTGTATTTATGATCCAACTGCCAAATTCAATAGTCTATTTTTAGTCCTCATTGTACTTGAAAATTCTGCAGCATTTAACATTGTTGGCTAATTTCTTCTCTTAAAATTATCCTTTTTAAGAATGCCACTTACATGGAATCTCATTTTAATTTCTAACCCTGTTTCCATTTCTGGCTTTTTTTCATTTGGCCACACACTAAATGTTGGTATTGTGTATTGCCTAGCCATGGACCTTTACATGTTCTCCTTGAGCAATCTCATCTTTACTTTCTATAGTTTTAGCTACTACCTGATATGCTGATGACTTAATAATCTCTACCTTTAGCCCATATCACTCTTCTAAACCACAAATCCATTCAATAATGGATATCTATTAATTTAGTAGATTTGGCAACCCACTCCAGTATTCTTACCCAGAGAATCCCATGACAGAGGAGCCTGGTGGGCTATAGTCCACAGGGTCGCAAAGAGTTGGACAGGACTGAGCGACTTCACTTTCACTTTTCATCTCTATGGATTTTCCACCCAGGCATAGGAAAATATAACATGTTCAAAGGTAAGTTAAAATTTCCCTTAAACCTGAGCTTCATCCAATGTCATAGTGACCATGATCCAATTGTTACTCATCCAAAATAGAAAGTTACCATTTCTTTCATACTTTTCCTTTATTTTCATGTTCTACAACTTTCCAGTAATCTGTTCATATAAATTCCACTTGTTTAACAAGCATGTATTTTACTGCTCTTCTCCCTTCCCATTGTTACTGCTTCAGTTCAACTATTGTGTGGGCTTAGAGTTTCCTTCTTTTTCACCATCCACATAGTTCATGCTCTATAGTAATGCCACATAAATCTGCCAGACAGATCTTTCTAAATGGAATCTCAGATGCTGAGAACAAACTTACAGTTACCATCGGGGGAAGGGAGGTGGGACAAATAGAGAGATTAGGACTGATGTATATGCACTACTATTTACAAAATCTGAATGCAGAGTTCCAGAGAATAGCAAAGAGAGTTAAGAAAGCCTTCCTCAGTGATCAATGCAAAGAAATAGAGGAAAACAGTAGAATGGCAAAGACTAGAGATCTCATCAAGAAAATCAGAGATACCAAGGGAACATTCCATTCAAAGATGGTCACAATAAAGGACAGAAACAGTATGAACTTAACAGAAGCAGACGATATATTAAGAAGAGATGGCAAGAAAACACAGAAGAACTATACCAAAAAGATCTTCATGACTCAGATAACCACGATGGTGTGATCACTCACCTAGAGTCAGACATCCTGGAGCGTGAAGTCAAGTGGACCTTAGGAAGCATCACAAAGTTAGTGGAGGCGATGGAATTCCAGTTGACCTCTCTCAAATCCTAAAAGATGATGCTGTGAAAGTGGTGCACTCAATATGCCAACAATTTGGAAAACTCAGCAGTGGTCACAGGACTGAAAAAGGTCAGTTTTCATTCCAATCCCAAAGAAAGGCAATGCCAAAGAATGCTCAAACTACCATGCAATTGTACTCAACACGCTAGCAAAGTAATGCTCCAAATTCTCCTAGTGAGGTTTCAACAGTATGTGAACCAAGAACTTCCAGATATACAAGCTGGACTTAGAAAACGCAGAGGAACCAGAGATCAAATTGCCAACATCCATTGGATCATAGAAAAAGCAAGAGAATTCCAGAAAAACATCTATTTCTGCTTCACTGACTATACTAAAGCCTTTGACTGTGTAGATCACGACAAACTGTGGAAAATTCTTCAAGACATGGGAATACCAGACCACCTTACCTGCCTCCTGAGAAGCCTGTATGCAGGTCAAGAAGCAACAGTTAAAACCGGACATGGAACAACAGACTGGTTCCAAATTGGGAAAGGAGTACATTAATATTGTATATTGTTACCCTGCTTATTTAACGTATATGCAGAGTACATCATGTGAAATGCCAGGCTGGATGAAGTAAAAGCTGGAATCAAGATTGCAGGGAGAAACATCAATAACCTCAGATACACAGATGACAACACTCTTACGGTAGAAAGCAAAGAGGAACTTAGCCTCTTGATGAAAGTGAAAGAGGAGAGTGAAAGAGCTGGCTTAAAACTCCACATTCAAAAAACTAAGATCATGCCATCTGTTCCCATCACTTCACGGCAAATAGATGGGGAAACAATGGAAACAGAGACAGACTTTCTTTTCTTGGGCTCCAAAATCACTGCAGATGGTGACTGTAGCCATGAAATTAAAAGAAGCTTGCTCCTTGGAAGAAAAGCTATGACAAACCTAGACAGCCTATTAAAAAGCAGAGACATTACTTTACCGAGAAAGGTGTGAAATGTTGCTGCTGGGAGCCTTGTCTTACACCAGCATTCATGAACTCTGGAGGAGAGGATTTCGATCTGGGTTCAAAGCAGGCTTGATTACTTGGAGATTTTCTGTAGAAAAGTTTTATTAGAGTACAATAGAGATAGGGAAAGCTTCTGACTTAGAGATCAGAAGAGGACATAAAGAGTGCCCTTTGCTAGTTTTTAGCAAGGTGTTTTATGTCTGTTAGAAAGCTATTAATCAGAAAAGAGAGACACGTCAAGGCTGAAGGAGTTTTACCAGGCCCCTCCCCCACAATATGCATTTCTGAGATAGAATGGCAGAAGGTGTGTCATCCCCCCCCAACCCACCCCCTCGCCATAAAACAGCAGACAGGAATACTGATTTGGTTGAGCCATTATCAAGCCCAAGGTTTGAGAAAAGAAAGTTATTTTTAGGTGGAACCATTTTGAAGAAAGGCAAATTCCAAAGGAAATACAAAGTTTCATTAACAAAGCTTAAGAGACATATTTCCATAAGAAAAACCCATTGGTTAGCTCAAGGCAGAACCAGGTGTCATCAACACAGAATTAAAAGAAGTCTCTTAATTCTGTGTGGAGAAGGAAAAGAAAAGGTCTGCCACTTGCAGTTTATTTCCTCCTGAAGCTTGGGGACCTCTGGCGTTCCTGCCTGTTATCCTCTTAGGTCCGTCTAGCCAAAGCTATGGTTTTTCCAGTAGTCATGTATGGATGTAAGAGTTGGGCCATAAAGAAAGGTGAGCACCGAAGAACTGACGCTTTTGAACTGTGGTGTTGGAGAAGACTCTTGAGAGTCCCTTGGACTGCAAGGAGATCCAACCAGTCCATCCCAAAGGAAATCTGTTCGGTAGTTAGAATAGGGAAAATGAGTCCAAAATGGCGGTGGCTAAGGGAAAAGCCCGCGAAAATAGAACAGAGGAAGGTCAAAGGAAGGTCCGAGGACCGACCGGAGTGAGGACTTCAGGTAGAACAGCACTCCTGACTAAAACCAATTTGCATAGGGCAGGCCCAGGGGGAAGAAAAAAACATAAAAAGAGGAGCTAAAGGGCGCTCCCCCGCCCCACCCCGTGCGTGTGCTCTTTCTCTCTCTCTCCCTCTCCCTCTCCCCCACGTGTTGGGGTGCTCTTCTCTTCACGTCTTTGGATTGAGGTGCCCTCATGCCTCGAAGATGGATTTTCCTGCTATCTTCTAAATAGACCTGTAACACTGATTTGTCCAAGAGGTATAACACAGTCCATTCGAGACCTGAGAGCTATAACACGGTCTGTCCAAGACCTGAGAGCTGTGATAAGCCAAGGTGTCTTTAATGTTCGTCACTCCAAATCTTTGTTGTGACGAGACAAAAACCTAGGAGCATACACTCGTGTGACATCTACACTCACGTGAAATTTATACTCGCGTGACAAATCAATCCTGAATATTCATTGGAAGGACTGATGCTGAAGCTCCAATACTTTGGCCAATACTGACGTGAAGAACCGACTCATTTGAAAAGACCCTGTTGCTGGGAAAGACTGAAGGCAGGAGGAGAAGGGGATGACAGGTTGAGTTGGTTTGATGGCATCACCAGCTCAATGGATATGAGTTTGAGGAAGCTCCAGGAGATTGTATGGACAGGGAAGCCTGGTGTGCTACAGTTCATGGGGTCACAAAGAGTCGGGCATGACTAACTGACTGAATTGAACTGATGTACAAAATAGATAACTAATGAAAACCTACTATATAGCACCGAGAACTCTAGTCAGTGCTCTTGGTGACCTAAATGAGAAGGAAATTTTAAAGAGTGGATATATGTATAACTGATTCACTTTGCTGTACAGCAGAAACTAACACATTATGAATCAACTATACTCCAACAAAAATTAATAAAAATATATGGAATCTGGAATACATAGCTGTCTGTGTCTCTTAGAAGAAAGGGAAATTTTCACTTTTTTCATCCAGGTAAAATTCTACCAAGCCTTAGGCAAAGGTTTTACAAATCAGGTAAATCAGTTTACAGATAATTGACCAAGCCACTAACTACCGAGTGAGGTCATATGTTAAAAATGCAAGCCTGCCACCATCTTCTTCTCTTTTTTCACATTATGATAATCAGAAATATGATACTTTTAGATTAGAGGCCAGCTAGTAGGCTGGTGGCAAGTTTGAATCTGGAGCTTTATTTTCTAATTTTAAAAGGAACATAAAGCAGAGACATTACTTTGCCAACAAAGGTCCATCTAGTCAAGGCTATGGTTTTTCCTGTGGTCATGTATGGATATGAGAGTTGGACTGTGAAGAAGGCTGAGCGCCGAAGAATTGATGCTTTTGAACTGTGGTGATGGAGAAGACTCTTTAGAGTCCCTTAGACTGCAAGGAGATCCAACCGGTCCATTCTGAAGGAGATCAGCCCTGGGATTTCTTTGGAAGGAATGATGCTAAGGCTGAAACTCCAGTACTTTGGCCACCTCACACGAAGAGTTGATTCATTGGAAAAGACCCTGATGCTGGGAGGGATTGGGGGCAGGAGGAGAAGGGGACGACAAAGGATGAGCTGGCTGGATGGCATCACTGACTTGATGGATGTGAGTCTGAGTGAACTGCAGGAGTTGGTGATGGACAGGGAAGCCTGGCATGCTGCGATTCATGGAGTCCCAAAGAGTCGGACACGACTGAGTGACTAATCTGATCTGATCTGATATTTATGGCAACAAATGAAACAATATAACAACTTATTAGCAAAGCAAAGTGTGGCAGACACTATTGGTTGGATAACCTAACACTTTCTCCAACTCTGTTGGTCTTTATAAGAAATGCTTTCCCTTACTGAGCCCAGAAAGCCTAAATAGTTGTTTATCTAGACTTTCTCTGAGTGAACTCTGGGAGTTGGTGATGGACAGGAAGGCCTGGCGTGCTGCGATTCATGAAGTCGCAAAGAGTCGGACACGACTGAGTGACTGATCTGATCTGATCTAATCTCACAGGTAAAGTTGTCCCAGCTATGGCCAATGAGACATAAGGAAATTATGCTAAGAGTGTCTGGCATTCTCAATGAAAAGGGCAGGAAGAACTAACACTACCCCCTTCACTTTCCTTGAACATGATGATCCTTTATTATCTCTGTTACAGCCATCTAGCAACATGAGGCAACATGCATGAGAATAAAAGAAAGCAGAGACAGAGTTAGAGTCTGCACTCTTGATTGCACAAACTGACAAGCTCTAGACTTGTATAAGAAAAATAAACACTGACCTGTCAAGCTCCTGTCAGTCAAGTTTCTCTTACAGCTAAAATCACAATAACCATCTCTACTCTTTCCACTTCCTACTTCCACATGCAACCATCCCTGAGTCAACACTGATAAATCCTTTCATTAACTTCTCTTGGTTCATGCAAAATATAAAAGCACAAGAGTACATAAATACTCTGCTGTCACTTTTCTCACTAACCAACGTATCATGGATGTCTCTGTAAGACATTAGATATTGATTCTTACTCTTTTTTCTAATCTATGGACACACATATTTTACATAAGTAGGATGAGCTCTTACCTGCTTTTTGTATTTCAATTTTTCTCTCTCTTCTTTTTTCTGGCCTTCCTCCTCCCTGCTCTCTGTAGATTTGCTCTTCCTCCCAGTCTCCCCTGTCTCATTTCCTATAGTGTTCCATCTTGCACCTCATCATTTTTTCTATGAAGCCTAATCACCACCTTTTACTACTCTACCTCTGTAAATGTTCTACCTCTTCCACCTTTATGGCTGTACTCTTCTTTTTACACCTTCTGTTATACCTATATGGATTGTCTACATATGTCCCCCTTTATTACATTTGGAATGGATTATGTTTTATTTCTGTTTCCTTAATTCCTGAACTTAGAGGGAAGAACAGAAATAAGAATCAAAGAGACAAGTGGAGATATAATTAAAGACAAGGAGACAACTTGGGGAAATCATGGAGTTTGTGGGTGAAGCAGTTGTCAATCTGACAGGATGACAGCTTTTCCAATAAGGAGTATGAAATCTTTCTTGAGACCCAATGTGGGTCATTTGCTATAGGTCAAGCATGTAGCCTATATGCCTAATACCACCTGCTGTCTATATTTTTTGTAAATCAAATTTCAACGGAACATAGCTCACTGGTCTCTATGCTGTGCATGGCTTTGTGCCACCATAGTGGAACTACGTAGCTGTGATAGAGACTGTATAGTCAGTAAAGTTGATGGTACACACCACTGCTTGCCAGCCTGAGATGTCTCATTATGTTTCTGAATGTAACACAGCACTGCTCATTTCCACCACAATAAACACTTGTGATTTATTTATCAATCAAATATTTATTGAGTGAGCAAAGAATTATTTTAGGCCTTGTGGTTTTCTGAGTTTGCTTGGGCTGTGATAACAAAGTACCATAGACTGGGCAGCTTTAGCAACAGTCATTTATTTCTCACAGTTCTACAGGCTGAGAATCCAAGATCAGGGTGGCAGCATGGTTGGGTTATGGTGAAAAATGTCTTGACTTGCAAACACCAAACTTCTCACTGTAAGCACATGGCTTCCTCTGTGGATATGGAAAGAGATCTCTCTTCATTTTCTTATAAGGCTGCCAATCCTATCAGATTAGGACACCACTCTTATGACCTCACTTAACCTTAACAATCACCTCCTAAAAATCTTATCTTCAAATATAGTCACAGTGGGATTAGAGCTCCAAGGAATGAATTTTGGGGCACTAGGAATATTGCAGTGAACATATCAAGGCACTGGGGATGTTGTGGTGAACGTAACAAGCAAGTCCTATAAATTAATTCTTTAAAAACGAAAAAGAGGCCTTCTCTTCCCGGTTCTTCCCGGAGTCGGGAAAAGCTGGGTTGAGAGGGCGAAAAAGGAAGAGGGGAAGGGTCTAGGGGAGGGGTACGTTCGCGGGGTCTTGGCCCCGGGCATAAGGTGGGGGAGTCCAGTTCAGGTCTGGGGGCCGAGATGCCAAAAAAAGAAAAAAAAAAGAAAACGAAAAAGAATGTGAAGAGAAGATAGTTTCAAGAACGTGAGTGCTAAGTGTCAGAAAGAGGCAAAAAGCAAGACACAGGGTACCAAGGTACTGAATCAAAGAGGCTGTATTGAGAATTTAAGGCATTTTGAAACTAAGATCAGCAGAAGCTAATTCTCATTTGGGTGGAAGAGGATACACTGGTTTCATACTAAATAACTTTTAGTTTTTCTTCATAAGTCTTAAAATCTCTGAACTCACAATTTTATTTTGATTTGCATTCTCCTTTCTTTTGAAGACTTTAAAAATAAGTCAAGGATCTTAGTTTCTGAATTCCAGGTAGGTGAGAAGTCCCACTGGGCCACAACAGAAAGAACACAAGTCTATATCAAAAGCCATTTTTAAGCCTCCAGCAACAATCTTTACACCTGTCCATCAGTTTCAGATACAATAAATTCAGTTACTCCTAAGCCACGTAGGTCACACATTAGTTTGGAGAGCAAAGTGGTCTTTTTCACACTTCTCTCTTCACTCTTAAGCACTTTCTTGCCTTATGCCATTCTGCTTTATTTTCTTTGCCACAGAAAAACATTTATATTGTATATTAATTAATGTGCTTTTTGTTCCAAATTTTCCTTATCCATAACCCTTCTTTTTAATGTAGGCAGAAGCAGATGTTTAAAGAATGGATGGCACAGTAGTATGTAGATAAAAAAGGAGTTAAATCCTTAAATATTTGGCATTTGATTTTCAAAAGCCTAGGATTCTGAGTATAAACAATAGATTGAGAAGATCTTTTTCCTACTCCTCCTATCCCTATCCCTTTCTACTGAACACATACTGGCTAAACATTTCTATGGGATTGGAATAAGAGTCTAGTGGACCTCCAAAAAGGTACTCTGCGACACGTTCACTTTAGCTTAAAACCTGGAGGAGGAGGATGGACACGACAGAAAATTCCATCACATTTGGAGTTTGGATAGCAGGAAGCCCATAGCTTCCAATCTCCAGCATACAGTCCAAGGAGGATGCAAGGTCTCAGAATTCTCTCATGCTTAGCATGGTAAAGGACCGCACGGTAAGGTAGAATGGCACTGATCTGGCACCAAGTAGGCAGCAAAGACCTTTCAGTCAATACAAGCAGCAAGGCCTTTCAGTCAATACAAGAAAGAAAATAAATACCTTTCTTTCTCAGTACTTCTGAGTATTAACTCAGCAGGTATCAGCAAGGCCAAATTTCATACCACCTTCAGCATGGAAGGTCCATGAAACTTAGAATACAGACCTAGAGGTACAAAGAGGGTAAATCCTTGGCTGATTGAGCTTTATTTTCCAGCCTCCAATAGAAAGAGTGCTCAAAATAGAAATCAAACTCACTAATTCATTCAACAAATAATCAGTGTGTAACTTATATGTACAAACACCTTTAACTAAAAGTAAAGTTACATTCCCTGAATATATGAGTTTATGGATTATAAGTCATTCCTAGAGTATAATCTTCCCTTTCCCATATTTTCCTTATATCATTTAATTTCTTCACATAAATTTGAAGTACACCTAGTTTTCTCTAAATCTTGTCTATTGCATTTACTTTAGAGCTGACACAAAGTCCATGCTATGTTATGGTAAAAGTTCAGATGTCAAAGTTATCAGAAAATAGAAATGATTAAGAAACAACATATGGGAGTTACTTTAAATATACAGATATACATGGTACAGCATTCTTTTCATTTCTGATTCTTAAAAAAATGTAAGTTTTTATAAATGTCATTGTTGTGCATAAGAATCTGTATTTCTACTCAGAATATGACTTCAAATTTGCATAAATACATATTCCAAATTGAATGGTTTTGGACTTCTAACATATGCTAGCTTCCATAACAGTCATCAAAAATATATTTTAAGAAAAAACTGGGAAACTTTTTTATATCACACAAAAAAAGACTTTTAGTCAATATAGGGAAACAAGCAAATGCAGTGTCTCCCTTCAGCTCTATTTAAACAAAAATATTAGATTAAATGTTCAAAAACCTAATACATATGTTGATGATGTAACTTAGGAGTGAAGATTCTAAGCTCTATGGATAGCAGTGAGCTAGAAAGGCAGATTGGTCTGAGCAATATGGAACAGAGCCAGCTAATCTAGACTAAGAGTTGGCAGGACACCAGTACTCTAAACCTGTGCTGTTTGTAGGTGTGAGGTATGAACTAGCACATCCTAAGAGCTTGGAAACCCTCAATAGAGAAAGTAAAATTAAAATAAATGCATACTAGTCAAAGCCATAAAACCACAGCAAAGTCACACACAAAACTTGTCTTAAGGGGTTTCTTCCGCAATTCAGAGCATCTGAGATTCACACACAAACAACTCCCACTGAGGATAAGCTCACAGTCAAAAGTTACAAATTATGTCAGAAAACAAACTGTCAATGAAAAAGTACTGGGTAGATGTATGAAAGGAAAGAACTCACTTTTTAAAAAACTACATATAACGGAGAAATATGTAAGAAACTTAAAAATAATTGTGTTAGGAGATTTTAAAAGAAGAATATGGTTAATTTGAAGAAGGAAATGGCAACCCACGCCAGTATTCTTGCCTGGAGAATCCCATGGACATAGAAGCCTTGTGGGCTACAGTCCATAGCGCCACAAAGAGTCAGACAAGACTGAGCGACTTTTCTTTCTTTATGGTTAATTAGAGACCAGGATAAAATAAAAATATAATAAGATAATATGAATATATTATAAAAATATAATAACTACAGTGTACAATGTATAAAAATATTGAATCACTTGCACATCTGAAACTGATTAATACTGTAAGTCAACCACAATTAAAAATATATGAAATGAAAACAAAAAGCAAATTTGAGTAAGAATGCAAATGGAGATTGTAAACATGAAAAAAAATAAGGTTAAAGAAGACAGAAAGAAGAAATTAGAAAAAACTGCTAAAGGTAACATATGGAATAAATAATCTGTAAGATTCTCAGCTTATTTTAGAGTTGCAAGATAAAGACTTCCTTCTAAAAATAAACTCACAGAAAAAGAGATGATACTTATGGTTACCAGAGGCAGTTGGAGGAGGGGGAATTGGATGAAAGCAATCAAAAAGTATTAATACAAAATTACAGTTATAAATAAAGACTAGAGATGTAATATAAAGCATGAAAATTTAATTAATATTGTTATATGTTATATAAGAGTAGGGCTATAAGGAATTTTAGAAAATCATCTAATTCATCACTAAAATCAAAGTCTCTGTAAAAGTCTTTCAAATAAAATAAATAAATAAATAATTCTACATATTTCTCTAATAATTAAACTGCATTATACTCTTCTGGGGTTTTCCAGGTAGCACTAGTGGTAAAGAATTCACCTGCCAATGCAGGAGACACAAGAGATGCAATACCCAGGTCAGGAGGATCCCCAGAGGAGGGCATGGTGACCCTCTCCAGTATTCTTGCCTGGAGAATTCCATGCACAGAGGATCCCGGTGGGCTATAGTCTAGGGGGTCGTAAAGAGTTGGATAAGACTGAGCAACTGACCACACACATACTCTTCTAGATTGGCAGTTCACTCTAGCATCGAATTTGTGGGAACAATTCTGTCTTAATTCTGGATAATTTATTAAGTCACTGACCGACTCTCTGATATGACTTATTCTATAACCTTTGCCATTTGCCATTGTTTTCAAATTCTTCCTGGATCTACAAGTTCTTTTTCTCTAATGGCTTCTCACATTACAAACAGAGAAAAGAAAAAAACTTCAAACCAAAAAACTACCAAATTCCCTTAGTCTTGCATTTTGTTTTAGCTACTATCTTCCCTCTCTCTCCTTCCTGTGACAGCTAAACTTTTCAGAATAACTGTCTCTATTTTTCACTCTTCTTGATCTCTAGGCTTGTATTTGACACTATTATTCTCTTCCTCAAAAATTTTAAATATCTTGAAATATTTGTCACTTATCTTGATTTTTATGACACATTTTTCTCCTGTTCATTCCTCAAATGAATCTTCCTCTTCCCTCCCATAAAACTAGAGTTCTCTGATGCTTAGTTCTAAACTGCTGTCTTGATTTTTCTTCTCAATCTATACATTTCCCTGGGCAACGAACCTATAGCTTTTGCAGAGATGACTTTCAGATTTATAAGTCCAGCCTGAGACTCCCATTTCGGCTCTAAAACTATATACTTAAGATATACTTAAGTGTCTGTTTGATATTTCAGTTGTGATGTCTTAAAGACACCTCAATTCAGTATGCTTCAAACTGAATTCACTGTCTCTGCTCCATAAATGAATCACTTCTAATTTTCTTTAATCAACTGAATCCAACCAGATCTATAGGTGAGTAGTCCAGGTGTTACCCTATTTCTTGCTAATTCATCAGTAAATCCTATTTATCCTAGTCCTTGAATTTTTATCAAATCCATTTCTGCCTTTCTGTATTACAACTACCATTCTTTCTTCACTTGGACTATATACTTCAATAGACAACTAACTGGTCCTTACATCCTTTTTTGTATCTAACGATTTTGTACACTTTGCCAAAATTTTTTTTCAACTGTTATTCTTATCATGCTAGCCTATGGTTTAAAAACCTCCAGGGCCTCAGTTAAAGAGCCAACATCTAGACCACAGGCCCTCCTATGCCACCTCCAGCCTCACCAACTTCATCCCTTACCACCTATGCTCTTGCCCTCTGAGCTCTACCCTGTCATTTTTTTGCTTTCTGAAATGTACCACCGTCCTTCAGGATACAGATCTTGGTACATGTCAATCTGTTTATCTGGCATGTTAGGTGATCATACCTCTTTTATTTAACTCCTACTCATTTATTGTGCTTATTTTTCAGTCGTGTCCGACTCTTAGTGACCCTGTGGACTGTAGACCACCAAGCTCCTCTGTCCATGGGAATTCTCCAGGCAAGAATATTGGAGTGGGTTGCCATGTCCTCCAGGGGTTCTTCCCAATCCAGGAATCAAACCCAGGTCTCCTGCATTGCAGGTGGATTCTTTACCATCTGAACCACCAGGGAAGCCCATTTATTAGATCTTGGCTAAAAAAGACATGTTTTTAGGACAGACTTTTCTGTCTCTTTAATCTAAAATAGGTCACCCACTCAATATGCTCTCATAGTAACATGTATTTCTCCTTCACAGAATTTATCAGAGTTTTAACTTTACATATTTGTGTATGAGAGCTTGATTGATGTGTCCCACTCCTACTGGACTTTAAACTCTGTCCGTAATACAGTGCCTGGTAGTAGCTGATTGAATGTAGTAGCCATTCAATTAACTTATGTTGAATGAATGAGATATAATAATACATATTTGATGAATTACCAATGTTTAAAATATTTATCTTTTAAATTCCTTATTCTAATGTATTCTATTTTATTCTCCCTATACTCTAAATCTATTTGCATTCTCATTTTCTTTCTTGATTTGGGCGAAAGGGGAAGGGTTATAGCTGAAGAGTTGGGAACTATTAGTAAACCTGGAGATATTCCTAAGAATCTGGGCAAAATTGTTCATTTGTGTCACACTAAAAGGAGAAAAGAAAAGAGACACCCGAGAATTGTTGCTCTAGATTGTCAGCTAATAGCTTATTATTAAAAAAAAACAAAGCACAAAACAAAGTTCTTACAAGAAGAGAAATAATCATGAGACACATTATGCCTCTTTAGTCAGCAACATGTGACTAAGAGAAGTCACATTTTATTCACTCTGTTGTATCCACTTCGTGGTGTCCTAGTTTTAACCTTCCCTCTGGGAATAAGCAAGTTTTCTTGATAAGTAACTATAACAGGCAGAAAGTAGAACAATCCAGTTCTCCAAAATAGTGCTTCAAGTTTAGGGGATATTATGTTTCTTGTACTTGATGGTTACATAAAAAGAAAATACTAGGCATATGCTTTATTCCAGTTTCATGGACATCAAAAAATTCCTTATTTTTATCAAAACATATACATTTACCTTCAGAAAGATGTTTAGTATGAGCAAGATTTCTAAATTAATCCTTTCCTCAATAGCTCAAAATCTAATTGGAAGAAGCAAATAAACAAATAAGTAAAAATCTGATTATAGTTAAAACAAAAATACTTTTTTAAATCCTTAAAAATTTATGCTTCAGAAAGGCATAAACTGAATTTCCTATTTTGGCACTTAATGTATCTTGTGAACTTAGACAAATTATTTAACCTCTCTGAGTCTCAATTTATTCAAATGCATGTTGGGACTAATACCATTCTCCTCATAGATATGTTGTAAGAATTAAACGAGATCTTATATATAAAGTGCCCCCCAAATAAAGACCCTGATGTTGTTGTTTAGTTGCTAAGTTGTATATGACTCTCTTGCAACCCCATGGACTGTAGCCCACTAGGCTCCTCTATCCATGGGATTTCCCAGGCAAGAATACTAGAGTGGATTGCCATTTCCTTCTTCAGGGGATCTTTTTGACCCAGGGATTGAACCCATGTCTACTGCATTGGCAGGCAAATCCTTTACCACTGAGCCAGGGTAAGCCCTCTGAGCCACCAGGGAAGCCCAAAAACCCTAATATAAAGCACATTAAAGAAATAACACTTAAGGCCATGGCATACTCTGCAAATACAATTCAGAATCTAACCTCAAATACCTAGGAAAGACAGATAAGAATACTTTGCTGCAATTAGTTTACAGGTTAGATGGGTGTATGGGGAAATGAATGGTACATTTAGTTAACCTCCCTATTCCTTCCCCAGCTATTACCACCAAATTGAAAAGAGGATACAGACTAACATTGCTTTGATGGTGTGAATGCGGCAATGCTGAAGCCCACCATTTAATTTCTCTTCAGTTGGGCAAAGCTGCTGCTGCTAAGTTGCTTCAGTCGTGTCCGACCCTGTGCGACCCCATAGACGGCAGCCCACCAGGCTCCCCCGTTCCTGGGAATCTCCAGGCAAGAACACTGGAGTGGGTTGCCATTTCCTTCTCCAATGCATGAAAGTGAAAAGTGAAAGTGAAGTCACTCAGTCGTGTCCGACTCTTTGAGACCCCATGGACTGCAGCCCACCAGGCTCCTCTGTCCATGGGGTTTTCCAGGCAAGAGTACTGGAGTGGGGTGCCATCGCCTTCTCCTAGTTATTGATAATAATACTTCCCTCTAAAATACAATAAAAACAAACAAAACAAATACAGTTCAGTGGTACACCCATTTATTCCAAAGACGTCATTATGTCTTTTTGTGAAATATACTAGTTCCATAAAAAATATATTAAAGAAATGTTTTTGTTTGTTTGTTTTTGTGGCAGTATTGGGAGGGCTTCCCAGGTGGCTCAGTGGTAAAGAATTCACCTGCCAAGCAGGAGATGTGGATTCAATCCCTGGGTTGGGAACATCCCCTGAAGAAGGAAATGGTAATCCACTCCAGTGTTCTTGCCTGGGAAATCCCAAGGACAGAGAAGCCTGGCAGGCTACATCCATGCAGTTGTGAAAGAGTTGGACGTGACTTCGTGACTAAACAACAGTAGTTAGGAAGGAGCATGCCACTATGCTGGTCCTGTATCACATATCCAGCCCATGAATTTCAGTCAGGCAATGAATGCCTGCAATAACTGAAAACTGATGGGTACCTCTAAGTTCTAAGCTAAAGTTTTAATAGTAGGTTATTCCCTAGTAGCTCAGACACTAAAGTATCCAATTGCAAGGCAGGAGACCCAGGTTTGATCCCTGGGTCGGGAAGATCCTCTGGAGAAGGAAATTGCAACACACTCCAGTATCCTTGCCTGGAAAATCCCATGGACAGAAGAGCTTGGTGGGCTGTACAATTCATGGGGTCACAAAGAGTTGGACACGACTGAGCGACTAACACACACACACTTTGCATATGCCAAAACTATTGCTGCTCCACTGGAAAGTCAGCTTTATTTCAAAAATAAACTTTGAAGTTAGAAAATAAAGTCAGAGGTGGACAACTGTGGCACTGAACACAATTTCCAAGGGCACATGTGATATACTCTGCTATCCCACAGTTCAGCTGAACAGTGGCTTATTAGAAGAGCAATTTTTCTCAGACAAATACCTCAGGGCCTTCAGGAGGTTTTTTGAAAATCATCTTTACTTCTGCTGAGAAAGGAACAAACAAATAATGTTCAAGCTTTTACCTGAACATGAAGGAACACAAAGAGGCTGCAGTGCTTCCTGAGGCACAAGGAAACACAAAAGAGGCACCTCAAGTTTGCTGCACGTGGGCTGTAGCTGGCAATGACAACCCAGCACAAGGGAAGCATTAAGGAAAACAAAATCATCCTTCATTTCTTCTTAAAAATTATAACAGAGAGGTGATAATTTTTTATGGGGAGAATGTATCGGGGCATACAACATAAAAACAGTAAAGCCATGTCCAAAAAGTGACTAGACCAGGTTATAGTTAATTTCACCATATGTAACTGAATGAGTTGTCTGAAAAGTGAAAGTGAGAGTCACTCAGTCGTGTCTGACCCTTCGTGACCCCATGGACAATACGGTCCATGGAATTCTCCAGGCCAGAATACTGGAGTGGGTGGCTGTTCTCTTCTCCAGGGGATCTTCCCAACCCAGGGATCAAACCCAAGTCTCCTGCATTGCAGGCAGATTCAGACAGGAGTTGTCTGAAAACATCCCTTAAAAAACAAAAGTGAAATATCAACTATTAAAGAAAGGAGAGAAAGGGCACATGAGAGCTAGGAATGGTGTGAGCAAGGCTACAGTTGTGGGGATTAGCTATTTGGATGTAGGTGTGCAGAAAACATTAGAGTTATTTATTAGTAGTAGTAATAATAAATAACTGCAGGTGGACAGCAGTTGGATATAAAGATGTTTTTGGATATACAGATGCCAGCAGAGGATATACAGATGTTTCTGTCCCCTCCACACAAATTTTCTCTACCTAAGATATTCAGAAATTTGTAACAGAAATGGAAAAATAAGTGGAACATCATCTATACTAAAAAAAGGAACAAAGACTTGCATATAAATATTACATTCCTAATTTATAACACGGCTAGAATAGGATAAATTCTAAAGTACTACAGCTAGAATTCAACCTATAAATAACACATTCAGATGCTTTGTCTATTATGTAATAAAACTCAAAATAAGATAGGAAATTGTTTGAAATAACGTGAGCTGAGAGTAAAGGCATGACTTGAACTCCAGCTTCCTCATCTTGTGAACTTAAATGAACCAACATTGGAAACCAGTAAGGAAAACAGATAAATTTATGATTAACAGTATCTGAACCAAAGTTTCTTATACGATGATCCATGGATAGAATGTGGCTGGGGTTCTATGAACTAGGATGGGAAAATGAATTACATATCAATTTTTTCTAACCTCTATTTGAAGTTAATCATTTCCTTCAAGTTGGAATGTAGGAGATGAGTTCCATGTATTAGAAGTAACTGTGATTTTGTGACCAAGAGAATATTAAAGACTTTCACATGATGAAACAGTGCAGATATTCCTAAATATCATTTACACTCATCACTTTGATGACTTTACTACAATAATTAGACCAACTACTGGGTCCTTTTACATAAAGCTTTAATAAAGAAGCACATATATTAACTACATTTCAAATTTTTATTATTTTGATAATGTTTTCAATATAGTTATCTACTACTGTGGGCAGGAATGCCTTAGAAGAAATGGAGTAGCCATCATGGTCAACAAAAGAGTCCGAAATGCAGTACTTGGATACAATCTCAAAAATGACAGAATGATCTCTGTTCATTTCCAAGGCAATCCATTCAATATCAATAATAATCCAAGCCTACACCCCAACCAGTAATACTGAAGAAGCTGAAGTTGAACGGTTCTATGAAGACCTACAAGACCTTTTAGAACTAACACTCAAAAAAGATGTCCTTTTCATTATGGGGGACTGGAATGCAAAAGTAGAAGTCAAGAAACACCTGGAGTAACAGGCAAATTTGGCCTTGGAGTACGGAATGAAGCAGGGCAAAGGCTAATAGAGTTTTGCTAAGAGAATGCACAGGTCATAGCACATACCCTCTTCCAACAACACAAGAGAAGACTCTACACATGGACATCACCAGGTGGTCAACACTGAAATCAGATTGATTATATTCTTTCAGCCAAAGATGGAGAAGCTGTATACAGTCAGCAAAAACAAGACTGGGAGCTGACTGTGGCTCAGATCATGAACTCCTTATTGCCAAATTCAGACGTAAATTGAAGAAAGTGGGGGAAACCATAGACTGTTCAGGTATGACCTAAATCAAATCCCTTATGATTATACAGGGGAAGTGAGAAATAGATTTAAGGGACTAGATCTGATAGATAGAGTGCCTGATGAACTATGGATGGACGTTCGTGACATTGTACAGGAGACAGGGATCAAGACCATCGCCATGGAAAAGAAATGCAAAAAAGCAAAATGGCGTCTGGGGAGGCCTTACAAACAGATGTGAAAAGAAGAGAAGTGAAAAGTAAAGGAGAAAAGGAAAGAGGTAAACATCTGAATGCAGAGTTCCAAAGAATAGCAAGGAGAGATAAGAAAGCCTTCTTCAGCGATCAATGGAAAGAAATAGAGGAAAACAACAGAATGGGAAAGACTAGAGATCTCTTCAAGAAAATTAGAGATGCCAAGAGAATATTTCATGCAAAGATGGGCTCGATAAGGACAGAAATGGTATGCACTTAACAGAAGCAGAAGATATTAAGAAGAGGTGGCAAGAGTACACAGAAGAGCAGTACAAAAAAGATCTTCGTGACCCAGATAATCACGATGGTGTGATCACTGACCTAGAGCCAGACATCCTGGAATGTGAAGTTAAGTGGGCCTTAGAAAGCATCACTACAAACAAAGCTAGTGGAGGTAATGGAATTCCAGTTGAGCTATTCTAAATCCTGAAAGATGATGCTGTGAAAGTGCTGCACTCAATATGCCAGCAAGTTTGGAAAACTCAGCAGTGGCTACAGGACTGGAAAAGGTGAGTTTTCATTCCAACCCCAAAGAAAGGCAATGCCAAAGAATGCTCAAACTACCGCACAATTGCACTCATCTCACACGCTAATAAAGTAATGCTCAAAATTCTCCAAGTCAGGCTTCAGCAGTACGTGAACCGCAAACTTCCGGATGTTCAAGCTGGTTTTAGAAAAGGCAGAGGAACCAGAGATCAAATTGCCAACATCCGCTGGATCATAGAAAAAGGAAGAGACTTCCAGAAAAACATCTATTTCTGCTTTATTGACTATGTCAAAGCCTTTGACTGTGTGGATCACAATAAACTGTGGAAAATTCTGAAAGAGATGGGAATACCAGACCACCTGACCTGCCTCTTGAGAAACCTGTATGCAGGTCAGGAAGCAACAGTTAGAAGTGGACATGGAACAACAGACTAGTTCCAAATAGGAAAAGGAGTATGTCAAGGCTATATACTGTCACCCTGCTTATTTAACTTATATGCAGAGTACATTATGAGAAATGCTGGGCTGGAAGATGCACAAGCTGGAATCAAGATTGCTGGGAGAAATATCAATAACCTCAGATATGCAGATAACACCACCCTTATGGCAGAAAGTGAACAGGAGTTAAAGAGCCTCTTGATGAAAGTGAAAGAGGAGAGTGAAAAAGTTGGCTTAAAGCTCAACATTCAGAAAACTAAGATCATGGCATCTGGTACCATCACTTCATGGGAAATAGATGGGGAAACAGTGGAAACAGTGTCAGACTTTATTTCTTTGGGCTCCAAAATCACTGCAGATGGTGATTTCTTCCGTGAAATTAAAAGACACCTACTCCTTGGAAGAAAAATTATGACCAACCTAGATAGCATATTGAAAAGCAAAGAAATTACTTTGCCAACAAAGGTCCGTCTAGTCAAGGCTATGGTTTTTCCAGTGGTCATGTATGGATGTGAGAGTTGGACTGTGAAGAAAGCTGAGTGCCAAAGAATTGATGTTTTTGAACTGTGGTGTTGGAGAAGACTCTTGAGAGTCCCTTGGACTGCAAGGAGATCCAACCAGTCCATTCTAAAGGCGATCAGCCCTGGTTGTTCTTTGGAAGGACTGATGCTAAAGCTGAAACTCCAGTACTTTGGCCACCTTTGCGAAGAGTTGACTCATTGGAAAAGACTCTGATGCTGGGAGGGATTCAGGGCAGGAGGAGGAGGGGACGACAGAGGATGAGATGGCTGGATGGCATCACCGACTCAATGGATGTGAGTTTGAGTGAACTCTGGGAGTTGGTAATGGACAGGGAAGCTTGGCATGCTACGATTCATTGGGTCACAAAGAGTCGGATATGACTGAGCGACTGAACTGAACTTATTCATGCACTTTCTTTTATTCATTTAAAATATTTTTTTAAGTTTGCAGAAGAGGTCTATGGGACAAACAAGGTTAAGAATTTATGGTCTGAGTGTAAAATAAATGCAATTAGTTTACTACAGTTCACAATCTGTTAGGGCCATATATTTTTCATAAATCAGAATATTTAAAATTTCAGATAGAGAAGCTCTGTCTCCGCAGAGTCTAGGGCAGTTTTCTGGAATTGAACACTACATATTTTTTTCCAGTAGAACATGAAAATATACAACAAATGAAACAAAAACAACACTTAGTTTCCCTTTACTTCAGTTCAGGTAATTCAGATCAGGACAAGTCTGGCAATCAAATGAGTTATGAAAACAAAAATTTTGGCTTTCAATGGCTTTTGAATTTCAGAATTGTGATAGGAGCTGCTGTCCTATTTTTGTATAGATGAATAAATATTCATCAGTTCTGTCATTTTCCCTATTTTTATCTACTTTCCCCACATAATTCTGAACATAACTTTTTTTACTTAGCATCATTTAAATTTCATCAGTAGCAAGATTTTCTTAAAAGTTTGGTTATAGCAGAAGGTCATTTTAAGTCTTTTCTTATAATTTAGGAAAATTTGGTGATGAAATTTTGATAGCTGGTAATCATTCTGAGTGGGCTACATTCCTTGTAATGAGGACTCTAATGTTTCTGGTTGCTAATCACCCATAATATTCTGGGCTCATTCTCAGTTTAGCTATTAATAGAATTTTTTTGGTAATCATCATAGATTCCTTCAGCACATTTTGTGTGTGTGTGTGTGTGTGTGTGTGTGTGTGGCAGTGATACACATTAAGATATTTCAACGACTTATGACCCATTTGGGGGGAAATACATTCATTTACTAAAGAAAACAGATAATGGAAAGAAAAGCAAGAAGAGAAAGTGGAAGATACACATTTTATAATAAATCAAACTGCTTTAAAAAAAGGCATATAAAATAAACAAACCACAATATATCCACTCTGCTGGCAACCCACTCCAGTATTCTTGCCTGGAGAATCCCATGGATGGAGGAGTCTGGTGGGCTACAGTCTGTGGAGTCGCAACGAGCTGGATACGACTGAGCAAGCAATTTAACTTTTAACTTTATACAAGATTGACATAAACCAAACAATGAAAGCACTGGGTTAAAGGTCTGTAGAATTAACCACAAAAATGAACAAACTATATTTAAAGAAACATACAGAAGAATCTACTTAGAAGTACCCCAATGTTCATTACAGCACTATTTACAGTACCTAGGACATGGAAGCAACCCAGATGTCCACCAACAGATGAAAGGCTAAAGAAGATACTGTACACATACACAATGGAACATTATTTAGCTATAAAAGGAACGCACTTGAGTCAGTTCTAATGTGGTGGATGAATCTAGAGTCTATTATACAGAGTGAAGTAAGTCAGTAAGAGAAAAACAAATATATTAATGCATATATATGGACTCTACAAAAATGGTACTGATGAATCTATTTGCAGGGAAGGAAAGGAGACACAGATGTAGATAAAGGACATGTGGACACAGTGGGGAAAGGAGAGGGCAGGACAAATTGAGAAAGTAGCGTTGACATACATACTCGATCGTGCATAAAATAGGTAACTAGCGGGAAGTTGCTATATAACACAGAGAACTTGACCTGGCATCTTGTGATGACCTGGACAAGTGGGATGGGGCGGGGCTTAAAAGAGAGGAGGTATATATAATTATGACTCACTTGCATTGTTGTATGGCAGAAACCACCACATTGTAAAGCAATTATCCTCCAATTAAACAATACATAAAAAATTCAAAACTAAATAAAACTAATATTGATTACACATATGTGTGAGATATGAAACTAACACAAGGCAAGAAGAATGCTTCACTGAGGATATTCTAGTTCCTGGGCTGAGCAGCAGTTTCATGAGGATTCATTAAAACATTATTAAAAACAACAAAACTCCCCAAATGAGTAAAATGAAATATAATAAGTAAATGTGCAGAAATTAAATATGTTTTGTCATGGACTGGGAGGGACTGGGGGCAGGAGGAGAAGGGGACAACAGAGGATGAGATGGCTGGATGGCATCACCGACTCGATGGACATGAGCTTGAGTGAACTCTGGGAGTTGGTGATGGACAGGGAGGCCTGGAGTGCTGTGATTCATGGGGTCACAAAGAGTCGGACACAACTGAATGATTGAACTGAACTGCATGGATAAAGAAAAATTCAATGTTGGGCAACTAAGGAAACAAGAAATGTTATACATTTTAAAAAAAGTTAATAGGTCTTGATGAAGCCATTGTGACAAGTGATTTTTCACTTCATAGCTGCTAACCACAGTATGCTGCTGCTGCTGCTAAGTGGCTTCAGTTGTGTCCCATTCTGTGCAACCCCATAGACGGCAGCCCACCAGGCTCCCCCGTCCCTGGGATTCTCCAGGCAAGAACACTGGAGTGGGTTGCTATTTCCTTCTCCAGTTCATGAAAGTGAAAAGTGAAAGTGATGTCTCTCAGTTGTGTCCGACTCTTAGAGACCCCTTGGACTGCAGCTTACCAGGCTTCTCTGTCCATGGGATTGATTTCCCAGGCAAGAGTAATAGAGTGGGCTGCCATTGCCTTCTCTGAATCACAGTATAAGAAAGGATAAATTAAGAAATATTAGTACTTAAAAGTCTCTTTAGTCAACTTTCAAGTACATTTTATTTAACAATGTGATAGAGCCAGCTTAAAGAGCCAAATTTGTACACCTCTTCCCAGTTCTTCATTCAGTGATGATTTCATACTGGTTGCTTGAAATCAGCCATGGTGATTTAAACCATGTATGTCATGGATATCGGCAAGTGCTACAAGGCAGGGTTTCTTCTCCCCTGGAGAAATACTTATCAGCACAGCACTGATTTTGCTCAAGTGTAACTCACATAGAAAATAATTTACAAATGCACAATGAACTCTAACAAACTGAAAACACTTGTCTAACCACTATCTGGCTGAAGAAATAGAACTTTACTAACACTCAGAACGTCCCTCTCATGCTCCCTCTCAGGAAACTGATTCTCAGACAGGTGGCTTACTCAAAATCACAGAGAGAGCCAGTTTTAGAGCCAGGACTTATCTAAAATACTACTAATCAAAGTCATTCTTATTGCCACATTTATTTCCTAGTTTTATATCTTGTTGCGATTGCCATAGCACAGCTTATTTGAGTTAGCAGCCTTTACAGAAGCACTTATCTTGCAGTGGGAGTTCGTGGTTGGGCAGAGATATCACTGCCAATGTATCACAAACATTCTTTTCCCTCCAGGCTTCTCTAGGTTGGAGGGAAAATAAAAAGTACTTGCGCTCACAAAAATGTTGAAGGACACATTTTGTAGGCTTTAATGCTCAAAATAAATCACTCAAGGTTAAAATGAAGTTTCAGCATGACAACTATGCAATAAAAATGCCCTGCTCCTCTTGGAAAGGTCTCTTAATGAGTGAATGTTTCCCATTCATCAATGCCATTGTGTTTCTGAAAATTAATGCTATCTAAATATTTTCATTTTTCAGAAAACTGAAGCAACTACTGAGACCCTTCATGATGAAACAACATGTTACTAGTAAGCTGCATATTTAAAACTCACATTCATTAGTTGTTTGGATTGTGTGCCATGGTGATATGAATGAGTCATCAATATCTGCAAACCCCTTAGCAAGCTGTGGGCACTGATTCTACCCTTCAATTCTGACACATGAAAAAAGCAATATACAAATAAGCTGGTACATTAAAGCATCTAGGTGCCCAGAACATAGGTGACATAAGGTAAATGATGGTATTGCCATTCTCCTGATTCCCCCAGACTGCTTTTAATTATGTATTAAGCAAAGGGAGGGAGCTGATTTTTAAAAATGGATAATGCAACAGCCTTACATTAGCTTTGAAATGCATATATTACTTTTCCTTTTCAACTTCCTGTTTACTATATTAAAATAGTACGCATCCTTTCAGTAAGTTACTATTGTAAGTACAGAAAGATCATGCGAGAATACTACCTGAGGTATACAAGTTGTGAAGGGTAATGTACGTGTGGAAAAACTGGGGGTAAGTATAAAAATGGCAATTCAAAAGGACTTCTTGAGAACAGGGGTAAAATTGGCCATGAGGTCAATTACAACATAGCTTTGTTTTCTGATCAAACTGTGCCAATTAAGTAGGATAATCTAGTTGTCAAGCTGTATGAATACACGAAGATAAAAAGAGCCAAGTTTTCAGGGTTCAAATTTTGGTTCTATCACTACCAGCTGAATAACCTTGGACAACGACTTAACTTCTCTATGCTTGTGTTTTCTCATTTACTAAAGAAGAAAAATAAAAGTATCTTCCTCATAGGATTGATGAGAGATTGAATTAGCTAATATTCAAATAGTGCTTAACTGGTAATGCCTAGAAGTTAGTAAAAGTTACATGTGTTCTTATTATTACTTCTTTAGCATATTACAATATTTAAATGTTAATCATAAGGTTTGTTCAAAATGTGCTTAAATTTTTTATTATTCACTATATATACCCAGCCACCAATCTTTTCTAAAATATGAAAAGTTGCTTTAATATAATTATTTACTTATTAACATATAGTTAATATAACACTATCATTAATAATTAACAAATACATATTTTGCTAATTTATATTCTACTATATTAAGTGATATTAAAATATTTCTAAAAGTACTATTTATAGTATAAAGTAGCAAGAAATTATTAACTATAATAAATGACTTGAGAAGATTTTTCCTAAAGTACACTGCTGTGGGATAAGTCTATATAGTACTTCCCTGTCTAAAAAGGTCGTTGACAGGCTGAATAATTCACACAGGTGTACATACAAAACAAAACTCTGATCCATAATTTGCAGCTCCTAGCCCAGGAAATCAGCCCATTACCTAACGTAATCAGTCCAGGAAGTCAGCCCACTATTTCAGCAACTAGTCAAGAAATGACCCCTGAAACAGTCAGCCCTAAATGGCTAGGGTTTGATTAATAATAGACAGGTTCTCTAATTTTTGCTCCCATTTGTAATTTAGGAAATTTAGGAAATGAAGAAAGCCAACTATGTACCCCTTACCAACTGCATAGGATGCTCTGCTTCTAGTCAGTCCCTCTACAGCTCCTCCATGCCAACAGCCTCCCAGGATATACCTGAAGCCATCCTGTTTTTTAACTGTAAAGATTCTTCATTCATCTGCCTGCCTTTGGAGTCTGCCAAATGTAAGTGATGGTGGCTGACTCCCTTGCTATCTAGCAAGTCTGGAATAAACAGCCATTGCATATTCTGATTTGGGTGATTTTCATTTACTTTCACATGGTATTCACATACAAGAGAGCCCCTGCCCACCAACTGCTATTTAAGATATGTATTTACAGCATTTAATCAAGTAATGGCATTCTCAGAAAGAAATGAAACTAGAGAAAAGGGGAGCCAATGAGTTTACTGCATCTAAGAGTCATTTTTTTTTCAGATAAAAGGAAAAGTATTTTGCTATATCACAGAAAATCTTTATAATATTCTGAGAAGCAATGAATAAACAGCATTTGTATTAGAGGTATATAAAAGGACACAATTGACAGATGAAGTCACTTCTACCCAAGGTTGCTGTTGTGGGCAGAAGCATGATATGTTGAACGATTAGTGAAATGAGTTTTCAGCTTAAAACGGAACCACTAGAAAGCTAAAATTGTTAAATCTTCTATTTCTGCATGTACTGAAATAAATCTGTATGACATCAATGAAATATATCTTCTTTATTTTCTTTCCTATTTGGGGCTTTGAAATGCTTCTTTGCATTCAGTATGCATTCAGAATGAATACGACTGCTGGATTAAATCTGACCCATAAGAAAGAAAAGAGGAGGCTGAACCAATACTCTGGATAATTTGCTAACAAGGGAAGGAAGAAACACACAATAACACAAACAATAGCACTTGTTATGTGGAAGGCACTGTGCTAGGAAAATTGGATATAATTTTCCTTTTAAGATAGGAACTACCATTCCCACTTTACATATGAGGAAACTGAGGCTCAAAGATGAGATGTTAAATAAACCTGATCTAGTCACCTAACTAGGGGCTTCCCAGGTGGTGCTAGTGGTAAAGAACCCACCTGTCAATGCAGGAGACTTGAGAGATGCGGGTGTGACCCCTGAGTTGGAAGATCCCCTGGAGGAGGGCATGGCAACCCATTCCACTGTTCCTGCCTGGAAAATCCCATAGACAGAGGAGCCGGGAAGGCTACGGTTCATAGGGTCACAAAGAGTCAGACACGACTGAAGTGACTTAGCACACATGCAGTCACCTAGCTAGTCAGTTGTGCAACCAGGGGTCGATACTGAATTGATCTCATTCCAAAGTCATTGCTCCATACTAATATTTATAACTACCTCTTTAGAAGTAGTTATCATCAGAGCAAAACAAATCACATAATAATCAACACTGAGAGGAACTGAGGGACTGATTATTTTAAATGAATAGATAATTATACAAATGAGGAAACAGAAGCCAGGGAAGTAGTGTGACCTACTCAGATAACATTAGTAGTGGAACCCAAGATTTAACCAAACATTATATAAATTAATTTATTTCTTACTTTAATTTGACATTATTCATTTCAAATGAAAGACTATTCTTTTATGAATAACTCTTTGAAATTAGTTATAACATTGGAAAAAATAAAATATTCAATAATATGGGAATGATTAGAAAAATTACAAGATATACAATAGAATATTTTTTCAGTCACTGAAAATGATGATGTAAGCCACAGACTTGATTAAAAAACTGCTATGAGGTTATCTTAAGTGGAGATAAAAGCAGTTTATAAGACTATGCACAGTTATGCCTTTCTGGCAAAATGTCTATATAATGTCTATATGAATAAATCTGTGTATCATATAATATGCATATAGACATACACTATTCAACATGTTCTTACACTTATTTATGTTCTGTGTTACAAAACTGTATATGTGAAATGTCTATTAAAGGTAAGGAAGCCAGAAATAGGATTATCGGAGGTTTTGATTCTTTTCATAGTGTTTGAATTTTTATAAGGGCATGTATTAATAATATCTAATATTCAAAACAAAACAGAGAGCTAACTTAATTTTGAAAAAACAAATTATGTCTGTGTTAAAGAAACTGATCTGCTTCATTGACTCCGGAAAGCCTTTGACTGTGTGAATCACAACAAACTGTGGAAAATTCTTAAAGAGATGGGAATACCAGATCACCACCTTACCTGCCTCCTGAGAAACTTGTATGCAGGTCAAGAAGCAACAGTTACAACTGGACATGAAACAAGGACTGTTTCCAAATTGGGAAAGGAATACATCAAGGCTGTATATTGTCACCCTGCTTATTTAACTTATATGCAGAGTATATCATGCGAAATGCTGGACTGGATCACAAGCTGGAATCAAAACTGCCAGGAGAAATATCGACAAAGTCAGATATATAGATGACAGCACCCTTTTGGCAGAAAAAGTGAAAAGGGACTAAAGAGTCTCTTGATAAAGAGGAAAGAGGAGATCGAAAAAGCTGGCTTCAGCTCAACATTCAAAAAACAAAGGTCATGGCATCTGGTCCCATCACTTCATGGCAAATAGATGGGGAAACAATGAAAACAGTGACAGATTTTATTTTCCTGGACTCCAAAATCACTATGGATGCTGACTGCAGCCATGAAATCAAAAGATGCTTACTCCTTGGAAGAAAATCTGTGATAAACCTAGACAGCATATTAAAAAGCAGAGACATCACTTTGCTGACTAAGGTAAGCTATGGTTTTTCCAATAGTCATGTATGGATGTGAGAGTTGGACCATAAAAAAGGCTGAGTGCTAAAGAATTGATGTTTTTGAATTGTGGTGCTAGAGAAGACTCTTGAGAGTCCCTTGGAGTGCAAGGAGATCAAACCAGTTGATCCTAAAGGAAATTAACACTGAATATTCATTGGAAGGACTGATGCTGAAACTGAGGCTCCAATACTTTGGCTACCTGATGCGAAGAGCTGAGTCACTGTCAGAGACCCTGATGCTGGGAAAGACTGAGGGCAGGAGGAGAAGGGGGTGACAGAGGATGAGATGGTTGGATGACATCACCAACTCAATGATAGGAGTTTGAGAAAACTCTGGGAGACAGTGAGGGACAGGGAAGCCTGGCATGCTGCAGTCCACATGACTGCAGAGTTGGACACCACTGGGCAATTGAACAACAACAGCAACGAATACTGTACATTAGTCCAGGATATACTCTAAACTTTAACATCTATAAAAGTGAAAGTAACGTCGCTCAGTCGTGTCCAACTCTTTGCGACCCCATGGACTGTAGCCTACTAGGCTCCTCTGTCCATGGGATTTTCCAGGCAAGAGTACTGGGGTTGGTTGCCATTTCCTTCTCCAGGGGATCTTCCTGACCCAGGGATTGAACTCTGGTCTCCCACATTGTAGGCAGACGCTTTACCCTCTGAGCCAGCAGGGGAAGTCTTAACATCTATAAACATATGAATAAATAAATAAGTGAACATATTTATAACCAACTGTTGAATGTATCTGCCTATATATCTCCAAAACATGTTAGTCTCAACATGTCTACCCATTCCTTATCTTATTCCCTTCCCAGTCTTGCTCAACTTGTATTTATGTATGGCCCAGGGAAATGGCATCCTCAATTCATTAACCAAAACCCAGTGATTCTCTCTCTTCCTCTTTCACCGTCACATCTATTAGTTCCTAAGTGCTGTTGGGATTCAGTCTCTCTCAAATTTGTTGATCTCCAATGTCATTTTAACCTCTCTTGTCATAATTTCCAAAATAATCTAACCAGGTTTAGATGCCTCTCTAAGTCTTTTCCATTCATTCTCCTATTTACCCGCTACACTCTGGCTATACTTCAAAAACACAACTTTATCAGGTCACTCTTAATCTTGTTTTAAATTTCCTAGCAAGGCATAAAATTGTTTTTTGGTTCTGGCCTCTATGTACCTTCCCATCTTGACCCTCAGTCACAAACATCTCTTTATTCATCCTCCCAATGCTACCATTTTCTTATGCTTAAGAAGAGGCCATGTCCTCTCCTTTAATTCTCTGCCTATTCTCCTAGTAAGCTCTTGACTGACTGTCCCACAGACTTCACATGAGGATTCTCAGGAGGAAATGCCTTCTGATCCTTCACCTTTCCTGCAGAGTTGGCTATTACTCCAATATCCTGTGCATACTTCTTTTATGGTACCTGCCATAATTTTAACATCATTACTGCCTTCCAACCATCTCAGTGATTAGACTCTGAGCTTGTAGAGGGAAAATACTCAGTAAATGCTCAATAAATGAAATATATTAGGAATTTGGAAGTTTTATTCATTGTCAACATTTTTTACTTTTTAGATGAAAGGTTTAAGGATTAAAAAAAAAAATAAGGACCCAAAGTTCACCTAATGGCTGATTATTTTTTTGAGAAATGTTTTCAAAAAAATTTAGTCCAAAACAATGTAATCTCTCTTTAGAAATATGGAAAGCATGATTTATTTATGGACAAAAATGTAGTAAGGAATAACAGATGCTGTCTTATGAGACTGGGTTCTCTTTCCCTGAGATGTCATATCAGATGGCTCAGCTGTATTTACCAAGTGATTTTCTAAGATCCCTTAACCTGTGAAACCAGGATAGGATATATAAAGCATGAGAATTAAAGTTTTCTTTCTTATTGCTCTATACATTTTCTAAGACTTATTTTATGCATTTTGCTTAAAGCTTGCCATAATTAGCTAAATTTATTATGGTATACAATATCCAAACAAAAAGATTACATATTAATAAAAACATGGGATAGTCTTAAGAGACTATTCCATATTTTTACAATGACTTGCTTTACAACCGAATCACTACAAAAGCCAGCTTTATTTGATAAGCCCATTTATAAACTCATTTTCCTCCAGCTCAAGCCCTCCTAAATGATTTTTGTAACATAACACAAACAAAATGCTAGTGGTTTTCTGATGTCTCCAAGGCAAAAAATACTTTATTGTTATTTAAATAAAAGAAATAAAGCAAACAATTCCTATTGAAGAGCCATGAACTATAATGCATCACTTATGTTTCCATCAGTCCCTAAGCAGAAGGAATCATTAGATGAAACACAACCTCCACAATTTTCATTTTTATCTGGTGGCCGAGCCCCATTTATCACCATCATTTTGGTATTGCTCCTAAAATGACAACTTCCTATAAAATAGCTAAAGTTCAGTTCAGTTCAGTAAAGTTCAGTCATTCAGTCATATTTGACTCCATGCAACCCCATGGACTATAGCACACTAGGCTTCCCTGTCCATCACCAACTTCCGGAATTTGTTTAAACTCATGTCCATCCAGTTGGTGATGCCATCCAACTATCTTATCCTTTGTCGTCCTCTTCTCCTCCCGCCTTCAATCTTGCCCAGCATCAGGGTCTTTTCCAATGAGTCAGTGCTTCGTATCAGGTGGCCAAAGTATTGGAGCTTCAGCTTCAACATCAGTCCTTCCAATAAATACTCAGGATTGATTTCCTTTAGGATGGATTGGTTGGATCTTCTTGCAGTCCCAGGGACTCTCAAGAATCTTCTCCAACACCACAGTTGAAAAGCAGCAATTCTTCAGCACTCAGCTTTCTTTCAGAGAAGGCAACCCACTCCAGTAGAGTTGGAAACTCCCATGGATGGAGGAGCCTGGCAGGCTGCAGTCCATGGGGTCGCCAAGAGTCAGACATGACTGAGCAACTTCACTTTCACTTTCATGCATTGGAGAAGGAAATGGCAACCTACTCCAGCCTTCTTGCCTGGAGAATCCCAAGGATGGAGGAGCCTGGTAGGCTGCAGTCTATGGGGTCGCACAGAGTCGGACACGACTGAAGTGACTTAGCAGCAGCAGCAGCAGCTTTCTTTATAGTCCAACTCACACATCCATACATGACTACTGAAAAAACCATAGCTTTGACTAGATGGACCTTAGTTGGCACAGTGTCTCTGCTTTTAATATGCTGTCTAGGTGTGTCATAGCCTTTCTTCTAAGGAGCAAGTGTCTATTGATTTCATGGCTGCAGTCACCATGTGCAGTGATTTGGGAGCCCAAGAAAAGAAAGTCTGTCACTGTTTCCATTGTTTCCCCATCTGCCATAAAGTGATGGGACCAGATGCCATGATTTTAGTTTTTTGAATGTTGAGTTTATGCCAGTTTTTTCACTCTCCTCTTTCACTTTCACCAAGAAGTTCTTTAGTTCTTCTTCCCTTTCTGCCATATGGGTGGTGTAATCTGCATATTTGAGGTTATTGATATTTCTCTCAGCAATCTTGAGTCTAGCAAAATAGCTAATGGTGAATTTTAAATAGTTTTATTTCTCTAAAGGTATTAGTTGTCTAAGATGTTGGCCCTCTTTAAGCTCAAAAGTGACTACTCTTCCTTATTTTTTTATTTTTTAACCTTTTACATAACTAAATAGAATTTTAAAGTATCTTCCATGTATTAAAGGTGAAGTCATGAGCTCTGGGTCTAGTTTTCAGATTCAGAATACTCAAATGTTACTTTTTTACTTTTTAAGATTACATTAGTGTATTAAGAATATGTGAAGATTCAGGAAGAGAGGATCTCCTCTTAGTGGTAAAAGCAAATTACATATAAAAATAATTTTAACTTTAACACCTTGTATTTGTCAAATACTTACTATATACAAGGTCTTGTAGTAAAATTAAAATATATTACCTCATTTAATCCCTACAATAACATTAGGATACAGGCAGTATTATCTCCAATTTACCAACAGGGATACTGAATCCCAGAGACACTGAGGTACCTGACAAAGAGTAACTAAAAGGAAGAGCCAGACCTCAAATTCTTGGCTGGCAAGCATGCTAAGGTTTTTAGCCTCTTTGATTCCTAACCATCTGATATCTGATTAAAAAAAAAAAAAAATGGGTGAAGATGGTCAAAACGTACAAGTTTCCAGTTACAAAATAAGTAAGTTCATCCACAGGATGTCCATCCATGAGTCCTATGGATGGACTTATTTTATAACTGGTAACTTGTACCTTTTGACCATCCGTACAGCATGTGACTGCAGTTAATAATACTGTATTGCATGTTTGAAAGGTGCTAACAGAGTAGATCTTAAAACTTCTCATTACAAAAAAAAATGCTGTAACTATATACGATAATTGATGTTAACTAGGCTTATTGTGACGGTCATTTCACAATATATACCGGAACTGCTCTGGTGGTCCAATGGTTAAGACTTGACATTCCCAATGCGCAGTACCTGGGTTCGATCCCTGGTCAGGGAATTAGATCCTACATGCCTCAACTAAAGACCCCACATGGCACAACAAAGACCTTGCACACGTCAACCAAGACTCGAAGCAGCCCAGGAAATAGATAAATGCTTTTTAAAATGGCAAATAATTCATGTTGTACATTTGAAACTAATAGTGTTATATGTCAATTATATCCCAATTAAAAAACAAATCCCCATATTCATAGCCTGTAACAAACGTTTATGTCTGCCTTCAATATAAACTCTTTGAGGGTAGAGATCCAGTCTTGATGTTTGTATTCCCAGGACTGAATATATAGCACAACACATTTAGGCTCTAAATATTCATTCATCCAATCATCCAGCAGATACTTATTGAACCCCTAAAATATGACAGCCACGGGACAGATGCTGGAGATAGGACTGTTAGCAAAACCAGACATAGCCACTTCTGTCCTGTAGCTTACAGCCTAGAGGGGAAGAAGATGTTAACTAAGTAATTCTACTGATGAAGGATTAATTACATATTGAGATAAATGCTCTGAAAGAAAGAAAGTTCATTGAAATAAATGACAAAAGAATCTGATCTCATCTTATGGGTGCAGGAAGCCTTCAAGGAAGGAATCCTCCAGCCGACATATGAAGGATGAGCCGGATTAAAAAGGCAATAAAACGGGCAAAGGTTACAAAGCCCCCGAGGAGGGACAGAGAGCTAGTGGGAGAGTCCAGCAGCTTAAGGCTAGAGAGGCAGACAGGGACTGACCAGGCTGGGATCCTCAGTCCATGTCAGAATTTACATAAGAGCAGAGAATCCATGGAAGGTTTCTAAGAAGGGAGTGTATGTCTATGTTATGTAACAAAGACCACTCTGGCCATAGTACAGAGAAAAGACTGACAGATCGAGAAATTTCCCAGGTGATCATCCATGCTCAGTAATGTGCTGGGCAATGTAAAAAAATTGAGTCAAGCAGATAAGTAGCTTTTTTTTTTGCTTAATGCTTTTAAAATGATTTGACTTACAAGTATTATGATTTACATGATTTTTGCTTTTCGGCCACATACCTACAACTTAGTTGTTCAAGTAATATTTATTAAGCCAGGCACTATAATGTGCCAGGCACAGTTCTAAGTGCTAGGGTTACAGGAATAATAAAAACAAAACACTCCAATGGAGCTTATCCTCTAATGAAAGTGAGGGATAATATACAAGTAAACAAATGAAAAAAATAAGATGATTGCAAATAAAGATAAGTGCTACCAAGAAAAAAAAAAGAAAGAAGAACAGCTACAAGTAGTCAGAAAAGGCCTCTCTGAGAAGACAGCATTTGACCAAAAACAAGAACAGCCAGCCATGCAGACTGGGAGAAGAGCAGAGGCCAAGACCTGAGGGCGAGACTATACTTGAATATAGGGAGAAAACCGCAAAAGCAGTAGTGTAGTCAAAGTGACGTGAGTAAGGAGAACGGTGGAGGAATGGTCAAGAACATGGGCTGCTCTGTTCTTCTGGGGTCGGATCATTAGCATTCTGAGGAACTGATAATGCATTAACATTTTATACTTTGGCAAATTCACTATATGGCAGTGGGAAGCCATAGGACATTTTGATACATGCTCTGTTTCAAATAACATGCTCTGATTTACCTGACTGCTCTGGGGTAGGGAGGAGTAGACTGTCGCGGAAAGAACAGTAGCAGTAAGATATATGCAGCTGGTGCAGTGGTCTAAGCAAGTGAAAATGGTGATTTGACTACTACAGGAAGATGAAGAAAAACAAATGGATTCAGGACACATTTTGAAGATATAATCAACTATACTTGGTTGACAGAAAATGTCTATTTTCATTAGATTACAAGACTGTTATTTCAAGGAAATCTAATGCAAATACTTTAGCAAAAGAAATAATTTATCTAAGGATAAATCAGCTATAATATAAATTCAGACTTTGACACATCAAGTTTGTTACAGAGTGAAGTAAACCAGAAAGAAAAACACCAATACAGTATACTAATGCATATATATGGAATTTAGAAAGATGGTAACAATAACCCTGTATACGAGACAGCAAAAGGGACACTGATGTATAGAACAGTCTTTTGGACTCTGGGAGAGGGAGAGGGTGGGATGATTTGGGAGAATGGCATTGAAATATGTATAATATCATATATGAAACGAGTCACCAGTCCAGGTTTGATACATGATACTGGATGCTTGGGGCTGGTGCACTGGGATGACCCAGAGGGATGGTATGGGGAGGGAGGAGGGAAGAGGGTTCAGGATGGGGAACACATGTATACATGTGGCGGATTCATTTCGATATTTGGCAAAACCAATACAATATTGTAAAGTTTAAAAATAAAATTAAAAATAAATGAATAAATAAATAATTTAAAAAAAAGTAGAATATGTCTTAAAGAACAGACTCATGGTTGTCTAGGGAAAGATGGACTGCGAGTTTGGGGTTGGTAAATTACATTTAGAATGCATAAATGACAAGATTCTAATGTATAGCAGAGGGAATTATATTTGGTATCTTGTGATAAACCATGATAGAAAAGAATATAAAAAACTGTATATATGTATATAACTAAGTCACTTTGCTGTACAGCAGAGAATGGCACAACATTGTAAATCAACTATACTTCAGTATAAAAGTAGAATATGTCTGCATTATTTTATTCAGGGTTTTTCCTACTTTTATAGGTGACATGAGAGTTATAATGAGGGACGTTCACTTATAAGAGCACTTCTAGGATAAAGATTCAAGAGAAAAGTGAAAGCTACTCCACTACCAATTACACCTTTTACTCTAATTTGTTACAGATATTCAGTTTTCCCTGCCCATAAAACTCCTAGGACTCCACGGAATTTACCGGGTTCATGGAATAAATAAAACACATCAGAGTCTACTTTTACCTGCATAATATTTTGTGTCAGACTTTATTTTTCTGGGCTCCAAAATCACTGCAGATGGTGACTGCAGCCATGAAATTAAAAGACACTTAGTCCTTGGAAGGAAAGTTATGACCAACCTAGATAGCATATTCAAAAGTGGAGACATTATTTTGTCAACAAAGGTTCGTCTAGTCAAGGCTATGGTTTTTCCTGTGGTCATGTATGGATGTGAGAGTTGGACTGTGAAGAAGGCTGAGCGCCGAAGAATTGATGCTTTGGAACTGTGGTGTTGGAGAAGACTATTGAGAGTCCCTTGGACTGCAAGGAGATCCAACCAGTCCATTCTGAAGGAGATCAGCCCTGGGATTTCTTTGGAAGGACTGATGCTAAAGCTGAAACTCCAGTACTTTGGCCACCGCATGCAAAGAGTTGATTCATTGGAAAAGACCCTAATGCTAGGAGGGGTTGGGGGCAGGAGGAGAAGGGGACGACAGAGGATGAGATGGCTGGATGGCATCGCTGACTCGATGGACATGAGTCTCACTGAACTCCGGGAGGTGGTGATGGACAGGGAGGCCTGGCGTGCTGCGATTCATGGGGTCGCAAAGAGTCGGATACGACTGAGCAACTGATCTGATCTGATCTGATCTGAACAAAACGTTAAACCTCAGAGGATCAAATTTTAACATATTTATTTCTTCAAAACTGTAAGAGGTTCCTGCGAAATTTTCAAGTTTTTATTTTTGTCTTTGAAGAAAAAGGAATGTTAGTTTTCCACTAATTTAGAGAACACTATTTCCGTTGTGATGGTTAAATGACGAGAGGGTTGGAAATGAGGCAAAAAAGAAATTGAAAGCTCAACTGACAAGTTTCACATAAAACATTTTACATGAGACATAAATTCTACTGACATACCTTAAACTATGACATTAAGAACAACTTGTAGAATGAAAGTCTTTAGCCTCCTAAGTGTTTATAGTCTACCAAGTATGAATTTCAGTCACCAAACTCAGATGTGCAAAACACGACAGTTTCACAGCAAGTGAATCTAACTAGCAGAGTTAGCTCTCATTTTCTTTCTGTAAACTAGGACAACAATTTTCAGGGCAAAGAATCTGCTTCCAGTTCAAAGCTTAGTTTCTCTTTGCTAAACAGGATTTTCTCCTCCTTTTCTCCCATCCTTGATCCCTGAGAGGACTTAGGGAGGCACAGAGCTTACCTGAATCAGGGCATCTGAGATAGTAGAGAGCAGGGCAAATGGTCTATGGGTGTCCTTTGCCAATTCAGACTTTGGGTGGGGGAGGGCTGGTCTCCTTTTCATAGTATAAGAAAGGTTTTTATGCACTTTCCAAGTGCAAGAAAAATGAGCTTCTGTATCAATCATTCTTTCCTTTTCGATGAATTGTTTATGCCAGAGTTCACATTTAACTCCTTCAGGACTTTATCTTTAGATTCTCAAAAATCTTTTCTGTCAAAGAGCCCAGTTCTTACAAACCCAAGTCATTTGCTTTCAAGACTACTGTTTCACAGAGAATTAAAAACATCATCAGCATCATTATCATCGTCAACAAAACAAGCAAGCAAGCAAAGACCCCCAAAGTTCCACTACATTAATGTATTTTTTCTAAATTGTTTATGCCCTTTACTTGTGGACAATGCATGTGTAGAAATATCTAGTTAAGTGGTGGAGGAAAAAAAAATCAAGAAGGGACACATACAAGGGGAACATCCGTCCCCTTGTAAGACCACCCACTGCAATGAGATTTCTGAAGTTGTTATATAACTGATAAACTTCACGTCCAGGAAAGTTAATTTTTTTATATCCTTAATTTAGAACATTAGTATAACACTAAAAATTAAGGACAGCAAATTCATTAGGTTGCTTTGGTGGTTAAAACTATTTAGAATGTGACCATTTTTCATTCCTTAACACTCAAAAGCATAAACCGGTATAATAATAGCTGCTGTAATTAAAAGTCTATCTCCTGTGTGCCACGTGCTGAGCTTATCCTCGTCTCCCAGATTTCTGTATGGTTAAGAAAGCTTTCAAATACAACAAACAGAAAAACTGATTACATGTAGCTTAAACAGATAGGGGTTTATTTTCTCATCCATTAAGAAATCTGAAATTGCAGGCTACAAGATGGCTGTCCTAGCTTTAGACATTGTGATGTTTAAGGCGGGAAGAAGGGGAAGCATCCAGACCAGCCACATCTGTCTCTTTTGCACACAAGAAAAAGCTTTTCAGGAAGGTCCTGGGAGATTTCTGCCTATTTCTCATTGACCTGTATTATGTCCCATAGTCAATGAGCTACAAGGGAGATTGGAAAAGTTTGTTTTCAGGATGTGCTTTGTTCTATTTTTTGGGGTGGAGGGGTCCTCCAAAGTAAAGGCAGGCAAGGGAGGAGGAGGCTGGAAAGAGGTACTAAATTAGTGTACTAAATAGGTCTGTCATGATTGCATTTGATACAGCTCCAAAATTATGTATTAGATGCTAAAAATACAACTAGGAGAAGCCTCAAAAGAAATCTAATTTCTATATTTTTAATAAAATGTTTGTTGCTCATTCATTTATTCATACTGAATTCCTATATGCACAGCAGTGAATACAACCCCAAAAGATCTTTTTTTCCTGTAGAGCTTATACTCTAGTGGGGATAGACAAAAAATAAAACAAATATGTACTTGGTGGTAATAAGCACCATAAATAAAAATAAACTGTAAGAAAATAGAGAACGTATGTGAAGGGTTACTTAGGGTCATCAGATAAGGTCTCTCTAAGTAAGTGCCTTTTGAGTAGAGACGTGAATGAAGCAGGACACTCATGGATATTCCAGGGCGGATCCTTCTGGGTAGAAGGAACAATAAATGCTTGGTGTGTGCGAAAGACACTGAGGGGACCAGCATTGCTGTAGCAGAGAGGATGAGGAGACAAGTGACCAGTGATTCCATCAGAGAGAAATCAGGGATGATTGTACAGTAAATCCCACTTTAAGTGAATAATCACCAGTTAAAGTTCTAACGCAGCCGTCACCAAGTTTCCAATGGGAAGGTAAAACCAGTGCCTGTGTGTATCAGGCATTCTGACACATATCAGCATATTTAACTCTAAAATCTAGTTTATGAATGAGGTATCTGAGGCTCATCCTGGTTAAGGATCTCATGCTGTGTGTGCTTAGTTGCTCAGTTATGTCTGACTCTTTGAGACCCCCTGGACGATAGCTCGCCAGGCTCCTCTGTCCATGGGGACCCTCCAGGCAAGAATACTAGAGTGGGTTGCCATGCCGTCCTCCAGGGAATCTTCCCAACCGAGGTTTCCCTCATTGCAGGTGGATTCTTTAACATCTGAGCCACCAGGGAAGCCTAAGAATACTGGAGTGGGTAGCCTATCCCTTCTATAGGGGATCTTCCCGACGGAGGAATTGAACTGGGGTCTCCCGCATTGCAAGCAGATTCTTTACCAGCTGAGCTACCACAGAAGTCCCTAAGGCTCTCATAGTCTCTATTATAGACAAAATAGGTCCACTTCATTTTGGCATATGACCTGCTGGCCCTTATTTTACAGTTGTGTTAGAATGCTTGATTAAAACACAATTGAACAGCTTTATTTCACAGATGATTAATTCAGAGTCTTAACTATACTGATCTGTGTTTTGAGTGTCAAAAAAGATATAGTTTACAGAATATTTTCATATTTGATATACTACTACCGAAGTGACTTAGCACAGTACATATGAAAATACAGGCTAATATTTTTGTGGAAGGTTAACTGTGAAATGCTGCTATATATTACAGTCCCATGTGTATTTATTACGCTGATGGTTAATGAGGAAGAAGGATATAAGTACCACTTGCTATTTGAATGTATCTGGTTCCTGAGTTCAGACAGTGAGGAATAAGAACCCACAGAGAAACTATCATCAAACCTGTGTTCAAATTTACTTAGTTTCTGATTTAAAGCGGGGGACGGGGGGAGGATAACTGTGTATTTTGATGGATGAGCAGTGCTTTAGCAGTTTCATCTAAGATTTGAAAAGGTAACACCCTCAAATATACTTTGTTATATTCAGTAAATAACTGTAATCTCAAATAGAACTTTTATCATATTTCTCATTAAAAATGCCCATTTGTTTGCTTTGAAACAATGAATTTTCAAAGTAAGCATTTTCCAAGTAAGCATTTCAAAGTAAGCATGAATATAATGGTTGTTCTACAATGATGGTTACTTACTTATATCCAGGCAGAGACATTATAAAATATTTATTAGCACTAGCATATCTTCAAGAGAAAGAGAACAGCTCCGTGACAGAGGGCACCATGTTTCATAAGATCTCTGATTTTAAAATGTTTTTACCTGCCAAATGAAGCCAAATTAATAATTCAGCTTGCTCTCAAATGCCACAATCAATACAACAGCTTCTAACTCAACTGGGGAACAATACTTTAAAAGACAATTACCTCATAAAACAGTTCTCTCTTGTTTGGAATCAGACATATAAAAAAAAGTCAAGTTCTTCCAAAAAGGGGGCAGTATTTACTAGCAGACAGGAAAATGCCGCGTACAGGAAAATGCAGCGTACAGCAAAAGCTGTACATCTTTTGCTTACATCCATGAGCAAAGTGAGCTATCTATAAACAACAGATGGGAGCTGGGGAAAAAACAACCTAAAGTAATGATTCTGAAACATTAAAAAACACATGAATTACCTGGGGAGCTTACCAAAATGCAGATTCTGATTCAGTAAGTAGAGAGAGGCCCAGGATCCTCAGATGATGCTGATGGTACTTGTCCAAGGATCTGGCTTTGGGTAAGCAGTCCTAAAATACACTATTTGCAAAGGCATCTGGGATGCCTATATTACATGAGTTAAGATAATACCCTAGTTGTTTCTTTAAAAAATACTGTTATATTTAACTGGTAGGAAAAGCAATGGTAAATTTTCCAAAACTAAAAGCAAACAAAATACCCACAAAGTATCAATCACCATTATAAAGTTAACCTTCAAAATTATAAAAATTTCAACTTATATTTGAGATTGGGGAAAAAAAGACAAATTTGAATATTAAGAACTTTGAAGTCTCTTACTGAGGAGATCCAATCTCCCTAGCCGGAGATGTAAACTGGAGATGTCCACCTAAAAGACTTGACAATCTTTCAGAGGATAAATATAGTGTAACAACTGGACAGGAGCAAGGATGGAAGTTAAACAACACGTGCGTCTGAGGAAGTGACAAGATTGAAGGTATATGTATACAATTAAGTTATGTCAGCCAAAAAGTCTGTGCTTGTTATCAAAGTGACCAAAGTTGGGGACTGGCTAAATAAATTATGGTATGTCCATAAAATATACTATTTTATTTTATTTCATCTATAAAGTAAAATACTAGGTAGTGAATAAAATATTGATATATATAGCTTTACAGCTAATGACATGGGAGAATGTTTACAAAATACTGTTGATAAGAAAAAAGGCTAGAGAATAGTATGGGCAAAATTATTCTACTTAAATATATGCAAACATTAGAAAATAATTTGTTTTGTCCCCTTATCTGAATGTTTTATTTGGCCTTAAATAAAATTAATTTAATAAAAGCAAATGAATAAACACATTTTTCCAGAACACAAATACATTGGTTTTAGATTTATATTTCCCAAATTCAGATCTTAAGTAAGCTACTCAGTCCCTTTACATATGAATCACTTTTCTCATCGAAAAAGAAGGCATAATAACAGCACAAACTTTACAGGGCAGCTATAAGAACTAATATGTGCTAATATGTGTAAAATGCTTAAAACAGAACCTGACTGATAGTAGAGTTGGCTGTTTTTTTCTTTTTTGAATGATTTAACTGATCTCTTGCTGATGCCATGTCTAAGAAGATGATAAGTTATCACCAGATTTCTGCTTTGACTCTTGGGTCTGCATATTAGCTTCAGGACCTTTGGAGATAGTGGGCACATGGAAGGCTCTAAATCAGAACAAAAACACCCTGAAGTGGTCAAACGGCAGTTAAGGCAGAACTCTATACACAGTTACTCAGTATTTTTAAACATGCAGTACAATGACTACTCATAAGAGAATAAACTGGTTTAATCATTCTAGGATATAATTTGGTAATATGTACTAAACTAGCATCCTAACAATCCTGAACCTAGGAATTTACCTTAAGCAAAGTGGACAAGATACTCAGAACACAAAGATTTAAATTTAAGGATGCCAACTTATAATAACCAAAACTTGAAGATAATCTAAGTTTTCAATAGTGGGGTATGGATGAAATCGTATTTAACATATTCTCATATGATGTTTAATTATAAAGGGAAATGTTTAATGACACAGAAAACACTCTAGAACATCAAATTTTAAAAAGTTGAAGGTATACCTAGAGATTGAATAGGAACTAACTGTTCTTCTAAAGGTTTTGAATATAAGACGCATTAGGAGGGTTACAGGAAGTCAATATTCTAAAAGAAAAACAAAGATTTAATGTTTAAAAGAAAATTCCCTATCAGTTATTCCTGTATATTGGGTTTTAAGGAGATACAGCTTTTACCCCAGAAAAAGATATAAATTAAGGTGAATTTATTTATTTGGGTCTTTATTCAGATAGCTCCTTCAGGATACATGCAACAACTATAAAAATACATCTGCAAATCAAATTGTTAAGATTTCTTCAGCAGTAATGCATGTTGTACTCTGTACTATATATTTTAAGCCTTGAAAGTAATAATATACTTGACTTTTCCCCAAAAGTGACCCTTTAATATCTTTCAAGTATTTTTCCCTTCAACAGATCTACTTAAAAGATATTTATTTAGCTCCTAATAGGGTTTAGGTAAAAATACAACTGAAGAATTGCTGCCTTCTAGGAGTTCCAGTAAAAGATGCCACCAAATAACAAATGACGTCTTCCTACAGTGGCTCAGACCAGGAGTTCACATGTGGACAAGGGAAAAAAGCTAAGTGATACTTCAGTTTGCTTTGATAAAAAAAAAACAAAACTTTTTACATATATTATACAATGACAAAAATTAAGCTTATATTCTACATTTAAACTTCAAAACATAATATAGAGCAAATACACATAGGTTGAAAATTTAAATTTGAATAGGAGGCTTTATTATTTTAATAAATAACTCCCCCAAATAATTTTATTTTTTTCATACCGAGGAAGAGGAGGCATATCTTCCCTTAACAGTCTCTGTACTGGTTAGAATCCCTCAGATGTACATCAAGCTAAAGACATGGCTTAAGGGTAGACTCCTTATTAATGCTTTCTCTCAGACAATTAAAGCTACTATTTACTTGAAAACTAAAAAGTCTTAAAGATACAAATATTCCAAGATACTTTTCATTAAGAATCAGTATTAGTTTTCTATTATTATATTTATTATATTGGTTGCTTACTGTTACTGTGGCTAACTTGTTTTTTTGCACTTTATATTTATTAGCTCATGAAATCCTCATAAGCCACCATAAATGGTAGGTAGTATTAGCCCCATTTTAGCAAAGAAATTAAGGCACAGAGATTTTATATGTATTTAAAGTTAATTAAATAATGGAAGATAGGCAGGAATAAAACCCACAATCTGTGTCCAGAGCCGATGCTTAACACTATTATTTTATCCTGACTCCTAAAAACTAGAAGCAAAGGTCATGCTTCAAAATCTGAAAAACATAAATGCAGGCCTGAAAAGATTAATGTGCTTAGAGGGTATAAAGCATGTGGAACCATAAAGAGCTAAAAATGTAAACTTAGAATATTTACGTAAATTACTAGATAGCTGATGAATAAATGAATTGTTAGGAAAAAAATTAGAATATATTGAAAAATGTATAGCTCCAATCTGTTGAGAATGAACTAGAGGGAATTATCAAGTCCTTTTCTGAGGGCCAAACACTGAATTTTATGAATAAGCAACCCTGATCCATTGTACTTTTCAGTGTCTATTACCAATACTATATGAGCAATCCCAAAGAAAGGCTATGCCAAAGAATGTTCAAACTACTGCACAATTGCACTCATCTCACATGCTAACAAAGCTCAAAATTCTCCAAGCCAGGCTTCAACAGTACGTGAACTAAGAACTTCCAGATGTTCAAGCTGGATTGAGAAAAGGCAGAGGAACCAGAGATCAAACTGCCAACATCTGTTGGATCAACAGAAAAGCAAGAGCGTTCCAGAAAAACATGTACTTCTGCTTTATTGACTACACCAAAGCTGTTGACTGTGTGGATCACAACAAACTGTGGAAAACTCTTAAAGAGATGGGCATATCATACCACTTTACCTGCCTCCTGAGAAATCTGTATGCAGGTCAAGAAGCAACAGATAGAACTGGACATGGAATAATGGACTGGTTCCAAATTGGTAAAGGAGCACGTCAAAGCTGTATATTGTCACTCTGCTTATTTAACTTATATGCAGAGTACATCATGAGAAATGCTGGGCTGGATGAAGCACAAGCTGGGATCAAGATTGCCGGGAGAAATATCAATAGCCTCAGATATGCAGATGACACCACCCTTATGGCAGAAAGTGAAGAACTAAAGAGCCTCTTGATGAAGGTGAAAGAGGAGAGTGAAAAAGTTGGCTTAAAGCTCAACATTCAGAAAACTAAGATCATGCATGGCATCTGATCCCATCACTTCATGACAAATAGATGGGGAAAAAATGGAAACAGTCACAGACTTTCTTTTCTTGGGCTCCAAAATCACTGCAGATGGTGACTGCAGCCATGAAATTAAAGGACACTTGCTCCTTGGAAGAAAAGCTATGACCAACCTAGACAGCATATTAAAAAGGAGAGACATTACTTAGCTGACAAAGGTCCATACAGTCAAAGCCATGGTTTTTCCAGTAGTCATGTATGAATGTGAGAGTTGAACCATAAAGAAAGCTGAGCACTGAAGAATTGATGCTTTTGAGCTGTGGTGTTGGAGAAGACTCTTGAGAGTCCCTTGAACTGAAAGGAGATCAAGCCAGTCCATCCTAAAAGAAATCAATCCTGAATATTCATTGGAAGGACTGATACTGAAGCTCCAATACTTTGGCCACCTGATATGAAGAACTGACCCATTGGAAAAGACCCTGAGGCTAGGAAAAATTGAAGGCAGGAGGAGAAGGAGACGACAGAGGATGAGACGGTTGGATAGCATCACTGAGTCAATGGATATGAGTTTGATCAGCTCCAGGAGTTGGTGATGGACAGGAAAGCCTGGCGTGCTGCAGTCCATGGGGTCCCAGAGTTGGACATGACTGAGTGACTGAACTGATTGACTGATCCAAAGGCCCTAGTGCTTGTGTGCTCAGTCGTGTCCAACTCTTTGAGACCCCATGGACTGTAGCCCACTATGTTCCTCTGTCCATGGAATTTTTCAGGCAAGAATACTGGAGCAGGTTGCCATTTCCTCCTACGGGGTATCTTCCCGTCCCTGGGATCCAACCTGGGTCTCCTGCAGTGGCAGGCAGATTCTTTATCACTCCTTTAAATATTTTGTATCTATAAAACCTCAGAGCAGCACCTGTCATTGAAGTGCTCAGTAGGTGTTAACAGCTATCATCACCATCATTGCCATTTAAATATATTACTAATATTATGGTGCATAAAGCACCTAACACCAATTGCACAAGGACTGCTTTTGCTTATTTAGGGATTCTTCCATATACTTTTAGTGATGTGTGTGCTGTGCTTAGTGACTCAATTGTGTCCGACTCTTTGCAACCCCATGGACTGTAGCCCACCAGGTTCCTCTGTCCATGGGGATTCTCCAGGCAAGAATACTGGAGAAAACATGTATACAAAAATTGAAGAATACATGCCCTCCTCTAGGGTATCTTCCCAACCCAGGGATCGAACACAGATCTACCACATGGCAGGTGGATTCTTCACCATCTAAGCCACCAGGGAATTCCCATAATTCTGGAGTGGGTAGCCTATCCATTCTCTAGGGGATCTTCCCAACTCTGGAATCAAACTAGGGTATCTTGCATTGCAGGCAAATTCTTTACCAGCTGAGCTAGTGGTATTTTTGTGCAAATCAACTGAAAGAGATCTGTGAATTTTCCTCTTTAGGTCTAGCAAATCAGATCCAATGTGTCTTGTCAGAAGATCTGTCAGTCTTCTAAATCACTGAAAATGATAAAATTCAGAATCAATCTGTCCAGATACAAAGGCTGGAATAGCAGTTTATGCTGTCTGGTGTTACTTGGAGATGGAACGTGTAAGAAGAAAAACAAAAGAGAACTGATAATCTCTTACCTTTAAATCTCAATTTCCAGTATTCTATATGCCTCTCAACTCTCGAGGTTTTACTAAATTTCTTATTTTTACTTTCCTTTCAATAGTAGCAGTAACTATTGAAGGCCTTTACTACACAAGGCATGTATCATTTAATCACCTCAACAGCATGGCAAGGCAGTCATCCTGAACTTTTCTCAGGAAGAGACACAGGCCTTGAAATTGGACTGATGTGGTCTGGAACCACAGCTTTGCCATGTATCAACAGTAGAACACTGGACATGTTTTTACCTCTTCGTATATCAGTTCTTTCATATGTAAATGGGGGGTAAATGCAGAATACTATAAAATCAGAAATATCATTTTTTCTATTTATAGAATAGAAACTTTATAAATAAGCTTATGTCACATGGATGGAGGAGCCTGGTAGGCTGGAGTCCATGGGGTTGCAAAGAGTCGGACACGACTGAGTGACTTCACTTTCACTTTCCACTTTCATGCACTGGAGAAGGAAATGGCAACCCACTCCAGTGTTCTTGCCTGGAGAATCCCAGGGACGGGGGAGCCTGGTGGGCTGCCGTCCATGGGGTCGCACAGAGTCGGACACGACTGAAGCGACTTAGCAGCAGCAGCAGCACACATTGTTTACACTGCCAAGGCCACTACTGATTTCTGCAATGCCATTTTAATGATTTTTGATCCTTTAACCCTATTAGCTTTACTTTCTAATATTATCTCATAATGACATTGCTTCACCATGTGGGAAGACTTAAAATGTTTTCATAATCCATAGTAATATAAAGATACTTCATGCAGTTAGACCGCATATGGCAATCTTTCCACGGCAATTTAGCAATGAGTATCAACAGCCTTCAAATTCTGCATATCACTTGATGAATCATTTTATGTCTAGACAGAATTTATTCTATGGAAATAATCCTAGATACACACAATAACTTTAGGTATAAGTATGTCATTTAAATACATTCAACAATTGCCCAATATACTTTAATTCGTTTTAATACCATCTGGCTACTTAAAACATCACAGAAGCATATATACTAACATGGAAAGAGATCATAATATAATTACTGACATAAGAGCAGTTTTAAAATAATACATACAATTTGACTTCATTTTGTAAAAAGGAGCAACAGAAAATGTACAAAATATAGAATGACAGGAAATTTTGTTAATAGCAGTTATTACTGGTGGGATCACAGTTGATTTCATTTGTCCTTTTGCTTTCTGTGTTCTTTTTACAATAAGGTTTCATTTTTTCTATAATATAATAAAGACTAAACAGTTGACTGTTTACTTAAATTATAGAGAAATAGACAAGTGAATAATTATATAAATACAGAGAAAGATAGTCCAAGAGAGAAAAAATATGCATAGATTCTTAAGGCATACTGACGGGAGATATAAACTGCTATAAGAAAAGGGAGAAAAGAAGAAGAAAGTGTCATTAAGGAGAAAAGCAGAACAGTAAACCAACACAGAAAGTGAGGCAAGGTAGGCATTATATATTAATAACTAACCATTTGTGATGCCTCCTGTTGCCTGTCCTCATTTACTGTTCTAGACATGACTGCCTATATGCTGTTTAACAAGAGTGCATCATTCTTACATCAGGATTAAGGACATATACAGACTGTTTTCAGAGAACAAATTAAGACATTTAAAAGTACCTTAAAAATGAGATGATGCAATCAAATGTTGCCAATATTATTCTTCATATTTTAAATTTATCTAAATGGGTGGAGGAGCCTGGTAGGCTGTAGTACATGGGGTCGCGAAGAGTCGGGACACTGAGCGACTTCACTTTCACTTTTCACTTTCCTGCATTGGAGAAGGAAATGGCAACCCACCCCAGTGTTCTTGCCTGGAGAATCCCAGGGATGGGGGAGCCTGGTGGGCTGCCATCTATGGGGTCGCACAGAGTCGGACACGACTGAAGTGATTCAGCAGCAGCAGCAGCAGCAAACTAATTATTATCCTGGGACCCTATCTCCAGTTTGGTTCACAGTTAAAACCCAAAGACTTGTCCGTAACTGGTTACTAGAATATTAGCAAGAGAGTATAACCCTGAAGTCCCTGCCACTCTCTACTTGGAGCACTATTTTTGCACTGGTGAAAAAAACAGCTTTTACCACAGCAACACTTCCTCAGGGACTAAATCTGAGACCCCCTAAACCCCATGGCTGTAAGTACTCCCCATACTGCCCATGTAATACTGTTCCCTACACTATACAATACAAAATTAATGTTCTCTAAAAATACAATATTTCTGCTAATAGAGCCCATGCTCTGTTGAGGGCAATAGACACCTGCCTGTGTTGCTCTCTGTTGTATTCTCAGTGTTTAGCACACAACACAACCTGACATCACGTGGTTACTTGAACACTCCTGGATAAATGGACAAGAGTTATATACTTTGATGACACTTTTGGTTCCTTGTAGATTTGGACTTACCTTAACGCTCACTATGAAAACAGCTCTCCAAAATTTATTTTTCTACTTACTACAAAGAACGCTACTAATGACATGGTTAACCACTTCAAATATCCTCTTTTTAAATGACGGACTTAAGAGAGATGACTTCTCGGCAGTACCAAAAATATGCATTTCCTAAGCAATTGGCTTTCATTTCATGGGTACTGTGAGTTGTGTATGTAAGTCATTTCTCTTTGTAATGGCTACTTACAGTTTGTGTACCAACCTTTCCCATAGCTTCATCTTATTTCAGCTATCCTTGCTTATCCTTCCACATATTTCCTTACTAAAAAATATATTCTGATATGTATTTGTATTTCTCAGATCTTTCTAGGAACAAATCAGAAGATATAAACATATTATTAGTTAATAATATCAGACTCAGTCAAAATTATAATAATCTGTGGCTGAGACAATTTTCTTGGTAATATGGTGCTTCAATGGACTGCTAAGGATGATCAATTTTCAGTTTCTAGAATATTCAATTAATATATGTTTGGCTAACTCAAGTTTGAAACATTGATGTTTCTTTATTTCTCAAATTTGACCTTGGTTTAGGTCCTCTACCATTGTTTCTCTCCATCCTTTCAAATACTGCCTTATTTAAAGCCCTCCTCAGATTATTTGACAGTCTCCTTTTTGATATTCTGGATTCCAAACAATCTGTCTCAATCTCCACATGTGTCCAAAAGAATAATCGTCCTAAAATTTAAACCTGTTGGTCCCGTCAGCAAAGCCTGTTAAGTTCGTCACTGAGCTCGTCCCCACCAGCTACCAGTCTTTGTCTTCTCACAGTGAACAAGAGTGAGGACCAAGAAAGCACCAGGCTAACTCGTGCCTCTGCGTTTGTGAAGACTTTACTCTCACTGCCTGGGCTGCTCTTTGCCACCCTGTTTAGTCAGCAAAAACCTTGCATCTTTAAAGATAACTTACTATCTATTCATTTTCCAGACTCAGCTCAAGCATGTTCCCTGTGAAACATTTTCAGTCTTTCTCAAGGAAAACTGACTACCTCCTTTGTACTCCTTGTGCACCTCATAACAGACCCATCATTACACTTATTTCCATCTTTTCCTCTTCAGTAACCTAGGTTCCCCAGAAGAAAAACATCATGCTTAATTCATGCCCACATCTTCAGTGCCCAGTATAGGGCCTAGCACATGGCAGGAGCTTGCTCAACAAATCTACTGAATTGAACTGAATTCCTCACTTGAACTTATTTTTTTTTGCAATAAGTCTACTGAGAAGTACTGCTGTACAATTTTGAGCAGCAACAGAGGCAGCAAAATCAAATGACTTTTAATACTCATAAACTGACTAGCCTGGCTCATTTTGAAAAGAGGTATAAGATGTAGGATCCAAAAGGAGAAGCCACAATCACAATTTATCAAACAACTTCAAAGCAGTGTTTTTCAAACAGCAGATTCCAACCCATTAGTGAGTCAAGAAATCAATTTATATCAATTTAGTCAAGAAATCCATCATTTGGGTCAAAGAGTTTAGAGAGCTCTGAAAAAAATTCTGACTGTAACCATGTATTCTCAAGGCATAAATGAACTCTTCCTTTTTTGCTACTCTCATACATGCAGAATGTAAGAATACCTTCACACCCTAAATCAGAGAAATACTGATTCATGATTGTAGTGAACAAACAAACAAACCCCTTAAATCAACAGGCTGAGCTCTTAGCCTGTTGAGCTAAGTAAAATCGTAACCAGGGCCATGATCTGTTCCCCTCACACTGCTATCTGACCAAGTTCCCTGGCACATTAGATGCTACTTTTTCTTCTTCCCAAGGGTTAGTCACTCAGTCGTGTCTTGACTCTTTGCAATCCCATGGACTATGGCCTGCTAGGCTCCTCAGTCCATGGAATTCTCCAGGCAAGAATACTAGAGTGGGTTGCCATTTCCTTCTCCAGGGGATCTTCCCAACCAGGGATCAAACCTGGGTTTCATACACTGCAGGCAGATTCTTTACCATCTGAGCCACCAGGGAAGCCCCAAACTTCTTGAAAAAATGATTCATAGAGCTGAAACCTCAGTCAGTGACAGCACCTCAAGAGGGCACTAACACAGTTCACTTGAGCTATTTACTATGCACACTGCAGTCCTGTATTATCTTACATCAGTGATTTATATGCTAACAATACGAACGTGAGAAGACACAGACTGCCTGGTCTATCTATCCGTCTATGTGACAAAGTATGTGCATCTGTGTGGAAAAGAAATCTCAACGTTAATCGTTCATTATGCATGATGGAATTCTGAGATTATAAATATGAATGTAATTCAACTACTTCTATCCAACACACAAGCAAAAGAATGTTTGCTTCACTTTTCACAATCACTGTAATCAAATAGTTTCTTTGGGTCTAAGAAGCTGAGTATACGACAATGGAAAGTTATACCTGTAAGTATGAATCCATGTTGTTTGGGCTCCCATTTGTACAAGACATAAATGAAGTTTTTGAGTATATTATGGAGAAAACAGAGGAAAATTTAGATGACTTAGTGGATTATGTTGAGAAAGTGTATAGCCAAGGAAGATTTGGCAGGGGCAGACAAAACCATAAGCTCTATGATTTCCATCAGAAACTTGGAATCTTTACATATTTGTACCCAACAGCAATCACAGGATGAACATGCAGTGAAAGGTTGGCAAAGCAACTTTCACAAGCTGATGGCAGAACATCATTCTTGAACTTGGAGATTTACTGAAGTATTAATAGACAACAGTGAAGTAATAAACAATCACTCAGGTTCTTGCTGGTCACATTCAACTATAGCTAGCAACTTCATGATAATACTGACAAATTCAAATTTGTAACAATGAAATTGTTAAGAGATTTAATGAATATAAAGCCAATAATCAAGTTGATATACAGTATACTGTTTTTTATGTCAATAAAATACATTATTTTTTAATTTTTTTCACTGTTGAATTTTTTTAATATAAATTTATTTAATTTTAATTGGAAGCTAATTACTTTATAATACTGTAGTGGTTTTGCCATACATTGACATGAATCAGCCATGGGTGTACACGTGTTCCCCATCCTGAACCCCCACCCTCTTCCCTCCCCATCCCATCCCTCTGGGTCATCCCAGTGCACCAGCCCCGAGCATCCTGTATCATGCATCGAACCTGGACTGGCGATTCGTTTCACATATGATAATATACATGTTTCAACGCCATTCTCCCAAATCATCCTATCCTCGCCCTCTCCCACAGAGTCCAAAAGACTGTTCTATACATCTGTGTTTCTTTTGCTGTCTTGCACAGTATACTTGAGAGTAACTGTTCAACAACTTAAGAGCAATTTTGCCAAACTTCATGATGGAGAAGAACAAGAATAAATATAAAATCGAAAATTCATCATGAAGCACAATAAAAATAACATAAATACAATTTGTTTTTCATAAATACAATTTTAATGAAGTTAAGTGTTTATATTATTTAAGATATCATGGACCAAATGTCTCCATGGACATTTTGGTCAGGACTAGTTTCAAGGACCTTTTGATGAAGTTAAGCGTTTGTATTATTTAATGAATCATGAACTGAAAGTCTCAATAGATGTTTTGGACAGGAGCAAGTTGATGCTTTTGAACTGTGGTGTTGGACAAGACTCTTGAGAATCCCTTGGATTGCAAGGAGATCAAACCAGTCAATCCTAAAGGAAATCAGTCCTGAATATTCATTAGAAGGACTGAGGATGAAGCTCCAATACTTTGGCCACCTGATGTGAAGAGATGACTCTTCGCAGAAGACCCTGATGCTAGGAAAGACTGAAGGCAGGAGGAGAAGGGGATGACAGAGGATGAGATGACTGGATGGCATCAGCAACTCAATGGACATGGGTTTGAGCAAGCTCCGGGAGATGGTGAAGGACAGGGAAGCCTGATGTGTTGCAGTCCATGGGGTTGCAAAGAGTTGGACATGACTGAGTGACTGAACAACAACAAGTGTTCTACTAGGGTTTAGAAACTGTCCTTCATAAGTGGAGAGTCACAGATTTTTAAGTAAAAGACTATGGTGACCAGGTATGTTTTAGATGTAAATCAAGAATAAGATTGGAGAAGGAAATGGTGACTCACGTCAGTATTCTTGCCTGGGAAATCCCATGGAAGAGGATGACTATAGTTCATGGGGTTGCAAATGAGTCAGACGTGACTTAGTGACAAAACAACAACAATGAATAAGATAATAAGGGTTTGAACAAGAGCCTTGAACAGTGGGAGTAGAAGAAAAGATACAGTTTAAAAGTAGAAAAAATCAAATTTAATAACCAAGTGTGTAAAAGTATAATAACATGGGTAATAGAGAAAACAGACGTCCATGTTTCTCTGACAACTGCTTATAAGATACGATACATTTGGTGACTTCCCAGGTGACACTGGTGGTAAAGAACCCATCTGCCAAAGCAGGAGATGTAAGAGATGTGAGTTCCATCCCTGGGCTGGGAAGATCCCCTTGAGGAGGGCATGGCAATGCACTCCAGTATTCTTCCCTGGAGAATTCCAGAGACAGAGGAGCATGGTGGGCTGTAATCCATGGGGTCGCAAAGAGTTGGGCATGACTGAAGTGACTTAGCATGCTTGCACTATAAATTGAGATAGAAAATTCAGGAAAAGGAGTAAGAAGTCAACACTGGGGTTGGTTGGCTTAGAAAACTTTAGAATTGCAGGTGGATTCAACATCACTATGAAAAGAAATCACATTTATTTTAGGTATTTGGAAGAAAAAGGAAATCTCTGTAAAATTTTGGTATGTTTTCTTTCATTTATTTTCATGGTGGCAATTAAATTATCTGTAAACATACATGTATAGCCTGTTCTGTTTTTCATTTAACATTATGAGACAGCATTTAAAATTATCTTAAACAAACATATTCTCAGAATTAAGGTAAAATAAGAAAGGGTAACTGTTATCCGGAAAGCCCAGCCAGTTAAGACCATGACTTTGAAAGCCAGTGACCAAGCTATTAATCTTTCATTAAAAGGAAAAAATTCTTTACTAACTGAATGGCAAATGGAGAGGAAGAGATGTCAGTTACATATATCCACATAAATCTTACTTTTTGTGGATGAGGCACTAAACACGTAGAGGAAACCAAGGATCAGGTGAAGTAAGCAGCCAAGGCTACAGAGCTACACTGTCAGCAGAGCCAGGATTCAAATTTCGGCCTGTTGGGGCTTCTGGTTCTCTGTCCAGTGTGCTATGCTACCTCCCCTCAACTACAGGCCAAGCAGAAAAACAGGTTTTCTGAAATGGTTCACAGCATTCATTCAGAATGCAAGGCGATTATTTAGGACAGTGAGTCTCAATTCTAACGGTGGTGAAAAAAAAACCAGACAGAGTGGCAAACTAGATCATTTCCGTGGGCCTTTTGGTTCTAACATTCTGTGACTCCGCACTCTTCAGCACAATTGCTGTACTCATTTTTTTTAGCCACCACCACAACCCATTTTCCTTCACAGAGTTTTGGTCCATATCACCCTATACCCATTGGTCTAAAGTCTCTTCTCAGAGGTGTGAACATGATTCCCTTATCAATTATTAGTGGAGGATGTGTACAAGAGCCCATAGGCAAAATCTGGCCCACTGTGTCACTTATAACTATTATTCTTCTCAATAGTAATTATTACTACTTTCTCATTATTTTAATTTTTGAATGTCTTTTATTTACGGTTCCCTTTAAAAATTATTTGCACTGGCTGTTTTAATTCTTATTTTTAGTATTTCATTTTGTTTTAAATAAGAGGGATAATTTGAAAATCAATAAGGCAACAAACTGCTCTGTCCATCACGTAATTTCTGATATAAGATAGGCACTGCCTACTTTTTTAAAATTCAGATAATCATCAGTACAAAGAGAACACTGTCTGGTATAATGGTTAAAAACCCTGGCTGCACATTATTAGAACAATACATAAAGCTTTTTAAAAATGCTAATGACTAGGCCCACTCCAGATGAATTGAACAAGATTCTTTGCAGGGCATCAGGGGATGGGTGTAGGTAGAACAGAGGTCTTATTTTTAAATCTCCCCAACAAAATCTATTTAAGCCAAAGGCAGTATAGTCATCACAGAGCAAAAAACTTTGGAAACAACCAGTTTTCCATGGACTTTTTCAGAGAAAACAAAAGACAACTGAGGATTAACCCACAGCACTCTGAAGTTCATAAAACTTGTAATATACATTGTCTGCAAAGATGGGCCTAACAAATCCTCCCACGTCTGTGTGCATGTGCTTTCTCAATGTGACTTCACTGTTCCTCTCATCAAAAGGAAAAATCCATTTCCCCACCCATAAATCTGCTCTAAACTTATATTCTGCTCTGAGCAACAGTATGTAGTAGAAATGATGTCTTTTGACTTCAAAGCCTAGGCTTCAAGCAGTCTTCAGCTTCCACACTAGCTATCTTAGAAGACAGTGCTGCCACAAGAAGATCCTTAATGATAAAACACTACATGGAGAAAGAGAACAAACCGAGACCAGCATCAACCTCCTCACGTGTGTGTGTGGACATCTTGGACCTTCCAGGCCCATGTGAGTGCCTGATGATGCAGGAAAACCCAGTAGAACTGACCAGCTGGTCCCAGCTCAACATGCTGACCAACAGGATGGAGAACAAATAAAATAGATTTTTTTTTAAGCCAGTAAGTTTTATTTTTTTTATTTTTATTTTTTTGCATGTTTATATTTTATTTTTTAAATTTTATTTTATTTTTAAACTTTACATAATTGTATTAGTTTTGCCAAATATCAAAATGAATCCGCCACAGGTATACATGTGTTCCCCATCCTGAACCCTCCTCCCTCCTCCCTCCCCATATCATCCCTCTGGGTCGTCCCAGTGCACTAGCCCCAAGCATCCAGTATCGTGCGTCGAACCTGGACTGGCATCTCGTTTCATACATGATATTTTACATGTTTCAATGTCATTCTCCCAAATCTTCCCACCCTCTCCCTCTCCCACAGAGTCCATAAGACTGTTCTATACATCAGTGTCTCTTTTGCTGTCTCCTACACAGGGTTATTGTTACCATCTTTCTAAATTCCATATATATGTATTATTATACTGTATTGGAGTTTTTCCTTCTGGCTTACTTCACTCTGTATAATAGGCTCCAGTTTCATCCACCTCATTAGAACTGATTCAAATGTTTTCTTTTTAATGGCTGAGTAATACTCCATTGTGTATATGTACCACAGCTTTCTTATCCATTCATCTGCTGATGGACATCTAGGTTGCTTCCATGTCCTGGCTATTATAAACAGTGCTGCGATGAACACTGGGGTACACGTGTCTCTTTCCCTTCTGGTTTCCTCAGTGTGTATGCCCAGCAGTGGGATTGCTGGATCATAAGGCAGTTCTATTTCCAGTTTTTTAAGGAATCTCCACACTGTTCTCCATAGTAAGCCAGTAAGTTTTATAGTGAAAGATTATAGCAAAATCTTAGGCAGCATTATAGTGAAAGATAACTAATCCAATAGTCTTAATGATTATTTAATATTTAACATTTAAATATATTAAAGACATAAACATTAAAGACAAAGTAAATTCTTCCCTAGTTTACCTAAAATAATATTTACGTGCTTGAAATACTTGTCCATGTATTTTTAAAAGACAAGAAAAACAGCCATAAGTATAATTTAGCAGACAGAGTTTTTCTGTTTTCTCTGATAATAATTCAGTAACATATATTTAGTTTAGAACTTGGAATAGAGGATCAAACTGTAAGAAAAGATCTTTTATATTATACGATAAGCTACTGTAAAGATGATTGATATCATAATTTCATGAACATTCTATATTTAAAAATGTGAGGATTTCCCACTTCCTATAGGAAAAAGCTCATAAGTCTCAAAACTTTAAAAAGTCGCTCTAACACAAACTATGTACTTTTTGGATGAATTCATGAAATTATTCAAAATGATGTAAAGTTTCAGTATACACTGCTTTTTCACAAAAGTTTACTAAATGTCTCTTCCATTAATCTATTCATTTATTATTTATTGAGTGCCTATATATAAAGCACTATGTCAATGTTATCCAAGAAGATTCAAAGATGTCTGCTTCAATCCTTTTTCACCTACTTTTAGGAAGATGTAATAGAGCAGAGGAGGTGAGACAAATTTGGAGAGTTCCCTTGTAGCTTAGCTGGTAAAGAAACTGCCTGAAATGCAGGAGACCCTGGTTTGATTCCTAGATCAGGAAGATCCCCTGGAGAAGGGATAGGCTACCCATTCCAGTATTCTTGGGCTTCCCTGGTGGCTCAGTCGGTAAAGAATCTGCTCATAATGTGTAAGACCTGGGTTGGGAAGATCCCCTGGAGGTGGGGCATGGCAACCCACTCCAGTGTTCTTGCCTGGAGAATCCCCATGGACAGAGGAGCCTTATAGGCTGCAGTCCATAGGGTCACAAAGAGTTGGACACAGCTGAGTAACTAAGCACAGTGCAAAGGAGTAATAATTTCTTCCTGAAAAAGTATGGAAGACTCCAAGAAAACAACTGTTCTCTTAACTGTACCTTAAGAGATGATCATCATTTTAAAAGAATGCCTTAGGTTCAGGAGTAAAACCACAAGATACAGCTAAGAGTGAAAAGTGTTAGGGGTATAATAAACAGTCCAACTTGACTGAAACATAGTATACATGTACAGAAACTTCGGGATACAAGCAAAGGAATGGATTGGCAACCTAGATATTAATTATTCAGTAGGCAATTATAGTCAAAGAGGTTTGGGAACATAATAGTAAAAGAAACAAATGGAGCTGCAGACATAGTAATACATACTGAAAACTAAGAAAGGATAGCTGGAAGGCTACTGCCAAGTCCAAACGAGAGGTATATTATATACTGCTTTAATAAACAACCCTGGGAGTAACAAGAGCAAGAAGTAGAATTATGAAGGTACATGGGTGGAAGCGAAGGAAACTACTGGAGTGATGCTGCTCTGCACAACTCCTTAGCTATAGAAAAAACAACTACTTGTAAGTAAGATGTCAAGCCCTGGTGGCTTTTCTTCCTCCTTACTGCTCAGGATCAACAAGACTCACTCAACTTATCACTAAGAACCACTCAAAGGCTATACAGTCCTCAGCATGTCCTCTCCTCCTTGTGTGTTCTCACCGTTTGTCACCAAATCTTCTTGGGGTAGTGCAACCTTGTTGAATTCTTCCAGGGCCTGTTGGTGCTCTCCCACAAAGAGTCCCTAGGATGGACCACCAGTGCCCTCGATGCTTGAATCTGCGGTCTTAGACTTCATGACACACCATCTAGCAAGACTATCCAAACCACAAGAATATTAAAAATTACTGAGGCTTTAAATTGGCCCATCAAGATTATCTCTGCATATCACTAGGACTTTTGTCTCACTTGAGAATCTTTGCTGAATTATCCATGTAACCCTATATTTGCTAAAATCTAACCTGCCAATATATTCTAGACAGTCACGTTTGCCATATTTTTTTCATTTTTTAAGCTTCTTGACCGTTTAATGCCTCAAAACTTACAATACAATGATATAATGATAATAACATCTAATTACTGGGTGTTTATTATGTAAAATGCATATGCCCAACATTTTGCAAACATTTGTTAATCTTGCAACATGTTACAAGGAATTTATTTATTTACATGCTTTTATTTTTTTCTTTTTGACTGAACCACACAGCATGCAGGATTTTAGTTCTCTGATCAGGAATGAAACTTGTACCCCTTGCATTGGAAGACTCAACCACTGTACCACTAGGGAAGTCCTAGGGATATATTTTCAAATCCGTTTACTATTATTATTATTATTTTAGATGAGGAAACCATGGCCCAAAGAAGGTAAGTATTTCACCTAATTCAGCCAGTACCATACAGAGACTGCTTGTAAGTCCATGGTTTTAAACAACTTACTCTTCTAATTCCTGTCACATATATGCATTCCATAGCAGAATGGAATCATGAAAAAAAATGAAATATAGTAGACAGAACATAGCTTCTTAAGGCTCAAGGCTTGGTTTTGTATCCCAGCTCCTACACCTACTAACTGAGTGATCTTGGACAAGGTATGTACCATTCATTTATAAAACAGCAATAATAAGGTAACTACCTCAACAGTTGCCATGAAAATTAAGTGATTAGTACAGTATACTCTAAGGGCCTGGAGCAGGACTTGGCACATAGCTAGTGCTACGGAAGTGTTTATTGTGTTGTTGCTGTTGTTTATTATTATCATTAATATCATTCTTTGACTCGAAAGTAAGACTACATTACTATGAACAAAGCAAGTGGATGTGATGCAATTCCAGCTGAGCCATTTCAAGTCTTAAAGATGGTACTGTTAGAGTGCTGCACTCAATATGCTAGCAAATTTGGAAAACTCAGCAGTAGCCACAGGACTGAAAAAGGTTGGTTTTCATTCCAATTCCAAAGAAAGGCAAAGCCAAAGAATGTTCAAACTACCGTACAATTGCACTCATTTCACATGCTAGCAAAGTAATGCTCAAAATCCTCAAGCCAGGCTTCAACAGTATATGAATGGAGAAATTCCAGATGTTCAAGCTGGATTTAGAAAAAGCGGAGGAACCAGAGATCATATTGCCAACATCTGCTGGATCATAGAGAAAGCATGGGAATTTCAATTCCAGAAAAACATCTACTTCTGCTTGATTATACTAAAGCATTTGACTGTGTGGATCACAAGAAACTGTGGAAAATTCTAAAAGATAGGAATATCAGACTACCTTACATGCCTCCTGAGAAACCTGTATGCAGGTCAAGAAGCAACAGTTAGAACCAGTGGACACGGAACAACAGACTAGTTCAAAACTGGGAAAGGAGAACATCAAGGTTGTATATTGTCACCCTGTTTGTTTAGCTTATATGCAGAGTACATCATGCAACATGCTGGGCTGGATGAAGCATAAGCTGGAATCAAGATTGCTGGGAGAAATATTAACAACCTCAGATGTGCAGATGATACCACTCTAATGGCAGAAAGTGAAGAGGAACTAAAGAGCCTCTTGATGAAAGTGAAAGAGGAGAGTGAAAAACCTGGCTTAAAACTCAACATTCAGAAAACTAAGATCATAGCATCTGGTCCCAGCACTTCATGGCAAATAGATGGGGAAAATTGAAACAGTGGTGGATTTTATTTTCTTGGAATACAAAATCACTGCAGACAGCGACTACAGCCATGAAATTAGAAGACACTTGCTCCTTGGAAGAAAAGCTGTGACAAACCTAGATAGTGTATTAAAAAGCAGACACACTTTGCCGAATAAAGGTCCATATAGTGAAACCTATGGTTTTTCCAGTCAGGTAAGGATGTGAGAGTTGGACCATAAAGAAGGTTGAGTGCCAAAGAATTGATGCTTTCCAACTGTGGTTCTGGAGAAGACTCTTGAGAGTCCCTTGAACAGCAAAAAGATCAAAGCAGTTAATCCTAAAGGAAATCAACCCTGAATGTTCACTGAAAGAACTGATGCTGAACCTGAAGCTCCAATACTTTGGTCACCTGATGCAAAGAGCCAACTCTTTGGAAAAGACCTTGATGCTGGGAAAGATTGAGGGCAAGGGGAGAAGAGGGCAAAGGAGAATGAGATGGTTGGATGGCATCACTGAATCAATGAATATGAATTTGAACAAACTGCAGGAGCTAGTGAAGGACAGGGAAGCCTGGCGTGCTGCAGTCCATGAAGGGTCAGATACACCGACTAAACAACGACTACTACCTTAAAGTCAGTCCTTCAAATGTGACATACCATTTACTAGTATTCTTTCATCAATATTGATCTTTTGACTTTCAAAAGATGTATTATAGTAACATCAAGGAGAGAATGAGAATGATCTAAGCTTTAACTCCAGTTCACTTTGGCATATGCAACTAAGAGTTACCAAATATTGGAATTAACTAGGGAACTTTCAAAAATTATCTGGGGCCTGTCCCAGACTTATGGCACTAGAATCTCTAGTGGAATTGTACAAAGCTTCCCTTGTGGTTCTGAAGCATGTGGCACACAAATGAGCACTTGAGAACCACAGCACTACATAATTCTTTAAGGTGCAGAGAAAACCAACCCAGAGAGATTAAAATCTCCATTTCTTCCCTAAATAAGTTCCTGAGCCTGCTGGAAGAGCAGAATTCAGTAATTCACTTCTGAGGAGACAGAAACTCTTTATCATATCATAACATACACTATTTTCCAAACAGTTGAAGAGTTTCTTTAAACTAAGTTTAAGCTAACTTCTTTCTTTAAGCTAACTCACAGGTGTTGCTCCAATAGTTAGCATAATGATTAGGGATCTATGTAACTAATGAGTTCACTGAAAAAGAACTTACTCTTCCTTGTCAAACTCAGTAGGTATCTTTTTATTGGAGTTGTTCAGTTGCTCAGTGGCGTGTGATTCTGGGACCCCATGGGCTGCACCACGCCAGGTTTTCCTGTCCTTCACCATCTCCCAGAGAGTTTGCTCAAACTCATGTCCGTTGATGCCATTCAACCATCTCATCCTCTTCACCCCCTTCTCCTCCTGCCCTCAATCTTTCCCAGCATCAAGGTCTTTTCCAATGAGTCAGCTCTTCACATCAGGTGGCCAAAGTACTGGAGCTTCAGCTTCAGCATCAGTCCTTCCAATGACTGATATTCAATATTCAATCAATATTCAGAGTTTATTTCCTAGAATCTATTATGGAATCTATTTATCATTTAATTTACATGAGAAAAAAAATTAAGAGTGTCTTTCTTTCATACAGTACTTAAAGAAAGTGTTAGTTGCTCAGTCACATCCAACTTTTTGCGACCCCATGGACTGTAAGCCCACCAGGCTCTTTTGTCCATGGGATTCTCCAGGAAAGAATACCAGAGTGAGTTGCCATTTTCTCCTCCAGGGGATCTTCCCAACCCAGGAATCGCCCCAGGTCTCCTGCATTGCAGGTGGATTCTTCACAGTCTGAGCCATCAGGGAAGCCCTCAGATAGCACTTGTTGCTGCTGCTGCTAAGTCGCTTAGTCGTGTCTGACTCTGTGAGACCCCATAGATGGCAGCCCACCAGGCTCCTCTGTCCCTGGGATTCTCCAAGCAAGAATACTGGAGTGGGTTGCCATTTCTTTCTCCAATGCATACATGCATGCTAAGGCACCTCAGTCGTGTCCAACTCTGTGCAACCCCATGGACAGCAGCCCACCAGACTCCTCTGTCCATGGGATTCTCTAGGCAAAAATACTGGAGTGGGTTGCCATTTCCTTCTTCACATAAAGAACTTAGTTGACTCAAAATAAATAAAAAAAGAAACATTAAGAAAACTGGGCTTTTAGGGTACACAGTTCATTATTAGGCACAAAAACTGACATGGGCACTATAAATGAAAGCTGTCATTTTTAACATTAATACGCTTGTGGTCTGTGACTGTTATTTCTATAAAATGAAATGAGCCCTAATAGATCTTGGTATAGCCTTGTGCTACTTGGAAGTGATTTATGCACCAAGAAGATGTGGTTTATTGTTTAATGTTCCTTTACTCAGAGTCCTAGCTCCAGGCAATGTTGTTAGGGGGTCAATATCATCTTCAGTGTAACACTTTCTACCCAAGCGGCCCTTTGCCCTCAAGTTGTTTTCTCTGTCCTGAGCTCACTAACCCTTTCAAACAATGCCTTCTACCTCTTACCTTTTCTGATCACGCTCCCTACCCAGGACTTTTCAAATAATGTTCAGTCATGTCCAACTCTTTGCAACCCTATGGACTGTAGTCTGCCAGTTTCCTCTGTCCATGGAATTGTCCAGGCAATAATACTGGAGTTGGTTGTTGCTGCCTCCTCTAGAGGATCTTCCTGACCCAGGGATCAAATCTGTGTCATCTCTTGCATCTACTAAATTGGTAGGCAGATTCTTTACCACGAGGGCCACCTGGGAAGTCTAACTGCCCTTTATTGTACTTAGGAAGGGGCTTCCCAGGTGGCTCAGCAGGTAAAGAATCTGCCTGCCAATGCAGGAGTCATGAGTTCGATCCTGGGTCAAGAAGATTCCCTGAGAAGGAAATGGCAATCCCCTCTAGTATTCTTGCCTGGAAAATCCCCATGGACAGAGGAGCCTGGTGGGTGACAGTCCATGGGGTACAAAGAGTTGGACACGAAAGAGTTGTATTTAGGCAAGACCCTGGTCGACTTATCTAATCACTTCTGTCAAATTATTATGCTAATGTCTAATACATACAGAATTATTATGTCTTCAGAACGAATATTCATTTTCAGAACTCCAAGAAAAACTATAGAAGTAAGTAACATAGAAACAGCAGCAGCAGCAAGTAATGTAGAAATTCCAAGGAAAAGGTTCTCTCAAGGTTGGCCTGACCCATAGGTTCCAGTTAAACCACCTCTGATAGGCAAAACAATCCCTCCTCCTCCAAAAGTGCCCACATCTTAATCCCTGGAAACCGTGAATGTGTTACATTTAAATGGCAATGGGAAGGCTACAGATGGAATTGCTAATTAGCTGACCTTAAAATAAGGAGATTATACTGGATTAAGTGGGCTGGGCCCAATGTAAACACAAGGGTTGTTAAATAGGAAGAAGAAAGACACAAGAGTCAGAACCAGAGAGAGAACATATAAGAAAGACTTGACTAGCCATCACTGGTGTTGTAGTTGGAAGGTGGCCGTGAACCAACTAAAGCAGACAGAGTCTGCTGCTGCTGCTGCTGCTGCTGCTAAGTCGCTTCAGTTGTGTCCGACTCTGTGCGACCCCACAGACGGCAGCCCACCAGGCTCCCCGTCCCTGGGATTCTCCAGGCAAGAACACTGGAGTGGGTTGCCATTTCCTTCTCCAATGTATGAAAGTGAAAAGTGAAAGTGAAGTCACTCAGTCATGTCCGACTCCTAGCAACCCCATGGACTGCAGCCCGCCAGGCCCCTCCGTCCATGGGATTGTCCAGGCAAGAGTACTGGAGTGGGCTGCCAGTCTAGAAGCTATAAAAGGCAAGAATGTGAACTGTCCCCAAGACCTCTGGAATGGAATACATCCCTGACAAACCTTGATTTTAGCCCAGGAGACCCATTTCAAATTTCTGATCTCCAGAACTATAATATATTTGCATTGTAGTAAGCAACTAAATATATGGTAATTTCAGCAAAGTACACAGAGGGAACTAGCATCTTAATTTCCTTAAAATACCTGCTTGGTATTTTCCGTACAGGATTATGTTGCTGCTTTATAAAAGTTGTTCATTTGTATTTGTTTCTGATTAGAAAATCAAAATCAGAGCAGGCAATGGCACCCCACTCCAGTACTCTTGCCTGGAAAATCCCATGGACGGAGGAGCCTGGTGGACTGCAACCCATGGGGTCGCTAAGAGACACGACTGAGTGACTTCACTTTCACTTTTCTCTTTCATGCATTGGAGAAGGAAATGGCAACCCACTCCAGTGTTCTTGCCTGGAGAATCCCAGGGACGGGGAGCCTGGTGGGCTGCCGTCTATGGGGTCACACAGAGTTGGACACGACTGAAGTGACTTACCAGCAGCAGAAAATCAAAATAGATAATCAATTCTTATGACTGGAGAAAAAAAGGGGGGGAGGTCTAATGACTAGAAATAATTTAACATACACACACACTGTAAAAATATCTTTATAAGTTAAACTGGACAAAAAGAGTACAATTAGTAAAAAGAAGCACTGGCTTGTGTGGCTTTGTTCCCAGTACTCTCTTATTCAAGCATGGGAGCAGATGGCTTACCGAACCAAGGTAACAAAACTATTAAACATCGAAGTGTGATTCGTTCACTGTGATTTACTGGCTTGCATCATATAACGCCCTTCTGCCAGTACCCTACTCCATACGTGCTAAGTCACTTCAGTCGTGTACGACTCTGTGACCCCTGGACTATAGCCCACCAGGCTCCTCTGTCCATGAGATTTTCCAGGCAAGAATACTGGAGTGGGTTGCCATTTTCTTCTCCAGGGGATCTTCCTGACCCAGGGATCGAATCTGGGTCTCCGGAATTGCAGACAGACTCTTTACCATCTGAGCAACCAGGGAAGCACAACATTTGCCATTGATTTTATCCTGATTTAAGGGGTCATACCCATTTCCAGAAAACTGCACATGCCACCTGAAACTCACAGACAGAACAGGTGGATTATCTATAGCTCCTTCAAAATAATTTATCCCAAGCATTACCCCAGAGTAGCTGCTTTATTTCCTCTAACAAATATACAATACTTCTGAAAAGCAGCTGTGTTAAAGCACTAACAGATTCCTGCCTGATGACAAGAGAAAGCCTTACCATGATCTATAAACCCTTTCTCACAAAGCACACATTCTCTTAGTTTTAATATGTCAAAAAATTAAAGATTTACCATTCCACCAGTATATGAAATTCTTTGATGGAAAGATAATTTTGACAGTTTGTTGCAAGAGGAAATTTGGCGCCCTCTTGTGTTGAAAAATATGACCAAAGTCACCTTTACAAACTCTGCTGCTGCTGCTAAGTCACTTCAGTCATGTCCGATTCTGTGCGACCCCATAGACGGCAGCCCACTAAGCTCCTCTGTCCCTGGGATTCTCCAGGCAAGAATACTGGAGTGGGTTACCATTTCCTTCTCCAATGCATGAAAGTGAAAAGTGAAAATGAAGTCTCTCAGTCATCCCCGACTCTTAGCGACACCAAGAACTGCAGCCTACCAGACTCCTCTGTCCATGGGATTTTCCAGGCAAGAGTACTGGAGTGGGGTGCCACAGTGCTACAAACTCTAGTGAGGGTCATTTTAAAAGCATAGAATTTTAAAGCTGAACAGCATACCCTAGTGCAGCACAGATATATAATTATTTTTTAGTGGAAAATTTTTCTCATGGATTATTAAATATTCAACTTTATTCTAATGGAGCATTATAAATTATAAAAGCATTATCAACAAATGAACTTCTTAGGTAAAAATACACTTTCCTATGTTATATGCTGAAGTCTCTAGCTTTACAAGGAGAACAAAGGTAAATAAGCTAAGATTTTGCAACAGAAATAGTGAATTAAAAGGGTATAAAAAAAGGGTATGGCATTATTAAGGAAGTATAATTTATAATTGATTTTTCAATGTATTATAAAATATTAAAGCATATAAGATAGAATAAAACATCTGTGATAATACCACCCAGCTTAAGAAGAAAAACAGAGCTGGAGTTCCCTCATAGTCCTTGATCACATTCAAAGACTTAACTTCAAAATTAACTCCAAAATATTACTTTGTAAAAGAAAGTTCAAGTGACGGCAATCACAATTAGTTGTGCAGAGCCAGAAAGAGTATTCCAGCTATTGCCCCATTTCTGGGCACATGGAAGTTGATATTGTGAGGTTCCCCTGTCTTAGAAAAATAGGTGAGACATCTCAGCATCTGTTTTAAGGAAGTTTGAACAAGACAAGCAAGCATTCATTGCCAGCAAATGACTATGATTTTTATAATATGTGAGGGCAGAAATGGAGCAATGAGGGGGAACAACAGGTGGGCAGTGAAAATCTTGGTTGACGTAATAAATGAAATGTGAAGGTTTAGAATATCAACCATGCAGTCATCCCAGTGCACACTAGGCCCAAAGGGCTGAATTGCAGGGACTGGTGCTACTCAACAAACACAGCTAGAGGAAGCTCAGTCATATGTGATGCACTACAGTTTTCTATGTCACTTTGGGACTAGTTTACTGATGATAATACTTTCTCCCTTCCTTACACAACACTGTTGCTGATCAGTCACTAGGTCATGTCTGACTCTGCAATCGCATGGACTACAGCACACCAGACTACTTTGTCCTTCACTATATCCTTGAGTCTGCCCAAGTTCATGTCGATTGCATCAGTGATGCCATTCAACCATCTCATCCTCTCTTGTTCCCTTCTTCTCCTGCCTTCGATCTTTCCCAGCATCAGGGTCTTTTCCAATGAGTCAGTTCTTTGCATCAGGTGGCCAAAGTATTGGAGCTTCAGCTTTAGCATCAGTCCTTCCAATGAATATTCAGGGTCGGTTTCCTTTAGGATTGACTGCTTTAATCTCCTTGCAGTACAAGGGACTCTCAAGATCTCCATCACCACAATTTGAGAGCAGCAGTTCTTCAGCATGCAGCCTTCTTTATGGTCCAACTCTCACAGACCTCAATAGATGTTTTTCCAGAGAAGATACACAGATGGCCAACAGACACATGAAAAGATGCTCAATATTGCTAATCATCAGACAAATGCAAATCAAAACCACAATAAAGTTCTACTTCTCAGCTGTCAGAATGGCTATCATCAAAAAGTTCATAAATAATACAAGTTAGCAAAGATGTAGATTAAAGGGACCCCTCAGAGCAAAGCTGCTAAACATGTATACTAATGCAGTTACTGCAGGAAAAAGTGTGGAGGTTTCTCAAAAACCTGAAAATAAAACTACTATACGATCCAGCAATTCCAGTCCTGGATGCAAGAACACTAATTCAAAAAGATACAGGCACCCCAACTTCACAGCAGCATATTTACTATAGCCAAGATATGGAAGTAACCTAAGTGTTCATCAGCTTACTTATGTATCTTGACTATCAAGTGTCCATCAAGAAGTGAACAGATAAAGAATTGTGGTATGCGTGTGTCTATACACACACACTAAATGGGATATTACAGTAAAATCTGTGCCATCTAATTAAACTGGAGTATTTTCATTTCTGAAGTTTCACAACTGAAGATTTTTATTTCAATAAACCATTAATTTTCTTTTTGAAAATTAATAAATAACTGTTCAATATGTAAATTGTTATTATAACTCAGAAGCACAGAATTTTTTCTTTTAAAAAGATAACCAAAAATATAGTTATAATATGATACGTGTGTGATTTGAACACGAATCAAGTTATAAAACATTAAGTGGACTCCTTCAAAATCTGTGTAAAAATATCCCTATGTGCAAATTCAAGAAAATGAAACTTAATGCCTTTGTAGAAAATTAATATCTTCTTTATGCAAATCTAAATAAGTAGGTCTTAATATAATTTATTAGCCGTTGTTCACTCCAGTGCCTAAATGACACTTTTGTAATAATATAAGTAGTCTTAACTCTCTTAGCTCACTCAGAACAATGTAATATAATCATTCAGTGATTTATTAAAAAGCATAATACTGGTCAAATATTTTATATTCTCATACACAACATTCCATATAAATGTAAAGTAAACTCATTCACAATAGCTTTCTTTTATTTATATTAAATAAACCCAAAGTTAAGATGTCAACACAGTAGAACAAAATGTTTAAATAGAATTATTTAAAAATATTACACAGCTATACTAGTGACAGCTTTACATTTTTCAATCCAGAGGAAGAAATAACTTTTCCACATGATGAAGTTTTAAAATTTCCTCAAAATGCTAATATTTCAGTCTCTTCGTGATTATACTAGCCACTTAAACTAGGTTGCCCAATGGAATCTCAAAGGAAATTAGACAACAGTTTGAACTGATGAAAAAATACAACATAAAAGTCATGGGATGTAGCTAATGCAGAAACTAAGGGGAAATTTATAACAATAAAAGCATAGATGAGGGAAAAAAAGGATTTCCAATCAATAACTTAAGTTTCTCCCATAAAAAAATATCTTATAAAAGAAGGGAAAATAAATTCAAAGCAAGCAAAATGAAGGTAAAAATAAGACCAAAAATAAATGACTTTGAAAACAGCAAATAAAAGAGGAAAATAATGGAAATCAAAAGCTGGTTCAAAAGAGCAATAAAATCGATAAAACTTTAGCAAAACTAAAAGAAAGAGAAGAGAGAAGAGACACAAATTGCCATTATCAGGATTGAAAGGGGAATATCATTACAGAACCAACAGAAACTAAAAGGATAATAAAGGAATACTATGAGAGGAACTCAAAAGCCTCTTGATGAAAGTGAAAGTGGAGAGTGAAAAAGTTGGCTTAAAGCTCAACATTCAGAAAACGAAGATCATGGTATCCGGTCCCACCACTTCATGGGAAATAGATGGGGAAACAGTGGAAACAGTGTCAGACTTTATTTTTCTGGGCTCCAAAATCACTACAGATGGTGACTGCAGCCATGAAATTAAAAGACACTTACTCCTTGGAAGGAAAGTTATGACCAACCTAGATAGCATATTCAAAAGCAGAGACATTACTTTGCCAACAAAGGTTCGTCTAGTCAAGGCTATGGTTTTTCCTGTGGTCATGTATGGATGTGAGAGTCGGACTGTGAAGAAGGCTGAGCACCGAAGAATTGATGCCTTTGAAATGTGCTGTTGGAGAATACTCCTGAGAGTCCCTTGGACTGCAAGGAGATCCAACCAGTCCATTCTGAAGGAGATCAGCCCTGGGATTTCTTTGGAAGAAATGATGCTAAAGCTGAAGCTCCAGTACTTTGGCCACCTCATGTGAAGAGTTGACTCATTGGAAAAGACTCTGATGCGGGGAGGGATTGGGGGCAGGAGGAGAAGGGGACGACAGAGGATGAGATGGCTGGATGGCATCACTGACTCAATGGACGTGAGTCTCAGTGAACTCTGGGAGTTGGTGATGGACAGGGAGGCCTAGCGTGCTGCGATTCATGGGGTCGCAAGGAGGCGGAAATGACTGAGCGACTGATCTGATCTGATCTGATGAACATGCTATGCATATATTTTCAACAATTTATATAATTAATTCAGTTCAGTTACTCAGTTGTGTCCGACTCTTTGCAACCCCATGTACTGTAGCACGCCAGGCCTCCTGGTTCATCACCAACTCCCGGAGTTTACTCAAACATATCTCCAATAAGTCAATGATGCCATCCAATTATCTCATCCTCTGTCCTCTCCTTCTCCTCCCACTTTCAATCTTTCCAGCATCAGGGTCTTTTCCAGTGAGTCAGCTCTTCGCACCAGGTGGCCAAAGTACTGGAGCTTCAGCTTCAATACAAGTCCTTCCAATGAATATTCAGGACTGATTTCCTTTAGGATGGACTGGGTGGATCTCCATGCAGTCAAAGTGACTCTCAAGAGTCTTCTCTAACACCACAGTTCAAAAGCATCAATTCTTCAGCACTCAGCTTTCTTTATAGTCCCAATCTCACATTCACACATGACCACTGGAAAAACCATAGCCTTGACTAGACGGATCTTTGTTGGGAAAGTAATGTCTCTGCTTTTTGATATGCTGTCTAGGTTGGTCATAACTTTCCTTCCAAGGAATAAGCATCTTTTAATTTCATGACTGCAGTCACCATCTGCAGTGATTTTGGAGCCCAAAAAAATAGTCTGTCACTGTTTCCAATTTCCCCATCTATTTCCCATGAAGTGATGGGACCGGATGCCATGATCTTCGTTTTCTGAATGTTGAGCTTTTTTTTTTTTTTTTAAATTTTATTTTATTTTTAAACTTTACAATATTGTATTGGTTTTGCCAAATATTGAAATGAATCCACCACAGGTATACACGCGTTCCCCATCCTGAACCCCCCTCCCTCCTCCCTCCCCATACCATCCCTCTGGGTCATCCCAGTGCACCAGCCCCAAGCATCGAGTATCGTGCATCGAACCTGGACGGCGACTCGTTTCATACATGATATTATACATGTTTCAATGTCATTCTCCCAAATCATCCCACCCTCTCCCTCTCCCATAGAGTCCATAAGGCTGTTCTATACATCAGTGTCTCTTTTGCTGTCTCGTATACAGGGTTATTGTTACCATCTTTCTAAATTCCATATATATGCGTTAGTATACTGTATGAATGTTGAGCTTTAAACCAACATTTTCATTCTCCTCTTTCACTTTCATCAAGAGGCTCTTTAGTTCTTCTTCGCTTTCTGCCATAAAGGTGGAATCATCTGCATATCTGAGGTTATTGATATTTCTCCTGGCAATCTTGATTCCAGCTTGTGCTTCATCCAGCCCAGCATTTCTCATGATGTACTCTGCATATAAGTTAAATAAGTAGGGTGACAATATATAGCCTTGACATACTTTTTTTCCTATTTGGAACCAGTCTGTTGTTCCATTTTGGTTCTAACTGTTGTTTCCTGACCTACATACAGATTTCTCAAGAGGCAGATCAGGTGGCCTGGAATTCCCATCTCTTTCAGAATTTTCCAGTTTGTTGTGATCCACACAGTCAAAGGCTTTGGCATAGTCAGTCAGTAAAGCAGAAATAGATGTTTTTCTGGAACTCTCTTGCTTTTTTGATGATCCAGTGGATGTTGGCAATTTGATCTCTGTTTCCTCTGCCTTTCGTAAAATGAGCTTGAGCGTCTAGAAGTTCACGGTTCACATTCTATTGAAGCCTGGCTTAGAGAATTTTGAGCATTAGTTTACTAGTGTGTGAGATGAGTGCAATAGTTCAGCAGTCTGAGCATTCTTTGGCATTGCCTTTCTTAGGGATTGGTATGAAAACTGATCTTTTCCAGTCCTGTAGCCACTGCAGCATTTTCTAACTTTGTTGACATATTGAGTGCACCACTTTCACAGCATCAACTTTTAGGATTAGAAATAACTCAACTGGAATTCCATCACTCTACTAGCTTTGTTTGTTGATGCTTCCTAAGGCCCACTTGACTTCACATTCCTAAAGCCCACTTCACATTCCAGGATGTCTGGCTCTAGGTGAGTGATCACAACATCCTGATTATCTGGGTCGTGAAGATCTTTTTGTACAGTTCTTCTGTGTATTTTTGCCACCTCTTTTTAGTATCTTCGCTTCTGTTAGGTATATACCATTTCTGTCCTTTATTGAGCCCATCTTTGCATGAAATGTTCCCTTGGTATCTCTAATTTTCTTGAAGAGATCTCTAGTCTTTCTTTCCTATTCTAATGTTTTCCTCTATTTCTCTGCACTGATCACTGGGGAAGGCTTTCTTATTTCTCCTTGCTATTCTTTGGAACTCTGCATAGAAATGGGTATATATGTCCTTTTCTCCTTTGCTTTTTGCTTCTCTTCTTTTCACAGCTATTTGTAAGGCCTCCTCAGACAGCCATTTTGCTTTTTTGCATTTCTCTTTCTTAGGGATGGTCTTGATCCCTGTTTCCTGTACAATGTCACAAACCTCCGTCCATAGTTCTACAGGCATTCTGTCTATCAGATCTAGTCCCTTAAATCTATTTCTCACTTCTACTGTATAATCATAAGGGTTTTGATTTAGGTTATACCTGAATGGTCTAGTCGTTTTCCCTACTTTCTTCAATTTCAGTCTGAATTTGGCAATAAGGAGTTCATGATCTGAGCCACAGTCAGCTCCCAGTCTTGTTTTTATGGACAGTATACAGCTTCTCCATCTTTGGCTGCAAAGAATATAATCAATCTGATTTCAGTGTTGATCATCTGGTGATGTCCATGTATAGAGTCTTCTCTTGTGTTGTTGGAAGAGGGTGTTTGCTATGACCTGTACATTCTCTTGGCAAAACTCTATTAGCCTTTGCCCTCCTTCATTTTGTACTCCAAGGTCAAATTTGACTGTTACTCCAGGTATTTCTTGACTTCCTATTTTGGATTCAAATCCTCTATGATGAAAAGGACATCTTTTTTGGGTGTTAGTTCTAAAAGGTCTTGTAGGTCTCCATAGAACCATTCAATTTCAGCTTCTTCAGCATTACTGGTCAGGGCATAGACTTGGTTTACCATGATATTGAATGGTTTGCCTTGGAAATGAACAGAAATCATTCTGTCGTTTTTGAGATTGCATCCAAGTACTGCATTTCGGACTCTTTTGTTGACTATGATGGCTACTCCATTTCTTCTAAGGGATTCTTGCCCATAGTAGTAGATCATCTTGCCCACAGTAGTAGGTCATCTGAGTTGAATTCACCCATTCCAGTCCATTTTAGTTTGCTGATTCCTAAAATGTCAATGTTCACTCTTGCCATCTCCTGTTTGACCACTTCCAATTTTCCTTGATTCATGGACCTAACAATCCAGGTTCCTATACAATATTGCTCTTTACAGCATAGGACTTTGCCTCCATCACAAGTCACATCCACAACTGGGTGTTGTTTTTGCTTTGGTTCTGTCTCTTTCTGGAATTATTTCTCCACTGATCTCCAGGAGCATATTGGGCACCTACTGACCTGGGCAGTTCATCTTTCAGTGCCTTATTTTTTTGCCTTTTCATACTGTTCATGGGGTTCTCAAGGCAAGAATACTGAATAATTCATTAATTCATAATACTGATAATTCATTGAAAACAACTAACTACCAAAATTACCCAATAAGAAATAGATAACCTGAACTGTCCTACAGAGATTAAGGAAATTGAATTCATAGTTAAATTCACCTCCCTTACCCTGCAAAACATCTAGGCCCAGATAGTTTCATTATCAAATATTTACAAAAGAGTAATATTAATTCTCCACAGTATCTTCTACAAAAGAGAAAAGAATAATTTATAAACTCATTTTCTAAAGCCAGAACTATCAAAAAAACAGACAAAGACTGTACAAAAACAGAGTAAACTACAGGATAATATTCTTCATGTACAGAAGTAAGAAAATAAACAAACTGAAAGACCCCCTCAAAAAATATTGGCAAAGAGTATCCAGCAATATACAGAAAGAAAAGTACAACATAACAAAGTATTTACTGTGGGAATGAAAACTGGCTCAATATTTGATAATCACTTAAAATTCACATTAAAAACACATAATCATATCAATTGATACAGAAAAAGCATCTGAAAAAATTCAACATCCATTCATGATAAAACCTGCAGCAAGCTAGGGATAGAAAAATACATCCTCAACCTGATAAACAGCATCTACCCCAAAACCCATATCTAAGATAATACTTATTGATGAAAGACTGAATGCTTTCCTCCTAACATCAGGAAAAAGACAAGGATATCTCCTCTCCTCACTTCTACTCAACACTGTACTCGATGTTCTAGCTCACTCAATAACACAAGAAAGAAAAAACCAAATTGGAAAGGAAAAAATGCTTTTTTTTTTGCAGATAAGATCTAAGTAGAAAACTTAGAGAAATATACAGAAACTCTGCTATTCTTGACAGGCGAGATTAGAAAGGTTGTAAGATGTAAGACTGTACCAATGCAATGGACAAGAACTTGGGCAAACTTTGGGGAGATGGTGAGGGACAGGAAGGCGAGGTGTATTGCAGTCCATGGGGTTGCAAAGAGTCAGACACAACTGAGCAACAAGATATAAGGTTAACATACAAAACTCAATTTTATTTCTATATATTATTAATGAAACAATTGAAATTAAAGTTTAATAAAGTAATACTATTTAACAACAATATAAAAATATGAATTCTTAGAGATAAATCTGACAAGAGGTGTCAAAGACATATACTGTTAACATCACAAGATATAAAGTCAAAATAAAAGTCAATTATGTTTCTGTAAACTAGTGATGAGTGAGTGAGTGAAGTTGCTCAGTTGTGTCCAACTCTTTGCTACCCCATGGACTGTAGCCCACCAGGCTCCTCCATCCGTGGGAAACTCTAGGCAAGAACACTGGAGTGGGTTGCCATTTCCTTCTCCAGGGGAACTTCCCAACCCAGGGATTGAACCCGGGTCTCCCGAGTTGTAGGCAGACGCTTTACCGTCTAAGCCAAACTAGTGATAGGCAATAATAAAACAATCTTTTAAAGTAACAATAACACAAAAAGTAAATAGTTAGGTATAAATCTAACAAAGTATGTGCAAGTTCTGAATGCTGAAAATTGCAAAATATTAATTGATGAAAGAAATCAAAGACCTAAGTAAAAGGAGAGACATATTGTGTTCATAGACGGGAAAAAATAAGATTTCCTTTCTCCCCAACTTGGTCTATTTTTTCTAAAGAAAAAAATGGTTGATTCTAAATATTATATGGAAAGGTAAAGGAGCTAGAATAACAAACAATTCTGAAAAAGAAAAATAAAGTTGAAGGGATTACAGTACCCTATTCTAATGACTTGGTATAAAGCTACAAGAAACAAGAAAAAGGGCTATTGGCAATGGGAGAGACACAAAAATAAACTGAACAGAATAGAGTCCAGAAATAGACCCACATATATGCAGCCAACTGATTTCTGACAAAGCTGCAGAAGCATTTCAATGGAGAAAGAACAGTGTTTTCAACAAATGGTTCTGGAACATTCAAGTATCTCTATGAAAAACAAGGGACCTCAACCTAAATCCCACACCTTATTTAAAAAAAAAAAAAAACTCAAAATGCATCATAATCCTCAATATAAAATTTAAAATTATATAACTTTCAGAAGAAGTCATAGGAAATCTTCATAAACTAGAGCTAGGCAGAGTTCTTAGATAGGACACCAAAAGCATAATTCATTAAAAATAAATTTGAGAAATAGTAACTTCATCAAAATTAAATATAGTTTCCTTTACAGAAAAAAAATAAAAGGTTTTTTTCTAAGAAAATAAAAGGACAAGCTACAGACTGGGAGAAAATCTTTACAAATCATAAATCAGCAAAGAACTTACATTCAAAGTGTATAAAGAATTTTCAAAATCCAGCAGGAAGAACACAAGTCAATTAAGAAAATGACTAAAAGATTTGAAAAGATACTTCACTGAACAGTATATACAAATGGCAAAATAAGCACCTGAAAAATGTTCAACGTCGTTCGGGAGACGCAAACTAAAATCACAATGTGATACTACCACATATTTATTAAGGACAAAATTTTAAAAATAGAGTATATCAGGTGTTTATGAGAACGCACAGCAAAAGGAACTCTTAGACTCAGCTGCTTGGACTGAAAAATGGACTCAGAAAAACAATTTGACGGTTATTTGTAAAGTTTAAATATACACTTACCATACAATCCGGCAACCCCACTCCCGGACATTTACCCTAGAGAAATGAAAGCTTAGGTTCACACAAAAACCTGTACGTGAATGTTCGTAACAGCTCTATTCCTAACTGCCAAAACCTGGAATAACCTACCTGTCCTCCACAAGTAAACGGATAAACTGTGGTTCATTCATACAATGGAATACTATTAAGCAAAAAAACAACAAACTATAGATATGTATATGTATACAACAAACTATAGATGTGTATAGACATATACAACAACATGGATGGATCTCACAGGGAAGTCTCAAAACATTACATACTATATATTCTAATTTTATGAACATCACATTATTATTTTATAAAATTACCAAAAAGACAAACTGAAGTAATGCAGAATACATCAGTGGTTTTTGCGAGTAAGGGATGGGACAAGGGTATGATTGCAAGATTTAATCATAGTATAATTATAAAGGCACAAGGGAAATTTGAGGGGAGATGGAACTGTTCTGAACATTCATTTTGGTGGTTGTTAAATGAATTTTATAGATATATTTAGATCATAGAGTTGTATGCCAAGAATAAATCAAGTTTATTGCATGTGTTAAAAAATACACCCAAAAGATTACATTGAATAAAAAAAAAAAAAGGATTTTCCCAAAGTAGATGCTCAGTTAACATCTGCTGAACAAAAACACTGAAAATTGGCTGCAGTTTCTGCTTTAACATTAATCTTATTTATATCCCTAAGCTTCAAACATGTAAATAACTTTTTGTAGCATCATTAACATTTTCTATCATGGTATCTGCCACCGAAAGATTTCTAGTTTACACAAAAAAATAATTTAAAATATCAAATGAAAGTCAGAAATCTATTATTCCAACCAATTATTTTAACCTTTAAAGATTATCATTAATAATAGGTAACTTTTTCTTTATATCTTGTATGCATATCTTTCTCATTAAAAAGGGAGCAGGATCTGTTTTTGAGTCATTACCCTAAGGCATGATACACAAAACAGATATTTGATGAATGTTTACAAAATCAACTAATCTTCATTAAACACTAAATGAACCGAATATTTGAGCCATTAATTCATCTTGAATATTAACTCTTTCTAGGATTGATCCTTTTCCTTGAGTTAGTAAAACTGATTACTAAATACTGTTCTTCCTTCTGATTCAAACCACAGTGTGTACTCACATTGTGGGTGTGTGTCATTTCTATGCAGCCACACGCTTTCAGATTGTCTTTGCTAAGGACACACTGGGCATCTGTTTGCCTGCAGCTCCTGTGCAAGCAACCAAATGGGGTCCCACTATACCATTCCTGTACAGACTTGTCACAGGTCTGACTAAGACTCATTCATTTCAATCATCTAAGCAGATTGGTTAAGTCACATGTGTGTGAATGAATAAATGCAACTTCATTAAAAAACAAAAAGACCATTAGTTTTGGTCTTTGCTTTAAACTGTGTGAAAAAAGTGTGTTCCTACACTAGAAAATGATTAAAAATGTAACTGAGGTTTTTAGATGAACCTAGCCTAAGAATTAAACACATATTGAAAACTGTAAAGATGCTATTTGTATGTATTTACAATACAGAACAAGGATAATTCCCATACTTCTTTGAAGTTTCTGTTTGTTAAGAGAATTATTTTAGAGCTCTCCACACTGTTTTTAAGGTATTATTTCTGTTAACATAGCTAATGTGATCATCTCTAATTTATCTAGGTTTCAGTCAAAGTTTCAATAAATTTTGAACTTTACAGCTCTGATAAATTAAACTATAAAGTATATTATAATGGTGATAAAATATATTCACTTTTTATATACTACAATATATGCTTTGATATCACATATTACTTGCAAAGAAACCAAACTAAACTGCTTTTGTCAGAAACCAGCCAAAAATATAGTAAACAATCTAACCAAAAGGTGAAAACATTTAACCTGATTGAAGCACTTAATGCAGTACTTTTATTTGGCCCATAACTAAGCTCATAAACACTAATGAGTTTGCTTAACTAAGAATGAACTATTTACATAAAGTTGTAGCTTTCTATATTTTAGCTCTGAGAACACTGTTAATATTTAATATGCTAATTAATAAGGACTGCAATCTATGACCAAGTAAATAATAAAGCCAATTTGCAAAAACAGTTTATATAGAAATAAGCCAGTCCTCAAACTTCCAAATTTTCATGAGCACCTCATCCACTGTCTTTAATTGAAGGACTTAACATTGGTTTCCTTCACACACCCCACCCCTGAATGTGTCATTATGGGTACAGGAGTTCAAACCACAGAGAAGCACCCTCTCCCATAAAATTACATGGTCAATTATCCTGTAGATAATTTTCACAGTTTAGCCCAGTTAACCATATCTGGCTCATTTGGGCACATAATTAAACCAGGCTCATTGAAAATATCCATTTAAACTAAATGTAATGAAAATGAATGAATTTCTTACTATACTGCATTTACTCAGGGAGACTTTATTTCAATTTAACCTGAAAATTCAATACTGCAAAACAATCCTAACTTGAATATATTTCAAATGTGTATGACAACCTAGCCTCAATATCATGAAAGGAATGTTCCTTTGAAGTATTTGCAAAATTGGGGAAAACCTCACAAAAGGGCATTTTCTAAATACGTGTAAGCACAGAGACATGATTATACCTGCCAGTTATAACAGAGCTGTATGATTATTAAGTTCACTTGGTGAAATGTCATTTCAGAAATCACTCAGACCTAAGTTTTTATAATAAAGGTATTCAAAGTTTGCTCCTCTCCCCAACATCTGACATTTATAATATAGGGTTTTTAGGAAACTCTATTAAAAATTACCTGCTTCTGCAGCCACCTCTCATGCCTTCGTTGTTTCCGTCTCAGATTCTTCAGCTTGCTCTTCTCTCTCTTACTGAGCCTCTGATTAATTGCACCCAGTGAAAAACTGCCCGAGTGCAGGAAGTTCAGAGGAGAGAGGTGCTCTTCCTGGTCCTCGGCCTCCAGTGTGCTCCTGCCAGCTGCGGGCAGGTCCATCAGGAAAGTCAGGCTGTTAGGACTACCATGGCCAGAATACACGGCAGAAGCTTCTAGACCACGCTGAAATTCTCCTCCTCTTTGTGTCTGGGTCTCACGGGGAGCCACTGAAAATCTTTGCAGCAGCATATTAGGATCAAAACTGGATGAAATCTGAAAGGAACAGTTATTTTTATTCGATTCTAAAGGCAAGCTCGGAAGGTCAACAGTCTGTGTCTCATTGAGCCCAGGATACACAGTAGTCTTACTATGGATTTCATATAAAGTGGGTAATAAAGTCAGTTTCTCACTGATGCTCAGATCCAAACTATGTGATTTTCTATGAAAAGCTCTCGGAGCGCATCTGGTGGTCACTAGCTGTGGAACAAAAAGCTGGTATTTTGGATCTGACGCTTTGAAGAGCAGTTTTTCGTTCTTCATCTTGAAATATGTTGACCGTACCTCCAGGCAGAGTGCTTCAGTTAATCTTCCAGGACCATTATTATTTGGGCCCATGTTTAAAAACCTGTGATTTCTGTTTCTGGAGGCGCCACCTGTCAGCAGAGTTTCCTTGTCACAACCTGACTGAACTCTAGGATGTGACAAGTATTTCAGCGATGGTCTCATTAGTCGGCCTGACCGTGTTGGCTGATAATCGGTACGGCTCTTGGAGAGATGTACAGCTGCAAGCTGGCCACAGGAACATTTTGGAGTGCTGACAAAATTAAAGCCCCCTAAACGGGCCCCACAGAAAGGGCAATTCAGTTTTCCAACTGTCCACTGGGCCTACAGGTAATAAAGGAAAATAAAAACAATGCTTTCATTGTAAAGTAACCAAAGAGAATGTGAGTTTTTGTTGTTTTTTTTTTAAGCCGACCACATGAAAGTTTTCTATGCCACAGAAAAGGCCAGCTTTCTGTTTTCTGATTAGTAGACAGAACGGTAAATGGAAACAAACCTTCCAATAAACAGAGATAAGAAGCTCCAAAGGTCTAGAATGATAACATAGTGCACATCACACCGGTCTACACAATACTCCCAAGATTCTAAAGAGTCTTTTAGACAATAGACTGAATATGGATACAGTGTGAACTAATGAAAAGAAAAATACACTATGGAACCAGGAAGCAAATCGGTCTACAGAGCTTAATTTGCAAGTAAAATCTCAGAGAAAAGTGTCTGTTTTGATACACTTCTTGCATACCAAGCACTGTGGGAGGGAACTTTACCCAAACAGCAGAATAAAGCTCTTCCTGCCTTTTTACATACAACTGGAAGATATTGGTTGCATGTATCAGTTAGTTCATTTTCTCTACTCAGATTACAAATAAATAGTGAAATAGCTTAAAAATATCTTTTAACAGAAATAGTGGAATATCTGAAATGTGCTAATACATTTTACAAAGTTCAGGACACATAAGCAGTACCCTGGCATTCTCCCAGGAAATCACTACAATGTGAGAATGAATGCAAGAGATATCTAGCTAATGGTATTTTTTAACCAAAAAAGTAAGCTAGTCAGTGGAGAAAAGCAACTATATTTCCCCCAAATCATATTTGATATGATTTTCTATACTTTTCTAGTACTTAGGTGTTTTGAACTGGGAGAAATAATGAGGCCACATTGAACAAGTTCCTGCTCTTATACTATTTCATTAAGGATTCTTAAAAGTGTGGTTTTTTTCATTCTGATTGTGCCAGTAAGAGTCATTAATTTTCAAGTTTATTTTACATGTGTGTGCATACATGAGTGATACCCACAGGATATTTCATTCACTTCACAGGGACTGTTCTAGGTACTGGGGGATATAATACATAATGAACAAAACAAAAACTTTTGACTTCATGGAGTTTATATCCTAGTAGAGCATCGAGGTGATTAACATGATCAGTAAGTCATTCATGTATGTGGATGTGTATGTATATGTATGTGCATATATGTATGGATGTGCATAATAATTTATGTATGTTATACATACTTAAGCATATTTACAGGTTCTACATATCTTGTAAAATGTGTGTGTAAAACATAGATAGATATATAAAGCAGAGAAGGGAGAAAGGAAGTGTTTGGTGATAATAGTTGGGAGAGGCAGTTGATAGATTGGCTAGGCGATGCCTCAATTAAGAATAAAGACCTAAGAAATTGATGGAACAAGTAGGTAGTGGTGGAAAGAGAATTCAAAGAAGGGGAATTTTAAAGTGCAAAGTCTGAGTTATAGAAGTACTCAGAGCACTCCAGTAATAATGAAAGCAGTAAGTGTAATCAAGGGTTACATACCCTTTCATGTTTCCTGGAACAATGCATTCAAGAAAAATAGCTCTAATATGAGGACAAAAACATTCTGAAAGTAGTATATTCCTAAATTTACTCAGAAACTAAGGAACTTACTTTTTGTATCAGGCAGTGTATCCATTCTGGAAGAGCTTCTATATTCATGTGCCACACATGACAAATATTTTCATCATCAGCTGAATCATTTGTATTCTGTTATATCAAAATGTATGATATTAGTCATGACTAGTTCAGATTTTATTTCACAAAATTCATATTTAAGTAAAACACAAAAATATAAATTCACTTTTAGGTAGGAAGGAAATACATACTGTCCTTCTCTCCTTATTCCCATTGCCAAGACAAATCTATAAAGTTTTGTTTTGTTTTTTTCACGGAATAGCCACATTTAAATTAACAAAAAAACAAACAAAAAAATCCCTCTACTTCATTGAGACCATCAAATTAAAACACGAGCACAAAGTCACTGAATGGACAAATCTGGCACCCTATTTTATTCTGTGTGTGAGAAAAACTATTCATGACAACTTTCCCCAGCCTTCAATCTCGGATTCTAATAACAGAATAAAGGAGTTACTATATTCGCCATCAAGATGCTCAAGAAAAGTTTAAAAGGGGAACTCCACACTTTCACTAATGGTTAGGACTCCACGCTTTCACTGCTGAGGGCCTGGGTTTGATACCTGTTTGGGGAACTAAGATCCTGATGTGGCACAGCAAAAGAAAAAAGAGAAGAAAAAAGCTTTAGAGGATTGGGGGAGAGGAATAATTGTGCAGGGAACTAAAAAGGCCCTAAATTTCAGCTGTGTAAGTATGGCAAAAATTTCAGGGACAATTTTGGCCTTTTGAAGTAGATTTGCAGAAATAAATGTGATCTATAGTTGAGACTGGAGAAGGCAATGGCACCTCACTCCAGTACTCCTGCCTGGAAAATCCCATGGACGGAGGAGCCTGGTGGGCTGCAGTCCATGGGGTCGCTAAGAGTCGGACACGACTGTGTGACTTCATGTTCACTTTTCACTGTCATGCATTGGAGAAGGAAATGGCAACCCACTCCAGTGTTCTTGCCTGGAGAGTCACAGGGACGGGTGGGCTGCCGTCTCTGGGGTCGCACAAAGTCGGACACGACTGAAGCGACTTAGCAGTAGCAGCAGCATAGTTGAGACACTATGACTTCCCAGTTGGGTCTTTAGTACCTCTGTGTCCTCTGTGACCTTAGGACAGTTGCTTTACTTCTTTGAGTCTCTGTTTCTTTTCCCGTTAAATTCCACTAGATAACTGGCTCAGGTCCCTTCCAGGTCTACAGAATTTCATTCTATGAGATGACAGAAAGGGCTGAGTGACAAGAACAGGGCAAGTACATAGCAGATGGGAACAACACAAAGAATGACCTATGCCAAAGTTGTGACAAACGGAAACAAAAAGGGCCCTGGGGAACTATTTGGGGTGGATTTGAAGCCTGTCTGTCCCCAGGCAAGAGCAGTACTTGGGACAGAGAGAAATAGGGCAACATTTCTAAATATGGCTGGAAAGGCCTGGAAAAAAATGGAAAGCATTTGCAATAAGTCCAGGAGATGAGCTACTGAGGACCAATCTATATTCTGGCTGAAAATACTATCATATGAAAATATCACATTATTTAACATGTTAACTACCTCAACACATAATGTGAAATAAATTTAATAATAAGGTACATCTCTAATACACACTGTTTTTTTAAAGCAAGTGCTAAAGAAGTAAATATACTCTGAATTATGATATTATAAGCATATACAACCTAAAAAAATCAATATTATAACTTTCCTATGGAAATATATGTATATAAATAGAAAAGGTACCTTACAGGCTGTGTACCAAATTGATATCACATGGTTTGAAGAAAGAAAGAAGTTCAAGATTAGGAAAGTTACTAAAAGGAAACTAACTTTCATGGAAAATTGTTTTAATGGGAAAATAAGTTATACTTACATAATTAAAATTTTATTTAAAATTGATGTAAATAAAATACATTGATTGCTTCTGGTCCTGACAATACTAAAGTAAGTGGTATTAGACATGCTCTCACCATTACAACTGATAAAACTAGGCAAAATATACTATTGTTTTAAGACATTAGACCAAAGAAGAAGAAAAAAAGCACAGGGCTGTGATCTCTCAGAGAAGTCAAATAAATGAGGTTAGCCTAAAAATAACCCTGGATATCTGCTTCAGGGAACTTTCAGAAGCTTGGTGTAGGGAGGAGGAACTCAATTAGTGTATGGCAGCCTTGCTGATTTAAGACTAAGATCAGAGGCTATAAAGGCTAAACAGCTAGAATTTACAGGACTGTTGTACCAGCAAGGAGAGGCCTGTAATTAGAAAAAAGTTCCAGAAATCTGTATAGTAATTCCTCTAAATTTTTGGTTGAATACTATTATGGAGGTATGTAGGGTGAGATATCAGACAATCTGATAAAGAAAATTTACCCTGGAAAAGACATCTTCCAATGAAGCATAACTATTCACACAGGGCTCACAGTAAAGCTGGGAAGATGTTCAAGTTCCAAGCAGCCAGAGCAGAAGGATCTCAAGGAATATATGGAATATTTAGGAGCGATTCCAGAAGAGTTCTGTCTTAAAAGTAGGGCTAAATTAGCCCAAGAGTAAAGGCTACTAAAAAGCAACCCTAATAAAATTGAATATAACCCTCCAAAGAATGAAATTCAATCACAAATAACCCCTATGTCTGCTAAAACATTCTTTAAAGGAAGAATAATATCCAGACGCTCAGTAATGTTAAATCAAAATGTTGTACCTACAAGAGAAATTACTAGATTATGTAGCAAAAAAAAAAAAAAATGTGACCCACAACCAGGAGAAAAATTGTTCAATGGAAATATCCCCCACGTTCCATCATGTTGACGTTTGGTAGAAAAATCATGCTGATGTTTGGCAGAAACCAACACAATTCTCTAAAGCATTTATCCTTCAATTAAAAAATAAATTAAAAAAAAAATCTCCCCCAAAGTGGAGAAGATTGAATAAACAGGCAGACTTTAAATCAGCTATGACACATATTTTCATGAGTATAATGAGAAGATAAATTCCTTAATACTAAATGAATGGTATACCTAGAGAAAAAACTTCTGAAATTAAAAGTTTCACTTATTAGCAAATTGATACTGTAGAAGAAAATATCAGCGAACATGAACATATAGAAGTAAAAATGATGGGAAAAAATCTAGCATAGGAAGAAAAAAGAGGAAAAAAATGAGCAAAATTGAAGTGATTTATGGGAAACATCAAATAGTGTAACATAAATGTAAATGCCTCTTCATGGATCACAGCCTTGTGGCAAAGGGACTTCAGTAACTCAATGAGCCATGCTGTGCAGGGCCACCCAAGGCTAATGGGTCATAGCAAAGAGTTCTGACAAAACATGGTCCACCCAGTCCAGTATTCTTGCCTCGAGAACCCCATGAACAGTATAAAAAGGCAGAAAGATATGATAAGATGCAAGATGAGCCTGGGGTGCCCATGCTGGCTGTGTGCCTGGCAAATAAGCATGTGTGGCGAGGGGCCAGGAATGCGGGGGTGGACCCAGGCACACGTCAGCACTTTGGAGAGTTTTTTTCTCAAGCAATTATAAAAGTAGAAACTTGTCAGCGTCATGATGAACTGAAGTGTGAACCCTGAAACACCTCTGCTACAAGATGAGCTCCCCAGGTCAGAAGGTGTCCAATATGCTCCTGGGGAAGAGTGGAGGGATTGCTGGGAGAAATATCAAACCTCAGATATGCAGATGATATCACTCTAATGGCAGAAAGCAAAGAGGAACCAAAGAGCCTCTTGATGAAGGTGAAAGAGACTGAAAAAGCTGGCTTGAAACTCAACATTAAAAAAAACTAAAAGCATGGCATCTGGTCCCATCACTTCATGGCAAATAGAAAGGGGCAAATGGAAGCAGAGACAAATTTTATTTTCATGGGCTCTAAAATCAACTGTGGACGGTGACTGCAGCCATGAAATTAAAAGATGGTTGCTCCTCTCCCTTCCTGACCTGACCATGATGATAGGGTGGCTGACAGGACCCCTGGAGCACCCTGCCTCCCAGCCTAGCCTGGGGATCCTCAGGGCAGCCCTAAGTGTTGCCAGCCCACTGTTCACAAGAGGAGACAGGCCCGGGGTTGGCCATGAGGTCAGGGTGGACCCCTGTCCTGCGCCCACCACTGCCCTGCTTTCCAAAGTCCCGTGGCAGAGCAGCCCTGTCCTGGTGGGGGCAGGGGCCTGGGGTGCCCATGCCGGCTGTGTGCCTGGCAAGTAAGCATCTGTGGCGAGGGGCCAGGAATGCGGGGGTGGACCCAGGCACACGTCAGCACTTTGGAGAGTTTTTTTCTCAAGCAATTATAAAAGTAGAAACTTGTCAGCATTGTAATGAACTGAAGTGTGAACCCTGAAACACTTCTGCTGGCCTGTGGTTTGAGACAAAAGTAAGGATGACAACCTGTACATCCCTTCCCCCACTGCCCCACCTCCCCCCACCACAGCCTACCATGGACTTTGTCCAGAGGTCAGGGGCCCTGGGCCTGGCAAAAAAAATAACAAACGGAAAAAAAAAAGACACTTGCCCCTTGGGAGGAAAGCTATGACAAACCTAAACAGTGTATTAAAAAGCAGAGACATTAAAAAAAAAAAAAAAGGCAGAGACATCACTTTGCTGACAAAAATAATATAGTCAAAGCTATGGTTTTTCTGGTAGTTATGTACGGATGTGACACTTGGACCAAAAAGGCTGAGTGAGAAAGAACTTAGGCTTTCAAATTATGGTGCTCGAAAAGACTCTTGAGAGTCCCCTGGACTGCAAGGTCAAACCAGTCAGTCCTAAAGGAAGTCAATCCTGACTATTCATTGGAAGGACTGATGCTGAAGCTGAAGCTTCAATACTCTGGCCGCCTGATGCAAAAAGCTGAATCACTGGAAAAGACTCTGATGCTTGGAAAGACTGAAGACAAAAGGAGAAGAGGGTGGCAGAGGATGAGATGTTTAGACAGCATCACTGACTCAATGGACATGAATTTGAGTGGAGAACAGAGGAACCTGGCCTGCTGTGATCCACAGAGTTGCAAAGAGTTAGGCTCAACTTAGCAACTGACAAACAACAGCAACATGTGTAAGCGGAGAAAAGACAGGACAGTAGGATAAATCATGGCCAAATTTTCCAAAGGCCACACGACTGAGCGACTTCACTTTCACTTTTCACTTTCCTGCATTGGAGAAGGAAATGGAAACCCACTCCAGTGTTCTTGCCTGGAGAATCCCAGGGACAGGGGAACCTGGTGGGCTGCCGGACATGGGATTGCACAGAGTCGGACACGACTGAAGTGACTTAGCAGTAGCAGTATAGATCAAAGCAACTCAAGGATTCTTAAACAGCGTAAACACAAGGGAAACTACGGCTCTTAATAAAATTGCTGAAATTCAGTGACAAAAGTAAGCATCAAGAGAAAATAAGTATCCTACAAACAGGAGAAAGAAGAAAACAATGATTTTTGGAATTCCACTTAGCACCATAAAGGAATAGGAGTTTAGAATTAGCTTCCTGCAACAAACAACTAGGAAACCGAACAAAATGTAACAAACAACTATTCTCAGTCAGTGGGACAACAGACAGCGAAATAGTGACTTCTGAGAGAAATAAATTAACGGAGCTTACAGTCATATAGACTTTTATTCTGGAGACAATTGAAGGAACCCCAACAGAGTCTGGTCAGCTTTCTGAGTTGAGGAAACAGGAATCAGATTTTTTAGAGGTAAAGGCAAACTAAAATTTGTAGGGCACAGTATCCAAGAGAAATAAGAAGAAAAAAACCTCAGAAACTTGTATATGGTTTCCCCTTGAGTCTTTGATCAAATTCTAATCTGGTCATGCTTAGAGTAAAACTCCAGGAGACTGTGCTAAGAACACCTACAGGGGAAAGAACAATTACAGAGGCTATAAGCCAAACACTTTCAAGAGCTCACACAGGGCCAGGAATCATTATGTTCCAACCGGTCTGATGGAAAAGGACTCATTCAATAATGAGGCATTCAGTAGTGACCCAAAGGGTCATTCCCTAAAAGTGGGGCAAATTAAGCCTTAGAATAAGGACTACTCTCAACCCACCCTAAAAAACCTAAAAATAAGTTTCTAAATTATCAAACTTATCTACAACTATTAGGCAGAATGAAACATAAAATCCTTTAAAAGAATAAAACAAAATATAATACTCTACAAAATGAAATTTATAATCTTTGGTATCCAATTAAAAATCCAACATGGTGCAGGCCTGGGTGGAGAGGAATAGCAGCCACTATGTGTGTGTCAGGCATAAAGCTCTATCCAGATCTCTTCTCCTTGTCTCTCCAACCAAAGAAAAGCCTTAAATTACTAGGGAAAGGACAATACACATTATGACCTTTGGAGCACTGATGAAAAACAAAATCCTCTACTCCTGAGAGAGTGGCAGGAATACAATGCTGGACCCAGAACTATAACTGAAAGGGACAGGAGCACCTAGATGGGCAAACCCCTATGACCCAGGGACACAGTGCCTGCTAAGACAGAGGCTGTCAGGCAAGCAAGGTGGATGTAAATTAGGGAAGAGCAAGGAAAAGATGGTACCGGTAAGGATGAATTGAAACACACATCAGTTTGTCTCTGATCTTGAGAGTCTGGGTAGATAACAGAGAAACTAGAACCCTTCACCACAGAAACAAATATGTTAATACACTTATCTGACCCAGGAGGTGGAGGCCAAATGAGAATCCAGGGGAAGGTAGAGAAGTTACAGGCTTATTGAAGTTGTTCTCCCTCTTCAAGGTGAACCAGCATAATAAACTATGGGGATAGAGAAGAGATCAGCAATTGTCAGGTTTGGGGTGGGGATGAAAAGACTGAATATGAAGGGGGAAACCACAATCACATGTGACCCAAATCAAATCGCTTATGATTATACAGTGGAAGTGACAAATAGATTCAAGGGATTAGATCTGATAGAGTGCCCGAAGAACTACACACAGAAGTTCCGAACATTGTACAAGAGGCGGTGAACAAAACCATCTGCAAGAAAAAGAAATGCAAAAAGGCAAATGGTTGTCAGAGGAGGCCTTACAAATAGCTGAAAAAAAAAGAGAAGCAAAAGGCAAAGAAGAAAGGGAAAGATATATCCTTCTGAAAGCAGAGTTCCAAAGAAAGCAAGGAGAGATAAGAAAGCCTTCCTAAATACTCAATGCAAGGAAATAGATGAAAACAATAGAATGGGAAAAACTAGAGATCTCTTCAAGAAAATTAGAGATACTAAGGTACTAACATTTCATGCAAAGATGTGTACAATAAAGGACAGAAACAGTATGGACCTAACAGAAGCAGAAGATATGAAGAAGAGATGGCAGATGCGGGGAGCGAGCTCCGCCCCTGGCAAAGGTCATGAGGAAGGAGGCTCGGCATACGCAAAGGCGGGATCAAGCCTTAGGAGTCTCCCTGGAAATTCTCGAGCATCTACCCCCAAAACCAGAGTCTGCCTACTTTCTGCTTTGTGCTTTCACCTACACCTCTGACTTTATGGGGGCTGTCCCCCACTACCTCTCTCTGAAAAAGAGTTAGCTTACAGCTCCAGTTAATAATTCCTGGGTGTGACAATGTTTCAACCTACAAACTCCTTTGGAAGTCCTCTAGCCTGCCTGAAAAGGTTTTTTCCGGCAACATGTGATTGTTCAGAGCCTCCCAACTGTGAGAGGCAGGAGATGTTCTAAACTGTCTAAACACAGATTCCTTTGAGTAGTTAAAAGATTGATTAGAAATTGTATTGGTGAAGGGTTTTTCACTTGTTGGGCCAATGTTTGCTGCTAAGTCTCCATATCCCTTACCTACTGTGTCCTTGGCAGTGTATTGATTGATATAATGGGTGTATAGAAATGTAAGTAGTAGCCTCAATGTTTGTAACCTTGGACCCTTGAGTTAATTCTTTTCTTGATTGAGCCCACCTCACCTTTGCCCTATAGGAATGCAACTTTATCCAATGCTTTTTGGAGGCTGGTGCCTGACTTTAGAATAATCACCTTCAGAGAAAAATAAGTTTCTTAAAATGTTAACAGGCCTCCTGGCCAGAAGATGATGTAAATCACCTAAACTTTTGTATATGATAAGTTTGAAAGCCTGGCTTCGATAAGGATTAGGAACTGCTGTCCTTGCATGACTCTACCCCTTCCCCCATTATCCTCTATGCACAACTTAAGGTATAAAACTACTTTGGAAAATAAAGTACGTTCTTTTTGTTCACGGAAATTTGGTCTCCCCATGTCGTTCTTTCTTTCACCTTCTAGCTGAACTTTTCCTCTGAGGCAGGGAAGCTCATCAAGCCTACTAATTTTGCCTGGGCTTCTAAGATCTGACCAGGGAGGCCTTAGTGTCTCCTCTCCTTCGGGAGAATGGGAGGATGCCTGCGGCCTTCGTAGGTGATGTAAATTCCCTGCTTTGGAATTTTATTCAGCCTCTTGTCTTCACTGAATTTCTTCGCTGAGCTATCCTTATTTCACCACTCTTTATATCCTTAATAAACGTTTAATTAAGCAGTTGTTTTCTGATCTCGCCAACGCCATCCCCACTTCGAATTCCCTGGATCCACCGGGGCTGGACCCCAGAATACATAGAAGAACTATACAAAAAAGATCTTAATGACCCAGATAACCACAATGGTATGATCACTCACCTAGAGCCAGATATCCTGGAGTGAGAAGTCAAATGGGCCTTAGAAAGCACCACTATGAACAGAGTTGGTGGAGGTGATGGAATTCCAGCTGACCTATTTCAAATCCTAAAAGATGATGCTGTGAAAGTGCTGCACTCAATATGCCAACAAATTGGAAAACTCAGCAGTGGCCACAGGACTGGAAAAGGTCAGTTTTTATCCCAGTCCCAAAGAAAGGCAATGCCAAAGAATGTTCAAACTACTGCACAACTGCACACAAAGTAATGCTCAAAATTTTCCAAGCCAGGCTTCAACAGCAAGTGAAATGAAAATTTTCAGATGTTCAAGCTCAATTTAGAAAAGGCAGAGGACCCAGAGGTCAAATTCCCAACATCCATTGGATCACAGAAAATGCAAGAGTTCCACAAAAACATCTACTTCTGCTTCCTAACTACACCAAAGCCTTTGACTGTGTGGATCACAACAAACTGTGGAAAATTCTTCAAGAGAAGGGAATACCAGACCACCTTACCTGCCTCCTGAGAAACCTGTAAGGAGGTCAAGAAGCAACAGTTAGAACTGGACATGGAACAATGAACTGGTTCCAAATTGGGAAAGGAGTACATCAATGCTGTATATTGTCACTCTGCTTATTTAATTCATATGCAGAGTACATCATGCGAAATGCCAGGCTGGATGAAGCACAAGCTGGAATCAAGATTGCCGGGAGAAACATCAATAACCTCAGATATGCAGATGACATCACCCTTATGGCAGAAAGTGAAGAGGAACTGAAGAGCCTCTTGATGCAGTGAAAGAGGAGAGTGAAAAAGCTGGCTTAAAACTCAACATTCAAAAAATGAAGATCATGGCATCCAGTCCTATCACTTCATGGCAAATAGATGGGGAAACAATGGAAATAGTGACAGAGTTTATTTCCTTGGGCTCCAAAATCACTGCAGATGGTGACTACAGCCATGAAATTAAAAGAAGCTTGTTCTTTAGAAGAAAAACTATGACCAACCTAAACAGCATATTAAAAAGCAGAGACGTTACTTTGCCAACAAAGGTCCACATAGTAAAAGCTATGTTTTTTCCAGTAGGCATCTATGGATGTGAGAGTTTGACCATTAAGAAGGCTGAGTGCTGAAGAATTGATGGTTTTGAACTGTGGTGTTGGAGAAGGCTCTTGAGAGTTCTTTGGACTGCAAGGAGATCAAACCAGTATCCTAAAGGAAATCAGTCCTGAATATTCTTTGGAAGAACTGATGCTGAAGCTCCAATACTTTGGCCACCTGATGCAAAGAGCTGACTCATTAGAAAATCCCTGATGCTGGGAAAGATTGAAGGCAGGAGGACAAGGGGATGATAGAGGATGAGATGGTTGGATGGCATCACCAACTCGATGGACGTGGGTTTGAACAAACTCCAGGAGATGGTGAAGGACAGGGAAGCCTGGCATGTTTTAGTCCATGAGGTCACAAAGAGTTGGACATGACTGAGGGACTGAATGAACAACATGAAGGGGGAGTGTGAGAGAATTTAGGGAATAATGTAATTGCTCTGTATCTTAAGTGAAATTATGAATATTCAACCCTATTCATTTGTCAAAATCTTGGCAACTCTATCCCAAAGAGTAATTTTACTGTATATAACATGTTTTAAATGAAGGTGAAATGAAGACTTTTTCATAAGGCAAGTGAAGTGAAGTGTTATGTTAGTTGCTCAGTCATGTCCGACTCTTTGCAACCCCATGGACTATAACCCGTCAGTGTCCTCTGTCCATGGGATTTTCCAGGCAAGAATACTGGAGTAGGTTGCCATTTCCTTCTCCAGGGGATCTTCTTGACCCAGGTATCAAACCCGGGTCTCCTACATTGCAGGCAGACTCTTTACCATTTGAGCCACTAGAGAAGCCCAAATCCAAAAAGAAATTTATCACCAACTTGTGATAAACAACATGTTCTTGAAGTACAAGAAAAATTTCATCAAACAAAATCTGGATCAACACAACTGAGTAGTGATCCTCAAATGGCAAATATGTTGACAAATGTAAATTTGTTTTTTTTAGTTTTCCGTAAAGAAAACTTACTTTTTAAAGCATATCATTAAAATATCCTGTGGAGTTTTAAATGCAAAAATTAAATGTATGAAAACAATACAAAGACTAGGACATGAGGGAAGAAAGTATACCAAGACTCTCACTCTATATATAATGTGGCATAATACAATTTAAAGGAAGATGGTGATAAACTAAGGATATATGTTGTAAACCAAAAGATCAACCACTAAGGAATAAAAGTACCCTAAACAGTAGCTCAGTTGGTAAAGAATTTGCCTGCAATGCGGGAGAGCCTGGTTGGATTCCTGGTTCGGGAAGATCCCCTGGAGAAGGGATAGGCTGCCTACTCCACTGTTCTTGGGCTTCCCTGGTGGCTCAGCTGGTAAAGAACCTGCCTGCAATGCAGGAGACCTGGGTTCAATCCCTGGGTTGGGAAGATCCCGTGGAGAAGGGAAAGGCTACCCACTCCAGTATTCTGGCTTGGAGAATTCCATGGACAGGCCATGGCGTCACAAAGAGTCAGATATGACTGAGCGACTTTCACGCTTCACACAAAAATCAACAGAAGACATAAAGAAATCCTGTAAATAATTAAGCTAAAAAGTCAGTAAAAGTATAACAGAAGATAGAACATGAGGCAAAGAATAAGTAACATATTACATTTAAGCTCAAACATATTAATACTCACATTAAATCTATTGGTCTAAATACTCCAATTACAAATCAAAGGATATTAGACTGGATGACAAAGACCAAATGTTAGTCACAGTCATGTCCAACTCTTTGTGACACCATGGACTGTAGCACACCAGGCTCTTCTGTCTATGGGATCCTCCAGGCAAGAATACTGCAGTGGGTTGCCATTTCCTTCTCCAGGGGATCTTCCCGACCCAGGAAATGAACCCAGGTCTCCCGCAATGCAGACATAATTTTACCGACTGAGCCACCAGGGAAGACCAACAGAGACCAAACAATACATCATATACAAGAAATTCATTTTAACACAAATGCACACATAGGTTTGAAATTTAAAGGATAAAAAATTTTATCATGAAAAAGTAAATCAAAGGAAAGCTAGAGTTAATATACTAGTATCAAAGTAGATTTCAGGACAATGAAATTATCAAGGATAAAAAATAAACTTTTCATAATTAGAAAGGAGTCAGTTCATCAGGAAGATATAACAAATGTAAATACGTACATACCTAATAGAAGAACTTCAAAATACCTGAATGCAGTACTTGGGCACAACCTCAAAAATGACAGAATGATCTCAGTTCATTTCCAAGGCAAGCCATTCAGACAGAACTTAAAAAGGAAATGGACAAACTCATAATAAAATAATACATGTTAGAGTGAAAATAAAGAAAATAGAGGCCAAGAAAGAAAAGATTAATTAAACTAAGGGCTGGTTTTCAAAGATAAAATTGACAAATGTTTAGCCATACTCAGCAGGGAAAAAAAAAAGAGAAAGGGGGCCTAAGCACACAAAACTAGAGATTAAAAAGGGGAAATTACAACCAGTATCAGAAAAATACAATCATAAGATAATACTATGAACAAGTATATTCTAACAAACTGGACAATGTAGAATGGATAAATTTTCAGAAATGTACGATCAACTAAGATTGAAATACAAGATATAACAGACGAATTACAAATATTAAAATTGAATCAGTAATCAAGAAACTCCCCCAAACCCAAAGTCCAGGACATAATAGCTTTACAGGGGAATTCTACCAAAAAGTTTAAGGGAGACTTAATACCTATCCTTCTCAAACTATTCCAAAATACTGAACAGGAGGGAACACTTTCAAATTCACTCTATGAGGCCAGAATAACCCTGATATCAAAACCAAAGACACCAAAAAAAAAAAAAAAAAGAAAAAAAAAAATCCCTGAAGATCTCTGACAAACACAGATGCAAAAATAATCAAGGAAATATCAGCAAACCAAATTCAACAAGATATAAAATGGTACACCATGATCAAGTGGGATTTATTCCAAGGATACAGAGACGGTTTATCCATGACAACACTCAGTAGTGACTGTGTCTGGTGATGAAAATAAAGTCTGATGCAGCAAAGAACAGTAATGCATAGGAATCTCGAATGTTAGGTCCATGAATCAAGGTAAATTGGACGTGACATCTTAGGAATCAGTGAACTAAATGAATAGGAATGGGTGAAATTTAATTCAGATGACCATTATATCTACTCCTGTGGGCAAGAATCCCATAGAAGAAATGGAGTAGCCCTCATAATCAACAAAGGAGTCTGAAATGCAGTACTTGGGCATAACCTCAAAAATGACAGAATGATCTCAGTTCATTTCCCTGGCAAGCCATTCAAAACATCACAGTGATTCAAGTCTATGCCCCTATCACTGATGCCAAAGAAGCTGAGGTTGATTAGCTCTAGGAAGACCTAGAAGACCTCCTAGAACTAACACCAAAAAAAAGATGTTCTATTCATCACTGGGGATTGGAATGCAAAAGTAGGAAGTCAAGAGATACCTGGAGTAACAGGCAAGTTTGGCCTTGGAGAACAAAATGAAGTCGGACAAAGGCTGAGTTCTGCCAAGTGAATGCACTGGTCATAGCAAATACCCTTTTTCAACAAGACAAGAGACAACTTTACATATGGACATCAGCAAATGGCCAATACCAAAATCAAACTGAAGATGTTCTTTGTAGCCGAAGATGGAGAAGCTGTATACAGTCAGCAAAATCAAGACCTGGAGCTGACTGTGGCTCAGATCATCAGCTTCTTATGGCAAAATCCAGGCTTAAACTAAAGAAAGCAAAGAAAACCACTAGGCCAGACAGGTATGACTTACATCAAATCCCCTATGAATATGTACTGGAGGTAACGAACAGATTCAAGGGGTTAGATCTAGTTAATATTGTGTCTGAAGAACTACGGATGGAGGTCTGTAATATTGTACAGGAGGCAGCGAACAAAACCTTCACAAACAAAAAGAAAAGCAAGAAGGCAAAGTGGTTATCTGAGGTGGCTTTACGAATAACTGAAGAGAGAAGTGAGAAGCAAGGGAGAAAGGGAAAGGTATATCCAATTAAATGCAGAGTTCCAAAGAGCAGCACGTAGAGACAAGAAGGCCTTTTTCAATGAAGAGTGCATAAAACTAGAAGGAAACAACAGAAGGGAAAAGACTAGAGATCTCTTCAGGAAAATTGGAGATATCAAGGAAACATTTTGCCCAAAATGGGCACTAAAAGAACAGAAACAGTAGAGATATAGTAGAGCCTGAAGAGATCAAGAGGAGAAGTACAGAATACATGGAAGAACTGTACAAAAAAGTAGTATGTGATAATGTATAATGAACCCAATCACAACGATGGTGTGGTCAGTCACCCAGAGCCACACATTCTGGAGATCTAAGTTAAGTGGGCCTTAGGAAGAACTGCTATTAATAAAGCTAGTGGGTGCAATGGCATTCCAGTAGAACTATTCAAAACCCAAAATGATGATGCCATTAAGGTGTTGCATTCAATATGTCAGCAAATCTGGAAGACTCAGCAGTGGCCACAGGACTGGAAAAGGTCAATCCTCATCCCAATTCCCAAGAACGGTAATACTAAATAATGTGTTAACCATCGGACACCTACACTCATCTCCCATGCTAGTAAGATCATACTTAAAATCTTGCCTGCTAGGCTTCAGCATTATGCGAACCAAGAACTTCCAGATGTACAAGCTGGGTTTAGAAAAGAAAGAGGAACTAGAGATCAAATTGCCAACATCTGCTGGATCATAGCCTTTGACTGTGTGGATCATAACAAACTGCGGAAAGCTCTTAAAGAAATGGGAATACCAGACCATCGTACCTGTCTCCTAAGAAACCTGTAGGTGGGTCAAAAAGCAACAGTTAGAACCCTGTATGGAATAACTGACTGGTTCAAGATTGAGAAAGGAGTATGACAGGGCTGTCTGCTGTCACCCTGTTTGTTTAATCTATATGTTGAGCACATCATGAGAAATGCCAGGCTGGATGAGTTACAAGCTGGAATCAAGATAGGCGGGAGAAATATCAACAACTTCAGATATGCATATGATATCAGTCTAATGGCAGAATGTAAAGAGGAACTAAAGAGTGTCTGGATAAGGGTGAAGGAGGAGAGTGAAAGAGCTGGCTTAAGACTAAATATTTAAAAAGCTAAGATCATGGCATCCAGTCCCATTACTGCATGACAAACAGAAGGGGAAAAAGTGGAAGTAGTGATGGATTTTTTCTTCTTGGGCTCTAAAATCACTGTGGATGATGACTGCAGCCATGAAATCAGAAGACGTTTCTTGGCAGGAAAGCAAAGACAAAGCTAGACAGTGTATTGATAAGCAGAGACATTACTCTGCCGACAAAGGTCCATAAAGTCAAGGCTAAGGTCTTCCCAGTTGTAAGTACTGGGCCATAAAAAAGGTAGAACACCAGAGAATTAATGCCTTTGAACTGTGGTGCTAAAGAAGACTCCTGAAAATCCCCTGGACAACAAGGAGATCAAACCAGTCAATCTTAAGGAAACTCAAGCCTGAATACTCGTTGGAAGGGCTGATGCTGAAGCTGAAGCTCCAGTATTTTGGTCATTTGATATGAACAGTCAACTTACTGGAAAAGTCCCTGATGCTGGGAAAAATCAAGGGCACAAGGAGAAGAAGGCGTCAGAAGATGAGATGGCTGGAAGGCATCACTGATGCATTGGACATGAATTTGGGCAAACTTTGGGAGATAGCGAGGGACAAGGAGGCCTGGTGTGCTGAAGTCCATGGAGTCACAAAGAGTCAGACATGAGTATGCAACTGAACAACAGCAACACAAAGATGATTCAACATCAACAAACCAGTGTAACACATCTCCTTAACAAAACAATAAAATTACAAGATTACCTCAATAGATGCAGAAAAAATACTGGACAAAATCCAACATCCATCCATGATAAAAAAAAAAAAAAAAAAAACCCAAAACCTTGACAAAGTGGATATAGAGGGAACATACATCAACATACTGGGGCTTCCGGGGTGCCTCAGTGGTAGAATCTACCTGCCAATGCAGGAGGCTGAGGAGCCGCAGGTTAGACCCCTGGGTTGGAAGATTCTCTGGAGAAGGAAATGGCAACCCACTCCAGTATTCTTGCCTGGAAAATTCCATGGACAGAAGAGTTTGGTGGGCTACAGTCCATGGGGTTGCAAAGAGTTGGACACAACTGAGCAACTGAGCACTTCAACATATTAAACATCATTTATGACAAATACAGCAAGCATTCTACTCAACAGTGAAAAGTTCAAAGATTTTCCTCTGAGATTAGAAACAGGACAGGCACTTCAATGTAAATCAACTATATTTCAATAATTTTTTAAAAAAGAAACAAGTATGTAAACTCTTTCAACACAGTACTGGAAGTCCTAGCAATAGCAATAAGACTAGAAAAAGAATCCAAATTGGAAGGAAAGAAGTAAAATTGTCACTATTTTCAAATGATATGACACTATACAGAAAACCCTATACACTTTACCAAAAAACTATTAGCACTGATAAATTAATTCATAAAGTTGCAGGATGTAAGAAAAATATATAGAAATCTGTTGCATTTCTAGAGACTAATAATAAATGATCAGAAAGAGAAATCAAAATGTTAAATTTCATTAACAATCATATCAAAAAGAAGCAAAGACCTAGAAATAAATTTAACCAAGGAGGTGAATGACTTGTAGTTTAAGAACTATATGACACTAAAGAAAGAAAGATGATATAAATAAATGGAATGATATCCTGTGTTCACGAGTAGAAGAGTTACCACGATTAAAATGCCCATACTACCCAAAGAATTATACAGATTTAATGAAATCTCTACCAAAACACCTACCACATTTTTCACAAAATTAGAACAAACGATTCTAAAATCTGTATGGACCCCAAATAGCTAAAGACCCCAAAAGAACCCAAATAGTCAAAGCACTCTGAGGAAAAAACAAAGGTGAAAGTATCCTGCCTCCTGACTTTAGACCACACTACAAAGCTACAGTTACCAAAGTACTGTGCTGGTACAGAAACGGACACAGAGAGCGGTGTAACAGACATGAACGCATATCCATATAGCCACTTAACCTACAACAAAAGAAGCAAGAGTATTCAATAGGAAAAAGACAGTGTCTTCAATAAACAATGTTGGGAGGTTCGACAGCTACACGTAAAAGAAGGAAGTTAGAACTTTTTTTCACACCATATAAAAAAATAGGTTCAAAATGTACTAAAGACCAAAATATAAATTCCTGAAACCATATAACTCGTAGAAGAAAATACAGGCAGTATGCTCTTTGACACTGGCCTCAGCAATATTTTCTTTGGATTTGTCTCCTCAGGCATGGAATACAAATGTGAAAACAGACAAACTGGATCTAATCAAACTGTAAAAGTTTTTGCACAGTGAAGGAACCCATCAACAAAATGGAAAGGCAACCAAATGAATGGGAGAAGATACCTGCAAATGATATAACTCATAAAGGGTTAATATCTAAAATAGATTAAGAACTCATACAACTAAATATCAGAAAGAACAAACAACGCAATTCAAAAAATGAGCAGAGGACCTAAGCAGGCATTTTTCCAAAGACATAGAGACAGATAATAGGCACATGAAAAATGTTCAACATCCCTAGTCATTGGGGAAATGCAGATCAAAACCATAATGAGGTATCACTTCACACTTGTCAGCATGACTATCATCACAAAGATGGGATAGTTAAGTGTTGATAAGGATTAGAAGAAAAGGAACCCCTCATGCACTGCTGGTGGGAATGTAAATTGGTACAGCCACTACTGAAAACAGCATGCAGATTCCTAAAAAAAAAAAAAAAGAAGAAGAAGAAGAAGAAAAAGAGAGTGCTCCCAAAGGATCCAGCAATTCCACTTCTGGGCATTTAAATGAAGAAAATAAAAACAATACTTCAAAAAGATACATGCATCCCAAAGTTCACAGCAGCATTACTTAAAACAGTCAAAATACAGAAACAATAAAACATCAACAGATAAAGAAAGAAGATGTGGTGTACACACACACTAGTGTCTCTCAGCCATAAAAAAGAATGAAATCCTGCCACTTGTGACAACAGTTCATCAGTTTCTTAAAACAGCTATCCCTACACTCACCATAAAACCAAAGCAACCCCTAGTATTAACCAAGAGAAATAAAAATGTATGTTCACATAATGATTTGTGTACTAATTTTCATAGCAACTTTATTAAAGCTCAAAACTGCAAAGACCTAAAATTTCCATCAACTAGGGCATCCAGACAATAAACAACTGTGAAATCTGTACAATTAAGTAATACTCAGGAATAAAAAGGAATGAACTACTGACATATGCAACAATATGAATCAATCTCAAAAACATTATGCTGAACATAAAAAGCTAGATATAAAAGAATATATATGATAACTTATATAGGAGCCTCTAGAAAAGACCAAATGTACATCTTAACAATGGTGGCAGGTACAGGAGTACGTACACATTTGTCAAAGTTCATTGAAATCTGCATTTCATTATATGCAAATTATATCCTAATAAAACTGATTTTAAAAAATAGTAAAGAAAAATATCCTTAAAGAAAAGCAATCAAGAAACATCTGCAAGGGAGAGACATGAATTGGAAGACTGGGACTGACACCTGAACACTACCAATTATAGAAGAGATAACTAGTAAGGGCCTACTGTATGACACTAGGAACTCTACTCAAAACTCTTTTGAATGACTACGAGTGGCGGATATATGTATACATATAACTGATTCACTTTGCTGTACACCTGAAACTAACACAACATTGTAAATCATACCCCAATAAAAATGTTTTAAAAATGTGGGAATCCTCAAATTTTTAGTTGCTAAGTTCCTTGAGTATGTACTATCTTCGTCCTCTTTGTATGCTCAGATCACAGCACAATACCTAAAATATAACAGGGACTTAATGAATCCTTTTTGAGTGAAAGAATGCCTATTCTATGTCAGATTTTATCGATTTTTCAATATACTCATTATCAGTTACAATTTCTAGCCCGTTATTTTTTAAGTATTTCCTTCAAACGCCTGAAGACTGCCAAAAATGTGCACTGATAATAGTCTGCTCATTCTTACTCTCTATATTCTTAGAGAAAATTCATTTAAAAAACTGAATTTTTAACAATTGACTCATATTAGCCAAGGTCCATTATAACAAATTTAAATGAACCATATAAACTTATTTTTTAAGGAACCTTGGGAAAATGACAGGAAGTGACTCATAAAATTATAAGCAGTGTAACTTCTCCTACTTTACCTAAATTTAACTTCTGAAGAACAGAATTAATTTTGTAAACATCAATACCTATATACATTAACCCCTTTCATTAAGAGCTGAGGCACTGACAGGTACACAGATTAGCATAACTAATGAATTCTTTAAAAGGTTCTCATCAGATCAGATCAGATCAGATCAGTCGCTCAGTCATGTCCGACTCTTTGCGACCCCATGAATCGCAGCACACCAGGCCTCCCTGTCCATCACCAACTCCCGGAGTTCACTCAGACTCATGTCCATAGTGAACACAAATTGAAATTGACAAATATAGCTGTCTTTACTTCATTATTAGATCTGAAACTTTTCCTGACTTTTCAAGGTTCTATCTCTGAGGTAAGTAAATATTTCTTTTGTTGTTGTTACTGTTTGGTTGCTCAGTCGTGTACGACTCTGCAATCCCATGGACTGCAGTCCACTAGGCTCCTCTGTCCATGGGATTTCCCAGGCAAGAATGCTGGAGTGGGTTGCCATTTCCTTCTCCAGGGGATCTTCCTGACCCAAGGATTAAACCCAGATCTCCTACACTGGTAGGTGGATTCTTTACTGCTGAGCCACCAGGGAATTTCTACATTGGTATAAAGAATAGAAAATTACATCAAAGTAAAATAATGGCAATGAACCTATGAGTAATCATTAAGTCATGACTAGACGCAATGTTGACAATACAAAAGGAGTAAAGAAACTCATTTATATGGCAGGGACTGCATTTTACCTTACACTTATTATCTCATATTTCTATTTCATTGTTCATATTCTGTTATTTCATTTAATCAGATAAAATGATCATATTTAATCACATATTTTGATTACAATACTAGGAAACCGTCTGTTATAAATTCCAAAGATGTTTTTCATGCAATCCTATTGAGAATAAACACTGGAGTCATAGATCTAGGTAGGTGAAGGAAGTTTTACAATGTACATCTTATTTTTACCAGGTAACAAGCATTTGTACTGTGCTTATTATGCCCAGGTACTGTTTCAAGGGTTTTGTTTTTTTTGCAAATAAGGAAACTGAAACAAGAGAAACTAACTTTTATGTAACCTGTCCAAGGTCACATAGGAAGCACCAAAGCAAGGATTTCCATCCAGGCAGTCTGGTTTCAGAACTCAACTCACTGAGCTTCCACCGTTACTTCCTATACCAAATCAATACTATTTTTATAGGACAATTGGCTTCTTTGGTGGCTCAGAGGGTAAAGAAGCTGCCTGAAATGCAGATGACCAGGTTTGAACCCTAGCTTGGGAAGATCCCCTGGAGATGGGAATGGCTACCCACTCCAGTATTCTTGCCTGGTGAATCCCACAGACAGAGGAGCCTGGCGGGCTACAGTCCATGGAGTCACAGAGAGTCAGACACAACTAAGCAACTAATACTTTCACACTTTCATCTCCCTTACATGTTAGCCTAAGTATGGTTTAAAGCACAATATTACTAGTCTTCCAAAGGGTTACCAGAAAAGCAAAACAAAACAAAAAAAATTGGAAATATAACTTACTTTTAAATTAAACAAAAATAATACACTAACATGTAGAAAAAAGCAAGGTTTAGAAAAAAATTCCAGTTGATTCTGATATGTGACCCCCCCAAACCAATCTCTTAGATTTGAGAACTATTAACATAAAGCAAGGCTTCCCAGGTGGCTCAGCGGTAAAGAATCTATCTACCTGCAACACAGGAGCCACAGGAGACTCGGGTTCGATCCCTGGATGGATCAGCAAGATCCCCTGAAGGGGATGGCAACCCACTCTAATATTCTTGCCTGGAGAATCCCATCAACAGAGGAGTCTGGGGGGCTACAGTTCATAGCCTCGCAAAGAGTCGGACATGACTGAGGTGACTTAGCATGCACTCACACAACATAAAGCAAGCACATATTTTTCTTTAAATATTTAAAAGTTAAAGTATATACTCGCACCAACAAAAAAGACAAAGATCAGTTACAGCAGTTGATAACGGTGGGAGGAGCATAAAAGGCTGGGTAAAGAATATATAGTATTGTTTCCTTTTCTGAAAATTAGATATGGCAAACAAAGAAAGCTAGGATTAACACAGAAGCCTCAATTATAAATGAGACTGACAACTATTTCAACTGTAATTACACAGTCTTAGAAATATATGATATTCATGATATTTACTTTCAATTTAATTTTACAGGTAAAATAAGACAATCTATTAAGTTTATAAAATCTATAATCACTTAATTTTGAAAAAAAAACACAAATACATGTGATAAAACAAGTTTTAATTAATGTATTTCAGGATGAATTGTTAAACATGAAGCAATTTCATTTAAGGAATTTAAAGGCTTAAAATAGCTGCATGTCAGGTTATCTCCTTAGGGAAAATATAGCCTGAAAATTAGGAACATGGTAAAATTAGGATTTTACAAACCTCACTAGACAGTTTTTTTATGTCTCAAGTTTATCATGTGGACAAAGGAGGAAGTGAAGGAAGAGAAGTAACTAACAGCAAATTTCACTTAATGCTGTCAGAAAAAAATGTTGACAAAATATTTTGTAAATAAAATCTTTTGTTCAAGCAGCAGGGGGAGCTAATGCATTGTTATTTCATTTTTTCTTTAAGTGTAGATATGTTTTCAGTGGCTATGTACAAAGAACTTAATTTTAAAATTACAAATTGTATGCATTACCTTATCATTTAATGATTGTTAAAAGTTTTAATTGAGCAGAACAGGTTAAATGTATAAAGTTGGCATAATTTATTATTGTATGCTATTTTGTTTCAATTTTTTAATTTGGATCCAAATTAAGGAAAAAGGACAGAAAAAGTAAAATAGAAACAGGAATGATGGTAGTTTACAAAAACCATGTTTCAAGGTCTCATATACTTTCTAGAGCTATAACACAATTTTGGCTCTGAAACTTTTTAGGGCCAAAGCAGAGGGGAGAACTAATATGCAGTGTTATTATGCTAATTTGAAAAGAAATATTTTTATTTACACATTTAGTAGTATCCTACTGATGTCGATTTTTCTATCAAAATCAAGAATTAATCAGACTCTGAATCTCCTGTATCTCCCAGAGCAGACAAATCTTTCAGCATACTTTAACAATATACTGCATCATCAATTTACATTTGAATATTTTTTGAAATCCTTTTGACTGATTTGGGTATGTCTGTATCCTCTTCTATCATTGTGTTTCTGATTGCTGATGAATAATTTCTTGGCAGTTAAATTAATGTAATATTATTACATGCTATTTTGAAAGATGTTTAACACTTTAACACATTTGCAACATTAGTAATAACATTCCCCTAGCCAATACATTAAAAGTGAGCCAACTATATTATTTAAATACTGCAGCTATAAACATTATAGTAAAAAGGTCAGATAATAAAAAGCTGGACTGCCTGGTTTTCCTATTTGCACTTTGAGAAAGTACTTCAAGAGTGATTTTTTTTACTCAAAAGGTCTGAATGAATAAGAAGAAATCAAAAGCCTTAAAGGCAGACCATCCTCTACATATATTCTTGCTAACTTTCTAATTTCACTCTTTCATAATTGCCAAAATGATTTTTAAGAATTCAAGGGTCATGTCACTCCTTTTCATTGACTTTCCAGCTTTTTCAGGAAAATGATCAGTCCTTGATTTGTCTTAAAAAAACAGAAATGATCTAATCAACACCCATCTTTCTAGCCTCAAATCTGGTCAAATTCCCTCTTGATCCCTGCACTTCAATCATAGAAATCTTCTAGTTTCATGGAGATATATCACATTCTTTCTACCACAGGGCCTTTGAATATGCTGGTCCCAAAGCTCGGAATGTCCTCTGTCTGGCACTACCTGGGTTACTCATCTACCATATCTCCACAAAAGTCACTTCCTCAGGAAAGCCTTTGCCTTACAACAATCCCCTGTGCACGTCCTACCTTCATGGCCCCGTATATGATTCCTTTTTTCCCACTTATGCAGCTAATAATTTAATATTTATGATTGAACACTATCCTGAAAGCTTCAAAAGGAAAGAACATTTCTCTTCTGCTCTTTGTTGTATTTCCTGAGCCTGTTACAGGGCCCGTCATGTCTTAGTTGGTTTGAACTGGCATAACAAAATACCACAGACTGGGTGGCTTAGACAACAGACATGTATTCCTCACAATCCTGGAGGCTAGAAGCTGAAGATCAAAGCTCCAGCATGCTTTGGTACTGGTAGGAACTCTCCTTTTAGTTTGTAGATAGCTGCCTTCTTTCTGTGTCATCACATGGAAAGAGAAAGAGAGAAATCTCTTTCTCTTATAAGCCACAGTCTTACTGGATTAAGGCCCCATCCTTATGACCTCATGTAACCTTAATAACCTCCTAAAGACCCGTCTCCAGATACAGTCACTTTAGGGTTTAGAACTCACAACTACAAAGAATACTGACCAATGATCTCCTCTTTGCTAAAACCAAAGCACGCTTTAAATTCTCATTCAGAATCTCTACATTTGGCCATACAGTTTGTACATTTTTGTACAAATCTGGGGGCACCTTTCACAGACTAGCACCTTCTAGAATTATGTAGTATACAACTTGCACATTAAGCAGTATCTGGTCTTCTACATCTCCCTATAGCATTCAATACTACTAACCAATACTTCCTTCTGGAAGACATTCATTGCTTGACTTCCATTAACACTGTATCTTGATTTTCACTCCTGTATTTCTCACTATTCTTTTTTTCCTATTTTGTAATTTTTTTTTTCTGTCTATCCCTTAAATGTTCCTAGGCTCCTTCCTTTCTCTTTCCATGCACACTCTGCATAGTGATCTCATCTACTTTCACTCACCATTTAAATGCTGATGACTCCCAAAACCACATTTTTAGTTCAGATGTCTGTTCTGAATCCCATATCCATAGAACCAGCAGCCTCCTAGATCTCTCTATTTAAATGTCTTTTAGGCCACAGAAACTTGTCCAAAACTGTGTCAAAGCTAAGAAATTAAAACTGAGGACACCATCTCTACCCGGAAACCCCACCCCATCAGACTTCACAAACGGAGGTCAACTTTGTTATGTTCTGCTTTTAGGGTTTTCATTGTTATTTTGCTTTCTGTTTTGGTTCTTGCCCACATTGCAGGTATCTCAAGCCTGAAGGTAGAGAAGAAGCTCATTTTTGTACCTGTGAACATTGTAGACTGTCTCAGAATTCCATTCTAAATTCCCAGTCACATGCCTTATTACATGCCAGTGGCTGGAAAACTAAAGCTCAAATGTCCCAGATTCTCTTACAGTTCAAGTTCCACGTATGACCCAGCTTCCACCAATCTGATACATGGATCAATATTATGAAAAAAGAAGTCATGAGAATATTTCTGCTATTTCTTTTAACAAGGTTAACTCTGAAGGTATTTGGTTGGTCTGCAGTTCATTCCTAGTTCTGTGGGCACTGAGAGCCAAGTGTGAGGCTTTCATTTTCTGGCACTGGTCAGGGCTAAACAACTGTGGTCCTAGAACCAACAGTTCCTCAGTGAATGCTATTTCCTCAGTGTCCTGATCCTCTATGTCCTTCTGAGGGCCATTTCATACCTGCGTGGGATGATGAAGAAAGGAGACAAAGTCCAGGCTTTGCTCAGCGTTGGGAGACTCTAAGGGGGAACTCCTACAAAAAGCAGGGTTATAACATCAGCATAAGGGTGAATGAGAAATAAACCTGTTGTTCAGAAAAACAAAAGAAAAAGCTTGTCTGTCTCAATTTTGTTATTCAGTAGGAGGAAAGGGGAAAAAAAGAAAAACTTTCCCTCAGGGGTACTGAAGAATTTTTTAAGAAAAAAAATATAGAACATAAAGGAGATGACTAATAAATCCATCTACCTTATATCAAAAATTCTGTTCATCAAAAGATACTACAAAGAGTGAAATAAAAGTTACATAAACTAGTAAAAGATGTCTGCAGTACAATAACAAAAATTAGTATTCAGAATATGTAAAGAGCTCCCCAAAATCAAAACTGCACAACAGAAAAACAGAAAAGGGGGAAAAAAAAAAGACATTTCACAGGAAACACATAGAGACTTAAACAATGAGAAGATGTTAAATGTTGGAAAAGATGTGGAATCACAGCAATGTTTAACCACTACTCACAGACTGACACTTGAAAACAACTTAGCATCGCCCAGTAAAGGTGAAGATGCACATGTCCTGTGATGCATGCTCCACTTCCAGTGCAGACCCCTGCCCATGTTTACCAAGATACGGACAAGAAGACTCATAGCAGCACAGCTTGTCAGAGCACAACAGCTAGATAGAACTCAGTGGCAGAACGCATTACAAATTGTGATATATTAATACACTAGAATACTATATAGAAGGGAAAAATGAGCTATACTACAGGCTGATATTACTAAAAGCAGCAATTTCCAGCAGAATGCCTACCTACATTGTGATTTCATCTACAGAAAGTAGACCAAAAAAAAAAAAAAAAAAAAAACACTTTCAGAAACAAGTAAAACACTTATTTTATACATAGATATATTTTAAATTATACTGTTAATAGGTAATAAATTAAGGTAATTGGATAGGTGATAAATTTAGCATTCCTTCAGCATGAAGTAAAAATATGAGTGCTCAGTCATGTCTGACTCTTTGTGATCCCATGGACCATAGCCCGCCAGGCTCCACTGTCCATGGAATTCTCCAGGCAAGAATCCTGGCGTGGGTAGCCATTCCCTTCTCCAGGGGATCTTCCTGACCCAGGGATCCAACCCAGGTCTCCCCCACTACTGGCAGATTCTTTAACATGTGAGCCACCAGGGAAGCCCCTCTTTCAGCCCAGCATCTTATAAATTACTTTTAGACTCCAATATTTTATTTTATTGTTTCCTTTAATTAAAACAGATCCTTCTATGTTCCTCTTTAATATTTACACCAAATATATGTGTCCTAATGCAAAAGATGTTTGTATAGTTTAAAGAAATCTTTAAAGAGACACAAACACCAATACATACACCCACTACCCAGTTTAATGAGTACATTACCACTACTTTAAAAACCCTCTCAGGATCCCCCTCTATTTACACATTCCTCCTTCTCCCTGGAGTTAACAGTGATATTGAATTATTCCTGAGACAGCCTTTTAATAGGTTTAAAATATGTATGTTTTATGTGCATATAATATAAAACCTCCTAGAGAACCAGAAAGATTTTTCAATTCTGTATCACTCTCTTCCACAACCTATCCCTCTATACCCTAGTGCAGTGTTTGAATTTCTCTTGCTCATGATACCCTGAGGGAGGAGCAAAGGCACGAAAAAGAGTGTGGGGGTCAGAACTCTCACAGTCAGATTTAATTTTAACTGCACTGCTTAGTAACAGTACAATCAGATTCAATATATTTAATCTTCTGTGGCTCAGTTTCCTTATCTATAAAAAGGAGACGATAGCTTATTTCCTTCAAGACAATCTTTCTATCTTTATATTATCAGGAATGAATAATATAAAACACTTAAAACAATGTTTAACCAATAAGCAGAAGATTAAGAAGAGGTGGCAGGAATACACAGGAGAACTATACAAAAAAGATCCTCATGACCCAGATAACCACAATGGTGTGATCACTCACCTAGAGCCAGACATCCTGGAATGCAAATTCAAATGGGTTTTAGGAACCATCACTACAAACAAAGCTAGTGGAGGTGATGGAATTCCAGTTGAGCTATTTTAAATCCTAAAAGATGATGCTGTGAAAGTGCTGCACTCAATATGCCAGCATTTGGAAAACTCAGCAGTGGCCACAGGAATGGAAAGGGTCAGTTTTCATTCCAATCCCAAAGAAAGGCAATGCCAAAGAATGTTCAAACTACCACACAATTGCACTCATCTCACACACTAGCAAAGTAATGCTCAAAATTCTCCAAGCCAGGCTTCAAAAGAACATGAACCATGAATTTCCAGATGTTCAAGCTGGATTTAGAAAAGGCAGAGGAATCAGAGATCAAATTGCCAACAGCCATTGGATCATCAAAAAAGCAAGAGAGTTCCACAAAAACATTTACTTCTGCTTTATTGACTACATCAAAGCCTTTGACTGCGTGGATCAAAGCAACCTGTGGAAAAAATTTTTTATTCAAGAGATGCGAATACCAGACCATCTTACCTGCCTTCTGAGAAATCTGCATGCAGGTCAGGAAGCAACAGTTAGAACCAGACATGCAAAAATGGACTGGTTCCAAATTGGGAAAAGAGTACGTCAAGGCTATATATTGTCATCTGCTTATTTCACATGATTCAGAGTACATCATGTGAAATGCCAGGCTGGATGAAGCACAAGCTGGAATCAAGTTTGCCAGGAGAAATATCAATAACTGCATATCTCAGATATGCAGATGACACCACCCTTATGGCAGAAAGTGAAGAGGAACTAAAAAGCCTCTTGATGAAAGTGAAAGTGGAGAGTGAAAAAGTTGGCTTAAAGCTCAACATTCAGAAAATGAAGATCATGGCATCCAGCCCCATCACTTCATGGGAAATAGATGGGGAAACAGTGGAAACAGTGTCAGACTTTATTTTTCTGGGCTCCAAAATCACTGCAGATGGTGACTGCAGCCATGAAATTAAAAGACGCTTACTCCTTGGAAGGAAAGTTATGACCAACCTAGATAGCATATTCAAAAGCAGAGACATTACTTTGCCAACAAAGGTTCGTCTAGTCAAGGCTATGGTTTCTCCTGTGGTCATGTATGGATGTGAGAGTTGGACTGTGAAGAAGGCTGAGCGCCGAAGAATTGATGCTTTTGAACTGTGGTGTTGGAGAAGACTCTTGAGAGTCCCTTGGACTGCAAGGAGATCCAACCAGTCCATTCGGAAGATCAGTCCTGGGATTTCTTTGGAAGGAATGATGCTAAAGCTGAAACTCCAGTACTTTGGCCACCTCATGTGAAGAGTTGACTCATTGGAAAAGACTCTGATGCTGGGAGGGATTGGGGGCAGGAGGAGAAGGGGACGACAGAGGATGAGATGGCTGGATGGCATCACTGACTCTATGGACGTGAGTCTGGGTGAACTCCGGGAGTTGGTGATGGACAGGGAGGCCTGGCGTGCTGTGATTCATGGGGTCACAAAGAGTCGGACACGACTGAGCGACTGAACTGAACTGAACTGAACTGATGGCAGAAAGTGGAGAAGAACTAAAGAGCCTCTCGATGAAGTGAAAGAGGAGAGTGAAAAAGTTGGCTTAAAACTCAACATTCAGAAAACTAAGATCATGGCATCTGGTCCCATCACTTCATGGCAAATAGACAGAGAAACAGTGGAAACAGTGAGAGAGACTTTATTTTTTTGGGCTCAAGAATCACTGCAGATGATGACTGCAGCCATGAAATTAAAAGACATTTGCTCCTTAGAAGAAAAGCTATGACCAACCTAGACAGCATAGTAAAAAGCAGAGACATTACTTAGCTGACAAAGGTCCATCTAGTCAAAGCTATGGGTTTTCCAGTAGTCATGTATGGATGTGACAGCTGGACTATAAAGAAAGCTGAGCACCAAATAACTGATGGTTTTGAACTGTGGTGTTGGAGAAGACTCTTGAGAATCCCTTGGAGTGCAAGGAGATCCAACCAGTCAATTGTAAAGGAAATCAGTCCTGAATATTCACTGGAAGGACTGATGCTGAAGCTGAAACTCCAGTACCTTGGCCACATGATGCGAAGAACTGACTCATTGGAAAAGACCATGATGCTGGGAAAGATTGAAGGCAAGAGGAGAAGGGAACCACAGAAGATGAGATAGTTGGATGGTATCACCAACTAGATGGACATGAGTTTGAGGAAGCTCTGGGAGTTGGTGGTGGACAGGGAAACCTGGTATGCTGCAGTCCATGGGGTCGTAAAGAGTTGGACATGACTGAGCAACTGAACTGAACTGAACCAACAATAAGCATCAAAAAATGTATTGGACATCATTTTCACTAGGGAAAATCAAATTAAACACATAATGATATACCACTATATCTACCACAATGTCCAAAATTACAAAGTCTGAAAATACCACATGTAGAGAAAGATATTGAGCAACTAGAATTCTCATCATTTCTGTTGGAAATGAACATTTTCTTTGGAAAACTACAAGCAGTTTCTAAAAACTTTAAAATACACCTACTGTATAATTCCCTCATCATTCCTATATATATATATATCAAAAAGAAGTAACAAAACACAAACACAGAGTCTTTTTATAAGAATACTGATAGCAGTTTAATTCATAACCCCAAAATGAAAACTATATCTATCAGCATAAAAAACTGATAAACTGTGGTATATTCATTAATGGCATACTACTCAGGAAAAAGGAAGCAAACCACTACATATAAAACATAAATGAACCTCTAAAACATTATGCTGAGCAAAATAAGTCAGGTACAAAAGAGTATGTGATTTCTTCTGAATGAAGGTCAGGAACAGGCAAAAGCAGTCGGCAGTGATAGACATTAATACAGTGGTTTCCATGTGAGGGGGTGAACATTGCCTGAAAACAGACAAGATAGATTTCTGGGGTGATGAAAACATCATACATCTTGATCTGATTAATAGCAGGGCTGAAAAAATTTATCAAGCTATACTATACCCAATAAATACTCACCATGAAAACTTTTATTCCAATTAAAATGTTTTCAGTTTTTTAAAAGTATCTGACATGCAGTAAGCATGCCACCAAAGTCTTTCACTATTACCAGTTCAAGTTGGCTAATCTGTGAGAGTGGATAGGAAATAATCATGATCAAATGAGGCAAAAAAGAAAACAAAACAGTCACTCAAAGAAGGGGAAAACAATGACAGGTAATTATAACCACTCTCTGCTAAACTGAGACTTCCCTGTAAAGTCCACGGATAACTATCTAGTATGGACTTCTTTGATATTTCCTCTTGCATATTGCTCTCAGTATATTCATATGTATTCACATGTGATCAGTTCAGTTCAGTTGCTCAGTCCTCTCTGACTCTTTGCAACCCCATGGACTGCAGCACTCCAGGCTTTCCTGTCCATCACCAACTCCCAGAGCTTGCTCAAACTCATGTCCATCTAGTTGGTGATGATATCCAATCATGTCATCCTCTGTTGTCCCCGTTTCTTCCTGCCTTCAATCTTGCCCAGCATCAGGATCTTTTCCGATGAGTAAGTTCTTCACATCAGGTGGCCAAAGTATTAGAGTTTCAGCTTCAGCATCAGTCCTTCCAATGAATATTCAGGACTGATTTCCTTTACAATTGACTGGTTGGATCTCCTTGCAGTCCAAGGGACTCTCAAGAGTCTTCTCCTTTGACTGTATAATATATACACCTATATAAACATACAGGTGTACATACAATATATGTCTAATATATATTGGGGCTTCACAGGTGGCGCAGTGGTAAAGAATCCACTTGCCAAAGCAGGAGACACAGAGACACAACTTCCATCCCTGGGTGGAAAAGATTCCCTGGAGAAGGAAATGGTAACCCACTTCAGTATTCTTGACTGGGAAATCCCATGGACAAAAGAGCCAGGCAGGCTACAGTCCAAGGGGATGCAAAAGAGTCAGACATGACTGAGTGACTAAATAACAACAAAATCAACAACAATATATGTTTAATATATATATATATATATATATATATAATATACATATAAAAACATTTTATACTTTTTTTTAAATTTAATTGTGTGGTGATGACTAAGGTTCACTCACAGTAGGGATTAAAAAAAAAAAAAAAAACCATGGACTATTATCTTCAACTTAGGTCTGTGATACTGCACTTAAAACTTTAAGGTCAGGAACATACCTCAACATAATAAAAGCTATATATGACAAACCCACAGCAAACATTATCCTAAATGGTGAAAAATTGAAAGCATTTCCCCTAAAGTCAGGAACAAGACAAGGGTGCCCACTTTCACCACTACTATTCAACATAGTTTTGGAAGTTTTGGCCACTGCAATCAGAGAAGAAAAAGAAATAAAAGGAATCCAAATTGGAAAAGAAGAAGTAAAACTCTCACTGTTTGCAGATGACATGATCTTCTACATAGAAAACCCTAAAGATTTCACCAGAAAATTACTAGAACTAATCAGTGAATATAGTAAAGTTGCAAGATATAAAATCAACACACAGAAATCCCTTGCATTCCTATACACTGATAATGAGAAAATAGAAAGAGAAATTAAGGAAACAATCCCATTCACCATTGCAACGAAAAGAATAAAATACTTCGGAATATATCTACCTAAAGAAACTAAAGACCTATATATAGAAAACTATAAAATACTGGTGAAAGAAATCAAAGAGGACACTAATAGATGGAGAAATATACCATGTTCATGGATTGGAAGAATCAATATAGTGAAAATGAGTATACTACCCAAAGCAATCTATAGATTCAATGTAATCCCTATTAAGCTACCAATGGTATTTTTCACAGAGCTAGAACCAATAACTTCACAATTTCTATGGAAATACAAAAAACCTTGAATAGCCAAAGCAATCTTGAGAAAGAAGAATGGAACTGGAGGAATCAATCTGCCTGACTTCAGGCTCTACTACAAAGCCACAGTCATCAAGACAGTATGGTAGTGGCACAAATACAGAAATATTGATAAATGGAACAAAATAGAAAGCCCAGAGATAAATCCATGCACCTATGGACACCTTATCTTTGACAAAGGAGGCAAGAATATACAATGGATTAAAGACAATCTCTTTAACAAGTGGTGCTGGGAAATCTGGTCAACCACTTGTAAAAGAATGAAACTAGAACACTTTATAACATCATACACAAAAATAAACTCAAAATGGATTAAAGATCTAAATGTAAGACCAGAAACTATAAAACTCCTAGAGGAGAACATAGGTAAAACACTCTCTGACATACATCACAGCAGGATCCTCTATGACCCACCTCCCAGAATATTGGAAATAAAAGCAAAAATAAACAAATGGGACCCAATTAAACTTAAAAGCTTCTGCACAACAAAGAAAACTATAAGCAAGATGAAAAGACAGCCTTCAGAATGGGAGAAAATACTAGCAAATGAAGCAACTGACAAACAACTAATCTCAAAAATATACAAGCAACTCCTATAGCTCAATTCCAGAAAAATAAATGACCCAATCAAAAAATGGGCCAAAGAACTAAATAGACATTTCTCCAAAGAAGACACACACGTGGCTAACAAACACATGAAAAGATGCTCAACATCACTCATTATCAGAGAAATGCAAATCAAAACCACAATGAGGTACCATTTCACACAAGTCAGAATGGCTGAGATCCAAAGTCTACAAGCAATAAATGCTGGAGAGGGTGTGGAGAAAAGGGAAGCCTCTTACACTGTTGGTGGGAATGCAAACTAGTACAGCCACTATGGAGAACAATGTGGAGATTCCTTAAAAAACTGGAAATAGAACTGCCTTATGATCCAGCAATCCCACTGCTGGGCATACACACTGAGGAAACCAGAAGGGAAAGAGACACGTGTACCCCAATATTCACTGCAGCACTGTTTATAATAGCCAGGACATGGAAGCAACCTAGATGTCCATCAGCAGATGAATGGATAAGAAAGCTGTGGTACATATACACAATGGAGTATTACTCAGCCATTAAAAAGAATACATTTGAATCACTTCTAATGAGGTGGATGAAATTGGAGCCTATTATACAGAATGAAGTAAGCCAGAAAGAAAAACACCAATACAGTATACTAACTCATATATATGGAATTGAGAAAGATGGTAATGATAACCCTGTATGCGAGACAGCAAAAGAGACACAGATGTATAGAACAGTCTTTTGGACTCTGTGGGAGAGGGAGAGGGTGGAATGATTTGGGAGAATGGCATTGAAACATGTATAACATCATATATGAAACGAATAGCCAGTCCAAGTTCGATGCATGATACTGGTTGCTTGGGGCTGGTGCACTGGGACGACCCAAAGGGATGGTACAGGGAGGGTGAGGGAGGGCAGATCGGGATGGGGAACACGTGTATACCTGTGGCGGATTCATGTTGATGTATGGCAAAACCAATACAATATTGTAAAGTAATTAACCTCCAATTAAAATAAATAAATTTATATTGAAAAAAAACTTTAAGGTCACATTATTGTTAGTAGCTGGAGGTAAAATGATGGTAACTGTGGAAGGTTGGATGCCTTTTGAAATCCACTCTGAATTGTTTTCCGTGGATAAGGTAAAATAAGGTAAAAGCCGTCAGGTATGGAAGGAATATGGGTCCATGTGTAGACGTGTCCCCAGCATTCCTATACTAGGAAATCATTTGAACATGGTACAGTTAGCAGTACTCACCTTAGTCACTTGATTCTCAAGATATTCCATGAAACAACCAGAACTTGCTATACATTTTCTACATTTCCAACAACGAAGAATACTTATGTCTTCTTGATTATGATTTTTAGTTACCAATTCTTTGCTTCTCTTCATCTGTGGAAAAATTAATGCATTTTTAGAATGTTAAACCATGTCAGATTAAACCTGATTTTCTAAACCTTTTGAACAGCATCAGCTACATGTGTACCAGAAAGAATTATCATTTATTGAGGTACCTACTACTATTAGGCTATGGGTGCTCTATAAACTATACCCATGATAATCATGCAGTATATTAGTGACTACCAGCTTACTTTTGCAAAACATTTTATTTCTTTCCATCTGTCTTCACTAGAAGTTGTAAAAGGCAACTGCCAAAGAGTTAATTAAAGTTACTGTGGTTAAAAGGGTCATAACAAATAATTTTATTCTTATAAATAGGATGTTTATTAAATTTTAAATATAATAGGATTTACTGAGTTATAGTTATTTCTGTGAAAACTGGAAGTAATTGCTTCAAATTAATGGGAAAAATCCTGTATCCTAAATGCAATAATTTTTCTTGTATACTGTATTCAGTAGAACAATATTACATCTTGTGGTATGTGCAATCAAACAAAAAGACTTAGATAATAACCCTAACATTTTTTAGCCTATTTTTATACCTGAGATTTTATGTTAGTACTGAGATTTAGATGAGTTTGAGGAAAGTTTCACACTAATAAGGATTCCAAATTGCAGTGTATTTAAGAATCTGCCTGGTAACTAATCATCATTAAAAAAGGAACTGTTAATTTATTAAGCTGTACACTAGGGCCTGCCTAGTTCCTTGGCCACAGTTCCTCATTTGCTAGCTCTTTAGTATTTCATTTATTTAACAAACATTTACTGAGAGCTAACCAACCATATGCCACACAATGAGTCAAACTCTGGAGGCACAATGATGAGCAAAACTTATTTTCTGTCACAGACTTCACTATGCTTTCTACATCAACAGCTTTCAACCCTGGCTCATTAGAATCACTTAAGTTTTAAAAAATAATGATGTCCAGGCCAAGTTCCACTCATAGCAATTTTGACTTTTTCTGAGATGGAGAGGGAGTTAGGAACAGGTACATTTTATTAAAAAGTTCCCCAGGTGATCCTCTAATGTGGCCAGGATGAGGACAGGCTGTGTTAATACACAAACAATTAACTAAAATGTACTAATAACAGCTGAAAGGACAAGAGAGGGAATATAGATGGACTTTAGCCAAATTTAAAGGAAGGATTTGAGGAACTCTGCCTGGAAGGGCACAGCATGCCACTCTTGAAGCCAATCTAGCTCTGACCTTCAAGTGCTAGGCAGCAGTTCAGTCTTCACTGGCATCTTCAGAACCCATCTTGGCCCAGATGAACACTCCATTTAAAGTCCGTCCTCAATGATCATCAATAACATCTGAATTTGCAAATACCCTGACCTCTTCCTCCTCCTCCTTTACTTAGCTTCACTCGCACTCCATCCATCTCTCAATTGTCTTATTGGCATCTCTACTCAACTCCCTTTAAACCACCAGTAGTTCCCAACCAGGAGTGGGGCTTGTAGGGAGGGGCTATCAGAATCAACAAAGGAGAAACTCCATACCTGCCTATGCTCTCCCTCTCCCTGAGATCCATCCACACCTCCCCATTTCTCCCCTTCCTCCAGGCGGTTCCACACCCTCTTGCAGTGGGATCATGCAATTAGAAAAAGCCCTACTGGTGATTCTAATAAGTTTTCACTGAAAATCTGAGAATTATACTGTGTGACAACTCTTTTATGGCAATGATTTTTAAATCTATATATCTAGTTTGATTTTTTTTCCCAAAGCTCTAGACCAATAATTTCAACTTCTGAATGTCAAATGCTATCTCTACATGAATCTTCCTTAGGGCCTTTGTACTGGCTGTTTGCTCTGTCTACCCTGTATGGTAGCCACTTGTTAGACGTGTTATTAAGCATTCGAAATGTGGCTAATCTAAACTGACATGCACAGTAGGTGTAAAACATACACGGGATTTTGAATACCATATAGAAAAATAGGAATGTTAAATATCTTAATAGTGTTCATATTTATTTCATGTTGAAATCAAAATTTTAATATGCTGTTAAAAATATACTGTAAAAATATTTCATGTTTCTTTTTACTTTTTGAATATCACCTCAAAGTCATATCCTCATAAGTACAGTTTAAGAAGCACTTTAGAAGCACCTAGGGAGTTTATTTAAATGTAGGTCACAGTTCCAGAAAATCTAATTCAATGTTTCTAAGGTAGGACTCTGTGTATTTAACAAGCATACTAGGTGATTCTATTACAGGTGATCTGAAGATCACACTCGGGGGGACACAATACAGTCTAAGCTCTATTTGCAACAACATGAACAAACCTTCAGAGTATTAACCTTAGTGGAATAAGTATTTGACAGAGAAAGGCAAATACCCTATGCTATCACTTACCTGTAGAATCTAAAAAATAAAACAAATCAATGTATATAACAAAAGAAAACCATATTCACAGATATAGAGAACAAATTCAGTAGTTACCAGTGGGGAGAAGGAAAGGGGGAAAGACAGGACTATGGGAGTAAGAGGTACCACTATGCATAACATATATAAGCAACAAGGATACATTGTACAGCACAGAAAAACAGCCATTATATGGTTATAACTTTAAATAAATATAATCTGTAAAAATACTGAATCGCTATGTTGTACACATGAAACAAACATTAAGTCCAATTCTTTGTGACCCTGTGGACTGTAGCCTGCCAGGTTCCTCTGTTCATGGGATTCTCTTGGCAAGAATACTGGAGTAGGTTGCCACGCCCTCCCTCTAGGGGATCTTCTCAACACAAGAGATGGAACCCACGTCTCTTAGCCTCCTGCACTGGCAGGAAGGTTCTTTACCACTACTGCCACCTGACCAGCCAAAAGCAACTACACTTTAATTAAAAACAAACAGTCTAAGCTTCTTAAGATGTCAAAAAAGGTTCATTAGGTAGCACAAAGGATTCCTGTGACAGAACTGTTATGTATCTGATTGTGGTTTGCTCATATGAATCCACACATGTGAAAAGACTGCATAGAACTAAATATACACAAACACAAGTGTGTGCAACTGTTAAAATCTGAATAAAGTAGACTGTTTGAAGGGTATACAGGATTTCTCTGTGAATCTGTAATTCATAATTCACAACTGAACCTACACATATTTCAAAGAGTTAAAAATAAACTTTTACCATGGACATTAAAACCTCAAAATTTTAAAAACTCATTACATTTTTTACCAATTTAACTGTCCTGACATATGTGTATAATCTTCTGTATCTTTCCCCTATATTTTTAGCTGCATAATTTTTAATTGCCTCTTCATACCACAATTTTGCAATATTTTCTAAAAAGAATAAAAAGATCATTTAGTCTTTCCTCTTTAAAAAACAAAAAGTCCCTTTAAATCCTTTAAAACCCAACTCCAAACTAGCTCTCAAGTCTTGGTGTCCCCTCCATGAACACTCCATATAAACACTATGCAGATTTTTGTGCAGTTTCTAAAAATACCTTTTTCTGCTTTCCCACTTCCAAATTTGCTATTCTCTCTTCTTGTAAATCACTTCTTTTTCCTCTGACTTTAAGAAATACTTTCTATCATTTAAGGCTGAGCTCAAAATCTTTTTTTACAGACACTCCCCAGAAAACAATTCTTCCCTCTTCTGTGTTTCCATGCAATGCTGCATGTGCCTCAACAGCAATACTAGTCAAGTTCTAGTACACTTATGTGTGTATGTGTCTTATTAATTAATGGTGATATCCTAAAAAGCACCATATTCTATTCAAACCTGCATTTTACAATCAAATACTGTACCTGGCACCAAAAATCACAGTCACAAGTGTTCACTGAAATCAAATCAACAAGTCTTGGCACCTCAGTTCAGTCACTCAGTAGTGTCCAACTCTTTGAGACCCCATGAATCACAGCACACCAGGCCTCCCTGTCCATCACCAACTCCCAGAGTTCACCCAAACCCATGTCCATTGAGTCGGTCATGCCATCCAACCATCTCATTCTCTATCGTCCCCTTCTCCTCCTGCCCTCAATATTTCCCAGCATCAGGGTCTTTCCAAATGAGTCAGCTCTTTGTATCAGGTGGCCAAAATATTGGAGTTTCAGGTTCAGCATCAGTCCTTCCAATGAACACCCAGGACTGATGTCCTTTAGGATGGACTGGTTGGATCTCCTTGCAGTCCAAGGTACTTTCAAGGGTCTTCTCCAACACGACAGTTCAAAAACATCAATTCTTTGGCGCTCAGCTTTCTTTATAGTCCAACTCTCACATCCATACGTGACCACTGGAAAAACCATAGCCTTGACTAGATGGACCTTTGTTGGCAAAGTAAGGTCTCTGCTTCTGAATATGCTGTCTAGGTTGGTCATAACATTCCTTCCAAGGAGTAAGCATCTTTTAATTTCATGGCTGCAGTCACCATCTGCAGTGATTTTGGAGCCAAGAAAAATAAAGCCAGCCACTGTTTCCATATCTATTTCCCATGAAGTGACGGGACCAGATGCCATGATCTTAGTTTTCTGAATGTTGAGTTTTAAGCCAACTTTTTCACTCTCCTCTTTCACTTTCAAAACAGGCTCTTTAGTTCTTCTTTGGTTTCTGCCATAAGGGTGGTGTCATCTGCATATCTGAGGTTATTGATATTTCTCCCGGCAATCCTGATTCCAGCTGTGCTTCCTCCAGCCCAGAGTCTCTCATGATGTACTCTGAATATAAGTTAAATAAACAGGGTGACAATATACAGCCTTGATGTACTCCTTTTCCTATTTGGAACCAGTTTGTTGTTCTATGTCCAGTTCTAACTGTTGCTTTCCGACCTGCATACAGGTTTCTCAAGAGGCAGGTCAGGTGGTCTGGTATTCCCATCTCTTTCAGAATTTTCCACAGTTTATTGTGATCCACACAGTCAAATGCTTTGGGGTAGTCAATAAAGCAGAAGTAGATGTTCTTCTGGAACTCTCTTGCTTTTTCAATGATCCAGCAAATGTTGGCAATTTGATCTCTGGTTCCTCTGCCTTTTCTAAAACCAGCTGGAACATCTGGAAGTTCATGATTCAGGTATTGCTGAAGTCTGGCTTGGAGAATTTTGAGCATTACTTTACTAGCGTGTGAGATGAGTACAATTGTACAGTAGTGTGAGCACTCTTTGGCATTGCCTTTCTTTGGGATTGGAATGAAAACTGACCTTTTCCAGTCCTGTGGCCACTGCTGAGTTTTCCAAATTTGCTGGCATATTGAGTGCAGCACTTTCACAGCATCATCTTTCAGGATTTGAAATAGCTCAACTGGTATTCCATTACCTCCACTAGCTTTGTTCACAGTGATGCTTCCTAAGGCCCACTTGACTTCACATTCCAGGATGTCTGGCTCTAGGTGAGTGATCACACCATCGTGATTATCTGGGTTGTGAAGATCTTTTTTGTACAGTTCTTCTATGTATTCTTGCCATCTCTTCTTAATATCTTCTGCTTCTGTTAGGTCCATACCATTTCTGTCCTTTATTGAGCCCATCTTTGCAAGAAATGTTCCCTTGGTATCTCTAATTTTCTTGAAGAGATCTCCATAGTCTTTCCCATTCTATTGTTTTCCTCTATTTCTTTGCATTGATCACTGAGGAAGGCTTTCTTATCTCTCCTTGCTATTCTTTGGAACTCTGCATTCAAATGGGTATATCTTTCCTTTTCTCTTTTGTGTCCCTTCTTTTCACAGCTATTTGTAAGGCCTCCCCAGACAGCCATTTTGCTTTATTGCATTTCTTTTTCTTTGGGATGGTCTTGATTCCTGTCTCCTATACAATGTCACAAACTTCCACCCATAGTTCATCAGGCACTCTGTCTATCAGATCTAGTCCCTTAAATCTATTTCTCACTTCCACTGTATAGTCATAAGGGATCTGATTTAGGTCATACCTGAATGGTCTAGTGGTTTTCTCCACTTTCTTCAATTTCAGTCTGAATTTGGCAATAAGGAGTTCATGATCTGAGCCACAGTCAGCTCCCAGTCTTGTTTTTTCTGACTGTATAGAGCTCGTCCATCTTTGGCTGCAAAGAATATAATCAATCTGATTTTGGTGTCGACCATCTGGTGATGTCCACGTGTAGAGTCTTCTCTTGTGTTGTTGGAAGAGGGTGTTTGTTATGACCAGTGCGTTCTCTTGGCAGAACTCTATTAACCTTTGCCCTGCTTCATTCTGTACTCCAAGGCCAAATTTGCCTGTTACTCCAGGTGTTTCTTGACATCCTATTTTTGCATTCCAGTCCCCTCTAATGAAAAGGACATCTTTTTTGGGTGTTAGTTCTAGAAGGTCTTGTAGGTCTTTATAGAACTGTTCAACTTCAGCTTCTTCAGTGTTACCGGTCGGGGCATAGACTTGGATTACTGTGATGTTGAATGGTTTGCCTTGGAAATGAACAGAGATCATTCTGGAGATTGCATCCAAGTACTGCATTTCAGAATCCTTTGTTGACTATGATGGCTACTCCATTTTTCTAAGGGATTCTTGCCTACAGTAGTAGATATAATGGTCATCTGAGTTAAATTCACCCATTTCAGTCCATCTTAGTTCACTGATTCCTAGAATGTCGATGTTCACTCTTATCATCTCCTGTTTGACCACTTCCAATTTGCCTTGATTCGTGGACCTAACATTCCAGGTTCCTATGCAATATTGCTCTTTACAGCATCGAACCCTTCTTCCATGACTAGTCCCATTCACAACTGGGTGTTGTTTTTGCTTTGCCTCCATCCCTTCATTCTTTCTGGAGTTATTTCTCCACTGATCTCCAGTAGCATATTGGGCACCTACCGACATGGGGAGTTCATCTTTCAGTGTCCTTCTTTTTGCCTTTTCATACTGTTCATGGGGTTCTCAAAGCAAGAATACTGAAGTGGTTTGCCATTCCCTTCTCCAGTGGACCACATTCTGTCAAACCTCTCCACCATGACCTGGCAATCTTGGGTGGCCCCACATGTCATGGCTTAGTGTCAATTGGCTAGTTGTCTGTGATTGTAGTTTCAGTCTGTCTGCCCTCCGATCCCCTCTCTCAGTGCCTACTGTCTTACTTGGGTTTCTCCTACCTTGGACGTGGAGTCTCTCTTCACGGCTGCGACAGTGCATGAGCGCCATCAGCTTATAAAAATTCTTTTTTTAATACCAAGTATTAAGTATGAATGGATAACTAATATGGCAACCCAAACAGAAGTCCTTTAGCAAGAGATGTTAGGAGACCAAGGGAAGAAATAAAGCTGTGTTTATATAGATCTAAACTTGAAAGAAGAACTGGAGGCTACCCAATGGTGATATATTTATAGGACAGCTGAGGTGATTTCTTTCAGAGAATTTATGCTGAAAGAAGAGGTCAAACATGGTTAATGAACCTATTAACAAAATCCTAGTCTTTGAGCTAATTTGAATACAGCGTGGTTGTTGACTGCTAGCTCAAATCCATCCCTGTCTAGCTCTCTAGACACTGGTATGTGTTCTAGAAAAGAGGGACCTGTATAAGTAAAGAACTGAAAACTGTTTTCTGTCTGTGAGTGCGTGTGCTCAGTCGTGCCTGACTCTCTGCGACGCTATGGACAGCAGCCTTCCAGACTCCTCTGTCCATAGAGTTTCCCAGGCAAGAACACTGGAGTGGGTTGCCATTTTCTCCTCCAAGGGATCTTTCCAACCCAGGGATCAAACCTGAGTCTTCCACATCTCCTGCAGTGGCATGCGGACTCATTACCACTGAGCCACCTGGGAAGCCCCCATTTTCTGTTGGGGTCTAAGCAATTTTGAGCAGCATATATCACATGGCTTTAACACTTTGAGGGCCTGGGGGCAGCAACTAGAGAACTATCAAAGCAAACAGAGAAGTGACCTTGGGAAACATAACATGAAAATGAACTTAACTGCTGAACACATATGAATGTCTCACAATGACCACTGCCAACATGAGCAAAGTTCTTTAATTACTGGACAGTAATTAAGCTCATCACAGTGGATAAAAATTTTTCAAAGTGCTAATTTTTGGTTAAAAGTCAAATTTTATCACTTGCAACAAATACTGCCAAATATCCAGGTCTGAAAAACCATAGTTTGTCAATCATATGAGTAAAAATGGTATGCCATGGAACGGTGGAGAGTTCAGCTCTCAAATGAAACTACTGAACACTGGCTTTTCTTCAACACTGCCCACCATCAGCATTCAGTGTACTACAGATGTGCTTTATGCATTCTTCCCACTTTTTTCACATGAACTATTAGAAATATATGTATTGAAAAATAAAGATTTAATAACATCAGTACTAGTTACTGCTTCAATAGGCAGATTTTTAACTACACGTGTATGGCAGTGAAGAATAAAATGGCTATTAATACTGTTTGTCATCATTGCCTTGAAAGTCACTCAGTCGTGTCTGACTCTTTGCAACCCCGTGGACTATAAAGTCCATGGAATTCTCCAGCCCAGAATACTGGATTGGGTAGCCTTTCCCTTCTCCAGGTGATCTTCCCATCCCAGGGATCAAACCTAGGTCTCCCACATTACAGGCAGATTCATTACGATTTGAGCCACCAGGGAAGCCCAGGAAAACTGCAGTGGGTAGCCTATCCCTTTTCTAGCAGATCTTCCTGACCAGGAATTGAACCAGGATCTCCCACATTGCAGGCGGATTCTTTACCAGCTGAGCTACCAGGGAAGTCGATATTGAAAAATGAAGGTTTAATAATGTCAATACTAGTTATTGCTTCAATAAACAGTTTAAAAAAAAACCACACTACATGTATATGGCAGTGAAGATTAAGTGGCTATTAATACTGTTTGTCACCACTGCCTTGATTCTGCTAAAGGAGAAGAAGTTTTACTCATTGTTGCTTTCTCATGATTAATGAAAATGTTAACAGAATTTAAAAAGGTAAATAACATCTTAGTATTACCAAGAATACTTTGCCTGACTCTCTGTGCTCCACCAGGGAGTGCGGACCACATTTTGAGAACTAGTGCTTCATGCAAAACAGCTGTTCTCAAAATGTTGCCAATGTAAATCTTATTTTCCATCAATATCTTTTAAAATATCTAAGAAGGATAGTTCAGTCACCCTGGAGAAAAATGTTTACAATAAATTTGGTGGAAATTTTCTATAAAGTCAACTACTGGAATTATAACCTACACAAGTGCATTTCATTCCTTCATCTGGCTATTACCACTTATTTATGGTAAAACATCAGCCAGTGGCACAGATCAAATTCTACACTTCTGGGTCCCTAAAGTTTGCTCACCTTCTTCTCCTTATTCATGGATTTAAAATTGAGATGAAGTGGACAAAACTCTAAATTATTAAAATTTATCTAAAATTAGAAAATAAGAATAAATCAACAAAATTTTGGGCTTCGTTGGTGGTTCAGTTTTCCTCCACCTGGGCAGAGTTTTCCTCCACCTGGGTGGAGGAGACCCAGGTTCAATCTCTGGGTTGGAAAGATTCCCCGGAGAAAGGAATGGCTAGCCACTTTGTATTCTTATCTGGAGAATTCCATGGACAGTGGAGTCTGGCAGGGGTCTCAAAGAATCGGACATGACTGAGGGAATAACAAGTTGTAAAGTAGCTCTTTAAGAAATGGATACTCTTTGTAACATATAATTGTGGGGTCCAGAAAACATAAAAGGAAGCTGACCTCTGCAAATGAAACATAACTTTGACATGTTAACTAGACAAGGAGATATGAAACTAGATAAAGAAAATATAAGAAAATTAAATATCAATCTATGAATATATAATAAAATCTTAAACAAATTGTTAGTCATAGAATCCATTAATGATTTAAAAGAACAATACATTTTGGCCAAATGAGATTATTTTCAGGAATTCAAGGATAATTTTTAAAAAAACCAAAACCTACTCAATATATTTTACAAACTGTAAGATTAAAAGAAAAAACACATAATTATCTTGAAAGACAGAAAATAAAACCTTCAATAAAGTTCAACATTTAGATACGATAAAAAGACACAAATACTTAGCACTCCATAAATAGAAGGAAATTTCATTAACCAGCTAAAAAGGAGGCTTACTGAAAACCTTAGCAATTATCAGTTCAGTTCAGTTCAGTCACTCAGTCGTGTCCAACTCTTTGCCACCCTGTGAATCACAGCACACCAGGCCTCCCTGTGCATCACCAATTCCCAGAGTTCACTCAAACTCATGTCCATCGAGTCGGTGATGCCATCCAGCCATCTCATCCTCTGTCATCCCCTTCTCCTCCTGCCTCCAATCCCTCCCAGCATCAGGGTATTTTCCAATGAGTCAACTCTTCGCATGAGGTGGCCAAAGTATTGGAGTTTCAGCTTTGGCATCAGTCCTTCCAATGAACACCCAGGACTGATCTCCTTTAGAACGGACTGGTTGGATCTCCTTGCAGTCCAAGGAATTCACAAGAGTCTTCTCCAACACCACAGTTCAAAAGCATCAATTCTATGGCACTCAAGCTTTCTTCACAGTCCAACTCTCACATCCATACATGACCACAGGAAAAACCATAGCCTTGACTAGACGGACCTTTGTTGGCAAAGTAATCTTTGCTTTTGAATGTGCTATCTAGGTTGGTCATGACTTTCCTTTCAAGGAGTAAGCATCTTTTAATTTCATGGCTGCAATCACCATCTGCAGTGACTTTGGAGCCCCCCAAAATAAAGTCTGACACTGTTTCCACTGTTTCCCCAACTATTTCCCATGAAGTGCTGGGACCAGATGCCATGATCTTCGTTTTCTGAATGTTGAGCTTTAAGCCAACTTTTTCACTCTCCACTTTCACTTTCATCAAGAGGCTTTTGAGTTCCTCTTCACTTTCTGCCATAAGGAGGGTGTCATCTGCATATCTGAAGTTATTGTTATTTCTCCCAGCAATCTTAATTCCAGCTTGTGCTTCTTCCAGCCCAGTGTTTCTCATGATGTCCTCTGCATATAAGTTAAATAAGCAGGGTGACAATATACAGCCTTGACGTACTCTTTTTCCTATTTGGAACCAGTCTATTGTTCCATGTCCAGGTCTAACTGTTGCTTCCTGACCTGGATATAGGTTTCTCAAGAGGCAGGTCAGGTGGTCTGGTATTCCCATCTCTTTCAGAATTTTCCACAGTTTAGCAGTTATAACACCTGACTTTAATAAACATTCCATGAAGGTTATGAAGAAAACAAAGTGACATTGATGCTCACTATTTATGCATATTATTCAGTTTTAGAACACAATAGAGGAAAAGTAAATTAGAGGTATAAGGATTTGGAAGATTTAATAAATAAAAAAGAAATTAAGTGCCTGTGACACCATTTAGGGGGAGGCGCTGCAGACATTTCCATCTTCTTAGAACTATATTGCTCATTTCTATAGTAGTACTATCAGCTTCTCAGTCTGGGCACTTGTGAAAACTTGTGAAAATTCATCAAGCTGTACACTTGTGATCTGTTTATCCTTCTGTATGTATGTTATTTCATCAATACAACTCCACACTTCCCTCTGTTTGAGAACAGTGGGTAAAGAATTCTGAATATGCAGTAATGTCTACAGTAACAACTTTCATCATCTGGTCCTAGTTACACTGTCAGTTTTTATGATACATGGAAGTCAAGGAATTTCACTGAGAGAAGGAATCACAGATGTATTTTCCTACCTCTGCCTACAGTGGGGATTACTTATCTACCACCAAGGAAAAACTGGTGAATGGGGAAGATGTAGGAATGTGTCCCTGCTACTCTCATTATAAAAGTGATTTATGTCAAAGATCAGTTTATTAATGTCTAATTATTTGGGCAGAGAGAGGGGAGAATAAATAGATAAAACATAGTAGAAATTTAAGGGAGTGGAACTATAGTTTATAATGTAGTGGTGGGTACAGATATTATATATTTTTTTAAATCTATAGAACTATCCAGAGTGAATCCTAATGTAAACTATAGACTTATACATCAATATTGAATCATCAATTGTAAAAAGTGTATCACACTAACACAAGTGTTGGAGAAGGCAATGGCACCCCACTCCAGTACTCTTGCCTGGAAAATCCCATGGACGGAGGAGCCTGGTAGGCTGCAGTCCATGGGGTCGCTAAGAGTCGGACACGACTGAGCAACTTCACTTTCACTTTTCACTTTCATGCATTGGAGAAGGAAATGGCAACCCACTCCAGTATTCTTGCCTGGAGAATCCCAGGGACGGGGAGCCTGGTGGGCTACCGTCTATGGGGTCGCACAGAGTCGGACACGACTGAAGTGACTTAGCAGCATCAGCAGCAGTATCACACTAACACAAGTGGTTAACGATAGGAAAAACTGTACAGAGAGAGAGAGAGAGTATATGAGAGCTTTGTATACTTTCTGTACAATATTTTTGTAAAGATAAAACTGCTCTAAAAAAGTCTGTTAATTAAAAAAATATTATTTTGACATATAATAGCATTATCTACTCAAAGTTATTCATTAACAAAAAATACTTTTGTCTTGGTTATTTAAATAATTAAAAATTGTTTTTCCTTTGAAATTTGACATCATCATTGGTTTTCTAAATGTAAGAAAATTTCTGTTTTCAGTATGATACCTCTATTAGATTACTTGGGCTGCCATAACAGAATACCACAGACTGGGTGGCTTTAACAACAGAAACTTATTTTATCGTGGCCTTTCCTCTGAGCATGTGCAGTTCTGGTGTTGCTTTCTCTTCTTACAAGGATAACAGTCCTATTAGATTAAGGCCCCAATTATACTAGGTCACCTTAGGAGCTCAGGCTTCCCTGGTGGCTTAGCAGTAAAGAACCTGCCTGTCAATGCAGGAGACGTGAGTTCAATCCCTAGGTTGGGAAGATCCCCTGGAGAAGGAAATGCAACCCACTCCAGTGTTCTTGCCTGGGAAATTTCCATGGACAGAGAAACCTGGTGGGTTACAGTTCCTGAGATCACAAACACAGACACAACTTAGTGACTAAAGCACAACTTATGAGCTCATTTAACCTTAATTACCTCATTACAAGCCTATCTCCAAATACCGTTATATTGGGGCTAACGCCTTTAATATATGGATTTGGGAGGGACAGTTCACTGTAGAACATTCCTCCTTCTGGTTCCCAAAATGCATGTCCTCAATTGAAAAATATATTCAAACTATCCTAACCATCTCCAAAGTCTTAACCCATTCCAGAATCTACTCAGCAAATTAGTGAGATGCACCTAAAACTGCAATACCTACAGCTGGCATTGGTCAAAACAAAGGGCCCAATACTCCACAACGTCTGACCACATGTCACACAACCAATGCTTCAAAAGTTGAATGAGTTGAGCTATGAAGTTCTGCCCCATCCACCACATTCACCTGATCTCTCGCCAACCGACTACCACTTCTTCAAGCATCTCGACAACTTTCTGCAGGGAAAATGCTTCCACACCCAGCAGGAGGCAGAAAATGCTTTCTAAGAGCTCATCGAATCCTGAAGCACAGATTTTTAACACTACAGTGAAAAACGAACTTATTTCTTGTTGGCAAAAATGTGTTGATTGTAATGGCTCCTATTTTGATTAATAAAGATATGTCTGAGCCAAGTTATAGTGATTTCAAATTTATGGTCCGAAACCACAATTATATTTGCAGCAACCTAATACATTACACTTAGGGTTCAACAATGATTCTCTCTGGTTCAGAGCTTTGCCTGCTGGGGCCCACTAAGGTGGCGGCTTTGTCTTCTGCCCACTGGCATGGGTGGCCTCATACCCTTGGCCATGGGAGGCAGCCTTGTCCCTGAGGCCATGTGCAGGGACAAGGTGCACTGCAACTGAGGAGGTGACTCCACTCTGAATCTCAGGAGGGGACAACTTTACCCTCTGGAGCTGTGTGCTCTGTGCCTGTGGAGGCAATGGCGGTCCTGCTGATCTCTGAATTACTTTCAGGGTCATTTTTCCCCTTTCTTAAGGATAAAACATATCTGCAGCTAACTCAGTCCATAACAGTACCTATGAAAGACAAGGTAGTCTTCTCAGTTTTAACATATGAGAAAGCCCATGTTTTATTGTATGTATTTCCTTTTACTGAATTCATAGAACAAAAAAAAGTCCTGGATTAAAAGAGAAAAATACTGAGCTTAAAATTTCTCAAAATGTAAAAGTCATGCAAGTGAACAAGAAAGAAAAATCAAAGGTGAAATGACCAAAGAATTTGGAGTTCTCTTATCAATTATCAATTGGGGCTTCCCTGGTGGCTCAGATGGTAGAGAATCTGCCTGCAATACAGGAGACCTGGGTTCAATCCCTGGATTGGAAAGATCCCTTGGAAAAGGGAATGGCAACTCACTCCAGTATTCTTGCCTGGAGAATTTCACAGAGGAGCCTGGTGGGCTACACACTCCATAGAGCCACAGAGTCAGACATGACGGAGCAACTAACACACTATCCATATATTTCTTAAGAACTGGAACAAGGTAAAGACAAAAAGCCAATGGAGGTCAAACTGATAAAAGCGTGGAAGGAGCAATGCATATCAAATTAGAAATAAAGTAGAACAGTAAACTGAATGTTGATTCAGACCATTTCAAGACAAATAATATTTCTAATTTAGGGGTCTTTTGTTTTTATTTATTTTTTTTAAGGAAAAGCTAGCTAAAATGCACTACAGATAAAGGCTACTGTCAACCTTGACTCTCAATAAGCAGCAGTCACTACCTAAATGATAAAGCACCTGTATTGAATGTCTGCTCAAGGTTGGTTTGAAAATAGGAGGTCTATGGATACATACGCCAATGAGAGCACGTTTACTGCTGATGGGATTCCTCTTTAATGTGCAACCAAACTATAGACGCAAGCACTTATAAAGGAATGATGCCATGGAGAAAAATACAGTCTGTCAGCCTTAGTCTGTTGCAATGATGACAGTAGTAAAAAGTCAGAACTGTTTGAGGAAATCTATTTCTTTTATATACATACTTTCCTATATATATAAAAATGTACTGTCGCAGAATTTTGGAGGGTACGACTACTAAAATCAGAGAGAAAATTACCTACAGAAAAAGAATATTCTATTACTGATTAAGAAATGCTGCCCACCCACCCCCCAGGGGGCTTGTATTATTAAAAATGAGTATGTACTTTTCTCTGCTTAAAAGCACCCTGTTGCATTTGTAGCCATTAGACTGAGGCACAGTCTACCTGAAGGCTGTATACTGGAAGTGCTTGTGAGATTATATCTCCATGAAATAAGAAGCAGTATTTCTTTTGTAAGACAAAGAAATGTTCTCAGTGTAAAAGAAATCTCATTTTTATGTGGGACACAGTAACATCAGATGTAATCCATAACTATTTTGCAGAAGTGGGCTTTGAAACCAGTGACTGCTCACAAATATCATATGTACTAACTCTGTTGGGAATAAGCTGCACAGATATTATTTTGTAAAACTGGTACCATGTCACCTCCCCCTGCTGATGCTGAATCTTCTCAATTCAAGTGTGTTGTGAACACAGAGGAACTGGAATAAAATGTGTTCAACTCCAAGAAATCTACAGAAAAGAAGCATTAAGACTGCAGTCAATGGTCTGTAAAAAATTACAAACACACAAATGACTGAGTTTTCGAAGCAGCAGTCACTACACTTGTTTGTAAACTGGTTAAAAACACATCAGGACTCCAAAATTAATCTTACATTAGGCAGAAATTAAAACAGGGTTTTATAAATATAATTAGATTCCTGTAGAATTTATATGCCTTATGTAGTTCAATAGCTATTTTTAGAACATATATTATTTAGTGCAAGCTGGCTTATAATTCAGGATCCCTCTCATATTAGCTTTCAATCTTTGACAAGGGTATCAGATACTTTACAGGTACAAATAGGAGACTGGATCAGGTGATTTCTTTTTTTTTTTTAACTTTTATTTATATATTTCTTTTTTATTTTTTTTATTTTTAAACTTTACATAATTGTATTAGTTTTGCCAAATATCAAAATGAATCCGCCACAGGTATACATGTGTTCCCCATCCTGAACCCTCCTCCCTCCTCCCTCCCCATACCATCCCTCTGGGTCGTCCCAGTGCACTAGCCCCAAGCATCCAGTATCGTGCATCAAACCTGGACTGGCATCTCGTTTCATACATGATATTTTACATGTTTCAATGCCATTCTCCCAAATCTTCCCACCCTCTCCCTCTCCAACAGAGTCCATAAGACTGTTCTATACATCAATGTCTCTTTTGCTGTCTCGTACACAGGGTTATTGTTACCATCTTTCTAAATTCCATATATATGCGTTAATATACTGTATTGGTATTTTTCCTTCTGGCTTACTTCACTCTGTATAATAGGCTCTAGTTTCATCCACCTCATTAGAACTGATTCAAATGTATTCTTTTTAATGGCTGAGTAATACTCCATTGTGATTTCTAACTGTCACTTCTGTAATTCTAACCTTGGTAACTTCAGTGATTAAAATGACAATTGAAGGTTCCAATTTATTAACTCTACATCTGTCTAAATCATGAATTACAGGCAGGCATCTCAATTTTCTTCAGTAACTGTCGGTGTTACATACTTTGGGGTTTGAACATGATAAAGTCAACTTCCAACAACTCTAACTGTTAATGATTCTGTATACACTTTAGTATTCACATCCAGAAATATTTTTCATGAAAAGCACCCAACTTTCATTGATAAAAAAAATTACTCAATAGTTCAAATGATCTTATTGCCAGCTAGTCACCTCTCACCCACCCTCCCTGTTCTTCTCTTCCACCTCCCCTGGGCTTGCTGAATTCTTAGACATAACATAATGCATATCTCACCTTAAAGAGACAAGGTAATTAAAATTGATGCTAGAGTGGCTACCAAGTTCTTCTACACTCTCAACACAGCTTCTAAAACCACACACTTCACTTGAATACCAACTTTCTATTCTTTGAAGTGTCTCCTTTTCTTCACAGATAGTCAGTCTTGAATGCTCATTGCAGTCTTTGAATCCAAGTGACTCCTTTAAGAATTATTTTTTAAAAATCATTGAAGAAATGTAGATACTTCATAACTTATGTATTTTGATTAATTTTGCCCATTTTAACTGCCACCACTCCGGAGTGCACAATTGCACTCATCTCACATTCTAGTAAAGTAATGCTCAAAATTCTCCAAGCCAGACTTCAGCAATATGTGAATGGTGAACTTCCTGATGTTCAAGCTGGTTTTAGAAAAGGCAGAGGAACCAGAGATCAAATTGCCAACATCTGTTGGATCATGGAAAAAGCAAGAGAGTTCCAGAAAAACATCTATTTCTGCTTTATTGACTATGCCAAAGCCTTTGACTGTGTGGATCACAATAAACTGTGGAAAATTCTGAAAGAGATGGGAATACCAGACCACCTGATCTGCCTCTTGAGAAATTTGTATGCAGGTCAGGAAGCAACAGTTAGAACTGGACATGGAACAACAGACTGGTTCCAAATAGGAAAAGGAGTTCGTCAAGGCTGTATATTGTCACCCTGTTTATTTAACTTATATGCAGAGTACATCATGAGAAACGCTGGACTGAAAGAAACACAAACTGGAATCAAGATTGCCGGGAGAAATATCAATAACCTCAGATATGCAGATGACACCACCCTTATGGCAGAAAGTGAAGAGGAACTCAAAAGCCTCTTGATGAAAGTGAAAGTGGAGAGTGAAAAAGTTGGCTTAAAGCTCAACATTCAGAAAATGAATATCATGGCATCCGGTCCCACCACTTCATGGGAAATAGATGGGGAAACAGTGGAAACAGTGTCAGACTTTATTTTTCTGGGCTCCAAAATCACTGCAGATGGTGACTGCAGCCATGAAATTAAAAGATGCTTACTCCTTGGAAGGAAAGTTATGACCAACCTGGATAGCATATTGAAAAGCAGAGACATTACTTTGCCAACAAAGGTTCGTCTAGTCAAGGCTATGGGTTTTCCTGTGGTCATGTATGGATGTGAGAGTTGGACTGTGAAGAAGGCTGAGCGCCGAAGAATTGATGCTTTTGAACTGTGGTGTTGGAGAAGACTCTTGAGAGTCCCTTGGACTGCAAGGAGATCCAACCAGTCCATTCTGAAGGAGATCAGCCCCGGGATTTCTTTGGAAGGAATGATGCTAAAGCTGAAACTCCAGTACTTTGGCCACCTCATGCGAAGAGTTGACTCATTGGAAAAGACTCTGATGCGGGGAGGGATTGGGGGCAGGAGGAAAAGGGGACGACCGAGGATGAGATGGCTGGATGGCATCGCTGACTCGATGGACGTGAGTCTGAGTGAACTCCAGGAGTTGTTGATGGACAGGGAGGCCTGGTGTGCTGTGATTCATGGGGTCTCAAAGAGTCGGACACGACTGAGCGACTGACCTGATCTGACTCCGGTAGAAGAAGGAATGCATTCTTAAGATGGATGGAAGTAATAGTATGTAGTACCCATATATTCACTTATTTTTCACACACTACTTTCTTATGGAGACAATACAGAAAAAGTTTGAAATTACATTGCTGTTGTTCAGTCACTAAGTCAGGTCCGACTCTTTGTGACGCCATGAACTGTAGCATGCCAGGCTTCCCTGTCCTTCACTATCTCCTGAAGTGCTCAAATTCATGTTCATTGAGTAGGTGATGCTATCTAATCATCTCTTCCTCTGCTGCCCTCTTCTCCTCTTGTCTTCAATGTTCCCTAGCATCAGGGTCTTTTCCAATAGTCAGCTCTTTGCATCTGGTGGCCACCATACTGGAGCTTCAGAATCAGCCCTTCCAATGAATATTCAGGGTTGATTTCCTTAAGAATAGACTAGTTTAATCTCCTTGCAGTCCAAAGGACTCCCCAGCACCACAATTCGAAAGCATCAATTCTTCGGCACTCAGCCTTCTTTACGGGTCAACTCTCACATCCCTACGTGAGTAGTGGATAAACCATATAAACCTTTATAATAGTTTACGATGATTTTTACATGAATAGAACATTGTTGGTTTGAATTAGAGGCAATGGATTTTCTCACTTTGGGCACTGTTCCTTTCTGTTAGAAAGGAAATTCTAAAAGATCATCTATAAACCATATTCTTCATTTCATTTAAATTCGCCTATGAGTCAAATCTATGACTAATTACATTACTGCATTATATGGGGAAACAGTTCAATTCAGAGGCTAAAATATAATTAACATTTTCATATTATTCTGGTTGAGTCCATAGTTTGTCCTAATATACAAGATGCTTCCAAAAGATTCTGCCCCGACCCTACTAAGCTCTTTCTTACTCATAGTTACTTAAGATTAGAAAAGAAAAATTGGATAAAGTTGTACTTTTTAAAAAGATACTTACGTTATTTTTTTTCATTTGCTTTATGGTTTATTACAGGATACTGAATATAGTCACCGTAGTATACTGTTGGAAGAAGGCAATGGCACCCCACTCCAGTACTCTTGCCTGGAAAATCCCATGGACAGAGGGGCCTGGTGGGCTGCAGTCCATGGGGTCGCTAAGAGTTGGACATGACTGAGAGACTTCACTTTCATTTTTCAGTTTCATGCACTGGAGAAGAAATGGCAACCCACTCCAGTGTTCTTGCCTGGAGAATCCCAGGGACGGGGGAGCCTGGTGGGCCGCCATCTCTGGAGTCGCACAGAGTCAGACACGACTGATGTGACTTAGCAGCAGCAGTAGTATACTGTTGAACCTTGCTGTTTATTTATTTTATACATAGATTAAAGTAGTACTTTTTAAATGACTAGGTTTAGTTTTAAATAAGATTCTCTGAGTACAAGGCAGAACTGTTGTTATAAAACTACCAATTTAACTCTTCTACTAAATAAACTCCATTATAATGGAAAAACGTTCCTACAGTAATCCAGTCAAAACATAAAGCTCTAATTGGGGTGAAAGCAGTGGTAATGGTAAATAATGGTCAAATTATGGATATATATTGAAGGCAGAACAGACAGGACTTCCAAACAGATTGAATATGGGTTCTAAGAGAAACAGAAATCAAGAATGGTTCCAATGAAAGCAACTGTAAGGACAGAACTGCCATCAACAGATATGGGGACAGACACAGGTAGAACAGAAGGGGCACATGACGAGTTTTGGATGTATTGAGACCTCTATTCAACTTTCACATAGATGTGTTGAGTATAAGTTGGATTCAAGAATCTGGAGTTTTGACGAGTATCTGAGCAGGAGCTTTAAACACAGATGTTCTCTAAGTCATGAAAAAGGATGAGGTCTATAAGGTTCTAAGTACTGATAGAGAAGAGAATAGAATCCTTAGCCGTGGGCTCACATAAATTTTCTGGGGATCTAAATTTCCATTCAGTCATGTCTCATTTACTTCCTCCTGAGTTTTGTAATCTTAGAATATGAATTTATCTTTACCATGAGACAAACATGGGACTTTGTTGAGGACTTGCCCCTCCAGAAAGAACAGTTTCACACTGTATTTGCCAGGTGCGTAAGGGACATCACCAAAACAGGAATAGTTTTTTAGGTAAGTTTCTCAGTTTGGAGCTCCTTGGCTCACCCTATTAGTATAAATCCAAGAACTAAAATGTGAAGTTAAGGATTCTCAGGTGATTTGAAGGATGTCAGAATTAAAAATGAATAAATACAGGAAAAGAATCTATAGACCATTTCTGGATAATCAACTAGGAAAAATCCTTTACAGATCATGCTAATAAATGTAGGATGATTAATATAATCACCATTTTCAACTCCTAATGAAATGATGGATTTAGGGGAAGAAATCAATGGCTACTTCTAAAAAAATTAGGGAAAAGGGATGAGCATTTCATAATGTATGTTTAAGGCTGGGCTTCCCTGTTGGCTCAGATGGTAAAGAATCTGCCTGCTATGCAGGAGACCTGAGATCTTCTGCAGGAAGATCCCTGCAGTAGGGAATGGCAACCCACTCCAGTATTCTTGCCCGGAGAAGCTGGTGGAGAGAGGAGCCTGGCGGGCTACAGTCTTTGGGGTTGCAAAGAGTCAGACATGACTGAGTGACTCAGGGCTGTTGCCACCTGAACTCAAAGATCAATCTTAACATCACTGAAAATAGAACAACTATACTGGTTAGCTGGAGAAGGCAATGGCAACCCACTCCGGTACTCTTGCCTGGAAAATCCCATGGATGGAGGGGCCTGGTGGGCTGCAGTCCATGGGGTCGCTAAGTGTCAGGAACGACTGAGCGACTTCCCTTTCACTTTTCACTTTCATGCATTGGAGAAGGAAATGGCACCCCACCCCAGTATTCTTGCCTGGAGAGTCCCAGGGACAGAGGAGCCTAGTGGGCTGCCGTCTACGGGGTCGCACAGAGTCGGACACGACTGAAGTGACTTAGCATTAGCATACTGGTTAGCTAGGGTTAACATAACAACATACTGCCGACTGGGTGTCTTTAACAACAGATTTTTTTTTTTCCTTCACAGTTCTGGAACTAGAAGTCTAAGATCAAGGGGCCATCAGGGTTGGTTTCTCTGAAGGCTCTGTCTTTGGGTTTTAGATGGCTGCCTTCTCATGCATCCCCCCAAGACCTTTCTTCTGCAGGCACGTATCCTGGGGTCTTTTTGCAAGCCCAAATTTCCTCTACTTATGAGGACACTCAATGGACATGAGTCTGAGCAAACTCCAGGAGATAGTGAAGGACAGGGATGACTGGCGTGCTGCAGTCCATGGGGTCCGAGTCAGACACTACTGAGTGACTGAACAACAAAACAAGGACAGCAGTCAGATAGGATTGAGTCTAGCCAAACAGCCTCATTCCAACTTATTCACACTTTAAAGGCCTTATATCCAAATACAGTCACACCCTGAGGGACTTACTGGGAATTAACTCTTCAATATATGAAGTTGGAGGGGATACAATTCACATTATACCAACCACCAAACATCTTGTGCCTCCTGATAAAATGTAATTGGAAGTATTTAGCACCATTTCTAAAGTATTCTTAAAATAATAACCATAATGGCCTGAACTGAATCAAACAATTAAATCTAAGAACCACTTTATTTACTATATGAATAGATGAATGTGTTTAATGACACTCAGTCATGTCCGAGTCTTTGTACCTCATGGACTGCAGCACACCAGGCTTCCCTGTCCATCACCAACTCCTGAAGCTTGCTCAAACTCTTGTCCATTGAGTCGGTGATGCCATCCAACTATCTCATCCTCTGTCGTCCCCTTCTCCTCCCACCTTCAATCTTGCCTAGACTCAGGGTCTTCTCCAATTAGTCAGTTCTTCGTAACAGGCAGACAAAGAATTGGAGTTTCAGCATCAGTCCTTCTGTTAGGGGAAGCACACTGATTGAAACCGCCCACCCTGGCCGGGTACTATAGTAACCATTTGCATGAGTTGTTTTATGACAGGAGATCCTGATAAGGAATATGGAACTAATAAGCCACCACCAACCGGAAGAGTTCGGGAAAGGTCTAAAGGAGACATTGCATGTCCGTCCACTTCCCAGAATCCCTCTCCCTAGCATTTATCTTGGCTGAGTGATGCATGCGCCACAAGGAAAGACTCTGAATTAGAATGATTGGTCAAAGACCGCCTGGAAATTAATTCCATCACCATAAAACCTGACATTGTGAGCCACACGGCAGAGCAATTCTCCTTGGTTCCCTTACCCTACTGCTCTCCCCCCAGGTGCCCTTTCCCAATAAAGTCTCTTGCTCTGTCAGCACATGTGTCTCCTTGGACAATTCATTTCTAAGTGTTAGACAAGAGTCCAGTTTTGGGCCCTGGAAGGGGTCCTCCTTCCTGTAACACTTGCAATGAATATTCAGGACTGATTTCCTTTAGGATTGACTGGTTGGATCTCACTGCAGTCCAAAGGACTCTCAAGAGTCTTCTTCAACACCACAGTTCAAAAGCATCAATTCTTTGGTGCTCAGCTTTCTTTATAGTCCAACTCTTATATCCATAAATAACTACTGGAAAAACCACAGCATTGACTAGATGGACCTTTGTTGGCAAAGTAATGTCTCTGTTTTTTAATATGCTGTCTAGGTTGGTCATAGCTTTTCTACGGCTGCAGTCACCATCTGCAGTGATTTTGGAGCCCAAAATAATGAAGTCTCTCCCTGTTTCTGTTGTTTCCCCATCTATTTGCCATGAAGTGATGGGACTGGATGACATGATCATAGTTTTCTGAATGCTAAGCTTTAAGCCAACTTTTTCACTCTCCTCTCTCACTTTCATCAAGAGGCTCTTTAGTTCTTCTTTGCTTTCTGCCATAAGGGTGGTGTCATCTGCATATCTGAGGTTATTGATATTTCTCCCAGCAGACCTGATTTCAGTTTGTGCTTCATCCAGCCCAGCGTTTCTCATGATGCACTTTTCATATAAGGTAAATAAGCAGGGTGTCAATATACAGCCTTGACATACTCTTTTCCCAATTTGGAACCAGTCCAGTTCCATGTCCGGTTCTAACAGTTGCTTCTTGACCTGAATACAGATTTCTCAGGAGGCAGGTAAGGTGGTCTGGTATTCCTATCTCTTGAAGAATTTTCTAGTTTGCTACATCCACACAGTCAAAGGCTTTGGTGTAGTCAATAAAGCAGATGTTTTTCTGGAACTCTCTTGGTTTTTCAATGATCCAACAGATGTTGGCAATTTGATCTCTGGTTCCTCTGAATCCAGCTTGAACATCTGGAAGTTCACGGTTAACTTACAGTTGAAGTCTGGCTTGGAGAATTTTGAGCATTACTTTGCTAGCGTGTGAGATGAGTGAAATTGTGCAGTAGTTGAAATGACATTATGAGGCTTTAAAACTAGTCCAGTACAGGATGTGGTTAATTCTACAACTTGGCTTTATCAGCAAATTAATTTTAAAAGAGAGAGGAGAAACTTAAGAGATTTAAGACATCCATCAAATGCAATGCATAGACCTTGTTTGACTCTTAATTCAAATAAATCAAGTCTTAAGAAAAATATTTTTGAGACAACCAGGGAAAATTATACATGAATTAGGTATTAGATGATACTAAAGAACTGTTAACTTCATTGGACATAATATAGAAAACTGTTCTGTTTTTTAAAGGTCCTTAGACCAGAGTCAGACATGACTGAAGTGACTTAGCAGCAGCAGCAGCAGCAGGCTAGAGATAAATATTCTAATTTTGACTATTTACAAGAAAAATTATATAATGCAGAAACAAATCATATGTAACGCAGAAAAATGAAACAAAAATGGAAGAGTAACTATTAAAGCTGGCTGATGGATACATAATGATTCATTATACCAGTCCTCTACTTTTGTGTATGCTCGAAATTTTTCATAAAAATATTTTTTTAAAAACTGAATAAATAGAATTTTCAGATGAGACTATGCACTACCATCTACTCAGAGGCTATGCCAATATAGACTTCCTCATTATCTGTATCACTGGACCATTTTTTAAAAATTATTATTAATCTACTATTCTATTGACAATGCTGCCCTTTCCAAGTCCTGACTTTACTCAGGGGTCTCAATTCCCAACTCCCTGCTTCATCTGTACCCAAGGCCTTGGTCTCCTCTTTAACTATGAATATCAAAACCCAAGCCACTGTATCAGTAAGCCTCACAAGCTCGTTCTAACACTAAGGGTAGATTTTATGTCATGTTTCTACTTGCCAAGCTCTCTCCACCTTTCTTCTTTTTAGCTCTCAGCTCTCTTTTAAATACCTTGTTACAAGCTCATCTATGCATTTATGTAGTACATAATCAAATATTTCTAGATAAGTTCTAATATTTGCAGCATAGCTCTTCAGATTATCATAACCAGGTGCTTCCTCTCTGTTAAGCACTGTAAGAAAAATTTCTAATTCTAGTTATTTGGCATTGTCACTCAGAGTTCTGGTCATGTTCCTTGTGATTTGTTCTGAAAACATACAGAACCCTGAAGGAAAAGAACAAAGGGAGAAAGAAGGATGAAAATGTTTTGAGGAGAAAAGAATCCTTGCCAGGTCTTTCAGAAAGGTGGAAAGGGTGATCCCTGGGTCAGGAAGATCCCCTGGAGGAGGAAATAGCAACCCACTCTAGTATTCTTGCATGGAAAATCCCATGGACAGAGAAGCCTGTGGGCTACAGTCCATGGGGTTGCAAAGAGTTGGACATCACTGAGCAAACAACAAAACAAAAATAATCATGTTCCTTAGGATTTGTTCTGAAAACATCAGAATCCAGAAGGGAAAGGGCAAAGTGAGAAAGGAAGATTAAAATGGGTCCAGGACTAAAGATATTTTGCCAGCTCTTTCAAAAAGGTGGAATGGGATAGAATCTAAGAGACCAAGAAAGAGATACAGGAAGAGGAAGATATTTTGTCCCATACAGTCTATAAACAATAAGCAAATGTGTCACCTAAAAAATTCTAGGCCAAAAATTGTGGTTCTGGTCACCAAGGTTTTACTTTTTGAAAATCTGAAGCATTTTATTCTCCACCTTAAAGGCATCCTTGTAGAAAAAAAACAAAACAAATCATTAATCTTCTTCTATGGACCTAACAGAAGCAGAATATACTAAAACGAGGTGGCAAGAACATATAGAACTATACAAAAAAGATCTTAATGACCCAGATAACTATGATGGTGTGATCACTCACCTCGAATCAGATATCCTGGAGTGTGAAGTCAAGTGGGCCTTGGGAAGCATCACTACAAACAAAGCTAGTGGAAGTGATGGAATTCCAGTTGAGCTATTTCAAATCCTGAAAGATGACGCTGTGAAAGTGCTGCACTCGATATGCCAGCAAATTTGGAAAACTCAGCAGTGGCCACAGGACTGGAAAGGGTCAGTTTTCACTCCAGTCCCAATGAAAGGCAATGCCAAAGAATGCTCAAATTACCACACAACATGCTAGCAAAGTAATGTTCAAAATTCTCCAAGCCAGGCTGCAACAGTACCTCAACCAAAAACTCTGAGGTGTTCAAACTGGATTTAGAAAAGGCAGAGGAACCAGAGATCAAATTGCCAACATCCACTGGATTACAGAAAAAGCAAGAAAGTTCCAGAAGAACATCTACTTCTGCTTTATTGACTACACCAAAGCCTTTGACTGTGTGGATCACAATAAACTGTGGAAAATTCTTCAAGAGATGAGAATACCAGACCACCTGACCTGCCTCCTGAGAAATCAGTATGCAGTTCAAAAAGCAACAGTTATAACCAGACATGGACAAATGAACTGGTTCCAAATTGGGAAAGGAGTACGTCAAGGCTGTATATTGTCACCCTGCTTATTTAACTTATATGCAGAGTACATCATGTCAAACGCCAGACTGGATGAAGCACAAGCTGCAATCAAGATTGCTGGGAGAAGTATCAATAACCTCAGATATGCAGATGACCACCACCCTTATGGCAGAAAGGGAAGAGGAACTAAAGAGCCTCTTGATGAAAGTGAAAAAGCTGGCTTAAAACTCAATATTCAAAAAACAAAGATCATGGCATTTCTTCCCATCACTTCATGGCAAATAGATGGGGAAACAATGGAAACAGTGACAGACTTTATTATTTTGGGCTCCTAAATCACTGCAGATGGTGACTGCAGCCATGAAATTAAAAGACACTTACTCCTTGGAAGAAAAGCTATGACCAAAACAGATAGCATATTATTATTATTTTTTGGGGGGGCATAAGACAACCATTTTATTACGTTTACAGATTCTTTGGGTCAGAATTTCAGAATGGCCAGAAGAAAATGCTTTCTCAATCCTATGATGTCTGGGATTTCAGCTGGGAAGACTCAAAGGGTGGAAATGACTCAATGGCCAACAGCTAGACTCCCCTGTGTGGTCTTCATTCACAGACCTGTCTGTTGACTAGGACACCTACATATAACCTTTCCCTGTGGTCTTGTCACATGAGCTAGTTTGTGCTTCCTTATACAGTGACAGATGAGTTCATAGAGCTGGATGCTCTATGAGTGAGGCAGAATTGCATGGCTTTTTTATAATCTAGATTCAGAAGTCACACAGAGTTGCTTCTGCCATATTCTATTGGTTGAAGCAGTCCCAAAGTTTTACCCATAATCAAGGGAAAGAACAAGATGGGACAAGAATCTGTATCATGCTGTAAGATGAGCATGCGGACCTATGGCTGATTCATGTTGATGTTTGGCTGCTGCTGCTGCTAAGTCACTTCAGTTGTGTCCGACTCTGTGCGACCCCGTAGACGGCAGCCCATCAGGCTCCCCTGTCCCTGGGATTCTCCAGGCAAGAACACTGGAGTGGGTTGCCATTTCCTTCTCCAATGCATGAAGTGCAAAGTGAAAGTGAAGTTGCTCAGTCGTGTTCGACCCTCAGCGACCCCATGGACTGCAGCCTTCCAGGCTCCTCCATCCATGGGATTTTCCAGGCATGATGTTTATCAGAAACCCCAATTATGTAAAGCAATTATCCTTTAATCGAAAAAAAAAAAAAAAAGCATGTGGAATGAGAGAGTGTTTTGTGGCGTGATTGGAGAATATAGAACAGACAGCATATTAAAAAGCTGCTGCTGCTGCTGCTAAGTCACTTCAGTTGTGTCCGACTCTGTGTGACCCCATAAACGGCAGCCCACCAGGCTCCCCTGTCCCTGGGATTCTCCAGGCAAGAACACTGGAATGGGTTGCCATTTCCTTCTCCAATGCATGAAAGGGAAAAGTGAAAGGGAAGTTGCTCAGTCATGTCCAACTCTTCGAGACCCCGTGGACTGCAGCCTACCAGGCTCCTCCATCCATGGGATTTTCCAGGCAAGAGTACTGGAGTGGGGTATTGCCAACAGAGGTCCATCTCATCAAAGCTATGGTTTTTCCAGTAGTCATGTATGGATGTAAAAGTCGGATTATAAAGAAAGCTGAGAGCCCAAGAATTGATGGTTTTGAACTGTGGTATTGGAGAAGACTCTTGAGAGTCCCTTGGATTGCAAGATCAAACCTGTCAATCATAAAGGAAATCAGTCCTGAATATTCACTGGAAGGACTGATGCTGAAGCTGAAACTCCAGTACTTTGGCAACCTGGTGTGAAGAACTGGCTCATTTGAAAAGACCCTGATGCTGGGGAAGATTGAAGGTGGGAGGAGAAGGGGACAACAGAGGACGAGATGGTTGGATGACAACACCGACTCAATGGACATGAGTTTGAGCAAGCTCCAGGAGATGGTGAAGGACAGGGAAGCCTGGCATGCTGCAGTCTATGGGGTCATAAAGAGTCAGACACGGCTGAGCAACTGAACTGAAATGAGTGGCTCGTCAGGCTGCTGCCAGTGCTCAGCCCATCTACTCTACATCCCAGCAGTCCAGGTTTCCTTCCACTCCTCCACTTAACTGGTTCACTCCTCCTGCTCCTAACTCTGGATCTCTGGGAAGCTTGCCTCTAGTCTCTAGGGAATAGAACCATATCCTTCAAGTCTCAGCTAAAATGCCACTTTCTAGAGGAGAAAGGAGAGTGGGTCATCCTTGATCTATTATTTTCACCCAGTGTGTTAGTGTTAGTTACTAAGTCGTGTCCAACTCATCATGACCCCATTTTCCCCCAACAAGCTTTCTAATTCTCCTTTAGAACATTCATCATGCTTTTAACTACTCATTCCATGTTTGTCTTCCTTGCTGAGATGCAAAATCCTTAGCAGTTTATAACAGTGCTAAGCACTGATCAGTTGAATGAATGAGTGAATAAGTAAGCAAGGATAGGCAGACAAAAAAAAGTCATTCTTTCCTAACTCTGCTTGAAGTCAGGGCACAACTTACTGGCATCACCAGGGTAAATTTAGCAAACACCATTGGAGGAAGCTGGTCTCCGCCTCATAAAGCTGTCACAGAGGTTGACTTTTTAGAAGCTTCATTTTAGAATACGATCTGAGCTTCATGACACCTTATGTGGTTTGATGACATATCTTGTATCTCATTGGAGATATTCAGATTATTCATAATTTTCTTTATGAAGGTATCTATCAGAAAATAGTACTTTTCTCTTTTCAATCAGCAATGGGACAGAAAGTGGCATACTCTCTCTATTTTTTAAACTAAAATCTCTACATATAAAACACAAATTCAAGGGGTTGGAATTATTTTAAATACTAACTACTACTCTTGAATACAGTGATTATTAAATAGCGCTAGCTCCTTTAACCATCAGGACATTCCTATGATATAGGGATTGTTAATTGTTTCATAAATGAGGAAACGAAGGCCTAGAGAGTAAACTAACTTCCCAAAGTATGTCTATCATTTTATGAAGAGGAAGTTCCTATTTTCTAGACTCTTGACATCTTGAAGGACAAGAGGAATGAGGAAGACTGAAGCCCTTACAGAGAGTTCAAAGTCGGGATGGGGGTAACTGCTCTCTAGAAAGTCATTTACCAGAACAGAGGAGTCAATGAAATCATTGGCTGCCCTCACCTATCTGCTAGTATCTGAGCTGACTACAGTTAAGAAAAGCAGGGGGTAGGGTATGGAAGCTCTAAGTTTCAGGATCTACATTGTCTTGATCAGCTTTTGGGTGACATCAGAAATACTCTTCTTGAGTCATTCTAAAAATAAATCAGGGCCAAATAAATTAACAGAGTCCTCAAAAAACTACATACACTTCTATCCAACCACATGAATTTTAGTGTATTTTACTTTTACGTTTGATTTGCCTTTGCTTACTCCCTGCTTTTTGTAATTACGGGATCTAGATCATGTACCCAATGTACCCAATTTGCTATCATTTATTCTCTTGTCCTACAAATTTACCACTGTCTGGCAGCAAATGTATCTGCAGATAGCTGTTCTAAGCTGTCCTTCAGCATGGATCTCCCCAGAATTCAATGATACTTAGATGCTGTACTAAGATGAAGATTTGGTTTATAATCCTGAAACAGCCATGCTACACTAGTTTTCTTCTGTCTTCCCATTCAGTGATGTCCTTAGAATCTCCTAAAGTATGCATGCATGGTTTAGCTTGCCTTCTTTAAATGTTTCCAGAAATCTGATGCACTTATTTATCCTATATTCGGAACAGCTACAAAACAAAACAAAAAAGCATGTGCAACCATGTTATAGTTTCTTTACTGATACATTAATATGTAGCAAAAGTATAAAAGCTACATACACATGTATCAGTAAAGGAATGATAAATACCAAGTTTAGGATAATGGTAAAGAAGGCAATGGCACCCCACTCCAGTACTCTTGCCTGGAAAATCCCATGGGCAGAGGAGCCTGGTAGGCTGCAGTCCATGGGGTCGCAAAGAGTTGGACAGGACTGAGCTACTTCACTTTCACTTTTCAGTTTCATGCACTGGAGAAGGAAATGGCAACCCACTCCAGTGTTCTTGCCTGGAGAATCCCAGGGACGGGGAGCCTGGTGGGCTGCCGTCTATGGGGTCGCACAGAGTCGGACACGACTGAAGCGACTTAGCAGCAGCAGCAGCAACCTCTAGAAAGGTATCTGCTGCTGCTACTGCTAAGGCACTTCAGTCGTGTCCGACTCTGTGTGACCCCATGGACTGCAGCCTACCAGGCTCCTCTGCCCATGGGATTTTCCAGGCAAGAATACTGGAGTGGGGTGCCATCGCCTTCTCCAGAAAGGTATCTAAGGGGGCTTAAATTTTACCTGTATTTTTTTCTTTAAAAAATCTGAAAAAAATAAAATGTTAACACTTTATAAGGTTACATGGTGGGAACATGGGTGTTTATTATACTATTTTCTATACTGTATGTTAATATTTAAATGTTTTTATATCTTTAAAAAATTTAAACTTATTTGCTTTAATACTATGGAAGTCACGTTTTGCATCTTATATCATGAAAACTTCTCAATGTGAAAAAATCAAAAACATTTGTTTTGAAGAGTACATAAACTAAAAATGGCTTTCTATTGGAGGCTTAATTATTATACTAAAGAGTGCTACATATACATTAAAGTGTGGGGGAATCTATGACCAAAATGACTACCTGTGCGAGTGATTCTCACATCTGTGCATCTGAAATATATGAAGCCTTTTTAAAAGAACACATGTTCAAGATTTATCTTAAACCTGCTTGAATCAGAGTATCTGCAGTGAGAATCACATACACCAAGACTGACAACCACTGATCTACGAAAATGGCACAAAAGAAAATGAGCAACCACCACCAATTCAGACCAATCACGTGATTAGCATCATGAAAGGGCAGTTTTCCCAGTGGCTACGTAGACAGCTCTATGTCTCCCACCTGGCTACCTTACAAGCAAAACACAAAATAAGAAAAAATGAAACGGATTTTCATTGTTTCATTTCTCACAGATGAGAAATATTTTCTCTCATGAGAAAACATGCATAACAATATATTAGCTAAACCATAAAAGAGGGACAGCAGTTCTTATGAAATACATCCATCATAAAAGTGTCATAAATCATACATCAATCATAAAACTGAATTAGGCTAGAAACAAACATGCTTGTCTTTTATGAAATAGAGAAAGCACAAAAAGGCTTATGTAACTGTAATGAAAACACCCACTCCAGATAATGTGATTCCAGCTCTGGATATCCTTTGTCCTCTCTCATCCACACTCCAGAGGTATTTTTCACCTAGTCTACTGTGCTCTAATTCCCAGGAGGCCGACTTTTGACCTGCAAGAATACTCCCTCTCCCCCTCCCACCTTCTGCATTCCAGCTAAATTTGCCAGTGGGAAGCATCACCTGGAAATCAGAGGGCTAGAAAGGAGTGAAGAGGGGTATTTACTCCTCCACGCCTCTCAATCTCAGAAAGGCCAGAGGTCTAGCCAGGCAGCCTCCCCCATATAGCTACCCTCTCTGGGTTTTAGTCATGATCCTATTCTCTCACTCCTTTAGGCCTAGGGATGATAATAGTTCTCATTACTGTTAGTCCTGAGATGCTTCACCATCCATTGTTGGTTTATTTTACCCCAGGCACACTTTTAAAATCACTCCATTTTGAGTTTGCTACATATTTTCTACCGGAACACTGACTGACACAATTATAAAGCATGAAGATATTTTACCCTGTCTTTAAGCAGAATGCTTTTTTGTAGATATAACCTTACAAGCTTAATATTTCCAGCTAGTATACAGCATTACAGGTGCTGTACATGATTGAGGAAAATATACACTGAATATATGATCTGTTCCCTGGTAGCTCAGATAGTAAAGAATCTGCCTGCAGTGTGATAGACCAGGGTTCGATCCCTGGATCAGGAAGATCCCCTGGAGAAGGAAATGGCAACCCACTCCAGTATTCTTAGTATTCTTGCCTGGAGAATCCCATGGACAGAGAAGCCTGGCAAGCCATACAGTCGATGGGATTGCGAAGAGTCAGACACAACTGAGCGACTAACACACACTTGTACCTTTGAGGGGAAAGGAAAAAAAAAAAAAACCTAGGTGGAAAACAAATTCAATCCCACTCCTGGGCATATATCTGGAGAAAACGATAACCTGAAAAAATACATGTACCCTAATATACATTGTAGCACTATTTACTACAGCCAGGACATGGAAGCAACCTAGATGTCCATCAAAGGGTGAATGCATAAAGAAGCTGTGGTACCTATATACAATGGAATACCACTCAGACATAAAAATGAACAAAATAGTGCCATTTACAGAGACATGGCGGAGAAGGCGATGGCACCCCACTCCAGTACTCTTGCCTGGCAAATCCCATGGACGGAGGAGCCTGGTAGGCTGCAGTCCACTGGGTTGCGAAGAGTCGGACACAACTGAGCTACTTCACTTTCACTTTTCACTTTCATGCATTGGAGAAGGATATGGCAACCCACTCCAGTGTTCTTGCCTGGAGAATCCCAGGGACGGGGAGCCTGGTGGGCTGCCGTCTATGGGGTCGCACAGAGTCGGACACGACTGAAGCGACTCAGCAGCAGCAGCAGCAGAGACTGTCATACGAGAGAAGTCAGAAAGAGAAAAACAAACATAGTATGTTAACACACATATGTGGACTCTACCAAAACGGTACAGATGCACTTATCTGCAAAACAGAAATAGAGACACAGATGCAGAGAACAAATTATGAATACCAAAGGAGGAAATGGGGGTGGGATGAATTGGGAGATTGGGACTGACATATACACACTACAATGCAGAAAACAGAAAACTAATGAGAACCTACTATGTAGCACAGGGAACTCTACTCAATGCTCTGTGGCGACCTAAATGGGAAGGAAACCTAAAAAACAGAGGGGATATATGTATAACTGATTCAGTTTGCTGCACAGCAGAAGCTAACACAACATTGTAAAGTAACTACACTCCAATAAAAATGAACAAAAAACCTTTTTTGGTTTCAATGAGTAAAACTTTGATACACTCAAAAAAAAAAAAAAAAAAAAACCCAGAATGAAATAATGCCATTTGCAGTGACATGGACGGACCCAGAGATTGTCATACTGAGGGAAGTCAAAGACAAAGACAAGTATCATGTGCTATCACTTATATGTGGAATCTTTAAAAAAAAAAAAAGGTACAAACAAATTTATTTATGAAACAGAAAAAGAGTCACAGATGTGGAAAACAAACTTCTAGTTACCAAGGGGAAAAACTGGTGGGGGGGATAAATTGAAAGACTGGGATTGACATATACACTCTACTGTACATAAAATAGATAATAGGAACCTACTGTATTGGGAACTCTCCATACTCTGTAATGACCTGGAAAGATTCTTTCCTGGTGATGGAAAGAATCTAAAAGAGAGGAGATATATGTAGAACTGATTCACTTTGCTGTACAACAGAAACTAACACAACATTGTAAAGCAACTATAATAAAAATTAAAGAAAAACAAATTCAAGGCCAAAATAAAAGAAATAACAAAAAAACAAGGAGTAATTAACAAACAGACATGGTGAACTAAAAAATAAGAACTAGGGAGTCAGGGAAGGGTTTCTGGAAAAAAAGTATTCCAGCTGGGTCCTAAAGCACAGGGAGAATTTAGATAGCATTAGCAAGTAGAGTGGAGAGGAATGGGCATCTTGAGTAAGGAAAATAATATAAACCAAAACACTAAATGGGAAACGTTATGGTTGTTGGGTGAGCAAAAAGTGTAATACCAGACTAGAGCATATAGCAAGCTTTATTTAGGACTCTACAGCCTTAGCTAGTTCTAAGTCAGACAAGTGAAGCTACACAAAAATACTAATTCTATAATTTATATATCTTTCAGGAGACTAATGGGCTTCCTAGGTGACTCAGGGTAAAGAGTCTGCCTGCCAATGCAGGAGATTCGGGTTTGATCCCTGAGTTGGGAAGATCCACTGGAGAAGGAAATGCTAACCCACTCCAGTATTCCTGCCTGGAAAATCCCATGGACAGAGCTAGGTGGGCTACAGTCCATGGGATCACAGAAGAGCCCACTTATATATATACTATTCATTTCATGCTGTCTAAATTGGTGTTTGTATTTCAACTCTGGCCCCTTAGGGGGAAAAAAAATTTAACAGTTTTCTGAATAGGCCAGGAAATTGTCAATCAGAATAAGCCTCATTCTTATCTCAGCTATTTTATGAACGATGTTTTGAAGTTGCTGTTAAAATCTCGGCTAATGACCTATTGCTTGTTTCCAAGGTTTCCACCTGTCAGACTATCAGTGAACTAATCAGGGAAAGAGATTACAGAACTTAAAGGTAGTTCCATCATTAACAGAATAATTTCTAATATTTCTGCTTGCTACAGAGAAATTTACTAAGAAAAAAATGCAATATCTCTAATTTTCTAAGCTGGTAAGATTGGTAAGTCTATTGGTAAGTATTTTAAAAGACTTACCATCTTTAATTTCCTCATTTTCTTAAATCAAGGAAAACAATAAAACACCTTGTTAATTACATGGTTAACGTTTACTGTACCAGACACTTAGTTTGATTAATATAATATTATTTGGTTAATATAACATTTTTGTACACCTTATTGCATACTAGGGCCAAAAGAAGATGTTTTTAATATGGGCATTTTTATGTCAACATTTTACTGGGGACTGCCTACTTATTTGAGCTGTTCTGATGCAGGGAATTTTGATGAGACCTTAAAAATGAAATATGAACCTTCCAAAGTGAGAAAAAAAAATTCATGTTAAACATGAAACAGATATCCTTGTCCGCTCCCCGGGATGCGGCTTAGTGGCTACACCACCATCGCATTACAAATGTATACAAGCCTACAAGCAAGCAGTGTCCATTACAGAGTAGTCACTCTGAGAAGGTTACAAACACTTTCTAATAATGCTGCCATTAATTAAAACGATTTTTAAGACACCTTTCACAGTTGTCTTCATAGCCTTCATGATAACTGTTTAAATATCCTTAAGAGCAGTAAAATCTTGAAGGCAGGGCTGTTTTGCAACCATGCAGAAATCATTCTGCCAAGTTTAGCAAATAAAAGATGTTCACACTGAGATACATAGTTTTGGATTACAAAAATACAAACAAAAAACAAGTATTTATAAAAGATTCTAAAATCATACTTTTATGTTGCTTGTAAAATTGACTAAATTTTTCAAATATTTAAAATAACTAAATAGCAGCAGCACTTTTTAAATAAACATCTAGCCTCCTAAAGTAACTACCTGGAATGACCACTCTAAAAACATAAATGACAGCATTTGAGGGGCAGTGGCAGTGTTTCATGACCCTATAGTCACACTCTGAAGTCACAAAGCAGCTTTCTTCCAAGGAGATTACAATATTCTCCAGACATTACTTCATTAATTCTCTAAATATCCCTTCTGAGAGAAAAGATAGATTACAGTTCTTTTTCTTTCCAGTTGCTGAGCGAAGATGGTGTAAGGGAAAGAGAATTGTTAGTGTTTATTCCATGAGTCACTAATTAAGGCTGGGCGAACTGTGCCCTAAAATGTGCTATGTAGTTAGCAAAATTTAACTGAATTTGTTTAGCTTTATTCTGTTGATAAAAAGGCATTATACGAGGTAGATGCCTCATAAAATATTACAGGGATATATTATTATTAATTCGTTGGATACTTGCCTAGAGGAACTCCTGCTTGACATACAGGAATTACTAATTAAAGAAGCAGGTGTCTATCCTCAGATATACCCATAAAAGCCTAGTTAAGTCTATTTCATTAAAGAGAAAAAAGCTTTTTTTTTTTTTTTTAGACTACTTTCTTTGAATTTTAAAAGAAAAAAAATCTTCACTTTGAAAAACCAAACATATAAATGTAACAGAGGAAAAAAATGGGGCAATAAAAGATCTGTTGGCAAAATCAGTTAAAAGCAGGGAAAGGGGTGCATTGTTGACAGCACTGGAGAGAAAGGACAACATAATATGCACCTGATTACAAGTTAATTTTCATTGAAATTATTAAAATAATTATTCTTCTAAATGTTTAATTCTTTTGTAGGAGAAAAGAAAACTTACTGCTCAGGCATACTACCATTCCACTTATCCATTAAATAAACATTTCGAGTCTCTGCTATGTTAATCACTAGGTACAACTGAGCTCCCAGTGGATTCACATAGGAAATTAATAATTTGACAGAGGAAAGACCAAAAAAAAAAAAAAAATTCATCCTTACTACGATTCCAGTGATCCTATTCAAAAAATGGAATGACTCTGGTCATTTAAGTATCACTTTTAGGGGTACTACTTTAGAAATATGAAAGAACTCAAGTCTATTTTTAAGAAAGGTTTTGGTAATTAATGAATAAATAAAAATATGCGAATTAGAGGGACTCTCAGCGCTAAATTTTGTTTGAGGTTGAGTGTACTGAGAACAACTCTCAGACAAGTTCTAACCCCAGTTCCCACAAGGGCTGACGGCTTGTTTTTGATGTAATCTCTTTTCCTCGTGGGTGCCTCAGCTGTCTGGTCTATAAAATGGGTAATTTAATAGTAACCTGCCCACACAATGCTCCTTTGAAATTACTAATGAATGCTCTCCCGTGTACACTTAAAACTATTCGATGCTACAAAAATACTGAGTACGTCCTATCTCGAAAAGAACGCGGTGACATGTTAGTGCTAATTAGGACACTAATGACAAATCTTCTCCATCCTAGGGACCCTCTCCCCCCACCTGCGCCCCGCTGCATTTCAGAGCTTACCCACGACCTCTGACAACAAGTCTGAACCCTCCGGACCCGCGGCTGCAACAAAAGCAGCTGAGACGCCGATACCGAAATGGACCAGACAAAAGAAAGTGGATCTGGGCGAAGGGAACGGGCCGTGGAAGGGGGGTGTGTGCGACTCTCCCCACGAGCTCAGAGGAAACCGCACGCGGTTCCCCAACTCCCACCTGGAGGGCGGCCCGCGCCGGCCCCGCGGCCCTCCCCGCACGCCCCCGGCGCCGCCCGCCTCGCGCTTCCAGACCCCGTGTAATTCCGCCCTCCCGCCGGCCCGCGCCCCGAGGCCGCCGCCGCCGCCCCGGGAGCCTCAGGTGCGAAAGTTAAACCGCCGCCGCATCACCTGAGGCCGGGGCGGGAGGCGGCCGGGCCAGCGCAGTCCAGCCCGCGGCGCGTCCGCCCGGCGCGAGCCCGGGGCCCGAGCCGCCGCGGCCGGGCAAGGCAGGGCAGGGCCGCGCCCGGTCGGGCCGACGCCGGCCCCTCGGGCGGCCGCGCCCCGCCGGGCTCCCAACCGCCGACCCTCACCTGCGTCCGCTTCCCGGGGCGCCCGGCCGCCCGCAGCCCGGTTCTGAGGACTCTCGGCGGCGGCTCCCGCGGCGGCGATGCCGGTTCGGCGAGACGGGAAGCGACAGGAGCCAAACCCCGCGGAAAGCGCTCGAGCTGCGCCGGCGGCCCGGAGCCCGCGGCCTCGGTATCGGCGCCCCAGCGCTCCCCGCTGCCTCCGGCTCGGCGCACCCACCTCGGCGGGTTCCGGCCCGAGCGGCGCGTGGGCGGCGCCCCGTCCTGACCCCGCGCAGCCTGGCGAGCAGCGCCAGCTGCGCCCGTCCGGCGGCACCGTGGGAAAGTTGGGCTTTCTGGTCATCCCTTTACCAGAGCATCAGAAGTTGCCGTGCCTGCTTCTGCCGCGGCCTCATCCACAGTTCGGAGCTCTGAGCCCACCTGCTGGGCTCATTACCAGCTGAGATCCACTCATATCCCCAGATGCTTCTCCACACCTAGACTCTAAGGCACCGCCACTCTGAGTTTACTTTTCCCTTCTGATGTCACTGTCCTAGTTGCTTACCTTATGCCGAAGGTTCCGTCCGAGTACACCTGGGATTAACTACCAAAGGGTTTTTGATTCCTTTCTTGATGAATTACAGCTGGTAGGTGAGTTGATGACAGGAGGTAAATCAAAAGTGCTTAGTCAGGGAGTTGGAGGACTCGCTTGGTAAAGGTGGACTTGTCAGCAGGTTGTGAACTCTGGATTCAGAGCAATGAAAATAGGTGATCAAAAGACTGTGAGTAAGGTTTGGAATATAAAAAAAGTAAGTTTTATTAGGTTGCTTCAGGGAGGGGAAGGAAGCTGAGTGGGAGGACCTCAAAAGACTACACAGCTTTCTCTGCTAGATACAGAAATCGCCATTTGCCCATGTGGTTTCTTTAGAGTCTTGTTCTAAGAATTTCGTGCATGCTCAATCCCATTCATCTCTTTGCGACCCCTTGGACTGTAGCCTGCCAGGCTACAATTTCAGGCAAGAATACTGGAGTGGGTGGGTTGCCATTTTGTTCTCCAGGGGATTTTCCCAACTCAGGGATGGAACCCGCATCTCCTACTTCTTAGTAGGCAAGCACTCTACTGACTTACACAATATGCAGTGATTTCCCAAGTGAAACTCTGATGAAATGAAATGACCCTTAGCGACCCCATGGACTGCAGCGCATCAGGTTCCTCCATCCATGGGATTTTCCAGGCAAGAGTGCTGGAGTGGGGTGCCATTTGCCTTCTCCAATAATCAACAACAAAACCACACAAACACATGATAGGAAAAGTAAACTACAGACCTTTTGAATATTAATACAGTAATCTACAACAAAAAACCTAGCAAACCAAATCCAGCAATGTAGAAAAAGCATTTTACAACATGAACAAGAGGGATTTGGCTAGTAAGTGCAAGGGTGGTTTAGCATAAAATGAATTATGGATGTAATACACTTTCTTTTTTTAAAAAAAAGGGACAAAAACCACAGGATCATCTCAATAGTTGAAGAAAAAGCACTTGACAAAACGTAGCTCTTTTTCATGACTAAAAACACTCAACTAGGTAGGAGGAGAACATCCTCAATCTGATAAAGGACATCCACAATCTGATTTTTAAAATTAAAAAAAAAAAAAAAGGAAGCTAACATCATAATCACTGGTAAAAGAATGAATAATTTCACATAAGATCAAGGATAGGAAAAAATATATCCACTCTTGCTACTTTTATTGGACATTGTACTACAGGTTCTGAGCAGAGCAAGTAAGCAAGGAAAGGTCAGATATCTTATAGAAATAAAGCAAACAAAAGAAATAATTTTTGAAGAAAATCAGGACAATAGTTTTTAGCACTGAGAGGCAATAGGACAAAAGTTCTCAGATTAATAAATAAAAATTACCTATGTCAAAGTGTACTATTATGAAATTTCAAAGGACATGGTTCTGGGAAAAGATTTTAATAGGTTCCAGGGAGGAAAAGAGATACCAAGGGAACATTTCATGCAAAGATGGGCTCGATAAAGGATAGAAATGGTATGGACCTAACAGAAGCAGAAGATATTAAGAAGAGGTGGCAAGAATACACAGAACTGTACAAGAAAGATCTTCACGACCCAGATAATCATGGTGGTGTGATCACTCATCTAGAGCCAGACATCCTGGAATGTGAAGTCAAGTGGACCTTAGAAAGCATCATTATGAACAAAGCTAGTGAAGGGGATGGAAATCCAGTAGAGCTACTTCAAATCCTGAAAGATGATGCTGTGAAAGTGCTGCACTCAATCTGCCAGCAAATTTGGAAAACTCCACAGTGCCACAGGGCTGGAAAAGGTCAGTTTTCATTCCAATCCCAAAGAAAGGCAATGCCAAAGAATGCTCAAACTACTGCACAATTGCACTCATCTCACATTCTAGTAAAGTAATGCTCAAAATTCTCCAAGCCAGGCTTCAGCAATATGTGAACCGTGAACTTCCTGATGTTCAAGCTGGATTTAGAAAAGGCAGAGGAACCAGAGATCAAATTGCCAACATCCGCTGGATCATGGAAAAAGCAAGAGAGTTCCAGAAAAACATCTATTTCTGCTTTATTGACTATGCCAAAGCCTTTGACTGTGTGGATCACAATAAACTGTGGAAAATTCTGAAAGAGATGGGAATACCAGACCATCTGACCTGCCTCATGAGAAATCTGTGTGCAGGTCAGGAAGCAACAGTTAGAACTGGACATGGAACAACAGACTGGTTCCAAATAGGAAAAGGAGTACGTCAAGGCTGTATATTGTCACCCTGCTTATTTAACTTATATGCAGAGTACATCATGAGAAACACTGGACTGGAAGAAACACAAGCTGGAATCAAGATTGCCGGGAGAAATATCAATAACTTCAGATATGCAGATGACACCACCCTTATGGCAGAAAGTGAAGAGGAACTAAAAAGCCTCTTGATGAAAGTGAAAGAGGAAAGTGAAAAAGTTGGCTTAAGGCTCATCATTCAGAAAACGAAGATCATGGCATCCAGTCCCACCACTTCATGGGAAATAGATGGGGAAACAGTGGAAATAGTGTCAGACTTTATTTTTCTGGGCTCCAAAATCACTACAGGTGGTGACTGCAGCCATGAAATTAAAAGACGCTTACTCCTTGGAAGGAAAGTTATGACCAACCTAGATAGCACATTGAAAAGCAGAGACGTTACTTTGCCAACAAAGGCCTGTCTAGTCAAGGCTATGGTTTTTCCAGTGGTCATGTATGGATGTGAGAGTTGGACTGTGAAGAAGGCTGAGTGCCGAAGAATCGATGCTTTTGAACTGTGGTGTTGGAGGAGACTCTTGAGAGTCCCTTGGACTGCAAGGAGATCCAACCAGTCCATTCTGAAGGAGATCAGCCCTGGGATTTCTTTGGAAGGAATGATGCTAAAGCTGAAACTCCAGTACTTTGGCCACCTCATGCGAAGAGTTGACTCATTGGAAAAGACTCTGATGCTGGGGGGATTGGGGGCAAGAGGAGAAGGGGATGACAGAGGATGAAATGGCTGGATGGCATCACTGACTTGATGGACGTGAGTCTGAGTGAACTCCAAGAGTTGGTGATGGACAGGGAGGCCTGGCGTGCTGCGATTCATGGGGTCGCAAACAGTCAGACACGACTGAGCGACTGAACTGAACTGAACTGAACTGAGGGAGGAAAAAAGAGATCATTTACAGAGATTCAGAAATCAGAATGGCATTGGAATTTTTGAAGAAGCATAAGTAAAGAGAAATTCTGAGAGAAAGTTATTTCCAATCCAGAAGTTAATTAAGGTTATAAAAAAAAGACATTTTCAGTATGCAAAGTTTTAAGCATTCTTTTCATGCATTCTTTCTCAGAAAACAATTGAAAAACTTGCCCCTCCACTACAAAGAGGTGAGGTAAGTGGTCTGTTAGAGGAGACAGATGAAGGTTACACCCAAGACAACTTGGTTGGAATGGCCACCAGAAAAAATCCACATCCTATCCCTGAAGCCTTGCATTTCACAGTAAAAGAGACTTTGCTGATACAGAGTTATGACCGCAAATATGGAGGCTATCCTGGATTATCCTGGTAGACCTAACCTAGTCTAAAAGCCTTTGCTTTCCATGAGAGCGTGAAGAAAACAGATAGTGCCAAATGTAGCAGAGTCTAAGGAGTTTGACTGGGTTAGCTGACCCATTAGGCAACATAATATAATAGCTCAGATGTGGGGCTCAGGAGTCATAGTGCCCTGGCTTGATTCCCAACTCTATTGCTTATAATCATAAAACCTTAGGAAAATTTTCTTTCTTTCTGTGTCTTAGTTTCTTTATCTCTAAGTAGAAGATAATAAGATTATAGAAGTAGGAGATTTTTCTGCTTTTGCCCATTAAAGTGCTTAAAATATCTGGCACATAGTTAATAATAAATAACAGTTATTATTATTTGACAACATTTAAGAAAATAGTTTCTGTAGAGTAATAATTAGTTAGGACTCATTTCAGTGACATGACAGAAATCCAACTCTAGTTGGCCCTGGGGAAATATTCACTATTTCATAAGAATAAGTCTATTATAGTTTTATGTACCTCTGGGATTCCCATGGGGCTCAGTGGTAGAGAATTTGCCTGCAGTAGACGCAAGAGATTCACATTCAATCCCTAGTTGGAGAATATCCTCTGGAGGAGGAAATGGCAATCCATTCCAGTATTCTTGCCTGGAGAATCCCATGGACAGAGGAGCCTGCAGGCTACTGCATATATGGGGTCACAAAGAGTCAGACACGAATGAACAACTGAGCACACACGTTTGGATCTAACTGATCAAATGATTCTATGGGCAGAATATCTCCATCTTTGGCCTCTATTTTTGGTTCTGTGTTGGCTTTATTTTTAGGCAAGAACAGTCTATATCATAACAAGATTGGCCACCAGGGATGCTAGGATTAAATTCAACTGTAACTGTTAGCAGTTACAAAGTTAGCAAACATGGTGGAAAAGGAACACTTCTTTCCCAAGAGTTGCAGCAAGATTCTGGAACTGAGTCTTAGTATATAGACCTGGATTGGAGGAGGGCATGACAACCCACTCCAGTATTCTTGCCTGGAGAATCCTATAGACAGAGGAGACTAGCAGGCCAAAGTCCATAGGGTCAAAAAGAGTCGGACACAACTGAAGTGACTTAGCACATAAAGACCTGGATTGCATGCCCATCCCCATTAATTACTGTGGCTAGAAGGAGATAACAAGCAGATTGGCCAATTGATTACTATTTGTTCACCCATAAAACTCTGTGTGTGTGTGTTGGGATGTGTTGTTGGGGGGAATCAATTTTCTTACTCAGACCACATAGACTGAAAGTGGGAAAGGCATAGTTCCTCAAAGGAATGTCATGTGCTGTTATCAGAACACAGAAATGGATATTTGGGCAGACAAAAATAAAAGATGTACATTATAAGTGATGAGTGTAGTTAATCAAACACAGAGTGAAAGATAACTGAACCTCAGAGAAACCCCAGCTGAGCCTTGAATGATGGTAGAAATCTGTATGTAGTTTCTGTGGGATGTTTAGCACCCCAGGAAGAAGAACAAATGATGTGCAATAATGTAATTTATGTGAGGTTCTGGTTTGGGAAAATGAACATGACTAAAGGAGAAGGATTAAAGGAAAGAAAGAATCATAAAAGAATGGTAGAAATGTCAATTCTTGGGGCCAGATTGGGCAGAGATGCAATAAGACCAGAAAAGTAAAGTATGTCTGTGAATGTTCCTGCACTAGTCAAGTTATGAGATTAGTGCTAGAGTCATTGAGAAGGGCAGTGTTTCTAGAGATTAGTAAGTAAGAGCAGTGAAGTGCAGGAGTTTACTGGTTTATTATTATTAGTTATAAGTATATGTAATATGGCTATATAATAAATTATACAAATATTCAGTTCAGTTCAGTCACTCAGTCATGTCTGACTCTTTGTGACCTCAAGGACTGCAGCATGCCAGGCCTCCCTGTCCATCACCAACTCCAGTTTACGCAAACTCATGTCCATTGAGTCGGTGATGCCATCCAACCATCTCATCTTCTGTCATCCCCTTCTCCTGCCCTCAATCTTTCCCAGCATCAGGGTCTTTTCAAATGAGTCAGCTCTTCGTATCAGGTGGCCAAAGTGTTAGAGTTTCAGCTTCATCGTCACTCCTTCCAATGAATATTCAGGACTGATTTCCTTTAGGAGGGACTGATTTTATCTCCTTGCAGTCCAAGGTACTCTCAAGAGTCTTCCCCAACACCACAGTTCAAAAGCATCAATTCTTCAGTGCTCAGCTTTCTTCACAGTCCAACTCTCACAGCCATACATGACTATTGGAAAAAACCATAGCCTTGATGAGATGGACCTTTGTTGGTAAAGTAATATCTCTGCTTTTTAATATGCTATCTAGGTTGGCCATAACTTTTCTTCCAAGGAGTGAGCATCTTTTTATTTCATGGCTGCAGTCACCATCTGCAGTGATTTTGGAGCCCCAAAAATAAAGTCAGCCACTGTTTCCATTGTTTCCCCATCTATTTGCCATGAAGTGATGGGACCGGATGCCATGATCTTCGTTTTCTGAATGTTGATTTTAAGCCAACTTTTTCACTCTCCTCTTTCACTTTCATCAAGAGGCTTTTTAGTTCCTCTTCACTTTCTGCCATAAGGGTGGTATCATCTGCATATCTGAGGTTATTAATATTTCTCCCAGCAATTTTGATTCCAGCTTGTGCTTCATCCAGCCCAGCATTTCTCATGATGTACTCTGCATATAAGTTAAATAAGCAGAGTGACAATATACAGCCTTGATGTACTCCTTTTCCTATTTGGAACCAGTTTGTTGTTCCATGCCAGTTCTAACCGTTGCTTCCTGACCTGCATTTCTCAAGAGACAGGTCAGGAGGTCTGGTATTCCCATCTCTTGAAGAATTTTCCACAGTTTATTGTGATCCACACAGTCAAAGGCTTTGGCATAGTCAGTAAAGCAGAAATAGATGTTTTTCTGGAACTCTCTTGCTTTTTTGAATATCCAATGGATGTTGGCAATTTGATCTCTGGTTCCTCTGCCTTTTCTAAATCCAGCTTGAACATCTGGAAGTTCGCAGTTCACATATTGTTGTAGCCTGGCTTGGAGAATTTTGAACATTACTTTGCTAGCGTGTGAGATGAGTGCAATTGTGTAGTAGTTTGAGCATTCTTTGGCATTGCCTTTCTTAGGGATTGGAATGAAAACTGACCTCTTCCAGTCCTGTGGCCACTGCTGAGTTTTCCAAATCTGCTGGCATATTGAGTGCAGCACTTTCACTGCACCAGTTCAGGAGTTTACTGATTTATTATTATTATTAGTTATAAGTATATGTAATATGGCTATATAATAAGTTATATAAATATATGTCATAATAAAATACCTAATGAAATGATTAATGTTAGTATTAATAAAAATCAAGGCAGAATATATTCTACCAGTTATGATAATTTTCCAATTTATAAAACACCTAAGAGGAAAGACTGTTCAAAGAAAATCATGATGTTATGAAAATATTACAGAAGATTTGAGATTCATGATTTTTCAACTGCATGATCTTGGGCAAGATATGACTTTAACGCAGAGTCATAAAAGTGGTGACCAACTACACAAGTGGTTTATCTTAAATGATATGTCTTAGTCAGTTGTTATGATTATCAAGAGAAATAATAAAATCTGGAAGTTCTTGGTTCACATACTGCTGAAGCCCAGTTTGAAGGACTTTGAGTGTTACCTTCCTAACATGTGAAGATGAGCACACTTGTATAGTAGTTTGAACATTCTTTGGCACTGTCTTTCTGTGGGATTGCAATGAAAACTGACCTTTTCCAATCCAGTGGCCATGGCCGAGTTCTCCAAATTTGATGATATATTGATGCAACACTTAAACAGCATCATCTTTTAGTATTTTAAATAGCTCACTTGGAATTCTATTACTTCCACTAGCTTTGTTTGTAGTAATAGTTTCTAAAGCCAAATGCCTGGCTCTAGATGAATGACCACAACATCATGGTCATGCTGGTCATTAAGAGCTTTTTTTGGATAGTTCTTCTGTGTATTCTCACCACCTCTTCTTAATTTCTTCTGCTTCTGTTAGGTCCTTGCTGTTTCAATCCTTCATTGTGCTCATTTTTGTATGAAATGTTCCCTTGGTATCTAATTTTCTTGAAGAAATCTCTAATCTTTCCCATTCTATTGTTTTCCTCTATTTCTTTGCATTGTTCACTTAAGAAGGCTTTCTTATCTCTCCTTGTTGTTCTCTGGAACTCTGCATTCAGTTGGCTATATATTTCCCTTTCTCTTTTGTCTTTCTCTTTTCTTCTGATGCTTCTTATGCTGAAGCTAAAATACACATTTTAACTTTTCTGGTGACTCAAGATGGTAAAGAAGCTGCCCACAATGCAGGAGGCACAGGTTTGATCCATGGGTCAGGAAGATCTCCTGGAGAAGGAAATGGCTACCCACTCCAGTATTCTTACATGGAAAATTCCATGGACAGAGGAACCGGGTGGGTGCAGTCCATGCAGTCACAAAGAGTTGAATATGACTAAGTGACTAAGCACACTCACACATATTTTAACACTAGCTCTTCATTTAAGTAGTTCCTTTCAGATTATTGAAGTAATTTCCCAATGAATTTGAGTTGGCTGTCCCTTCCGTTAGAGTTATCTTTTCTAAGTTAATGATTCAAAGAAATTTTGTACAATCAGTTAATTAATCTAACATTGAGAATATTACTAGTCAAAGAGGTTACATACACATTCCATTTACAAATGTTGTTATGGGACTCATTCCAAATGTTAGTTGTTTGGATTAATCATTTCAATGAAATTGGCTGTGAAGACAACTGTTATTTTTTAGGGAGTAATAAGGAGAAGGCAATGGCAGCCCACTCTAGTACTCTTGCCTGGAAAATCCCATGGATGGAGGAGCCTGGTGGGCTGCCATCTATGGGATTGCACAGAGTCAGACATGACTGAAGCGACTTAGCAGCAGCAGCAGGGAGTAATCAAAAGAAGTACAAGTAGCTGTGAAAAGAAGAGAAGCAAAAGGCAAAGCAGAAAAGGAAAGATATATCCATCTGAATGCAGAATTCCAAAGAATAACAAGGAGAGATAAGAAAGCCTTCCTCAGTGATCAATGCAAAGAAATAGAGGAAGACAGTAGAATGGGAAAGACTAGAGATATCTTCAAGAATATTAGAGATACCAAAGGAACATTTCATGCAATGATGGGCACAATGAAGAACAGAAATGGTATGGACCTAACAGAAGCAGAAGATATTAAGAATAGGTGGCAAATATACACAGAAGAACTATACAAAAAAAAATCTTCATGTCACAGATAACCATGATGGTGTGATCACTCACCTAGAGCCAGACATCCTGGAATGTGAAGTCAAGTGGGCCTTAGAAAGCATCACTACAAACAAAGCTAGTGGAGGTGATGAAATTCCAGTTGAGATATTTCCAATCCTAAAAGATAATGCTGTGAAAGGGCTACACTCAATATGCCAGCAAATTTGGAAAACTCAGCAGTGGCCACAGGACTGGAAAAGGTCAGTTTTCATTCCAATCCCTAAGAAAGGCAATGCCAAAGAATTCTCAAACTACCACACAATTGCACTCATCTCACACTCTAGGAAAGTAACGCTCAAAATTCTCCAAGCCAGGCTTCAACCGTAGGTAAACCATGGACTTCCAGATGTTCAAGCTGGTTTTAGCAAAGGGAAAGGAACCAGAGATCAAGTTGCCAACATCCGTTGGATATTCAAAAAATCAAAAGAGTTCCAGAAAAACATTTATTTCTGCTTTATTGACTATGCCAAAACCTTTGATTATGTGAATCACAACAAACTGTGGAAAATTCTGAAAGAGAGGGGAATACCAGACCTCCTGACCTGCCTCTTGAGAAATCTGTATGCAGGTCAAGAAGAAACAGTTAGAACTGGACATGGAACAACAGATTGGTTCCAAATAGGGAAAGGAGTACGTCAAGGGTGTATATTGTCACTCTGCTTATTCAACGTATATACAGAGTACATTATTAGAAACACTGGGCTGGATGAAGCACAAACTGGAATCAAGTGTACCAGGAGAAAATCAGTAACCTCAGATATGCAGATGACACCACCCTTATGGCAGAAAGCGAAGAAAAATTAAAGAGCCTCTTGATGAAAGTGAAAGAGGAGAGTGAAAAAGTTGGCTTAAAACTCAACATTCAGAAAACTAAGATCATGGCATCCAGTCCCATCACTTCATGGCAAATAGATGGGGAAACAGTGGAAACAGTGACAGACTTTATTTTTTTGGGCTCCAAAATCACTACAGATGGTGATTGCAGCCATGAAATTAAAAGACGTTTGCTCATTGCAAGAAAAGTTATAACCAACCTAGACAGCATATTAAAAACCAGAGACTTTACTTTGCCAACAAATGTCCATCTAGTCAAAACTATGGTTTCTCCAATAGTCAGGTATGGATGTGAGAATTGGACTGTACAGAACGCTGAATGCCAAAGAACTGATGCTTTTGAACTGTGGTGTTGGAGGAGACTCTTGAGAGTCCCTTGGACAGAAAGGAGATCCAACCAGTCAATCCTAAAGGAAATCAGTCCTGAATATTCATTGGAAGGAGTGATGCTGAAGCTGAAACTCCAATACTTTGACCACCTAATTCGAAGAACTGATTTATTTGAAAAGACCCTGATGCCAGCAAAGGTTGAGAGAGGAGAAGGGGACGATGGAGGATGAGATGCTTGGATGGCATCACCGACTCAATGGACATGGGTTTGAGTAAACTCTGGGAGTTTGTGATAGGGAGGCCTGGCATGCTGCAGTCCATGGGGTTACAAAGAGTCAGACATGACTGAGTGACTGAACTAAACTGAATAAAAAGAAAGAAGAGAGAAAAAATTTGTGATTTATATGTACTGTCTTCCCAAAGGAATCCAAGCAAATAGAACCTTTTAATATTGTGACACTTCTCACTTCAGCTTACTCTTTGGCAGCAGCAAGGTCTCAATCTGTCAGACAGCTTATTACTTGCCTGCAAAAGGTCAAACCTGCAGTGCACTTTAATATTTAAGTTTATGGCCTTGGGCATTGTGGGCATGGAATTCTCCAATTTACCAAAATAACATCATTCATACTCGTGAATATTATTTTATATATTTCTCTGTGCCTATTTTGTCATGATCAGAGTGGCTGTCACTTCTGTCTTTTACTGAAAGGATCACCATCTGCAGTCCATTAGCTTCATTTGCTAACTTTTCTGTCAGTACTCTGTAAGTAAAGAAGCCCATATCTATAATTCAAAAAAAAAATTTTTGATTTAAGACTTGCCTTGACAGTTATACAACAAAGTTCTAGACACATTGCATCCGTTATATTAGATATCTTAACTATATATTTAATAGCTTTATTCTTTGTAATATGTATAATGGTGCAAATAAACGTTACTTTAATGAAAGACCCAAGCCTGGCTCTCTCGTTAGCTATGTGCTATTTCTGGTCAAACGACTTAACCTGCCTTAACTTCAGTTTCCTTATCTGAAAAGTAACAGAATAATAGAATTTTAGGACTGGAAGGCACCCTAAAAATCAGAGATGCCTGAAAGTTCAGCACAGTCTTATGCAATCAGTCTTGAGGCAGAATCCATCTTTAACTTTGGCCTCAGTCTTTGGAGGCCCAAAATGTCAAGTACTGACTAGAGTGTCATTTCTGATAATATAGAGACATCTCGGTTTATTTTGAAAATCGGTTAATAAATATTATTTTGATATGTTAATAGATCCACAGTTTAAGGAAAAGAATTCTCTCAAGTGACTGTGTGAATGAATGAGAACATGAAAGAAAGAAAAAAAAAGTAAGGGCAAGTAAATTAAGTCTGTATGAGAGTGTTTTGCTCAGTCAGGGCATGAGGCTTTAGTGTTTAAGTATATCATTGAAATTGCATTCATCTCCAATAATAGAATCTTTCAGAGTTAACAGGGAATAAGTTGGGCAAGTTAGAGGGTATAACTTTGGCTGTTGACTATTAGAAATGAAGGAAAGATTAATAATATAACTGTAGTATCCAGTATTGGCAAAACCAGCCAAAACAGAGCTTGCCTCTCAAACAACTTCAAATGCAGGTCAGCATTTAGTATCGCAAACGTGCCCTGTAGTGCCCACATGAGCACTTTAGTAGCTGTGATACAAACCCATGGACTGTAGCTCACCAGGCTCCTCTGTCCATGGAATTCTCCAGGCTAGAATAGTGGATGGGTAGCCATTCCCTTCTCCAGGGTATCTTCCCAACCCAGGGACAGAACTCAGGTCTCCTGCACTGCAGGCAGATTCTTTACCATCTGAGTCACCAGGGAAGTCCTTGTTAGTAAAAAGCTCTAATTAACCAAATATGTTTTATTATGTTGACCTGAAATCTTCTTGCCTAATAAAATTTCATCCAGTGCCCTAAATTCTGTTCTCTGATGTAACATATTAATAGCACAACCTTTGAAGTCTAGCACTCTACAGATTTGAAGTCAACCCTTTGCCATGTCTTTTCTAGGCCAAGTGTGATCAGGCTCTTCAACCATTTATGGCACATTCAGACCACACCTCTCACTATCCTAGTGTTCTTTTCTAATACTTGATGTTCCCCTTAAAGATGTAGGAGACTTTAAAATGAGAACCCAGGACTTAGTATTTTCATTCACTCAAGATGTTTTTCATTGAACACATGACCTGTCTCTAAGCGTAAGATATAGCAGTGAACAAAACAGATATAAGTCCTTGCCCTGTGGAACTTATATTCTTATTGGGAAAGACAACAAATAAAAAAGTAAAATGTACAGTATATTAGAAAGTAATACATGCTATAGGAAAAAAAAAAAAAAAGCAGAGCAGTGAAGGGATATAGAACACTCTGAGGGTGAGGTTGGGGGGTTTACAATGTAAAATAGTGATCAGGGAGTCACTGTGAAGGTGACTGCCCCTCATCTTCTGGTGACCCCCTAGTTCTGCTCTCTTCTCTTATCCCACCTAGTCTCCATCTCAGGAGGCTGATATATGCAATCAATCAGCAGTCTCCCTGCCTCTTGGCTCCCTGTTTGGACTCACTGTTGTGAATCCTAGTGAGATATCAGAGGGAAGGAGGACAGTGAGGTCAAGATGTTTATTCCTTGGCCATCACTTAGCGAGGACTTTCTGGTTAACTGTGTCCCTCTCCTGGAAGTTTGATTCCTCTCAAGGATGTTGGCTTTGCAAGATTCTCTCTTCTTCTGTCTCCGGTAACCACTCCCTTTCTTGTCCCTTTAGGCCTAGGCATGGTGGGCTCTAGGTTATTGGACTGTCCTTTGTCGTTCCTTTATGTCCACACTTTTGAAAACAGTCCCTTTGTTCATGAGTCTTCTTTGACATTATTCTATTTAAAGTATGCTGTTTCCTGTTGGAACACTGAGAAATGCAGTGATATTTGAAAGAGATAAGGGTAAATGATGTGGATAAGGATAAGGGTAATACTCATGAAAACATGAGTATTGCAAGAGCAGCAAGTGCAGACATATTGCTGTAGACACAGTCTGGTCGTGTAGAGCACAGAGGAGCTTTCATCTCCCTTGTTTTGTTAGCCACTCAGTCGTGTCCAACTCTTTGCAATCCCATGGACTGTAGTCCGTTAGTCTCCTCTATCCATAGAAATCTCCAGGCAAGAATACTGGAGTGGGTTGCCATTTCCTTCTCCAGGGGATCTTCCTTGACCACCACATTATACATATGTCCATTAGTGTAGTCAAAGATTGCAGTAGCTTTCTAGTGGCAGTAACACTTTGTTTAAACTGAGCTTGTCATAAAGTCAAATTCTTCTAACTCATTAATGTTGCAGCAAAATACAGAAACTTAACATGTATTTCCTTTAACTTTTATCTTTTTTTTTTTTGCCATAAACAAATACTTTATAGGTATCCTGTCCCTGGGATTCTCCAGGCAAGAACACTGGAGTGGGTTGCCATTTCCTTCTCCAATGCATGAAAGTGAAAAGTGAAACTGAAGTCGCTCAGTCGTGTCCGACCCTCAGCGACCCCATGGACTGCAGCCCACCAGGCTCCTCCGTCCATGGGATTTTCCAGGCTAGAGTACTGGAGTGGGGTGCCATTGCCTTCTCTGTTATAGGTATCTACTATGTGTCAAATATTGTGCTACTTACTGGGAGTCTAATAGTAAATCAAACAAAAATGGTTTCTACCCTTCTGGAAGGTTCAGCCTCATATAGGAGACAACTAAATAATCACACAAATAAGTCTGTGAAAAGCTCTGTGAATTGTCAGTTCAGAAAGAAACTGTTGGGACTAGTACACAGAGAGCAAAGGTGTTATATAAAATTGGGCTAGCAAGATAAAAAAGCGTTATATCACACAGAGATTCACTGGATATGATAACTATTTTATACTTTGTTCCCAAATCAGTGAGAATCCATTGAAGAGCTCAAATAACTGGGTGAATTGGTCAGATTTGTGTTTTGGAAATATCAATCTAGCCATGGTGTGGAGAATGAATTAGAAGAAGTTAAGAATCAACCCAAGAAGACCAATTAGGAAGCTACTGAGAAATGTTGGAATTATAGGTAGAACTAGAGTAACCTTCATAGTTGAGAGATCTTGAGGTGAAATGGGCAGAAAAGGGAAGTTGGTATCTGTGATGACTGCACTATATTTCTTATTTGCATCATTAACTGGATGCAAGTAACACTCAAATAACATAGACAACATTGGAAGAGAAACATACGTTAGAGAGGAAGAGCAAGAATTTGGTTCTGAATATATAAAACTTAAGATCTGCATAAGATATTCCAAGAAAAGAGGTCAACAAGGTAGATGGAAACATAAGCCTGCAGCTCAGAAAGACACAACTCTATGTAACTGGCAACCCATATGGCTGATAACTATCATATTGGTTTTGTTTAATGATACAAATCTACCACTGTATCAAAAACACTGATGCTATCATTTGGAGTTACAGTAACTGTTTTTACTTCTGAGCTCTCTGAAACTTGGTGATGTGCTTTCTGTGTATTCATGCAAACTGGTGACCATTAAACTAGATGGTGCTAAATCCTAATCAGGTGCTCAGTTTGGAAACCTCAAATAATAAATGGATACTGATTGTAATTTGGCACAGCATGTTCCAAGCTGTGACTGTTCTCTGAACTCTTAGCATATATTTTATATTTTTGGTTGCCCTTATTATGCCTTCCTATTTTCTTTATTCTTGGTATATGTGTCTTTACTATTTCTGCTGTGTGCTTTTGGTGGGATAGACCTAGAAGATAGAATTGGGCAGCTGAAAAAGTAGATAAAAGTGAAGAAATAACAGATTTTTAAGGTACCAAATGCTCTAAATGTTTACTTGCAAAAGCACTAAGCAGAGAATGCTGTGCGCCAATGCTACATGATTATTGCTCTTTGGTAAATCTAGGAAAGTCCTGTTACTGCTTTACAGTACGTCTTCTCTGGTACCCAGTATAAAGACACCAGAACCGTCAGCTGCTATATCCCTGGTGTATGCAGAACGTGGCTGCATCTCCTCCATTGTCCTATACAATGTTCCAAACACAGTCACTCATACTCAGAGCTGGGTTCTAAGGCATCTTATTAATCTTTATATAACCTACAGTTCAACTGTCCCTCTTCCTCTCAGTCAGCTCTTATCTCTGTTTCCACAAGAAATTCAACCAAACCAAGTACACTGCAGTCTTTGTAGTTTTGTGGATCCCAGAGGGATCACGTTGCACCTCACACGGCATATCACTTTTAAAATCTCACTTGGCTGTCCCTTCCTGAGTCTTTGCCTCCAGCTTCACAATCACTGGATTCCTCTTTCTGCGCCTACCACTCACAGGTCTCAACTCACCTCCCCATGATTGCCGTTCTCCTAGCCCTTCTTTCCTTAGGTATTTCAATCTCCTCTCTCTCTCTCTCTCTCCATCTCCCTCCCTCTGCCCTCCCTCTTTTCCTTCTACAGAGCAACTTACTTTTTTCTAATTTGTATTGCTGAATTTTCATACCTCACAGAGCTCACCAACAAAGGATCCTCCAGGTTATCAGCGACTGTTCTTGTAGGGCAGTGAGAGATTATAAATTTATGATGAATTTGAAATGAAATACATAATGAGTATATATATACATACTGTGAAGCAGGGCATGTGGGATCTTAGTTCCCCAGGAACTGAAGCTGAACTCCTTGCATTGGAAGCCTGGAGTCTTAACCCCTAGACCATAAGGGAAGTCCCCATAATGAATATTTTTATTGTAAAATATTTGCAACATTCTCTTATTCCTTACACATAGATGGAAAATCAGCCTATTTTCTCAGTGTCTCAGTGCCACTGCAAAGAAGAGAATGGTATAAAATTGGGCTTAATATGTATATGATCCCTGAAATACTGAAAGATCAGGTTGAAGGGGGAAATGAAGAAAGTTGAAAAAATAAGAGGAGTGGAGGAGATGAATTAGTTGGAGAGTTTGTAACAAAGATAGACATTTTCTGCCCCTAAAATGCTTACATAATAACCTATATGTTATTTGAAAACAGTTAATGAAGGGTAATCCAGTAACTAACTGGGCTTCCCTCATGCCTCAGTGGTAAAGAATCTGTCCCCCAGTGCAGGAGACATGGGTTTGATTCCTGGGTTGGGAAGATCCCCTAGAGAAGGAAATGGCAATGCACTCCAGTATTCTTGCCTGGAAAATCCCATGGACAGAGGAGCCTGGTGGGCTACAGTCCACAGGGTTGCAAAGAGTAGGATATGACTTAGCAACTAAGCAACAACAATCCAGAAATTAATAAGGGCTATTGGTCTGTGGGTAGAGAAATAGTGTGATATGCATATTAGTTTTAGTCGATACTCCAGAGTTAATAATTGAAATAATAAAGAATACATATCCCAGAGGTGTTTAGGTAGTGTTTGAAAGACTAACCAGAATGACCAGCATTATTGTTGATCCACACGAAAAGATTTGATAATTAGTATATGGATGGTAGAAATGATTCTTCATTCATGTGGTCATTAGTATTCAAAGTATACAGATCGGCAAAAAGAACTTCACAGTTACCTCTACATTTGCATGAATAGGAAACAAGATTCTAGCAATGCCAAGAGGGTGTGCTGTTGAGAACAACTTGACTCCATGCCTAAAGACTCACTGAGTCAAATGTCTGGACATTTTTGGAGGCATCCATCATCTGATCTTACCAGGAGGTTGGCAGAATCCTTTTTGTTGTTTAGGTGCTCAGTCATATCCGACTCTTTGTGATCTCATGGATTTCAGCACTTCCCTGTCCTTCACTATCTCCCAGAGTTTGCTCAGATTTATGTCTGTTGAGTCGATGATGCCATCCAACCATCTCATCCTCTGTCGCCCCCTTCCTCTCCTGCCCTCAATCTCCCAGGATCAGGGATCAAGGTCTTTTCCAATGAGTCAGTTCTTTGCATCAGGTGGCAAAAGTATTGGAGCTTCAGCATCAGTCCTTGCAACGATTATTCAGGGTTGATTTCCTTTAGGATTGACTGGTTTGATCTCTTTGCAGTCCAAGGGACTCTCAAGAGTCTTCTCTAGCACTACAATTTGAAAGCATCAATTTTTGGCACTCAGCCTTCTTTATGGCCAAACTCTCACATCCATACATGACAACTGGAAAAACCATAGCTTTGACTAGATGGACCTTTGTCGGCAAAGTAATGTGTCTGCTTTTTAATACACTGTCTAGGTTTGTCATAACTTTACTTCCAAGGAGCAAGTGTCTTTTAATTTTATGGCTGCAGCCACTGTCTACAGTGATTTTGGAGCCCAAGAAAATAAAGTCTGTCACTGTTTCCATTTCCCCCCCTCTATTTGCCATGAAGTGATGGGATCGGATGCTATGTTCTTAGGGTTTTGAAGGTTGAGTTTTAAGCCAGCTTTTCTACTCTCCTCTTTCACCTTCATCAAGAGATTCTTTAGATCTTCTTCACTTTCTGCCATTGCAGTGATGTCATCTGCATATATGAAGTTATTGATACTTTTCCCAGCAATCTTGTTTCCAGCTTGAGCTTCATCTAGCCCAGCATTTTCCCATGTGGTACTCTGCATATAAGTTAAATAGGCAGAGTGAAAATGTATAGCCTTAACATACTCCTTTCCCAATTTTGAACCCGTTCCTTCTTCTATGTCTGGTTTTAACTGTTGCTTCTTGGCCTGCATACAGGTTTCTCAGGAGACAGGTGAGGTATCTGGTATTCCCATCTCTTTAAGAATTTTCCAGTTTGTTGTGATACACATAGTCAAAGGCTTCAGTGTAGTCAATGAAGCAGAAGTAGGTGTTTTTCTGGAATTCTCTTGCTTTTCCTATTATCCAACTGATGCTGGCAATTCGATCTCTGGTTCCTCTGCCTTTTCTAAATTCAACTTGTACCTCTGGAAGTTGTTGGTTCACTACTGTTGAAGCCTAACTTGAAGGATTTAGATCATTACCTTGCTAGCATGTGAAATGAATGCAATTGTGCAGTAGTTTGAACATTCTTTAACATTGCCCTTCTTTGGGATTGGAATGAAAACTGACCTTTTCCAGCTCTGTGGCCACTGCTGAGTTTTCCAAATTTTCTGGCATATTGAGTGCAGAATATTATTGCATCTGCTGTGAGTGAATCTTTCTTGAAAAGTGCTTGAAAGAACAGAGGTCCGGGATGGCACTGAATTTACAGAATAGGTTAATTACCTTTGTTTCTTTCCTATTTTTTTGTGTTGTGGTAAAATACACATAACATAAAATTTACCATGTAAACCATTTTTCAATGTATAGTTCAGTGATACCAAATATATTCATAATGTGCTACCACCACCATCACGTATCTCCAGAACTCTTTTGTGTTATAAACTGAAACTCTCTACCCCTAAACAATAGTTATTCCCTCCTCTCAGCCGCTTACCATCAACATTCTATTTTCTGTCTCTAGGATTTTATATACTCTAAGTACCTCATGTAAGTGGAATCATACAGTACTGGTCTTTTTGTGACTGCCTTATTTCAGTTAGCATAATGTCCTCAAGTTTCCTTCAAGTTCAATCATGTATCAGAATTTCCTTCCTTTTAAAGACTGCATAGTCTTGTCACTTGTTTCTATCTCTTTCTCTCTCTCTGTCTTGTTTTCTTTTTTTGTCTACTCATTTTCCAGTATTTGTAGCTGTGGCGAATTTTGCTCTGAGACTTGCTTTCACTGTAATAGTCCATTGTAAGGCTTTGGTGGAGGACACCTGGTATCCTTACGTATCTTTTTGAACCAGGTTATTGTATTTTACCAAAAGTACCTAATAATTGTTGTTTAGTTGCCAAGTCATGTCCAAGTCTTTTGTGACTGCATGGACTGTAGCCCACCAGGCTGCCCTGTCCATGAGATTTCCCAGGCAACAATACTGGAGTGGGTTGCCATTTCCTTCTCCAGAGGATCTTCCCAACTCAGAGATTGAACCCACATGTCCTGCATTAATTAGCAGGTAGATTCTTTACCAGTGAGTGTCCTGGGAAGCCCCACCTAATAATTAGGAATGATCAAATTGCCTTAGGACTGTTCTCAACATTTAGGTTACAATATTTATAATCAACATCTTTCAGTGGTCAGTTATTAAATCCAGAATTATAAACCAACTCTCAAAACATATAATTACATTTAGTGAACAGTAGTTTTATGTTAAACTAGAATAATTTTCAGCAATAAAAATTCTTATTACATTATTTGCTTATTGATACTATTCACTCATTTGAAGGCTTTTTAACAAATAAGGCAATTATAAATAATTCTATTGAGCTTTAATTTTAAATGAAATCAGAATTTGGACTGAGCCTTTTATGGCAAAATATATGTTTTTTGGTTTCACATTAATTTTTTACAGGTATTATAGCTTAAGGCAAGGGATACAAGGAGAAAAATTTGCTTGTAAATGCTGTGTGTGTTTCTAGGACAGTAGTCTTGTATTTCTGGATTTTTATTGCAATTGAGAAAGAGCCCAAGGAGGAGTTAAGAACAAAGAAGTAGAAATAAAAGAGATGAAATAGAATATATTTCCCAAAGAAATCAAATATGATAGGAACTGGAGACAAAAGACATGATCAAGGTCAGAATGCTGAAATGAATTAATCCCTAGTGCAAAGTTCTTCTCTTGGTCTAAGTGTAATAAAATCATAATTTTGAAAATGTAAATCAAGTGATTTCAAATGTTTTCCAGTATAGGAAAAGAATGAAAAAAAAAATGCTTTCTCTGATAGAAGGTAAAATAACACATATTTATTAAGTATTACCATGTGCTGCTGCTGCTGTTGCTAAGTCACTTCTGTCATGTGCGACTCTGTGCGACCCCAGAGACGGCAGCCCACCAGGCTCCCCCGTCCCTGGGATTCTCCAGGCAAGAACACTGGAGTGGGTTGCCATTTCCTTCTCCAGTGCGTGAAAGTGAAGTTGCTCAGTTGTGTCCGACTCTTAGCGACCCCATGGACTGCAGCCCACCAGGCTCCTCCGTCCATGGGATTTTCCAGGCAAGAGTACTGGAGTGGGGTGCCATTGCCTTCCCCACCATGTGCTAGGCCCTTTTAACAAATAATACCTTATTTTTCAACTCCTTACTCCTCCACTCAATTTTTAGGAAGTATGACTTGATTATTACACACACAAGGTCTTCATAGTGGATAGTGCTATGAATGGTGGAAAGAGAAAATGGGCACATTTAGAGGATGCATGTGTTTTTATGTAGAAAAGGATATAGAAGAAAGTAAGCGAACACAGAGCCCCTCCAGATGGAGCAGCTGTTTCCCACGGAGATTTTAGCTGTGGATGATGCTAGTGGTACAAATTAATACTAATTATAATTGGACAAATTATACCCAAGGAGGACACATGGGAACCTTTAATCTAGAGCCTGTTTGTAAGAAGCACAGGTAACAGACTCAGCTTTCTCTTGGCACCTGAAGCGGAGGACAGTGGGACTGAGTCCTTAACCCATGGAATCTGATGCTACCTCTGGGTAGGTAGCGCCAGTATTGAGTTGAATTGTAAGATGGCCAGTTGGTATCTGATAATTGCCTAGTCATGTGGGAAAACCGCCTATCCTCACGTCAGAAGTGGGTACTAGAATCTTTACCAGGGAAGCTAACAGTGTGAAAACTCACCCTGCCACATGTGTGAAACACAAGCACTTTTCATTAGGTGTGCTGAGGTACAGAAGGCTACGGAAAATGAGTTGAGTGTTGTATACATGATATGCATGAAAGCATGCATATCATCTTTAGATAAAGTTTATCATTTCAAATTCTGGAACTAGAGCCATTTTTCCTGGGTCTCAAATTACTGTGAAACCACAACCCCCACTTCCATTCACAGATCCATACTATCTATGAAAAACAGACAATTATTTTACTTTGAGGTCAAATGTCAAACAAAAATGGTTAAGATCCCAAAGGGCTCAAATTGTCAGTGAAATTAGTTATTTGTTTAAAAAAAATTGTATTTTTCTCTATTTTCCCCTCATGACTTCCAAAGTTGCAAGTTAACATTCAAATGCCATTTAAAAAGGAATAGTCAATAATTATTCATTATAAAAATATAACATAGATAAATATCTATTTAAAGTATTTTTAAAAACCAAAGCCTCCTTGTCTTATAACAGTACCTGTATTATAGAGAATATCACTAATGAGAAGACATAATTTAAAACTTACATTCTTAAAAATATTTGGAACTTGCAAACTTTAGTTCATTCTTTAGACATTCTTAATAAAATTAAAGCAAAAAACATCAAGGTTTGCACTTTTGTTAAGAACAAGACATTTCTGGGCCCTGGTTATATTTGACTGTTTATCCTTTCCTCTACTCCCAGTAGCATAAAACACCCTCTCTAAGTAGAAATTAATGATTGCTTTAAAGTTTCAAGCAGCAATATTTAAATACAAAGAATATTTTGACAATCACATGTATGACTTTAACATATCTGTGAATTTATGTGATGGGAAATGTTTCAGATACCTAGTTGGTTCAATACTTCAAGTATGTGTATTGTGATTATAAAATTATAAAATTTTTTTCCATCAAAATATTTTGGTGTTTAGAACTGGTTGTTGGTTTAATACCTCAAGTGGTTCAATACCTCACATTGGTTCAATACCTCAAGTATGTGTGTTGTGATTATAAAATTATAAAATTTTTTTCCATCAAAATATTTTGGTGTTTAGAACTGGTTGTTTAGCCATCTCATTCTGCTTTAACTTACAGCATAACTTTGAGCAAGTCATATAAATTATTTGAAGCTTCATAATCTCATCTGTCAACCTTTTCTTAGCATAAACATTTATCTTTATGTGTGTGTATTTTTTTTGTGGAGCAAATTCATGAGTTTCAATGACTTCTCAAAGAAGTGTGATACAAAAGGGGAAAAAAATTAAATCACTGGGTTAGCTAATTTTTAAGGCCTTAGATTAACTGTGTCAGATTCCCTTTACTGGTCAGTTCACTCATCTCTCAGCTGCTGTCAGTGTTCATGAATAGAACTCTCAGATGCCCTCTTCTCTAAATGAAATCCTTCAGGGAAATCATAGCCACCATGTCTGAGAGACCAAGCACATCACCAACCCAAATCCCCAATGCAAGACAGGGTCAACCAATGACTAATTGGCATGTGGTACAAAGGCCAGCCAGCTCCTTACCTCAAGCTGGAATCAATTTTGGGGTGCAATCTGAGCTCTAGAAGTTCCCTGTGGGATCAGAAGTGAATCTCTAATAGCTCCCTTTCTCCCCTTCCCCGGCTCCCAAGTTTATCTCATTTCCCTCTTCTTCTCATAGCCCTCACCTATAATCACTTGAACAGGAATTCTTGCCTCAGGTTCTGTTTCCAGGGAAATGGATTAAGAGAGGCATCTTTGAATTCTCATCTTCTGCAGACTCTAAGGATGTCTTACTGTGGTTAGTTCATTCATCCCGGATTATTCTGAAAGTGGCTAACAGTGAGGATGCTCTCACTGATGATAAGTGGAATTTAATAGTCCCTGGCATGCTGCAGTCGAACAGTCACTCACAGAACTGAGATGGGATATAGATGAGAAGGAATCTACTAGCTGGTGTAACGTCCAGTGGGATTGAGCAATGCAGGGAAATAACTATAAGGGCTCATGCTGAGTGGCTCTTGCTATGTGCCATTAATCTGTTTGAGAGATGACCTATCAGCAATAGAAAGCAAAGAGTGAGAAGAGTGAGGGTGAGGCACTCTTTGGCAACGTTTAAAGAAACCCGTATTTTCTTCAGACAGAGGACATACACTGGAGGTGAGGCTCAGGACCTAATTGCAAGAAGAGCAGAATCTCAGAGAAGAATGAATTTCAACCCTGGCAAGGGTCTTAAAGTCAGTCCCCTGATAAGAGTGGGACCTTGAGACTTGGGAGGGGGCCGTGTGGGTAACTCACATGAGACCCTTTGAGAAATTTGAACTCCTGCATTCCCTTCAATGCTCAACACCTGCAGAATTGGCCTACTCTCCTTGTTGGGAGATCCCTGTCTATTTGCTTAAAGCCTATGCAGAAGTTTCAAATAAAGTCGATGCCTAACATAATAACCTCCACTCTCCTCTGAATCTTCCCTAGCTCTTATACTGACCGGCAGAAAATCAGATCTCAGCAAATCCTGACTGGGGAGATGCTGAGTAAGGTAAAGAGAGGAGAGGGGTTTGTGCCACAGTTGCTGTAGCTCCTGGCCCACACATACCAGTAGAAACCAGGAGCGTCTGACTGAGAATCCCGAGGATGCTGAATCAAGAGGGGAGGAACAGAGGGCTGGATATGGGACAGCTTGATGATAAGGGAGCACCTGTGATACACAATTTAAACCCCTGGCAATAGTACTGAGTGATTCTAGAACATTTCTGGAATGACTCTCAGACATTTGGAAAGGGTGACGGCCTACATTAAGTGATGCTGAGATGCCAGACCTGCTGTGGCAAATTGTTGAGGAAGGAAACAAAAGGCTTGCAGACGTGGGAATGCTTGTCTGGTTCTAATATTTTTTAAAGATGGAAAAGCCAACAACAGACCATGTCCTTTGGGAGGGCACATGTCAGAAACAGGATCAGAAGCAGTTTGTGTTCACAGCGGATGGGCCACAGTGCACATGCATGGTCTTGTCTCAAGGCTATGTTAATCCTTCTGCTCTCTGTCGTAATACAGGTTGCAGGGATCTTATTCTTCTGATCATCCCGCTGAATTTCAAATTAGTGCACAACGCTGATGTGTTCATTGGACCTGGTAAACATGAGGCAAGTGGAGAGCGTGTATCTTAATATATGTGCTCCTGAGGGTGGGAGATAAACTATACAGAGATTCGGGCCTCCCAGAACCATGACATTTTTAGGGTCTCTCATTTCTGATTCAGGATAAAGCAAAGAAATGATTTCTTGAAGGCACTGCTGAGGTTCCAGCTTGGGAATGATGCCATGCAGGATGATGCACAGTCCTCAGAAGGCAGTTTATATATTCCATCAAAGGCGTCTCCAACAGGTAGAGTGTATGCATCCAGAAATCAAAGTGTTAAGGTAGAAGTCACTCCAAGCCACTCACTTGGGGTATTAACTTTGGACTTGTGGGGTTTTAGTGGTCCTAGTTCATAGGGCTCACAGTAAACATCCCACCAAACTAAATTTATGGTTCTGTCACATTGGGATTCCCTTGACAGTAGACAGGAAATGAAGAAAGTACTCCCTACATCATAAGGGTAATTGATCCCAACCATCTTGAGGAGGTAGAGATGCTGCTACCTAATGGGAATAGGATGGAGAATATTTGGTGTTTTGGCGGCTTAATGGGGCTTCTTTTGCTATACTTGTGCCCAGTTGTACTTATACATAAGCAACACAGAAATCACAGCCTGACAACTGCATGAAAACCAGGAGCCCAGCCCCCTCAGCAGCGAGGCTCTGGGCCAAGCATCTAGGCAAGTCCGTTGGGGCAGAAGAAGAGGATTCTAAGTACTTTTTAATTTTTGTTTATTTTTAGCCTCACGGTATGTGGGCTCTTAGTTCCCCAGCCAGGGATTGAAACTATGCTCCTTGCAGTAGAAGCACGGAGTCTTAACCACTGGGTCACCAGGGAAGCTCAGAAGGGGATTCTAGAATGGTCTTGAAAGGAGGTATGAGTTTTGGCTTCAAGACCCAATAACAGTTGGGACTATATTTCACTTTAGAATCCTCTTTTTGTATGATTGCTCAGAAATTGTGTCCCGCCAGAATCCTGGAGAAGCTGTGCTTAGAAGGAGTAAAGTTAATGTGAACAGCTAGTGAATTGGACCTGTGCAATCGGAGTTGACTATAGTTGATTATCAGTGCTTAATCCAATTCCCTTTAAAGGCTGATGCACCCTCTGCCCAGCCACTGAGAGTTAGCTGGTGTGTGTGTGTGTGTGTGTGTGTCTAAGTTGTGTCCAACTCTTTCAGACCCCATGGACTGTAGCCTGCCAGGCTCCTCTGTCCATGGGATTTCTCAGACAAGAATATTGGAGTGTGTTGCCATTTCCTTCTCCCTGGGATCTTTCTGACCCAGGAATCAATCCTGAGTTTCCTGCATTGGCAGGGAACTGTCTGAGCCACCCGGGAAGTAGTTAGCTGGTAACAACTGACAACTGTCCACTTCCATAACAATTTAGTTTAAAGGGAGCCGCTTAGCATGGAGGTCATGCATTGATCCTCCGATGTTAGCCACTGACTGACTAGCCTGAAAGTACCAAAAGGACCACTCTTGCCTCAAGGCGAGAACAACACTGTAGCACAACTTGGGCTCCAGACCATCTCTGCAGAATCAGGGTAAAGTGGGGATTCCGTCCTTGCTTTGTGCTTTCTCCATACCCATTCTACTTCCTTCACTCATCTTTTCTGAGATCTCTCCCTGAAAACTCACTTGAATAGAAAACCCTGTCTCAGGCTCTGCGTCCAGGACAAGAATCCTGTGATAACCATTGTCTGCATTCTATAAGTCTTTGATTATAATATGTAAATGTAGAGCTAGGATTTGTTTATGGGGAATTAAAGGGCAGGGAAGACCAGGGAAGATGGGAACAGCAAGCTCCCTAGACCAGTGCTGTTCAGCAGATAGCTTGGCCAGGGTCTAGCACAGCAGCCAGTTGAGGGGAATGGCAAATGTGTAATAAGCTGCAAAATCGTTTTCAAATTAAATGCTGTTGATTGAGCAACTTCTGTATATGAGAGATACAGAGAAAAAAGTGGGTGGATGATGATGATGGTCACGGTGTAGATTACCGCATCTCAAGCTTTAATGGTCAAACAAGTTGCTCAGGGGTTTTTCAAAATGCAGATTCTGATTCTGTATTTCCAAGAAGTTCCCAAGTGACATCCTGCCTGTTGATGCACAGACTAAAATTTGAATAGCAAGCCTTTAGACTACAGTGTGCAAGAGAAACATAAAGACAATTGTGTGATTTAAATTTTTTCTAGCTAGCAGCCACATTAAAGTAAGAAATGAATAAAGTTAATTTTATAATATAGTTCAGCTGACCATTATATCCAAAATGCTGTCACTTCAATGTACAATCTATATAAGAATTGTAAATTAGATATTTTACGTATTTTTGTACTGTCTTCAAAATCCAGTGTATATTTTATACTTGAGGAATATCTTAATTCAGATGCTATGATTCATGGAGTCGCAAAGAGTTGGACACAAACTGAGCGACTGAACTGAACTTTTCATCAGAAATACACACATATGTGTATTTTATAAAATTTACAGTAGAAAGTAGATTTGTGCACTCAATTTTATTCTAGACATACTTAAACTTTCCCCCAAAGTGAAGTAGGAGCTTTTAAATGTAAACTAATTAAAACTGAATGAATTTGTAAAATCAGTTTGTCAATTACATTCATCACATTTCAGTGCTAAAACACCACATGTAGCCAGTTCAGCTCAGTCCCTCAGTTGTGCCCAACTCTTTGCAGCCCCATGGACTGCAGCACGCCAGGCCTGCCTGTCCATCTCCAACTCCCGGAGCTTGCTCAAATTCATGTCCATCGAGTCGGTAATGCCATCCACCCATCTCATCTGTCATCCTCTTCTCCTGCCTTCAATCTTTCCCAGCATCAGGGTCTTTTCCAATGAGTCAGCTCTTTGCATCAGGTGGCCAAAGTACTGGAGTTTCAGCTTCAGTATCAGTCCTTCCAATGAATATTCAGGACTGATTTCCTTTAGGATGGACTGGTTGCTCCTTGCAACAAGGGACTCCTGTGTCCAAGGGACTCTCAAGAGTCTTCTCCAACACCACAGTTCAAAAGCATAAATTCTTTGGTGTTCAGCTTTCCTTATAGTCCAACTCTCACATCCATACACGACTACTGGAAAAACCATAGCTTTGACTAGATGGACCTTTGTTGGCAAAGTAACGTCTCTGCTTTTTAATAACCTGTCTAGGTTATTAGCTGAAGAAGCTGAAGTTGAACAGTTCTATGAAGACCTAAAAGACCTTCTAGAACTAACATCCAAAAAAGATGTCCTTTTCATTATAGGGGACTGCAATGCAAAAATAGGAAGTCAAGAAATACCTGGAGTAACAGGCAAATTTAGCCTTGGAGTACAGAATGAAGCAGGGCAAAGGCTAACAGAGTTTTGTCAAGAGAATGCACTGGTCATAGTAAACAGCCTCTTCCAACAACACAAGAGAAGACTCTACACATGGACATCACCAGATGGTCAACACTGAAATCAGATTGATTATATTCTTTGCAGCCAAAGATGGAGAAGCTCTATACAGTCGGCAAAAACAGGACCAAGAGCTGACTGTGGCTCAGATCATGAACTCCTTATTGCCAAATTCAAACTTAAATTGTAGAAAGTACAGAAAACCACTAGACCATTTGGGTATGACCTAAATCAAATCCCTTATGATTATATAGTGGAAGTGACAAATAGATTAAAGGGATTAGATCTAATAGGCAGAGTGCCTGAAGAACTATGGATGGAGGTCCTTGACATTGTACAGGAGGCAGTGATCAAGACCATCCCCAAGAAAAAGAAATGCAAAAAGGCAAAATGGTTGTCTGAGGAGGCTTTACAAACAGCTATGAAAAGAAGAGAAGTGAAAGGTAAAGGAGAAAAGGAAAGATATACCCATTTGAATACAGAATTCCAAAGAATAACAAGGGGAAGTAAGAAAGCCTTCCTCAGTGATCAATGCAAAGAAATAGAGGAAAACAGTAGAATGGGAAAGACTAGAGATCTCTTCAAGAAAATTAGAGATACCAAGGGAACTTTTCATGCAAAGGTGGGCACAATAAAGGACAGTCTTCTTAGAGATAGGTATATTTGGATTCCTAGTTCTGGCTACAAAGATTAAAAACCTTGTCATTTGAGAGAAGTGCCCCCCCCTGCTGTGGTACTATCAAGAGGTTTCCTGACTTGGGGATAATTTGCCTAATTCTTTGATTAGGTTCCCTAACAACCCATGTGTTCACTCCATGGGCCCCCAGTGTGGGGCACATTCTTCTGGACAAGCCTTGTCTCCTTCTCTTCCTGCCTCTTTCCCTGCTTCTTGGTGAGGACAGGGTCCTAACCAGCTCAATGACTCATCCTCTTCAGCTCACGCTTCTGGGGCCAGCTTGATCCTTTTTATCTGGTTAGCTGTTCCCTCTGCATCGCTGTCCATTTGCTGAGCTAGTGAAGCTTTGCTGCCCCCTTCTGGTTTGAACAAAATACTACTTGTTAACGAATTCAGAAAACATAATTGCATTTTTTGTCAAAAGCAGTGTGTAATAAAAAAGCATCATTTTCAAACAATTAACTACTGTTTATTGAGCAGTTTCTGTGTTCTAGAGACATTGGGCACTGGAGATATAGCAGTGAATGAAACAGGCATAAATATGCGGCCTTGTGGAACAGAGAAAGACCAATAAACACTGAAGCCAGAGGTTGCCTGGTATGTTTGAAGTACATCAAGAGGCCAGTGTGGCTGAAGCACTGGAGCAGAGTGACTATGGGGGGAGAAGTATGGCGCAGGTTAGAGAGCTAAGTGTGGAAGGGCAGGTGGAAGCAGATTACACAAGGCCTTGTAGTCAATGGACTTGAGTTTGAGCAAGCTCCAGGAGTTGGTGATGGACAGGAAAGCATGGTGTGTTGCAGTCCATGAGGTCACAAAGGGTCAGATACGACTGAGCGACTGAACTGTAGGCAATTATACACACACACACACACACACATATCTGAAACAGCTTGGGAGCTAATAGAGTTTTGAATAAAGGGGAAATCTGATGATATATTTAAATAGATCACTCTGAAGATTATATGATGAATAGACAGGAGGTGTTGCAAGAGACAAGAGGGGACACTTGTTAGGCAGCAAGGAGTGACAACCACTTGGACCAGCATGGCAGACAGAGGTAGTCAGATATGGTCAGGTTCTAGGTATATTTTGAAAGTAGAGAATTTGCCGATGGTTTGAACGAGGGATGAGAACAGAGGGCTTTAGGGTGACTGGATGGCTGAACAAACAGGATGGGCAGTTATTGAAATGGAGAAGTCTGGGGGAAGAGCAGGTTGGAAAAATAAAGGTAGGGAGGAGATTGAGTTGTTATTTGGAAATATTTGAGATGCCTACTGAGCATATACCAAACTGGAGATCAGAGGAGAAATCTAGGATAGTGATAAAATCTTTAGAGATATACTCTATAGGTGATATTTAGAGCTACAACACAAGATGAGATCAAATTAAGAACATTAATTCAATGTGGCAGCAGTTGTTGCTAAAACTGAATATCACTTATAGTGATATTCTATAGCTTCTGACTTTGTTGCAGCTTTGATATTTAAGTGCCCATTTGCCATGTAATGTAAATATGATTACTTTATTCTCTTATTTGTTGTTGTTTAGTTTCTAAGTCATGTCTGACTTTTTTCTGACCCCCTGGACTCTAGTCTCCAGGCTCCTCTGTCCATGGGATTTCCCAGGCAACAATACTGCAGTGGGTTCCCATTTCCTTCTGCAGGGGATCATCCCAACCCAGGCATTAAACTCTCTCATCTCCTGTATTGGCAGGTGCGTTCTTTACCACTGAGCCCCCTGGGAATCCCTAATACTTTCTCTATTTGAACTACTGTGAAAGTGTCGTTCATATAGCTCCCTCTGTAATGATCTGGTCTTCAAGTGGCATGACTGTATCCTTTTCAGTTCATTCCGTTTTTGACTTTTTCTCCTTCAGATCAGTCGCTCAGTCAGGTCCAACTCTGCCACCCCATGAATCGCAGCACGCCAGGCCTCCCTGTCCATCACCAACTCCCGGAGTTCACTCAAACTCATGTCCATCGAGTCGGTGATGCCATCCAGCCATCTCATCCTCTGTCGTCCCCTTCTCCTCCTGCCCCCAACCCCTCCCAGCATAAGAGTCTTTTCCAATGAGTCAACTCTTCGCATGAGGTGGCCAAAGTACTGGAGTTTCAGCTTTAGCATCATTCCTTCCAAAGAACACCCAGAGCTGATCTCCTTTAGAATGGACTGGTTGGATCTCCTTGCAGTCCAAGGGACTCTCAAGAGTCTTCTCCAACACCACAGTTCAAAAGCATCAATTCTTCGGTGCTCAGCTTTCTTCACAGTTCAACTCTCACATCCATACATGACCACTGCAAAAACCATAGCCTTGACTAGACGAACCTTTGTTGGCAAAGAAATGTCTCTGCTTTTGAATATGCTATCTAGGTTGGTCATAACTTTCCTTCCAAGGAGTAAGCGTCTTTTAATTTCATGGCTGAAATCACCATCTGCAGTGATTTTGAAGCCTAAAAAAATAAAATCTGACACTGTTTCCACTGTTTCCCCATCTATTTCCCATGAAGTGATGGGACCAGATGCCATGATCTTCATTTTCTGAATGTTGAGCTTTAAGCCATCTTTTTCACTCTCTTCTTTCACTTTCATTAAGAGGCTTTTGAGTTCCTCTTCACTTTCTGCCATAAGGGTGGTGTCATCTGCATATCTGAGGTTATTGATATTTCTCCCGGCAATCTTGATTCCAGTTTGTGCTTCTTCCAGCCCGGCGTTTCTCATGATGTACATATCTGCTAGTAGTAATAGGTGTTACAGAGTGCCTGCCACGCCTTCCCCATCCCTGTGTGCTGTTAGTTGCTCAGTCGTGTCTGACTCTTTGTAACCAGTGGACGGTAGCTCTCCAGGCTCCTCTGTCCATGGAATTCGCCAGGCAAGGATACTGGAGTGGGTAGCCATTTCCTTCTCCAGGGGATCTTCTCCACCCAGGGATCAAATCTGGGTCTTCTTCACTGAAGGCAGAATCTTTACCTTCTGAGCCACCACCTCCTATTCAGCTAGAAAATTTGTATATAGCCTTTAAGATTCAGTTTATGTTTCCCCTCCTCCCTAAAAGCCCTTCTTGATGTCTCTGGGTAATGCCAAGTACTCCCTTTTCTGTGTTTTCATGATGCCCCTGTTTACCTCGCATATAGCCCTTGTCATGTAGCTGATCATCAGCTTTCATATTCTTTCTATCGTATGATCTTCATGCCCTACATGGCAGGGACTGTATTTACTCACCTCTGTGTGCTTGGTGACAGTTATTGTGAGTGCTCAGTAAATATTAAATGAGTAAATAATATAATTTACATGAAATAAAATGATGGGCCTTTTATTTCAGTCACTTTTACATCGAATAAATTACAACCTTATATGTTCAGGGAATTCCCTTGTGGTCCAGCACTTGGGACTTAGTGCTTTCACTGCTGAGGGCCCAAGTTCAATCCCTGGTTGGGGAAATAAGATTCCACAAGCCTCATGGAATGGCTCCCCACCCCCCAAAAAAAAATCATATCATTTTAAAAGCTATTTTATATGTAGGTGTCTTTAAATAAAGGAGGAAAAAGAGTTCTTTATTCCTCTCTGAGCTGTGGGAGTAGTTGCCTGGCTTTTTATTTTGTTTGACATTAATTATGTTGGCCAAAGTAGATTTTGCCTGAAAAGCTGTCAGACTTCATCGTTCACTGCTGCTCTTTTGCAAGCCTCACATCAAAGGACTGTTGGAAGTTTATTCATGTTGAGGCTTTCTGGTTCCTTGTACTAGTTTGGGAAAAGGATACATTCGGGAGATTAACTGTGTGGTTCCCTGATGTTGGCTAAATCTTTCACCATGAATTATTGCTGTTGTTTTCCTTGTTTCACCCCACACGTATTCCGAGACAATCACTGGCTCAGAAGTTTGGGGCCTCTATGTGTTTGTTTTAATCCAGTTTGAGTTCTGTTCCCATTATTTTTCAAGTCTCTATGCAGCTGTTAAATAATTGTTTAAATTTAGGAACGTGCTTTAAAGCCTCTTTATTACAAGAAGTTTATATGGAAAACAGCAGCCATTCAAACTTGTACCCAGGCAAACAATCTTTAAACAAATACCTATTGAATGCTTCCCATATGCCAGGAATTATTTTGCATGGTAGAGACACAGTAGTGAATACAATAAAGTTCCTTGCTGTCTTAGCCCACGCTTTCTAGTAGATAGAAGATAGATAATAAGAAATAAACAAATATACCCCTTTGCTTCATAGTATATCATTATCAGATTGTTATCTGTGCTCCCAATCTTATGGCTTCTGGTCAGTCTGTGAAAGCATTGGCAGGCCATCAGAGGGTAGGGTGAAAAATAGGTTTAGATGTTTAATCCCCTCTCTCACTCTTTAACCAGCAGGATGGTCCTATATTCCTCTACAGCCACAGCTCCCGTCAGATAGCACATCTGTGGGTCCAGCTCTTGCCACGTCTGGTAACAATGACCACTACCTTGCCCCTTCAGGCCTAAGGGGTGGCAACAGTTTTGTGATATAAAAACTACACTGTGTGGATTTTCCTGTTTACTCAGTGGTAAAGAATCTGCCTGCAATGCAGGAGACCCAGGTTCAGTCCCTGGGTCAGAAAGATCCTGGAGAAGGAAATGGCAACCGATTCCAATATTCTTGCCTGGAAAATTCCCTGGACAGAGGAGCTTGGTGAGCTACAGTCCCTGGGGTCACAAAGAGTCAGACACCACTGAGGGACTAACACTTCACTGTTGTAAATTAGTTCAATGAAGTTTAAAAGATCGGTACCATTTATAACAGTTTCAAAATATGTGAAATACAACTCTGATAAAACATATCAATGACCTGTACACTGAACTTTATATATCATTGCTGAGAGGAATTTTAGAAGACTTGGACAAAAGGAACTATATAGGCATACTCTTGTTTTATTATGCCTTACTTGATTGCATCTTACAGATACTGCATGTTTTACAAATTGAAGTTTCATGGTAACCCTGTACTGACCGAGTTTCTCAGTGCCTTGTTTCTAACGATATTTGCTCACTTCCTGTCTCTGTGCTGTATTTTGGTAGTTGCAACGTTTCAGACAGTTTCACTAAGATTATATTTGTTATGGTGTTCTATTATCAATGGTATTTGATGTTACTATTGTAATTATTTTTGGGTGCCACAAACTGCAACCATGTAAGATAGTGAATTTAGTCGATGAAAGTTGTGTTGTGACTGCTTCACCTATTGGCTGTTCCCTGATATCTTCCTCCGCTTGAGCCTCCCTAAACCCTGAGACACAACAATATTGAAATTAGGCCAATTAATAGCCTTACAATAGCCACTAAGTATTCACGTAGAAAGCAAGAGTCACATGTCTCTCACTTTAAATCAAAAGCTAGAATGATTAAACTTAGTGAGGAAGGCATTAATTCCCTTCTTTCTCCTTGTTAAATCTTCTTTTTACTAAATATTCAGACTCATATGATAAGCTGTAGAGACACAGAATTCTAGTAAGGTGGTCCCAAGTTTCCCAAACATTGGTACACTCTGACTCCACTCCCAGACAGTCTGACGGAATTGATATGGCCATGATCTAGTGGTTGGAATTTTAAAAACCTCTCCAGGTGATTGTAATGTACAGCAAAGTTTAGAAGTCACTGATTTGGCACTAATCTGCTTTTTCTTAGGGCATATAGCATGTGAGCAAGGTAAGACTTGAAAGAGAATCATTTGCTACCAGGGCCAATGTACTTTCCACTGTTCCAATATTGTGTTCCGTCCTAATGAAATAGCACCAAATGACAGTAAGTGTAAAAATCAGATCACTGCTTGAGACTTTATTGAGGTATGGAGTATACTAAATGCATGCTAAAGAATGAAGATTAAGATAGGCTATTTTAACTGTTTTAATATGATAGAGTATTAATGACATAATCTGATTGCTATCAAAATGCTGGGGAAATGAGAGCAAGTCTTTAGCAGACTAACAGGCAGTTCTTCATTTTGGATCATTAAAAGGTAGATTGGAATGATTTATATTTTTATAGGGTGATCTGTTAATATCAATTACATAAACTAGAAAGAAAATTATGTTTACAGAGGCACTTGAATAAATTTTCTGTAATTCTGTTGATCAAGAAATAATTCTTTGGAAATGTGTGGATGTTTAGCATACCCAGAACAGTAATAGGGAAAAGTGAAAGTGTTAGTCGATCAGTCGTGTCTGACTCTTTGCGACGCTGTGGACTGTAGCCTGTCAGGCTCTTCCATCCATGGGATTCTCCAGGCAAGCATTCTGGAGTGGATTACCATTCCATTCTCCAGGGGATCTTCCTCACCCAGGGACTGAACCTGGATCTCATGCATTGCAGGCAGATTCTTTACTGTGTGAGCTACAAGGGAAGCAATAGGGAGTAATAGGTAATAGGGATAGTAATAGGGAGTAATAGGGAAGGAATAGGGAGATCACAAGCTAATAACACAAAAGCACTTTGAGAGAGAAGAACACCAAATAAAAGTAACCATAAAGGTATTTTACAGCCTTTGGTGTCAGTACTACTGTTAATAATTGACTATCTGACCTCATTGTTGAACATGTCAAAGAAATGAATGTACAGCGGCCTTCACTGTCCTTGGGTTAAGCATAGTCTGTCAACACCTCCTAACATAGTCATCAATTCCCTCAATGTTCTCCTCTTTGTTTTTCTTTGTTATTGTTTTTATTAACAGCAGCAAATAGCTTTTGCAGTTTTGACTTAAAAATAAAAAACTTTGGCTATAAATTGAGGCAGTAGATCTGCACTTATGTTGCTACACTTTATTAAAGTGTTTACATATTGAGGAATATAGTGTGTTTAAAACTATTCTGGAATTTTTAGAATGGCATAAATTTCTAACATACTCTTTCAGAAATATATCAAATGCTAATCTGGGGTTGGGAAAATATAATTTGCTTTCCTGTGTGGAGACAAATGAAGCCTAAATTTGGCTCTTGAAGAGTCTTCTACAAACTTGGATGCAGAAAACATTCTTTCTGCTGCAGCAGAACTTTCCATGCCCCAGCCTTTGGGGTGCATTTAGGGATTATGAAGCTGCTCCCTGAGCCCAGGGTCCTGAATCTGTGTTCCCCTGAAGGGGGTGTAAAAGGCTGCCAAGGAGACAGTGAAGTTACAGCACCAGGTGTTAATGCCTTTCAAGGGCTGTCTTTCCTAATGCAATTATTGGGCACTTCAGGGAAGTTCCTTGGAAGAATTATGGAGCTTTGTTACTGCCAGCACAGCACAGTTCTATGGTGAACTCCCTCTGGAGTTTTCACAGAAAAAACTGAGCTATACAACTGTGGAGGGAACGGGAAACAGTCCTTGGAGAGCAGAGAGTCAGAAATATCAACAGGAGCTGCGGTTCCTCAGAGTGGCCATCTGGAGGCCCTGGTAGCCCCACCAGGTACCTCTGTCCATAGGGATTCTCCAGGTAAGAATACTCGAGTGGGTTGTCACAGTCTCCTCCATGAGATCTTTCCAACTCAGAGATCAAACCCAGGTCTCCTGCATTGCAGGTGGATTCTTTACCAACTGAGTCACCAGGGAAGCCCAAGAATATTGGAGTGGTTAGCCTAACCCTTCTCCAGGGGATCTTCCCAACCCAGGAATCGAACTGGGGTCTCCTGCATTGCAGGCAGATTCTTTACCAGCTGAGCTACAAAACTGTGCAAAGAAGAACCCAGAGAGGAGAGGGAAGAGAGAAGTGGTATTACTTAGGACTCTGGTCTAGCCAAAAAATTAATCTGGGTTTCCTTAGTCCTACAGTTCTTCCTTCATTTCTGGAAGTTATCCTGATAGCCTTTCAATAAATTATTTTGCATAACTTGGTTCAAACTAGGCTTCTATCATTTTTCATCTGTAATAACCTCCACATATTTGAATTTTACCCTCAGCATCAGAGACCCTTTAGAGGGTGTAATTTTGAAAAAGAAAGTCATTCAGGGCCAAAGGGGAAGGAGGGGAGTACACTGGGGAAAAGCATTTAAAAAGAACAAAGAATTCATTCTTGTTATAAAGGAGTCTAAGATGGGTACACATAACAGACAGAAGATATTAATCAATAAATCTATTTCACTGATGGAAAAATAAATTCCTCCTGAAGTTATGAGTTTTATTCTCAATAATGTGCTGTATTTGACTCATTTGAAAAGACTCTGATGCTGGGAAAGACTGAAAGCGGGAGGAGAAGGGGACAACAGAGGATGAGATGGTTGGATGGCATCACCGACTCAAGGGACATGAGTTTGAGTAAATTCCAGGAGTTGGTGATGGACAGGGAGGCCTGGTGTGCTGCAGTCCATGGGGTCACAAAGAGTCGGACACGACTGAGCGACTGAACTGAACTGAATGTGCTGTATTTCCTGAGTCACTGCTATCCATCTTTTGCCACCCTCCAAACTTGCCCCCAGATCATTATTAATTATGTACAATTTTAGGTCTGTGACAAAGTTAATATCATCTGTTTAAAATCCAGCTGTAATATTTAATGTGAATTAACACATGATTATGTATAGGGTATTAATGTGACAGAAAATCAATACCCACAGTGAAAATATTGAATATTATTTAATTCTCAATACCTAATCAATAAGAAATAAAAATATAACAAAGAAATAATCTGGTGATCTTAAACAAGCAATTTAAAAATAGTCTAAAGCAAAAGAAAGTAAGAAAATTGAAATTATATAAAATCATATTAAAGTATTTTGATGTTGCTTTGGAAGGAAAATGACCCATTCATAAATATTACATAGGCTCTGGACATTGTTTATTATTTGTGTGATACTTTAAAATTTGTCTCACCATGGGAATCAGCTAATAAGATAGCATTTCTGGTAACGAAATCTTGTTCAGGATGTTTGATAAAGAACAATAACATTTGAATTATCTTTCAAATAAAGACAAACATTTAGAAGGATGCCGCAAACATTTGAGTTATTAAACATTTCAGTTTAGAAATGTTAACAAAGTATACACTTTTTTCTTGATTTTATTGATGACCATCTTTTATAGGTATGTGTGTTCACTGTGATAGTCCAACCTCTTTTTGTTGGCTATCAGTAAGACTTCTGTCTTAACTCTTACCCATTTCCTAAGGATCTCTTAGACTGTTCTCCTCTCCTAATTTGTATCCAAATGTATATTTATGGAGTAAAAAGTAATTTAACAAGAACCTTAACAAAATATAATTAAGAAGATAAATTGTAAGGATGTAAAAGTTTAGAACAGGAGGACACATTAGAGTTATTCTGGTTCAATGACTTTATTTTACAGGCGAGGAAATAAGACACAAGGAAATTAATTAATTTGTGACTCAAGATTATATTTGCTGCTAAGAGAAAAAAATGCTCCCAAACTAAATACAAATGATTCCATCTTTTTGGTGTTCTTGTGCCTCCAGTTTTCTTTCTTATACTTTTTAGAGCTTAATCTTTTTGAATGGTTCTCTTTTTAATTTACTGAGAAATATGGTATAGTTCAGTGATTCTCAAAGAGTAGTCGCTGGATAGCAGCATCAGTAGCACCTGGAAACTTAATAGAATCGCTAATTCACAAGCCCACCCCAAATCTGGTGAGACTCTGTTGGTGGGGTCTGGCAGTCTGTGTTTCAATAAGCCTTCAGGTTATTCTGATGTGGTAGGCTTGTAGAATGACATTTGGTCTGAGTGTCAGGAAACTGAGGTCTTAGTTAAGATTCTGTAACTAACTTGTTACTATTGGCAGCTCACTTAAAGCAAGTCTATTATTCTTTTTTGTTTCCTAACACTCTCTACTGCTCCCCTATAGACGGCAGAACACAGTTTAAACCTCCCAGACCTGTGTAAACAGATCCCCTCTACTTCTACTACTTTCCACTGCTTCCTCCGTGTTTCCTCCATTGGTGTCAATCTCTGTTCCATTGCCTCTGTTGTTTCTCTACAAGGAATGCTCTTTCTTCCCTCTTCAGCTGACTTGGCTTCTTTATGAACTAGACTAGAGGTCTGAGATTTTTAGGAAGGCTTCTTTGACTCCTTTCCAGGATAGAGTCTATGTCTACTTTATTGTTTTCATGTAATTGTGTACACATGGCATCACTGAGAGATTGAAACATACAGGCATTACCTAGTTGAAGGTGGACAAAAGAGAAACAGTGAGAAAACCACTTAGGCAAAGGTCCCGTGCTGAGAGGGAATGTGGTACAAACGAGGGGCTGAAGAAGGCCAGTGTAGCTGGAGTGGAGAGAAGGAGAGGGAGCAGAGCGGTACCAAGTGAGGCTGGAGATACAGGTAGGGACCAAACCTGCAGCATTATGGGAAACAATAGGGAGGTTTTTCTTTATCCTAAGACCTAGGAAAATATGGTTACATTTTGGGAAAACAATAAACAGAGTAAGATTTGCATATTAATAGATTCAATTTAACAAGTGGCTGAGGCTTGCAAGAGCAGATGTTAGGTAACCACTCAGGTAACCATTGCAGTGATGCAAGAAAGAGAAGACCCTAGCTGGGACTTCTCATGTTGTTGGCAGTAGAAATGGAAAGAAAAGGACAGGTTCATGAGGAGATTTTTAGGATTTGGAGATTATTGATTAGGAGGGGTAAGAAGGAGAGGTCAAAGATGACTCCAAGGCTTTTGGTTAACATAAGCAATGTGTTCAGTCATTTATTTGGGGTATATAGAAAGAAGACCAGGTTTGGGGAGAAAGGTTATGGAGATCAGAAAGTTGAGGCAATGTCAAGGTTAGTAGTCAGTCAGAGAGAGGTCAGGCAAGAATATAAAAATCTGTATCATCTGCTCAAAGGTGATTTTTATGAGACAAGTCTTATTGGATTAGTGGAGATGGAAGCCAGATTGTAATGGACTAACAAGTGGAAAGTGAGCAAGTGGAACTGGGAAGTTTTGTCAAACATCTTGAAAAATGAGAATGTGAAAGAAAAGAGAATGTTAGGGGGCTTTCTGAAATGGGGAGTGTAGACAAATTAGGGTTTTACATGTATTAGGGATGTTATTGTGTCTAAAAACTGATGAGAAAGACTGTTGAGAAAGAGAGGATGAATATATAAAGAGGAGAAGTGATAGTCGATTGTAAATTTCTCCAGAGAGCAAGAAGTGAAGGAGCCCAAAGCTTTACAGTAGGAATGAACTTAAAAGGTTGAGACAGCTCCTCTATTACTATTATCACCCAAGGTAAATTTGTAAGTTTGGTAAGCAAAATGTTCAAAATTTTATACTCTTTTAGTAAAGCTGAAGGCTCAATAAATATGCTAACTCTGAAGGTCCTAGAAACCCTCTTTCTGTTTGTTTGCATGTAGGGATCACTTTGGGGCTTCAAAGTAGCACCCTATGTTATTAAGAGATGCCTGGTATGCAGAATGATGCAGTGGAGAAGAACATGGGATTTGACATTAGTTGGCTTGAGTTCAAGTTTCTTCATCTCTGCTCTGAAGAATATCTGGTCATCGTCCTCAAGTTATTTTACTCAATTTCATTTCTTCATTAGTACTTACATTAGAGAGGATACCTTTTTTTCTCACAGGGTTGTTGTAAAGAGTCAGAGTAAATGATAAAACTCTGCACAAATGTAGTACTTTAGTATAGCAGTGTCCACGGTCGCAGAAGTTCAGAGCTTTAGAACAACTTCCTGATAATGGGCATGAACTAAGGTCCAGAGCGGCACTGTGAGACGAGCACTATGTGCCCTGTCCACTGCGCTCGCCCCACTGCTTCATGTTGCTCAGTGCAGACTTTGGAAGAACTAGTTTATGTGATTACTTTCTGTTATGTTTTGCTAGTTTTTAATTTGTTTTTATATTACATCTATTTTCAAAACAGAATTTAAGGCAACTTTGAATAAACATGCTTGTTTTCTTTTATTCCAGGTAGATGTAGATTTTAAGTCCTAATCTAGTGTCTGGTAATATTGCTTATATTGGTTACATCTACCACATTTCTTCTATCAAATAAGAGAAAACTCCTATTCAGAAACTTTGAACAAATATAACACAAATCTCTGTCCTATGTATTCTTAAAGCATGGCCAATCTATTATGGACAGCGAATGTTCTGGCATCTCTTTGAGCCTATCTTTAAGGAGATGATAAATAAAACATCCACCAATGGCAATGGGTAGCCATCATTCAGTTAATTATCTTGGATTATTTCTGCAACATTTGTTTCAGATATCACTCATCTTTTGTTCCCATCAGTCAATGCTCTTTGTTGTGATTAAGAATAGTTCATACTTCATACCTTTTGCTTCATGTTAAGGTTTAATGATCTTCTTTCTTCTATACTGTCCATTTGATATATTATTCTCATTAGGACAGAAGGTGAGGGTTGAAGAGATTTTTTTGAACCAAGTCTAAGATTTCTAAAACTTATCGTTTTCTTTTTTCATCAGAATTTTTGATTAAAAATCTGGCTAGGAGTCTTGAGAGATACATATTTATGAAATAGATTTGGATTTGAGGTAAATAACATTTTTGTTTGGGGACAATATTAAAAAAAAACACCTTTAAGTTTGAAAAGTTCTTTCATGCTTCTGCATGAAATAGTTGACTAAAATGGGTCTTCCAATTTCAACAATTTTAGAAGGGTGATGAAACAAGATGAACAATGTCCCATGAAACCAAGCCATTGACTGAAACCTAGAAAGCTATTACATTCTTTTTTTTAAATAAATGATGTAAGAAACAGAATTATCCTCAAGGGTTACTGGATAAATGCTTGAAGGTCCCCTGAATACATTAAGGCGGTATTACGTTTGAAGCTTTCACAGATGAAAGCTGTGAAATAGGGTCTGGTTATCTGGTAAGAATCATTTTCCCTTTTGAAGATCTTGGCAGCACTTCCTAGTAGTGATTCTATTTGCAACAGTAAGATGTTTCCAGTGGAAGAACACTAGTATCATCCCTGAGTTGTGTACCATTGTTGCTGTTGTTTAGTTGCTAAGTTGTGTCCATCTCTTTGTGACCCTATGGACTGTAGCCTGTCAGGCTCTTCTGTCCATGAAATTTCCCAGTCAAGAATACTGGAGTGGATTGCCATTTCCTTCTCCAGGGGATTTTCCTGACCCAGGGATCAAACCCACATCTCCTGCTTGGCAGGTGGATTCTTTTCCATTGAGCCACCTGGGAAGCCCTGTGTACCATTGGTTGCTTTATAGATAAGAATCTCTTACAATGTGATTCTATTGACTAGACAGTAAGTAAACACTCTTTGAATGGGGTATAAGACAGACTGACTTCTTTAGGAAAATTACTCAGTAATGAATGGTTCTGGAAAGAGATTTCATTCTATTTGCATTTGACAGATGAAAAAATTAGTTGCCAAAATTTCTTGATGAAATGAAAGTAGATTGTTAGCACAATGTACACCAGTACACATCTTCTAATCAATGTCTGGAATCTGGTTTCTCTCCTCTGGCCTTCAAAAAAGGTCAAAACCTTCCACAGTTTATAAGAATTGATTGTTTCCATAATCCTTTAGGTAGCCCATTTCAACATGTAACAATATATGCTCTGAATCTACCCCACTATGCTCTAAAGCCTGCTTCTTAGTTCTGGTCTCTGAAAAAGGCTGATTATCATTTTCTTTTTTTATTGTGTTAAAAGTCTTTACTGCTGTCTCTTTTCTCAGCTGATCAATCCAAGTTTATGTAACCTTTTCACATAGGGCTTGATTTTCTCACCTCCATGATCTCTCTGAAGTTGTTTTCAGACTCCTCCTGCCCTTGGATGTAATAAATCAGTGAGGTTGTCCTGATACTATAGGAGCTCTGGCTCTTCAGTCCCCAGGCTGCACCTGCCCATTATCCTGCAGCTTCCCACTGCTCACCCTCCTAATCCTGTTACTCTCAGATCTCTATGCTCACCTGTGTCTGGAGAGCAGTGCACATAACAATCTCCAGCAAGGGCCCCCTTGTGAGTAGGGACAGAAATTTGATTCCAGGGTTTACAAGAAGCTCCTCTATTGCCTATTTACTCTCTGGAGTCTGCTCTTTTAGGAGGCAAGGCCTTAGATGCACAGTTATATAAAATTTTTATTGAAATATATTTCAAGAGAGATAAGAACATAAATTAAGTTTATTCACATAAAATTATAAAAACCTAATATAAGACTCAGTGAAGTGAAAGTCACTCAATCATGTCCAACTCTTTGTGACTCCATGGACTATCAGTCCATGGAATTCTCCAGGCCAGAATACTGGAGTGGGTAGCCTTTCCCTTCTCAGGGGATCGTCCCAACCTAGGGATTGAACCCAGGTCTCTTGGATTGCAGGCAGATTCGGTACCAGCTGAGCCACCAAGGAAACCCAAGAACACTGGAGTGGGTAGCCTATCCCTTCTCCAGTGGATCTTCCAGACCTAGGAATCGAACTGGGGTCTCCTGCATTGTAGGCAGATTCTTCACCAACTGAGCTATCAGGGAAGCCCTTAAGACTCAGAGATCATGCTAAATAATGATTGGAAGGGGAGGGAGTTTGAAGATCCTGGTGGAGTACAGTAGGGGTAGGAAAAAAGTCAAATTCAACTCTGCTTATTCCAGTCCACTATCACTTTTCATTAGAATTGGTTCTTGAAAGTACTGGGTTTAAGGGATGTCTTCTTGAGTTCTCAATAAAAGTTGAACTATCCATTGCTTAAACCTCACTCTGAGTGTATTACTTCTTGACCTATCTTCATGTTCACAAATTCTTTCTTTGGCCATGTTGTCTACTAGTGATTGTATCAAAGGCAAAGGCAGTCATCATTTTTGTTCTGAAGTATTCATTTGTGTTTTTAACTTCTAGAATTCCCTTTTGATTTTGTCTTAGGGTTTCCACCTCTCTGCTTATATTACCCTTCTGTTCTTGCATATTGTCTACTCTTTCCATTAGAGTTCTTAGCATATTAATCATACTTATTTTAAATTCTCTTTTTGATAATTTTAACATCTTTGTCATATTAGAGTTGGATTTTTGTGATCACTGTTTCTTCAGTTTGAGTTTTTTCCTTGTATTTTGTCATGCTATGTAACTTTTTTGTTGAAGGTCAGAGTCATTTGTATAGGAAATAGAAAATGAGGTAAATAGGCCTTTAATGTGAAGATTAATGATGAGCTGGCTAGGAACTGAACTATGTTTAATGTTTGTTACAGCTGCAGGTGCAGTGTCCTGAATTTCCTCGAATGTCCTTGTTTTGTCTTCTCTTGATGTTAGGCTTCCCTCAGCATTCCTCCTCGGTATTCCTGGGTAGCTGAACTGTTAAAGAATTTGCCTGTAGTGCAGAAGACCCAGGTTCAATTCCTGGGTCAGGAAGTTTCTCTGGAGGAGGACATGGCAACCCACTCCGGTATTCTTGCCTGGAGAATCCCCACAGACAGAGGAGCCTGGTTGGCTACAGTCCGTGGGGTCATGAAGAGTGGACCATGACGGAATGACTAAGCACCGCAAAAAGCAATCCTCCTCAGAGAGAGTCAGCGTTTTTCAGTTGTTTGAGCTATAATCCACAATAGTTACATTGGAACTCTCTCAGTATGGTGGTAAAATGTAAGAGAGGTGAAGCATTCTATTAATATAATATGATCAGAGGACTTGTGTCTTAGGTCTGTGATCTTCACAATTATTTTCCCATGGTATAGCCTTTATCCTCCTCCTTAGATGAGACAATAGAGTAGGCAGAAGGTGGGGAATATCCTTCTCAGCTGGGTTCAAGCTCTGTAAAGTCTTTTCCTTACTGAGTAGGCTCTTCTTGTGAGAATGCTTTGGACCCAACTCATATTGATTAATCTTTCTCAGATCTTTACTGTGAGAATTTACAGTGGAATTCCTGGAGGTAAACTCATGTATGTATGGGTGATCTCCACAATGGTGACCTCAAGAAGTTTCTCTTACTCATGCTTGTCCATATTGAGCCTCCAACAAGACATCAAAATGATCACAGTGTTTCGACCAGCTTATGGATCTAGTGGCATTTGTCCAGGTAATCACATAGTGACTGCGGCTTTCTGGACTCATTTTTCTCTCCAAATTGTGGGGTGTTAGTTTGCCCTGTAACCTCTGTTTTCTGATAGGGAGGGTCCAAGAAAAGTCATTGATTTTCAATTTATTCAGCTGTTTCTTGTTGTAAGGATGGGAGTGATGATTTCCAAATTCTTTGTATGTCAGAGCTGAAACTGAAAGTCTTCTTTATGCAAATTTATTTAATTTCATGTTATTTTTCCTAGTACATTTCTCTAGGCAACACGACTATGTGTTTTTTAATTGAAGTGACTGTAGTTATGTTCACATTTGTACATAAATCAGGTCTGACATTAGAGGAGTTGAAATACTCAAACAAGATGACTTTAGAAGATAGAGCATTAGCATGAATTCTAAATTCTACTGATGGGACCCTGAGGATAAAGAAGTCTTCTTCCCCACTACAACCACTCCTCCCTTGTGAAATATGTCAAGGTTACCTTGATATGAGGCTCGAGCTGATATAATCTAAACATTTAAAAACACACTCATGTTAGTTTCCTGAAATGTCTCACTTTTCCAACTCTAATTCTTTGAGATCAAGGAGGAGGAAGAGGAAATGTTGCTCAGTTGTGTCTGACTTTGTCAGCCCATGACTGTAGCCCACCAGGCTCCTCTGTCCATGGGATTCTCCAGGCAAGAAAACTGGAGTGAGTTGCCATTCCCTTCTCCAGGGGATCCTCTTGACCTGGGGGTTGAATCCAGGTCTCCTGCATTGCAGGAAGAGTCTTTACCATCTAAGCCACTAGGGAAGCCCCTTTAAGATCAAAGTAAACCTTTATTTACTTTTTTATTCTGTCACATGTTCAATAAACTTGCAAATATCCTACTCATCTTTTTGTTTTTCCTACTCATCTTATAAAGGTCAGATCATATACCACCTTCTACATTATGCCTCCTCTGATTACCTCAAATGGAAGTGACTTCTCCCTGTTTTTCTCTAACTATAACAGTGGTATGCTGGAGACAGTTCATACTGGCTGATAAGAGCTGACTGTGAGCATGCACCTCACACCAATTCCACACTCAGTGACATCATGTTGGTAGTCAGACTTCAGCTGTGGTGGAGCACTTGCATTATTGAAATTGGAAAATACTATAAATAAAAGCTTTTAAAAATTTCCCTATAGATCCAGTTAAACATTGACCGTCACACCACTATTTGTGTTTGTGTTGTGTGTCTATTTGTAGATAGATAGATTTGTAAGCTGCTACGTACGTAGGTACATAGATAGATAGAATGATACTGGGTTAGCCAAAACGTTCATTTGGGTTTTTCTAAAAGGTGTTACAGAAAATCTCAAAGTTTTGGCCAACCCATAGATAGATACTGAGAAACAGAGGGACAGAGAGAGAGACAGATAGACATAACATTAATAGCTGTTTATGTATTAATGTCTTACTCTGTAGTTTCTTAAATGTAGATGTAGTTGGCAGGTGTTATTTTAATTCCTGAGTACCCATTTTCTATTTTCAGTTGGGAGATCACTGGTCCCCTGTTTAATTCTTGGTCATTTGGGTACAGTTTAGTTCTGTCTTGGTTCCAAGGTCAGGGTGCTAAGTGCAAAGGAGCTACCAGGCTTCATCTATGAATCTACCAAACTGGAGCTGAGACTAACATCTCCACCCTATCAAATGATGAGGGCTGATGTGGAATTTCTTCTTTGCTCACTAAAAATAAGGGAAAGGAGGGTGTTATGGCCTTAACTGCTTTCCTCAACTTAAAAGTTTTGCACAGCAAAGGAAACCATAAACAAACTGAAAAGACAATCTACAGAATGGGAGAAAATATTTGCAAACCAGGCAACTGACAAAGAATTAATTTTCAAGATATACAAACCATGTTTCCGTTCTTGGATTGGAAGAATCAATATGGTCCAAATGACTATACTACCCCAGGCAATCTACAGATTCAATGCTTGTTGTTGTTCAGCCACCAAGTTGTGTCTGTGCTGCTGCTGCTGCTAAGTTGCTTCAGTCGTGTCCAACTCTGTGAGACCCCATAGATGGCAGCCCATCAGGCTCCTCTGTCCCTGGGATTCTCCACCAAGAATACTGGAGTGGGTTGCCATTTCCTTCTCCAATGCGTGAAAGTGAAAAGTGAAAGTGAAGTCGCTCAGTCGTGTCCGACTCTTAGCGACCCCATGGACTGCAGCCTACCACGCTTCTCCGTCTATGGGATTTTCCAGGCAAGAGTACTGGAGTGGTGTGCCATTGCCTTCTCCGTGTGTCTGTGCAACCCCTATCAAATTACCAATGGAATTTTTCACAATAGAACAAAATATTCTTTTAATTTGTGTGGGAAAACAAAAGACCTCAAATAGCCAAAACAGTCTTGAGAAAGAAAACTGGAGCTGGAGGAATCAGCTCCCTGACTTCAGACTATACTACAAAGCTATGATGGCACTCTTTACCCCCTCTCAAGTGTATATGCTGAGAGCTTTGTACTTTCCTCCTCTTTAATAAATCCTATTCACTTTCTACCGTGAGTACCTGTGTTTATGGATTCCATTCTTTGCCTCCACAGACCAGAACTCTGATTCCCATCTCAAGAGCAGCCCCGGATACGCAGTTGTAAGTGTTTATGGGCTGGGTAATTTCATAGGCTAATGAATGGAAGGATTATTTCAACTATTTGAGGGAAAGGCTTCTCTGGTGGCTCAGTCATTAAAGAATCCACCTGCGATGTGGGAGACCTGGGTTTGATACCTGGGTTGGAAAGATCCACTAGAGGAGGGCATGGCAACCCACTCCAGTACTCTTGCCTGGAGAATTCCATGGACAGAGGAACCTGGTGGGCTGAAGTCCATGGGGATGCAAAGAGTCGGACATGACTGAGTAGCTAAGCACAAAGATGTAATAAGCAAAACAGTAAGATACTGGCACAAAAACAGACTCATACATCAATGGAACAGGATATAAATCCCAGAAATAAGCTCAGGCACATATGACCAATTAATCTACAACAAAGGAGGCAAAAATATACAATGGAGAAAATACAATCTCTTTAAAAAGTGGTGCTGGGAAAGCTGAACAGCTATGTGTGAAAGAATGAAATTAGGACATTCTCTAACCATACAAAAAAATAAACTCAAAGTTGATTAAAGACCAAAATGTAAGATCAGCTACTATAAAACTCCTAGAGGAAAACATAGGCAGAACACTCTTTGACATAAACTACAGCAATATCTTTTTGGATCCATCTCCTAGAGAAATGAGAATAAAAACAAAAATAAACTTATAGGACCTAATTAAACTTAAAAACTTTTGTACAGTGAAGGAAACCATAAGTAAACTGAAAAGACAATCTACAGAATGAAAGAAAATATTTGCAAACCATGCAACTGACAAAAGATTAATTTTCAAAATACACAAACAGCTTATACAGCTCAATATAAAAAAAAAATCCAATAAAAAAATGGGCAGAAGATCTAAACAGACATTTCTCCGAAGAAGAGATGGACAAAAAGCACATGAAAAAATTCTTAATATTGCTGATTACTACAGAAATGCAAATCAGAACTACAATGAGTTATTGTAGTTATCATACCAGTCAAAATGGCCATCTCAAAAATGTTTGCAAAGAAATTCTGGAGAGGGTGTAGAGAAAAAGGCACCTTCCCACACTGTTGGTGGGCAATGTAAATTGGTGTAGTCACTATGGGAGAACAGTAGGGATATTTCTTAAAAAACTAAAAATAGAGTTGCCATATGATCCTGCAATTCTACTCTTGGGCATATATCTGGAGAAAAGTATAATTAGACAAGATACATGAACCCCTATGGTTATAGTAGCACTATTTATAATAGCCAAGACATGGAAGGAACCTAAATGTCCATCTAAAGAGGAATGGATAACGATGTGGTATACCTATGCATCTATACAGTGGAATAGTATTCAGCCATAAAGACTAATGAGTAATGCCCTTTGCAGCAACACGGATGGACCTGGAGATTTTCATACTAAATGAACAGATGTTTCAGTGCATTTTCCAGTAGACATCATGGCTATTAACATCTATCTCTCTGATCATCTGTTTGTCACTCATAGACATACAAAGAGGTATACGTAATAGCCTACTCTCTCTTCCACTGTGTGTGCGCATGTGTGTGTGTGTGTGTGAGAGAGAAGAGAGTTTACGTATTAGAATATCTATATTTTAAAATCAACTTTTTTGACCAGTGAAAGTATTTAATGGATTATATAGATGGCTCCACAGATGGAGTTAATTATATTTTTATTCTTAACTCAGATATTGAATGATTTCAATTAATGGTGATTAAATTTAAGAGTTATAACATGACAGCAACATAACTGCCAATGTTAACTGACCTGAGTATTTCAGTGTTATTTTCCAGCAGACATCATACTACCTGCCAATTGGCAGGTTGGTTGGTATATCACTTAACTAGTCCTTATACCTAGTGTGAGAATATCAACTGAGTTTTTCCTATGAAACATTCTCCTTTAGAGACTATAAACTGAGTAAGAAGCTTAGATTATTTCTAGTACCAGGATACTGCTGGAATGATGCAGAGGAAAGAAAAAATCAGAATTCAATTGAAGGAAATATGCAATATATTTGTGGTAATTAAGGAGATGATTAAAAGTTGGGGAATGGCTAACACCAACTACTATGTGGTCAGTGTAAGCAGGTTGCCAGGGAAATTCCAAAGTAGTTTAACAAAAAGTCATCCTTCATTGTTAGACAAAGTTAACCTTCTTAGTATCCATATTATCCTTAACTGAGCTTGATCTGAATACATTTACAAATATTTTTTGCTACATTTCTTTCATACTAATATATGTAATTAGTGACCACAATAACTGAACAGAAGACAAATACAGAGAGTAACCTGAGCTTGGTCATTAATCTTATGGAAGGAATTCACACCACAGCATAAACTACCATCTGTTTTAGAAACTGTGCAAAGAACTGACTCACTTGCTTGAGAATTATGAGCTTTATTTACGTACCCTGTAACATTAGGGTGATAGGGACTTATTTCTACTGCTCCTGTTCCCATACCAATCACAATAGACCAAAAAATGGCTCCCCTAAAATATCCACATCAAATCCTTGGAAACTAAGAATGTTATCTTATTTGAGGAAAAGGGTCTTTGCAGATATGTTTAGGTTAAAATCTTGAAATGAGGAGATAATCCTGTATTATCTGATTAGAGAGAGACAGGAAAGACACACACACAGAGAAGGCAGTCTGACAGACGCAGAGATTACAGTGACACAGCCTAAGTCAAGGAGGCCAAGGAATGCCAGGAGCCATTAGAAGCTGGAAGAGGCAAGGAAGAGTTCTCCCCTAGGAGCTTTAGAGGAATTATGTTCCTGTTGACACACTTTGATTGCAGACTTACAAACTCTAGAACCATGAGAGGATATATTTCTGTTGTTTTAAGCCACCAGGTTTGTGGGAATTTGTTATGGCAGCCCACATACACTTTTAAACACTATTTGGATCGAGAAGATCCTTTATAGGAGGAAATGTCAACCCATTCTAGTACTCTTGCCTGGAAAATCCCATAGACAGAGGAGCCTGGCGGGCTGCAGTCCATGGGGTCACAAGGAGTCGGTCACAATTGAGCACACGTGTATACATGCATGTAGTATTAATATTGTTAGTTCAATCTCCCTTAATCTTAAAGTTACGTTGAACCTGCAGGATGTTTTCCCAAAAATTACCATTGAAATAACTGTAGGTAAGTTTAAGCTGACTGTAACAGATGATGCTTCACAGGATCTGGTTCCATTTAATATAGTATTCTGGTTACTTCTTACTGCTTAAGAAATCATGCCAAACCTTAGCAGCTTAGAATAAAATTATTTTCTCTCATAGTTCTGTGAATTGACTGAGCTCAGTTGGGTGGGTCTTACTTTGGGACTCTCATATTAATTGAAATCACATGGCTGCCAGGGCATCATGATCTGAAAGTTCCACTGGACTGGATATTTCAGATGACTCATTCTCATGGTGACAGCTGATCCTAACTCGCTCCCTGGCGCTCTGGGACAACCACATGTAGTTTTTCCTTGTAGCTTGGGTTTCTCATAGAGTAGCAGCTAGGCTCAGTGTGAACATTCCTAGAGAAAGTTTTCAAAAAACAAGAAGAGAAAAGTGACAGGTCAGGAAAGGCTATACCTTAACAGTGTTATTCTGCTATTATCCATCAAGAAGGACAAGTCTTACCCAGATTCAAGCGGGTGGAGAAATCAACTCTCCTTCTTGATGAGGGAATGTCAAGGTCATGTTGCAAGAGAGCTTGGGAGATGCCAAGATATTTTTGTGGCCATCTTTGGAAAATATGATCTGCTATGCATAGTAATCAGGTTCGTGAATAACGCCAAATTCCGAAAAAATTATTTGTGCCTGAGTAAAAAGGATTAAAATTCAAAGGCACTTTGAGAAGATAAGCTCCTAAGGAAAGCCTCCTCATTTAATACAGCGTTTTATCTAGCACTTCAGTTACAGCCACTCTCCATTTTTTTCTAACTTTCCACTAAAAGAAAGAGACAAGAAAATGGGTAAACTCCCATCACCTCCAAGAACTGAGACCAATGAGGGGGTACAGTATTAGGAGTTCTTCTCATGGCCTATAAAGGCTCTGACTCATAAACTACAGTACACCAAGAAAAAAAAGTAATAAGACCCTTCTTACTTCCAACCATTGCTCTTGTTTTCCCAAACCCAGAGCCCCAGGATCTGAATCAATCAGCTGTCTCCCTAACCCAAAGACACTGAATTGCATGCCACCTTGTCCCACCTGCCACCTTCAAATACCATTTCTTTCTACCAAATTACTATTCCTATCAAGAATATTTCCAGCCGAAAGTGACTGGCCAATTCATGTGAAGGGGAAGTGGTTAAATACTGGTAGGGGTGCATCGCCCTTGGGCAGTGTATTACTAAGTAAAATGCTTTGGGCGACAGGTGAGGCAGGAGAGGCTGAGTTTGAGGTTGATGTTCAGAGTAACCCAAGCTGGGGCAGTGAGGGTAGGCAGTGATGCTGCTTCAGGAAAGCAGAGGTGAACTAAGGGAAAGCCCGCAAGCAAGAAGCTGAGAGCTCCTCTGGAGGGGTGCACATCATCCTTCCCTCCAGTGTAAATCTGAGAAGAGGTATGAAACATCACTGGAGTAGATAGAGACCAGTTCATATCAGAAGTCTGTGAACAAACATTACATCTAAACAAAATTCGTCTTGTTCAAATAAACCAGCAGGGTCTTATAATCACCACTGAAAATGGTCTATGGCCAAGTATAGAAAAATATTTCAAAAAGTTATATGATATTCTCATACCAGTAGTTTCACTATCCTTGTACTCAAATCAACAACTGCTATTAAATGGGAATAGAAAAAGGAAGAAAATATAGAGATGCAAATAGAGATAGGAGAGGATACATGGCAAAAAAGGCATTATTTTCTTTTCCTCCATCCTCCAAAAAATGTTTGTAGCTAAATGAAAAGGTTAACTTAAAAAATATTCCTCAAGGACAAACCAAGATTTTAAATTTAAGAACAAAACAAAAGGAATAATTAGATACAAGATGAAAACTAATTGTTGGGACTAATAATATTGTAAAAAGGCCAACGGCCTTGGATGATTCTAAATATTTTAGTGTTTCATTTAGAAACCACGTGTATCAGCAATGGTATAGATTGAAGGACCTGAAAACACACCTTGTGTGTGCTGTGTGCTTAGTCGCTCAGTTGTGTCCAACTCTTTGCGACCTTATGGACTGTAGACCAGGCTCCTCTGTCCCTGGGGATTCTCCAGGCAAGAATACTGGAATGGGTTGCCATGCCTTCCTCCAGGGGATCTTCCCAACCCAGGAATCGAACCCAGGCCTCCTGTGGATTCTTTGTCATCTGAATCTCCAGGAAATCCTGAGAATACTGGAGTGGGTAGCCTATCCCTGCTCCAGGGTATCTTCCTGACTCAGGAATCGAACGGGGGTCTCCTGCATTGCAGATGGATTCTTTACCAGCTGAGCTACCACTGAAGCCTGAAAACACACCTTACCATAATGGTTTTACTGATCAGGCAGAGCAAATGTTAATGGTTAGCATTTGCAGATGGATATTTTGGTAAAAGTAGAAAGTGAAGTGAAAGTTGCTCAGTCGTGTCTGACTCTTTGTGACCCCATGGACGATACAGTTCATGGAATTCTCCAGTCCAGGATACTAGAGTTGGTAGCCCTTCCCTTCTCTGGGAGATCTTCCCCACCCAGGGATCGAACCCAGGCCTCCTGCATTGCAGGCGGACTCTCTACCAGTTAAGCCACAAGGGAAGCCCAAGAATACTGCAGTGGGTAGCCTGTCCCTTCTCCAACAGATCTTTCTGACCTAGGAATAGAACCAGGGTCTCTGGCATCGCAGACGGATTCTTTACCAACTGAGCTATCAGGGAAGTCCTAAAAGTAGAAAGAAAGAATAGTAAAAATGAAAGTAGTTGGAACTGTTCATCCAGAGAATGCAATGTTAAACAGTGATGGAGTCACTACAGAGGGCATCTGGAGTGGAGACAGAAGTATAGTGACCTGGGAAGAGGTATAATGGTCTTAGAATGGAAAGTGAGAGAAAGCGCACCTGCTTTGGGACTAAAGGTAGCAATGGCAGTCATTGGTGTATTGTGGGGAAGCAAGAGGCTCCAGACAGCTGCAGAATGTCAGGACTTTATGACTTAGGGAGCAAGAGGAGTACAAAAATGGCCACAGAGAAAAAGAAAACAAGTTTTGGAGCAATAGAACTAATGGAGCAATAGAGCTTAGGATTTCAGCAATAGACACACATCTAGAATAAGATTCAGTTCATGCACGGCTGAAGGCATAAGGGTAATTTACATTTTATAATTCACTGGAAAATATTTTGGTGAAGGCAGTCAGATGACATACCAGAAATTTCTGTTCACAGGTTACTCTTTTGAAATCGCATTTGTGTTGCTGAGCCATGCAGAAATGAATATCTTATTTTCAAATCACATGTGCTCAGTAACTATATGCATCAGGAACAACCATTTTTTCTGTGATTTTTTAATATCTTACTTAGTGACACAAAGATTTATTTTCATTCCCAGCCATTTTCCTAAACAGAAGCATTGATGTAATTTTTAAAAAAGACAGCTGCAGCTTCAGAGAGCTTAGCAAGAAGCCTAAAATTTCAGAATCTATAATTTTTTAATGGCTTCTTATTTCCATTATTGTATGTAATCCTACCTCTAATTACAATGCATCTATCTACTCTTCTGAAATCCTGTAGGCTGAATAAATCTGCAGAAAACTTCTAACTCAGAGGTATATCCTACATTATTTTTAGTAATTTGTGTAATGAAAATGCCTTTACTTAGCTCTATGCCTTTTTGAGTTAGTTCAGAAATATGTTTTCAAACTTCAAGACGCTTGGAGTGTCCCCTAACGCTGAGTGTTGGTCCAGTAGCGATTCAAGTCTTCTCTGTGTGCTAAGTCTAAGAGGGAAGGCTGCTCTAATTTGTCTATGCCAGCTGGAACTCTGTGAAAACGTGTTATAATCCGTGCACTACTCCTTAGCTCACTGTAGCAATTTGCTTTAATTACTTTTCCCTTTTCTTATATGTGTTACAGAAATATTGGAGTTCTCAAAAAATTCAGGGAATACATTTCTGAAGCTAATTTTGTGTCAGAGGGATTCAATTAGGGTTTGTGATGGGTGACGGTTCCTTTAAAAATCTGATAGGAGCTATGGAACATCTCTGAACAAAGTGAATAGACATCAATTTCATATACAATTTTAGAAAGTTCAGAGATCCCTCTACTCAGTCATGAAAGAGTTTCAAATCTAGTGCAATTATTTTGTGTTCAGAAAACAGTTAAGCATGTGGAAAAAGGTTCATTCAAAGGAGAGTTTATAAACAATTATGCTAAAGTGAGTTTAATTTCAGTTTTCACGAAGTTAAAAATTAATCTTTTCTCTCATCCAGATAAATTTTGAGCCGTTTAGACAACTGATTAGAGCTCACTGTATTTTGTCTTGGTCAATATGTTTGTTTGACTTAGGCAGACTGAGTACCCTCCCCACTGCTCAATCCCAAGACTGTACACGTGGGAGGGGCTCAACTCTGTTCAAGTAGCATCACACTTGTGTTTCAAATCATTCCTGATGTTACATTTAATTCACTAAAATATTCAGTTGTTGTTGTTGCTCAGTCACTCAGTCACGTCCGACTCTTTGTGACCTCATGGACTACAGCACACCAGGGTTCCCTGTCCTTCACCATCTCCTGGAGCTTGCTCAAACTCATGTCCATTGAGTTGGTGATGCCATCCAACCATCTTGTGCTCTGTCATCCCCTTCTCCTCCTGCCTTCACTCTTTCCCAGCATCAGGGTCTTTTCTAATGAGTTGGCTCTTCACATCAGGTGGCCAAAGTATTGGAGCTTCAGCATCAATCCTTCCAATGAATATTCAGGATTGATTTCCTTTATGATTGACTGGTTTGATCTCCTTGCAGTCCAAAGGACTCTCAAGACTCTTTTCCACCATTACACTTCAAAAGCATCAATTCTTCAGTGCTCAGCTTTCTTTATGATCCAACTCTCACATCCATATATGACTACTGGAAAACCCACAGCTTTGAGTGTATGCACCTATATCAGTCAAGTAATATCTTTGCTTTTTAATATGCTGTCTAGGTTTGTCATAGCTTTTCTTCCAAGGAGCAAGCGTCTTTTAATTTCATGGCTGCAATCACCGTCTGCAGTGATTTGGGAGCCCAAGAAAATAAAGTCTGTCACTGTTTTCATTTCCCCCCCCCCATATATTTGCCATGAAGTGATGGAACTGGATGCCATGATCTTAGTTTTTCGAATGCTGAGTTTTAAGCCACTTCTAATGAGGTGGATGAAACTGGAGCCTATTATACAGAGTGAAGTAAGCCAGAAGGAAAAACACCAATACAGTATACTAACGCATATATATGGAATTTAGAAAGATGATAACAATAACCCTGTATACGAGACAGCAAAAGAGACACTGACGTATGGAACAGTCTTATGGACTCTGTGGGAGAGGGAGAGGGTGGGAAGATTTGGAAGAATGGCATTGAAACATGTAAAATATCATGTATGAAACGAGATGCCAGTCCAGGTTCAATGCACGATACTGGATGCTTGGGGCTAGTGCACTGGGACGACCCAGAGGGATGGTATGGGGAGGGAGGAGGGAGGACGGTTCAGGATGGGGAGCACATGTTTACCTGTGATGGATTCATTTTGATATTTGGCAAAACTAATATAATTATGTAAAGTTTAAAAATAAAATAAAAAAAAAAAGCCAGCTTTTGCACTCTCCTCTTTAATCTTCATCAAGAGGCTTAGGGTGGTGTTAGCTGCATATCTGAAGTTATTGATATTTCTCCTGGCAATCTTGATTCCAATTCAGTTAGTTGGAAATATATACCATTTATGAATCATTAAGTTACTGATTCAAATCAAGTCCCTTTTATGACCCCGAACCACATCTTGCACCAGGATCTATTCATTATTCTTTAATCTTTCTTTCTTATGTTTAGGTTAGCATGCATGTTTGATATTTCTGTCATTCTATATATGTCATTCTATATAATCACAATATATCATTGTGATTAGATATCCCATCTTGATTCTTACTCTTCAAGTGATGAGCTGACCACACTTTTTAGTATTGTTATTACATACTATGAGTCCCCTCATCATTTGCAGCCATTACTATTTAAGATTAGGATCACCAGCCAGCCCTTTTTGCTATGCCCCTTTCTTTAGTTAGCATAACAATATAAGAGTTGGTCAAAAATTCATCATTCAGTCTGTTTGTATCAGACAGAGGTATTCCAGAAATACCAGTACAGTTTAGAAGAGTCATTTATGGGAAAAACAAGAGCAATAGATGATCTTTAGCCAGATTGCTTATAGAGTGAGTATATTATATAGACTTAGAAATGGAAAGGACCTTAGATTTCATCTACTCCTCCTTTATAACAATTCAGGAAATACATGACACCACCCTTATAGCAGAAAGTGAAGAGAAACTAAAAAGCCTCTTGATGAAAGGGAAAGAGGAGAGTGAGAAATCTAACTTAAAGCTCAACATTCAAAAAACGAAGATCATGGCATCTGGTCCCATCACTTCATCGCAAATAGATGGGGAGACAATGGAAACAGTGACAGACTTTATTTTCTTGGGCTCCAAAATCACTGCAGATGGTGACTGCAAACATGAAATTAGGACGCTTGCTCTTCGGAAGAAAAGCTATGAACAACCTAGATAGTGGATTAAAAAGCAGAGGCATTACTTTGCTGACAAAGGTCTGTCTAGTCAAAGCTATGGTTTTTCCAGTAGTCATGTATGAATGTGAGTGTTGAAACATAAAGAAATTTGAGCACTGAAGAATTGATGCTTTTGAAGTGTAGTGTTGGAGAAGACTCTTGAGAGTTCCTCGGACTGCAAGGAAATCAAACCAGTCAACCCTAAAGGAAACCAGTCCTGAATATTCATTGGAAGGATTGATGCTGAAGCTGACACTGCAATTCTTTGGTGACCTGATGGGAAGAGCCAACTCCTTAGAAAGAACCCTGAGGTTGGGAAATATTGAAGGCAGGAGGAGAAGAAGATGAGAGAGGATGAGATAATTGGATGGCATCACCAACTCGATGGACATGAGTTTGGGCAAACTCTGGGATTTGGTGAAGGACAGGGAAGCCTGGCATGCTGCAGTCTATGGAGCCACAAAGAGCTGGACACAACTGAGCAACTAAACCGAAGTGAACTGAACTGAACTTACATCATTCTAGGATGGTCATCTGGCCTTGGCCGGCAAACTTCTCATGATAGACATCCTTGTTTCTGGTGCAGCCTGTTCACTGTTGAGAGATGTAAAGATAACATTCTTTCCTGTGTAGATTAGAAATGTGCTTCCCAGTAACTTCTATGTATTAGTTCTTATTATATCAAGTAAAACTTGATAAAATAAGCTGAATCTATTCATTTATCAGACATTCAAATATTTAAAGACAGGTGTTATTGAAGTGGTCATCTCTATTTTAGCCTTTCCAGGATCCATTTTCCTTTCTTCTCAGAATAATCAATTTTCCAATGGTAAATTTATCTCCATCCTATTTTCCACTGATGGAATTTACCAAGGAATGAACGCTTTCTTATCCCTACCCTTTAGGATGTGCACATAATGGAGATCTTCTCATTTAGCATATTCAATTTCCCTGGCCACAGTGATTATTTCCGTCCTAGGCTAATCAACTAGTCCTAGTTCCTGATAGCTCCATTGGTAAAGAATCTGCCTGCAATGCAGGAGACCTAGGTTCAATCCCTGGGTTAGGAAGATCCCCTGGAGAAGGGAAAGGATATCCACTCCAGTATTCTGGCCTGGGAGAATTCCATGGACTGTATAGTCCATGGAGTCACAAAGAGTCGGACACAACTGGGCGACTTTCACTTTCAGGCTAGTCATCCAAATGGATTCAGTAGGATGCTATACTGGGACTTCTATGAAAAATACTGGAGAAGAGAAGCTCTCCATCTTACAGAATTGCTAAAATACTGGAATATGAGGTTGGGACATGGGGAGAGATCCTGTCTGAGGATGAAGGTAACCCAAGAAAACAGTGCCTTGAAAATAAAACAAAGCCCTACCACATACCTTGTCAGAGCACGTGGACTCAGCCCACACCTTATGCTGTACTTCCTGAAGTTTTAGATACACGAGCCAAAAGATTGTATGTAAGTCAGTCTGAGTTGAGTTTCCCTTAGTTGTTCCCAAAGAGACTTAAATAATGCAGTTACAGTTTTGTAAGTCTTACCTTTTCTTAGCTAAAAATCTACAGCTTGATTCTCTGACCTTTTCCTCTCCTAGTCATATTATGATCTATTTGTTCTCAACTGTTTCCATGGAAACAGTTGAGGTACCTAGAACTGAGCATAGTACTTCAGATGAGATTACAATGTACTAGTGTGCAATGTGGTGTAACCTTTCCCTTCCTTGTTTATTCTCCCCTGGTCAATTTTCACTGACTGAACCCTACATTGCTTTAAACCTCTTTCCTCCCTTTTTGTACTTTGCCATCCTACTGGTTTATGCAACATCTGAATTTCTTAGGGCTTTCTAAAATGAACTTATGAGGCTATGCCTCACCTCTTCACCTCTCTACCTTTACTTCTAGTCCTTTCCTAAGCACACAGACTTATCTGGTCTATTGAAAGTTTTGAAATTTTTTCCAATAGGGAGCCTCAAACCGAGGATCCTAGTAGAATCTTTTTATTCCCAATGTGCTTATTTATAATTTTTACAGTGTTGTAATCGTTTCAGCCATACAACAATGTGAATCAGCCTTGATTACGTCTATATTCCCTCCCTCCCTAGCCTCCCTCCTCTCCCTCCCATCCCATCCCTCCAGGTCATCATGAAAGAGTTTTGAATTTTGAGCTTGAGAAAGTAACTCATTCTCTCAGAGCTTTGGTGTTCTTTACTGCAAAACTGTGGTATTGCTTAGGACACTTTTTATTATAGATATTAGAAACTCCCAATCAAAATGGCTAATTAATGAGGATATATTAAAATAATAAGTCTGAAGGTAATACAATTTTAGTTTTGGTAAATTTGGTGGCTAAGTGCTGTCATCAAGATCCATGCTCCTTCTATCCTTCCATCTTGCTACATGCAGTGTGTTCTCCTCTGGCTAATTCCAATCTTCATGGCTTCAGGATGGCTGACACTGCTCCAGGCATCACAGATAGACATGAAAATGTCCACCGGCAAAAGAGGGACTCCTTCTCAAAAGGTTCTTTCAAAAAAAAAAAAGTAAACATTTTCTAGAAGGCCCTCAGATTTCCTCTCACATTTCATTTTCCAGGAGTCTATCATGATGTTATTTAAGTCAGTCCCTGACAAGGGGTAATCAGATTGGTTAAGACCAGTGCTCTCAAACTAGTTATGTATCAGAATCACTTGTAGGACTTGTTAAAACACAGATTTATTGATTCTAACCCTACAGTTTCTGATTCAGTAGGTCGGATGCTGTTGTTTAGTCACTAAGTTTTGTCTGACTCTTTGTGATGCCATGGACTGTAGTCTGCCATGCTCCTCTGTCTATGGGATTTCCTAGGCAAGAATACTGGAGTGGGTTGCCATTTCCTTCTCCAGGGGATCTTCCCAACCCGGGGATCAAACCCATGTCTCTTGCATTGGCAAGTGGAGAATCCAGGGAAGCCCAGGTCTGATGTAAGGCCACACAATTTCCTTTTCTAACAAATTCTCAGATGACACTGATGTTGTTGGTTGAGACCACAGTTAAGGAACCACTTACTGGCTTAGGAAAACCTTAGCCCTGGGATAGAAGTTGAGGCTGGGGCCCATATAGGGCAGGTAGTTTCCCTTAGGGATTTGTTATTAAGAAGGGAAAGGTAGGTAATCACAAATGTCCTGCTATGGGAACTATAATCCCTAATTTAGGATTGTCCTATGGGTTACAGATAATACATGTAAATTACCCATATGAGTAACTGCTACTATTATTGTTATTATTGATTCTGTTATAGACACTGTATTATAGATTCTTTCAATTTTACTTGCAAATTTGATAAGTATACTCTTCCATTTTATTCAGATCATCGATAATATATTGGACACACCAAGGGCAGATGGAGAATTCTGAAAATTTCACTAGAGATTTCCCAGATCACCAATATCGGTTCACTAAACAAAAATGCTTATGATTAAGTTTTTTAGTGATTTCACTTAATTGAACTGCCATCTAGTCTTATTTTTCCATCTTATCCAAAAGAATATCTTAAGATAAAATAATTGGTTTCAGGTTTGCCTATACATCTCTATAGAAAAAATATAGAGTGAACTGTATGTTCTAGCATTTTATTAATAATTGTACCTAAATTCATATGGGGCTTTCCTGGTGGCTCAGACAGTAAAGTATCTGCCTGCAGTGTGGGAGACTAGTTCAATTCTCGGCTCAGAAAGATCTCCTGAAGAAGGGGACAGCTACTCACTCCGGTATTTTTGCCTGGAGAATTCCATGGACATAGAGTACTTATCCTATCTGAGATACTGTTCAAATTGTTTTATTGTATATGAGTAGGTATGATTATTACCACTATTTCATGCAGCAGAAAACTGAGGCATAAAGAAGTTAGATAGCTTGCCCAAAGCCATGCAACTGGCAAAAGGAGGTAAAAGAATTCCAATCTATCCCAATGTAATCTCTGCTAATAGGCACAAAGACACATACACAGTACAATCACAGAAAATGGCCATGGTCATAATCTAGTAATACTGGTACCTGAAATGCTCTCTCACACATACGCGTACATACACATCTGCCTTATTCAGTTCGGCTTTTAAATGTTACACATTTTAGTAGGGTAATCTATTAAAATTGTTTAACAAGCCACAGTGTGTGGGACAATCTCTATGTATCAATGCTCAGTGAAGCACTGTACTGAAAGGCTTATCATGATGGATTACAGACCTATTATACATGGAGAAGTGTATTTTAATATCGGTGCTTAATTAATACTTTAGTAAATATTTAGAGTAGAAATATTTACAAATATTTGCAACAACTTTTGCAGAGTTTCACAATTGGTTAGAATGGAAACGAAATAGCATGGATGGTAGCTGTGAGAACAGGAATGTGCATTATACTAATTAAACGTGCTGAAACGCTAGCATGGTTTTGTCCTATTTTTATAAGGAAGGTCTGATGATTAATCTTTAAGTGACTAAAACTACCAACTAAATAAAAAAGTTCTTTATTTGAAGTTAGGGACAATCTTCAATGTATTTTGTCCCTTGGCTCTATTTTGAGGACTTTTCTGTGTCTGGCCTCTGATTGAACTTATTTTATCTCCTGACCACTAGTTTGTTCTCTGTAACTTGACTGGGAGGCTTGCTTCCCTAGACAGAAAACTGATTAGCGGTTTGTGAGCTCCCCAGATTTTCCTGGCTCTGAATTTTAGCAAATCTAGGGCGTCTTGGCAGAGGGTTTAGGCCTGGCTACCTGGTTTCATCTCTGGATCTCTGTCACATTGCGTTAGGTCTGTTATACCAGTAGGTGTCATACTGGGCTGCACTTTCCCACAGAAATACATCAGGTAGAAATTCAGAATTCCTGTGCTATAAACTCTGAAAATAGAGCGCTCTACCATACAGAAGCAGGAAGTTGTACTATCTTAATTATGAATGCATCAGGTATGAAGGCCTTTCTCTCTTCCCAGGTCTCTCATAGAGCTTACACACAGCATTAGGGTTGTTCATCTACACAGCTGGTCTGCTTTCCTTAATGGGGTCAGGAACATGGGTATTTGATGAGTCTCCCTTTGCTGTGCTAGGGCTGAGGTTGCCTTCCTAAAGGAAGCAGGCATTTAACTCCATGGTTCTCAGTCTAGAGTGTACATCAGGATCACTGGGAGGGCTGCTTATCCCAGGGTTGGAGGCGGGGCAGGGATTCTTGCCCCTCCCCCCGCACCAACCACCACCCAAGAGCTTCTGAATTTGCATTTCTGATGAATTCCCAGGTGATGCTCGGAGCAAATTCTGAAAGGCCCTGCTTTAACTTCAGGCTCTGTTTTTACTTGGCAGACTTTCCCAGTTGGATATATTAGGTTTGCCCTGTTCCCTTTTTCATTTTAAACTGCCCAGCACTTGCAGCTTTGGGGAGTAGCTCACATTAAGAAGACTTCTTAAAAATAAGAGCATGAGATAAAGAGTCACACTTCAGGTATTCTGTTGCAAGTTAAGATTTTGGATACAAGTAATAGAAAGGATTTTAGTTAACTTAGTGTAGTGGATACCATGGGGCTTCCAGCCAGATTCCCTCTTCCAGGCAATGAACTTGTTCTGTAATAGCTGCAAATGCTGTGGATAATCTAGAGGTAAATAACACACCCACTAATGCAGGATAGGTAAAAGATGCAGGTTCCATCCCTGGTTTGGGAAGGTCCCCTAGAGAAAGACATGGCAACCCATTCCAGTCTTCTTGCCTAGAGAATCCCATGGGTAGAGCAGCCTGGGAGACTACAGTCCATGGGCTTGCACAGAGTCAGACAAGACTGAAGCGACATAGCATGTATACATGCATGCACGCATGCTGTGGATAACGACTTATGGCCGTTACCTTCTTCAGAGAATTGCCTTTGACTAGTGAGAGCCACTTCTCCCGGAGACATCTAGGAAGTTTCACACCTATCTCCCCTTCATATATTTTGGGGTAAATAAAATATATTAAAGATAGTTTCACTTGTTTCTTTTTGCACATGTGGCCAATATTATATTCCTATTGGGTCACACTGGTCTAGAGCCTTCAGAGGTACATGGGTCAGGCCAAGGCTAGATTCTGTTTGAGACCACATATATGCTGAAGAAGTCAAGACTTGATGATTAAAAGGCTCAGGACAGCTGTGCAATGGAGAGTCATGACTTTTTAGACAGTTTCAGTGTCTGAACCCACCTGCACCCAGAATCCATCAGCTAAAGAAGAGGCTCCATCCCCATGAGGAAGGACCTTACAATACTATGGCAGGAGTGTGCAGTGATGTAGTCATTTGATTCTCCCAATCCTCTGCCAAATTACACTGCTGCTGCTGCTAAGTCACTTCTGTCGTGTCCAACTCTGCATGACCCCATAGACGGCAGCCCACCAGGCTCCCCCGTCCCTGGGATTTTCCAGGCAAGAGTACTAGAGTGGGGTGCCATTGCCTTCTCCACCAAATGACACTAGCAACCATTTATTTACAGGGTAAAAATAAACCAGAGAAAAGAGAATACCCACACCTTTTGATGGGTCTTGATACAGGGACTGAATTAACATACGGAAGGGTACTCAAAGTGCCATCATTGACTTCCTGTTAGAATAGAGACCTATCAGGGCCCAGAAATAAATGGCGCTCTAGCCCACATCTATCTCAAGGAGGGTCTGTTAGGTCCACGGACATACCTGGTGGCCATGTCTCTGGTTTCTAAGTGTATATTCATAATGGAGCCCTCAAAGTGTGTTCTTTGTCCCATTAAATCCAACTTATTGTACCAGGAAAGGCCAAGTAGAAGCCCTAAAAGTGTCCCCAACCTACCTTTACCAACACAGTGAGTCAAATCACCATTTATTCCACTAACAAAACATTGTAAAGCAACCATACTCTGATAAAAATTTAAAAAAACAAACAAACAAACAAAAAATCACCAAGCAAACGAAATGCCAATAAAACCCAACTCATTCCAGGGAAGATTATAGAGATTTAGCACCACACTCAAAGACTGCAAAGAGTTGGACACGACTGAAGAGACTGAGCACATGGCATGGAAGCTGAAGTATCCTAAGACATCCTCTCAGAAGTAAAGGTCCAGGATGTTGTACCCCGTGCCTCCTACCATTAAGAGAGAAGCAAAATGTTTGGTAATCCTCTTTGGTGTTTGGGGTAGCACTTGAGAATACTGCTATGACCATTGTATGCGTGAAGTGAATGTCTGCTAATTTTGAGTGGGGTCAAAGACAGGAAAAGCCCGCCGCAGACTGGGGCTGAAATACAAGCAGCCCTGACACTGGGGTCATAGGCATGAGCGTATTAGAAGTACCTGTGGTCGAAAAGGAGGCCACTAGAAAAGTCCTAGTAGGAGAGTTGTAGGCACAACCCCAGAAATTAAAACAGAGCTGCTTGCTTTTTGACTCTCCACAAGGGAATGCAGCTCTGGTAATACCTTGATTTTATTCTGGTGGGACTGTGTTGGACTTGTGACCCCCAGAAATATAGAAAAATAAATTTATATTGTTTACACCACGGAAGTTGTGGTACTTTGTTACATAGCTCAGAGACAACAAGTACACTGGACTTTGCTGGCCTTTATCACCTTTTTTGCAAAGTAGGAATAATTCCATCTTCCTTTCCTACAGAGAACAAAAGGAGACATCACATGGGGTAGTGCTTGGAAAACTTTAAAATGCTGGGCAAACAATAGGTATTATTAGATTTAGAACCAGTTGAAGTGATACTATCAGAAGATGTCTTGTTCTTGCAAATAGGCAATTACACTGATTGTTCCTAATGCTTGAAAATGCAATAAAGTAAAGGAAATAAATTATTTAAAACTCTGTTTTGGTACATCAACACTTGACAATATCTAAACCTAATGAGGTCACTTGAGTAAACATAGAAAGCTCTGTTAGTGAAGATTATATACATGTCACAACAGGAATAGAAGACAGAAGAACTGAACTATTGCTATTTTAATATATGAGTAAGCACTTAAACACAAGCAGAAGCAAAAGACCAAACTCCATAACAGGTAGAAAGCCTGTTATAAACCTGTTATAAACCTGATTTTAATATATATATTTTAATATAGCTCTTGGCCTGACAGAATGAAAAGTTAATATGTGATTCCTAAAATGTGTGATTCCTAAAATCCAAATAGCAGATCCCATCTCCATTTACTTTATCGAGTCTGATTTTATTGTGCTGATTCTCAAGCACCAATAGGTGCTTGTATTGTCAGTCTCTTGGCCTCGATTTCTTAATTGCCAAAGTAATGCAAAATAGCTGTTTATTTCTTATACATGGTTAATTATGTTGCCTCATTTATTTTAGAAGGGACCACAGAGCTTGTTTAGATAGGTGGATGGGCCACCTCTTTGCTTTTGAGGATAATTATTTCCAAAGAAGGTTTTAAAATATAGGCCACTTTGTTCTGAGTTTTTTTAAAAAGACAATCAGATCTATATGGTTGAGCATCGTAGTCAGGGAATATTCACTGCAAGGAAGCTATTCAAGTTAGTTCCACTGAAGAGATTAATTTTACAGATTGCACAGGCAACCTCAAGGGTCTAAAATCTGAAATGCTTGTAGGCTTGTAAAACCAGGAATTGGAAAGAAATCATGGCTTTTTCATCTACCTATTACGGAGTTTGGTTTTTGCTTCTGCTTGTGTCTAAGTGCTTACTCATTCCTTTTTGCTTCTCACTACTACAGATCTCCTTTCTCTGCTTAATTGTCAGCAAGCATAGAGCTAAAAATGACTGCCTCAGGACAGCCTCTATGTCTATTGAGGTTGCACATATCACTGTATTTCCCCATACCACTTCTTAGTGTAAAATAAGTATAGAGAATATGTTTGATTACTAGCTGGTTAGAGGATTGGATACTTAAAGTCTGATACTTAAAGCACACTCCTAGTTCAATGAGCTGTGGTGTTGAGGTCACAGGGTACGAACTCAGCTGTGGTGGTCTGCAACTAGAACCAGGTAGCTCTCAGAGAAGAAGGCAACAGGGAGGCAGACGCCTCTACACATCTCTTATATTTAATCATACCTAGCACTTCCGTTCCTTTACCTGAAGGATGAGTCCAGTTAGGTTTGTGCCCTTGACCAAGGTTTATCACTATTTAGCTTCAAAGCGTTACATATTGCCTCCTTTCATGAGAGTAAATGAATACAGTGAGTACAATCTCATATATTGAAAAGACTTTTCACAAATATTGTTGAAAGTAACAAAATCACTGCAGATGGTGACTGCAGCCATGAAATTAAAAGACACTTACTCCTTGGAGGGAAAGTTATGACCAACCTAGATAGCATATTGAAAAGCAGAGACATTACTTTGCCAACAAAGGTCTGTCTAGTCAAGGCTATGGTTTTTCCAGTGGTCACGTATGGATGTGAGATTTGGACTGTGAAGAAAGCTGAGCACCAAAGAATTGATGCTTTTGAAGTGTGGTGTTGGAGAAGACTCTTGAGAGTCCCTTGGACTGCAAGGAGATCCAACCAGTCCATTCTAAAGATCAGCCCTGGGTGTTCTTTGGAAGGAATGATGCTAAAGCTGAAACTCCAGTACTTTGGCCACCTCATGCAAAGAGTTGACTCATTGGAAAAGACTGATGCTGGGAGGGATTGGGGGCAGGAGGAAAAGGGGACGACAGAGGATGAGATGGCTGGATGGCATCACTGACTCGATGGACATGAGTTTGAGCAAACTCCGGGGGATGGTGATGGGCAGGGAAGCCTAGTGTGCTGCAATTCATGGGGTCACAAAGCGTCGGACACGACTGAGCGACTGAACTGAACAAAATTTTGTCCTTTGTGAGTTTATAATCGTAATTTTTCTACAGTTACTTCCATAAAGCTAGGAATAATATCTGTTCATAGCTGGGGTTATACCAAGGTTGTTTATTTGATTTCCCTTGAAGAAAGACTGTTTCCCAGATGGCTCAGTGGGTAAAGAATCTGCCTGCAATGCAGGAGCCATAGGAGACTTCAGTGCAATCCCTGGGTCAGGAAGATCCCCTGGAAAAGGACATGGCAACCCATTCCAGTACTCTTGCTTGGGAAATTCCATGGACAGAGGAGTCTGGCAGGCCACAGTCCATGTCATTGCAAAGAGTTGGACATGACTGAGCACAACAAGGCCAGGAGTGGGAGGTGGGGTTTGGGGGTGAGGGGGCAGTCCTTGAGGAAGGACTGGGCCTTCCCAGGTGGTGCTAGTGGTAAAGAACCCATCTGCCAAAGCAAGAGTCACAGAAGATGAAGGTTTGATCCCTGGGTTGGGAAGATCCCCTGGTGGGTGGCATGGTAACCCACTCCAGTGCTCTCACCTAGAGAATGCCATGGACAGGGGAGCCTGGTGGGCTATAGTCCGTAGGGTCACAAAGAGTTGGACATGTCTGAAGTGACTTAGCATGCATGCACAAGGAAGAACTGATGTAATGCCTGTCGTCTTGGGCTATCTTGATGACTAAGTGGATGTATTTTTCTGCTTTCTGATGGTAATTTCTAGGACACATAATATTTCCTTCAAATACATATTGATCTATAACTAGTAAATCAAGGAAAGGACTTTTAACTTAGCAATAAAAATCTGAGTTCACAGAATCTAAAAACATAATGCCGAAGCAAAAATCTTAATTTCCCATTGCAGGGAAAGCTTGTGTTATCTGTGGTATTTCATTAAGAAGAACATAAATGTTCTTGTCAGCAGTGCAACTAGAAATGTTTGTGAGCCTGGTAGCATTGTGGAAAGTATCTCTTAGGTTGCTTAAGTTCTAGAATTCTAATTAATTTGAAGTTTATAGAGAAATTTCTTACAAAAAGATTGATAATACAAGTTAGAGGCTAAGTGTATTAAACAAAATCATGAAGGACTGGTCCAGGATAAAAGACTGACAAAACTGACAACATCAGGTTGTCTGAAGTTGCTTTCACTGTGGTTTATTTCTGGACCAGTAAATGAGATAAATGATATTAACGATACAAATGATCGAGTTGATGCAGTTACTTGCATGTCTGGTTTTTCATGGAAGTAACTGACATTCAATATGCATAGAAGGATACATAGACTGAGCAATCCAAAGGTCAGGAAAGCAAAGAAACTCTACTGTAGCTTTTTTATTTTTTGGCTGGGGAAAAGACTCAAATTATTACTTGCTGTCATCATGGTTATATAGCATCATGTTCTATTTCTTAGTCACCAGGCATTCAATATACTTATTCATGTCCTACCACATTACACTATTTTTTCTTTCATTTTTAACTTCAGGAAACTGTGGTCATGAAAAAAAATCCCCAAACATTATTGCCACGCTCTCTATTAGACCACAGTCTGGAGCCAGAATGAATCAGATCCAGTTCTGCTAACCTGTGGGAGATGTGACAAATTATTTAACTTCTTTTTGTCTCAGCTTATTCAACTTTAAAAGATGAAGTAAAAAAACTTTTGCTTTCCAATATGATCTAAAATGGTATTAGGCAAATTCTCTTGCAAGAAACAACTATAATACTGTAAACATGTATGAAGCATCTGTTTAGGGGTACTGGACAATAGACAAGAGAAGCTGTGGTCCTTGAGTGGAGGAAAACATAGCTTTCTGTTTGGGGTAGAAACTTTCCAAACTGTGGTTCTCATAAGAGGAATTCAACAGAGACCGACACATTTAGCTGTGCCAAAGAAACAAGGAAAGATTTGAGAGTGCTGAGGTGAGTGAAATTTGTAAGGAAGAAGATTAGAAGGGGTTATGCACACAATAAGATATATAAATATGCATATGGATCTCCTTGAATATTTGACTGAATATTCAGATGTATAAGATTAGAGCAAGACCTAGAAAAGAGCAGCTATCAGGGAACTGTGAGCCAAATATGATTTTATGTGAGCTGAATATATTACCCTGTTCTGGGAGACACTGGGATTGGAGTTAGTATAGACACTTCACTGAAAACCCTGGAGATTCCATTGATATCACAGAAAAAACACTTAGGAGTAGGGCTTATCTAGTCTTATAGTAAGGGAGAGTCTAGATGCTCTTACAAAGACTAAAACAAAAAGTTTCAAAAGCATCTTGTTGTTGCATCCATATATTAACTGCTTGACAGAATAAATCTCGACAGTGTGTAAAGTAAGACAAATTCAAGCTCCCCAAACTGTATCATTCAAAATGTTTGGCACATAGAAAAATCAAGGACATGTAATTTATAACCAGGAGAAAAACTAATTAATAGAGATCCAGAGGTGAGATATGTGTTGAAATTAGTATATGAGCACTTTAAAACTGCTGTTCAAATATATCTGAGGATTTAAAAGAAAATAGTCATAATATTAATATAGGGAATCTCAACAGAGAAATGAAAGCTATTAAAAAAAACAAATAGACATTTTTGAAAGAAAAAATATAACATCTGAAATGAAAATTTTCCTTAAAAAAGAATTTGAAAAAATAATGATTAAAGTTCCCCAAATTTGATAAAAAATATTATCAACCCGCAGCGAAGACATTTAACAAATCCCAAGAATTTAAGGTTAAACACAAAGAAAACCATATCTAGGCTCATTATAGTCAATTTGGTAAAATTCACAGATAAAGGGGAAAATCTTTTTAAAAAAACTAGAACAAGAGATTGTGAAGATTGTGTACATATATATATGAACAATGAGAATAATCTGTACTTTTTATCAGAAATAATGCAAGCCAGAAGACATTGCATCTACATTGTTAAAGTCCTAAAAGAAAACCATCAACATGGATAGACAGATAGATTAATGGAACAGAATAGGAAATCTTGTAATAGAACCCATACCACAGCTAAATTGTTTCCGTTGTTAGTTTTGGAATAAGACATGAAAGCAATTGAGGCAAGGGAAGGTTTTTTTTTTTTTTTTTTTGCTAAATGACAATTGAATCACTGAATCTCTATATAAAAAAATTAGATAAACTTTGACACCTGCCTTGCAACATACTTAAAAAAGAAAAAAAAATAAGTCAAGATGAATCATAAACCAAAACATAAAAGTTAAATCTATAAACTTTCTAGAATAAAATAGGAGAATATCTTCCTTACCTTGGTGTAAGAAAAGTCTTATACAGAATACCACAAGCATTCACCCTGAAAGATAAAAGACAAGTTGCTACTGCTGCTGCTGCTAAGTCACTTCAGTCGTATCCGACTCTGTTCGACCCCATAGACGGCAGCCCACCAGGCTCCCCCGTCCCTGGGATTCTCCAGGCAAGAACAGTGGAGTGGGTTGCCATTGCCTTCTCCTAAAAGACTAGTTAGGCCTCCTCAAAACACAAAACTTTTACTCATTAAAACCCTTCATTAACATAGTGAATAGCTAAACACACACAGGAAGAAATTATTGACACACATCCCACTGGCCAAGGGCTTGTATTTATGATATGAAGTAATTCCCACCATTCAATAATAATAATACAAACAACCTCAATTATAAACAGACAAAGAACAGGCACTTCACAGTGGAAGAAGACAAATGACTAGTAAGCAAATGAAAATATGTTCCATATCACTATTTATCAGGGAAATAAAAATTGAAAGCAAAATGTGGTATCACTGCATACCTATAAGCATGGTTACATTTTAAAGGGTAACAAAACCAAATATTGATGAGGCTATGTGACAACTGCAAAATACAATATTGGTGGGAATGTTAAATGATACAATCACTTTGGGAAAATATTTGGTAGTTCCTATAAAGTAAAACAAACACCTAACCTATGGCCCAACAATTCTAATTTCATTGCAAGAGAACTGAAATCATATGTTCATGAAAAGATCTGTACAAGATTATTGACAGCAGTTTTGTTCACAGTAACTCACAACTGGAAATATCACAAATGTCTATCAATAAGAAAATTGGAAAACAAATCGTGGTATATTCACATGACAATTCACTGTTTATGTATGTTACTAAATGGATGAATCTCAAAACCATTACTCTGAGCAAAAGAAGCCAGACACAAAAGAACACATATCATATCACTCCATTTATAAGTAGTTCTAGAACAGGGTTAACTAAAGAATGGTGATAGAAGTCAGAAGAGTGGCTGATTCTGGAGATGGTTCAGGAAAAGAGGACTTTTTCAAAGAGGGCATCAGGGAAAGTTTTGGGATGATGGACTCTTTTGTATCTTGCACACATCTGTCTAAACTCATTTTGCTTTTATTTAAAGTTTTTTTTATGTGACCTTTTTAAAAGTCTTCACTGAATTTGTTACAGTGTTGCTTCTGTTTTACCATTTGGTTTTTTGGCCACAAGGCATGTGGGATCTTAGCACCCCCAGCAGGGATCAAACACTCACCAACTGCATTGGAAAGCGAAGTCTTAACCATTAGACTGCCAGGGAGGTCCCATAAACTAATTTTTCTTTATGCATGTTATACTTTAAATGGAAAAAGAAAAGAAACAGATGTAATACTAGTAACTGCTTTATAAGGGTGTTGTGGAAATGGAGTACGTATATATAGAGGTCATGTATGGATATGAGAGTTGGACTGTGAAGAAGGCTGAGGGCCAAAGAATTGATGCTTTTGAACTGTGGTGTTGGAGAAGACTCTTGAGAGTCCCTTGGACTGCAAGGAGATCCAACCAGTCCATTCTGAAGGAGATCAGCCCTGGGATTTCTTTGGAAGGAATGATGCTAAAGCTGAAACTCCAGTACTTTGGCCACCTCATGTGAAGAGTTGACTCATTGGAAAAGACTCTGTTGCTGGGAGGGATTGGGGGCAGGAGGAGAAGGGGACGACAGAGGATGAGATGGCTGGATGGCATCACTGACTTGATGGACGTGAGTCTCGGTGAACTCTGGGAGTTGGTGATGGACAGGGAGGCCTGGCGTGCTGCGATTCATGGGGTCGCAAAGAGTCGGACAGGACTGAGCGACTGATCTGATCTGATCTGAAATATAGAGGTAGAGGAGAAGAGGGGGAGAGGGAGGGAGAGAGAAGAAGAGAAAGAGAAAGAGAGGGGAGAGAGTGAGGACAACCTTACAATAGCACCTAAAAATTGTCAGTACTAAATAAACATTAGAAATTATTATTATAATTCATGTTGTTAGTTCTAATGTGCCATTCATCTAATGTCCTATTAGTGGTTCTGCACAAATGTTCAAAGCATGGATTATATTTCAGAATTTTGGAATTATACCTCACATTTCATAGAATGAGACTCTTCGGGTATTATTCAGCTCCACTATTAAAAAGGCATTGCAGCTGTTTCTACTCCTGAAACCTCGTGACACTGCAAATTCCCCATCTGTGCTTCCCTGCCAGCTGACTTCTACATGGCTGCAAGTTTTCCTTGCCATTCAATTATCGAGAATTTTAATGCAAGTAATTAATCCCTTGATCAAATGGTATAGAATTAGACTGCTTTGATTGTTGCCTTCCCTCAAGAGATCTTAAGCTTCCACAGAATATAACATTTAAAGTACATTTAAACAAAACATGGGGTGGTTTAGAAACAGGTTTTGTGTTAATATCCTCAAAATCCATAGCCCAAAGCATTCATCCAATGAGATAAAACAAAAATACTCTTTTGCCTGAATGTTTTTGGGAATTGCTTCATCTACACAGTGTAGAGGTGCCAATATTTCAGCTAAATAGTAGGATGAAAATAACGGAGAGTTACCTTCTTCAAGCGACAAATAGAAACCAAACATTAACGGTGGCGATGATACTGAATACTGGGGTAGTTTATTCTTAAAAAGAATTTTGGTTTTTACCCCTCTGGCTTGAGAAGAAAATATCCACTGACAGATGCTGACAACTGAAATGTAAATGGTAAAATTAGAGGGTTGAAGATAACTGTTCTAACCTGTCATTGACAGTGGGAGTCAGTTGAACACGATTTCTTGGGTCTTATCTGTTTTTGTAGTGATTTCAAAGATGACAATATTCTGTCCCAGGACATTCTTACAGGGAAGACAGTAGCTCAGAATTAAGATCACAGGACACTTAACAAAAAAAGACCACAGGAAACTAAGGACTAAAGTAATTCATTAAATTAGGAAAAACAAAGCCACACTCTAACTTGAATGTGGTTTGGTATAATAATTCCACTTTCCTTAGCAACTAGGTGTAACATAATGTCCACCAGCTGGCTGGCAGTAGCTTCATTACCTGAGAAGGAAATGGCAACCCACTCCAGTGTTCTTGCCTGGAGAATCCCATGGATGGAGGAGCCTGGTGGGCTACAGTCCATGGGGGTGCTAAGAGTTGGGCAGGACTGAAGCGACTTAGCAGCAGCAGCTTCATTACCCCAATTCCACATAATTACTGTGTTTGATCAAGCAGAGCTGAACTAACAGCTGATCCAGATATTAGTCTGTGCTCCCATTTTAGCTAAAAAAAGTTTACAAGGTACACATTTTCTTTTTTCCCTTCCACTGCATAGAACATGGCATTTCATACTATATTTACAGTGTTGAATAGTAATCCGTTACTGCAATCTTGTGAGGCTGCAAAGAACAAAGAGACATATTTGGGATGTTAAGAAGGGCAATTCTAAAGACACACACATATATATATGGGTAAAACTAGAAGAGTATTCTGGGAAAGAGGAGTCAGGGGCTTATAATGACAAAAGCCATAAGGTTGTTAAAGGTGTCTGGCAAAGATTCTGATTGACTCTGATGCAGGAAAGAAATATTTTTCCTTAGGGTATAGGCTATCATTAGTTATTTAAGGTAAAATCCAATCAGTGGGTAGGCCATTATGAGTTATTTTAGGGTAAAGGTCCAATAAGTATCTTGAGTTTCTGGGACATTGGGCAGAGGTTCTAAATGCCAGTGTTAAGAAAATAAGTGGTCAAATTTCAGATTTTGTCTGGCCTGAGATGTGTGTAAGCCACACTTCATCAAGGGCCTCCTGGATCCATTTTAGAAAGCTTTCTTAACAATATTAATGCCACTTTTATTTTCTTTTCATAGTAGTCAAAGAGCTTTTGAAGTTAGACACCACGTTAGATATGCAACTGAGTAGGAAATGGCAACCTACTCCAGTATTTTTGCCTGGAAAATCCCACATAAAGAGGAGACTGGTGGGATACAGTCCATGGGGTTGCAAATAGTCAGACACAACCTCATGCACATGCACGCATGCATGATATGGAAGACTTTGTCAAGAAGTAAGGTCAGCAATTGTACCATAATTTGAACATTCTGTGGCATTGCCCTTCTTTGGGATTGGAATGAAAACTGACCTTTTCCAGTCTTGTGGCCACTGCTGAGTTTTCCAATTGCTGGCATACCGAGCACAGCTAATAGCATCATCTTTTAGGATTTGAAACAGCTCAGCTGGAATTCCATCACCTCCACCAGCTTTGTTTGTGGTAATGCTTCCTAAGGCCCACTTCACACTCCAGGATGTCTGGCTCTCACCATCGTGGTTATCTGGGTCATTAAGACCTTTTCTGTAGCTGGACTTACACAAGGCAGGGGAACCAGAGATCAAATTGCCAACATCTGTTGGATCATAGAAAAAACAAGGGAACTCAAAAGAAAAATCTATTTTTGCTTCATTGACTATGCTAAAGTCCTTGACTATGTGGATCACAGCAAACTGTGGAAAATTCTGAAAGAGATGGGAATAAAAGACCATCTTACCTGTCCCCTGAGAAACCTGTATGCAGGTTACAAAGGCAACAATGAAACCAGATATGAAACAATGGATTATTTCCAAATTTGGAAAGGAGTACATCAAAGTTGTATATTGTCACCCTGCTTATTTAATTTACATGCAGAGTACATCATGTGAAATTTCGTTCTGGATGAGCTACAAGCTGAAATCAAGATTGGCAGATTAACAACCTCAGATAGGCAGATGACACTACTGTTATGGCAGAATATGAAGAGGAACTGAACAGCCTCTTGATGAAGGTGAAAGAGGAGAGTGAAAAAGCTGGCTTAAAAATCAACATTCTGAAAACTAAGATCAAGGCATCTGAAGCCATCACTTCAAGGCAAATAGATGGGGAAAAAGTGGAAATAGTGACAGATTTTATTTTGGGGGGCTCCAAAATCACTGTGGACAGTGATTGCAATCATGAAATTAAAAGATGCTTGCTCCTTGGAAGAAAAGCTATGAAAAACCTAGATAGTGTATTAAGAAGCAGAGACATCACTTTGCTGATAAAGATCTGGATAATCAAAACTATGGTTTTTCCAGTAGTCATGTATGGAAGTGACAGTTGGACCATAAAGAAGGCTGAGCACTGAAGAACTGGTGCTTTCAAACTGTGATGCGGGAAAAGAGTCTTGAGAGTACCTTGGACAGCAAGAAGATCAAACTAGTTCATCCTAAATGAAATGAGTCCTGAATAGTCATTGGAAGGACTGATGCTGAAGCTGATGTGAAAAACTGACTCATTGGGAAAGACACAGATGTTGGAAATATTGAAGGCAGGAGGAGAAGGGGGCAACAGAAGATGAGATGGTTGGATGTCATCACTGACTCAATGGACATGAGTTTGAGCAAACTCAGGGAGACAGTGAAGGAGAGGAAAGCCCAAAGAGTCAGACATGACTGAGCGACTGAATAACAACAGCATGGTTAGGAAGACTTTTTATAATTGTAACTTTTAGTCCTTGGAATTACTCTTAATGAAGAGATTTAATTAAAGAAATATATTTTCCCGAATAGATTCCAATGTTTGAGTGAAATCTTTTGTCTCTTTTCCCAGAACTTGCCCTGGATCTACTTTTCATGGGAAAACTTCTAATGAGAAGATTCTCAAGAAGTCCACATTTAGAAATATTAAACAAGAGATGTGTATTGCTCCTCCAAACAAAGGGGATACTGGAAGTTTAATCCATAAAAGTTATTTTATCCTAAAATAATGTTATCTCTTTTTGGAGTGCTTTTGTTGATAAGTTACTTTTTCACTCATAACATCATTCAGGCATTAATTTGTCTGACTCTTTTTAGCATTAAATTAGGATAGCTCTTGAAATTCTTCAAATGGTTGATACAAGTGGCTCATTTAAGATATTCCTGCAAACCTAAAAACCAATTTCAGGCAAAATCAACATACCGGCCCCCAAACACCCATCCATCCAACCAACCAACAAACCGATAAAAGTACATTTACATTCATCAACTTTTCACGCATTTTTAAGGCCATTCACAGTTATACCTACCTAATACTAAATTGTATGAAAACTATTTAGATAAAGAAAGAAACAAGTAACAAAACAAAACTAAATAGACCAAAAAAAAAAAAAATCCTGTTGAACAAATACCCTATAGTGTAAATCCCTGACATGAAGCTGTTGATTATCAAGGCATCCATTTCAAAGACATCTGTCTGGAATAAACATTGCCAGCTATATGTCACAGCTACTAGTAAAACAACTAGACAAGGAACCAGGCTGCCTCCACCCAAGAAGTTGCCTTTCTAGAAAACCCTGGGTAACTTGGATAACTGACCACTTAATTGATTCCACTTTTCCCTTCCCATTCCCTAATTCTCACCCTTAGGTTTTAAATTAACCAATAAAGAATGAAATCATGAAAACCCTAGGCATCCCACCCTTGTACTCCAATAAAAGCAGAGCCCCAGGTCCACAAACTTCCCTCTCTCTCTCCCCTTGATCTCACTGTATGGCCTTGAGTTGTGCTGGGTATCTTCTAGTACCTGTGAGTAATAAGCCGCCTCTCATAGTTCCCTGGTGGTTTATGTTGAAGTCCACCTTGCAATTATAATAAGAACCAGTAAGACTGGTCCAGCCACAACACTGGCTCCAGAGCAGGCAATATCTATGGGGCCTTGCCACAGGTAGTTTGGATCTAGGTAAGTGTCCCAGGCATTACTAGCTGGTAACAGCACTATAGTGTAACTATTCATTGGCAGAGACACACAGGACACATACTCCTAAAGAAGTTTGTTTCTATTGTTTTTTTCCAAAAATCAAAGAAAAAAAGTTTTTTAAAAGTTCACTAAATTTTATGCAAAATTCAACACAAAACTGCTTTGAGTATGTGTGTTCCAGTAATTGTAATAGAGAAATTTTTCATTGCTTGGCAAATATAATTTAAGTATCTAACAAATTTATAAAGGCCATACATACATTTATAAGGGCTTCCCAGGTGGCTAAGTAGCAAAGAATCCACCTGCCAATGCAGGAGACATGAGTTTGATTCTTGGGTTGTGAAGATCCCCTGAAGGAGGAAATGGTTACCGACTCCAGTATTCTTGCCTAGAGAAGCCCATGGACAGAGGAACCTGGTGGGCTGCAGTCTGTGCGGTCGTGAAGAGTCAGACCCCACTGAACTACTGAGCACATACATTTATAAAAAAAATCTTTTTTGACATAGTATATCATTTCTTTTAATTGAGGTAGAATTGACATATTAATTTCAGATGTATGGTATAATGATTTGGTATTTGTATGCACTGCAAAATGATCATCACAATAAGTCTAGTTTCCCTCTATCACCATACAAAGTTACAAATATACAATACAATATTACTGACTATAGTCACCATGCTATACATTACAATCCCATGGCTTATTTTATGACTAAAAGCTTGTACCCTGGTCCCCTTCACCGATTTTGCTCACCCCTCCAACACCCCTCCCCTCTGGCAGCCGTCATTCTATTCTCTGTATTATGAGTTTGCTTTGTTTGTTTTCTTGTCTAGATTGCATATGTAAGTGAAATCATATGGTATCTGTCTTTGTCTGACATTTCATTTAGCATAATACCCTCTAGGCCCATCCACTTTTTGCAAATGGCAGCACTTCATTATTATTATTATTTTTATGGCTGAGCAGTTTTCCATCATGTGTATATACTACATATTCTTTATCCGTTCATCCACAGATGGACACTTAGTTTGATTCTGTATCTGGACTATTGGGAATAATGCTGTAAATGAACAAGTGATTGCATATCTTTTCAAATTAGTGTTTTTGTTTTCTTCAGATAAATGCCCAGCAGTAGCATTTCTGAGCCATAAAGTAGTTCTATCTTTAGTTTTCTAAGGAACTGCTGTGTTTTTCCATAGGTCCTGGATTAATTTACATTCCCACCAACAGTGCACAAGGGTCCCCTTTTCTCCACATCTTTGTTAATTCCTGTCCCTTCTTCTCTTCTTGATAGTAACCATTCTGGCAGGTGTGAGGTGATACCTGACTGTGGTTTTGATTTGCTGTGGATTTCCTAGTGACTAGTGAAGCTGAGCATCTTGTCACGTGCTTGTTGGCCACCTCTGTCTTCTTTTTGAAAAATGTCTATTCAGAGCCTTTGTCCGTCATTTAATCAAAATGCTTATGTTTTTGTTATTAAGTTGCATGAATTCTTTATATATTTTTAGTTCCTTATAGGATATATGATTTGTAAATATTCTCTCCCATTCAGTAGGTTGCCTTTTCATTTTGTTGACGATTTCCTCTGCTGTGCAGAAGCTTTTTAGTTCAGTGTAGTCCCACTTGTTTCTTTTTGCCCTTCTTTTGGAGTCAAATTCAAAACTACCACTAAGACCAATGGCAAGGTGTTTATCAGCTGTGCTTTCTTCTAGAAATTTTACAGTTTCAATATAAACATATCTTAATACCACATTTTAATCCTGAATTAATCCCTAGAAATAGAGTGTGTTGGGGACATGCCTCATTGCGTTTCCACCTTTTAAAATGTATACACTTATTGTTAATTAGAAAAACAGTGTAGCCACATTTCAAAAATTTGGGATAAATTAAAAAAGCAAACATTCATAATTATTCAGTTCAAAACAACAAGTGTATCATTTATTTCAAAAAAGAAAAGAAAAAGAAACCTGCTGGAAAGTGAGGGTGTCACCTTTTTTCAGAAACACACTTATTGGTACACTCCCATACAGCTAATATTTTATTATGTCACTCACATATGTTGGTGATCATGACAAGCCACTAGTCTGACAGACATCTTTTGTCATATTATCTCCACCTGCGGGCCCTTTGGGATATTGTCCCCTGAGAATCTCTGAAGCACCATGTTGTATTTTCACAATTATTAATATAAATTGTTTGCAGACTGTGTCTACTTGATTCCAGGTAACACACACCAACCATTATTGAAATCTGATCATCCTCATTCTTATTTTCTGCATAGTTTAATATCATCTTCCCTCTAAAAGTTTGTAGACCTGTTTCTGTCATCTTTGAATTCTCAAAATTTTGCCTTCTCTCTTTCCCTTGAATTGAAGCTCCTTGAAAGAAAATATGTACTTTTTCTTGTGCTTAACAATCTTGACTGACTCACTGGTTCAAAAAATGGTATTTTAAGCAACACAAAGGGAACATTAATATTTTAATGCAATGCAATACTTAACATGCCTCTTTTGAGTTGAATATTCCCCATCACTTCACTGTGACTTGGCTTTCTCATGTATAAATGCAGCTGCCAACTGGATCTACCAGCAAAACTACAAACTTCTCTGGCCTCTACAATCAGCACCAAGCTGCCCTTCGCCCTTGTTAATGCTGAACCTGCTGCCTCTTGGTTTCCCCTCTTTCACTGCTCATTACACAGCAATCTGCTTTCTGTCCCTAGCTCTTCTCTAAACCTGCTCTTGTCAGGGCATCGAGGCAATGAAAATGAAAGTCTTAGTCATTCAGCTGTGTCTGATCACTCTCTGTGATCCCATGGACTGTAGCCCATTAGGCTCCTCTGTCCAGGGGATTCTCCCGGCAAGAATACTGGAGTGGGTTGCCATTTCCTTCTCCAGTGGATCTTCCCAACCCAGGGATCAAACCTGCATCTCCTGATCTCCTGCATTAGCAGGCAGGTACTTTACCATCTGAGCCACCTGGGAAACCCTGCATGCCTTCTTGCTAAATCCAATAAGTACTATTCAACTCTCATTTAAGGTGACCTCCTGGAACCAGTCTGTACTGTGGTCTATTTCCTCCTTCCTGAGAACACTTGTCTCTTCACAGTGCAGTACTCTCCTGGTTTTCCTCTGGCCTCCCTGGCCTCCTTTCTTCATGTCTTCCCAATCTCTTCCTGGCCAGGTGTTCCTGAGGGTCATTTCCTGTACCTTCTGACCCCATCCATCAACCCCAGCACTTTATGCATTTTTCCTGGGAAACATCATTTCCTACCAGGCTTTTGTATACCGATGATTTCTAAACTGAATCTGTAGCCCAGTTTTCTTTGAGAGTTATACACATTTTCCTTTCCTTGAATCAGACATTGTTGTATCAGACATTTTCACTTATCTGTCTCAAAGGGAAATCAAATTCACCACACCCAAAATGGAACAGATTATTTCTTTTCTAAACTTTCTTCTGCATGCCTCATCTCAGCGAATGATTTCACTCTGCATGCGGATGCCCAAGTCAGAAACTTGACCCTATTTTGCATGCTCTCCCATTCAGCCAATTACCAAATCAATTCTGTTTTCAGTCTCCAGTCCATCCCATCTTTCTTGTCCTCACTCCATCTTCCTCTTTCCAGCTTCATCCTCTTTTTGTCCAGATTGCTGTTTATCGAATTGTTTCTTCTAATCCATCTCAACACCATTGAGGGTTATTTTCTATAGGCAAAATATGACTATGTCACCACCACATTTAAGATCCATTTAAAGCTTTATGCTGCCTTAGAATAAAGTCTAAAATCCTTAACATAGTTTGCAAATTTCTGCTTACTCTCTAGCTTTAACTCATCAATTCTTCCAGCACATCCTGTGTTCCTACCGTACTGTGAAAAGGTTATGCTCTGGAATATCTAGGAATTGCACATGCCAACCCTGCCTCCAGAATACCTTTGCCCTCAATGTGTCTCCATTCACTTGCTCATCAACTCTTTATTTTTGAGGGTCAAACTTGACATTACTTCCTTCAGGGGAGACCTTCCCTAAAAACCCCAGCTCCTCTCCCTGCCATGGCTCTTCTCCCACCTCTTACTACAGTCATTTGCCTTACCTGCAGGAGATGACCTCAGACTGCCAGTGGATGCTGAAACCACAGTTCAGTTCAGTTCAGTTCAGTCTCTCAGTTGTGTCTGACTCTTTGTGACCCCATGGACTGCAGCACACCAGGCCCCCCATCCATCACCAACTCCTGGAGTTTACTCGAACTCATGTCCATTGAGTCAGTGATGCCATCCAACCATCTCATCCTCTGTCATCCCCTTCTCTGCCTGCCTTCAATCTTTCCCAGCATCAGGGTCTTTTCAAAGGAGTCAATTCTTCACATCAGGTGGCCAAAGTATTGGACTTTCAGCATCAGCATCAGTCCTTCCAATGAATATTCAGGACTGATTTCCTTTAGGATGGACTGGTTGGATCTCCTTGCAGTCCAAGGGACTCTCAAGAGTCTCCTCCAACACTAAGTTCAAAAGCATCAATCCTTCCGCGCTCAGCTTTCTTTATAGTCCAACTCTCACATCCATATATGACTACTGGAAAAACCATAGCCTTGACTAGATGGACCTTTGTTGGCAAAGTAATGTCCCTGCTTTTTAATATGCTATCTAGGTTGGTCATAATTTTTCTTCCAAGCAGCAAGCATCTTTTAATTTCATGGCTGAAGTCATCATCTGCAGTGATTTTGGAGCCCCAAAAAATAAGTCTGCCAACCACTATATATATATACACATATACACACACACACACACACACACTTATAATAAAGTTTCATATCCTTTTGGCCATTTATGCAGTTCATGAGGTTTTCATGGCAAATACACTGGGGTGGTTTGCCATTCCCTTCTCCAGTGGATCAGGAGGTACTGAAGAATGTGCTAACCATTGGACAGTTGCACTCATCTTCCATGCTAGTAAAGGTCATGCTTAAAATCTTGCCTGCTAGGCTTCAGCATTATGTGAACCAAGAACTTCCAGATGTCCAAGCTGGTTTACAAAAGGAAGAGGAACCAGAGATCAAATTGCCAACATTCGCTGGATTGTAGAGAAAACTAGGGAATTCCAGAAAGACATCTACCTCTGTTTCATCAAATATGCTAAAGCCTTTGACTATGTGGATCATAACAAACTGTGGAAAGCTCTTAAAGAAATGGGAATACTAGACCATCTTATCTGTCTCCTGAGAAACTGGTATTCTAGTCAAAACAGTTAGAACCCTGTATGGAACAATTGATAGGTTTAAGATTGAGAAAGGAGTAGCTCAGGGCTGTCTGCTGTCACTCTGTTTATTTATCCTATATGCTGATCGCATCATGAGAAATGCCAGGTTGGATTAGTTATGCCAGGCTGGAATCAAGACATGTGGGAGAAATATCAACAACCTCAGATATGCAGATGATACCACTCTAATGGCAGAAAGCTACGAGGAACTCAAGAGCCTCTTGATGAGGGTGAAGGATGAGAGTGAAAGAGTTGGCTTAAGACCAAATATTCAAAAAAACTAAGATTATGGCATCTGATCCCATTACTGCATAGCAAATAGAAGGGGAAAAGGTATAAGTAGTGATGGTTATCCTCTTCTTGGGCTCCAAAACCACTGCGGATGGTGACTGCAGCCATGAAATCAGAAGACGACTGCTTCTTGGCATGAAAGCAATGACAAATCTAGACAGTGTGTTGAAAAGCAAAGACATTTCTCTGCTGACAAAGGTCCACATAGTCAAGGCTATGGTCTTACCAGAGGTCACATATGGTTATGAGAGCTGAACCATAAAGAAGGCAGAACTCCATAGAATTGGTGCCTTCAAACTGTGGTGCTGGAGAAGACTCCTGAAAGTCCCTTGACAGCAAGGAGATCAAACCAGTCAATCTTAAGGGAGATCAACCCTGAATATTCACTGGAAGGACTGGTGCTGAAGCTCCAGTATTTTGGTTATCTGATGTGAACAAATGACTCATTGGAAAAATCCCTGATGCTGGGAAAGATCGAGGGCAGAAGGAGAAGGGGGTGTCAGAATATGAGATAGCTGGATCCCATCACTGATGCAATGAACATGAACTTGGGCAAACTCTTGGAGATGGTGAGAGACAGCGAGGCTTGGCGTGCTGCAGTCCATGGGGTCACAAAGAGTCAGACATGACTGGTGACTGAAAAATAACAAGATAAAAATTTAATTTATAAATTAGGCACAGCAAGAGATTACCAGTAATAGATAATAAAATAGGACAATTATACAAATAGTGCATCAGTTCAGTTCAGTTCAGTCACTCAGTCGTGTCCAACTCTTTGCGACCCCATGAATCGCAGCACATCAGGCCTCCCTGTCCATCACCAACTCCCGGAGTTCACCCAGACTCACGTCCAACGAGTCAGTGATGCCATCCAGCCATCTCATCCTCTGTTATCCCCTTCTCCTCCTGCCCCCAACCCCTCCCAGCATAAGAGTCTTTTCCAATGAGTCAACTCTTCGCATGAGGTGGCCAAAGTACTGGAGTTTCAGCTTTAGCATCAGTCCTTCCAAAGAAATCCTAGGGCTGATCTCCTTCAGAATGGACTGGTTGGATCTCCTTGCAGTCCAAGGGACTCTCAAGAGTCTTCTCCAACACCACAGTTCAAAAGCATCAATTCTTTGGCACTCAGCCTTCTTCACAGTCCAACTCTCACACCCATACATGACCACAGGAAAAACCATAGCCTTGATTAGACGAATCTTTCTTGGCAAAGTAATGTCTCTGCTTTTGAATATGCTACCTAGGTTGGTCATAATTTTCCTTCCAAGGAGTAAGCGTCTTTTAATTTCATGGCTGCAGTCACCATCAGCCGTGATTTTGGAGCCCAGAAAAATAAAGTCTGACACTGTTTCCACTGTTTCCCCATCTATTCTCCATGAAGTGATGGGACCGGATGCCATGATCTTCGTTTTCTGAATGTTGAGCTTTAAGCCAACTTTTGCACTCTCCACTTTCACTTTCATCAAGAGGCTTTTGAGTTCCTCTTCACTTTGTGCCATAAGGGTGGTGTCATCTGCATATCTGAGGTTATTGATATTTCTCCCGGCAATCTTGATTCTAGCTTGTGCTTCTTCCAGTCCAGCATTTCTCATGATGTACTCTGCATATAAGTTAAATAAGCAGGGTGACAATATACAGCCTTGACATACTCCCTTTCCTATTTGGAACCAGTCTGTTGTTCCATGTCCAGTTGCTTTCTGACCTGCATAAAAATTTCTCAAGAGGCAGGTCAGGTGGTCTGGTATTCCCATCTCTTTCAGAATTTTCCAGTTTTTTGTGATCCACACAGTCAAAGGCTTTGGCATAGTCAAGAAAGCAGAAATAGATGTTTTTCTGGAACTCTCTTACTTTTTCCCTGATCCAGCGGATGTTGGCAATTTGATCTCTGGTTCCTCTGCCTTTTCTAAAACCAGCTTGAACATCAGGAATTTCACGGTTCACATATTGCTGAAGCCTGGCTTGGAGAATTTTGAGCATTACTTTACTAGCGTGTGAGATGAGTGCAATTGTGCGGTAGTTTGAGCATTCTTTGTTTTGAGCATTGCCTTTCTTTGGGATTGGAATGAAAACTGACCTTTTCCAGTCCTGTGGCCACTGCTGAGTTTTCCAAATTTGCTGGCATATTGAGTGCAGCACTTTCACAGCATCATCTTTCAGGATTTGGAATAGCTCAACTGGAATTCCATCACCTCCACTAGCTTCGTTTGTAGTGATGCTTTCTAAGGCCCACTTGACTTTACATTCCAGGATTACTGGCTCTAGGTCAGTGATCACACCATCATGATTATCTGGGTCATGAAGATCTTTTTTGTACAGTTCTTCTGTGTATTTTTGCCATCTCTTCTTAATATCTTCTGCTTCTGTTAGGTCCATCCCACTTCTGTCCTTTATTGAGCCCATCTTTACATGAAATGTTCCCTTGGTATCTCTAATTTTCTTGAAGAGATCTGTAGTCTTTCCCATTCTATTGTTTTCCTCTATTTCCTTGTATTGATCACTGAGGAAGGCTTTCTTATTTCTTCTTGCTATTCTTTGGAACTCTGCATTCAGATGCTTATATCTTTCCTTTTCTCCTATGCTTTTTGCTTCTCTTCTTTTCACAGCTATTTGTAAGGCCTCCCCAGACAGCCATTTTGTTTTTTTGCATTTCTTTTCCATGGGGATGATCTTGATCCCTGTCTCCTGTACAATGTCATGAACCTCATTCCATAGTTCATCAGGCACTCTATCTATCAGATCTAGTCCCTTAAATCTATTTCTCACTTCCACTGTATAATCATAAGGGATTTGATTTAGGTCATACCTGAATGGTCTAGTGGTTTTCCCTACTTTCTTCAATTTAATTCTGAATTTGGCAATAAGGAGTTCATGATCAAAGTTATATGAATATGATCTCTCTCAAAATAGCTTATTGTACAGGTTTATTTTTCCATCTTAACTAAGAGCTTATCATGCAGTCATGCATTGTGGTCATTACCTCTGTGGTGTGGGTAGTGGCACCAAAACTAGCACACACTTCTTTTTTACTTCTTCACAATTTCACAAATAAAAGATTCTTTCTTACCATAGATCTTTGCAACGTCAGCATATGATTTTTTTCTTTCCCTATTAAACCAAGAACTTTCACTTTTTCACATAAGAGAAGGAATTTATTGCTTCTCTTCAGCATATCCGAATTGCCAGCATCACTGCTCTAATGTTTCAGGGCCACCATGCAGTTAAATAAGGGTTTCTTGACTTAATAATAGATCTGATAACCAAGATGGCTGCTAGGTGACTAAACCAGTGGGAAATGCTGCACAATGAGATGTTTCATGTCCAGGGCTGGATGGAGTGTATGTCTTGAGATTTCATTATGCCCCTCAGAATGGCATATACTTTTAAACTTTTTTTTTTTTCCTGGAATTTTCCATTTAATATTTTTCAGACTGAAGTTAACATCAGGTAACTGAAGCCATGAAAAGTGAAGCCAGGGATAAGGGAAATTTTCTGTATTTTTATCCCTGTCATAGCACTGACTGTGTTCTCCACTGGACTGTAAGCTCCTTAAGAGCAGGGACTGAGTCTTCTTATATCCCCACTCCCAAGCACAATGCCTGGCATAGAGGGGGCACACATTCAATAGCTGTATCCAACTGAACTAAATCAGAAAATAATCTTTAAGGTAATTTTGAGGAGAAGAGGGGTGACAGAGGATGAGATGGTTGGATGGCATCCTTGACTCAATGGACATGTGTTCTAGCAAACTATGGGAGACAGTGAAGGGAAGCCTGGTGTGCTGCAGTCCATGGGGTTGAAAACAGTCAGATGACAGTTACTGAACAACAACAAAAAGGTAATTTTTAACTTTCTATAACTTTCTATGATGCTGAACATTAGAATCCATCTTTTGGAACTTATTTTCTTGATGATCTCTTCTTTTTCTTATATAGACATAGAAACGAAGGCTTACAAAGAAATATCTCATATAGAGTTTCTTATAAGAACTTTCAAAGCAAGCCACCAAAACAACTTATTTTTCTTGAATATAAACAAGAAAAAAAAAAGCATCCTATATGCATTTAAAGATGCTGCTAATTGCATGAATCAGAAAGAAAGTTTCAGCCATTGTATTAGTTTCTTAGGACTGCCAATAACAAGCTACCACAAAGTATACATTTATTTCTCACAGTTCTAGAGGCTGGAATTTTTCTTCCTTTTTTTTTTTTTAAAACACACACACACACTAAGAATACTCTTTAAATCTTACTATGAAGCTTGACCACTTTTTCCCCTAATCTAATACACTATTTAGCTGTTGCATGGTATTATATACTATGCAGGTCTTGAAATTTATTTAACTATTTCTATATTAAAATTCACATTATTTCTAGTTTTTGCCACTATGACTAACACTGCATTGGTATGTATTATCTTCAAAAACATATCCTTATACTGATGTTTTAAATAATATAATTTCCTAGAAGTGGGCAAGCTTGATCAAATAGTTTATATGCAGTAAATTTTAATGGAATTTTCAAGATTGTATTTCAAAAAGAAGAAATGTAGCATTTCGCCTCCACCAGAAATTTTGAGAGTCTCTATTGCCTCAACAACATCAAGTGATTTTGCAGGCTTTAATTTGGGCTAATCCTAGGGAGAGGGAGGGTAAAAAAATATATCTAATTTCTTTAATTTTCATTTCCACGACCTCTAGTTTTGATTGGAGTTTCTTCTTCCCCTTAGAGATCTGCTCTTTCACCTAAAAGAATTCCAGAGTAGATACTCCAAAGCTAATAACTTAGCTCCATGACTTCCTAATGGTTCATACCCAAAAGAAAGGAGTATGGAGAAAAGGGATCATCACCCTCAGCTATCTGTTTTCACTTAAAGAAATCTATAAAAGTCCCACTCAACAGTTTCCAAACACATTTTACTGATCAGATCTTAGTCATTTGGTAACGCCTATCTGAAAGAGATAAGAAAATGTACATTGTTAGCCTTTTTGGGGATTGTGTGGTTTTCTCAGTTCCTTTCTATGGATATGCTTGTTCCATATTTCTTACTTCTCCTTGGGAGGAAATTCTCAAGATCATATGTCTGCAAAGCCCGGCCAGGTGCTGACAACCCTGCATTTGCTTTCCTGAGAGTGAGGCTATACATACACATAGGGTTGTATATTCTCTCAGTCCTGCAGAGCTGGTCTGGCTTCTGCAGTTCTCACTGGCTGTCTGTAAAGGCTCGTTCTCACTATTCTTAAGGGTGAGCCTGGGGATCTGGGGTGTGGGTGAATAACATAGGGCAGTGAGGGTGCCTATGGGTGAGGAGGGAGGGATTCTCAGGCTGGTGGCCCCAGTGATCCATGATGGAACAGCTTGTATGATTTTTGTCCACTTGATGCATAGGGTTCTCAGTTCGGACTACTGGTCTACCAGTCACTTACTGTCCCCTGGCCATGCAGTTCATGGCCAAGTATGCTGGATGGGGCTAAAGAGAAATGGGCCTCATAGGGAGCATCAAGTCAGGAGCCCTTACACTTTCTCACTTTCCTTATGGGAGAAATAGTGGGCAGAGGTCTCTCCTGACATTAGGCTATGCTGTCCACTGGGAAGGGAGATGTGCTGTAATTCTTCAGTGCTCAGCTTTCTTTATAGTCCAAATCTCACATCCATATATGACTACTGGAAAAACCATAGCTTTGACTAGACAGACCTTTGTCAGCAAAGTAATGTCTCTGCTTTAATATTCTATCTAGGTTGGTCATACCTTTTCTTCGAAGGAGCATCTTTTAATTTCATGGCTGCAGTCACAATCTGCAGTGATTTTGGAGCCCAAGAAAATAAAGTCTATCACTGTTTCCATTGTTTTCCCATCTATTTGCCATGTAGTGATGGGATCAGATGCCACGATCTTAGTAGAAGGACATGTGCTCATCTTCTCCTGTGAGAACTCCAGTATTGCAACTTGCTGCTGAACAGCCATCAAGAGGAGAATGTTGGATCCCACCAGAAAAGATACCCTTTGTCCAAGGGCAAAGGATAAGCCCCAGCAAGATGGTAGGAGGGGCAAAATTGTGTTTAGAATAAAACCCCATACCCACCAGAGATGCTTAGAGGGCTCAAACAAAACCTTGTGCACACCAGGACTCAGAGACCCCACAGAGTCTGAGCCATACCTGCCTTTGAGTGTCTGAGTGTCTTCTGCAGATGCACAGGTCAGCAGTGGCCTTCCAGGGGGACAGGGGCTCTGGCTGCAGCAGACCTGGGAGGTGAGGCATGTGGCATAAGTCCTCTTGGAGGACATCACCATTAGCCCCACCATAGAGCCACTGAGCAGATGACCCACAAACTGGAGAACAATTATATCAAAGACATTCTCACAGTTAGGAAAGTTCTAGGGCCCACAATAGATTTCCCAATCTAGGGATCTGGTAAAGGGACTGAGAACCCCCAGGGAATTTTACTTTGAAGGCCAGTGGGATTTGATTATGGAACTTCTACGGAACTGGGGAAACAGACTCTTGGAGGGCACAAACAAAACCTTGTGCATACCAGGACCCAGGAGAAAGGAGCGGTGATCCCACAAGAGACTGAGCCAGACTTGCCTGTGAGTGTCTAAGGAGTCTGTGGTGGAGGCTTGGGTCAACAGTGGCCTGCTGTGTTGTTGGCTGCACTGAATACAACAGTCTGGGCATAAGTCCTTTTGAAGGAGGTTGCCATTACCTCCATTACCCCTACCATAGTTTGGCCTCAGGCCAAACCACAGGGAGGGAACACCCCCTCCTCCCCACTTCCCATCAACAGAAAACTGGATTAAAGATTTCCTGAGCATGGCCCGGCCCATCGGAGCAAGACCCAGATTCCCCTACAGCCAGTCCTGCCCATCAGGAAGCTTCCACAAGCCTCTTATCGATTGGTGATTGTCAAAATTGGTGTTTGTTTGGAGAAAGATGGTCATCTGCCATGTTGATGACATCATTGTTAGGGTTTCTAATGTGCTCCTGATGGATGTTTATGTGGTGTCCTATTTTTCACCATTACAAATAATGTGGTAAAGTACATTATTGCTCATGCTCTTTCTTTTTTTCCATAAGTTTGAGCCTAGTTGTAGGGTGTATTATGGAAAGTAGAATTGCTAGGCTGTAGGGTGTATCTCATCTACTTTACAGGAAATTTCTCAATTGCTATAGAAATTGATTTAAGAATATATATTTCCACCAGTAGCACAGCAGTATATGAGGGTTCCTGTTGCTCCATATCTGATATTTCAGCTCCTTTAATTTTTATCAGTCAAAAAGAACATCCAATAGCTGTTTTAAATTGCATTATCCTGACTCCTCTGGAGGTTGTGTTTAGACTTCCTCTTCTGTGCATTTTCCATTCCTATTTACTTTTTCTATTGTGTTCCTTCTCTTTTTGTTATTGATTTGAAGTTATTTTTAAAATTCTGCATAATAGTTTTGGTTGATTTTGTGCATGCTTGTGTGCATGCTCACTCCTGTCCAACTCTGAGACCCCGTGGACTGTATCCCAACAGGCTCCTCTGTCTATGGAATTCTCCAGACAAGAATATTGGAGTAGGTTGCCATTTCCTACTCCAGGGGATCTTCCCGACCCACGAGCTAACTCGCATCTCCTGCATTGGCAGGCAGTTGATTTACCACTGAGCCACTTGGGAAGCCACCTGGAAAGCCATTGTTGACTGTGTATGATGCAAATACCTTCTGCTGGTTAGCAACTTGTCTTTTCATTTATTTGTGGTGGTTTTTGCTTTGTAGAAGTTGTAGTTTAAATGTGGCTATTGTAGTATTCTTTTTCTTTTTTAAAAAATTTTTTGTGTTGTTTTTAACTCTGAGGTAATAATCTTTTAAAATTGTTAGTTTTTCTTTTCACAAGTAAGTCATTAATCCACTTAGTGTGCGGTTGAGATAATAATAAAAATATTGTTGTCATTATTGTCTGGAAACAAGCCTTTTGTTTTGCCACCATTACTGTCTGCTTTATTCTTCATTTCAAATGTTAGCTCTGGAGTGAGCTTAGGACTTTATGTTAGGTCCCTTCCTTGCCTACTTCTCTTCACACTTTGATACCCCCTAACACTCAACAACCCCTTTTTCTGGTCCTCTGGCTAAAAAGCTGGGGTTTTAGCCACATGGATTGTCAGGGGTTTCCTTTGACCGGCCCTGCCTTCACATGATGCTGCTAGAGGAAAGGGGGTGAGAAAAATAATGAGCATTTCCTACTCCCCATACTCTGAATAGCAGTGACTCCTTTTCTTTGTTCTCAGAATTTTCTCTTAGATATTTAGGTATTTCTGTGGCAGAGCTGCTGCTACAAGTACCTTCCTAACTGAGACTTGCCTGTGGGAAAGATTGGATAATAAAAATGCAGGGGGCAACCCAGGGGTGTGCCTGGAGTCTCCTTGCAGTAACCCCTCTGCTCAACCTACTTCCCTGAGCTCCTCAGGCCAGAAAATTTTTCTCCAGATTTTTCTATTTACACCCTCTGTAGTTCTAGAATTCTAGCTGCTCTAGAGTCTATGCCTGGAGGCATAGGAGGGTTCAAAAAAGGCAGAGAGAAATCTGTGCTACAAAGGCACACACACACACACACACACACACACATTGGTATTCTTTGTATTTTGATTTTTCTCCCTTATCTGCTTGTTCTTATTTACTTTTCAGAATCCTCACAGAGTTGCTTTTTGCCTGCTGTTCAGGATTTCTGCTGCTGCTGCTGCTAAGTCGCTTCAGTCGTGTCCGACTCTGTGCGACCCCATAGACGGCAGCCCACCAGGCTTCCCAGTCCCTGGGATTCTCCAGGCAAGAACACTGGAGTGGGTTGCCATTTCCTTCTCCAATGCATGAAAGTGAAAAGTGAAAGTGAAGTCGCTCAGTCGTGTCCGACTCTAGTGACCCCTTGGACTGCAGCCTACCAGGCTCCTCCGTCCATGGGATTTTCTAGGCAAAAGATTTCTACTTGTATTCATTGGGAAGGAGAGGGTGGTTTGCTTACTCCACCCTAGCATGGTATAGCACCTCCACATTGAAGTCCTTCATCACGATGGAAGGGGATGCCTAGCCTCTGTCAGAGTCCTCTCAGGCTTTGGACTCTTTATGTGCCTTTTGGCTTAATTATCACTTTCCCATCTCCTCTGTTTTCGCCATCTGGATCTTCCATCACTATTTCATCTGACTTTCCAGTGTCATGTATCTTCCTGCATAATTTAAATACTTTTGTGTTTATTATATATTGGAAGGTTTTTTTTCCCCCCACTTTGTTTTCCTGGATACAAATTTGGTTCTTACCAATAGATGTTCTTCTGCTTTACTTTCTAAAAGTAAATACTGTTCTATTTACTTTTAAAGTTTAAAAATCATAATTTTAATTTGTAGAAAATCATCTTGTGTTCTAAATTAATCTTTTGAGCACTCTTATTTATTTTTTGTTTCTAATGAAAGTTCTCAAGTGTCTTTCCTAACAGTTCTTTCTCAGAGAGATTCATCTCCTCTAGATATTTAACTTGGTCTTAGCTTTAGCCTGTTTAGGCTGCTGTAACAAAACACCACAGACTTGGTATGCTATAAACAGCAGAAGCTTCTCAGAGTTCTGGAAGCTGGAAATTTGAGATCAAGGCAGCAGCCTGGTCTCATTCTGGTGAGGGCCCTCTTCTGGGTTCATAGCCAGTGTCTTCTCACTGCATCCTCACATGGTAGAAGGGGCTAGGAATCGCTTTGGAATCCCTTTCATAAGAGCATTTGTTCCATTCACGAAAGTTTCACCCACATGACCTAAGCACCCCGCACACCTCTCAAAGGTCCCACCACTTCATACCATCACTTCTGGGAGTTAATATCCAACACATGAATTTTGGAGGGGGTCACAAACATTCAGATCATTGATAGATTTCCTCCACTTAATTTTGTTTTCTTCAGTAAGTTTTAACTTTTGTTACCTATCTGAAAGTAGCTTAGGCTGGCAGGGTTTCTAGAGACAGGAAAATGATGTTTGAGTGAGGAGTTTATGTGGGAAAAAAGCAACTTTCAGTCCTTTCTGTTACCAGAATTGCCACCAGACCCTTGCTCAAAACCTGCCAATCCCGCCCTTAAATCGGAACTAATCTATATCTTTAAGTCACAGGGTCTGGACACAAAGGAATTTACGAGAAGAAAAAAAAAAAAATTGCGATAGAACCAGATGAAACCAAGATGGCAATGAATCCGGCCTCTAACAGATCTTGAGTCTCTTTCTATGTTGATTTTACTACATTATTGTAGGAAATGACACATTTACCCAAGCCCAGAAGTCATAGGCCAAAAAAGGGTAGGAAAGGTGTTGCACCCCACTTCCAGGAAATCTCTGTCTCTTTGCCAGAAAACTCAGGCATATGCGTCTCCACCACCAGTCTTACTCCTCCCTGCATTGTCCTTACTCCTTAAAAGTAAATCCTTCCCATGATGAGACCCAGAAGTTGACTTGGGAACTATGTTTTCTCTATTCTAGTCTCTGCTCATTGAATAAAGCTTGTGCTGCTTTGATCTCAGCTTTGGTTTTGTTTTTGACTGTGTGAATCCCAATGGAAAAAGAACCTTCCCTACCAAAGCAGGGTGTCTCAGCCAATCTATGACCCAGGTAGGGGTGCGTATCTCTATACCCTGAGCCAGAGAACACTTGTACCCACCAGGATAGGTGTACTTCAGATCCACTGGGCTTAGCGTCTCAGAGCAATACACAAGCATCTATAGAAAGACACACAGCTCCCATTTGTCAGGACTCACAGCCACCTACCAGCTGAATGATCCAAAGGAACCACAAAATCCTTTTTTTTTTCCCCTCACCACTTTTCTCTTCTGCTGCCCCATCTCTCTCACTATTTCCCATGGCTACTCTAAAGATTATGGGAAATTATTCTGGTCTTTGTGTTATATAAAACCTTCCTTTTGAGGAAGACAGTCAGATGTGCATCAAATACTCCCTCTTCCCTGAATGCCTCATAGTTAAACACTCTCATTCCTCAGCCCCCAGTTAAAACATTCAATGTCCTATGAATTTTATTAGCACTGATTTAAAGTTAATAACATTTTTTTTGGCCAGGTATTATTTTATCTCAGTCACTTTCTTAATGTGGGTCACAGTGTCCTTTTAAAGAATAATAAAGTGATAACCCTTAGAAGTTTATATTCTCCTTCTCGGAATAGATCATTTAAACCATGTAAATGGGGACAGGCTCAGTTCTACATGTATAGGTTTCTTGTATTGGTTTGCTTCTTAGAGTTGCCTTAGGAAAACTGAAAATGAGACGAGTTTTTGAAAAATGATTTCTTAAAATCCCAGACCCATTCCTGTACAGCTGAAAGTTTCCTATTACAAACAAGCAGTGGCTATAGAGCAGTTGGTAATTTTTCTTTCTGATAGGTGGTAGGAAGGAAAACTTCTACCTTTTGGATGAGACATTGAGACTGGGGAAGGACAAATAACCTTGGTGGCACCATTACACAGGGGTGAGGCTGGGACCCAGACTCACATACTATTCTTCCTAAACAGCCACATTGGAGCAGTGAAATCATTTAGGAACAGACACAGCTGATGGTCTTAGACAGTAGAGGAGGAGAAAAAAGGACAGATGAGAAGAAATGTGAGCTCCTTTCCATTTTAGCAAGCATCTCAGATGACTCAGTCCTTTACTCTGCGGAAGGTGTTTTGAAGACAGAGTAGTTTATCTGTGTGGCCAGGTTGTTTATACATTTTTCAAGAGGGGGGAAAAAAAACAACCTTAAGAACCGAAAGTATGTCTGAAAAGCCAATTTATCACTCCAGATACAATCTACTCACCATACAGGAACTAAGAAGTTTTAAGGCCCTCAGACAAAGGAACAATTATATTTTAAGAATAAGTGAAATTAATGAAGTTTACTTTTCCAAGTCTCTTCTTAAATAACATTCCATTAAATTTGTATTTATACTTTATAAAATATTCTGACATTCATTATTTTGTGTGATTTTTCTCCTATTTCTTATCTTTTATTAATTCTCTTCCACCAGTAGCCAGGATTACACATCTGATATGTTCTCAGTGGTTGATTTTATTTTTCAGCTTCTCTTGGCAACAGAACAAACTGTATTCTTATTTCTCTAACAATACCACCACCAAAAACAAGACATTAAAAGAGAGTAAAAGAAAGAAGAGAGAAAGAACACCTTGTATTCTCTTTACTATCAAAACAGGTTCTAAGGAAAAGGTTTGAGACCAGACATCACTTTAGTGAATTTAAGTTAACATGTTACCCTTCTCGGAGAAGGCAATGGCATCCCACTCCAGTACTCTTGCCTGGAAAATCCCATGGACGGAGGAGCCTGGTAGGCTGCAGTCCATGGGGTCGCTAAGAGTCGGACACGACTGAGCGACTTCACTTTCACTTTTCACTTTCATGCATTGGAGAAGGAAATGGATGGTGGAACCTGATGGGCTGCCGTCTATGGGGTCGCACAGAGTTGGACACAACTGAAGTGACTTAGCAGCAGTTACCCTTCTCAAAATATTTGCTGAGAAACTTTATACATAACTGTGTGAGAAAAATCTGCCTCTGTAAATGGCATTTATACCCAATAAGGGTTTTAGAAACCTAATAAATGGAGCAGTTATTTTGGGGACAACCTAGTGGATTGACTATATTCTGCCCTACTTATACTAATTCAAAGTCAAGACAACTTACATCTGGAAATATCATTGCATTTGTACTTTCTTAAGTGTAAGGGCCTTTTAACCTCATGCTGTGATTTTTAAACTAGCCATAGGGGAGCCCAGAGCCCTCAACGGGCATTGAATATTGAACGTCACCTTTTTATTTGATATATAAGTCAATTCTAAAGTCATATATGTTTTCCATTGATGTGTTTGCTCTTAACAGTGTAAATAAAATGTTTATGAGAATGGTTGTCATTTTCACTGAAAAGCTGTATTCATGATAACTGTATAGTTTTAGTTCACCAAGAGGTGCCGTAGCCATCTTTGTTTATAGTTGTACTTTATGGCTAATTTAATGTTTCCCTGTAAACATGCTATTGAGATTGCTCATAAAGAATACCCACCCTGATGTCTGGAGCTCATTGGACTCTTATGAACTCACTAGGTGATTTGTGTTTCATGCCAGTCAAAATTTGATGGCTGTGTAGTACAGTTTTATTTTGAACTGGATTGGCAAATACTCATGTTCTCACATAGGTATTCTTCCTAATAAAGACTGTTTAGAGGTGCAAACTGAATATAAATGTATTGACATCCTAGGCTGGTTTCAAAAATATTTTACCTTCTGCTGTGTTTGAAGAATGGTGAGGAGGCCAGTGGTTGTTTTTCAAGGAGGTGTCCAGGGTTCTTGAAGCCATAATTTCCAGAAGGTGGAAGTGCTTCCATCATGGCTTCTCCAGCCATGGCTTACCATGGTATTTATTCATTCACTCAGCAAATAGTTACTGAGTGCATGCTATGTGCCCAACTCAATTCTGGCTTCTGAGGATGCAGCAGTGAACAAAACAGGCAAAAATCCCTGCCTTTTTGGAGCCTATTTTTTTCAGTCAATAAACAAAGCAAATATTGAATAGCATGTTAAATCCTGATCAAATGTTAGGGAGGAAGTGTTGGAAAAGGGACTGCAGTCTATAATGGGGGCAGGAAGGCCTCACTGAGACTTGCACAAAGACCGGACAGAAGTGAGAAAGTCTTGTGGATAACTAGAGGGGAGTTACACCTGGTCAAGGGAACAGCAAGTGGAAAGAAAGCCTGAGGCAGGAGCACAAACGGGTGTATTTGAGTAACAGTGAAGATGAGCCAGGGGCTGGAGCTTAGGAAACAAGGAGAATAAGAGTAGAGTGTGAAGCAATGATGGCAGTTGATTGAGGGAACCTTATGTTGGGCCTTAGAGGTGAAAGCTGAGACTCTTTTCTTCTATTCAAGAAAAACACTATCTAGGGGGGAAATAAAGAATTCAATTTCTACTTTCAAAAATGCTAGAAACATTTCCTGGGTATCTGGAGTTAAGAAATATTCTTCTTCTTAGATTACAGGGGCTTCCCTGTAGCTCAGACAGTAAAGAATCGGCCTGCAATGTGGGAGACCCAAGTTTGATCCCTGGGTTGGGAAGATCCCCTGGAGAAGGGAATGGCTATCCACTCCAGTATTCTTGCCTGGAAAATTCCATAGACAGAGGTACCTGGTGGGCTACAGTCCAACGGATTGCAAAGAGTTGGACGCAACTGAACGACTAACACTTTCAGTTTCTTGACCACAGGATACGCCAAAGTTTGCTTGGTGCTGTGTCAAAAATTTCTGATAGAGATTAATTCCTGAGCTTTTATAATTTACTTGCTTCTCTGCTATTTGTTTCATGTCCACAAAGCAGAAACCCTTTCCTGCTACCTTCTTAGAATTACTATACAAGAAGCTGTTACTATTCCAACATTGTGTTACCTCTTTGGACATACTATTGAAATGTCAAATAACTCCCTGAGATTTAAGGATTATGGCTTTGACTAACTTAATCTTATTTCCATGTTTGAAGTCACTTGCACAGTGAGCTTTCAAATTAAATGATATTGAAAGGAATTTATTCAGTCGTGAGTATGGATGGCCTGATTTTCCTTGACCAAATCCTTCATTTAACTTGAAGACCAAATAGACGGTGACTTTTAAAGGAAGTTCCTATAATATATGAATGCTTGAGGAGGATGTGCTTGAAATGAAAAGCAGGAGACAGGGGAAGAAGAGTCTGCCTGCTAACATTCTTTCTTTGAGAGGGACAGCTGCTCTTCCTGTGTCCTCACTAATATTTCTTAGAGTCTCTCCAGCTGGTGCTCCTCGGCTGCAATGGGATGGTAGTGGGAAGAAGCTACTTTATTTCCTAGAGATGTGACTCTTCTACTGGCTCCTCTACTAAAACATAAATGCCACAAATAAAGGAATTCCAACTGTCTTATCATCATTCTATCCCCTGAGCTTAATGTCATGCCTGATCTATTTTAGGCTCTCAAAATATTCCTTGAATAAATTAATTAACAAAATTAAATATAATATATTCCCTCTGCATTTTTCTGACTTTCTTCCAAAATTTTCACTCCGGGAACTTAATCCAGGATGTCTGCTTCTTGAGGAAATTATGTGTGCGTGCTAAGTCACTTCAGTTGTGTCCACCTCTGTGCCACCCTATGGACTGCAGTCTACCAGGCTCCTGTGTCCATGGGATTCTCTAGGCAAGAATCCTGGAGAGGGTTTCTGTGCTCTCCTCCAAGGGATCTTCCCATCCCAGGGATCGAACCCTCATCACCTATGTCTACCTGCATTGGCAGGTAGGTTCTTTACTACTAGCACCACCTGGGAAGCCCTTGAGGAAATTAGGTAACTTTTAAAACAGTGTAAGCCTGGGATAAATAAGGAATGGGCAAGAGGTAATGCCTTCAACATAGGACTTTGGAGGCAGTTTCTTGAAAAAGTTCCAGTAGGGACTTGACTCAGATACCTGACCCAGACTAATATCCTACCATGTGTCTTGGGAAAAAGATAAAAGCAAAGGTCAACTGTAGTGACAACAACAAAACTAGTAAGGACTTTGTGACTTAGAATATTAATGTATCTTTTAATGCTTGGATCTCTCTTCCCAACTGTTATTTTCATATCAGAGTCTCATTTTGCCCATTCCTCCTTCACTACTTAGGACGGATATGTTAGAAACAGCACAGATTGGTGTCAAGTGGAACTGGATGTGAATTTTTGATTTCCAACTATGTTAAAGTTTATTCACCTAAAACAGTGAAATCAAGGGTTCCTAACTCAGAGACTTTTAAGATTCAGTGAAATAAGATGTGTCAAGTGCCAGCTTAGAGTTTGGTATGTGTAAGCACCTTGAAATCATTGCTTCCCTTTTCCTTAAAATGCTGGCTCAGAGGTCGTTAGTGGCCTTTCCCCGCATTTTCTTACCGTTCTCTGGGCCTTATTTACCTACTGGATATTTAGGGCTAAAAGGCTCAGAATTATTTACAGAAGTAAGGGGTAGCATGGATGTGGGGAAGAAATAAAGGAATAGAGATGGGGGAAGAGAGAAGCAGAGCCAAGAACAAAGAAAGAATACATAGAATTCTAAGGTAAGCCTGGTTCAGATATGATAAGGCGATTTAAAATAGCTTCCTAATATGACTTCTTGCCTCCAATATTTAATCTTTCTAGTTCAATCTTCACACTGAAACCAGAGTTATTTTCTTCTGTAGCTCACGCCATTTCCTGACTGTTCTTTCTTGCTTATTCCTATTGAACCTGGTGTATACTATGGTTGTTATAGTTATTTTTTCTGACTTATATTAATACAGAAAGTATTATTATTAATTAACTTAATCTCTAAAGTTTTGAGTCTATATGAAAAAGCAAATTTGAAACATAGAAATAGCCTCTAATTAGCTGACAATTTATAATATGAATCCCAACTCTTCTCTTCATTTATTGTAAGTGATATCTATTCATTACCATAATATCTTTACACTTTCTCTGGTTCCTTAATGTTGTAAATATCTCATAATACAATTCAGATGTAATGTGAATACATTGCTGTGAAATTTCAAGAACTACAAAAAATACTGGAAATGAGGAAGTCCTGGTAAATGCTTAAATCACTCACAAAACTATTGACTGGATTGAAAAGCAGAGAAAATTGACAAGGATGATAACAAAATCATCAAAGGAGAATAATTTTCACACCCAAACATCAGGAAAATTGATGAAGCTGGTTAATATTTTTACAAAGGAGATTCTCTTTAAGATAGTGTTATAAAAATTCAAATCGGAAGTGAAGGTTGTAGAACAAACGTTTTGCAGAAAAAAGTCACACACTAAAACCTAACACATGAGTTATTCTTTGTTGCAATTATATCCTATATTTTATTAAACATAAACTAGAATGGATTTTTTTTACATGACTTTGAGTTCTGAGTTTCATTTTTTAAAGACTAAATCCAGGCCACATTTTTTAAAACTGTAGTTACTATGAATTTCTGTTCCCTGCATTAAAAGGCCTTGCCTGGTCCCAATTATCCTGGGAAACTGAGCTCTTCCTATAGTTAGTTATTTGTAGACTGCTAAACACCATTAAAATGTTAGCTCCATGAAAAAAGCTACCATTTTTCAACAGCAAACATAATGCCCTGCACATGAACACTAATGTTCAGTTCAGTTCAGTCGCTCAGTTGTGTCCAACTCTTTGCGACCCCGTGAATCGCAGCACGCCAGGCCTCCCTGTCCATCACCAACTCCCGGAGTTCACTCAGACTCACGTCCATCGAGTCAGTGATGCCATCCAGCCATCTCATCCTCTGTCGTTCCCTTCTCCTCCTGCCCCCAATCCCTCCCAGCATCAGAGTCTTTTCCAATGAGTCAACTCTTCACATGAGGTGGCCAAAGTACTGGAGTTTCAGCTTTAGCATCATTCCTTCCAAAGAAATCCCAGGGCTGATCTCCTTCAGAATGGACTGGTTGGATCTCCTTGCAGTCCAAGGGACTCTCAAGAGTCTTCTCCAACACCACAGTTCAAAAGCATCAATTCTTTGGCCCTCAGCCTTCTTCACAGTCCAACTCTCACATCCATACACGACCACAGGAAAAACCATAGCCTTGACTAGACGGACCTTTGTTGGCAAAGTAATGTCTCTGCTTTTGAATATGCTATCTAGGTTGGTCATAACTTTCCTTCCAAGGAGTAAGCGTCTTTTAATTTCATGGCTGCAGTCACCATCTGTAGTGATTTTGGAGCCCAGAAAAATAAAGTCTCTCACTGTTTCCACTGTTTCCCCATCTATTTCCCATGAAGTGATGGGGCTGGATGCCATGATCTTCGTTTTCTGAATGTTGAGCTTTAAGCCAACTTTTTCACTCTCCACTTTCACTTTCATCAATAGGCTTTTGAGTTCCTCATCACTTTCTGCCATAAGGGTGGTGTCATCTGCATATCTGAGGTTATTGATATTTCTCCCGGCAATCATGATTCCAGCTTGTGTTTCTTCCAGTCAAGCATTTCTCATGATGTACTCTGCATATAAGTTAAATAAGCAGGGTGACAATATACAGTCTTGACGTACTCCTTTTTCTATTTGGAACCAGTCTGTTGTTCCATGTCCAGTTCTAACTGTTGCTTCCTGACCTGCATGCAAGTTTCTCAAGAGGCAGGTCAGGTGGTCTGGTATTCCCATCTCTTGAAGAATTTTCCAGTTTTTTGTGATCCACACAGTCAAAGGCTTTGGCATAGTCAATAAAGCAGAAATAGATGCTTTTCTGGAACTCTCTTGCTTTTTCGATGATCCAGCAGATGTTGACAATTTGATCTCTGGTTCCTCTGCCTTATCTAAAACCAGCTTGAACATCAGGAAGTTCACGGTTGACGTATTGCTGAAGAATTCTCCTGGCTTGGAGAATTTTGAGCATTACTTTATTAGTGTGTGAGATGAGTGCAATTGTGCGGTAGTTTGAGCATTCTTTGTTTTGAGTATTGCCTTTCTTTGGGATTGGAATGAAAACTAACCTTTTCCAGTCCTGTGGCCACCTCTGAGTTTTCCAAATTTGCCATGGCAAATAGATGGGGAAACAATGGAAACAGGGACAGACTTTACTTTCTTGGGCTCCAAAATCACTGCAGATGGGGACTGCAGCCATGAAACTAAAAGACACTTGCTCCTTGGAAGCAAAGTTCTGACCAACCTAGACAGCATATTAAAAAGCAGAGACATTACTTTGCTGACAAAGGTCCATCTAGTCAAAGCTATGGTTTTTCCAGTAGTCATGTATGGATGTGAGTTGGACTATAAAGAAAGCTGAGCACTGAAGAACTGATGCTTTTGAATTGAGTTTGATAAGATTCTTGAGAGTCCCTTGGTCTGCAAGGAGATCAAACAAGTTAATCCTAAAGGAAATCAGTCCTGAATATTCATTGGAAGGACTGATGCTGAAGCTGAAACTCCAATACTTTGGCCATCTGATACAAAGAGCTGACTCATTGGAAAAGACCCTGGTGTTGGGAAAGATTAAAGGCAGAAGGAGAAGGGGACGACAGAAGACGAGATATTTGGGTGGCATCACCAACTTGATGGATATGAGTTTGAGCAAGCTCTGGGTGTTGGTGATGGACAGGGAAGCCTGGTGTGCTGCAGTCCATGGGATTGCAAAGAGCTGGACACGACTGAGTGTATGAACTGACTGACTGACCAATTACTGTTTGCCAAATACTGATCTCAACACTTTACAAGTATGAACTCATTTAATTATCAGAATAATCTCTCCAGGTCAGTAGTATCTTTAAACATGAGAAAACAAAAGCACAGAGAAATTAAGTAACTTGTCTAAGGTCACACAGCTGGTAAGTGGTAGAAACGGAAATCAAACCCAGGCTGTCTAGTTTCAGAATCCATGCTCTTAGACCATACACTATGTTGTCTCTGCTATTTTAGGCTGCCTCCGGATGTTTAAGTCAAGATTTGAGTAATCTATGTGAGTATAGTAATACAGTCTATAGATTAGATTCAAATGAGACTCTGGGGAAGAGCGTTTACGGTATCTTTGGTTATGACAAATGTTAGAAGAAAAATGCAAAAACTAAAACAAACAAAAAGTCCAAAATTCTTCTAATGAAGCTAGGGCCATTTGGTCTCTTTCAAGATATTATTTTATTCTATTTTTATCCTTATTATTTTTGATCATAAGAGTACAAAAAGTGTAAATGCTACACAAATATTTCGCCAACTGTTTTTTTCTACTGCACATTGATACATCTTGCATTATAGTCCAAAATGCTTTGCTATATATGCCTATTCTATATATATGTGTATATATATGTATATGTACATGTAACACTGAATTACTTTGCTGTGTCCCTGAAACTAACACAATATTGTACATCAACTATATTTCAATAAAAGGCTTTGACTATCACATACAAGTGGCATGATCTAATATAGACCACAATAAGCTTAAAAATTAAAAATTACATGAATTTGAGCAAACTTCAGGAGATAGTGAAGGACAGGGAAGCCTGGCATGCTGCAGTTCATGTGGTCACAAAGAGTTGGACATGACAGTGAATGAACAACAAAAAGCTTAAAAAACTTCATCAAGTTAAAGCATAAAAACCATATGATCATCTCAATAGATGCCTAAAAAGCTTTTGATTTAAATATCAACTCCTATTTACAATAGAAAACTTTCTAGAAAGTGGGCACAGAGGGAACACAACTGACATAATAAGGGCCATTTATGACAAACTCATAGCTAACATCACATGCTAAGGTGAAAAGCTGAAAGCATTTCCTCTAAGATCAGGAAGAGGACAAGGATTCCCACTCTCAACACTTTTATTTCACATAGTTTTGGAAGTCAGCCACAACAAACAGGGAAAAAAAGAAATAAAGGAATCTAAATTAGAAAAGATGAATTAAAACTTTCACTGTTTGTAGATGACATGATACTATATATAGAAAATCCTAAAGATTCTATCAGAAAACTACTGGAGCTCACCAATTAATTAGGCAAACTTGCAGGGTAAAAATACACCAAAATCTGTTGCATTTCTATACCCTAACAATGAAAGATCAGAAAGAGAAATGAAGGAAACAGTCTCACTTACCATCACATAAAAAAAAAAACAAACTAGGAATAAACATACCCAACAAATTAAAAAAGCTATACTCCAAAAACTATGAGATACTAATGAAAGAAATTGATGATGATACAGAAAGATATACCTTGTTACTAGATTGGAAGAATCAATATTGTCAAGATGACTAGATTACTCAAAGCAATCCACAGATGCAGTGCAATCCCTATCAAATTACCAATGGCATTTTTCATAGAACTAGTACAAAAATGTTTAAAATTTGTGTAGAAGCACCAAAGACTGTGAATAGCCAAAGCAATCTTGAGAGAGAAAAATGGAGCTGAAAGAATCAGACTCTCTTTCAGACCATATAAAAGTTAGGATAATCAAGACAGTATGGTACTGGCACTAAAATTTAGACCTGTTACATCAGGATAAAAAGGATAAAAAGCCAGAGATAAACTCATGCACATAGGGTCACCTAATCTATGACAAAAGAGGCATACATATCTATACAGTGAAGAAAAGACAACCTCTTTAATAAGTGGTGCCGGGACAGCTACATGTACAAGAATGAAATTAGAGCACTACCTAACACCGTATACAACACGAAAATAAACTCAAAATGGTTTAAAGACCTGATTGCAAGGCAGACACTATGAAACTCTTAGAGGAAAATGTAGGCAAAACACTCTTTGACATAAATAGTAGCAATATCTTTTTGGATTCACCTCCTAGAGTAATGGAAATAAAGACAAAAATAAACAAATGTGTCCTAATTAAGAGGGCTTCCCAGGCTGTCCTAGTGGTAAAGAACCCACCTGTCAGTGTGAGATTTAAGAGGTACGGGTTTGATCCCTGGGTTGGGAAGATCCTCTGGAGGAGGGCATGGCAACTCACTCCAGTATTCTTATTTGGAGAATCTCATAGACAGAGGAGCCTGGCAGGCTACAGTCCACAGTGTCTCACAGAGTCAGACACAACTGAAGCCACTTAGCATGTAAACATGTCCTAGTTAAACTTAAAAGCTTTTGCACAGCAAAGGAAACCATGAACAAAACTAAAAGGCAACCTACAGAATGGGAGAAAATATTTGCAAACAATGTTACCGACAAGGGATTAATTTTCCAAATATACAAACAGCTCATACAGCTCAATACAAAAAAAAAAAAAAAGACTCAACATTGCTAATTATGAGAGAAATGCAAATAAAAACTACAATGAGGTATCATCTCCTACCAGTCAGGATGGCCAACATCATAAACATCTAGAAAAATTAAATGCTGGAGAGGGTGTGGAGAAAAGGGAATTCTACTACATCTGTTGATAGGAATGGAAGTTGGTACAGCCACTATGGAGAAACTAAAAATAAAAGTGCCATATGATCCAGCAAGTGCACTTTTGGGCATATATATGGAGAAAACTATAATCTGAAAAAGTACACGCACCCCAATGTTCATTGCAGCACTATTTATAATGGCTGAAACATGGATGCAAACAATGTCTATCAACAGAGGTATCAATGAAGACATGTGTATATACACACGCACACACACACACACACTCACATACACACAGCATGGAATATTACTCAGCCATAAAAAAGAATGAAATAATACCATCTGCAGCAACAAGAATGGATTATCATACGAAGTGAAGTAAGAAAGACAACTATGATATATCACTTTTAAAAGTGGTATAAGGAATATAAAAATAATTCTACAAATGAACTTTTTCAGAAAATAGAAATAGACTGACAGACATAGAAAATAAACTCATGATTGCCAGAGGGTAAGTGGGGGAGAGGCATAAATTAGGAGCTTGGTATTAACATATACACATTACTATATATAAAATTGACAATCAATAAGGGCCTACTATATACCACAGGGAACTATTCTCAATATTTTGCAATAACCTATAAAAGAAATTAAAAAATAATAGACACATCTCTATGTATAACACTTGAAATTATCTATACACTTGATTGCTATACACTTGAAATTAACACAAAATTGTAAAGCGACTGTATTTCAGTAAGAAAAATATGCATCATTATGTTTCACCAGTAACTAGAAAATAACCCCAAATGATCTGTGTGAATGTGCTTAGTGGTGAAAATCTTGATGGGAATGTTTTCACATCAACATCACAGAGAATAGGAGCAGCTTGTTTAACAGAAGAGTCTTCAAGCAAAGCAGACTGTGCATGACCTAGCCCCCAGGAGGTCGCAGGTGTCTGCACAAGGGCTTTGCCCTGCCACAAGTAGGAAGTTAAGGAGCTCAAACCAAACTTAAAACTTGCAAAGATATTGCGGGGGCTTGTTATTTTTGAGTTACATGTATGTTTTGTTTGACAAAAGAGTGCCTCTGGTTAAAGAAAATGTGTATATGTGTCTGCATGTGTGTGTGTGTTTGTGTGTATATGGAAGACCACTGAATCTTAATGCATGTTCCCCCAAACTGTTCATTTGCTCATATTATTTTCTTGCCAGGAGACACTCAGTATGGTAAAGAGACTTTGTGATAAGGAACTTGGACAAATTCCATGAATTTCTGAAGAAAAAGTATCATCCTAGCAATGAGCACAGGGTTTGGTAAATAGTAAAGTAAAGTAAAAGTAAAAAGTCACTCAGTCGTGTCCAACTCTTTGCGACCCCGTGGACTATAGCCTATCAGGCTCCTCCGTCCATGGGATTCTCCAGGTAAGGATATTGGAGTGGGTTGTCATTTCCTTCTCCAGGGGAGAAGTTACTGCTGCTGCTAAGTCACTTCAGTCGTGTCCGACTCTGTGCGACCCCACAGACGGCAGCCCACCAGGCTCTCCCGTCCCTGGGATTCTCCAGGCAAGAACACTGGAGTGGGTTGCCATTTCCTTCTCCAGTGCATGAAAGTGAAAAGTGAAAGTAAAGTCGCTCAGTCGTGTCTGACTCTTAGCGACCCCATGGACTGCAGCCTACTAGGTTCCTCCATCCATGGGATTTTCCAGGCAAGAGTACTGGAGTGGGGTGCCATTGCCTTCTCCATTGGTAAATAGAGGTGCCCAAATAATAGTCACTGAGTAGACTCTACACGGAGAAGGCAATGGCACCCCACTTCAGTACTCTTGCCTGGAAAATCCCATGGATGGAGGAGCCTGGTAGGCTGCAGTCCATGGGGTCGCTGAGGGTCAGACACACTTCACTTTCACTTTTCACTTTCATGCATTGGAGAAGGAAACGGCAACCCACTCCAGTGTTCTTGCCTGGAGAATCCAGGAACGGGGGAGCCTGGTGGGCTGCTGTCTATGGGGTCTCACAGAGTCAGACATAACTGAAGCAACTTAGCAGTAGCAGTAGCAGCAGACTCTACAAGACTGTGCCTTATGATATCACAGAGACATCTGGGCCCTTTGCTGTCTGTAAAGTCTTAGCCTTGGTCTTACATATGCATCATATACTTCGTTACTCTTGGTAGAAATCTCCTGGCACAGACCAAGTCTGCCTATAATACCAACCTCAGTGGTAAATGAAATATTTGCTGCTTTCCTCTCCCCACTAGCTCATGAGGAAACCTCCCTCCTGCTGATATTAATGCTGTTTATGTGTGCAACATTTACCATCATAATTAGTGCTATATATAGAAGTCATATGTTTTGCTTTTTAGTTTGCAGGTAACAGGATCTCCCTAATAAGCTGCTGGAGTTTCTATCTACTTATGTTCAATGTTTTGTTTTCCAGGAACTCTCCTTCCTACATCCTGTGGGCACAGACTTGGGAATGGGCCATCATGGCTCACAAATCATCCTGGGCATTTAGTTCCTTGAGTAAAAATATCAGAGGATGAAGGACAGAGAAGGAAGTTTATGCTTCTTCAATGTTTCAGTTCTTACTAGATTCCCTGTCGTCACTTTCTTCTTCTTCTGACAAATGTGCCCCCAGTTTCCTTCGCACCTGCAGACTCAATCCCAGCTAGGGCCAGGCTGGCCAGAATCAGGGCTGGGTGGGGTAGGGAGATCATTATTAGATGTAGATCTATCATCTAGATCATTACTATTTTTTTCCTTTAAAACAACCACCCCTTCCATTTCTCTGTTATCATCATGAACAATGGATTTATTGTTTTTAACTTATGATGTTATAATCACTACTTGTAGATTCAGCTAGCTCTAACAATGCATCCCATGGCTGGTTCAGGGGACCATGGCTCCTTGCAGTGCACTGCTGGGAACAGAAGTTGGTTTGTTCCTTCTGGGCTTGTCTTGACTGACTTTTACCTGGTCATTTAGATCTTCCTCTCTCTAGCCTTTGTGCCTCACTCTTGCTTTGACTGACCTCCGTTCTGCTCTTCCCTTCCCAACCCCAATAGGCTGAGTTCCAATGATGAGCTATGATTCACATGGAGTGGGATGGACAATACAGGTTTAGCGCTACTCTGAGAAGTGATTTACAAAGAGTAGAATAGTATTTAATGCTGAAACATTCCAACATTTTTACTTTTTTCTATTTAAGCAATTATATTGGATTTTTGAATCAAATTTTTTCTTTGATTTAGCACTATGGTGGAATACTCTCAAAATTTTAAATTTCACCAATAATCTCCCAAATATATTAATTTTTTTTTTTAAATTTCAGGATCTGCTTAGGTTTTACTCATTGCATTCAGTTGTTGTGTCCCTTTGGTTTATTTCTCACCATGTTTGTTTCGCATGATGTTTATTTTTTACTAACCCTCTTTGAAGTTCATTGTCTTCAGAAAACAGACCATGTTATGCCCCTCCACTCCTACCCTTTTCTTTTCTGCAGACACTATTGCCCCTTTAGAGTCTTCATCCCTATTCATTACTCACACCTCTCTGGACCTGTTTTAATACTTGGTAAAATGGCTACACAAGCTTTATAACATAGCTGCCACTGTCCTCAGGATACCTGGGGTAGAAGGAAAAATTTGGGGTGAAGACACACCAACAAGACACAAGCACACAAACTTACATGTGAGACCCTTCTCTCTCCTGAAATTTCTCTCCTAGAATTGTGTACTGTCAGCCCAGGAACCCAGGACAGGAGCAACTGAGACTCTTTCACGGTTGCCAAGGGTTACGCTTATATCCCACTTTGAGCCTTAAGTAAAAACTGCTGCTCCTGGTTGATGGACAGATACTGGTCTGACAAACGACTGGAAGATTCCACTGTAGCATCTTTCCCAGAGATATTCTTCAAATGCAGAGATTGCTCAGAAAGCCTGAAGGCATTTTTATTGCAGAGAGAGGTTTTTAACTTGTCAAAAAAATATTTCTCTTCAGGGAGAAGACAATAATTAATAGACAATAAAAACATGTCAGAACACTTCCCCAGACCCTGGAGGAGATGCTGGCAGGCCCTGTACTGATAGGGAAGCAGGGAGCTAGAAAAGCTGTGCCAGAACGGACCTGCTCTGGGTTGACTCTCAGCAGTCAGAGATTACCTGCTGGCGCTAATGACTGCCTCTGAGTTCGGGCCAGCTCCTGAGGATGCAAAGATAGCCTGTGCCAGTTTGCACTGGGTGATGGCATCCTGCACAAGAGAACTGAAGTCTTATTCTCTGTGTAGGCTTTGTCTTCTCCACAGGAGCTTCTGTCCTCTGTCCCTTCCTTTCCTTGTCAGCCGATGAGGGCTGGCTATTGAGTACCCCAGGCATCACGTTGCACTTGGTGAAGGACACAGTCAGAGTGACACAGCTTAGCATCAAGTAGAAGGGCAGGGGCTGTGCCTTTTATAAATCTGCTCTAGTTTGCAGCTCCTACTTCAGAGGAGCTCAGCACATCTCACTCACTTCCAAAGGGAGCTGATCCTATATCTCTTTTTCCAATTCTCATGCACTGAACTGCTTGAGATACCCTTAAATTTGGAATCGAAGGGACTGGATTATGCATGGCTATTAAATCTCATGCTGTGTTTAATCAGCATCCAAAGTTGTTGGAACTCAGCAGAGAGACCAGGTGTACTATCTAGAATCTGGCAGGATGTCACTTTAGCGAGTGTCTAAGAGCCTTGGCTCTTACAGTGAGTTCAAATCCTGTCTGTGCTATTTACCAGTTAAAAGACCTTGGGTAGACTTCTTTAACCCCTCCTTACCAGTACAATGAAAATTATTACCGTAGTTATTGTTCAGTCATTATACAGTAAAATCATTACAGTAAAGATCTTAAGATTATTACACAGTTATTACACAGTAAAATTATTACAGTGAAGATTTTCATAAGATCTTCAGATGGATTTTCATTTGTTTGCTTTTTAATTAATTAATTTACTTTAATTGGAGGCTAATTACTTTACAATATTGTAGTGGTTTTTGCATTACATTGACATGAATCAGCCATGGGTGTACATGTGTCCCCCATCCTGAACCCCCTTCCCACCTCCCTCCTCATCTCATCCCTCAGAGTTGTCCCAGTGCACCAGCCCTGAGCACCCTGTCTCATGCATTGAACCCGGACTGGGGATCTATTTCACATATGGTAATATACATGTTTCAATGCTATTCTCTCAAATCATCCCACCCTCACTTTCTCCCTCAGAGTCCAAAAGTCTGTTCTTTACATCTGTGTCTCTTTTGCTGTCTTGCATATAGGGTCATTGTTACCATCTTTCTAAATTCCATATAAATGCATTAATACACTGTATTGGTGTTTTTCTTTCTGACTTACTTCATTCTGTATAATAGGCTCCAATTTCATCCACCTCATTAGAACTGATTCAAATGTGTTCTTTTTAATGACTGAGTAATATTCCATTGTGTATATGTACCACAGCTTTCCTATCCATTTGTCTGCTGATGGACATCTAGGTTGCTTCCATGTCCTGGCTATTATAAACAGTGCTGCGATGAACATTGGGGTACACGTGTCTCTTTCAATACTGGTTTCCTCGGTGTGTATGCCCAGCAGTGGGATTGCTGGGTCGTATGGCAGTTCTAGTTCCAGTTTTTTAAGGAATCTCCACACTGTTCTCCATAGTGGCTGTACTAATTTGCATTCCCACCAACAGCGTAAGAGGGTTCCCTTTTCTCTGCACCCCCTCCAGCATTTATTGTTTGAAGACTTTTTGATAGCAGCCATTCTGACCAGTGTGAGATGGCACCTCATAATGGTTTTGATTTGCATTTCTCTGATAATGAGTGATGTTGAACATCTTTTCATGTGTTTGTTAGCCATCTGTATGTCTTCTTTGGAAAAATGCTTCAGATGGTTTTACCACAGTGCATGTGAAGTGCCTAGAACGTGCTCTGCCACACAGAAAGAGACTGAGAAATGATAGTAATCATCAGGGTGGTAGATTTTAGCAATTACACACTCTATGTCATAAGGTCATACATATAATAAAATTAAGGCTTTGGCATCTCTTGATGATTCTTTCACTTAGTATCTGAAACAAGAATTTCTATGAGGCCTTTCCTAAGTTATTAGAATTTTTCCTTAACATATTTGATTTCTCTAAATAATTAGATGATTAAAATCTCTAGTATCTCATACTAAAGAGGCAAGTGGGCAATATTATACCCCCTTGATTGGTGCTAAAGATTTAAAGACAGCTGGTGGAAAATGGTTAAAATCCTTTTCTAGTATGTCAATAAAAATTAACACAAGTATAAAATTTTGAACTCCCTTCTCTTAGTAAATGTTGTCAAAAAGTATTTGCGAATTTGTGAATGCAGTTTATGTGATCTGATTCTATGACGAATTTTCAAGATTTTATTTTCAAAGAATGAAACAAAAGGCTATATCCCCAGTGCTGTCCTGTGAAGAAAGCTATGAATATTGAAAAGCCAGGTCAGTTAGAGGTAGAAATCTGAGCAGCTGTCATTTTCTTGCTTCTGTGCTGTGATTATGCTATTTGGTCTTTGCCTCTCTTCATAGGGGTCTTATTTATTTAAGGAAAATGAATTTTCCCTGCAACTGGAATTACCTTGTTAATAGAATGCAAAGCTGACGTGAGTTATTCTGTGAGGATAGCAACTACGGCCTAGGTTCCCAAGTTTTTCTTGGAATTCTCCTACCCTTGTTGTCTGTAAAGCTGGACCCTTCATTTAACTCAAGTCTCTACTCAATAGTGAAGGGACCTTTCCAGGTGGCTCTAGTGGTAAAGAACCTGCCTGCCAATGCAGGAGACATAGGAGATGCAGGTTCAATCCCTGGGTCAGGAAGATCCCCTGGAGGAGGGCATGGCTAATCCACTCCAGTATTCTTGCCTGGAGAATCCCATGGACCGAGACGCCTGGCAGGCTACAGTTCATAAGGTCATAAAGAGTCAGACACGACTGAAGCAACTTATCATGCATGCAAACTACTTAACAGTGAAACTTTTTCCAGCAACTTTCCTTGAGAACATAATCTTAAGTAGTATATTTCATCATTCTCTCTCCCCTAACCCTAAATCATTTTGACAACACTTACCTTTCCCTGCTGCTGCTGCTAAGTCGCTTCAGTCGTGTCCGACTCTGTGCGACCCCATAGACGGCAGCCCACCAGGCTCCCCATCCCTGGGATTCTCCAGGCAAGAACACTGGAGTGGGTTGCCATTTCCTTCTCCAATGCATGAAAGTGGAAAGTGAAAGTGAAGTCGCTCAGTCGTGTCCGACTCTTCGAGATCCCATGGACTGCAGCCTACCAGGCTCCTCCATCCATGGGATTTTCCAGGCAAGAGTACTGGAGTGGGGTGCCATCGCCTTCTCCAACCTTTCCCTGAGATATCACAAATTAATTTTTAATTATTGCCTTCCTGTCACACTCCACCACCCCAACTCTCCCAAGATATGAGAGGGTAGAATTTTACCAATCTCCACCAGTTTTATTACTGTATTTAGAATGGTTCCTGGTATGTATTGATGTTCAAAGTATTGATAAACAAACAAACCAAGAGGCAGGGTGGCATGGTAGAAAAATTTTGGATTTAAAATTAAGGTACAGTTGTGACTCCTACCTATGTTTGTACTAGATCTGTATGCCGATGAGTAAGCCAACTAATATTTTGAGCTGTAGTGTCCTCACATATGAAATAAGAAAATCTATCTTGCATGGGTGTTAAGAGATTCAAATGAGACGGGACATGTGCAAAGGCTTTATACACTCCTTATAAACATTAAGTCAAATAGATTTGTTATTATCACTCACAGGCCAATAATTATGACCACTGAACTCTTCTAAGTTCAGAAGATATGATGACGCTTTACGTATTTGGTAGTTAGCCAGTTTAATCATGTTAAGTGTCAGTTAACTTTGTTTTTATCTTTTCCCAGAAAGCACAGGATGAGGGTACTGAAGTCTTATAATTTTTGTTATTTGGATCGAGCTCTGATTTTTAACCCAAGTATTCATGAAATCTAACTAATACCCCAAAAGCCCCTAGTCATAGAAGAAAGACCCTTTTCTATAGGTTTTTTGGGGAGGACATTTCAAATAGATATCAAGTGTAGTTATTAAAAAAAATATTACCTGACAGCCCAGAAATTAAATGAATATGTGATGGATTTTTATTATGAAGGTGATGGTAGACTGTAGTTTGATTTGAATTGTTTAAACATTCATTGAAATGTTGATTTTAATAAAATCAATTTAATAAAAATTTAGAGGTTTAATTTAGTACTGAATATCTTTTACTACCTAAGTGATATACAACATAATTTTTGGTACCTAGGATGTTTAATTTTTAATTTTCAGTTTTGGTAAATAAAATTCATATAAACACTGTAAGATTTTGAGGAGTTATTTATATGAATATTAATTAAAGATGCATTCATTAATAGATTATCCATTTTGAAATTTGGCAATATATATCCAAAGCTTTAAACATGTGTATAATTATGGGTCTAGTAATTCTACTTCTAGAGATTTCTCCCCCAAATTAATCACAGTTATGGGAAAAGCTTAATATATAAAGTTATTAATTACTGCATTGGTTATAATATCAAAATGAAGGAAATAATCTAAATGTCTAATAATAGCGAATCAATTAAATATATTATAGTATGTTTATTAAAAGGAATATTATAAAGCCAGGAAAAGGATATAGAAGAGCATTTAATGTCATGAGAAATATTCATTACATAGTATTAACTGAAAAAAGAATCTAGCCCATGTTCTATGTGTGTATGTGCATATAGAATCATTTTTAATGGAATAATCTGAAATTGATGGGGTTCAAACAGAAAATGACTATTTTTAAACAGCTACTGCCTTCAAATGTATTCTGTTGAATCTCCCTTCTATTCCCTTTGTGATATGTTGGAAAAACACCTTAGCTTTTTTTGATGTTTTCCGTTATGAACATGGTCTCCATAATTACATTGCATTTTCAGGCATTGAGAGGGCCTGTGCATTCTAAATGGAAACTTTAAGTTCATACCAAGGAAGTGTGGTTTGTTTTTTTACACTTCCTCATATTCCTTCTCTGCTTTTTCTGGCTCCCTTAGGGCGGGGCAGGGGGAAAGGGCGTTAGAGGGACAAGAGTAACTGTCTCTGTCCCCAGTGTGGTTATAATCTGTCTGTGTGGCAGGCATCCAAAGTCTGACTCTTTAATTGGATAGAAACATGAATTCTTTGGCTGTTCTGAAAAATGCTCATGCTATATAGTTCCTCGATACAAGCAGTTTGGAACTCTTACAGCTAAACCCTCTCTGATTCTCCTTTGTTATGAATTCTATTACCTCTCACTCTAAAGCTCTCTTGCCTGGTTAGCTGCCCTCTTGGGCAGAATCATTTCAAAATAACGTGAGCCTACCTACTCTGTATAGCCTCTAACTGGGCCACAGAAAACTCATACATTCTTTTTTTTTTTTTTTAAAGGGGAGTGTAGGCAACCCATTCCAGTATTCTTGCCTGGAGAATCTCATGGACAGATGAACCTGGCAGGCTCCAGTCCATAGGGTCACAAACAGTCGGATATGACTAAAGTGACTTAGCATGCAGCAAGCACACAGTCGATTTGTAGTGTTGTGTTACTTTCTTCTGTATAGCACAGTGAATCGGTTGTAAATATGCCCTGGTGGCTCAGTTGGTAAAGAGTCTGACTGCAATGCGGGAGACCTGGGTTCAATTCCTGGGTCAGGAAGGTCCCCTGGAGAAGGAAATGGCAACTCACTACAGTCTTCTTGCCTGGAAAATTCCATGGAGAGAGGAGCCTGGTGGACTACAGTCCATGGGGTCATAAAGAGTTGGACACGACTGAGTGACTAACACTTCACTTCATTCTTTTTTAGATTATTTTCCCATATAGATCATTACATAGTATTGAGTAGAGTTACCTGTGCTATATAGTAAGTCCTTATTAGTTATCTGTTTTCTATATACTAGTGTATATGTGTCAACCTGATCTCCCAATTTTTCCCTCTCCCCCTCAACCTCTGATAAACATAAGACTGTTTTCTACATCTGTAACTCTATTTATGTTTTTAAAATAAGCTTATTGGTACCATTTTTTGGATTCCACATGTAAGCAATATAACACAATATTTGTCCTTCTCTATCTGACTTCACTCAGTACGACAATCTCTAGTCCATCCATGTTGCTGCAAATGGCATTATTTCGTTTTTTGTGGCAGAGTAATATCCCATGGTGTGTATCTACCACACATTATTGCTATAGCAAATAATAATCACGGTTCAAGATTTCATACCAATGCTCTCTCTGTTTTTCCACTGAGAGGCCAAACTGGTCAACCTCTATGCCATTGTGTTCTCTAAGTGATAAACTGGTATCAACCTTTATGTTCATACACAATCCCAGGCTCCAGAGACACCTCAAGCTCTTATAATAACGCCCTTCATTGAGAAATCTAGGCTTCTGCAGTTCAGCATAGATAAACAAGGCCACTCAAAGGAATAAAGATGAAGTCACAGACCAGTCAGGACAACATGGAGAGGATGGAAATCGTTAAGTGAAGAGCAAGTTTATGAGGGAAAAGGGTATTTACAGAGTCACTGTGGTTCTGTTTCTAGCATAGGTTGATGAGTATATCAATCTATAATAAATAAAAGGAAGTTTCCTAACTCCAAGTATTGGAACTAAAGGGAGATGAAGAGCCAGTTGTCGTACGCATGTATTTTTATCCTGAGAGAACTGAAGTTCAGTATCTCTTCTAATTATTCTGAATCCAAGATGTAATAATTTATATTTGACCATTAAATTTTAAGATCTTTTGTCTTAAAGATGAAAAAGTATGTGTCAAAGCTCAACACCAAAGAATATTAAAATTTTATTCAAGGTTCTGAATAATTCATAATTTATCTACTTTTCCCCCTCTGACAGAAGTATGATATAATTTTAATAGGATGTGTTGTTGGACATGAGTTTGAGCAAACTCTGGGAGAATATGAAGGACAGGAAAGCTGGCATGCTATGGTCCATGGGGTCACAAAAAAGTCAGACATGACTGAGCGACTGAACAAAAACATTATTTTCTTAGGCTATTCAGGTGGCTCAGTGACAAAGTATCCACCTGCTAAGCAGGAGACATGGGTTCGATTCCTAGTTCAGGAAGATCCCCTGGAGAAGGAAATGGCAAATCACTCCAGTATTCTTGCCTGGGAAATTTCATGGACAGAGGAGCCTGCCAGGCTATAGTCCATGGGGTCACAGAAGAGTTGGACACAACTTAGCAAATAAAGGATAACAACAACAACTGTTCTTTAAGGATAATATCAATGAACCATTTGGTTTACAAGATCTAAAATATTTGTGGCATTCTTTCTGTTACATTTAATTTCCTTTTTTTTTTCTACACTAAGAGTTAACTGTTTTTTGGGTATAGCACTTAAAATATTGAGTGACTATTTCCTTCAAATTTTACTGGATAGTTGCTTAATCCATTGCTTCATTTTGAATTTGTCTTTTAAGCTAGTCTGCATATTAATAAAGACAATGTACAGCAGGGAAGTTACACTCCTCAGAGAAAGGCCAGCTGGTTATCTTCTAGGCAACTTTCTTTATCTTCATGAATGCATTCATAGCTAAACACAAGTCTTAGAGACTCAGGTTCTATAATCATCAGCACACTGAAAACAAATTTACTTTTCAGGTACTGTTTTACATTAATCACATTAACAGCAATTCACATATATAAATGCAAGAAAGCAAATGTGATTGTCTGGGGAGGCCTTTACAAATAGCTGAGGAGCAGAAGACAAAGGAGAAAGGGAAAGATATGCCCTGAATGAAGAATTCTAGAGAATAGCAAGAAGAGACAAGAAAGTCATCTTAAGTGAACAGTAAAAAGAAATATACCAGAAACTATAAAACTCTTAGAGGAAAACATAGCCAGAACACTCGATGACATAAATCAAAGCAAGATCCTCTATGACCCACCTCCTAGAGTAATGGAAATAAAAACAAAAGTAAACAAGTGGGACCTGGTTAAACTTAAAAGCTTTTGCACAGCAAAGGAAACTATAAGCAAGGGGAAAAGACAACCCTCAGAATGGGAGAAAATAATAGCAAATGAAACAACTGACAAAGGATTAATTTCCAAAATATACAAGCAGCTCATACAACCTAATACCAAGAAACAAACCACCCATTAAAAAGTGGGGAAAAGACCTAAACAGACATTTCTCCGAAGAAGACATACAGATGGCTAACAAACACATGAAAAGATGCTCAGCATTGCTAATTATCAGAGAAAGGCAAATCAAAACTACAATGAGGTCACACCAGTCAGATGGCCATCATTAAAAAGCCTACACACAATAAATGCTGGAGAGGGTGTGGAGAAAAGGGATCACTCTTGCACTGATGGTGGGAATGTAAATTGATACAGCCACTATGGAAGATGGTATGGAGATTCCTTAAAAAACTAGGAATAAAACCACCATATGACCCAGCAATCTCACTCATGAATGGATAAAGTAGTAGTACATATACACAAGGCAATATTACTCAGCCATAAAAATGAATGCATTTGAGTCAGTTCTAATGAAGTGGATGAACCTCAAACCTATTATACAGAGTGAAGTAAGTCAGAAAGAGAAAGATAAATATTGTTTCCTAACATATATATATGGAATCTAGAAATATGGTACTGAAGAATTTATTTACAGGGCAGCAGTGGAGAAACAGACATAGAGAATAGACTTACAGACACGGGGAGACGAGAGGAGAAGGTGAGATATACGGAAAGAGTAACATGGAAACATATTACCATATGTAAAAGAGATAGCCAATGGGAATTTGCTATATGGCTCAGGAAACTCAAACAGATGCTCTGTATCAACCTAGAGGGGTGGGATGGGGAGGGAGATGGGAGGGAAGTTCGAAAGGGAGGGGATATATGTGTACCTATGGCTGATTCATGTTGAGGTTTGACAGAAAACAACAAAATTCTGTAAAGCAATAATACCTCAATTAATAAATTAAAACAGTGGATAAAATAGAAATAGAGGAAAACAATAGGATGGAAAACACTAGAGATCTCTTCAAGAAAATTTGAAATACCAGGGGAATATTTCGTGTAAAGATGGGCCTCAATAAATGACAGAAACAGCAAAGACCTAATGGAACCAGAAGAGGTTAATAAGAGGTGGCAAGCATGCAGAGAAGAAATTTACAGGAAAAGGTCCTGATGACCTGGATAACCATAATGGTGTGGTCACTCACCCAGAGCCAGACATCCTGCAGTGTGAAGTAAAGTAGGCCTTAGGAAGCATCACTACAAACAAAGATAGTGGAGGTGATGGAATTCCAGCTGAGCTATTTCAAACCCTAAAATATGATGCTGTTAAAGTGTTTCACTCAATATGTCAGCAAATTTGGAAAACTCAACAGTGGCCACAGGACTGGAAAAGGTCAGTTTTCATTCCAATCCCAAAGAAAGGCAATGCCAAAGAATGCTCAAACTACCACAAATCGCATTCATTTCACATGCAGAGTCAGACACAGCTGAGCAACTAAGCGCACAGCATAAGAGATCAAATTGCCAACATCTGCGGATCATAGAGAAAACAAGGGAATTCCAGAAAAAAAAAAGCATCTACTTTTGCTTTATTGACTATGCTAAAGCTTTGGACTGTGTGGATCACAACAAAATGTAAAGTTCTTCAAGAGACGGGAATACCAGACCACCTTACCTGTCCTCTGAGAAACCTGTATGCAGGACAAGAAGCAGCAGTTAGAACCACACATGAGACAACAAATTGGTTCCAAATTGGGGAAGGAGTACATCAAGGCTGTATATTGTCATGCTGCTTATTTAACTTATATGCAGAGCACATCATGCAAAATACCAGACTGGATGAATAACAAGCTGAAATCAAGACTGTTGGGAGAAATATCAACAACCTCAGATATGCAGATGATACCACTCTAAAAAGTGAAGTGGAACTAAAGAACCTTTTGGGGAGAGTGTAAAAAGCTGGCTTAAAACTCAACATTCAAAAAACTAAGATCATGGCATGAGGTCCCATCACTTCATGGCAAATAGATGGGAAAAAAGTAGAAACACTGATAGATTTTATCTTCTTGGGCTCCAAAATCATTGTAGATGGTGACTGCAGTCATGAAATTAAAAGATGCATGCATATTGGAGCTATGACAAAGATAGAGTATTAAAAAGCAGAGATATCACTTTGTGGCAAAGGTCCGTCTTGTCAATGGTTTTTCCAGTAGTCATGTATGGATGTGAGAGTTGGACCATGAAGCAGGCTGAGCACTGAAGAATTGATACTTTCAAACTGTGGTGCTAGAGAAGACTCTTGAGAGTCCCTTGGGCAGCAAGGAGATCAAACCAGTCAATCCTAAAGGAAATCAACTCTGAATATTCATTGGAAGGACTGATGATGAAGTTGAAGTTCCAATCCTTTTGAAACAGGAGGGAAAGGGATGGAGCAAAACTTCTGAAAGAATGACATAGCTTGAAGGCACAATAGAAACTGATTAGAACAAAATGGGTCCAAGATGACAGACAAGTCAACTCGAACAGAACTTGCTCCTCACTATAAGCTCATTGTAACACATCAGCAAGCTAAATAACATACCCAGAGATGCCATGATAGTTCCAAGGTCAATCAACATAAAAGGGTGGCTTGGCCCAACCCCTGGAAATCCCCACCTCTTCCCCAAGATAGTTAGAATAATCCACCCACTCATTAGCCTATGAAATTACCCAGACCATAAAAGCTAACCACACCATATTTTGAGGCTTCACTTGCTCTCTGCAACAGCCACACTTTGTGGCATGTGTTTTTCTTGGAAATAAATCTGCTTCTTACCTATCACTTTGCCTTTCACTGAATTCTTTCTGTGATGAAACAGAATCTGAGCCTCAGTAAATCCAGACACCAGATAAGTGATTCTAATGAAAAGGTCATGGATTCAAGTCCCAAGCAGGATTTTGGCCTGATTCCAATCCCAGTCATATGGGTTTGAGTTCCAAGTGGGGTTTTGGCTGGGTTGGAGTCCTGGCCCTGTGGGTTCAAGTTCCAAACTAGGTATTGGCTGGGTTTGAATCCTAGCACATGGGCTCAAGTCCCAATCTGTGGTAAATGGTTTCACTTTGCCCCCCTGACAGGAAGAACTGAATCACTGGAAAAGACCTTGATGCTGGGAAAGATTGAGTGGAGGTGATGGAATTCCAGTTGAGCTATTTCAAATCCTGAAAGATGATGCTATGAAAGTGTTGCACTCAATATGCCAGGAAATTTGGAAAACTCTGCTGTGGCAACAGGACTGGAAAAGGTCAGTTTTCATTCCAATCCCAAAGAAAGGCAATGCCAAAGAATGCTCAAACTACCACACAATTGCACTCATCTCACACACTAGTAAAGTAATGCTCAAAATTCTCCAAGCCAGGCTTCAGCAATACATGAACTGTGAACTTCCAGATGCTCAAGCTGGTTTTAGAAAAGGCAGAGGAACCAGAGATCAAATTGCCAACACCTGCTGGATCATTAAAAAAGCAAGAGATTTCCAGAAAAATATCTATTTCTGCTTCATTGACTATACCAAAGCCTTTGACTGTGTGGATCACAAGAAACTGTGGAAAATTCTGAAAGAGATGGGAATACCAGACCACCTGACCTGCCTCTTGAGAAATCTGTATGCAGGTGGGAAGCAACAGTTAGAACTGGCCATGGAACAACAGACTAGTTCCAAATAGGAAAAGGAGTCCGTCAAGGCTGTATATTGTCACCCTGCTTATTTTATTTATATGCAGAGTACATCATAAGAAACGCTGGGCTGGATGAAACACAAGCTGGAATCAAAATTGCCAGGAGAAATATCAATAACCTCAGATATGCAGATGACACCACCCTTATGGCAGAAAGAGAAGAAGAACTAAAGAGCCTCTTGATGAAAGTGAAAAGGAGTGAAAGTGAAAAATTTGGCTTAAAGCTCAACATTCAGAAAACTGAAATCATAGCATCTGGTCCCATCACTTCATGGCAAATAGATGGAGAAACGGTGGAAACAGTGGAAGACTTTATTTTTTGGGACTCCAAAATCACTGCAGATGGTGACTGCAGCCATGAAATTAAAAGACGCTTACTCCTTGGAAGGAAAGTTATGACCAACTTAGACAGCATATTCAAAAGCAGAGACATTACTTTGCCAACAAAGGTCCATCTAGTCAAGGCTATGGTTTTTCCAGTGGTCATGTATGGATGTGAGAGTTTGACTATAAAGAAAGCTGAGTGTGGAAGAATTGATGCTTTTTAACTGTGGTGTTGGAGAAGACTCTTGAGAGTTCTTTGGACTGCAAGGAGATCCAACCAGTCCATCCTAAAGGAAATTAGTACTGAGTGTTCATTGGAAGGAGTAATGTTAAGCTGAAACTCCAGTACTTTGGCCAACTTATGCAAAAAGCTGACTCATTTGAAAAGATCCTGATGCTGGGAAAAACTGAGGGCTGGAGGAGAAGGGGATGACAGAGGATGAGATGGTTGGACATCACTGACTCCATGGAGATGAGTTTGAGTAGACTCTGGGAGTTGGTGATGGATAGGGGGCCCTGGAGTGCTGTGTCCATGGGGGTCACGAAGAGTCAGACATGACTGAGTGACTGAACTGAACTGAAGAGGAGAAAGGGGTGACAGTGGATAAGATGGTTGAATGGCATCACCAACTCAGTGGACATGAGATTAAACAAACCCTGGGAGATATTGAAGGACAGGGAAGCCTGGCATGCTGCAGTCCATGGGTCGCAAAGAGTCAGAAATGACTTAGCAGCTGAACAACATTTATAAAGCAGAAAACCAGTGTTTTAAAATTCTACCAGAAATATAATTGTTCATAACTATTGAAAAATTTTAATTGCTAACATAGCAACTATGAGGGTTAATTCTTTGTGTCAACTTAACTGGGCCATGGGGTGCTCAAGTATATGGTTACACATTATTATTGGTGTGTCTGTGAGGGTGTTTTTTTTTTTTTTTAATGAAATTAACAGTGGAATATGGGCTTCCCAGGTGACACAATGGTAAAGAATCTGCCTGCCAGTGTGACTGCAGGAGACCCAGGAGACATGGGTTCTATCTCTGGGTCAAGAAGATCACCTGGAGAAGGAAATGGCAACCCATTCCAGTATTCTTGCCAAAGAAATCCCATGGACAGAGGAGTCTGGCAGGCTGCAGTCCATGGGATTGCAGTCAGACACCACTTAGCAATTGAGCTTGCAGGCAAGTGATGGTGGAATCTACAGACTGAGTAGAGCAGGTTGCTGTCCCCAGTGAGGAAAGGCCTCAGATGATACCTTCAAAGCTTAAATGGAGGAAAAAGACAAAAGGCAGAGTAAGAGAGAATTCACTGTGTGACTTTTCAAGCTGACAGAGTATCTTCTTGTGTATTTGAACTTGTATTGAACTGAAACATATCATTGGCTCTTAGGACTTTGAACTCAGACTGGGGACTATACTAGTTAGCTCTCCTGGACCTCCAGATTGCTGACTAAAGATCTTGGGACTTCTCAGCTTCCAGCCTCCATAACTACATGAGCAAATTCCTTACAATAAATAAACAAGTACACACACACATATCCACAATATAGGCTGTGTATATATGTGTGTGTGTGTGTGTGTGTGTGACTTTCTTATTTAAGCAGTCTTCTTAGGGTGTATCTTTGGGTTTCTTCTAGGAATGCTAGAACAGAAGTATGTTCTCTTCTACTGAACATGTACAGTGGAGTGCACAGCCTCAAATGTGCTCAGAATGAAACAGCCTTTGGCCTCAAGTGGCTTATTCTGCACGTACAGTTATCTTTAATGAAATCTTCAGTTACTAGAAATGATTTAAAAATGAATTCCCTTCTTTTATTCATTTCTCACACAACAGTGTGTGCTGTGCTAAGTCACTTCAGTCATGTCTGATTCTTTGCGACCCCATGGACTGTAGCCCACCTGGCTCCTCTGTTCATGAGGATTCTCCAGGCAAGAATACTGGAGTGGCTTGCCATTTCATTTCCTCCTCCAGGGGATGGATCTTCCTCACCCAGGGACTGAACCCGTGTCTCTTATGTATCCTGCATAGGCAGATGGGTTCTTTACCACTAGCGCCACCTGGGAAAACCACACAGCATTAACTGGGACCCAATCCAAAAGTTATATAACACTTCTAAATCTCTCTTTTCTTCCAAACTCATCCAGAGGCTCACGAAAGAAACCTCCTTTCTTCCATCTGACTTTTTGCCCTATTCTCAGATCTGTACTTATTTCTTGAAAAAAAAAATGTTTTCCAATATTTGGACCCATTGTCAGTTTCCCCATAAGAAAGGGAGCCTAGGAACCTTGGTATTCACCCTGCAAGTGAAAATCCTTCCCTGGCTTTCCAGGTTGGTTCTCTCTTACCATTCTCCCTTTCCTGTAATACTAAAAGCCTAGGACTGGTCTGCTCCCATAGGAAGTGAATACATGTGGGAAGCAATGGGGAAGGTGAGCTAGAAAACTAAAAATCTCTTGTTTGGAAGACTGAGAACATCCCTAAGTCAGAAAAATCTAGCACTTAAACCCTACAGACCCAGAGGCCATTCTACCTCAAAAGTAACTTGGTATCTCCTGACTCAAGGCTGTCATTAATAAATGTTAGTATTAGAGCTGAACACTCAGAAGGCAATGTTATTTCCCTTATTTCCAAGCATTGGGGGTTTTGATGGGCTGGAGGTGAGGTCAGGGTTATGAAGTAGTTGGTAGAGTCTCACCATAACCTTGAAGTACCAATACAAGCTCTGATGAGGCCAAAGGCATACTCGCCGTTTCTGCTCAGGTTGATTTGCTCTGCTCTGTTTCCTTGTCCAGTCACATCAAAAACGTGTGCTATTTGGTCACAGACAGCCTGCAAATCCATCACTACCCAACACTGTGTGGACTGACCTCAAGTGTGTGCCCTCCTAATGCTGGGTCAGCAGTAATATGTTTACAAATGAAAGAAATGACATTCATTACCATATTTTTACATCTATTTTTAGTCTAAAAAGTACTCAGAGCAATTTGCATTCATTTTAGGATTGAAACATGACACTTGGTATGCATATTAGTGAACCTGAGCTATATATAACATCGCTCTTCACCTTTGCTTGCTGTGTACAATTGCATGCAAAGGGAGGGACCTCTCATTTCATAAACACTTACCTGTCACGATCAGCATTTTGACATTCCTCGTCTAATAACTATGTGTGGCTGTTGTTGAATCTCTGATCCAGAATCAACTGACATTTCCACATTGTGCATAAGACTAATCTTTGTGTGACTGAAGCCATAATTTTGAGATGTCTGTTGCCATGTATAATCCTGTTTCAGAAAGTGAACAGATTGAATACATCCCTTTTTCACTTGGAAAGAAAAACTTGGTAATTTCAGCCCTATAGGTCACATTCTGCAGAAAAATTCTGAATAAATTTTCAGTATTTGGGGATGCTCATGGATCAATTAATGACATACACAGATGGTTCTGGCCTAAGATTTTCTTCAGCTCCTATAACCACATGTTGTTGAATGCAGCTCTTACATATACTCTACTGTCCAGATCTATTCATATGTCTGATTTCCACTGATGTGCTAGTTGAGTAACTGGCAAGCAGATGGTGTCTGGTACTGCTGCTCCCTCAGGTTAAGCTTTGTGTTGCCTGGATAAGTCATTTCCCTATCCCATGAAGACCCAGGGCCAATTTCCAGATCTTGTTGCTCCAACTGGTTTGTAAATGGTCCCTCTTGCCCATCCATTTATCTAATCCTACCTGTGTATTGGGGCTTCCCTGGTGGCTCAGCGGTTAAAGCGTCTGCCTGGAATGTGGGAGACCTGGGTTCGATCCCTGGGCTGGGAAGATCCCCTGGAGAAGGAAATGGCACCCCACTCCAGTACTCTTGCCTGGAGAATCCCATGGACGGAGGAGCCTGGTGGGCTATAGTCCATGGGGTCTCAAAGAGTCAGACACGACTGAGCGATTTCACCTTCACCTGTGTTTCAGAATCTTCTTTAGGTCCTATTTCTTCCTTGAAGCCTTACGGGTGACAATAATTTATGCTTTCTTTGATTTCTTTCCTTTTTGAAACGTGTTTATACTTCTCATTTTTATACATATGTTGCTTCTATTTTTGAACTGATTCCTGAGTTTAAGAATCATCATTCTAACAACATCGCAAGTTCCTTGAAAGCTAAAATTTTATTAATTTTATTTTCCAGAGGAGATAACTTTGAACAGAATGGGAGGAAGAGAACTAGTATTTATTTAACACTACTATGTCCCCAGTATTATGGGAAGCCCTTGATATTGTCCTTTAATTTTTTTTCTGCATGGTATTATTTCCTTTTTTACAGACAATTAAAATGAGGTTTAGAGTTTTAAGTCACTAGCTGGACACATAGTAGAGGTTTGCTTTAGGCATGCAAAACATCAATCTCATCAGCTATGTGTTTAAAAATCAGTCTCACTCTATCTTAAAAGTGTGCTCAGTGTCCATTATATTTAGGGACACTAATGTCTTTCCTTTTTAATGTGTAATATAGATGATTTTTTTCCTACCTTAATATATATTTTTCAATGATAGTCTTCATAGCTTCTATAGGTTATTTTTTAAATTTAAGATTAAATGATAATTATATACTCAATCGTCTGTCCAGAAGTCTTGATACAACTTCTTTCTGGAGCATTGTGTTATAATTATATGCATAATTATTGCTTTTAAAATCATCTTTTCCCAACTATTATGAGGATGCTTCTAATAGTTGATAGAAATAGCATAACTTTGAGAATGTTGTTTGTATTAGTGTTGCTTTTTATTTATCACAGGAAATATTTTTTTTACATGGAAAGTCATAGAACTACAATTCATGTTTTTATTGTCTAATATTTCCACAAAATTTCAGTCTTTTTTCTTAAGTATTTTAGTATCAAATTGTTAATCTTTCAGTATTTTTTTATGTATGACCTGAAAGAATCTGTAAACACCCTCATCAACTCTTCTGATTTTATAATACTAGGCAGAGAATTTATTCATTCTGACAGTTTCTTATATACTAAGTCTTTATCAGTTTTATTTCAACTATTGAATTCTTGGAAGATTTCACAACCATAACACTTTCCAAGCACTTTTGTTATTTTTATGACTTTCTGTGTGCCAAAATCCTGTTATTTCCTTTTTTTCAACAAAGATTTAGTTTTTGAAAATTTTATTTAATAGTCTCAGACTTTTAAAATTAACACTATGTGTATTTTCTAGATGCCAGCTTTTACTTTTCTTAATTTAGTCTCTCTGCAGTATGTTTAAAATTACCATCTTGTTTGTCTCAATCTCTTTGCTAGCATTAACATTTTCAGGTTCAGAAATACTTATATGGCTCCTATAAGAATCAAGTTTTACCTGATTTATATCTGCAGCTTGCCACTCATCTTTTTATTGAAATCTCTTGGAATGTTAAATACATTTTCTGATTATTTGCACCAGAGCTACTGAATCTCAGGAGAAGAAACTATTATGTGTACATCTCACCCTTCTGTTTGCTTGATGCTGTCTTTATATGTGTGATAGAACAGGTATAGAACTTGGCATCTGTTTCTGTTAATTAGGGAAATATTAAGAAGCAGTCATGTGTAGGGGCATTGAGAGCATATTCTAGAACCAGACAGCCATGGGGTTGAAACCTTGGTCTCCGGTTTTTTAATAATAACCATAGAAAAATTATTTAATCTTACTGTGCTTTAATTTCCTCATCAATAAAAGGGGCTGATAATAATCACTACCTTATAAAGTTGTAGGAGGATGAACATAGTACATTTTAAACACTTAAAATAGGACATATACATATAGCTCTGTGTGTGTGTGTGTGTGTGTGTGTAGGGATCACTCTAATTTATTTATTTAAAATAAATAAAGTTAAGAAAAGTAATATATTTAAAATGAATCTGCTTGGTTTCACTATCACACATGCAGAGATGGCCCATGACACTCTATATTTTCTACACATAATATAATGTAGTGAATTCTGGGTCATTCTTGTAAAGTAGAAAAAGAAAAGTATTTTTTTTAGATTTTTCATTTTTGAGTAGCATATGCTTTTCCTTATATAAAATGCTAGCAACATTTTCCCTCCTTTCCTCCCTTTTTCTTGAGTCACTATCTGCTGAGAAATACTGACAGTCCTGGATCTCATCTGAAACTGTCTCAGGAGGGAAAATCAATACAATAATAAACTGATATATTGATGTCTAAGGCCATGATTACCTCTGCTCTTTCTTTTTCTTAATAGTAAGATTTTCATAGTTGACTTTAAAATTTTACAAAGGTTCCATGAATAAATCTGTAACCACATTCACAAATAAAAATAGTAACATGAATTTTCAAGAAAAGGCCGGGGGATGAATGGGAAGGAGATATGTTTCTTTGCTATATGCACTCACATATGGGCTGCATGTGCTTAATAAGCATTTTTTTTCCTGTTTCCATTTGCATCTATTAAAATTCTATATTTCCTTGAAGATTTTTCAATCTAATTGTCCATTCCTTTCAAAATCTTTGAAAGCCTCCTTTAGAATAAATTGATCTACTAAAGCAAGTATATATAATTATGGATTAACGCATGAATCCCATGGTAACTGCAAATCAAAAGCCTACAATACGTACACACAGACACATAAAAGAAAGGAACAAAAGCTTACTAATAAATAAAGTCATCAAACCACAAGGGAAGAAACAAACAAAAAACAAGGAAAGAAAAAAACAAAAAGAAAAACTACCAAAACAACCAGAAAACCAGTAGTAAAATGGAAGTAAGTACATGCCTAAAGTTATTACTTTAAATGTCAGTGGACTAAATCCCCTGACCAAAAGGCATAGGGTAGCTGACTGGATAAAAACAAAACAAAGCAAGACCCTTCAATATACTGCCTACAATAGAGTCACTTCAGGGCTAAAGACACACAGAGACTGAAAGTGAGGATGTAGAAAAAGATGTTCCATGCAAACAGAAATGACAAGAAAGCAGGGATATCAATACTCATATCAGACAAAATAGACTTTAAAACAAAGGCTATAATGAAAGACAAAGAAGGGCATTATATATTGATAACGGAATCAATACAAGGAGAGGATATCACACTTATAGTTAATCTATATGCCCCCAATACAAAAACACCTAAATACATAAAGCAAATAGTAAAGGGAGAAATTGACAGTAATACAATCTACCTCCTAGTTTTCCAAATGTTGGTTTCATCTGTTTCATGACTTTTCATATGCTACATCATAGACTTCTTGGACTCAGGATCTCTCTGTCTTTACTCTTATATTTCTCCCACCCTGATTTACCTCTTGCCTAGTGTATTAACTCAAGTGGATAGGTCTTCAATAAATGGTTCTGTAATGAATACATTTATAAATGACAAGAAATGGTATGAAACATAGAAATTAGTTTAATTCTTCATTTCAACCATGAGAAAATTGAGGCTTAGGAAGGTGTCCCATTTTTATTATAATCACACACCAAACACAGAGGGAAAAAAGACATTCTTGTGGTGGTGTACATTTTTAATTACAATGATTAAAATCTTAGAAGTACTGGTACTTCAGAATTGTAAATCTCTAGAATATCTGAGAGAGATTGCAGATGTCTGAAAGTAGATGCACCAAAACAGGTAAGTGTCTCTAAATACTATAAATGAGATTCCTATTTAGCCAAATTTGTCACTTGATAAACAGTTTTATAGAGAAACTGATAAATTCCATATTGCATTTTATTAATCAGTAGTCTTGTGCTGTACTTGACTTGTAGATTGATTTGGCCAACTGACTATTTACAATCGTCAGGTTACTCTGGTAAAGTGGATGTCTGACAGTTAAAGAGATCTGGGAACCATATGACTTCTGTACAGTGCCGCAATTACATAAACTGTTGGAATGAAAATCAGTTTATCCAGCAAAATAGTATATTACTTTAGTCAGCAGGCACAAAACACCTTTTTCCTACAAACACTCTGAAAACTCTGCTTCTTGTCCTTTTAGGAACTCTGACAAGGACCTTACATGAATCATTCATTTTGTGAAAATACAATATTCTGTCAGCAGCGTTAGCTAGCCCAGTTGGATTAGGAAACAGAATCAGCATTAAATGGATGGACACAGGATGAAATAGAGTCTGAGACCATGGGGGTTACTTTGAAAGTGGTAGCCTACTGGGCTCAGCAGAATTTTAGACTTCATCCACACAAGGACAGAGGTGCCTGTAAAATTTTCCTAGCCAAGACATATGTTGAACAATACTATTTCACCAGTGAAAATTTACTTCCAAAGTTCTTTGTAATAATATATGAACCTTCTAGTGAAGATTCAGATATTGATATCTGAAGACTCTTTCATAGCTCCAGTCCTGAGAGTGGACTCCTGACTATTTCAAATGTTAACAATGCCTTAGGTTGTGACTTCAGTTTAACACACACACTTTAGGCATATGCATAGAAAAAGACTGGAAAGGAGTGCATGTAAATATCGACAATGGATGGGATGGGAGAGTTGTATGAAATTATAATTTTAGAAATATTTTTCCTCTAGTTTTTTATATTAAGCATATAAATTTGTAATCAGGAAAAATAACTTATTTGAAAATAATTTTATTATTTTCATGGATAACATAGTATTTTCTATTTTGATCTTCTCATCCCCAGATCATGATCCTAGATACCATGCAGACTGTCTTGGTGACTCTCTCACCTTATTATCTCCGGTTGTCTGAATTAGCAGTGTAAGAATCCTACACAGTTTCCCTTGGATCATGCATAGCTTTAGGGACACTGAGGCTTCTTGCTATTATTTCCTTCCTCTTGTGCCTTTGGCATATGATATTAATTGTTCAAGGCACTGTTTCTCCTGACCATATATTCTCCTCTAGGTTATTGCATTTCACTATGCCTAACCAGCTGGAATTGGCAGCAGGTGAAATCAGCAAAGCCTAAACTAATCTGGAGATGTAGAGAGTCTAGCCATGCTTGGAGTGCCCATGAGGCAGGTCAGCTGGTTTCTACTTATATGGAGGAGTAAAGAGCTTATTGGAAAGGAGCTCTTCCAAAAGTAAGAGGGGTTAATATACAGCAACTTGATTGCAGGACAAGAATTGTTGAAGCGAAAAAGTGGTTTTGAAAGCAGGGTGGCATTTGCTAGGCCCTATTTATTTTTGCCACAGCCCCATAGCTGAATCCTAAGAAGCATAAGGAAACATTCTTTATGAGTAAGCTGCGCTGACAGAAATGGCTAATGGTGTTCCCACTGGAGCATAAGAATGAAATCCTAATATTTCACATTTGGAAACTGTAGAGAAGAAAACAGTACAGTGTATGCCAATCATCCCTCTGGAACTTTCCAAACTAGGAGTAATTTGAATAGGGATGGAGTTTCTGAATTCTATGAAAATATGGTTCTGCTACCATTCTGTTCAGTCGCTAAGTTACGGTTGATCTTTGCAACTCTATGGACTGCAGCATGCCAGGCTTCTCTGTTCTTCACTATCTCCTGGAGTCTGTTCAAATTCATGTCCACTGAGTCAGTGATGCCATCCAACCATCTCATCCTCTGTCATTCCCTTCTTCTCCTGCCCTCAATCTTTCCCAGCATCAGGATCTTTCCCAATAAACTGGCTCTTCACATCAGGTGGCCAAAGTATTGGTGCTTAAGCTTCAGCATTGGTCCTTCCAATGAATATTCAGGGTTGATTTCCTTTAGGATAGAATTGTTTGATCTCCCTGCTATAAAAGGGACTCTCAAGAGTCTTCTCCAATACCACAATTCAAAAGCATCAATTCTTTGGCACTCAGCCTTCTTTATGGTCCAACTCTCACATCCCTACATGACTACCGGATAAACCATAGCTTTGACTATATGGACATTTGTCAGCAAAATGATGTCTCTGCTTTTTAATATGCTATCTAGGTTTGTACTGGCTTTTCTTCCAAGGAACAAGCATCTTTCAAGGAACAAGCTACCATTTTAGGTTTCCTATTTTATTCTTAAATTTGTGTGGATTGCAAATACATGGATTATTCTCATAAAATATATGACATAGAAAGGGAAGTTAACATGATCTTCATGTTACAAATTAGTAAAAGCACAGAGAGATAAAATCTGTTCACACAATAACTTGTGTTGGATAAAAATTAGAACCCATCTGTGACTGTTCTTTCTCCCCTGGAACACATCACGCCAGGCCCATAGACACTTATCAAGCAAGCACTCTGAATAAAGCTCTGTATCAGATGCTGGGGACTACCATAAATATAATGAGCAATGCAGAGCAACTTAGCACACTAAGATACACAGGCACTGGGGGATTAAGATGGTAGAGTAAGACGACATGAAGATCACCTCCCCCCACAAATGCATCAAAAATGCATCTACCAGAGTCCTTATGCAGTGTATACTTTATAAAGATGGAAAATTTCACAGGTTATCCTTCCAATGTGATATTACAACTTTTCTGACAAGTTAATCAGTTCCCTTCTTCTCCTTGATCAATAGAATGTGGAGGAAGGTTTCCTGTGTGACTTCTGAGATTTTTTTATAGAATGTGATATGACCCAGGTCACACACTCCTTTGTATCCCTGAGAGGCTATGGAAGAGTCCTGGCTACTGCAAAGTCACTAGAAAAAACATGAGGAAGGACCACAAAGAGACAGAGATACCTAAGAAGTCCTATTTCTTCCAGGCCCTGCCCAGTCCTTCTGAACTGAGGCCCCAGATACCCAAATGAAGAAGTCTTGGAGGACCCTAGTCCAAGCCACCATCTGACAGTAACTTCATTAGAGTTACCAAGCCAAAAACACTTGGTTAAACTGATCCAAAATTCCTGACTCACAGAAATTAATATCATTGCTTTATAAATCTAAATTTTGTGGTGATTGGTTAGGCAGCAGTGGTTAACTAATGCACAGCAGAAGAGATGTGTTCAAAAATCTTTTCAGTTGCTAGTCTTGCTTTATAAAGCTGAGAAACCAACAGTGTTTAATACAAGAAATTCCTTAGAAAATATAAAACTTATGAACCCATCCATTTCTACTTTATTATACACAAATTTATCTCTGGTTTGAGTGATGTTTTCACTTCTAATATATATTTCACTTCTAATATATATGTTCTTTTAATGAGAAACCATCTTTGATAGTTCTAAAAAGACTGCTGTAAAGATCTCAGTTTATTGGATAATAACATGTCCAAATTCCTCCTTTAGCATGACATAAGAAAACTAAAGCCCACTGGCATTTGCTCTTTATTTGCTCCAGTTTCTGACTCTCTGGAGCCTGCATCTGCCAAACAACTCCAGATCCATCCCAGGTTGAACTGGCTTAGGGTCTGAGAGAAACAATGAAAGCTGAATCAGAGAAATTTTACTTCATTTTAGTGCATAAACAATGCAAAGTTAATTCAAATGAATTTATTAGAGGTGTTAAGAAAAAAAAGCAATTTTACCTGTTTCAAATTCATTCTCACACTTAAGCATGGTAATACATTGAAAAAAATTGGAAACATATATGACACCAATGAGCTTTGCAAGAGTCCTTGTTCTGTTGTTTCACCACTCAACTTGTCTTCCTCTTCTTCCTCCTTAATGGAAACATCTCTAGTCTGCATTTAACTCCTCAATAAATCATTTTAACATGCACCTTAATCTCCCTAGATATTTTTGTTCAGCTGTAAAGCGAGGATAACAATGTTAGCCAGTTTGTTTGCTTAATTAGTTTGTACTAGGGCTTCCCTGGTGACTCAGTGGTAAAGAAACAGCCTGCAGTGCAGTAGACTCAGATTCATCCCAGGGTCAGGAAGATCCCTGGAGAAGGAAATAGTAATCCATTCCAGCATTCCTGCCTGGGAAACCCTGTGAACAGAGGAGCCTGGTGGGCTGCAGTCATGGGGTCACAAAGAGTCGGATATGACTCAACAATTAAGCACGACTACTAAGTACGAGCACATTTGTTACTGGGTCAATACATAATTCACTATCTCTGTATCAACTCTCTGATATTGCAACATCCTGAAGAAGCTGAAGTTGAACAGTTCTATGAAGACCTACAAGACCTTTTAGAACTAACACCCAAAAAAGATGTCCTTTTCATTATAGGGGACTGGAATGCAAAAGTAGGAAGTCAAGAAATACCTGGAGTAACAGGCAAATTTGGCCTTGGAATATGGAATGAAGCAGGGCAAAGACTAATAGAGTTTTGCCAAGAAAATGCACTGGTCATAACAAACACCCTCTTCCAACAACACAAGAGAAGACTCTATACATGGACATCACCAGATGGTCAACACTGAAATCAGATTGATTATATTCTTTGCGGCCAAAGATGGAGAAGCTCTATACAGTCAGCAAAAACAAGACCAGAAGCTGACTGTGGCTCAGACCATGAACTCCTTATTGCCAAATTCAGACTTAAATGGAAGAAAGTAGGGAAAACCACTAGACCATTCAGGTATGACCTAAATCAAATCCCTTATGATTATACAGTGGAATTGAGAAATAGATTTAAGGGCCTAGATCTGATAGATAGAGTGCCTGATGAACTATGGAATGAGGTTCATGACATTGTACAAGAGACAGGGATCAAGATCATTCCCATGGAAAAGAAATGCAAAAAAGCAAAATGGCTGTCTGGGGAGGCCTTACAAATAACTGTGAAAAGAAGAGAAGTGAAAAGCAAAGGAGAAAAGGAAAGATATAAACATCTGAATGCAGAGTTCCAAAGAATAGCAAGAAGAGATAAGAAAGCCTTCTTCAGCGATCAATGCAAAGAAATAGAGGGAAACAACAGAATGGGTAAGACTAGGGATCTCTTCAAGAAAATCAGAGATACCAAAGGAACATTTCATGCAAAGATGGGCTCAATAAAGGACAGAAATGGCATGGACCTAACAGAAGCAGAAGATATTAAGAAGAGATGGCAAGAATACACAGAAGAACTGTACAAAAAACATCTTCACGACCCAGATAATCATGATGGTGTGATCACTGACCTAGAGCCAGACATTCTGGAATGTGAAGTCAAGTGGGCCTTAGAAAGCATCACTACAAACAAAGCTAGTGGAGGTGATGGAATTCCAGTTGAGCTATCCCAAATCCTGAAAGATGATGCTGTGAAAGTGCTGCACTCAATATGCCAGCAAATTTGGAAAACTCAGCAGTGGCCACAGGACTGGAAAAGGTCAGTTTTCATTCCAATCCCAAAGAAAGGCAATGCCAAAGAATGCTCAAACTACCGCACAATTGCACTCATCTCACACACTAGTAAAGTAATGCTCAAAATTCTCCAAGCCAGGCTTCAGCAATATGTGAACTGTGAACTTCCTGATGTTCAAGCTGGTTTTAGAAAAGGCAGAGGAACCAGAGATCAAATTGCCAACATCCGCTGGATCATGGAAAAAGCAAGAGAGTTCCAGAAAAGCATCTATTTCTGCTTTATTGACTATGCCAAAGCCTTTGACTGTGTGGATCACAAGAAACTGTGGAAAATTCTGAAAGAGATGGGAATACCAGACCACCTGATCTGCCTCTTGAGAAATTTGTATGCAGGTCAGAAAGCAACAGTTAGAACTGGACATAGAACAACAGACTGGTTCCAAATAGGAAAAGGAGTTCGTCAAGGCTGTATATTGTCACCCTGTTTATTTAACGTCTATGCAGAGTACATCATGAGAAACGCTGGACTGGAAGAAACACAAGCTGGAATCAAGATTGCCCGGAGAAATATCAATAATCTCAGATATGCAGATGACACCACCCTTATGGCAGAAAGTGAAAAGGAACTCAAAAGCCTCTTGATGAAAGTGAAAGTGGAGAGTGAAAAAGTTGGCTTATAGCTCAACATTCAGAAAACGAAGATCATGGCATCCAGTCCCATCACTTCATGGGAAATAGATGGGGAAACAGTGGAAACAGTGTCAGACTTTATTTTTCGGGGCTCCAAAATCACTGCAGATGGTGACTGCAGCCATGAAATTCAAAGACGCTTACTCCTTGGAAGGAAAGTTATGACCAACCTAGATAGCATATTCAAAAGCAGAGACATTACTTTGCCAACAAAGGTCCATCTAGTCAAGGCTATGGTTTTTCCTGTGGTCATGTATGGATGTGAGAGTTGGACTGTGAAGAAGGCTGAGTGCCAAAGAATTGATGCTTTTGAACTGTGGTGTTGGGGAAGACTCTTGTGAGTCCCTTGGACTGCAAGGAGACCCAACCAGTTCATTCTGAAAGAGATCAGCCCTGGGATTTCTTTGGAAGGAATGATGCTAAAGCTGAAACTCCAGTGCTTTGGCCACCTCATGCGAAGAGTTGACTCATTGGAAAAGACTCTGATTATGGGAGGGATTGGGGGCAAGAGGAAAAGGGGACGACAGAGGATGAGATGGCTGGATGGCATCACTGACTCGATGGACATGAATCTGAGTGAACTCCGGGAGTTGGTGTCGGACAGGGAGGCCTGGCGTGTTGTGATTCATGGGGTCGCAAAGAGTCGGACACAACTGAGCGACTGATCTGATCTGATAGTATTATAATCTTTGGATTTAAATAAAGGATTTCAAGTGATGAGGAATGGCTACTCTACTAGACAGGTTTGAAAAGACCTGGGTTCCAGAGTTGTAATCCTTTGAGAACTCTTGGCTTCCTGCCTGGTGGTTGCAGAAAGTTATCCTAGCAGCATCAAAGTCAGCTAAATGGCCTTTTTCCTCAGGCTTCTTACTAACCTAAGAATGCTCCTTGGCAATCAGAAGAATGCTTGTTTTTGTTCAGCTTCATGCATAGGAGAGAATCAGCTTCATTATTTTTAGGAAGTCCATAGAGTTGTGGCCTTTCCATGAAAGGCAGAGTAGTATGGGGTCATTTAAGGCAACATTTGTTTTCTCTTTGAAGGAATGAGATAATGCCATCCAAGGGGAAAACAGGTGCAATTTTATTTTTCCATAGGAAAAAGACTAGAAGGCCAGAAAAAGAGGTGGCATGTACTATTAAATGCTCTTTATTTTGTTCAGGAAGGTACAGCTCCTATACAGAATCCTCTGATTGTTGCAGGGAAAAGCCAATTCTGACTCCATATTGGAACCATTTCCTTGACTTGCTTTTGTTATTGTAATCATACATAATGGCCTGCCTCAGAGAATCCTGACCCTCTTCCTGACTATTAAACTAAAGTTCCTTTGTTCAGGACCCTGTCTACCTGAAGATGGCAGGAAGAAAGAATTTAGCACATGCCCTGCCTGAAGCTTGCCATTCTAGGAGATATTTGCAGGATCGATGGCCTTTTTACTTTGTTTCTTCACCTCCTCCATCTCTGATTAGAAAAAGAACCTGGTGGCATTCAGACCCTGATAAGATGGTTAATTTGAGACATTAGTCTGCCATCTCCCCAGTCTGCTGGCTTTCCAAATAGAATCTTATTCCCCGCCTCAGTACCTTGTCTCTAGGATTTATTGGCCTGTCATGTGGTGAGCAAAGTGAGTTTGGACTCTGTAACATGACGCAGTGGATTTAATCTCTGATTCTCTCTGCTTATTATGCTGAAAATAATATAACTGGCAAAAAATGTTGGTGACACAGTTGAATGAATTTTATGAGCTAAAACATAGGGAATTTGCAAGAAAAAACTTAATGTAATATTTGATCAAGAAACATGGCTCAAGGAACTGTAAAAGGGAGTGTTTCAGCCATTTTTTTTCTGGCCATGGAGGTTTTCTTCTATCAATTCCCATAATCACTGACTTTGATTTCTCCCACAGGTCAGATTCCTGGGAGGAAGGCCTTCTCATCCTTAGTTCTTTAGCACCCTTGTGATGCATCTTGTAGGATCTGAACTTCAGTGCAATGCCAGGCAAAGACCATGTTCTTTGGGATCTTGAGGTCTTGGTTGCACACTGACTCTCCCTTAGCAGTCAAGTGACAATGAAAAAGCCACTTACTGTTTCAGAGCCTTGAGTTCCTAATTTTGCAAAAGTCAGGAATATTACTTACCTCCCAGATATCCACAGAGAATCACAAGAGATAAAATATGAAAATGCTTTATATACTTTAATATTTAAACAAATGTTTATTATTGTACCAACTTTGTTTTGTAATTATTTGACTTTCCTCTCAAATTAGATTGAAAGATTTTCAGTTTCCCCTAGCATCTATCTTAATACTTGGCATAAAGTAGGTGTTCAAAAAGGTTTTGAGGAAGGAATGCATGAGTGAATAATGAACCCATTTGTGGCATTTTTTATTATATAATCCTTATGCCTGAGCTATGGCAGATTTCACAGCATTATAAATTAATCTTTGGGCCTCTTTCACAATAATCATTGTGAAAAATCAGTACGTATATAACCTCTAGTCAGCTCTGTGGCCCAGGCTCTCTGGGATAGATTTATGACTGGGCACCATTCCTGCTGATAAATTACCCTGGGCTTTGCTGATATGTAAAAAGTTTATGGAGTGAAAGTGTGCTTGGCAGTCCCTTGGATAGGTCTTTTACTTCAATAGTGGTTGGATTGAACAGACGCAGGGAGACCCCTTGCTATAGCCTCTGACCACCCTCCAACATTTTCTCCAGTCACAACCTTCAAAATCAGCCACTCAGCTGTCCACAATCACCAGAAGCAGCCACCATTTTTTGAGCTTAATTCCTTATTATCATCAACCATGAGCTCCCAGATTCGTCAGAGTTATTCCACCAAGATGGAGGCCATTGTCAGCCACCTGGTTAACATGCCTCTGGGGCCTCCTATACCTAGCTCTCTCTGGGCTTCTTTTGAGCATGACAATGTGGCTCTGGAGTATGTGGGCCACTTTTTTTTGGGAATTGGCCAAGGAGAAACACAAGAGTGCAGAGTCTCTTGAAAATGCAAAGCCAGAATGGTGGCTGTGCCCTCTTCCTGGATATGCAGAAGCCATCTCAAGATGAGTGGGTAAAACCCAGGATGCTATGGAAGCCACCCTTCTCATAGAGAAGAACCTGAGCCAGGTTCTTCTGGGTGCATGACCTGGGTTCTACCCATGCAGACCCCCACATTTGTGACTTCCTGGAGAACCACTTCCTAGATGAGGAGGTAAAACTCATCAAGAAGATGGGTGACTACCTGACCAACCTCTGCAGGCTGGCTGGTCCCCAGGCTGGGTTGGACAAATATCTTTCCAAAGGCTCACCCTTAAGCACAACTAGGAGCCTCTGAAGACCAGTGGCCATTGAGGAACCCCATGACATCAGGGCTGCCTGAAGCCCCTCTCTGCAAGCACTAGGCAGCTTTTTAACACCTTGGAGCTCTTTCTCAAGCCTTGGACCAAATGGAAACAATAATGCTTTTTGAGCAAAAGCAAAAAAATATATAAATGTTTATGGAGTAATTTTGTAAGAATTATGATGTAAGTGTCTGGGATAATTGGGAATATGACTTTTTTTTTTTTCAGTGCTTCACTGTGAAGTATGACACAGGAAATCCATTCTTAACATTTAGAGCAATTGTTCTCAAAGTCTAGTCCCTGGACCAGCAGCATCAGTTTCTCCTGGAAGCTTATTAGAAATGTAGATCCTCCTCATATCTACCAAATCAGTAATTCTGGAGTTGGGGTCCAGAAATATTAACAATCCTCCAGGTGATTCTGTTGCACTCAAAAGTTTAAGAACCTGACAGAGTATTGGGATTAGAAGATAAAACCAAAGTACAGAAGAAAAATAGCAACAGTTTATTTGTTTTTAATAGAATTAGATTTTAAAGTTTTAAAAGGTTGCCAAAGTTGTCATTTTAAAAGGATCCCTTCTTTCTTGGATTTGAAGAATCAATATTGTCCAAGAAAATATACTACACTAGGCAATCTACAGATTCTATGCAATCTCTATCAAATTCCCAATGGTATTTTTCACAGAACTAGAACAAAAAATTTAAAAATTTTCATGGAGACACAAAAGACCCCAAATAGCCACAGCAATCCTAGGAATGAAAAATAGAGTGGGAGGAATTAGACTCCCTGACTTCAGACTATACTACAAAGCTACAGTAATTAAAGCAGTATGGTACTGGCACAGAAACAGAAATAAAGATCATTAGAACAGGATAGAAAGTTCAGAAATAAGCCCCTGCACCTAGTGTAAATTAATGTATGACAAAGGAAGCAAGAATATACAATAGAAAAACTATACAATAGAGACAAGACAGTATCATCAATAAGAGGTTCTGGGAAAACTGGATAAAGTGAAGTTATAAGTGAAGTCGCTCAGTTATGTCTGACTCTTTGTGACCCCATGGATGTAGCCCACCAGGCTCCTCCATCCATGGAATTTTCTAGGCAAGAGTACTGGAGTGGGTTGCCATTTCCTTCTCCAGGAGATCCTCCTGACTCAGGAATTGAACCCATGTCTCCTGCATTGCAGGCAGACGCTTTACTCTCTGAGCCACAACTGGATAGCTGCATGTAAAAGAATGAAATTAAGAGTATTTCCTAACACCATATACAAAAATGAAACTCAAAATGGATCAAACACCTAAATGTAAGTCTGCACAGTATAATACTTTTAAAGAAAAACATAGGGGGACTACTGTGGCATAAATCATGGCAAGATCGTCTTTGATCAGCCCCCCAAAGAAAATAATATGAAAAAATAAACAAATTAGACCTAATTAAACTTTAAAGCTTCTGCATAGCAATAGAAACAATAGAAAAGACCAAAAAGACAACCCATTGAATGGGAGAAAATATTTGCAAATGAAGTGACCAACAAGAGATTAATCCAAAATACACAAAAGACTCATGCAGCTCTATATAAAAAAAACAAGCAACACAATAAAAAAGTATGGGTAAAAGATCTAAATAGACATTTCTCCAAAGAAGATATATAGATGGCCAAAAAGCATGTGAAAAGATGCTCAACATCACTATTAGAGAAATGCAAATCAAAACTACAATGATGTATCACCTCACACCAGTCAGAATGGGCATCATCAAAAAGTCTAAAAATAATAAATGCTGGAGAGGGTGTGGGGAGAAGGGAGCCCTCCCACACTTTTGGTGGGAATGTAAATTGGTACAAACACTATGGAGAACAGTATGCAGGTTTCTTAAAAACTAAAAGTAGAACTACCATATGATCCAGCAATCCCACTCCTGGGCATATATTTGGAGATTATTATAATTCAAAAATATGCATGCACCCTAATGTTCATTGCAGCACTATTTACAATAGTTAAGACATAGAAGCAACTTACATGTCCATCAACAGAGAAATAGATAAAAAAAAATATGGTACATATATACAATGGACTATTATTTATCCATAAAAAAGGTTGAAATAATGCCATTTGTAGCAACCTAGAATGGACCTAGAGATTATCACATTAAGTGAGGTAAGTCAGACAGAGAAAGACAAATATCATATATATCATTCATACATGGAATCTAATTTTAAAAGACACAAATGTACTTATTTATAAAACAGGAACAGACTTACCATTATCAGAGAAAACATGTTATCAGAGGGGAAATGTGTGGGGGAGGGATAAATCAGGAGCTTGGGATTAACAACACACACTACTATACATAAGATAACCAACAAGGACCTACTCTATAGCACAGGGAACTCTATTCAATATTTTGTGATAACTCACATGGGGAAAGAATCTGAAAATGAATATATGTATAACTGAATAACTGCTGTACATCTGAAACTAACATGACATTGTAAATCAACTATACTCCAATAAAATTAAAATAAATAAATAAACATAGGGATCCCTTCTTTCTAGATAAGGAAACTGAGTCACAGATATGGTAGATAATTTAGTTTAGATGAGAGAGCTGTATCCCTAGAGCTGTAACCCCAGAACCACTGGGGTTCTTCTGGGTGACTGACTCTCCATCCTATAAACTCAATAATGCTCACCTAAGAGTATAATAAGGCTTCCCTCATGGCTCAGATGGTAAAGAATCTCCTGGCAATGCAGGAGACCCAGGTTCGATCCCTGAATTCAGAAGATCATCTGGAAAAGGGAATGGCAACCCACTCCAATATTCTTGCCTGGAGAGTCCCATGGACAGAGGATCCTGGCAGGCTACAGTTCATGGAGTGGCAAAGAATTACACACAACTGAGCAACTAACACTTTCACTTTCAAGAGTGTGATATGTGTATAATATATCACCTCTCTTGGGTCATATGTTGGAGAAGCATAGTATTTACTGAAATAAGTCCCTCTCGTGGTGGGAATTTGAGTTACTGTGGAGGATTGACTGGGGAGGCAGAATTAGCTTTTAGGTTTCTTCACATCACACCTTAGACAGAGCCATTGACTTGTACACATAAAAGACACCATGACCTCAGTGAGATCAGTCTGTTCTGGACCAGTTACAAAATCTGTGTTTCTTCCCTGGTAGTGAAAATTGAGCTGATCTCAGGATTCTGAGACTGCTAAATTCAGTCAGAAACCTGAGATGGTACTATTGACCCGTTTTCTACCCATTTTCCACTGAGCAAAAACCTGTGGTGAGCATGTACTTTGTTAACAGTGAGGCCGCAAAGAGGATAAAAGGCCCTAAATGACAGAAATTAGGGACTTCATAGTCATTTGGGCCACAGATATCTCTGACAGGACTGTTACTTGATGAGAAATTGTGTGTACCACTGCCAAATAAAGTGTAATGCTATCACTGAAGAAACAGGTGTATTTTCCTTTGTTCTTTTTCCATGCTTGAGTTCATACTGCCCCAGTCAACAAGAACAGTTTCACAAGGCTGTTTGGCTGCTTTAAATGATAATTGCTGTTGTCTGTTTTCCCTGTAATTGTTTTATTGTCTGTCTTTTCTCTACCTTACTAGCAATAATCTGTTGTTTGTGTTTTGAAACGACATTAAACTATTAAAAGCTAAAACCCTGAAGAACTATATTTTTCTGTGAAAACTGACAATACAAATGAAACCTGGGAGCCTGGTCCCACCTGCAGTCTAACTGCATTATTTATTATTCTTTGAGGCAACAATTTCAGTTCTTCTCCTGCCTTAAGATGACCTTTCTCTAACAGCCTGCAAGTTACCAATCTTTTTACATTTATTCGACACCTCTAACCCTCTCCTTGAAATAAGAACCCCCAAATTTGCTTGCCCCAGAAGTTTTTTCTAAATCAGAAGCCCAAGGAAGTCTTTATTTTCTGTATTTTCCTAATAGAAAATAACCTTCTGAAAGCTAGGTATTACGTTTTGTACATTTCCAGTTCTCCCAACGTACCATGCAGCATCAGGCTAAATAGGAAGGGCTAGATGTAGTACCTGGAGAAGGCAATGGCACCCCACTCCAGTACTCTTGCCTGGAAAATCCCATGGATGGAGGAGCCTGGTAGGCTGCCATCTATGGGGTCACAAAGAGTCGGACACGACCGAAGCGACTTAGCAGCAGCAGCAGTGGCAGACGTGGTACTCAAATTAAGTCCCTCATTACAGTAGTCATCCAGAAAGGAAAATGGAAGTACATAGAAGAGTCAAAGTGAGGGTACAAACAGTTGATTTTCCTCCCTAGTCTGGTAACCCTGCTTATATAAACATACACCTATGCATATTATACATAATGCTGTAAATAGCTGTAAGGCCAGGACATGGTATATATTTTGTGCTGAACGTGTACTACATTTAGACTCTGTGTGTGTGTGTGTGCCTGTTTGTGTGCACACATGTGGACTGTGTCCTGCCAGCAGAGCCCACTTTCACCTTCCACATGGATGGCATAACTATCTCACTATCAGGGAGCACATCTGGCTTTAGCAGGGCCGTTTGAGTCACTGTGATGTGGGTAATATGAGCAATCTTGGGGCTACAACCAACTAAAGTGTGTGTCACTGGGAGGGCTGTTGAAAGACTTAATAAGAAGATAGGGATGCAGGCAATCATAGGGATGTAGGTCTGGGATGATAGTGAAGCTGGATAGATAGGTACAGCCAACCCAGAGAAAAGTAAGAATCAGATGATTTGGAAAATGGAACACTAAATAAGGGATGGAACAGAGTGTTCCATGTCTAAGACAGAGAATCTGTGAGTACCTCTATTCTGGCAACTTCATAGGCTGGCCCCTGCCCTCCCCTCAACAAATGACACCAGCGAGCTGTAGGATTGCCTTCATTTCATCACAATGGCCTTGGAAGTATTGACCCTTGAAGAGGAGGGGAGGAGCTTGAAAACTGAAATGAATCAAAAGCAATCAAAGAACTATATGGCCCTAAAGAGTGTGTGGATTTGCAGGAAAATTGTTTTGTAAACGATAATTACATTATTTGGAGTTAAAAGAACACAGCTGCATTTCATAAATGAAAGTATTTATCAGTTGAAGTTACCAACTCAGGTAGGCAGACTGGGCATGTAGAACTTGACAAGGATTAAACTAGTAAGTCCTGAAGTATATATTTTCTATGACTGAAAATAACTAGAAGATAAGATTGGCTCTTAGGAAGCTAGGGGAACCTGAGATCTCAAGGGTGTGAACTCCCTTCAACACACAGCTGTAGAGAAGGTCAACCTTTCCGATAGCACCTTCTCCACTCCTTTTTCTGGTAGAACTATCCCCTTCTTGGGGCTTCCTTGGGAGACCTGGTCTTTGTGATACCCACTGAGGGTACAAAGTTTCCCAGTGACATCCCTTTGGAGGACAGGGTCACAGGCTCCAAAATCTTGCATCTCTCATCCTTGTTCCCTCCCAGTTTCCTTTTCTAATCTTGCTGAGATACAAATGGCAGTTTGGCAAGGGGTATGGAAAAGGATTATTTTAGGCACCGAATTTTGCATGGGAAGTATATAGTCAAGACTAATGATGTACAGGTTCTAACCAAGTAGAACAAGTAACATAGAAAGACAAAGAGAACAAAGCTTTATTTTTCCAACTTGACAATTGCTTACTATTCTGTCCTAGCATCTAGGCAGCAGGCTTCTGCATAGCAAGGAAGACAATTATTTCTGGGCAAGTTTCTAGGCATGCCAGTCTCCTTCACCCAAGTATATTACTCCCATCGATCTGTCATAGCATCTGAAATTCTACCACTGAAATTGCCTTACTTTGGATTAAAGTACCATATCTCAAGTATTTTTTAATTGCAGTCCTGATGCAGCAGAGCAAGCCAAAGAAGCAAAAGCAACATATTCACAGAAGCAGCTTCAAGGAAAGCACAAGAGATGAATCCGCTTGTGTTTGCATGCATCCCAAGTTCACAATTTCAGCTGCCATTGATCTCCTCTCAGGACTGGAAGGGCTGGTCTTGGTCTTACGTGACCCTCTCTGTCAGCCATGGTAGAAGAGGAGGGAGCCACAAGTGCAGACAGACAGAGTAGAAGTATCACAGCCTCATGACTTAACTGGCTCTTCTCCTGGACAGAACAGGTCACTTCCTCTTCAGCAACCCAGACAACACTGGGTGTGGGTACCATGATCATGTTGCAAATTAATCTGTGATTCTCTTGCTAGGACTGTTCAGGCACACCTGTTTCAAGACTTTTGTATCAAAAATTTACTTTCTCTTAAACTCACGTTTATACCATACCTTTTCAAATCTAATTTTATTTCTTGTTTCTGGAGATTTCCTTTCTGGAAATTCTCTCATAATACTTTTTTTTTGTAATTTAGTGACTTCAAATGTACCTTCTCCTCTGCATTTCTATAACCTTAATTTTTATTCTTGCTTATGGTTCTCCAGTGAAGTTGTTAAATAGAATTTGAGTATTTACACATTAGAATCCTCTTTGTAACTCAGTGTATTTCCATTTCAGAAGTTTTTCCCCAGTGCTGCAGGCTATCTTTGGTATTTAGGATCTTGCTCACGTCTAAAGTAATTTGAATTAAGCTGATCATTTAGTTACCATGAGATTTGTGAAATGTAACAGCCATCCTCTATCCCATAAACTGAGAGCGCTGCTGAAGACTTGAGAAGTATTATCTAAGTGGTTGAAACTGCCTAGGGAGTTCAGGTGCCACAGAGCTCCCACCTAAAATGAAACAACCCCAACAGATGGCTCCATTGGGTTTGACCATTGGTTTAGTCCAAATCCCTGAATGTTTGGGAGTGATTGTGGATCTGGTTTTGGAGTTAGTAGCCCTCCCTGTGACTTGTGAGATTTATTTACATTCTCTCTACTTATGGGCTTCCCTGGTGGCTCAGACAGTAAAGAATCTGCTTGCAGTGCAGGAGACCTGGGTCAGAAATATCTCATGGAGAAAGCAATGGTTACCCACTCCAGTATGCTTGCCTGGAGAATTCCATGGACAGAGGGGGCCTGGCGGGCTGCAATCTATGTGGTCGCAAAGAGTAGGACACAATTTTTACTCTTCTCTATTTATAGTTGTTTTCCTAACATGGGTAATGTTTTCCAGTCACTGAAAATAAACCTTGGAGAAGTCGCACAATTATAAAAGAACTTACTGCTTATAGATTCATTTTGATATTTGGCAAAACTAATACAATTATGTAAAGTTTAAAAATAAAATTTAAAAAAAAAGAATTAATGGTACACATTATCTGCTACTGGTAGATATAATTCTTAATATTATCTTTTTTTAATATTGTCATTCAGAAAGCTTGTTGACAGAGAAGCCTACTCTATTTCTTTTATTTGGTCTCTTGCTAGGCCACCTTGTTACAGGACTCCAGAGGGTGCCTTCCTGTAGATGGTAATAATGTCCTTGCTGTTGATCAACACACTGCCTTGCTATAAGTCTCATGAGTTGCTTATGATTTTTCTCTGATTATTTTTCCCCCTATTGCTAGAGATGATATGACTTTAGCATAATTTTATAGACAGGGAATTTTTATAGAAAATAACTTTTTAGACAGATAATCTTTTGTACTTTGGAAAAAATAATCACATGGCATAGTTTCTTTTTTCCCTGTGTTGGTTGTCTTGTTTTCTTTCTCTATTCCTTTATAATTTTATCATAAATTTATATCATTATAGAGCTTTAAAATTCTATTTTTGTTTTCACTAGAAGCAGTAAGAAGCACAGATTTCCTTGTCTTCCATTCCTCACATCTTTCCTATTGCTCAATAAGGATTGATATGTCAGTAAATCTGGAAGACTTAGCAGTGGCCACAGGACTGGAAAAGATCAATTTTCATTCCAATACCAAAGAAGGGTAATGCCAAAGAATGTTCAAACTACCATACAGTTGCACTCATTTCACATGCTAGTAAGGTTATGCTCAAAATTCTTCAAGCTAGGCTTCAGCAGTATGTGAACCAAGAACTTTCAGATATACAAGCTGGATTTAGAAAAACCAGAAGAACCAGAGATCAAATTGTCAACATTTGTTGGATCATAGAAAAACCAAGGGAATTCCAGGAAAACATCTACTTCAGTTTCATTGACTATGCTAAAGCCTTTGATTGTGTGGATCACAACAAACTGTGGAAAATTTTAGAAAGAGAGATGGGAAAATCAGACCACCTTACTTGTCTCCTGAGAAACCCGTATGCCGCTCAAGAATCAACAGTTAGAATCAGATATGGAACAATGGACTGGTTCAAAATTGGGAAAGGAATATGACAAGACTGTATATTGTCACCCTGCTTATTTAACCTATATGCAGAGTACATGATGTGAAAGGCTGGGCTGGATAAATCACAAACTAGAATCAAGACTGCCAGGAGGAATACCAGCAACTTCAGATACGCAGATGACACCACTCTAATGGCAGAAGATGAAGACAAAGTAAAGCCGCCCCCAATGAGGGTGAAAGAGGAGAGTGAAAAAGCCGGTTTGAAACTCAACACTCAAAAAAAACTAAGATCATGGAATCCAGTCCCACCACTTTATGGCAAAGAGAAGGGGAAAAAGTGGAAGTAGTGTCAGATTTTATTTTCTTGGGCTCTGAAGTCACTGTGGACTGTAGCCATAAAATTAAAAGATGTTTGCTCCTTTGAAGGAAAGCTTTGACAAACCTAGACAGCATATTAAAAAAAGAAAGACATCACTTTCCCGACAAAGGTCTGAATCCTCAAAGCTATGGTTTTTCCAGTAGTCATGTATGGATGTGAACATGCATGCATGCTAAGTTGCTTCAGTTGTGTCTGACTCTTTGCAGCCCTATGGACTGTAGCTCGCCAGGCTCCTCTGTCTATGGGATTCTCCAGGCAAAAATACTGGAGTGAGTTGCCATTTAATGTTGGACCATAAAGAAGGCTGAATGCTGAAGAACTGATGCTTCTGAATTACAGTCCTGGAGAAGACTCCTGAGAGTCCGTTGGACTGCAAGGTGATCAAACCAGTCAATCCTGAAGGAAATCAACCCTGAATATTCATTGGAAGAACTGATGATGAAGCTGATGCTCCACTATTTGGCCACCTGTTGCAAAGAGCTGAAACATTGGAAAAGACCCTGATGCTGGGTAAGATTGAATGCAAAAGGAGAAGGGAGCAGCAGAAGATGAGACTGCCATAACAATGGCAATTGTTATGGCATAACAATTGGATATGCCATCCAATTGGCATAACATCACCAATGGACATGAATTTGAGTAAACTTCAGGAGAGTGTGATAGATGGGTAACTGTCCATGCTGCAGTCCATGGGGTCACAAAGAGTCAGACACAACTTAGTGACTTGAACAATGACAACAACATGATACAGACTCATAGACATAGAAAATAAACTTACGGTTTCCAAACGGGAAACAGAAGGGAGGTTTGAGCAGTGTAGGATTAACAGATGCAAACTGCCTTATGTAAGACAGATAAGCGACACGAATTTACCATACAGCACAGAGATAGAGCTCTTTTTAAAATCTTATAATAACCTATAATGGAAAATAATCAATATGTATATATAAAACTGAATGGCTTTGCCATACACCTGAAACTAACAAAATATTGTAAATCAACTATATTTTGATTAAAAATATTTATATGATAAAAAAGAATTGCTTATTTCTAGAATTTTCTATTTAATACTCTTGGCCCAAGATTGACTGCAGGTAGCTGAAAATAAGGAAAGTATAACAGTGAATAAGGGGGACTACTGTAATCAGAAAATACCTCCTTCAAGATTAGTCATTATTCAATCGCATATATGGTAGCAATGCACAGTCTTAGCAAGACCAGGGAAGATAAGCCCACTAGATGTTTCTAAAATGGTGACGATTTTGTGTGTGTGGGTGGGTGTTTGGAGAGAAGAAGTTTAAGTAGTCACATTCTTGATTTTTGTCAGAATGTAAGACATTAAGTAAGGAGGTCTCCCCTTTGTGGCTTACACAGCATAGTCTAAAAGGCTGAATAAAATATAGTCTGTAACATGGTGAAGAATTTGAGCCAGAGATCAGAGGCATCATTTCATGGAGGAACTTGATGTTAATTGAAGGTGACAAAGTATGAAAAGCCTAAGGGACTGACGCCCTTTACTGGCTAGGAGAGGGGCAATTTGTGTAGGTGTGAATACACCATAAATAACTGCATGTCTGTTATCCAGCTGAATTAATTTGCATTTAAAACTCTAAGAGGTGGTCAAAACTGCCTCTGGGAAATTGAATGTCAGTATTGAAACTTACAACGTGTTCTGTACTTTGGGAAATAGAATATCCTTAAGCATGAAGATCCTTGAAGAAAACAGGTCTCCTTACCACTTACCCCAGAGAAAATCAGTACAGTGAACTTCTTTTTGCTTGTTCACAGTATACACATCAGGAAAAGTCTCACCAGCTCTCCAATTTTCAGCCCCTAACTCTTACTCCTCCTGAGCTTCCCTGGCTCAATGGTAAAGAATCCACCTGCCAATGCAGAAGATGTGGGTTCAATTCCTGGCTTGGAAAGATCCCCTGGAGAAGGAAATGCCAACCCACTCCAGTATTCTTGCCTAGGAAATCCCGTAGACAGAGGAGCCTGGCAGGCTACAGTCCATGAAGCGGCAAAAGAGTCAGACTCGACTGAGCAACTAAACAACAGCAACAATCCCTTACTTCGACTCTGGTGTGGAATGTAGGAGACCTGCCTGCATTTGTCTGTCTTTTTCTGAAAGAAACAGGGGATGGAGGCTGGGAGCCAGTTGTTTGGAAGCATAGAACACATATGTTCCTTCAGAAAGAGTCAGCTTGGTTCCCACATTGCCTCTGAGATCCATCACTCCCTTTCTTCGTCCTCTTTCCCGTGCCTGGTTCATGTTCATGACACCGGCTGAATTGTCCCCTCAACACTAATTTTGGTTGATTGTGCTACTTCAACTTCTTGGATGGAGCTCCTTTCTGCACCTGTCCAGACAGGTGACTGGTACTATAGAATCCTGTCTTGGTTTGACCAGGTGTCTCCCCTCAATAACTAAGATCTGCCACACAAAACAGAAGCCAGCTACTCCATATCTGGCCCCTGACCACAGACACTGTCAGATTTTCCTGCCATATCTCACCTGCCCAACTGATTGTTCATGAGAGAGATACTGACTTTCAGAATAAGGACTGAGCTTTCATTCTGTCTTGAGTTGCATTTTCCAGGCTCAGATTCCAGTGACAGTGACCAAATGACCTATTATATCTGGAGCCTGAGTCACTCAAGGTGTGCTATATGTTCATATTTATAGAAAAGTCAAAATATCTCCTCAAATCTTAGGATCTGCCTGAATCCCTATTCCAGACTCTAATGTATGGAAGCATGAATACTCACCCCTACCTGTGACTTCTGTCCTTAGTTTATAATTCTAGTGGTATTCTCTTACAGGCCTTGGTTTTAAGATGATTCTGACGGCTATTTCAGCTTCCTGGGACATCTACCTCCTTAATAACTTATTTAAGCGACCCTTTTCATGCAATGCTCTCTGCCTGCCATGTAGTTAGAATTTCCTCATGTTTTTGTGTTGCTTAAGCTTCTGGCTTGAGGCTTAACCTATTTTAATCAATATTTCATGGCATGGCTTCATGCTAGTACCTTCTCTATACACTCTTTCTTTATATTCATGCTGATGCCTTGAACCCCAGTCTCTGCTTCACTTCCCATTCTTAAATTAAAAACATATATTTCCTATGCCGAGAGTGATTGATTTCCTGGCTGTGGCCACATCTAGATTCTTGAAACCACTTTTGTTCTCTTCTACTTACTGTCCAGTGCGGGGAGCCTGTGAGGCATTCTGCTCATGACAAAGGTCATGAGGAAGGAGGCTCGGCATACGCAAAGGCGGGATCGAGCCTCAGGAGTCCGCCCGGATATTCTCGAGCATTTTCCCCCAAAAAACCAGAGTCTGCCTACTTTATTGCTTTGTGCTCTCACCTCTGACTTTACTGGGGGCTGTCCCCTACCACCATCTCACTCTCTCTGTCAAAGAGTTAACTTACAGCTCCAAGTAATAAAGTTCCTGGGCAATTAGGAGTGTTTAAATCCAAACCCCTCTGATGGCTCTCTAACTCGCCTGACAAGTTTACCCGGACTCCTGCAGCTATGCATACGATTGTTTACAGTCTCCCAGCCTCGAGAGGCATGGGAAGCTTAAGATATTCAAATAGCTTAGAGCCTCTCAGAGAGTTAGAAACTGTCAGAATAAACTAGTAAAGGATTTCATTGATGAGTCAATGTTTGTTGCCAAGTTTTCACATCCCCTGAATTGTATCCTTGAATATGTATTAATTAATAGTGGGTATGTAGAAAAAATAAGTAGTGGCCTTGGTGTTAGTAACTTTAGACCCTTAAGGTAATAAATTCTTTCCTTTGTTGTAAACCCATTACACATCCGCCCTATAGGAATGCAATTTTATCTTCGGAAGATGGCGCAAAACCTTAAAATAATTACTCTTAGAGAAAGTAAGTCTTTGTTGATAAGTCCTTGTCAAGAGTCATAAAATGTTAGTAGGCCTTCTGGCCAGAAGATGATGTAAATCACCTAAACCATTTGTATACGATAAATTTGCAGGAAAGAAACCCTGGTTTTTGATAAGAATCAAAGACTGCTGACTTTGCATCCCCTATTATCCTCTATGTGTAACTTAGGGTATAAAAGCCCCTGTTAAAAATAAAGCTACGGGCCTTGCTCACCAACACTTGGTCTCCCCATGTCATTCTTTCTTTTAACTTCCAGCTGAGTCTCCATCTGGAGCGTGGAACCCACCATGCTTACTAATTATGCCTGGGCTTCTAAGACCCACTCGAGAAGGTGTCTAGGGTGAGGCATCTTCCGCTATTCGAGAGGGCGCCTGCGGCCTATGTAAGTGGTGCAAACTTCTTGTCTTGAAGTTTTATTGGTCTCCCGCGTAAACCAAGCTACTCAGCTTCTTTTCTCCACTGAATTTTCCTACTGAGCTATCCTCATTCTATTACTCTTTATATCTTTGATAAATAAATAAATAGTCGCCAACGCCGTCTCCCCTTCGAATACCCTGAATCAGCCGGGGCTGGTCCCCGGCAGTCCAGGGATGCTGTATTGTATCCCTAGTACTGATGATAATCATTCTGATTATCAGTAAAGAAAGAATGAAGGAGGGCTAAAAACAGGACAAAAGAAACTCACAAAGCATCCACCTACTAGAAGTAGAGCTAAGCCTCATAGAACCAGAAAAGTGATGAGATAATATTTTTCTCTTAGGGTGACCACACAGTTCATCATTTCCCCTTCACTCCATGTCTGCAACATTTTTGTTTTTTCTGGACTAGCTTTCTCCACAAGCCTGTTAGTGTTGCCCTTCATCACTTTTGTCTACCATAGATTGGCCTATGGATTGGTTCCCACCAGAAGACGTGTCCGACTCCTGATCCAATCAGGAATGCTCAAAGCAAGGGCTCCTGTGGCAGTTCACGACTTCCCAAGCTCATCACTTCAGCAGAGGAAACAAAGATAACTTTCAGAGAAAAAGGCAGACACTCAGCATATTCCCCCAAGCATGTCTAACACAATTAACTCTAAAAATTTGGGTAAAAATTTGTCAATTCACTGGCCATGCACGCATAGGTCAATAATATTTTAAAAAGCGAACTAAGCACTACAAAGTAACAGACTAGTATTAAATATTCAGAGACAACTGATTGAACCTAATCAGGTGCAAGAGGTTGCAGAGAAATATATGCTAAAGGATGGTAAGATATTAACGAAACTTAAAGAGCGTGGAAAGTGTGGATAAACTTGATCTGCCAACTCAATTAATACTAAAAATATACTGTAGGAATATAAAACGGCAAGTAAGATGCTTTGAGCTTTTTTTCTTTTTTTTTGCAAAAAATATTTCTAACTGCTGAAAAGTGTTTCCAGAATTCTGTACTCTTCTACAAAAAATGTTATTAAGAAACTAATTAGAGAATTATAATTATCATTGATTAAGACTCCTTTATTGAAAAAAGCAGAAAAGCATATTGGATATGATTATGTAGAAAAGATTAATAGAACCAGACATGGGCAAGCAGATCAGGAGAAGGGCAGCCAGTAATAAGACATTGATTTTCACAACCTCTTGTGTCCTCCAGGGACAGGAGCAAGTCTGTTCTATATCCCGAGTACTGTCTCTAAGAAGGGGGAGTTTCTCTAGGGTCTGTCAGTGATGCTGTGCAGCCATGACACAGGGCAAGTAGGGGGTTCCAGGCAGGATTGATGTCTGCTACCAGACAGGCAGACCAGAAAGGCAGGAACATACGGGACTTTGTTCACACAGGAAGCAGTCAGAGCAGAGATGTCAGCTGAGTTTAGAATCCTAGCCCTAGCATTTCTAAGGCTGAACTAGGCGCATTGCTTCATCTCTAATTTTGTTTCCTTCAGCATAATAAGTGGGATAGTAATGATATTTCATAGGATAATTATTCATAAGATATATATACAGTGTCTAGCACTGTGACTGAGAGAATGGAATTGCAGTAAATATAGTATTATTACTCAAAATGAATGAAAGAAACAGGCAGAAAATGGGATCTGGGGCAGAACATGGCATACAGTTAGGCAGGCGAAAGTGACTGTCTTCCTGGTCTATGTTGATAAAGCTTGGTAGGTACACACTTTTTTTTTCTTATATAACATGAGGCAATGAAATACAAGTATTTGGAGCCAGTTAACTGAAACAGAAAGAGAACTAGGTCGTTTGGGGAGACATCAACAATTTTACAGTTGGCAAAAAAGTGCTACAATTTTCTGTTTCTTAAGTGATCTTAAAGTTCACTTTCTTGGTCCTTGTTTAAAGGGTCTCAGAGACTCCTTTAAATCTCCTTTTTCCCTTTCAACAGAAATGTAATGATCACTGATTTTTGTCCCTTCTTCCCCAATCTTTCCAAGAGTCATTTACATTCTTCAGGATCAAAGCTCAAGGGTATATTTGAAGCATCTCATAAGCAGACTCTATTGCCACTTCCCCTGGACTGACTTCTCTCTCTGCATTATTTTTCCTCTACCATGAATTCAAAATGTTAGTGCCACGACTCTTTTCTTTGTATTTTATTTTCACTATTTCACTCAAATTTCTCCACTGCTGTTACATTGCTCTTGGTATCAGATTTCAGTTTCTTTTAAAGAATCAAAATGCCTGAGCCTTTGGGAGTATTTACTGTCTTGATGAAATTATAAGAAAAAATCACTGAAATGTAAATTGTAGATATCACGACAGTTTACCTTCCCCTCCAAAGTAATTAAACCTGTATCACCCAAGAATGTTATCCCACATTACTAGAATACAATTATCACACTTAAGGAACTTGACATTGTTAAATCACTTTCTAATATGCATCCCATATTCAAATTTCTTATTTGTCCCTAAAATAGTCTTCATATTTATTTCCTGTTTGTTTGTTTTATGCTCTGATGCAATTATATATCACTCATTGCCTTTGGTTGTCTTGGCATGAACACATTTAAAAACTTATAGGGTGATTCTGAACATCTTTTCTCTTCCCTTCCTGTTAAAAGCCAGGGAGGTAGAAAGCTACTCTACTTACTCAAAAGTGTGGCCCTTAAAATTATGCTTTATAAATTCTATAAATTTATAACAAGAATAGTGTGCAGTAAATTTTCTTAAAATTAGTAATGCTTCTAGATGGATTTGATTATTGTGAGAACTTCAAGGCCCAAGAATCCTTTGGAGAGAAGGTTTTTGAATTAATAAGTCCTTGTGAGGCATTCAAGCTGTGCCAGGTTAGAAAAGGGTAAGTAGATTTCTGCCATCAGAGGGGCTGATCCTCTCTTAAGAGCTGTATATTTTGCTAAGAACAAGAATTGCTTAGGATTTAGTACCCACCCAAGGAGGAGAAGGGGATGACAGAGGATGAGATGGCTGGATGGCTTCACCAACTCTATGGTCATGAGTTTGAGTAAACTTCAGGAGTTGGTGATGGACAGGGAGGCCTGGTGTGCTGCGATCCATGGGGTCTCAAAGAGTCAGACACAACTGAGTGACTGAACTGACTGACTGAAGGTTATACAATTGCCAAATAAGCCTCTAAGATAAACTAGTTTTTTCAGTCAAATATGATGGCCTGACCGATGAACAGAACCACAACTCATTAGTATGATCAGTGAGGAGTGAGTGATTGTTGTTCAGTTGTGTCTGACTCTCTGAGGCCCCATGGGCTACTAGGGGTAGTAGGAACATACTAGGCTCCCTGGTCCATGGAATTATCCAGGCAAGAATACTGAAGTGGGTTGCCATTTCCTTCTCAATTAGTATGATCAGCAAAGTTGTAATTATAAAATGATAAATGCAAATGTATTTTTTAAATGCAAAAAAGCAAAGTGGCTGTCTGAGGAGGCCTTACAAATAGCTGTGAAAGGAAAGAAGTGAAAAGCAAAGGAGAAAAGGAAAGATATTCCCATTTGAATACAGAGTTCCAAAGAATTGCAAGGAGAGATAAGATAGCCTTCCTCATTTTTTTAAGGAATCTCCACACTGTTCTCCATAGTGGCTGTACTAGTTTGCATTCCCACCAACAGTGTAAGAGAGTTCCCTTTTCTCCACACCCTCTCCAGCATTTATTGCTTGTAGACTTTAGGATCGCAGTCATTCTGACTGGCGTGAAATGGTACCTCATAGTGGTTTTGATTTGCATTTCTCTGATAATGAGTGATGTTGAGCATCTTTTCATGTGTTTGTTAGCCATCTGTATGTCTTCTTTGGAGAAATGTCTATTTAGTTCTTTGGCCCATTTTTTGATTGGGTCATTTATTTTTTTGGAGTTGAGCTGTAGGAGTTGCTTGTATATTTTTGAGATTAGTTGTTTGTCAGTTGCTTCATTTGCTATTATTTTCTCCCATTTTGAAGGCTGCCTTTTCACCTTGCTAATAGTTTCCTTTGTTGTGCAGAAGCTTTTAAGTTTAATTAGGTCCCATTTGTTTATTTTTGCTTTTATTTCCAATATTCTGGGAGGTGGGTCATAGAAGATCCTGCTGTGATGTATGTCGGAGAGTGCTTTGCCTAAAACTGGAAATAGAACTGCCTTATGATCCAGCAATCCCACTGCTGGGCATACACACTGAGGAAACCAGAAAGGAAAGAGACACGTGTACCCCAATGTTCATCGCAGCACTGTTTATAATAGCCAGGACATGGAAGCAACCTAGATGCCCATCAGCAAATGAATGGATAAGAAAGCTGTGGTACATATACACAATGGAGTATTACTCAGCCATTAAAAAGAACACATTTGAATCAGTTCTAATGAGGTGGATGAAACTGGAACCTATTATACAGAGTGAAGTAAGCCAGAAAGAAAAACACCAATACAGTATACTAACACATATATATGGAATTTAGAAAGATGGTAACAATAACCCTGTGTACGAGACAGCAAAAGAGACACTGATGTATAGATCAGTCTTATGGACTCTGTGGGAGAGGGAGAGGGTGGGGAGATTTGGGAGAATGGCATTGAAACATGTATAATATCATGTATGAAACAAGTCGCCAGTGCAGGTTTGATGCACGATACTGGATGCTTGGGGCTGGTGCACTGGGATGACCCAGAGGGAGGGTACAGGGAGGGAGGAGGGAGGAGGGTTCAGGATGGGGAGCACAGGTATACCTGTGGCGGATTCATTTCGATGTTTGGCAAAACTAATACAATATTGTAAAGTGTAAAAATGAAATAAAATTTAAATTAAAAAAAAAAAAGATAGCCTTCCTCAGTGATCAATGCAAAGAAATAGAGGAAAACAACAGAATGGGAAAAACTAGAGATCTCTTAGAGAAAATTAGAGATACCAAGGGAACATTTCATGCAAAGATGGGCTTGATAAAGGACAGAAATGGGATGGACCTAACAGGAGCAGAAGATATTAAGAAGAGGTGACAAGAATACACAGAAGAACCTTACAAAAAAGATGTTCATGACCCAGATAATCACAATGGTGCGATCACTCACCTAGAGCCAGACATCATGAAATCTGGTCAAGTGGGCCTTGAAAGCATCACTACGAACAAAGTTAGTGGAGGTGATGGAATTCCAGTTGAGCTATTCCAAATCCTGAAAGATGATGCTGTGAAAGTGTTGCACTCAATATGCCAGCAGATTTGGAAAACTCAGCAGCGGCCACAGGACTGGAAAAGGTCAGTTTTCATTCTAATCCCAAAGAAAGGTAATGCCAAAGAATGCTTGAACTACTGCACAATTGCACTTATTTCACATGCTAGTAAAGTAATGCTCAAAATTCTCCAAGTCAGGCTTCAGCAATACGCGAACCGTGAACTTCCAGATGTTCAAGCTGGTTTTAGAAAAGGCAGAGGAACCAGAGATCACATTGCCAACATCCACTGGATCATGGAAAAAGCAAGAGTTCCAGAAAAACATCTATTTCTGCTTTATTGACTATGCTAAAGCCTTTGACTGTGTGCATCACAATAAACTGTGGAAAACTCTGAAAGAGATGGGAATACCAGACCACCTGACCTGCCTCTTGAGAAACCTATATGCAGGTCAGGAAGCAACAGTTAGAACGGGACATGGAACAACAGACTGGTTCAAAATAGGAAAAGGAGTACATCAAGGCTGTATACTGTCACCCTGCTTATTTAACTTATATGCAAAGTACATCATGAGAAACACTGGGCTGGAAGAAGCACAAGCTGGAATCAGGATTGCTGGGAGAAATATCAATAACCTCAGAAATACAGATGGCACCACCCTTATGGCAGAAAGTGAAGAGGAACTAAAAAGCCTCTTGATGAAAGTGAAAGAGGAGAGTGAAAAATTTTGCTTAAAGTTCAACATTCAGAAAACTAAGATCATGGCATCTGGTCCCATCACTGCATGGGAAATAGATGGGGAAACAGGGAAACAATGTCAGACTTTATTTTTGGGGGCTCCAAAATCACTGCAGATGGTGATTGCAGCCATGAAATTAAAAGACGCTTACTCCTTGGAAGGAAAGTTATGACCAACTTAGATAGCACATTAAAAAGTAGAGACATTACTTTGCCAACAAAGGTCCATCTAGTCAAGGCTATGGTTTTTCCAGTGGTCATGTATGAATGTGAGAGTTGGACTGTGAAGAAAGCTGAGTGCTGAAGAATTGATGCTTTTGAACTGTGGTGTTGGAGAAGACTCTTGCGAGTCCCTTGAACTGCAAGGAGATCCAACCAGTCCATCCTAAAGGAAATCAGTACTGAGCGTTCATTGGAAGGACTGCTGCTGAGGCTGAAACTCCAATACTTTGGCCACCACATATGAAGAGTTGCCTCATTGGAAAAGACCCTGATGTTGGGAGGAATTGGGGGCAGGAGGAGAAGGGGACAACAGTCGATGAGATGGCTGGATGGCATTATCGACTCGATGCACATGAGTTTGGATGAACTCCGGGAGCTGGTGATGGACAGGCGTGCTGCGATTCACGGGGTTGCAAAGAATCAGACACGGCTGAGTTACTGAACTGAACTGAACTGAACTGAATGTATACTATAAAGTGAATTGTTAATAATTGCTTATAGTACCCCTGTTTCTATCTACTCTGAAGTATCTTTTTTAGTCTTTTAAAGAATATTATCATTGTTCCAGTCTTCTCATAACTGTAGATTATAATTGGAAATTTTTCTTCATGATTATTTTAAGGGCTACAAAAGACACTCTGGAAAACCTAACATTGCTTCAGGGCTTAATATTCAAAATCATTGCAAATGTGATTGACACTGGACAATAGAAAGCCAAAGAGAAGTTATTATTCAAATATTTTATTAATTAAGACTTAGTTGATTGACTGTTTCTAAAATGAAGCACTTTCAAGAACAGTTCTAGGAGCTAGGAGCTGTCACTTTTTCTACATCATCCTCTGATATAAAGTGTTAAGGTTATTTAAAATGCAGAAGCATTACCACTTTTTGCTTTTTTTATCTTGACTTGGCCCTCCCTTTAGAATTTTTTTTTTTGCACTAAAGATTTTATCTTGGTTTCTTTCATTTCCAGGGTAGCCTTCCTAGAATGAATAGAAGAATAAGGTAACGCTGATTGATTTGGCTTGATACCAACAGAGAGGTTTGAGCTTTTTGATTGTTAGAGTGAGATTTCCTGAAATTGACAATGTAGATCGTGTTCCCTTCCTTCCACCTACAGCACACAGAGACTACAGAAGAAACAAAAGGCAAGAACATGCTATCCCCTTGTGCTTTGAGTTGAAGTAATTTCAGCTTAACTTGAGAACATATCAGAAAATGATGACCATGTGGTTCAGTCTTACAAGGTCAATTTGTGATTTCTTTCTGCACTACCTTCTTTCTTTCTTTCACTACCTTCCTCTCATTTTCTACATTTTCCTTGCTCCTCCTCCTTCAGTATTGCCAAAAATCTTCAAGTAATTTTTCTGGGAAATACACAGTAGAGAAAATGTTTGAGGAACCTCAGGACAAGTTTTCCTGGGAGTGGGAATGCTTTTGATTTTACTTCAAGATTTTGGGGAGAAAGCTAATAGTGATATTATTGAAAGTATCATGCAATATTACAGCAACTGAATATATGTTAATACAGTACAAAATTCAAGTATTTTTTTTAAAAGAAAACAAAAAGACTATAGATTGTTTTGCTTACAATAGAACTATACTTTGCCATTGGGATTCTATGATATAAAAACTTGCAAACCAAAGTAATATGAGCTCCAGGTCCAAAAGGTTTGTTCTAAATTCCTATATCATAGTTTGGATTCCCTAGTAAGTAAATTCCGAGATGGAGTGGCTTTGTCTTGCCACATCTCAACTCCAGCCAGACCCCTAGAACCAGGGAACTGAGTGAAGTTACTGAGCGAATAAGGCTGCATCTTCCCAGATTGTTCATGATACAGGTTCTCTGAGAAGAGTTGTAAATGGGAGGAAGTGACTGACACCTCTGAAATTAACATAGAGTTTCCCAAAATAACTGCTTTGGAGAAGCAGACATTCATTTAGATATAAAAATTCTGATGTTTATTAAAGTTCAGTTTTTACAATTAGTATCTCCTTTTAATATTTCTCTGGAATGGCAGTGAAGTTGGAGTGATACCTTTTTACAAAGGCAAGGAAAATTTCCTTTCCATTTTGAGCCCTTAAATAGCTTTCCAGTTGCTCAACACTGGTAAGGGCATGCCCCAGTGAGGCTGTGATGATTTTTCTTTTTAGTGTATTTGGAAGACATTGAGTTGATGCTGTGGGTTTGAAATGTTCTTTTCCATCATGACTATCCAAATAGCAACCAAACAGACTCATAAGTCAACACAAACTATCCAGCCTAATGTTCTAGATTCTAGATATCGTTAAAGAGTAAGCATTTCCTTCTTCTCACCATTATAGATCAATCAAAATGAAAAAGTATAAGATGCACCTGAATGCACAAATGAGTCATGTTTAGCTCAATGTGGATCTCTGCCCTGGCCTAGCCATATCTCAACTGTTTGTGTTGAGTGTTCAGCTAGCTGTGCATCATGCCATCTTTTTTGTTTTTTGGAATCAGAGACTGGGCATCTTAGTGCATCATGTTTTTCTGCTCCTGCCCTGAGACTGCAAGTCTCTATGGTTTTACAACTCTCTGGGCAATACCCCCACGGTCCTTGCTGGTACAGAGTAACACATTCCATTGCCGGCTCTGAGTTTTCAGCCCATCACTGTATTCTCTCCAGCACAATGAGGCCTTGTCAGTTTTATTACATTCAGTCTTGTAAACCAACGATCAGGCTCAATATCAATTCTTTCCTTATTTACAGACAAATTCCCTTGGATCATCCAACTCTCAAGTGATGTTCCCATTGTTCTTGCCAAAGAGGGCTCCATGACCCAGTCTTTTCATTTAGGGCCACTTTATTTGATTTTCTATCCTCCTGGAATGAAACTTAAATTATCATCATCCTTTTGTGGATTGTTTCCTATTTGTCAGCCACTTTGAGGCCAGTATTCTGTTTACTCCTGCTTCTCACCCTGCATTTCACTGTTAGGCTGAGGTAAGGCACCAGCTTTACTTAACTGTGTAAGCTAATACTGTCATTAAATGAAATTTTAACTTATTCTGTAAGTACTCAACAGTTATTATAATTTGGAGCACAATAAAACTATATTGTATTTTTTGTTTGATTGTTTCAGGACCCATAGTAAAAGACCACTATATTCTCTCATCATCTCTCATTCTACTAGCATGGAGTGTGAACTTGGCTGGGGAAATTTGCAGCCTCAAATGCTTAAGTGTCCACATCCGAAGTAAGATAACAAGGTAACTATTTACTGAGAATCCTGGAAATGTTGGATTTTTGGTATCATCCTTTTCTTTCCCACTCCACTGAGGCAGGAAGAAAATCAATAAAAATATCAGAATTGTCTTTAAATCCATGAAAGAGGTAATACATTCATTACAAAAATGTAAAAATGACATCTTTAAAAGAGTAGAACTAAAAACAATAATTACCAACATTATACATCCATTCATAAGTGTCATTCCTGCTACCACCACTGGGGCCATTTAATGAACTCGTACACTAGATGCTTTAAGCTCATCCCCTTATCAAGCCCTTCAAGGGAAAAATTATTTTACTCATTATATATGGAAATGAAGTCAAGGCTCAGAGAAATTCAATAACTTGTCAGTGATCACATAGCTAGTAAGTGACTGAACTCAATTTTAAATGCAGATCTGTTTGATTTTTCAAATCTATGCTTTAGCTACTGCACCAAGATGACTCTCATCAGCTATCAACTTGTTCAAAGATTGCATCTGCCAGGCTTTATATGCACAAGTAAAATGAAATGGAACAAATTTTCTGGTAAATTGGAAAGCTGATTTCAACCTAGATCCTGATTTCCTTTATCAGTTTTATTTTTCCTTTTCTGTTTGTGCAGATGCTGGCAGTGTCTCTGCATATAACCAGCCAAATCAACCAGCAGGCCCCTTCGGTGGATTGAATACATCACTCAGGCCAGTCATGACTGCTCAAGTGGTTCTCTGTAGCCAAGTAGCCCTGAGAATTATGAGCTGCCGCAGAAAACTGGGAGAGCTACTCCAATCTGACCAAGATCAATTCACCTTTTGCCTTTTAGACCTGCTTCTTATCCTATTGAGTCTAAAGATGAATAAATTTTATTCTTAGCTTATTCTTTTCAATTGTTCACTCACTGTATTAACTCACCTGGCCTAGCCTCTGGGATGAAGCCAAGTTTAGAAAATGACCTTGGCAGTAGACCAAGATTGCCCTGAGCCTTTCCATGTGGAGAATGCCATTTGTCTTTTCTTACCCAGAGTTCCTGATTTCTGATATTTCTTTCCAAGAAGCAAGTAGATGAGTAGACCAAGTTAAGACAGTGTAGATAGCAAAGATGCTGCTATTACCTAACACCAGTTTGATCAGCAGAAGTCATAGAAGGTCCCTTTCTCTTTTTGAATGAGAGATTTCAAATGTTGTAGTCCACCCGCTCACTGCACCCTCCTTGTTCTACATTACAAACTCCTCCCCAAACTTCTCCAGACTTTCCTCCAGGAGGAGCTCACTAAGAATTGCTCTTGGCTATGTTCCATGTAATTTTCTTCTTTTTAACCTATCACATAAGGTGAGGTTTCAAATGTGAGTGGAGAGAGTATGGTGCTGTTTGATCTCTTATTTGGTCTGCTTTCTGCTATGCTGTTAGCTATTTTCACTCTTATGGTTAAAAGAATGCAAACTGTTCCACTCTCCTGCCTTTGCTATTCTTGTTTGCCTCTATTTCTTCTCAAGATCTAGCGTGCCCACACTCTGCCATATTTACACATTTAACTCCTTTTCTTTCCACTAGCATACTTTGATTCTTTTCTCTTCATTCTATGTTAGATTCTCCCTTGAATCAATATTTTCGACTCAAGAGAAACTGGTTTCAAAGCCCAGTTTCTCAGTTCAGAAAGGAAGTTTAATTATCACTGACAAGCTCATTCCTCCATGCAGCATCTGTTATGTAACTAGAGAAGATTTGGCCCATGAATTTAGGCTAATCAAAATGGATAGCTTATCTATGCAATCTCTTCATGTTTTCAGAAATTACTGAATACCAAAATGGTTCTGGATAGCTCAGTGGAAAGAATACCTAAAATTACTGCTTAATGATGGAGAGAGTGTTTTAGTTTTTTGTTCTGTTTTGCTTTTGATTTTTAAGTTCTGTTTCTGTTTCTTTCTTCTTCTTCTTTTTTTTTTTTTTTGGCTGTACCACATGGCATATTGGATTTTGACTAGGGTCGAGTTCCCTGATCAGGGATTGAACCAATGCCTCCTGCGTTGAGACTGTGGAGTCTTAACCACTGGACCACTAAGGAAGTCCCAGAGAGTAGTTTAGTTCTGTATGAGCCACCACAGTTTAAGGCTATACTTTAATTTTCACTGGCTGGTTTCTAAACTGTGGTGGCTCTACCATAAGCAGGTCCTGAGAAAAGGATTTGCGTGAAAATGATTTCTGTAAGACATGAAGCACTACCTGGGCTAGGAGATGTGAGCCAAGAAAGGATATATTATCACTGTAGATGGGGGCTCAATGCCTGATGCAGGACTCTGAGATGCTGTGTAGAATATTCCTTGGAGTTGTTATGCGTCCAGGAAACTAGAATATTTCTGCTAGCTCCCATACATCATTGATTGAGAGTTTCTCCTGGGTAGACATTTTGGATCTGCCCTAGGAAAGAGATAAACTATGGTTCCTATGGCCATAGAAAGCTATAAATAAAATGATTGTGAATAATTGCAGTAAGAACCATTAGCATGTGTTGGAATGATGAATGTTGAGGGAATATGGAGGTATATGAAAATTATCTGCTATAAATGGGAAATGAACAGTAGTGGGAATGGGGGGTGAGGCAGATAAGCTAAAATGGATCAGTAAAATGCATTTTGAATCTTCTGGTATTTCTCTCAGCTTATGTTGTTGCTGCTGTTCAGTCTCTAAGTCATGTCTGACTCTTCATGACCCCATGGATTGCAGCACGCCAGGCTCCTCTGTCCTCCACTATCTCCTGGAGTTTGCTCAAATTCATGTTCATTGAGTCAGTGATGCTATCTAACCATCTCATCCTCCACCACCCCATTCTCTGTGCTTAATGGTGTTCAGTGAACAGAACTAGCTTATTTTAGAGATTGAGATTCTGTGGGCTTCCTATGGAAGTTTTTGAGGATGTTCCCCAAACATTCATAGCAAACTTTTGGCAAGAATATTATGCAAAGTTTCTTGTTTAAGAGACATCTTATATCTGGGTAGGGAAAGGTCATAAGGGGTGTGGTTGGGAGCAGAGAGAGGGATATTTACAGAGAGTGACAGTGACAAGTGAACATTACTGAGTATTTTAGTAACATCAGATCATATATACCTGAATAAAGATTAACAATAAAATGTTAAATGCCTGTAAAATTGAATACAGATTAATATTTAAAGAAATAAGTTGGGATGGTTAATATCTCAAAACATTATTTTTGCTATCAATATGGGAATTTGAAGGAATCAAGAATTAGGAGAGAGAGAGGTCAAGAAATGGTGGCTACATAAATCTGAATGTTCCAATACATTCTGTACAAGCTGTGCAAATCAACAAAAGTAAAATGTCAACCTACAGAAATCCCATTCTTCAGAATGACTATGCGTGCTCATTCATGTGGGTTCAGTTGTGTTCGACTCTTTGTGACCTCATGGACTGTAGCCCACCAGGTTCCTCTGTCTGTGGATTTTCCAGGCAAGAATACTGAAGTGAGTTGCCGTTTCCTACTCCATGGGCTCTTCCCGACTCAGGGATCAAACCCACATCTCCTGCATTGGCAGGCAGATTCTTTACCACTCAGACAACTGGGAAGACCCTCAGAATGACTATAAGTACGAGTAAACTATACTGCCCAATTTACCTGCAAGTAGAAAAATGAAAACCAGGTTCCATTTTCAGTTTTCAGAGAAACCTCCATACTGTTTCTCATGGTGGCTGTACCAATTCACATTCCCACAACAGTGTTCAAAGGTTCCCTTCTCTTCACATCCTCCAGTATATATATATGTATATATGTATACACACACACACATATATTTTGTCTATGACCCAGTGATTCTACTCCTGGGTATATATCCAAAAAAAGCAAAAACACTAATTCGAAAAAGATATATTCACCCCAATGTTCATAGCGACATAATTTACAATTGCCAAGACACAAAAGCAATCTAAATTTCCATCAATAGATGAATGGTAAAGAGGATGTGGTATATACAGTGGATTACTACTCAGACAAAGAAACTTTGTCATTTGCAGCAACATGGATGGACTTGGAAGGAATTATGTTAAGTGAAATAAGTCAACAGAAAAAAAAATACTGTATGATATCATTTATATGTGGAATCTAAGCAATACAACAAACTAGTGAACAAAACAGGAACGAAGCAGACCCACAGATATAGAGAAAAAAATAGTGGGTAGGGGGCACAATATAGACGTCAAGGATTAAAAAGGATTGTTATGGGATTATATTAAATCATGTGTGTGAAACTTTTGAAAATTGTAAAGCACTATAGAATTTAAAGAATCTTTCAGTCAATAAACAAATGAACAAACAACAACCAATTTCTAGTGAAGCTATTTGCCAACTCCTCACCCCAAGATTTCCAGCGAGAAAAGTATTGAAAACTTTGCAGAAGAGGGAATAGGGCAAGGGAAAAGAACTTTTGTGGAAGTTGTATAATAAGAGTAAAAAGCAGCAAGATCAGAAAATTTAGGATTTTGTAAGATAAATACAAGTAAAAAATATCATAAGACATTTTCCTCCACTTTGCACCCACACTAAAAGACCATTTGCTTTGCTACACTGACAGAAGAGGGTGAGGTAAAACTAGGGATCTTGTAAATCTCCTAGTTTTTCATCCCTAGTTACTGAATATGGAGATGTAAGCAGTCTCCATTTATGCTGAGAAGAAAACAGAGAATTAAAATCAAACATTTCACCTGATAACAGTTGTCTCTAAAAGTCAACCACAAATGCAAATAAACTGCCATATAATTCTATAAAATAAACATCCTCAAATGAATATTTGGCAATATGAAAAAATTATTTTGAATCACTTTTCTAAGAAATAGAAACAAGGAGAGGATAAACAAATGAGTACATATTTCTTGCATTCAGGAAAGAAATACAAAGAAAAGGTTCTAAACTACAAGTTGCTCCATGATGAATAAACTAAATAAAATTAATAAGTGTCAATGAAGAAGAGAACAATAATCAAGAGAATACAAATTATATAATGAAAGAAAGAAAAAGGCCAGGAAGAAAGTAATTAGAATGGAAAACAGAAAGAGAATATCCAATACATGAATAATCGAAGTCCTCAAAGGAGAAAAGCAAAACAAGGGAACAGAAGTAGTATTTAGAACAATAATCTACAGCAGTTTTCCAGAAACAAAAGAAAACCTGCGTCCATGCATTGAAAGGGTCCACTAGGTACCTAAGAAAACGGACATAGCATGATCGAATCTAAGGGATACACAGTGAAGACTCCTGGAGGTTTAAAGTCCAAATACTTTCCAGTGTTTTCAGTCAAAACGATCTAGTGAGTTCTAAGAGCAAGAAACTTCGAGAAAAACAATGATGAAGGAGCATTTTCAAAAAACTCAAGAAGTGAATTATGATCCAAAGATTTTATATTCTGCCAAGATGTCCTTCAAATATCAAGACTGAAAAATTCCATTTTAAACCTGTAAGAACTCAAGAGGTTCTGAGAAAATGCTGAGAAAATACACAGCAAACACTGTATATGTAGAATTTATGACATGAAATTAAAAGGACAGAATTGAGATCAAATATATCAGCCATATCAATAAATATGAATGAAGCTAAATGCATTTATTGGAGGAAAAATTATTTACAATTTGACTCACAAAGGGAAGTTCATATATATACTTTATAAAACATGAACATTTATAAACTCAAAATGGATTAAAGACCTAAATGCAAGTCCAGACACTATAAAACTATTAGAGGAATACGTAGGCAGAACATTCTTTGACATAAATCACAGCAAAATCTTTTTTGATTTACCTCCTAGAGTAATGAAAATAAAAATAAACAAATGGAATCTCATTAAACTTAAAAGCTTCTGCACAGCAAAGCAAACTATGGGAACAAAAAAAAAAGCAACCTTTAGAATGGGAGAAAATATTTGCAAATGAAACAGCTGACAAGAGATTAATCTCTAAAACATACAAACACCTCATGAAATTTAATATAAAAATAATCAAAATATGGATGAAAGATTTAAATAGACATTTCCCTGAAGAAGACAGATGGCCAGAAAGTACATAAAAAGATTCTCAGCCTCACTAATTACTAGAGAAATGCAAATCAAGACCACAGTGAGTATCACCTTAAACTAGTCAGAATGGCCATCCTCAAAAAGTCTACAAACAATAAATGCTGGGGAGGATATGGAGAAAAGGGAACCTCCTACATTGTTGGTGAGAATTTAAATTGGTAAAGCCACTTTGGAGAAAAGTATGGAGATTCTTTAAAAAACTGAAAATAGAGCCGCCATATGATACAGCAATCTCACTTCTGGGCATATATCTGAAGAAAATTATAATTGGAAAAGGCACATGCACCCCATGCTCATTGCACCACTATTTGCAAAAGCCAGCCCAGGGAAGAAACCTAAATTCCTATCAACAGAGGAATGGATAAAGAAGATGTGCTGTATAAACAGTGGAATACTGTCCATAAAAAGAACAAAGCAAAGCCATTTGCAGCAGCATGGACTGACCTAGTGACTGTCACGCTGAGTGAAGCAAGTCAGACACAGAAACACTAAAATCATATGATACCGCTTATATGTGGAATCAAAAGAAGGGCAGAAATGAACTTATTCAGAACAGAAGTAGAGTCATGGAGGCAGAAAACAAACTATGGTTAGGAGGGGCTCAGGAGGGGAGGGATAAACTGGGAGATTGGAATTGACACATACACACTGCTATGTATAAACTAGGTAACTAATAAGAACCTGCTGTCTAGTACAGGGAACTCTACTCAGTATTGGGTACTGACCTTATAGGAAAAGAAACTAAAAAGTGAATCTATGTATATGTATAACTGACTCACTTTGCTATGTACTTGAAACTAACACAATATTATAAATCAACTATACTTCAATAAAGATTTTTTAAAAAATAAATAAAAGAGGTGCATCTAACCCAAAGTGATTCAGAAAGGCTGAAAATAAAGGGATGAGCACAAACAGGAAAAAAGAAACTGAAAAAGCAGGGGTTAAAATGCTGATATCCTGCTGGAGATGCATGACTTCAATGTAATCACAAGGAAACATTAAATTCAAACCGAGAAAGATTTTTTATGAAATAATTGCCCTTTATTTTTCAAACTTTTCAAAAAATGTCAGGGGAATGAAAAGTGCAGACAGACAGGAACTGTTCAGATTAAGGTAGACTGTGGGCTTCCAGGTGGCACTGGTGGTAAAGGATCCACCTGCAACGCAGGAGATCTGGGCTGAATCCCCGGGTTGGGAAGATCCCCTGAGAAAGAAATGGCCACCCATTCCAGTATTCTTCCCTGGGAAATGCCATGGAAAGAGGAGCCTACTGGGCTACAGTCCACGAAGTCACAAAGAGTTGGATACAACTGAGTGACTAAACCACCACAAGGAGACCTGATTACTAAATGGAATGTGTGATCCTGAATTGAACTCTGCTATCTTCTTCCTCTCTCTCTCTCTTTCTATATATATATATAGCTATGTAGGTCATTATTGTAGTAACTGGCAAAATATTAACAAATCAAATAGTATTATAACATCACTAATTTCCTAATACTGATATTTCAGTGTGATTATGTAAATGAATGTCCTTTTTCTTAGGAAATGCACACTGATATATTTACGGTTAAACAGCAACATATCTGCAACTTACTGTCAAATGGCCCTGAAAAATTGTAATAGTGTGTGCCTGTGTGTGGTAATATATCCAGGGGTTCTTTATCCTATTGTTACAACTTTCTATAAGTCTGAAATTATTCAAAGTTTAAAAATTACCAAAAAAAAAAATTTACCAGAGGGATACAGATTAAGTGAGGCATCTGTATCCACTAGAAAAATTTGAGTATGCTTTTGCATGCTTTGCTGGGTCATAAATTTTATTTTTTCTGGGGGAATCCTAAGGACTTGCTCTGCCCTGGTTATTGGGATGTGACCGGCTGCAAATACCACCGAGTTTAAAGTACTGTTATTCTTAGAGAGAAAATGCACCTTCAAATTCCATCTAAGTGACTTGCCTTTCCTGGAAAGAATCTTGGATAAAGTGAAATTGGGAGTAAAAGTTCAAAGGGCAAGGGTTTCTTTGGACATAGATGCTTTGAAGGGTTTTCTGAGAGACTGATATATTTTAATTTCCATATGCTAAATACAAGCTTTCCCTCCAAAAACTCAGATGTCCTGGAGTTTTTTAAATTAACAAGTACATTTCTACTGCATCATAAAACTCAACCTCAATGGTAAATTGAACAAAAGCAGAGGTAACAGCTCTTGGAAGTAATAGTTTGTAAAGAAATGGTTCTCAGGCAGCTTGCTTACTTTGTTAGGGATACTTTCTTTTTCATTGATCTTGGAAATAATCAAGGCATATATGATAGGTGCAAATATGCTTATAAGCCTCTAGATTCAAGGTGAGATTAAGTCCAAACTGTTTAAACAGTTACTTCATTCATTTATCTGTGGAGGTGGAAAATGAATGTAAAAAAATGTAGACATTTTATGGGCTTTTATTTTTTTTCTTAAAACTCTAATTACTGTCACTTTAAAATATTGATATTTAGCATTTTTTAAACATTTTTGGAAAGCTTTAAAGATATAGAAAAGTACAGAAGCTAAATTAACAGGTTTTCATGATTCTACCATTCAAAGCAATTAATATTAAACTTCCATTTTTCCTTCAGATATATTCTTAATAAAAGAAACAATATTAGAATTGATTGCATTTATTCCTTTGTAGTCCTATTTCTCACTCTTCTCCCACAAGTACTATCCTGAATTTAGTATGTATTCTTCAAGCTCATGTTTATCACATACATTTATCCATCAATAATGTATGTTTTTGGTATGTGGGTATTCAAAATTCTATAAATTTTGTCATGTTAGTTATATTTTTCAGTAATATTGTTTAGAGATCTGTTTAGTAGCCATATTTAAATCTGGTTATTTCATTTTAACTGCTATAGAGTATTATGAAAGTGAAAATGAAAGTCACTCAGTCATGTCTGACTCTTTGTGACCCCATGGACTACAGTCCATGGAATTCTCTAGGCCAGCATACTGGAGTAAGTAGCAGTTCTGTTTTCCAGGGGATCTCCCCAACCCAGGGATTGAACCCAGCTCCCGCATTGCAGGCGGACTTTTTACCAGCTGAGCCACAAGGGAAGCCCATAAATTATTATAGTGTACCCCATTTTATTTTTTATTATAATTAATGCTGTAATTAGCAATTTTATACATGCCTGTGGGAATACATGTTTATCTATCTGCAGTGTATGCCTAAAAGCAGACTTGGCATGTTTGCTAAATATTGTTGCTCTTCAAAGTAGCTATGTAAATATATCTTATCTGTGATTTATGAGTCCCCGTTTCCTTAGAAACCTGCCAATATTTGGCGTTGTCAAACTTTACATTTTGCCAATCTGATGGATGTGACATGGTCTCACTACTGTTTTAATTTTGCCTTTCCTTGATCATTTAAGAAGTTGAACATGTTCCATATATTAATCAGTTAGATTTCCTAACCTGTGCATTGCCTATTTATATTTTTTGTCTATTTTCCAGGGGGTTAAGGGGTTTTTTTTTTATGATTGACTTACTGGATTTCTTTCACATTTAGAATATTAAAAATTCCTGACGCTGGGAAAGCTTGAGGGCAGGAGAAGAAGGAGGATAAAGAGGATGAGATGGTTGGATGGCATTATTGACTCAACGGTCATGAATATGAGCAAACTCCGGGAGATAGTAAAGGACAGAGAAACCTGTTGTGTTGTAGTCCATGTGGTCACAAAGAGTTGGACATGACTGAACAACTGAACAACATATATATATATATATATCTCATACCAAATATATTACTTTCATTAGGTTAAAAAGTTTTTACTCTTGTCACATATTTTATGCAAATTCCAATAGTTTATGTTAAAGTTTGCTGAAATTTTAAAATTGTTTTACATTGAATTTATAACTTAATGTTTTTTTAATTGATATATAGTTGATTTACAATGTTGCATTAATTTCTGGTGATTCAGAAATGTGATTCAGTTGTACATACATATATACATATTTTTTCATATTCTTTGCCATTATGGTTTATTACTGGGTGTTGAATATAGTTAAGGACTTTGTTATTTAACTATTTTGTATATAGTCATCTGTATCTGCTACTCCCAAACTCCTAATTCATCCTTCCCCTATCCTCTTTCCCTTTTGGTATCTATAAGTTTGTTTTCTACTTCTGTAGGTCTGTTTTTGTTTTGTAAATAAGTTCATTTGGTCATTTTAGATTCCACAAATAAGTGATATAATATGGTATTTGTCTTTCAGACTTACTTCACTTAGAATGATCATCTCTAGGTCCATCCATGTTGTTACAAATAACATTGTTTCATTCTTTTTTATGGCTGAGTAGGAGAATCCCAGGGAGGGTGGAGCCTGGTGGGCTGCCGTCTATGGGGTCGCACAGAGTCAGACGCGACTGAAGTGACTTAGCAGCAGCAGCAGCAGGATTCCATTGTGTATGTACCACATCGTCTTTATCCATTCATCAATGGACATTTAGGTTGCTTCCATATATATTGTAAATAGTGCTGCTATGAAACACTCAAGTTCATGCACATTTTCAAATTAGAGTTTTCTTTGGATGTATGCCTGGAAAGAGAATTTCTGGATCATATGGCAACTCTATTTTTAGATTTTTAAGGAACCTTTATACTGTTTTCCATGGTGTCTGTACCAATTTACATTCCTACTGGCAGGGTAGGAGAGTTCCCTTTTCTCCACATCCTCTCCAGGATTTGTTATTTGTAGACTTTAATCATGGCCATTCTGACCAAAACTTCAATAATACTGATATCTTTAATATCCTGACTTTTCCATCTAACATCATGTAAATATCTGTATCTTCATTCATTTAGGTCATTTTTATGTTCTTCCATAATACTACTCTGAACTTGCTTTCTCATCTCATTTGTTAAAGTTATTCATGAGTACATTATATATTTATTATTACTATGAATATTTTCTATTACATTTCTTATTGATTCCTGGTATATATGAATGTTCTTTTTTATGTGTCAGTGAAAATTCATAACTGTTTGGAACTGTCTCATTAGCACTAATGCTTTATAGATGTTCTTTTACTTTCTGTATAGGTGATTTGTTGTTGTTTAGTTGCTAAGTTATGTCCAACTCTTTTGCAACTCCAAGGACTATAACCCACCAGGTTCATCTGACCATGGGATTTCCCAGGCAAGAATACTGGAGTGGGTTGCCATTTCCTTTTCCAATTAATGGTTTAATAGATGCTTTTTACTTTCTGTGTAGATGATATTAATTTGCAAATGTTACTATTGTCTTTAACTTTTCAATTACTATGGCTTTTATTTCTTTGCTTATCTTTTTGTACTGCTTAGGGTTTTTAGTATATGATTGACTTTACTGAGAATGTTCCTGAAGTTTCACCAGTAAGAATTGTTATTGGTTATGGCTATAAATTAAGACTAGATTAATTTTTATCAGGCAAAGAAAGTGCTTTCTATGATTGAAGTCTGAATATATTGTTTTATACAAAAAACAAGTATTGGATGTTATCATGATATTTTTTTCTTTTGCAGGGATTGATTGAGATCATACGCTGTTTTTTTTTCTAAGGGTAGGCATATAACTAAGGCTGGCCCACTGGGCTAAAGGAAAAGATGTTAGCCATATTTGAAATATTTTATTTTGCTTTGTTTTATTCTATTTCATTTTGTTTTGCTGTTGGGTATGAAAAAGGAAGTTATTTGCCCCAGGTTCTAAAGGAAGCAATTCTGAGGAATAGCTAATAAAATGAGGAACCAAAAGCACACTGAAAGTAAAAATGTCCCTTAAGTTCCTGGATCTTTTAAATTAGTTTTAGCTTTAATTATATATCACTTGCAGCTCAAAGCTAAAGGGTGTTAGACCTCAACAGGCTAGGCTAGGCATGTGTGCTCTGCAGTGTCCAACTCTCTAGGACTCTACGGACCATAGTTTGCAGGCTCCCCTGTCCATGCAAGTTCCCAGGCAAGAATACTGGAGTGGGTTGCCATTTCCTCCTCCAGGGGATCTTCTGGACCCAAGGATCGTACCCATATCTCTGGTGTCTCCTGCCTTGGCAGGTGGATTCTTTACCACTAGAGCCACCAGGGAAGCTGATAACATTCAAAAAACAGATTTAGTCCACCAGCTGACATGGAACAATAATATCTATGAAATACAACTGTAAAATTCCACAGATATAAGATCACATTTAAAAACTTATGAAAATGGTTACCTTTTCTTTTTCAAGATATTTTCTCATGTTCAATATATATTGAAGTAGTAATGGAGGAAGGAGATTAGTAGAGTCCCTTGAACTTGCTTAAGGCAGAGACTCTGGAATAATGACCAGCTGTTATGTTGATTGAACAAGGTATTTAACTTTTCTAAACCTCAGTTTCCTCAACCCTAAAATAAAATAGTGTATGAAAAGCACTTGGCAGTGCCTGGTATGTAATGAGCAGCAATAAATGTTAGTGATTTTTCTTAGTATTGAGAGGAAAAAAAATTCTTTGTTAGCCCTCCATATGCGGAGGTTTGGAAAAAAAAATGTACTTTTGTCACAGTTATTGACTGATTTTCCTTCAAAAAGACAAGTTCCAGTAAGCACTGAAATTTTTCCAAATATTGAAAATACTTAATATTTCTCTTATGTAAGTATAAAACAAAAGTATCAGTTTGAGGCAAAGGAGTCAGGGGGATACAGTGGTTACCTTTAAAGGTAAAGTGGAAAATCTGAGAGCTATTTGACACTGTACTCTTGCCTGGAAAATACCATGGATGGAGGAGCCTGGTAGGCTGCAGTCCATGGGGTCGCTAAGAGTCGGACATGACTGAGCGACTTCATTTTCACTTTAGCTGTGACAGACTAGTTAACAACCAAATGGTTGTGAAAGAGAAATGAAATGATGCCTGATCAATTCAACTCAGTTAAAGACCGTGGTTCAGTGATTATGCTGTGTTCAAAATTCCAGTCTGGAAGATTGTTGCCTTGGGAGGAAAGCATTATTGGGGTGAGTAGAATACAGACCACAGTTGAATATTGTTAAGTGGCTTGGATCAAGGGGTAGTGCCAAGGTGAATAAATGCAGAGAACTGCCATATGGACTGCTAAAAGTATAATTATGACTTGGTTCTTGGCAATACATTAATCAGTAACATTTCCAGATGAATGGAAATATCTTCTTGTGAAAAAGTCTCAAAGGAAGTAGATTTAGCTCTGGTAAGAGAAAGAAGATGAAAGGGTGATTTTGAATCTGGAAGCTCCAATGAGATAGATGTACCTTCAGTTCAGTTCAGTTGCTCAGGTGTGTCCGACTCTTTGTGACCCCGTGAATCGCAGCACGCTAGGCCTCCTTGTCCATCACCAACTCCCGGAGTTCACTCAAACTCACGTCTATTGAGTTGGTGATGCCATCCAGCCATCTCATCCTCTGTTGTCCCCTTCTCCTCCTGCCCCCAATCCCTCCCAGTATCAGCGTTTCTTCCAATGAGTCAACTCTTCACATGAGGTGGCCAAAGTACTGGATTTTCAGCTTTAGCATCATTCCTTCCAAAGAAATCCCAGGGCTGATCTCCTTTAGAATGAACTGGTTGGATCTCCTTGCAGTCCAAGGGACTCACAAGAGTCTTCTCCAACACCACAGTTCAAAAGCATCAATTCTTCAGCGCTCAGCTTTCTTCACAGTCCAACTCTCATATCCATACATGACCACTGGAAAAACCATAGCCTTGACTAGACGGACCTTTGTTGGCAAAGTAATGTCTCTGCTTTTCAACACGCTATCTAAGTTGGTCATAACTTTCCTTCCAAGGAGTAAGCGTCTTTTAATTTCACAGCTGCAGTCACCATCTGCAGTGATTTTGGAGCCCATAAAAATAAAGTCTGACACTGTTTTCACTGTTTCCCCATCTATTTCCCATGCAGTGATGGGACCAGATGCCATGATCTTAGTTTTCTGAATGTTGAGCTTTAAGCCAACTTTTCTACTCTCCTCTTTCACTTTCATCAAGAGGCTTTTGAGTTCCTCTTCACTTTCTGCCATAAGGGTGGTGTCATCTGCATATCTGAGGTTATTGATATTTCTCCTGGCAATCTTGATTCCAGCTTGTGCTTCTTCCAGCCCAGCGTTTCTCATGATGTACTCTGCATATAAGATAAATAAGCAGGGTGACAATATCAGAGGGCCTGATGAACTATAGATGGAGGTTTGTGACATTGTACAGGAGACAGGGATCAAGACCATCCCCATGGAAAAGAAATGCAAAAAAGCAAAATAGCTGTCTGAGTGAAAGGTTGTTGTTGAATCACGCACAGACGCTGGGATTCTTGACCCCTGGAGGAGAAGAATTCAATCTGGGGCCAGAGACGAGGCTTGATCGCTCAGAGCTTTTGTGTCATAAAGTTTTATTAAAGTATAAAGGAGATAGAGAAAGCTTCTGACATAGCATCAGAAGGGGGCAGAAAGAGTACGCCCCTGCTAGTCTTCAGCTGGATGTTATATAATCACTAGCAGTCTGTTAATGAAAGAAAGGAATGTCTTAAAATTCAGAATGGCACCAGGCCCCTCACCCATAAGATGCATTTTGGGATAATCTTGGCACCAAATGGTTTATCCTGGGCCATAAAATAATTAACTTGAATCTTGAAGAAGGGCAGACCACCATACAAATAGTTTCATTTACATAGATTAGGGGAACAATATCTGAGTATAACATACTGGTTTGTCAAGTAGGTTCTGAGCCAAGAGGCGGAACTTGAAGACAGAGTTTGGGGTAAATTCGTAGTACATTAGCATAGCTTAAGACAAACATTTCCATAAGAAAAAGGCATTGGTTATCTCTAGGTTTGAGAATAGTTAACTTCAGGTGAAACCAGGTGTCATTATGGCAACACAGTATTTTAAGAGAAACCTCCTTTTAAGTTTGTATAGAGAAGGAAAAAATATCGCTAGTTTGTTTCCTCCTGGCGCTTAAGAGAGATAAAATGTCTGACACTTGCAGGCTATTTCCTCTGTTTGGAGACCCCTGGCCTTCCTGCCTGTTACCGTCTCATGAGGAGGTCTTACAAATAGCTGTGAAAAGAAGAGAAGCGAAAAGCAAAGGAGAAAAGGAAAGATACAAGCATCTGAATGCAGAGTTCCAAAGAATAGCAAGGAGAGATAAGAAAGCCTTCCTTGGCGATCAATGCAAAGAAATAGAGGAAAACAACAGAATGGGAAAGACTAGAGATCTCTTCAAGAAAATTAGAGATACCGAGGGAACATTTCATGCAAAGATGGGCTCGATAAAGGACAGAAATGGGATGGACCTAACAGAAGCAGAAGATATTACGACAAGGTGGCAAGAATACACAGAAGAACTGTGCAAAAAAGAGCTTCATGACCAAGATAATCACGATGGTGTGATCACTCACCTAGAGCCAGACATCCTGGAATGTGAAGTCAAGTGGGACTTAGAAAGCATCACTATGAACAAAGTTAGTAGGGGTGATGGAATTCCAGTTGACCTATTTCAAATCCTGAAAGATGATGCTATGAAAGTCCTGCACTCAATATGCCAGCAAATTTGAAAAACTCTGCAATGGCCACAGGACTAGAAAAGGTCAGTTTTCATTTCGATCCCAAAGAAAGGCAATGCCAAAGAATGCTCAAACTACCGCACAATTGCACTCATCTCACATGCTAGTAAAGTAATGCTCAAAATTCTCCAAGCCAGGCTTCAGCAATACGTGAACCGCAAACTTCCAGATGCTCAAGCTGGTTTTAGAAAAGGCAGAGGAACCAGAGATCAAATTGCCACCATCCACTGGATCATGGAAAAAGCAAGAGAGTTCCAGAAAAACGTCTATTTCTGCTTTATTGACTATGCCAAAGCCTTTGACTGTGTGGATCACAATAAACTGTGGAAAATTCTTCAAGAGACGGGAATACCAGACCACCTGATCTGACTCTTGAGAAATTTGTATGCAGGTCAGGAAGCAACAGTTAGAACTGGACATGGAGCAACAGACTGGTTCCAAATAGGAAAAGGAGTACATCAAGGCTGTATATTGTCACCTTGCTTATTTAACTTATAAGATGTAGCTTACAGAGTATCAAACAGAAACTGACAAGAGGGATTGACCTGAGATGGAAACCTGAGAGCCAGCAGAGCAGAGAAATGAAGAATATAGCCTCTAGACATGCTTTCTGGGTCTTAAATATTGTTCCACTTCTTATTAGATGTGTGACCTTGTTACTTACTGCTTCAGTTTTCTCCTTTTTGCAATGAGTATAAGAAAATCCTGTGCTATGCTGTGCTTAGTTGCTTCAGTCATGTCCAATTCTTTGCAACCTCGTGGACTGCAGCCCACCATGCTCCTCTGTCCATGGGATTCTTCAGGCAAGAATACTGGAGTGGGTTGCCATGCCCTCCTCCAAGGGATCTTCCTGACCTAGGGATCAAACCCGTGTCTCCTGCGTCTCCTGCATTACAGGCAGGTTCTTTACTACTGAGCCACCAGGGAAGCCCCATAACAGCACGCTACCTACCTCCTAAAAGATGGTGAAAGTAGAAAAAATAATTCATGTACATTCATGCACTTAGTCCTTGGTGCGTGGTATTTACTCAGTTATTATTATTGATTATTTTGGAGATTTATTTATGCAGAGGTGGCGGCTAGGACAGATGTTTTAAATCATTCAAACTTTGTCTGATTTCTAGGAAGCCAGCTTCTCTGGAAATGGGGCAGAGTTAGAGAAGCTCATGGAGGCAGTGGTTGAGGAAGAGGACCTGGGCATGATATCTAGGACCTTGTTCTAGGTGGCACTGAATATATTTTGCTGTACTGGGCACCAAGGCCCTGGCAGGGAGAAGTTGTTTGGTCTGAGGGGCAGAGCCTAAATGGAAGATGTATAGATAATCAAAATCATGCCTTAGACTCAAAAATGATATTTTGGATTTCTGACAGAATGAGAGTGAGAGAGAAGAGAGAGAGCGTGCACACAAGCTTGTAGATGTCAGGTATTATATTATTTTGGTGTGCTTTCCTCTTTTAGCAACTAATTTACTATGGCAAGACTTAGAATCTTCCAGAGACAGGGCTCCACAAATCATTTGATCCATCCTACCATCCTTTAGAGCGTAAGTCTCCAACCTTGTTGGCACCAGGGACTGATTTCATGGAAGACAATTTTTCCATGGACCAGGAGGGTGGAGATCATGGTTTTGGGGTGATTCAAGTGCATTACATTTATTGCACGCTTTATTTCTAATCTACGGCTGCTGCTGATCTGACATGAGGTACCAGTCAGTGGCCTGGAGTTTGGAGCCCCCTGCTTTAGAGGATAATTTCAGAAAAGAGTCCCAGTAGGACTGAATTTCATGGTTCACAGTGATGCCTTCCATAGTAGGCCCTTACATTCATTGGTTTTCCTTTTCCTTTCCCTTTCTTTCCATTTTCTCACTTCCATTCCTTGGTGTCACCTCCCAAAGACATTGTGCTGTTCTTAGTCTCTCAATCACATCTGATGCTGTGTGGACTGTAGCCTGCCAGGCTCCTCTGCCCATGGGGATTCTCCAGGCAAGAACACTGGAGCAGGTTGTGATGTCCTCCTCCAGGGGATCTTCCCAATCCAGGGATCAAACCCAGGTCTCCCACATTGCAGGTGAGTTCTTTACCATCTGAGCCCCGAGAGAAGCCCATGAACACTGGAGTGGGTTGCCTATCCCTTCTCCAGGGGATCTTCCCGACCCAGGAATTGACATTACTTTTATCCAATTCTTTGTCTCAGATTCTGCTTTTAAGGGAAAACACATAGTGTTTAAACATTTTTTTGGAATGAAAGAATAAATGATGGATAAACAAATGGGGCAATGAGTGAAGGAATAGTTATTATGTACTTGGTATGCTATGGTTTACTGCACTTTGCATTCTGTTACTTTTCATTGACTCCAGGGACTGTATGCTGGAAACCCACGATCTATCTTATGGCTTCACGAGAGAAGCTGGACTGCTGGTTGCTCCCCTTTCTTCCTCTGCCTCACAGAGAGGCCAGTGTGTGTTTCAAAGTGAACTTCCTGACACGCACATTTCCTAAACTCAAGGCAGTTTTTTTCTGATAGGGATGTGAGAATTGAAGCCCTGGGATGCGACTAAATTAGCCTGTGGCCAACAATAGCAAACCAAAGTTAGTATATTTTTCACAGCTTGATTAGAAGAGTTTGCCTCTAAGAAGGGCAGGATTATTACATCTGACTTACCAGAACAGCAGCTGGAACATTATTCTCCAGCCTGCTCACTGCAGAGAATCTGCTCCAGTTGACAGCATGACTCTTTTCTTCAGCCTGGATCTGGCCTCCATACCTGGGTACGTTCCTCAAGTCAGAGCCCTCTCCCCAGCTGTCTCCATTTGCTGCCTGGGCTCCTTTTCTCTCTCCTGTCCTTTTACTCCAACTGGCATGACTCTGTTGTGGTCTTTAAAATTTGCCTGCAAACTTATATTTTCTTAATTCTATTTCCTTTCAATAGTGGTGAAAGGGCCCTTGGGTTTGCATGAGAGTCAAGAAGGAATATTTATACATTATCAAAAAGGGGTAGCTTTTTGTAAACTCCTGTTTTGCATTGGTCTGTGTATTAGGGCAGTGGTTCCCAAGTTTTTTGGCACCGGGGACCAGTTTTGTGGAAGACAGTTTTTCCTTAAACCAGAGTTGGAAGGGTTGGAGGGGAGGGTGATTTCAGGATGATTCAAGCACACTGCATTTACTGGGCATTTTATTTCTATTATTATTACATCACCTCCACCTCAGATCATCAGGCATTAGATCCAGAGGTTGGGGACCCCTGATTTAGAGGACTTGTTAAATATACAGATCCCTGGGACCAACACCAGAACTACTCTAAGAATTAGCAATGTTTGGGGCATGGTAGGGAAGTCTGCTTTTCAAGTGGTTTTTATACACACTCAAGTTTAAGAGTCACTTTTCATTTGTTCCCTTCTAGAAGCTTTCTATAACGTTTTCTCCTCTTTTCTCAATGAGAAGGTGAAAAGGACTCAATGAAATATCTACTCCCATACAGCTTTTGAATGAAGCCAGAACCAAAGCAGATTTTCTATGGAGCCTTTCTCATTAAATTACAAGGTCAAGGAGGTAATTGCTCACTTACCTTCCATGGTAGCTGACCACAAAGACTTTGTTGTTTGTAGCATACTCTGTTGTAGCTGGTTAGTGATTTTTTTTTCCATCTCTGGGAAGAGAAATCCATCAAACCCAAGAAGAAAGGGTGAAACTCCTCATTCTATTTGGAGCTCACTTTAAGTAGGGGGAGGGCTAACTAAGCTCAATAAATCTTAACTCTGTCTCACTCAAACCTGGAGAGCTTAAAAGGTGTCAGCACACAGGCCCTCCTCTCCAGGAATTCTGATTCAATTGGTTTAGTGTGGTATCTGTCTATTTTTAAAGCTACCTTGAATGGATACATGCCCAGGCATGTCCGACTCATTTGTAACCCCATGGACCATAGGCCTCCAGGCTCCTCTGTCCATGGAATTTTCCAGGCAAGAATACTGGAGTGGGTTGCCATGTCCTCCTTCAGGGGATCTTCCTGACCCAGGGATTGAACCTGAGTCTCCTGCATCTCCTGCATTGGCAGGTGGATCCTTTACCACTGCCCTGCCTGAGAAGCCCCAAAAGCTACCTTAGTGAAAGTCACTCAGTTGTGTCCAACTCTTTGCCACCCAATGGACTGTACAGTCCATGGAATTCTCCAGGCCAGAATACTGGAGCGGGTAGCCATTCCTTTCTCCAGGGGATCTTCCCAACCTAGGGATCAAACCCAGGTCTTCTGCATTGCAGGCAGATTCTTTACTATCTGAACTAGTAGTTCCGAGTTATCTGAGCCATCTGAGTTCTCTAGTTTGAACTGAAAACTCTGAGCCATCTGAGTGCTCTGGTTTGGGGAACTTCAAACTAGAGAACTACCATATACTTACCAAGGGTTTGGGGTTGAGCATTGTTTTGCATCAGAAGTAGGAATTTCTTTGGTGCAAAAGATGGGAATGAATATGCCAGCTTGAGAGAACTGTAAGCAGTGGTGCAGAGGCATGGGCATAGAGAGGTCTAGAAGGCAAAAAGATGCAACTTTAATCAGGTTTCATCACCAGAAAACAATGTACATGGAGATATCTATATCTATCAAAAACTCAGATCTGATAAAAGACCTTCACTAAAGTAAAATTTTAGTTTTTAGCTTTCATGATGACATCTAGAAATATTCCTAAATGTATGCAAAAATGGCAGGGAATATATAATTTACTAAACCATTTGGTAATAAACCTTGGAATACATTTCTTCCTCTTGGGTATCAAGAAAAAGTCTGTGTGTCCTAATGCAAGTTCATGTTTCCTTTAATGAGACAAAGAAAATTACATGGTCCAAAATGTTGCACTTTAGACTTTGGCTACTAGTGCTCATTCTCGGTGTTCATTTTAAGTCATTTGAATTTTAGTTCATTTTAGTATTCACATCAGGCTCCAGGTAAAATTTCCTCTCTCCACTCTTTTTATCATTTTTAATATTTTTTAAAATACATATTTTTATTATCCTATTTAATATGTACTTTAACATTGAAGTAGGAAATGGCAACCCACTCCAGTATTCTTGCCTGGAAAATTCCACAGACAGAGGAGTCTGGTGGGTTATAGGTCATGGGTCGCAAGTCAGACACGACTCAGGGACTTTCACTTTAACATAGTAATATATTTAATTCCTTTTTCAAAATAGATGACTATAACTCTTACATCCATCCTTATAACCATATCAAGGCTGCTGCTGCTGCTGCTACTAAGTCGCTTCAGTCGTGTCTGACTCTGTGCGACCCCATAGACGGCAACCCACCAGGCTCCCCTATCCCTGGGATTCTCCAAGCAAGAACACTGGAGTGGGTTGCCATTTCCTTCTCCAATGCATGAAAGTGAAAAGTGAAAGTGAAGTCACTCAGTCGTGTCCGACTCTTCACGACCCCATGAACTACAGCCTACCAGGCTCCTCCATCCATGGGATTTTCCAGGCAAGAGTGCTGGAGTCGGGAGCCATTGCCTTCTCCGCATATCAAGGCTACAAGGATCCAAAGGATCTGACTCATTCCCCGTCACTCTCTCTTTCATGCACTCTTCTCCTTCTGTTACCTGCACACCATTCTTAGTTTCCCTTGCTTTTCTTCTACTTGGATTTTCTCTTCCACCAGAATGTTTCCCCAGGCTCTTCATATCATGCAACACACAGAAAATGGTAGTATTTTTACAACACACTGGAGTAAACAGAGGAGGCTGTTGACCACTAGAGGGGGTCAGGGGCTTTTCTATCCCAAGGCTCTGCCCTGCTGCCCCAAGGCTGAAATGGTCAATGTTTCTTGCAATATACCCTCAATGAGATCTTTGAATAACTGTCCCCTTTGAGTCTCAACTTATATATGTGAATGCTTCAGAGCAGCTCACTTCACCAACCCCATGAGTGTAACCCCCTTCAGCCACTCTACCATACCTACTCAATTTTATCTTTCTCATAACATTTATAGTAATAATCTTGCAATTATTCCTTATTTTATTTCTTTACCTGTTTATAGTTTGTTTCTACTATTTTCAGTATAAAGTGACCGAGTACAGGAATACTTGTAGGCCTTCTTAATCATTATGCACAAAAAGCCTAGAAATGGTAAGTACTCAATAAACACACCAGATTGGTGGGAAAACTGTGACTAGGACTGAATAATCCCCATTCCTAGATGAGGCTTCATTTAGTGTGGCTGGGGAACATGCTTCAGTGGATGAATTAAGGCAAAGACTCTATCTTTTTAGCTTTATAGTCTTAGTGAATGATGTACTGCCTCATAGCATACATACAATAAATACTTGTGTGACTGAATGAAGAGAAGAAGGAAGGAAGGAGAAAAGGAAGGAATATAGAGATAATTGAACATAAGTTTAAACTTATTTGGTTTGTTTCAAGTTTTGGAAATCTTCAACTGGAGGTGGTAGCAATTTAGTCTGAAACTTGGGATAATAATGTTGGGAGTATTTTAACTGATGCAGTCAGGCTAATACGAGGAATCCATTCTGTGATCTAGGGCAAAAACTTAACTATGAGAACCCTCAGTTTTTCTGCAAATGAAGTTTGAGTCTGGTGAGTTCTGAAGTCCCTGACCATTGTGAAATCCGCTATTTAAATTGACAGAAAGTCAGAGAGGAAATGTTAAGGAACTAATCAACCAGAAAATCCAGTGGCAGCCAGGATCGTCCAAGGGAGACCAGAGGCTGCTTTTTGAAAACATGTTGGATGACTAGCAATGATCCAGGCAGTCCTCAGGGTGTGTTTTCAGGGCGGCTGGACTTTCTGCTTATTAGGACACCTATGTTTTCCTCTCTCTTTGTCCCCCTACTGCTGAGCAGTACCTTCTCACCAGCTAGTGATCGTGAATAAATGAGCAACAACTGTTGCTAAGGTCAGGCAGCTGCAGGTGGAAGTAGTAAAAAATTATATTTTCTCATTGTCCTCAAGCATTTTAGAAACAAACAAGCAGATGGCCTTTCCAGGCCTCTATTTACTTATTTGGAAAGCTGAACAGGCTTAAGCTGTTGTGAACATTAAATAAAATATTTCATGGGATGGGCCTAGTATAGAGTTAGGCATATGATAAACAATCATGCTGGCTACCACTATTATTATATTATCCAAGTCATGAGGTAGAAAACAAAATATTTAATCCTAAATACTGGCATTTGATTCCATTTCTTTCTAGGGAAGATAGAGTAGTTGGCTATGAAGTCCATGGGAAGAGATCCAGAGCTGCACACCATGAGGCTCCTCTTCTCCAATTGAAAAGCTTCAGTATATTAATAAACCCAGCTGTGTTTCCCCAACAATTTGGAAAAGCTGCAAAATCCAAAAATAAACCAAAACAAGGAGATACTCAGTCTAGAAGCAAATTTCAATTTTATATTTCTTACAGAAAAACATTGATATTACAATGTTTGACATTAAAATTATCTCAACACTACATTTAGTAACAATCAGATACTATGGCTAACTCATCTCCTTCATGTAACAAAAGTAGATATTTTGAACACTTATGTCTTTCAAGAATCATTGTTTTGTTTGCTTTTGTGTTGTTTCCCATTAAGTGATGAGTCTGGGATAAATGCTTTCTCATTCATAATAAAAATTATTGAAAGATGTGGCTTATGCTTAAAAATACTGTTTAGTTCTAGTTTTCAAGGTGGAATTGGAAACTGAAAATATAATAACTTTAGAAGAGAGATATCATTTACTTAAAAATAAACACACTGACAATGAGCTCTAAACTTTTCAAAATGTTAGTTCTTTGATAATTTAAAATAAGAAATGGCTTTTGATAAAACATTAATAGAAATTTTTGACAGATTTTAGTTTAGTTTAAAGAAGTTCTTTTCCATAGAATTTTTAAGTGATTGACTATAAACTCAAGTAATGTGATTTAGTATAATTTCTCTATATTTATTTTACATTAAATAAGCTATGTATTTCTGTCTGTTAAAATACAAAATATAAAACATAAAAATTCTATTTACTATTTAGTCATATTAAATTACATTTCTTTTCTTTTTGGAGGATAGGTATATTTCATATAAGTGGAAAAGAGGAAGAAGGCCCAAGATAGAAAATATTTTGGAAAGTTAATTAAAATTTTATTTTTACTAACATTGATTGCACACTAAGATATAAGGAACTTATAAGATATAAGTTCTTTAGTTGCATTTTCTTATTTAATACTGATGCAACTTAATAAAGTAGAAATTTTTCTATGTTCTGATAAATCTGTATTCAAAACTTTTTCTCACTGCAAAACACTAAAGAATGATGGATAAGTTACAACTAACAGGGAGAGCTGAGCTCTCAAGAAATTCAGGAGAATCTTCAGTACCCCAAGATGACAGGAACAAAAGCCAGAGTAATAAGCCAGCACTGCTGTCAGATCGGAGAAGGCGATGGCACCCCACTCCAGTACTTTGCCTGGAAAATCCCATGGACAGAGGAGCCTGGTAGGCTGCAGTCCATGGGGTCGCTCAGAGTCGGACACGACTGAGCGACTTCACTTTCACTTTTCTCTTTCATGCATTGGAGAAGGAAATGGTAACCCACTCCAGTGTTCTTGCCTTGAGAATACCAGGGACGGGGGAGCCTGGTGGGCTGCGGTCTATGGGGTCACACAGAGTCAGACACGACTGAAGTGACGCAGCAGCAGCAGTCAGATACTTTAGAGACATTTGCTGATCGATGGTACCTAAATCCTGAAGTTTCACTATCTCTTCAATGAAACAGAACAACTCCTAAGGCATATAAAAGATGGTGTGGTGGTGGTGATGAGGAGGAGGTTGGAATGCAGACAGCTACAGAAAGCTAGACTCTTCAAAGAGCTTCAGGGAAAAAAACAATGTGTCTGCCATGTTTGAACTGTACACAGGAATAAAGGTTCCTCTGATAATATTTAGCCATAAATGATCCCCTCACATAGGATAGTAAACCTACTATTGTATATAACATAGAAATACAAATATTCCTGGAATAATGTCCATTGAACCAAGATTCTCAGGATTCCCATAAACAGAGATTGGTCAAATATAAACTCACAGTATAAAACCACCAATCACAATAGCAACCAAGCTAGCATGGGTGAAACTCGGCAAGAAAGAGAATTAGAAAACAGGGGTTACAGATATTGGAATAATCAGAGACAGAATATAAAGCAAACATGCTTAAAATGTTAACAGAAATAATAAAATTATAAACTTGAGCAAGAAACAATGATGTACTAATATAATTAGCTACAATGGAAGAATAAAGCAAAACTCATGAAAGTAAAATATATAGCTGAAATTGAAGAACAAGGATTTAACCAACTGTTTGGCATATCAGACAAAACCTAAAAGAGAATTGATAGCCTAGAAGATAGATACAAATAAATTAACCACGATAAAGCACAGGAAGAAAAATAAAAAATATGACCGAGAAATTATGAGATACAGAGGATAGGAGAAAGTTCTTTTAGTATATTTAGAATTTTAGGAGAGAATAGAATGAAGGAGGGAAAGGCAGTACTAGGCAATAAGAGCAATCTCAAGTTGTAAAAGAACTGGTGTATTTTACTTCACATTCTTTGAGAACAATGAAATTAAGTTATAAATAATAATAAAAGATAACTAAGAAGAACTTCACTTAATTGGTACCAAGAAGAATGCTTCCAAATTACACAATTTGGAAATCACAATAGAAAGTATAAAATGGAATTTTAAGTATAAGTAACCTTTGACTTCACTGAATAAGAATAAAAGGAAAAAGACTCACACAAATAATTCATAAAGATCAAAACAAGACATTTACTGCAGATAATTGGAAAGTTAATTACTTTAAACAACTTAATAAAAAATGGAACACTTTTAAAAGAAAATTATAACAACATTGATTCTAGAAGTATTAGAAAGCCTGAATTATTCTATAGTTACTAAATGAATTACATCAAGAATTAAACACATACCCATCAATAAAAACCAAGTCCCATGTTTTACAGATACATTTTATATACAGTCAAAGAACAGATAATTGAATCTTCTAAAAGCTATTCCAGAGAATGGAAAAACTAGGTAATAGGCCATATTTCATTTTTATGAGGTTGGTAGATTGAAGGCAGGAGGAGAAGGGGACGACAGAGGATGAGATGGTTGGATGGCATCACTGACTCGATGGACATGAGTGAGTAGGCTCTGGGAGTTGGTGATGGACACGGAAGTCTGGCGTGCTGCAGTCCATGGGGTCTCAAAGAGTCGGACATGACTGAGCAACTGAACTGAACTGCGCTGATAACTTTTGGCACTGATATCAGAGTAAGACAGCACAAGAAAGAAAATGTGTAGACAAATTTCACTCAAGGATTTAGATGCAAAACCTAAAACAAAGTATTAGTAACTTAGGCTCCCCATGTGGCGCTACAGGTATAGAACCCACTTGCCAATGCAGGAGACGTAAGAGAGGCGGGTTCGATCCCTGGGTTGGGAAGATCTAGAGAAGGGCATGACAACGCATTCCAATATTCTTGATTGGAGAATCCCACAGACAGAAGATCCTGGCGGGCTACAGTCCATAGGACCTCAGAGAGTCGGATCAACTGAAGCAACTTAGCATTAGTAACTTAAACCTAAAACAAAGTATAAGAAAGTAATAGAGTAGGAAGTAGAATTTCTTTAGGCTGATCAAGCATACCTTTCAGAAATACACTATGTGGTGTAGCATTAGAAGTATTCTCTCTAAAATCATGAATGAGATGAGTATACACTCTATTTCCTCATCTCTGAAATATTATACTATAATTCTAGCCAGTTCATTGGTAAATAAAAAGGTAATTAAGTGCAAAAAATTTAGTAAGTTTTGTTGTAATATTTGCAGATAATTTAGTTGTCAACATAGAAAAACAAAGAAAATCTACATATTATTAACATTAGTCAAGTACACAGAAGTAAAAGCAGTTAAATAACTTAATCACATTCTTATACACCTGCAAAAATTGAAAACACAATTTAAAAATATGCCATTCACATTAGCTACCAACCATAAAAGCACAACTACAATAGGAACAAAGTAAGGCACCTATGGAAAAAAATCTACCACAAGTTGTTTATGTCATTAATAGAGAAAATTAAGAATTTTATTAAAAGGCAAGTAAGATCTAAATAAATGGAAAGTTACATCATATTCATGATGGTTAAAAAAGATGAGTAACATAAAGATGTTTGTTCTTTTGAAATTATAATTTCAATACAATTCCAATAAAATTCCACAATAATTTTGGATATAGATATGGGTACAAGATGGAAAAGTTGATTCAAAGTTAATATGTAACAGTAAAAGGCCAAGTATGGTCAAGAGATTTTTAAGGAAGAATAAAGTAGGGGATGACCTAGCACACAGCACATTTGTTGCAAAAATTAGGGCATTGTAACTTTTGGAACAGAAATAGACAAATAGACCAAGAGAATAGAGAACCCAAAAGCAAACGCATGTGTACGTGAAAACAAGATGTATGTCAGAAGAGACTGTATGTCAGGGGGTGAAAGAATAGACTATAAAATGAATGGTATTAGATAATTTTTCTGACAGTAACATTTAACCTGGATTCCTGTCTCACACAATATACTCAAAAGTCAAGTCTAGAACTGATGAACTAAATATAAAACTCAAAAGAATGTTGATTGATATCATTACAACTTTTAAGTAGACAAGACAGAAAATGCACAGAACAAAGAGAAATATTTACATTAAACTGAAAAATGTAAATTCATTAAAAACCACCTTTATAAGGTAAAAATTTGAGCCAATGATTGAGAAAAAATATTTTCAGTAATACAAAGGACAAAAGATTAACATCTATAGTAGATAATTGACATTAAAGATTAGTAATAATTAAAAAAAAAAAACAAACAAAAAAAACAAATTGGACTTCCCTCGTGATGCACTGGTTAAAACTCTATGCTTCCAATACAGGGGGATCCAGATCCATCCCTGGTCAGGGAACTAAGATCCCAGTTGTCACAGGGTATGTTCAAAATAACAAAAAACCACAACACACATACACAAAGAACCCAATTTAAAGGTAAGCAAAAGATAAGAATAAGTAATTCACAGTTAAGAAAAATGAAACAACACTCAACCTTGATGAAGCAATGGGAACCTACACATTATTAGTGACTGTGTTAGTTTCCCCAGGGGGCCAAAATAAAGTGCCCCAACCTGGTGACTTAACTCAGCAGAAGTGTATTGTCTCAGAATTCTGGAAGGGAGACATCTGAATGAAAGTGTTGGCCCAGCACAAACACTCTGCTGGCTCTAGGGGAGAGTCCATCCCACGTGTTTGTTTAAGCTTCTGGTGACTGGCAGCAGTCCTTGGCGTTACTTGGATTGCGGCAGTATAATGCCAATTTCTGTGTCTTCAGTTGGGGTCCTTCCCTGTGTGTCTGTCCAAATTCACCTCAACTTATATGAACATGAGTCATTTGATTAGGGCTTGCCCTAATCTTGTATGACCTCCTTTCAACTTAATTACATCTGCAAAGATCCTAGTTCCAAATAAGGTCACAGTCCCAGAGACTGAATCCTTTATCCTTTTGGGTGACATAATTCAACCTACAAAAGTGGTTATGAAATTTTACACAACCAGTTTGGAGAAGAATTAGGCCATATCTACAAAGATTGAATCTGGGTATATCAAAGGATCCCATAATTTCATTTCTGGATGCTTAAATTTTGCTACTCTAAGTATTGTCTATGAATCAGCAGTATCACTGTCACGGGAACGCGGCAGACATGCAGTCTTGGGCTCTACTCCATACCTGTGGTGTTAAAATCTGTATTTTAAACAAAATCCCCATGTGCTTTGTTTAAAAAACACTAATCTAGTCTATTCTAAGTTACACAGATTTTTTTAAAAAGAGATATAAACATTAACACTCATAGCAGTATTATTTATAAAAGCAAATGTTTGAAAAAGACTTAAACATTCAATAATCAGAGAATGGATATATAAGTTGTGGCATTAGTTATATAATTTAAATCTACAGTGAAAATAAATGAACTAGTGGTGCTTTTATCAATGCAAGTGAATTTCGCAAAGATAATGTCAAGCAAGAAAAGGAATTTGCATAAAATTACAGAGAGAATGATACCATTTCTGTATTGCTTAGTGACATGTATCATTCATGGGAATGAAAACCCCTAAATTCAAGAGTAAAGAGAGCTTCAATGGAATCATACTGTTCTTTCTCATGAGTTTTCTTAAGTATGTAAGTATTTCATATATTAATATTTATACTACATCTGCATAATACAATGGAAAGAAATAAGAAAAATTCAAGGCTAGTATATGGCAGCATAGCCATTTGAATCCAAAACTGTGGCCCTGAGCCGCTATACCCACCTAACAAATTACTATCTCAACAGGCCTAAGGGCACAGTTACAGACTCATGTTTTGCACTCACAATAGTTGCTTTTATATGTAGCATGTTTTAAAACAAGATTAAAATGACTCATTTGGCATTGGTTTTAATTTTATAACAAAAAAGGTTACTTGCCAAAGCAAAATAATACTTAGGTCTTTACCCCCCAATTATTGTTAAATACAGTAATTAAATCTTATTTCAAATAAATATTATACTAAATTTAATTTTCAACTATCCTTTGATTAACAGAAAATATTGAGTTAGCATTCCAAAGATTTTTCTCATCTCAACTTATCCTTTCAGAAATGAGCCATGAAAATATTGTCAGAAAGAGAGCAATGTAGAGGAGGTGAACTCAGGAAAGCACATTTACTAACACCTGTCACGCTAACCTGATGAAAACTACTGCCTTTTGGGTTTTGCTGCACTTTTAAGCATTTTATTGAGATCTATGATTTTCAATTATTTATTTATACTTTTGAACAAATGGTTGAACCCCCAGAGAAGAGCAGACCCCTTTTCCTCAGTGATTACTGAATTTTTGTTGATATGTTCATCACCACCCCCCAATAACTTTTCTTTTTTATTGTGGCCGTACTCTGTGGCTTGTGGGATTTTAGTTCCCCTGCTGGGGACTGAACCCGGGCCCTTGGCAGTGAAAGCATACACCTAACCCCTGTACCACCAGGGAATTCCCAATAATTTTTAAGTCAAGAAGTTCCAGAATGCAGAGGGCACATCTTTCTTCATTTGTACTCAGAGTTTCCTAAAGAATTGGAAGATTACCAAATAATTTGAAGAATAGAGAGAATGTCACATTTGAAACTGAGCAGGACCCTGCCGGGCCATCCAAGGGACAGACCCCGGTGGTGTCCCTGTCTCTTGTTTGTAGAAAAGCTTTAGGGTCTTAGACCTTCACGAGTTGCAATGAACAAATTTAATCACAGAACTAAGAAAATGCAGAAGCAAAGGTAAACAGTAAAACAAGACAAAATAATAATAGTTTAGCCATGAAACAAAGTCAAAGGCCTTTAATTTCTCTGTAAGGGCTATAGATAATACCTTGGGTCATATCCTTGAGTTGTTTTGCAGATACTAAAAGCCCCAGCAGGTGGAAAAAGTTAACTATTGACACTTGTGCAATACCCAGAACCACACTAGGTCTTTAGTGGGAAAACACAAATAATGGAAGCCTCAGTCTCTGCCTCAGTAACTGTAAGGTTGATTTGGTTCATTTAACACAATGTTGAAACACAGCATGTAGAGGAAAAAAAAAAAAGTAATTCCTATTCATTTAGTGTGTGACTTTGGGCAAGTTAATTAACTCTTGTTTTCTCAGTAGTAAAATGAGTGCAAAATAGATTTGTGAAAAAGTGATTTTGCTGGCCCATAAAAAGACCCCCAGACCAGTTGGGACTAGAAGGGATGATGTTGACTCCAGAAATGCCGTGCAGTTCCCTCACCACCAATAAACTAGAAGAATGTTTTCCAATTGATCAGTCACCCTGCAACCCTCTCCCTCACACTGTCTTTAAAAATCCTTCCCTGAGAGCCATCAAAGAGTTCAGGTACTTTGAGCATGAGCTGCTGGGTCTCCTTGCTCAGCCTCACATTGGGCAACTCGCAATAAGGGGCTCTACTTTCTTTCACCACAACTTGGTGTAAGTAGATTGGGTTTGCTGCACATAGCGAGCTAGCAGACCCAAGTTTGGTTTGGTAACTCATCCACATGAAAATTGTTTTCAGAATAAATCCTCACCTAAACGGGCCTTATTTATTTATTTATTCAAGCACTTGCTCTTTCACTGAACCTACCTAATTCTCTTTCTCTGCACTTCTCAGCAATTATCAGTAGAGAGAGAGAGAATTAATATTATTACTTTGCAACACTATTACTACTATTATTGCTTGACCTTTACTGGGTGTTTTTTTATGGGCCAGCAAAATCACTTTTTCACAAATCTATTTTGCACTCATTTTACTACTGAGAAAACAAGAGTTAATTAATTTGCCCAAAGTCACACACTAAATGAATAGGAATTACTTTTTTTTTTCTCTCTCTACATGCTGTGTTTTCAACATTGTGTTAAATGAACCAAATCAACCTTACAGTTACTGAGGCAGAGACTGAGGCTTCCATTATTTGTGTTTTCCCACTAAAAACCTAGTGTGGTTCTGGGTATTGCACAAGTGTCCGGCATATAGAAATAGCAGCTAAGGAATGCTACCATCTGAGGAGGGTGCACGGTGAGAATTATATACACACACACAAAAATTGGGCTTAGTTTTAAAGAATTTTTTTCTCTTGCATTTTGGTTGCATTTCTTATAAAGGGCCAGTTAATCCTCGCTGATAATCAGAAGACCACATTTCCTAAATTATCTAAACAAAATTTCTCTTTGAAGTTTTTTTTTTTTTTTTAATCCCTAACAAATTCCAGTAAAAAAAAAAAAAAAAAATTCACAGTTCTGGAAAAACTACAATTGCCTTGCTGCTTTAGTATTTGAAGATTGGGGTGAATTAAATTCAGAATGATATTTTTAATTAAAAAATAATCTATCCTAGTGGAATGAATAGAGAAAGTAGCGTCAACATATCTACACTATGGAGTGTAAAATGGATAGCTGGTGCGGCCTAGTCTGGTGCTCTGTGATGACCTAGAGAGGTGGGATGGGGGAAGGGAGGGAGGCTCAGAGGGAGGGGATGTATGTATAATTATGGCTGATTCCAGCTGTGTATGGCAGAGACCAACATGACATTGTAAAAATTAAAAAACAAAAAATAATCTTAGTTTTATTATGTAATTATTTTAAAATATAAAAATGCTTTAAAATAGTTCAAAAATTTATTTTTGTAATTTAAGCCAATTTTCAATTATTTCTTCTATAGGTTATTCCCTCACTGATAGAAAAATCAGCCACAATTTGGGGATTATGGATGAACGTACCAATTATTGAGAAGACCCAACCACTACTGAACTTTTGGTAATGATGAGGCAGTCAGATTTACAGAAAAACTCCAGCCTAACATCTTTTTAATCTTATGTCCCTGGTTAAAGAACTACATTGAAATGCTTGGCTTGTATCAAATTTCCTGTGAAGATGTTAAAAATCTTTATCTCCCATAACCTATTTTAGAGAAATGTCACATAATAGATGATGCATCAAACCCTAGATCCATAAAAGCAGAATGACTAGAAGTTTTGTTTTCAAATGATGTCATCAATAATATTCGCTCTCAAGCTAGTGTTTCTTTAGGCTAATTTCAGTCCTCAAAGAATAACAGCCTAACTCTTTTTTAGGATCTTCTGTTTGTACCATCTCTTCTGGAATATCTGGGATTCTGTATCATTAAGAGTTAAATGTAGAAGAACTGGTAAAGTGTGAACATAAGGAAAATGCAATATCATTGTGCTTTTAACATATATCACAATATTTTTAGTTTAATAAAAGTTTTACATAATTATCTATTTTAGTCATATGAAGGTTGTAGGACCATAGTCAGGGCTGTCTGTCCTTTATACTTCTATTTTCTTCCTAGTGTTTATAAACTTTCTATATATTCCCACTGAAATGAAATGTTTGTGATATTATATACACTATTTCTAAGAAAAACATGAGCTACTTGAGAGATTTTTCAACTTGAATGAAGAACAAGCTGTGCTGTAAAATATTAAGGCAGAATAGCAAGTGCCAGATCTCAGAAATATTAACGTTAAATTAACAGCATTTTAGCTTTCAGAAAAATAAATTTGTCAGTTATTAAACAACTTGTGTTTAGTAATAATGAATGCACAGTTGCTGACCAACACATTTACTGACTTACCCTATGTTGACATGTGCTAAGTTTGACAAAATTTTTATTCAAGTTTGTACTTAACATGTTAATATTTTCTAATTCAAATTTTTTTATTTTACTCTTTATGTTATCAGCTAACTTTCCCAAGCTTTCTTTTTGGAGAATCTAGATTATAAGTATTTTTCTATTAAATTTTACTGGAACTGCAACTGTATTTTAATAAAGTTATTTAGCTTTGTATTTGTGAGGAGATTTTAAAGGGGAGAATGAGTACCCAGACAAATTTTAAAAAGACTTCTTCAGAGTCTGTAGCCAGTATCACCATATGTACTTATCTCTTTCTTTTCAATGCTATGAGTCATTATAAATGTCAGGTTCATTGTTGTGGCATGCTGAAATGATTGAGTGGGAACTGTGCCCAGCCCGGCATTGTAAAACAATCCATCTCCAAATACATCGTCCTGTACAACAAGATTTTCTCTGACACTTTTATGATTGCTCTTTTGTTTGGTCTTGGAGCATTTAGACCTCAAATTTGAACACAATATTAAGACTATTGCTATTCTGTAGTAAATCTGTGCATGTTATCTAGAGTCATCTACTTTTGGGACTGCATTCTGTACTTTACTTCAGTCCTGAAATCAGAATGTATAAGTGAATTTTGTTATATGTTATTCTAGTGGATTAGAAATCCCATTCTTTACTTAGGTGCAAATGGGATTAAATTTGGTTTCCTTGGTAAAGGAAACAGCTTAGATAACCAGCACATAGCAGTCTTTATCTTCTATGTTAAGTAATCCCCATTCGGAAAATCCAGTAATGCTTTTTCCCCATTGATGAATGTGTGCAAATGTATGAGTTCCAAAATTCAGCATATGTTAGCACAAAATCAGCACAAGTGAAGGTGTTCTCCTAGGTCTATTGAAATCGCATTTCTAGACAGAACTTGTGAATGACATGTTGCAGGCTTTCAAAAAAAGCCAGAAAACATAATGGACTTGATAGAGACGATTAAAAGCAACAGATGATACTAAAAGAAACATTTGAATAAAATAGAAAAAATAGAAAACTCAAAGTTACTTTTCTTTTAATAACCTTTCTTTATTGAAGCTGTGGGATTTCCTCAATACATGCTATTTTCTGCAAGACAAGGGTTTCTAGATGGAGCTCTAAAGCATTTGCCGGTAGGTGGCGACATAAGTCCTTATTGCCTAGAGCTGTCCCAGGTGCTGAACCCAGTTTCTGAGCCCAAAGAAGCAACCAGCGACCAGGAATTCCACCAAGTTCTCCGTAGATGCTGGAAAACCGGTAGGAAAGGGCCGTTAAAAAAATGCCCAACCTCATTTATAACACAAAGTCAAACAAATTCTCTCCCCTAAATTTACTTGATACAAAGCTGTGCAAGATGACAATGTTCATTGAAATTAAAAAGGCAATGGTAATGGAAAGCCAAGCTCTGGAATGTGGTAATGGACAGGGAAACCTGGAGTGCTGCAGTCCACGGGGTCGCAAAGAGTCAGATCCGGCTGAGCGACTGAACTGAACTGAATGGAAAGGCAAGTGTGTGTGTGTGTGTGTGTGTGTGTGTGTAGAACACATACCGAATCGGGTTTTCTTCACTTTGAAATGCAGTTTTTCACCTCTCCTTTGACGTGTCCTTTTTAATTGCTTTCTCACCCAATTTCTCAAGGTTAGAAAAAAAAGTCAGAGGCAAAGGAGACAAGCTGGACTGTGAGTTGACAAAAGGGGGTGATTTTTAAAAAGCTAAGACACATTCCATCTTCTTTCCATCTATTAGTAATAATTTACAGACTGACCCAGGACTGTCCACGTCCCCATTCAGGCTCCTTATGCCTCCTCTTCTCTTGTCCTGTTACCACTCAGTGATGCTGAGTCTACTAAGGAATTTGACAAATATGAAGCAATGTATGTAGTTAGATTTTTTTTTTTTTCTCTCGAGTTTGGCTGGGTGGGAGGCGGAGTTATTTGTTGTAATGTTGGTCTGATCGGCAGATCGGGTGTGTGTAAGTGAGTTCTGAGTCTCGGTCGACAAAAAGGGACTTGAACGCAGAGAGGCAGAGCTAGAGGGAGAGGAGGGCGGGGAACCAGGGGAAAGAGGCACTCAGGGTTGGAGAAGTGTTAGGAACGGAGGGTTAGCGTAGGAGGGAGGGAGTCTGGCTGTCGGAGCAACACCGGAGAGATAAAGGAGAGTGAGAAGAGAGGGAGACAGAGGGGATGACTAGTGGGAGAAAGAGGGAGACGGAGGAGGCTTAAGAAAAAGAGAAGAGAGTAGAGGAAAGAGTAGGAGAGGAGGGAGAGAAGCAAAGAAGAGGAGGGTTACAGAGTGACTGTGGAAGATGGTGTTTCTCTATTCCAGATACTTTTAAGATTGGAGACTCTTTGCTGGTGGGGAGACTCCGGGTGGTATGGCAGCCAGTTAGGCAGCGGCAAAGTATAATGGACAGCAAGAGACAGACGTTCCAGACACCTTTCCGCCGCCCGGAGATCCCGGAGCTGTTTCTCCAGCCAATTCGTTTCCCAGCTGGAGTCTCTGAGCGCGCTGCACTACCAGAGCCCAGGGAGCGCCTAGAAGCTAGCTGCTTCTGCAAGATGCCTTCGCCTGAGCAGTAAGAACTTCCTGCCTGAGTCCCTGCATCCTCTCTTAGCTGAAACTCCCCAGGAAACAGGGGCGGGAGACCCCAGGGGGAGGGGCGAGGGGGAACCAGAAGCAGCTCTTTCTCCCCTCCCCCTCCCCTGCCCGGCGCGCAAGCATGGATGTGCTCAGCCCCGGACAGGGCAATAACACCACGTCGTCCCAGGGTCCCTTCGGGACACGCGGCAACGCTACTGGCATCTCCGACGTGACCTTCAGCTATCAAGTAATCACCTCTCTAGTGCTGGGCACGCTCATCTTCTGCGCGGTGCTGGGCAATGCGTGTGTAGTGGCGGCCATCGCCCTGGAGCGCTCCCTGCAGAACGTGGCGAACTATCTCATAGGCTCGCTGGCCATCACCGACCTCATGGTGTCGGTGCTGGTCCTGCCCATGGCCGCGTTGTACCAGGTGCTCAACAAGTGGACTCTGGGACAGGTCACCTGTGACCTGTTCATCGCCCTCGACGTACTGTGCTGCACCTCGTCCATTCTGCACCTGTGCGCTATCGCTCTGGATAGATACTGGGCCATCACCGACCCCATCGACTACGTGAACAAGAGGACGCCCCGGCGCGCCGCTGCGCTCATCTCGCTCACCTGGCTCATTGGCTTCCTCATCTCCATCCCGCCCATGCTGGGCTGGCGCACCCCGGAAGACCGCTCGGACCCGGACGCGTGCACTATCAGCAAGGACCACGGCTACACTATTTACTCCACCTTCGGCGCTTTCTACATCCCTCTGCTGCTCATGCTGGTTCTCTACGGGCGCATCTTTCGAGCCGCGCGATTCCGCATTCGCAAGACAGTTAAGAAGGTGGACAAGAAGGCAGCCAACCACCGTCTTGCGGCATCGCCGGCCCCGCAGCCCAGAAAGAGCGTGAGTGGTGAGTCGGATAGCAGAGACTGGAGGCAGGGCACGGAGAACAAGGTAACAGGGGCTCCGTGCGCCAATGGAGCCGTGAGGCAGGGCGAAGAAGGCGCCGCCCTGGAGGTGATCGAAGTGCACCGGGTGGGCAACTCCAAAGAGCACCTTCCGCTGCCCAGCGAAGGCGGTGCTGTCCCCTACGTCCCCGCCTCCTTCGAGAAGAAAAATGAGCGCAACGCCGAGGCCAAGCGCAAGATGGCCCTGGCCCGCGAGAGGAAGACGGTGAAGACTCTGGGCATCATCATGGGCACCTTCATCCTCTGCTGGTTGCCCTTCTTCATCGTGGCCCTAGTCCTGCCCTTCTGCGAAAGCAGCTGCCACATGCCTACCCTGTTGGGGGCCATAATCAACTGGCTGGGCTACTCCAACTCTCTGCTTAACCCTGTCATTTACGCCTACTTCAACAAGGACTTCCAAAACGCGTTTAAGAAGATCATCAAGTGCAAGTTCTGCCGCCGATGATGATGGAGTAGCGGCGAGTAGGCCCATCCCATTCATTCTGCCTCCCCTAGTCCTCTGGAATCAAAGCCTTTGCTACTTTCCCTCTGACATTCACAGCTGCTAGGCGCGCTGCTTCCAGACCTCATCCACCCAAGCCTCTCCCAAGCCTCAGTCCCCAGCGGGGAAGGATGGCGCTCTTCGTAAAGAGGCTCTAGCCTCCGGGCAAGAGAGAAACTCCTCTGCTCTGTGAGAGGAGACCTTGGCTCAAACTGGCTTCAGAATCCGTTTGATTCCAGCAATTGCCTCCTGCTTCTTCTGCCCGGTAATCTTCGCGGCGGAACTTTAAGCTTCAGCCGTTAAAGGCAAAAAAAAAAAAAAAAAAAATCCACACGAAAAAAGAACCTGTACACCCAGCCGCTGCGCCCAGAAAAGGCTCTCCCACGCGATCCAGTGTAGCCTCACTGCTACACCTTGAACTTAAGGTTCAGGACTTCGCTTCATTTCCCACGCCCGCCCCGTCCCGCTGTCATCTCATCCTTCCTTCCCCATCTTCCCTTTATGCCCTCGCCAGTCCTAAAACACTAATTTGCTAGTCGGAAAAGCTGGGAGGGTCTGCTTTTCCTGGTGCCTAAGGTGTCCCGGGGAGTCTCCGTCTGCTGGCGTGGGCTCCCAGAGTAACTCTCCCGAAAACAGCCCCATGCTTTGTTTTCTTGGATTCAAAACAAGTGGCTAGAGGTTGTCTGAGTGGATCAGTAAGTACAAGGCTGGGCCAAAGGGAGAGAGAAGGAGAGCGGAACGAATTTATCCTTGCCTGCCTTGTCAGCACTCACCAAAGAAACTGACATTCATTGGGAAGGGAGAGCGGATTTATTCGGACAGGTGGCCCGCGAGTCTACGAGCTGGCATCGCCACTTACCTACTGTGGGTGGCGCCAGCCGGCCACGTTGTGTGAGCCGGGCGGGGGCGCCGAGTGCCGAGGATCCGCGCACCTTCGCGACTGTCTGAGGTCTGGTTTGTGCTGGGCGGGTGCACTGAAAACTAATCCCAACTGGAGCCATCCCGCCTACGCCCCAGGACTTACTCAAGCGAGGGTGTGTGGACTTGGTCGCTCAGTCCGGTTTTTCGGACCTCATGGACTGTAGCCCGCCAGGTTCCTCTATCCTTGAGATTTTCCTGGCAAGAATACTGGAGTGGGTTGCCATTCCCTTCTCCAGGGCATCTTCCCGACGCAGGGATCAAACCCAGGTCTCCTACACTGGAGGCGGATTCTTACTGTCTGAGCCACCAGGGACGCCCAACAGTTAAAGTTAATGGAAGCCACAGCTTCCAGAGCAGCTCTAGGGACTAGAAAGACTAAGAAGTCCCAAGGGTGCCATTGTCCAGGTGGGCCCGAGCTCTGGCTGGCCCTCCCTTGGAATCTGAAAGGAGAAGTTTATCCAATGCAAGCAGATTTTTTTCCCTCCTAATTCACTCTCTCCTCCTTTTCCGAATGGGAAATAAATCTATTTCGCGCACCCTGACACTGAACAAGATTTGTTCTGCAGAATGTCCAGGACACTTGGTTACCAAGATTTTGTTTCCAAAAGGGAAATCGGGGCTTTCAGTAGAATGGGCCCCCACAGGTTTAGCACTATCTGTGACCTCAGAAGTGCTCATGTTAAATAGAGGCCCTAGGGCGGCAGAGGATGAGTTGGTTAGATAGCATCACTGACTCAATGGGCAGGAGTTTGAGAAAACTCTGGGAGATGGTGAAGGACAGGGAAGCCTGGCATGCTGCAGTCCATGGAGTCGCAAACAGTAGGTAGGACACGATTTAGCGACCGAACAATAAAGGACTCACTAGGGGTGCTTTCTCTGCGGAGTCCAGGGGACTCCTGTACACAGCTCCTTGCCCTGACTGTCCTGCAACACAGGTTTGCCCAGAAACCGGCCTCTTGTCATTGTAATGTATGGAGCACTCCAAGCTTTCTTCTTAAAAAGTCCTTTCAGCCTTGCCACTCCTGCTGAAAAACCGGTTATCTTTACTGCCCCCTGGAGGGAAGATTTTCTGCTCCATTTGAATGTAAGTTTCCATCCATGTGACCAGGATCAAGAAGTTTGTTATAATTAGAGCTAGCCTCTAATTTTCTGTTGAATGATGGTTTCTTTTCCATTAATTGCACAAAGTTAATGATTCTTACTCCCTTCTCCATTCATGCTTACCTTAGGAATGATTCCTTGGGCTATTTTGAGAATTGTGTTAAAAAAGTTGCCAATGAAAAAAGTTCTCTTGTTTTAAAATGAAGAAAGTGAAAAGACAACTCTATCACTTGTAGCCCTTTTATTGTTTGTCAAACGGAATCTCCGTTTGGTATCTTTTTCTCAGACCTAAACCAAGAGTAAGCATCACATCCCCTTAAAAGAGAGAAACTGTAAGTGCTCTGGGAACTCAGTGGATGATTTTTCTATGCATAAGTAATGCTTCTTTTTTTTTTTTAAGGTGTTTTTTTTTTTTTTTTTGATGTGGCCCATTTTTTAAAGTCTTTATTGAATTTGTTACAGTATGTTTCTGTTTTATGTTTTGTTTTTTGGGGGGGCTAGAGGCATGTGGGATTCTTAGCTTTACCACCAGAGATCAAACACGCACCCCCAGCATTGGAAGGGGAAGTCCTAACCACTGAACCTGCCAGGGAAGCTTGGCATAAATAATGCTTAAAAGGGGCTATGGTGGATAAAATGAGAGAGATTTTTCCAGTCCATCACTTATTTATTTGAAAATTCTTTTTTATTTTATTTTTTTTGCTCACAGTAATTTAAGTAGAGCTATATGAAAAACCAATCTTTGCTGTATGTCTTCCTATATTTTAAGGACAAATTCTCTAGATAAAATAATTCGAGTCCTAAATTGCTCATCCAAATTTTACCTTGATCAGCATTTGGAGTCTTGAGACTTCTATTTATTTGTGTCTTTTGCAGAACTTTGTCAATGGCTTTGGGACCTCTGTTCTTCCTGCCTTGGAGGATTTACACAGGAATGGGGAAGGAACATTTAATTAGAGTATAATTGCCGAAACCATAGCGAGATTTGAGGAATAAGTGCAAAAGAGCTACATAGCACTAAAGAGCCCCTGATGCTTTTTTTTTCTTTTAAATTATTGCATTAAGGTAAAGTATATATGCATCAAAGTTGGCCTTCACTCTTCCCTGTGACAATAAAGAACTTTAATAATGGTAATGCTACAATAAACTGATGTCAGTAACATATACATCTTTATTTTAATCATAAGCACTGTCTGCTTGTATTTATTTGTATAATTTTAAAGTGGAAGTTAAAAAAAAATACTGTTATCAGGAGAAGATCCTGCTATACACATCAGGGATCTGACACCTAGAGAAATAAATTTTGTTTTAGCACAGAAACTCATGCTAGTTTCTTTTTTAAAAATTCCTGTCTCTGGAAAGAGAACGTGGCATTTCATCTTTTAACCTTGAAACCATACATTTTCACTGACTGACATCTACAGTGAAGGTTTAGACATCTGTCTAATTAATATGGACAAGGTGGGGGACTTGCAGAAGAGAAATGCAGATTCTAGTAGAAGAGCCAGGGGCCTGTGTTGCCTTTTTAGCACAGTTGACAGTGATAAGCCCCCTTCCCTGTCTTCCCCACAATGTCCAGCTGGAAGAAAATAGCCTCCCTGGTTTCAAATGAAGCGACACATTGTTTTGAGGTTTGTCACTTAATTAAAACTGAAGGGGCATTTTCCTTTCTGGCTGGGTCTCACTTGATAGTGGAATTTTTTAATGGAAGATCTATTACTACATTAAGATTGATTCAAATGCTCTCTTTTCCCTGTGGAATCATCAGTAAGGCTTCTTGTTTCCCATGTTATGTTTGTTAATTTCACTGTTTTCTGGTGTCAGAATGATAGTTGTAGGGCAAGGTAAACCCAAGTAAGCCTCAAGGGGGAAACAAAGTCAGAGCTATTATGGCCAGAGAAGAGGACACTGTGAAGCCTAATTTAGGCAATGTATGTACATACATATTCTGATAATGAAAAGTCAAGATAGGAATCGAGATAACAAGAACTGTCTGGAGTTTTTCATTTGAAAAGTATTACATGAGGACATCCCTGACCTTGAGTAAAATGATGCATTTGTCTTCCAGATTGTGGATATCACCCTTCTTGGCCTTTGCTTTATGCTCTGTCATCTTTTCCTCCAAGGAGATGGTGGCTTTCTGTTTTCTACAGGGCTTCTTGAGCCCATGTTAACACTCCAGTTAAGAAAGAGAGTGTTGTAATCAGTCGCTTCCAGTGTGACTAACAAGCCCAGATAAACAATTAGCAACTGTCACGTGTCAGGCTCTTTTGGATAATGTTGAAATATGGGACTATAATATAAGCTGCTATAGACACCCTGTTTTCAACCTACTTGGGTATTCAAGAATATACTACTAAGGCTAATAAGTAAACACTCAGCAGAATATAGTTATTATTTAAATACAGGAGTGGTTCTAAGAATTTGGAGGACAATGACCATTGTGGGCTGGGGGATGGTAGGGAAGATTGGGTAAAGAAAACTGCGTAGAGCATCCAGGATTGAGCTCTGAGCACATGAGGAGTGATAGAAAAGGGCAGATGTTCTTCACGAGGTGACAAAGACAGCCCAATTCCCTATATCAAGTGAGGGCTTGTAATGAAATTTTTATCTGGATTCCTTACATGCATCAGTCTGGATTGATTATGAAGGTAGTGATTCTAGAGAAAGATGCAGACTCAAAACTTCCCATGAGTTATAACAACATGAAGAATCTGGGAAGAGAGAGAAGATGAATCTAAAATCAAAGGAATGGGGATTAGGGTAGCTAGATAGAGGAAGAATGTTCTGAGCAGAATAAGAGGCAGAGTGCATGAATAAGAAGAAATTCATCAAACCATTTAAGAGTGATAACAGGGCGACCAGGGGTAGGTACAAGATAATAACTCATATTTATGTAATGTTTGTGATTTTGCCCAGTGGTTTTCACATATAAAGTGGAAGTGTTTGTCAGTGAGTCATGTCCAACTCTTTGCAACCCTATGGACTATAGCCCACAGGTTCCTCTGTGCATGGAATTCTCCAGGCATGAATACTTCAGTGCATAGTTATTCCCTTCTCCAGTGGGTATTCCCAACCCAGGGGTCAAACCTGAGTCTCCCAATGGCAGGCAGATTCTTTACTGTCTGATGCACAAGGGAAGCCTCAAGAATTTTTAGGTGGGTGGCCATGGTGGCTTGGACGGTAAAAAATCTGCTGCAATGCAGGAGACCCAAGTTTGATCCCTTGCCGGGAAGATCCCCTGGAGGACGGAATGGCAACCCACTCTAGTTTTCTTACCTGGAGAATTCCATAGACAGAGGATCAGTGGGGTTGTAAAGAGTTTGATATGGCTGAGCAACTTTTACCCATAAGAAACATATAAATTTGAGATAGCAGATCCTTCTGGAAATACTAATTAGACCATTTTAGCCAAAGCAGAAGATTCCTACACTAATGGGTACATTCAGTAATGCTTGAGATCATATATGGAATCATTATAATACCAGGTTGAAAACTCGACCTATGGTTTTCATTCATGGGGACCACTATTAATGAAAGATGTGTACTGTTTGCAGGTAATTTCAATGATGCAGGTGTGAAACAGTAAATGCCTGAATGTGGGATGCTGGTAAGACTGAAAGATACATCAGAGAAAGAACTGGCAAGACTTGGTGCCTGGATGTGAGGAGAGAGGGAGCTGGAGATGCTGATGAGGTTTTTTTGTTTGTTTGTTTTATAGATTCTTCTAATCTTTTGTTAATTAATTAGCTTATTTATTTTTGGCTGTGCTGAGCCTCCATTGCTGCATGAGGGCTTTCTCTAGATGTGAGGAGCATGGGCTACTCTTCGTGGTGGTAAGTGGGCTTCTCATTGTGGTGGCTTCTCAGAGCACAGGCTCAGTAGCTGTGGTGCATGGGCTTAGTTGCTCTGAGGCGTGTTGGATCCTCCTGGACCGGGGATCCAATCCATGTGCCCTGCATAGGCAGGTGGATTCTCACCCACTCTACCATCAGGAAAGTCTGCTGATGAGGTTTTGAGCCAAGGAGATTTGAGCAAATAACAGAAGAGGGAAAGTCAGGAATTGCTTTTCCTATGGGTCTTTGTTTTTTCAGCTTTATCTATAAATGTGAAAAAGCTTTGTTCTCTACTAAAAAGCATTCCCAGCCCAGATGGCAGGGAACTGCTGATAATGGTAGTGATACACGTGGTATGGCATTTGAACAATCTGTCATTTGGATGATTATGTGAAGAATGTCACCTCCTAGATCAATGGTTGTACTGATTATTGATGCATTTTTTAAAAGTAGAATATGTTCATTGTTTTTTTGGAGAGAGCACAATTCCAAGGGACTATAGCAGCCTTTCAAGAAGAGTGTCCCAATCTCAGATGTTAGGCAGGGATATTTGAAACCCAGAAGACTGGTTTTGCACAACTGACCAAGTGAAGAAGAGAGCAATCCAGTTTGTTCTTCAAGTCCACTTATTAAGAATCAAAGCAGACCTATTTTATCCTTGAACTAGATCTTTCTAGAAAATCTAGATCCATGAGACTGAAGTCTCCAGTGAATTTTGTTTTCCAAATAAATCACTTTGCAAGGGCAAGGATGGGGAAATGAGTCGGATCCACAGGTAATTCCAAATCTAATCCTATCTCAGGTATTTCCAGGCTCCCTGTCTGTAATCCTGAACAATTGCTCAGACTGCCACAAAATTTGCCAGGACAAAATTTCAAGGAGCTGTCTTGCTTTGGCAAGTGGTCCTTTTGTGTCTCATATGGTTTCATCTTTGAAGAAAGAAAAAGAAGTAGTTTGGGAGAAGAAGAAATGGGGAAGAAAAGAGGAGGCAACAGGACTCACCTATCTTGTTATTTGGCTGGCTGTGGAGATTGATGAGGAAGTTTTGAAACTTCTCCAAAGTCCTTGCAGGGGAAGCATTCTATGAAATATAGTGTGCTTCATGGTTCCTGGAAGCAATTAGTCTGTCTTTGCAAGAATTAAAAAGAGAGAAAGGAAACTTTGAAAGCTAGTTTTAATTTTAAAAGAACAGTATTAATAGAAACAGGAGTCTAGTTGTAAATATTGACAATGTAGTGTTTGAGAGTGTATACTGTATTGTATAGATACATCATTTTTAATAATGACTAAACGTGCTCTATGCATATCACAATGCAGTTGTGTAATGGTGATCTATTTATGAACATGCACAGGGCTGTCAAGGTTTAGGAGGGATTGACCATGCATTAGGGTGTTAGAGAGCCCCTAATGCACTTTAGTTCCTGTAAAGAATCTGGGTGGGTATCCACAATTCTAGAAATAACCTTAATAATCATTAATGACATTGACACCTGTGTTAATAGTTTCTGTTTGGTTAAAACATCCTGTTATGGATTAAAGATGTTTTAGATGGTGGTGATTATGCTCACCAGTATCCAAGACTTTTTCTTCCTGGGTATAGTGCTGGATTACATTTCTCAACCTCCTTTCTAATGAGGCTGATGTTAGGCTAATATAATACATACAGAATTAATATCTTTCCTTTGAAGGTTGGACTGTAAATACCTCCAGAGTGATCTTCTCTTCCCATTCGGTAGCTGGAGAGGATTCTCTGCACCTGGAGGAGGATGGAACCATAGGTACAAGGACCCCTGGATACCTTCTTTATGTAGACCAGATTCTTCTCCTCTTCACACCCCATGCAACCTTTGATTGTGATATGAACAGAAATAAAACCTGAGTTTGACTTAATTAAACTGAAATTTTGGGGATTGTTTATAGAACAGTCTATTCTGATCAATATAAAATATCCATAAGTAATACACTGAGCGAAAAATTTGCAATCCTGTCAGTGACTTTGTCAGGATGGTTGCTCCAGATAACTGAAGTGACTGACTGCCAACTTCTTTCCATTCTGGGCAAGGTCGCTAACCTGCTGGGAAGGAATGGACGTAAGTCAGGATGACACACACGCAGTGTATGTTCTGAATAGTACTGGGCATCCAAGAGGAGCTGGAGTCCATCTCTGGTGCCTAAGCCCAGAGACAGTTTTTCTCTGGCTTTAGTTTTATAGACAGCCTTTATAGGTAGGCCCCTGGGAAACAGCTTGGCTATTTCTTGGGTTTTTGGGAAAATTATAAAGTAGGAACATTAATTTTCAATGCCTTTTCTTTTCTTTCAGGCGGCTTTTTCTTCCATTGTGCTTTCCCCATTAGCCTCTCAAAACCTGCACTGCCTGTCATACATCTAAAGTCTCCTACAGGCCATTTTTATTCCCCATTCTCTTAATTTTAGATCATACCAAAGGTAGCGGAGGAGCAGGCCAGTCCAGAAGAAAAACAAAATTGACTAAGTTGACTGGCAATGATGGTGAACAATGACAACTTATTTTTTTTTATCCTTTGGACAGCTGAGAGAGGAGGCATTCCATATTCTTTAATAAAGACACTGCTAATAATAATGACAGTATGCAAAAATAAAAATACTGTAGAATATCTTGTGATATGGTATATTTCCATGGTTATAACACAAACATTATCTCCAGGGAAATGAAACCATCTGATCCTAGGTATACTGCATTTTTCTAATAGCAGTTTCTAATAGCAGCCCATGTGCTTATACATGTAGGTAGATGAAAATAAAATGCAAGTGGCCAAGAACCTTTCCTGTATTACTACATGAGATTTTTCAAGAGTTCTTTAGTATACTTAGGTGGCTATTGCAGCTGGAATGGCTTAGACTAGCATTATGGAGGAAAGACTGATAAGGGAGTGATTAATAATAGAGGTCTGCCAAAAAGAGCTGAGAGGTCTTAGAGATGGATTGGGTCTGAAACAGGCCAAAGGAAAAAGAAAAAAGAAGAAAAAAGCACATTTAGAGATTTTAGAGAGTGGAATAGACTAGAAATAGGGAAATAACAAGCAGAAGGTACTACTCTGGGAGAGAAGAAATAGGTCTTTGATAAATTTACAGAATTCAATTTGAGTAACAGGAAAGAATAAGAAACCAGCAAAACTGATAAGAGATAAGGGGGCACAGAGCGGTCAAGAGGTCACTGCATGTGGAACACTACCAGGAGAGGTTATGCTGTTATAAGAACTAAAGGGAAGGATTACATGAAATAAACATTTCTTTTTTCTTTTCGATAAAAGGAAACCAGTGCATGCCAATAGTGACTAAGGAAATGGAAATAACAAAGAGGGAAGATTGAAGGCAGGAAGAAAATATTCTGGAGAAAGAAGAAGTAATTGGAGTGAAGTCTTGACGAAGGCAGGAGGTTGAAGGGTTTCATTTTGAGATGGAGATACTCTGTGATAAAGGAGGTAAAGGGAGAATGTGTGAAAAAGTAGAGATATAATCTAGCTTTGGGGAGGAAGGAAGAAGCTGTATGGTTTCATTCCAGAGTTACACATTTAGATGGATGCCCCCGGTGAACAATCAAAATGCAAGGACATCTGTTATCTGGGAGCCAGATAGAAGGCCAGATAAAGTTGAGTGGAGTTGGAGGCTGCGGCAGTGCTTGGCGAACGTTGCCTCTGAGTTTGTGCTGACCTTTAAGCTACAGCACATGAGAGCATTTTTTCTGCTCCTCCTAGCCTGTCTCTTTTTCTTACTTCTCCACTACATTTGGCATGATCCAAAATTGAGGAGTCAATGCATCGGAGTACTTTCTCAGGCTGGAAGTGGTATCTAATCATATTTGAACATTCAGTTGGTATGAATTTCAAATGTGCTCTTACCTTGCTTGATAGTTTTTTGTGTAAATTTTCATATTACTTGGTTTACTATACCTCTTACCCTTAAGTCATAGTTTGATAATCTGGTGGGCTGCAGTCTCTGGGGTCGCACAGAGTCCGACACAACCAAAGCGACTTAGCAGCAGCAGCAGCAGTGTGGTAATAATGGGTTTGACAGCACCATTACTGATTTTTTATAAATGTTTATATCTCATTGGAAAAGACCCTGATGCTGGGAGGGATTGGGGGCAGGAGGAGAAGGGGACGACAGAGGATGAGATGGCTGGATGGCATCACCGACTCGATGCACATGAGTTTGAGTGAACTTTGGGAGTTGCTGATGGACAGGGAGGCCTGGCCTGCTGTGATTCATGGGGTCACAGAGTCAAACATGGCTGAGCGACTGAACTGAACTGATATATATATATATACATACATATGTATGGGCTTCCCTCATAGCTCAGTTGGTAAAGAATCCACCTGCAATGCGGTCGGGAAGATCAACTGTAAAAGGGATGGGCTACCCACTCCAGTATTCTTGGGCTTCCCTTGTGGCTCAGCTAGTAAAGAATCCGCTTACAATGCAGGAGACCTGAGTTTGATCTCTGGGTCGGGAAGATCCCCTGGATAAGGGAAAGGGTACCCACTCCAGTATTCTGGCCTGGAGAATTCCATGGACTGTATAGTCCATGGGGTTGCAAAGAGTCAGACATGGCTGAGTGACCTTCACTTTAACATATATATATATATGTGTGTGTGTGTGTGTATATGTATGTGTATGTATATATATATATAGGCTTGAACTTATATAAACTTGGGCTTCCCCAGTGACTTAGCAGTAAAGAATCTGCCTGCAATGCAGGAGACACAGGAGACACTGGTTAGATTCCTGGGTCAGGAAGATCCCCAGAATGAGGCCATGGCAACCCACTCCAGTACTCTTGCCTGGAGAATCCCAGACAGAGGATCCTGGTGGGCTACAATCCATAGTGTCACAAAGAGTCGGACATGACTGAAGTGACTGAACACACATGCATGCATATAGTACCAGGGTGGAGTAGCTTTGATCTAGGTGGATGGGTATGTGTTCTCATGTTTTAGAAAAAAAAATATTGGCAGTACTTTGATGGCTACCAAAGAGGTACTGCATGTATTGAGGAAGAGTCTAAGAATAAAAATGCCATAGACTCCACCTTTCTTTTGTAATTCTTGTTAGTTGATCGAGGAGCTTTCACCATTAGAATGTTATACAAGTCTTATATCATCCCTGGGATATATAAGTGGAAGAGTTTCCAAATAAATCTGCCTTTCTACAGATTCAAAACAGGTACAGAGAATTTAAGTGATTATCCTAAGTTTACATGGCTGATTAGAGAGTCTAGTTCTCTGTCCACAGAACATTGAACCCCCCAAGAAAGGAGCATATCTACTAATCTAATGAAGGAGAGGATTAAGAGGCAGACCTTTTAAGTCCTTAGAAAGAAAACAGGCTAGCACTGCTAGTGTGCAAAAAAAGCCTGCTCTGTCTTCTCTCAGCTTCTCCTGTCTCCTCAATTAAATGAAAAACCCAAGGAGAATAAGGTCACCATCTATTTAATAGTTAACACTGAATTATCTCAGATAATAATTTGAATTAAAACATACCTCTTTATTGATGTAGAATTAAATTCACTTGTGTTAACTTGAAGTTCACATTTAGCATTAATCATGGCATTCGAGGAAAGTTAATCCCAAATTAATCCTATAAATTCGGTTAATGTAGCCATGCTAAAATGGGACAGCTCAAGCAATATGGCCTTTCCATGTTTTTCCTCTTCAGGTTCTAAGTTATGACTCCTCTTTCAGCTATTGAATAATGATTGCATTTATCACAGAGTGCCATCAGTCAGAGTACAGATTTAAGTGAGAAATGGAAAAAGCATTGATGCCTAGTAACTGTGATGTTAACCCTGGATAATGGTGTCAGTGGTTTTCAGAATATTTAACCTACAGGAGGAGTCCACTGTCATTTTCATCTCAAAGTTGCTTCTACTGTCTTATTTTGCCCAGGAGCTAAATCTTCATGCTTTAACTAGGAAACCGTTAACATTATGAGATAACACCTTGTTTGTATAGCTGAGGTAAGTAATTTTAATTCAAGCAGGGCTGTAATGTAAACTTTGTAGGAATATTGATTATTCAGAGTAAATTATATTTAAATATGTTCCAACAACTTGTGCAAACCTTTGAAAATGAAGGCACAGAGAAAAGTTACAAAGCCTTTCATCTGATTAACTATCTGTCAGTCAAAAGTTTCCTGAAATTTAGGGTCTACAAACTGGAGTAAGGATTTGTTTTCAATATTTTTACAGAGCTTCTGCCAGGTTTCCAATACTGCGGATGCTCTAAAGAGGCACACAGTTTTCATACACATTTCCTGCAATTAAACGCTTATTATCTAGGCTGTAGACTGGGGTAAATTCGGGAGTACCCATAAGGAGAAAGGGTAGCCTAGCCGCAGAGAGAAATGGCTGACAAGAGTGGGGGCTGTCCATATCCCAGCATAAAGGAGACATTCCTAGGAATTGGCCACGTAGTGAACGGTGGGCAAAACACTGAAATGTAGGAAGACAAGGAAAATCAGGGGATAAGTGACACACAGCAGTATTTTCAAGCTATTTATGTAGTTGGATGGTGAGGAAATGAGTTGTGACCCAGACTCCCCATACCATTTCCTGAAGTAGCATGTTGAAGTGGGCAGAGTTGTTTGTAAATGCTTATACTCTAATGGTTGTTCTTAATTCTGGCTAATTTGAATTATTGGGGAGTTTTTAAATATATGAATGACTTACTACCACCTGGAGATTCTGATTCATTGAGTCTGGAGTTAAGCCTGAGAAATCACTATTAACAACAACAACAAAACCTCCTCGGGTGATTTTAAAATACAGAAAATGGATACAAAGAGGTTAGAAAATATTTAAGGGCATATCAGAAAACTCTTCATATATAAAGATGTGTTGTGTGCTTCATGATGATGTTAACTTTATGAGTCTGAGACTTTATAACAGAGAAATATGATATTTGGGGCTATCTTCTGCCTTTGAGAAAAAAATGAGAAAAGGCCAATAAAACTTTGCTCTTGGTCTCCTGCTTATTATGATAAGAAGCTTTCTGGGAACCAACAATATAGCAAACAATTTAGAACTCAGCAGAAACAGAAACTAGCTGTAAATGGACTTTTAAAAAGTGATTAATATTTAGGATATCTACATTATACAAATGTATCGATTTTAGATCTTGTGAAGTTAAAAATGACTGCCAGAGCTGAAAAGGTTAATGACATCCTGTGTTAACCAGAATGAGGCCCTGTCATTGAGAGAATATTTACTGCCCAGGGTCGTGAAGGAGATATATATGTACCTTTTGCAAAATGACCTTTATAGACAAATCTTTAAGGCTGTAAATTTAAGTTTGCTCATGATAAATCACATTCCTGGAGTTGTGGAATGAGGAAGGTGATTGATCCATGTAATAACTCAAGAATAAACAGGAAATATTAACAAGGAGCAGGGATGTAGGTCAGTGGTCCTTTTGGCAAATAGTTTTGACCTCCTGATGTCCTATATCTTTGGTCCTTAAATTTGGTCCTACTGTTCTTAAATTTGAATTTAAGCACTAGAGATACACTCAGTGCACTAGAGATGAATTTAAGCACTAAGTCCAGAGATGTGCACTAACCTAGGTGAAACAATTTATTTAATCTGCCATTATTTTAAGAGGACGTACTTATAAATACAAATTATTTGACAAAAATAAATTCTCTGAGGAAAATTAAGGACTAATTTTGAAGGAATTAGATGATTAGAACAAGTACTATATCATGATAGATGTTAATGTTGTTGAAGTATAACCGTTCTAATAAATTCGCTATTAAATTGTGTTTATAGATTGATTGTTCCCATCAAGGCTGCAATCTAATTTGTTAAAGTTAAAAATGGAATTGTACAAGAATTTTCTAGTTAACGATAGTCATTTTCATCCCCACATTTAATTCTCACCTTTCCTGAATTCTTAACACAATCAACATGACATAGAAAAAGAGAAAAAAATACCCACATAGATTATATCAGTGGGGATGAAGAGGTAAAACTGACCATCAATGAACTAGATATTTTGAGAAATTTCTGAAAGATGTAATAGAAATAGTACCAGATCTGAGGGAGGTTTCTACATGCCTAGAATGTAATTAATTCTTCCATCCATCCATCCATTCTTTTACTCACTTAGTTTACAAATATTTATTGAGTGTATATAATGTGTCTCATATTTTTGAGACATTAAAGCTTCCTTGGTGGCCCAGGGGTAAATAATCTGCCTGCAGGGCAGGAAGTGCAAGAGACACAGGTTTGATCCTTGGATTGGGAAGATCCCCTGAAGTAGGAAATGTCAACCCACTCAAGTATTCTTGTTTGGAGAATTCCATGGACAGAGGAGCCTGGTGAGCTCCACTCCATGAGGTTGCAGAATCGGACAAGACTGAGCATGCACACTCAGCTTCAAAGATCACAAAGGCAATAGTATTAACACAATCTTTGCTCTCATGAGGTCTAGTGAGGGGAGACATTGTCCAGAAGTCAATGAATAAACAAACAAGGTACTTTCAGTACTACAAAAAGCAAAATAGAATACTATAACAAGGAGGATTCCTGGGGGGCAGCACTAGCAGCGGTAGTACGAATCTCTATTTTATTGTGTGTCAGGAAGACCTCCCTGAAGACAGGACAGTAGTGCTGAGATCTGAATAATAGGAAGGAATCGGCCACAAGAAGATTCAGAGGAACAGCATTTTGGGCAGATGCAGTAACAAATGCAAGGGCTAAGAAGAGCCAAAGTGGTCCAGCGTGGCTGAAGAGGAGCGAAGGAGAGAGTTACAAGACGTGAAGTCAAAGTAGATGCAACTTTACTGCTAAGGTAGTAAACTGTAAGCTGCAGGGCCCCACATTTACATCAGTTCTTGTAAGACCTCGAACTGAATTTTGTATTATTTTTCTTGACTTGAACCCATCAGATTGCATAAACTTGAGGTTCCTTAAAGTTTGGATTCGCTCCTGAATCAGAGGTCCAGGGTCAACAAGGAAGAATTTATAGGCTCTGGAAAGGGCATCTAGCTTTTTTTGTTGTTGATCTGGGGAGTCTTGGAAGGTTTGGGGCAGGAACTACAGTGCTATGACTGGTATGTGCCATGTATTATAGAAGGATTTCTGTGGCAGCTCTCCAGTGGATGGACCACATAGGTAGGTAGGAATATAAAGCAAGGTCCCTTAGGAGGCTTTTTACAGAGTTGTCCCAAGGGCTTAGGAGATGGTGGCTTGGAACAATGAGGCTGCAGAGGAGATGGTGGGAAGGGGGTCTGTGTAAAATCATCTGAATAAAATCTCTAAAAAATATCCTTCCAAGTTCAAGTTGAAGGCATGGGTGGGAAGTGGGTAGTGACTAGAAGCAAAATCTTAATCCTAATAATGACTTTGAGAAATGCATACTACTGAACCAAATCATTACATAAAAGGCTAATGAGATGTTTTTAAAAGAATAACATTCATTATTAGTGAAAATGTGGTGACAACATTCATATGTACAGTTAATAAAATGTCAATTGGCACACATTTTTCTGAAGCGAAATTGGTGCTATGCATCACAAACCTTTCAATGTGTGTCATTTTTGTTTCATTAATTCCATTTTTAGTAAAATCTTCTGTGGAAATAATCAGACCACTGATGAAGCATGCATTTATAGAGATGGTTCTTATAGCATTGTTAATATTGCTGATGAACTGGACAGAGGTTAAATGTTCAATAATATGGGTTTGAGTGAATTCATTAGGGTAATCCATACAATGAAATGCTATGAAGTAATTGAAAAAGAATGCATAAGCACATATGTATTGGTTTTGAATGATATTAGCAATCTGTTGTTAATGAGGAAAGCAAGTTACAAAATATTGTACATGAAGAGATATTTATGCATATGAATAACAAAAAGTCTTGGATATATATCTACATGCTAACAATGTTTAACTTTCTGTGGTAGGACTGAGGATGATTAAAATTTTTTCTGTCATGACTTTTTGTAACATAGATATAAAAATAAATTTAATTAGTGGTAGGAAATACTTTGTATTTATAGAAAATTTGTATTATGTTTGTTATAACTTTTGAGACTCCAAAGCAAATATCTTTTGTCATGTGGGATGTATTGTATATGTAGTTATAACCCATTAAAATTTTATTTCCATAATATTTTAGTTATGGAGACAAGAGTACACACAAGAAACAATTAGAATGAAATGAAATAAATAACACAATGTTAAGTGATGTAGGTGACACAATTTGCATCAGAAGATCAGTACAGACAGAATCTAAAGGGACCCAGGGAATCAACTCATTCCACCTTCTGCATGAAGTGAGATGAGCATGGCTTTTTAAGCTGATAGGATCGGATTCAGTGGATACGAGGAGTCACTTGGATGCAGAGATTAGTGATTTATGAACGGAGAGGTAAAGCAGTTGGTATAGTTAGACCTTGTTTGCGTATTTGAAAGAATAAAGTCATAAGATGTATGGTAAGCTAGGAAGAAGAATTTATAAATTTCATTATGAATCCATCATCTTCATGCCAAGAAATTATTCTGGCCTCTTGAACGGTAGAGAGATGTGTGCCTTTTATTTTATTCTATGCAACAGGGATTAGGAATCCCTGGTGGCTCAAATGGTGAAGAATCTGCCTGCAATACAGAGACCCGGGTTCGATCTGTGGGTTGGGAAGATTCCCTAGAGGAGAGCATGGCAGCCCACTCCAGTATTCTTGCCTGTAGAATCCCATGGGCAGAGGTGCCTCCTCCCCAGAGGAGTGCTTGGGGTTGCAAAGAATTGGACACAACTGAGCAGCTGACACAGAACAACACCAGGGATTAAAGGGAGAAACCCTTGACCAAGAGAGTAGTGACAAAATTACTGACCTAAATTTACTGGGTTAGATACAGGGTCTGTCAGAATGGTGGCTATGAGACCCTTCAGGGAAGCCTCAGCAACTTACTGAAGCCAAGGGACAGGAGTGAGTCCTTTTTCAAACTGGAAAAATGAGGTAATGCAAAATTTGCCTAGAGAAAGAGTGAGATGAAGCTTGAAGAGAAATAGTGGCCCTTCCCACAGGATAAGAAGGAATAAAACCTACAGTTTCCTGATTAGCTATGTAGTTCAGGCTTCTGCTGTTAATGTGGTCCGTTAATCCCGTTTGGCTGCCTGTGAGGCCCTTGCTGAACACCACGGGAAAGGACACATTTGTGTGTTTTGTGTTTCTGAACTAAATCATGACACATCTTTAATTGTCCCTCATTTCATACACCAGGCTTTGGTTACATGGGCCATGAAATTAGCTACTGATTTTTTTTTTTTTTTTACTATGCCATTCACTTTTTTTTTATGTTTATATTAATTTTTATTTATTTATTTATTTATTTTTTTTACTTTACAATATTATATTGGTTTTGTCATACATCAACATGCATCCACCACGGGTGTACACAACCCAGAGGGATGGTATGGGAGGGAGGTGGGAGGGGGTTCAGGATGGGGAACACGTGCTACTGATTCTTTGATGTTTATCTGAAACTTGGCCCTCAGTTTCCATGGTCAAGATTATGTACCGAGCTATACGTTTAGCTGCTGTGACCAGAAGTGCTGTGTCTCCGTTCTGGATAGATGGCTTCAGCTGTCCCTGTCCCTGTGGTCTGTTATGTCTGACCTTTGCCACCCCATGGACTGTAGCCTGCCAGTCTCCTCTGTCCATGGAGATTTTCAGACAAGAACACTGGAACAGGTTGCCACCCTTCTCCAGGGGAATCTTCCCAACCCAGAGATCAAACCCATATCTCTGTGTCTCTTGTCTTTACTCATGATCATATATCTCATTCTCTATATCTGATATGAATATAGCTACTGCAGCCTTATTTGGGTAGTAGTAAGAAAGTATATCATTTTCTATCTTTTGCTGTTAATTTATCTGTCTTTATATTTAAAGTAGATTTCTTATAGATAGCATAGAATTGGATCTTGTTTTTTTATTAATCTGAAAACTTCTTTTAATTGATGTATTATGGTGATGGTGTAGTCTCTAAGTCATGTCCAACTCTTGTGATTCCATGGACTGTAGCCCACCAGGCTTCTCTGACCATTGGGTTTCCCAGGCAAAAATATTGGAGTGAGGTGCCATTCCCTTCTCCAGGGGATTTTCCCCACCCAGGGATGGAACAAAGATCTGTACCGCCAGTAGATTCTTTACCGACTGAGCCACCAGGGAAGCCCCTTGATGTATTTAGACCACTGATATTTATGTGCATACCAGTATGACTGAGGCAAGGCAGTGGATTCGCTCATATCCCCCTTGTGTGGCAGAATGATGGACCGTGCTTTCTCCCCAGAGAATAGATATTGCGGTGCGGTTTGCCAGGTGCCATATGATAGACAAGCTTATGCTAAACAAAAGAGTATAGACTGGGTCTGAAACAGGGAAAGATACTCTCACACAATCCACTCAGTCCAGCACAGCCTGAGAGGACACTGTGTCTTGGCAAGGAGGTGTTCCAGGTCCAAGGCCTGCTTTCATTCTTGGCGGCTAAATGGCGGTCAAAAGACTATATCACAAGACTGTCTTTCCCAATAAATATGTATTATAGAAAATTTGAAATAATACAAGAAAGTACAAGGAGGAAAAACATTTCACTCATAATGCTATCAGCAGTAGGTAACTTCTCATTTTTTTTTGATATTTTTTCTTTCCATTTGTATATATTAGATACACATAATATTTTAAATACTTTAGATAATAATTTATAACCTGATTTTTTCACCTTGTGAGCATTTTATTATATTCTTAAATATTTCAAGATCACTCCTTCATATGACTATATTATATTTAGCCTTATCTGTGACTTTTGATATTTAAATTGTCTTAAACTTATTTTATTTTTGCAAATACCATTACAGTAAATATCCTTCTCCAAAATCTTTGTGAATATTTTTACTATTTCTCAAGATAAATTCTTAAAAGTAGATTTATCAGTCCAGATGGTTTGACCATTTTTAAACATTCAATGCTAACTGCCAAATTATCTTTCATAAAGATCAAGCCAATTTACTCTTCCACTAGAATTGTAGGAAAGATTTGTTTTTGGAAAGGTGGAGGAGTTTTTCTACCTAATTTTTCCAGATGAGGAGAAGCAGAAAGAAGCATAATTTTTCTTGACAAAGGAAAATATTAGGGATAGTTTTGTGGATTGTGGGTTCCTCTAATACTTCCTGGTTGAAAACATAGCTAAGAGCAGCTCCCTAAAGAGTGAAATGGTAGATAAAATTTGAGTTTGTGTATTTTAAACATTCCTTTAAAAACAAAATTCAAGAACATGCTTTCTGTTCCCCTTAAAATTTCTTTGAATATCTTGAATTTTCAGGCACTTTCTCACTTTTTATGGAGTTTGGGAGTTTCCTCTTCTCTCTCTCTCTCTCTCTTTTTTTTCCCCCATTTTTCAAGGTTCTTCATGCTCCTCAGATTCTGACTCAAATGTCTGTCCCTCCTGAAATCATTTCTGATTCCCTCAAATCCTGCAATTGTTCAGGCACTCTGAGAATTGTGTGTGGAATCTACTGTACAAACTTTTGATTTTCAGTACATATGGTTTTATGTACAGATCCTACTCGAGCTTCCAACACGGGGCTCGTGTCTTGCACTGCTTCTGTTTCTCCAGAAAGGATTCTATCAGTTTGTATATTGTAACATGAACCTATAGACTCCATAAGAGCAGGAACAAATTTTATTTTTTCACTATTCCACCTACATTTCACACTGCTTAAAGCATAGTTGCTGCTGGAGCTCAGTAAATACTTTTGAATAAGTGAATGAACAAATAGATATAATTTATAGAGCAGGGTGACTTCAGAAAAATTATGTGCTTCATTTTCTCTTGAGCAGTCTCATCAGGGAGGAAGGAAGATTACATTTTTCTCCCCCAGGAATCTTTGGACTTCTAACGCTTGACTTTTCCTTACCCACAGAGCTCTTCCACTTTGGTGATGGTGGCAAGCAGGCTAGTGCAGACCCTTCTGGGGAAATAAAAGCCATTAAGAAGACTTGTATCATGTGCGTTTATATGTGTGTGTGTTTAAGGCAATTAAATTAATTAGGTCTAATTTTTCAAAAAAGAAGAAAGAAGGAAAGTGAATTTGCTCAGTCATGTTTGACTGTTTGTGACTCCATGGAGCCTGCCAGGCTCCTCCGTCCATGGGATTTTCCAGGCAAGAATACTGGAGTGGATTGCCATTTCCTTCTCCAGGGGATCTTCCTAACCCAGTGGTTGAACCACACTGCAGGCAGACTCTTTACCATCTGAGCCACCAGGGAATTTTTACAAAAAGGGAGGAGAACAAATCAATCTAAATTTATAGTGTCAAAAGGAGAAAAAAAAAAACTCTGCCTGGGTTTGTCCCCAGGAGTAAGATGAGGAAAAGATCATAGTTTTCTTGGGAGGTAGAAAGTCCTGAACCCATTTAGATACGGTAACTCCGAGGGTCAGGAATCTGAGGGGAATGCTGTGAATTCTGAGCCATGCCCTTAGGGGCAGGCAAAGCCCCCCTGTGGCCAGTCTGGGCCTGAAAGTGAGTGAAGCTGCCCATCCACAAATGGAGCTTGTTGGCTCGGGCCACAGATGGCATGACAGCTTGGACAAGCAGTGAGAAACTAGAGCTTTACAGTAGCATGTGTCCCCAAAGAATGAATGGCGATTGTGGCAGCCACAGACCGAGGCGTTTTTCAGCTCAAAACGCTAGTAGGCTGGAAGGTCAGTTTTTTATCTATCGAAATATTCTGGCAATCTTAACAGGGTGCAGAAAGCCCAAAATGACTGATATGTCTTCCTGCTAATCTGAGTGAGTAGCGAATTGATCTTTTTCTAATTCACTTGAAACATTTAAGGAATTATGATATAACACATACCTTACACATCTCAGGGCAATTCATACCTCATATAATTGTAATTTTTGTTTTCCTAGTCACGACCTCTCACAGTTAGGGGCTTCTAATATAGATTTCTAGGGTATTCTAGAAATTTCTAGGGTATTCTTATCTGCTGGTAAAAGGAATATTCCCGTTTACTGTCCAAATTTTAGCCTGGGTATTCATAGGTTTCTGGACTAATTCTTATGTTTTAATGTTTTTAAATTATTATTGTTGACCTTGGTTTCCTTTTTCTTTATATGGAGCAATATTGGGTGAGTATATATCACCACACCCACCGCAACATATAATTTTCATTAACAGTGTATGCTGTGGGATGTTTTAGGAACTGTTCTTCCAAGCTTATATTTAACATTTAAAAAAAATGCTTGGAGGATAGCTTTTGTTGCAGACCAGCTGTTTAGCTTAAATTTAAATTACTTTCTGAAACATGTTTCCTTGTTGAATATGTGCAAATTACATTTCGGATGTTAAAATGGTGGTATGTAGGTGAAGAATCTTTGCTAACATCCTTCCATCAATCTTCTCTCCCTTGTTTTTACTCCTTTATCCTCCCAAATAATTAAATGAGGTTCTCTGTGCATCATCAATTAAAAGGAATTGAAACTCGAGTCTATAATAAGGATCAGGGTACAGCTGGATTGAATAATCTTTCTCCCTTTTTCATTAGCATGGAATTGAGGGGTGCATTGCTGGCCACCCTCACGTTTCTAGTATTCTCAAGTAGTGCTTTGCCATTCCAGGAGAGATATAAAAATGTTTCCCTTTAGAAATCAGTTTATGATATCAGCAAGTAATTTCAGAACCATCAGTGAAAAATTCTGTTTCATACTGTAAAGGTGTTTTTTCCCCTTGAGGGAGAAGGAGACCAAGAACAGTTAGGAATTTTAGACACAGTGTTGATTATCTGGGTGCCTTTGACCTTATACCAATTACATCCACAGGACTTCCAAGGCAGTCCTTATCTCTCCATGGAAGCATAAGAAATGACATTGATTTGCAAGGTCTTTAAGCTTCTCCACCCTCTGCCCATTTTTTTTTTTTTTTTTTGCTTGTTCTCTTCTAGGCTGTGTTAGTAAGCTCCCTGCCCTTAACTTTTAGTTAAGTTATGGCAACAGGCAGTTTCCCCAGCAGACATAGAGTCACAGGGGAAAGAGGTCACAATGTCTATGTTTCTTTGTCACCACCCCCTCCTTTCAGCTCTATCTATTCCAGCAATGGAGATTTCCTTCTGAGATGACAAGTCCTGCAGTTCTGATGTGTCTTTGGTTACACTGGTTTTCCTCTCTACCCTCTTTTGGGGCCTGAAGGTGGAGATAATTTTCTGCTATTTTAATCCCTTAGTGCTCTCAGAGTTCCTTGTGTGTTCTTAACCCTCGCCTCACTTCTGTGAATAAATAATTCCTTCAAAATTCCTGCTGAATGCATCTATATTTCCTTCCAAGACACCGAGTGAGAAAGCACTCCTAACACTGGGCTGATGAGTTGGAAATATTGACTTTTGGAATTATCCTGAGTTTACAACTCTTTCAGATTGCTTCCTGGGCAGTAAGTGGTAATTTTATAATAACTTTTTGGAATCAACCAGCATCCCATTTCAAAGTAAAGCTTCAGTTGTTGAGCCCAGTTGCCTTGGGCTGGAAGAAAGGCAAGTTTCAGTAAAAAAAAAATATAGATTACCAAAACTGACTCAATCAAATCTCCCTTCTACCTTTGGCTTATTGTGAAAGTAGTGCTTGCCTAGTAAGCTTAGGCATAATTATTTGTTCTGAGACAAATCAGGATCTAGACTTGGGCCTGAGGGAGAGCCAACAAAAGATAGTGGTCCATTGTAGGAGCGGTTGATGAGTAGGGCTTGTACTTGTGTTTATTTGTAGGCAGGAAAATTTTGGGCAGCCCATGGACCACAAGGCTGTGATAATACTTTCTAGTGCTTTGCAAAGCAAGCTGTGCCCTTACCATCTGGTCCTAGAGCTTTGTGAATGGCTACACATGACTGGGTTGGCACTAAATAGCCCAGAGAGGTAAGAACAGTGGCATCTATGGTGTTGCTTTTCTGTTACTTTTTAAATTAATTCCAAATGAAAAATGAGGGTAAGTGGGGTGTTGGATCTTTCTTCTTTTTGTGTTAATGTTTCAAATAATCTGTCTTTCCTCTTGGAGGCTTAACAGGTGGCTCAGCAGGTAAAGAATCCATCTGTAATGCAGGAGATGTGGGAGACAGAGAGTTCAATCTCTGGGTCAGGAAGATCCCCTGGAGAAGGAAATGGCAGCCCACTCCAGTATTCTTGTCTGGAGAATCCCATGGACAGAGGAGCCTGGCAGGCTACAGTCCACAGGGTTACAAAGAGTTGACCATGACTGAAGCGACTGAGCACGCACGCATGCACATCTTTGCTCTTAATGTAAAGGATGGGTAAAAGAACAGGTGAGGATCAAGTACCATGTCATTTCACATGTCTGGAGTGAGCTGAATGTGGCAAAGAGGTGCATCTGAAGGTTTCGCTCTGGTAAAAATATTAGTTACTTCTGATATTTTATCTAAAGGGAACTTTCAGATAAAAGGAACTTTGAATGAAATCTAGATAAAGATCTGTTGAGAAACTTTGAATCATTTACTTATATTTTTACTTGTTAGAAAAAAAATTTTTTCTTTTTACTTGTTAGAGGGCTACCCTGATATCTCACTTGGTAAAGAATCTGCCTGCAATATAGGAGACCCCAGTTTAATTCTTGGATCAGGAAGATACCCTGGAGAAGACATAGTCTACCCATTCCAATATTCATAGGTTTCCCTTGTGGCTCAGCTGGTAAAGAACTGCAACGTTGGAGACCTGGGTTCAATCCCGAGGTTGGGAAAATCCCCTGGAGAAGGGAATGGCTACCCACTCCAGTATTCTGGCTTGGAGAATTCTATGAACTATATAGTCCATGGGGTCGAAAAGAGTCCAACAGGACTGAGCGACTTTCGCTTTACTTGTTAGAAAATAATGTCTTCAATTCACAACCACTCACAAATTTATGGAGTGTTTCTTGAAGGATACAGTCCAACTACTTTTCTTTTCTTTTTAATTTAAATTTATTTATTTTAATTGGTGGCTAATTACTTTACAATATTGTATTGGTTTTGCCATACATCAACATGAATCTGCCATGGGTATACACATGTTCCCAATCCTGAATACTCCTCCCACCTCCCTCCCCATACCATCCCTCTGGGTCATCCCAGTGCACCAGCCCCAAGCATCCTGTATCCTGCATCGAACCTGGACTGGCGATTCATTTCTTATATGATATTATACATGTTACAATGCCATTCTCCCAAATCATCCTACCCTCTCCCTCTCCCACAGAGTCCAAAAGGCTGTTCTATTTTTTTTGCTCTTTTGCTGTCTCGCATACAGGGTTATCGTTACCATCTTTCTAAATTCCATATATATGCGTTAGTATACTGTATTGGTGTTTTTCTTTCTGGCTTACTTCACTCTGTATAATCGGCTCCAGTTTCATCCACCTCATTAGAACTGCTAGATCCTACAAAATGAATTGATGAGTTGGTAGACAAGAGAGGGCTACTTGTATTGCATCATTTTAATACCCCTTTCTTACCAAGTGCTCTTAATCAACTGGGTTTTGTTTTTGCCTTGCGTTTTTGTTGGCCTGCCTTGAGGGACTTTGTTAGAAAGTCCTGAGTGTCTTATTTTGCATTTACTGCAGGATTGTTGTTGGGAATCCTGTTATTTACATTTCATACAAGTTTTTACATAAGGACTCATGGCACGACTGTCTCACAGGACTTAGTTTCAGGAATAATTTTTTTTTTTTAGGCAATTGGTGTTTGTTTGTTTGTTTGTTTAATTGAGCTGTATTTGACATAAGATATTGTGTAAGTTGCTTCTCAGGTGGCTCAGTGGTAAAGAATTCATCTGCCAAGCAGAAGATGTGTATTCAATCCCTGTATCGGGGAGATCCCCAGGAGAAGGAAGTGGCAACCTACTCCGGTATTCTTGCCTGGGAAATCCCATGGACAGAGGAGCCCCGCAGGCTATGACCCATGGGGTCACAAAGATTTGGACATGGCTTAGTGACTAAAGAACAACACTGTAAGTTTAAGCTGTACAATGTGTTGAGTTGATACATTCATATTGCAATATAATTGCCATAGTAGGCTTGCTTTTATGTCACATAATATGTGACTCAACTAATGTGTTTTTATTTTATGGGGTCACATAACATACTGAGAGGGGGCGGGGGGTCACATAACTTATACTTTTTCTCCTTGTTTTGGCTGCTGGAAAGTTCAGAGCTAGTTCCTGGTCTATCTCTAAGCAATAGAGTTTCTATTCTATTCTAACATACCATCTTGATGTTATTATCTCTTTTCCAGACCTTTTTAAAAAAATTCTATTGTATGTATTTTTAAAAGCTACCTTAAATTATTTATGAATATAGTTCAGTTCAGTTCAGTTCAGCCACTCAGTGGTGTCCAACTCTTTGACACCCGATGGACTGCAGCACCCCAGGCTTGCCTGTCCATCACCAACTCCCAGAACTTGCTCAAACTCATGTCCATAGAATCAGTGATGCCATCCAATCATCTCATCCTCTGTTGTCCCCTATTCCATCTGCCTTCAATCTTTTCCAGCATCAGGGTCTTTTCCAAGGAGTCAGTTCTTCCCATAAGGTAGCCAAAGTATTGGAGCTATAGCTTCAGCATCAGTCCTTCCAATGAATATTCAGGACTGATTTCCTTTAGGATGGACTGGTTTGATCTCCTTGCAGTCCAAGGGACTCTCAAGAGTCTTCTCCAACACCACGGTTCAAAAGAATCAATTCTTCAGCACTCAGCTTTCTCTATGGTCCAACTCTCACATCCATACATGACTACTGGAAAAACCATAGCTTTGACTAGACGGATATTTGTTGGCCAAATAATGTCTCTGCTTTTTAATATGCTGTCTAGGTTTGCCATAGCTTTTATTCCAAGGAGCAAGCGTCTTAATTTCATGGCTTCAGTCACCATCTGCAGTGATGGTGTCCATATTTTTTGGAGTCCAAAAAAATAAAGTCTGTCAGTGTTTCCATAGTTTCCCCATCTATTTGCCATGAAGTGATGGGACCAGATGCCATGATTTTAGTTTTTTGAATATTAAGTTTTAAGCGAGCTTTTTCACTCTCCTTTTTCACTTTCACCAAGAGGCTCTTTAGTTCCTCTTCACTTTCTGCCATAAGGGTGGTGTCATCAGCATATCTGAGGTTATTGATATTTCTCCTAGCAATCTTGATTCCAGCTTGTGCTTCATCCAGCCTGGCATTTCGCATGATGTACTCTGCATATAAGTTAAATAAGCAGGGTGACAATATACAGCCTTGACGCGCTCCTTTCCCAATTTGGAACCAGTCCTTTTTTCCATGTCAGGTTCTAACTATTACATCTTGACCTGCATACAGATTTCTCAGGAGGCAGGTCAGGTGGTCTCGTATTCCCATCTTTTTAAGAATTTTCCACAGTTTGTGGTGATCTGCACAGTCAAAGGCTTTGGCGTAATCAATAAAGCAGAAGTAGATGTTTTTCTGGAACTCTCTTGTTTTTTCCATGATCTAACATATGTTGGCAATTTGATCTCTGGTTCCTCTCCCTTTTCTAAATCCAGCTTGAACATCTGGATGTTCTCAGTTCACATACTGTTGAAGCCTCAGTTGGAGAATTTTGAGCATTACTTTGCTAGGGTGTGAGATGAGTGGAATTGTACAGTAGTTTGAACAATTTTTGGCATTGCCCTTCTTTGGGATTGGAATGGAAACTGACCTTTTCCAGTCCTGCGGCCACTGCTGTGTTTTCCAAATTTGCTGACATATTGAGTGCAGCGCTTTAACAGCATTAGTGAAAAAATGAAGTCACTCAGTTGTGTCCAACTCTTTGTGACCCCATGGACTGTAGCCTATGAGGCTCCTCCATCCAAGGAATTTTCAAAGCAAGAGTACTGGAGTGGGTTGCCATTTCATTCTCCAGGGGATCTTCCTGACCCAGGGATTGAACCCGGGTCTCCCACATTGCAAGCAGACACTTTTACCATCTGAGCCACCAGGGAAGCCTTACCAGCATTATCTTTTAGGATTTGAAATAGCTCAACTGGAATTCCACCACCTCCACTAGTTTTGTTCATAGTGATGCTTCCTAAGGCCCCTATGACTTTGCATTCCAGGATGTCTGGCTCTAGGTAAGTGATCACACCATCATGGTTATCTGGGTCATGAAGATCTTTTTTGTATAGTTCTTCTGTGTATTCTTGCCACCTCTTCTTAATATCTTCTGCTTCTATTTGATCCATATGATTTCTGTCCTTTATTGAGCCCATGTTTTCATGAAATGTTCCCTTGGTATCTCTAATTTTCTTGAACAGCTTTCTAGTCTCTAGTTCATAAATTATTTATCAGCATAGTAAGGATGTAAATAAACAAACTAAACAAGCCAGAAAGGAATATTTTTTAAATTAATTTATTTATTTTAATTGGAGGCTAATTACTTTGAAATATTATACCGGTTTTTGCCATACATTGACATGAATCAGCCATGGGTGTATATGTGTTCTCTATCTTGAACTCCCCTCCTACCTCCCTCCCAATCCCATCCCTCAGGGTCATCCCAGCGCACTGTCCCTGAGTGCCTTGGCTCATGCATCTAACCTGGATGGGCGATCTATTTCACATATGGTAATAAACATGAGGATGAGATGGCTGGATGGCATCACTGACTCGATGGACATGAGTTTGAGTGAACTCCAGGAGTTGGTGATGGACAGGGAGGCCTGGCGTGCTGCAATTCATGGGGTCACAAAGAGTCAGACATGACTGAGCCACTGAACTGAACTGAACTGAACTGAATAAACATGTTTCAATGCTATTTTTTCAAATCATCCCACCCTCGCCTTCTCCCACAGAGTCCAAAAGTCTGTTCTTTATCTCTGTGTCTCTTTTGCTGTCTTGCATATAGGGTCATTGTTACCTTCCTTCTAAATTCCATATATATCCATTAATATACTGTATTGGTGTTTTTCTTTATGACTTTCTTCACTCTGTATAATAGGCTCCAGTTTTGTTCACTTCATTAGAACTGATTCAAATGCATTCTTTTTAATAGCTGAGTAATGTTCCATTGTGTATAAAATCCTGAAAGATGATGCTGTGAAAGTGCTGCACTCAATATGCCAGCAAATTTGAAAAACTCAGCAGTGGCCACAGGATTGGAAAAGGTCAGTTTTCATTCCAATCCCAAAGAAAGGCAATGCCAAAGAATGCTCAAACTACCGTACAATTGCACTCATCTCACACGCTAGTAAAGTAATGCTCAAAATTCTCCAAGCTAGGCTTCAGCAATATGTGAACCGTGAACTTCCTGATGTTCAAGCTGGTTTTAGAAAAGGCAGAGGAACAAGAGATCAAATTGCCAACATCTGCTGGATCATTGAAAAAGCTACAGAGTTCCAGAAAAACATCTATTTCTGCTTTATTGACTATGCCAAAGCACTTGACTGTGTAGACCACAACAAACTGGAAAATTCTGAAAGAGATGGGAATACCAGACCACCTGATCTGTCTCTTGAGAAATCTGTATGCAGATCAGGAAGCAACAGTTAGAACTAGACATGGAACAACAGACTGGTTCCAAATAGGAAAAGGAGTTTATTTAACTTATATGCAGAGTACATCATGAGAAACGCTGGACTGGAAGAAACACAAGTTGGAATCAAGATTGCCAGAAGAAATATAAATAACCTCAGATATGCAGATGAAACCACCCTTATGGCAGAAAGTGAGGAGGAACTCAAAAGCCTCTTGATGAAAGTGAAAGTGGAGAGTGAAAAAGTTGGTTTAAAGCTCAACATTCAGAAAACGAAGATCATGGCATCTGGTCCCATCACTTCATGGGAAATAGATAGGGAAACAGTGAAAACAGTGTCAGACTTTATTTTTCTGGGCTCCGAAATCACTGCAGATGGTGTCTGCAGCCATGAAATTAAAAGACGCTTACTCCTTGGAAGGAAAGTTATGACCAACCTAGATAGCATATTGAAAAGCAGAGACATTACTTTGCCAACAAAGGTTCGTCTAGTCAAGGTTATGGTTTTTCCTGTGGTCATGTATGGATGTGAGATTTGGACTGTGAAGAAGGCTGAGTGCCAAAGAATTGATGCTTTTGAACTGTGGTGTTGGAGAAGACTCTTGAGAGTCCCTTGGACTGCAAGGAGATCCAACCAGTCCATTCTGAAGGAGATCAGCCCTGGGATTTCTTTGGAAGGAATGATGCTAAAGCTTTCGCCTCATGCAAAGAGTTGACTCATTGGAAAAGACTCTGATGCTGGGAGGGATTGAGGGCAGGAGGAGAAGGGGACGACAGAGGATGAGATGGCTGGATGGCATCACTGACTCGATGGACATGAGTCTGGGTGAACTCCCGGAGTTGGTGATGCACAGGGAGGCCTGGCGTGCTGCAATTCATGGGGTCGCAAAGAGTCGGATACGACTGAGCGACTGATCTGATCTGACCATAGCTTTCTTATCCATTTGCCTCCTGATGGACATCTAAGTTGCTTCCATATCCTAGATATAGTAAACAGTGCTGTGATGAACACTGGGGTACACGTGTCTCTTTCAATTCTGGTTTCCTTGGTGTGTATGCCCAGCAATGGGATTGCTGGGTTGTATGGCAGTTCTATTTCTGGTTTTTTAAGGAATCTCCACACTGTTCTCCATAGTGGCTGTACTAGTTTGTATTCCCACCAACAGTGTAAGAGGGTTCCCTTTTCTCCACACCCTCTCCAGCATTTATCGTTTGTAGACTTTTGGATAGCTGCCATTCTAACTAGTGTGAGATGGTACCTCATAATGGTTTTGATTTGCATTTCTCTGATAATGAGTTATATTGAACGTCTTTTCATGTGTTTGTTAGCCATCTGTATGTCTTCTTTGGAGAAATGTCTGTTTAGTTCTTTGGCCCATTTCTTGATTCATTCATTTTTGTGGTATTGAACTGTATGAGCTGCTTATATATTTTTGAGATTAATTATTTGTCTGTTTCTTCATTTGCTATTATTTTCTCCCATTCTGAAGGCTGTCTTTTCACCTTGCTTATAGTTTCCTTCATTGTGCAAAAGCTTTTAAGTTTAATTAGGTCCCATTTGTTTATTTTTGCTTTTATTTCCATTACTCTGGGAGGTGGGTCATAGAGGATCCTGCTGTGATTTGTGTCGGACAGTATTTTGCCTATGTTTTCCTCTAGGAGTTTTTATAGTTTCTGGTCTTACATTTAGATCTTTTATCCTTTTTGAGTTCATTTTTGTGTATGGTATTAGAAAGTGTTCTAGTTTCTTTCTTTTACAAGTGGTTGACCAGTTTTCCCAGAATCACTTGTTAAAGAGATTGTCTTTTCTCCATTGTATACTCTTGCCTCTGAAATGAGTATTTTTTAACATGTTTTCTGTGAGAATTTTTTATGCCTACAAAGTGTCAAAGAAACAAACAAACAAAAAATCAAAATATAGCACTGGTCAAGATGTGAAATATTAAAATCATTGATTATTTTGCATGGTTACATAGTTAAAAATAATGGTTGTCTGCCACAATAAGATTGCTCCTCCTTTGCTTGGTTCATTCAAAGTGATTTATGTGATTTGATCTGGACCATATAAGGCAGGGTTTTGCAAATGTCTGGTGTTCTATTCTAATTGAGAAGTGTCATTAATGGGCACTGGGTTAATTAGATGGAGAAGGAAATTTAGAAGGAAATTCTTGGGGCTAATGCAAAATGCGGGCTTGAAACAGTGCAGAATTCGTGGTCCTTGCCCCACCCCCATGTCCTCAGCTTGCCTTTTGTCTGTAGGAAAAACTTTTGCCAGAGAGTACGTTTCATCAGGTTCTCCCCAGGTGGCACTAGTGGTAAAGAACCTGCCTGCCAAAGCAGAAGACATAAAAGACAATGATTCAATCCCTGGTTTGGCAGATCCCCTGGAGGAGAGCATGGTAACCCACTCCAGTATTCCTGCCTGGAGAATCACCATGCACAGAGGAGCCTGGCAGGCTACACTCCATGGGGTCCAAAAGAGCTGGACACAGCTAAAGCAAGTTAATGGCACCCCACTCCAGTACTCTTGCCTGGAAAATCCCATGGGCGGAGGAGCCTGGTGGGCTGCAGTCCATGAGGTCGCTAAGAGTCGGACACGACTGAGCGACTTCACTTTCACTTTTCACTTTCCACTTTCCACTTTCATGCATTGGAGAAGGAAATGGCAACCCACTCCAGTGTTCTTGCCTGGAGAATCCCAGTGATGGGGGAGCCTGGTGGGCTGCCGTCTATGGGGTCGCACAGAGTCGGACACGACTGAAGTGACTTAGCAGCAGCAAAGCAAGTTAGCATGCAAGCAAGTTTAATCAGAGAAATGAGAACATGCAGAAACAAAGGAAAACAGTCAAAGGAAACCAAATAATAATTATGCAGTCATTAAGCATAGTCAAGGACCTTTAGTTCCTCCTGAAGTGTTATAGATAATGTTCTGAGCCATATCCTATAAGCTATTTTATAGATACGGAAACTCCCACCAGGTGGAAGAAGTTGACAACATGATGAACAGACTGTAGCCATGGCATAAATTGCCATAATTCCAAGAATTGGCTTCAATTGGGAACAAACCAATCCTGGATCTGAAGACTAACTGTACTTGAAACAATCAAGATGACACTGGTCTGACCACTGATGACTAACTTCAAGATGCTTGTAAGAGCTGACTGTGCTGTTTCTGCATGTAGCCCTCCAACTCCTGTCTATAAATGCTCTTATCCACTAATTGTCAGTAGGAAAGAGTTGACCTTTGAACTGGTGTCTGCCCTCTTCCCTCACCCTCATTTGCTAGCATCCAAAATAAAGCAAAATTTCCTTACCACCAGGTTGGCCTGTTTAATGGTCTTTGAGCAACAAGCAGCTGGACCTGGGTTTGGTAACACATTGACCAGAGGTTTGGATGTAATCTTCATTTTTTTTAATATGGTAGTAGAATTTATTAAATATTAAACCAACTTGTTACTTAGGAGCATGGTCTTTAGTCCCCCATGTGCCTCTGTCCATGGAGTTCTCCAGGCAAAAATACTGGAGTGGGTTGCCATTCTCTTCTCCAGGGGATTGTCCCAACCCAGGGATTGAACCTATGTCTCCTGCATCATAGGCAGATTCTTTACCACCAGGAAGGGAAGCCCATTAACCAACTTATATATACAATTACACTTTTTCATATTTCAAACAATTATTCAACACATATTCTAAAAGAATATTTTGTGAAAGGTAAAACATTCAGAACCTTTAGACTTAATTAAAATTCAAATTTCAAACTGGTAGGTTTTTAAAGTTTTAAATATTTGATTCTCAAAAGTGTAAGAGGAGGAAAGTCATGAATAAGTAGCTGATAAATGGCTAAATAGTTTTATTGTCAGGTTTTGCAGAATTTATGAGTTCAACATCCAACTGGAGATTAAATTTAGAAGGCCAGTGAGAGATGAAAAGTTCTGAATGATTCATTTAACTGTGTAATTTATTTGTTTCATACTTTCATGTGAAATATTCAAGTCTTCAGATTTTACATTTTACAAGAGGTACACTCACAAGTCTAAAGAGAAACAGTTAAGCCTTCAAGGCAAAAAAAAAAAAAAATGGATTTCAATTCCCGGAGTTTAATAAAGCAGCACTTACATACTTATGGTGTCTTTATATTTCACTTGCATAAGGGAAAAGTTAGCAGCATTTTTTTCACTGCATTTTCCCTCCACAGACCATTCTCATTATTTGTTCTTACAAACATCTGCTCTACTCAGGGCTATGAGACATGACCAGGATACCAAAAATAATGATGCTTTCATTCTGTCTAGATGTAAAACGATTGCAAAAATAATTAGACATGAATATCGAACCCCAAAGACATGAAATTCACACGACATAGTAATAAAGTATATTGCAGCCAGCAGTATGATAAAATTCTGTGTACTTTTGTTCATTTATTTATTTATTTTTTGTTAGGACTGGAAAAAGCTTTAATCATGAGTCACTGCCTAAGTTGTAGTTACTAAGTACAGGGGACATTTTGATTTCCAACATTTTGATAATACTGATGAAATGAGGAGACAGGGAGGTGTGTGTACACTTAGAAATTTTGGCTACATTAGTGGCTCCTAACTATGGCTGTACTTGGGAATTATATGTCGAGTGGCTTTTCACCTTATTATTATTTCTTTAAAGACTTAATGTCTGCCTGGTAATATCCTTGAAGGTCAAGCTTTAGTAGGCTTGGATGGGGGTTGGGTGTTTGTATTTTTATGAAGTTCCTTAAAACTTACCATGTGCATCTGAAGCTGAGAATCTCCTGGCATAATTTTAACTGACATAGAGTTTAGCCTGTGATATGATTTCTTTCCCTTTCTGACTTAATCCTTACATACATGTAGCTGAGTGTTTGACTCAGAACTCAAACATATCAGGTCTTAATTCAATACTTAGAACTGTAATACTACCACCAGGAGATACCACTAGGAGAGAAGAAATAAAAAGCCAGCAGATTTCTGGGTCCTCAGTCTCAGTAATTTGAATATCCTTTGAGCAGAACCTCTAACTTGCCTTGTCTGATAATAGTGTAGATAGCCGTGTTAGTCACTTAGTTGCATCTGACTCTTTGCGACCCCCTGGACTGTAGCCTCCCAGGCTCCTCTGTCTGTGGAATTCTCCAGGAGAGAATACTGGAGTGGGTAGCCATTCCCTTATCCAGGGGATCTTTCCGGCCCAGGAATCGAACCTGGGTCTCCTGCATTGTAGGCATATTCTTTACCATCTGAACCAAGGGTTATGAGTGCCAATATGCTCAAATAGCCTGCCAACCCCTCCCATTTCAACCAGGAGAAGGTCAAGTTTGGCATCACAGGGGGCCTCCAGATCATTTGGTCATTCCTGAAGTGGAGGTGCCAATGCTTGATTATTTAAAGTTATTTCTAAGTCTGCTTCTCTGTGTGGAAGAGAGGAGCTACTCCACGTTCAAGGTCAGGAGGGGTGGCCATGAGGAGATACCCCTTGTCCAAGGTAAGAGAAACCCAAGTAAGACAGTAGGTGTTGCGAGAGGGCTTCAGAGGGCAGATACACTGAAACCGCAATCGCAGAAAACTAGTCAATCTGATCACAGGGACCACAGAGTTGTCTAAATCAATGAAACTAAGCCATGCCATGTGGGGCCACCCAAGATGGGTGGAGAGGTCTAACAGAATGTGGTCCACTGGAGAAGGGAATGGCAAACCACTTCAGTATTCTTGCCTTGAGAACCCCATGAACAGTATGAAAAGGCAAAATGATAGGATACTGAAAGAAGAACTCCCCAGGTTGGTAGGTGCCCAATATGCTACTGGAGATCAGTGGAGAAATAACTCCAGAAAGAATGAAGGGATGGAGCCAAAGCAAAAACAATACCCCGTTGTGGATATGACTGGTGATAGAAGCAAGGTCCGATGCTGTAAAGAGCAATATTGTATAGGAACCTCGAATGTTAGGTCCATGAATCAAGGAAAATTGGAAGTGGTGAAACAGGAGAAGGCAAGAGTGAATGTTGACATTCTAGGAATCAGTGAACTAAAATGGACTGGAATGGGTGAATTTAACTCAGATGACCATTATATCTACTACTGCAGGCAGGAATCCCTCAGAAGAAATGGAGTAGCCATCATGGTCAACAAAGGAGTCTGAAATGCAGTAGTTGGATGCAATCTCAAAAACGACAGAATGATCTCTGTTTGTTTCTAAGGCAAACCATTCAATATCACAGTAATCCAAGCCTATGCCCCAACCAGTAACACTGAAGAAGCTGATTTGAACAGTTCTATGAAGACCCACAAGACCTTTTAGAACTAACACCCAAAAAAGATTTCCTTTTCATTATAGGAGACTGGAATGCAAAAGTAGGAAGTCAAGAAACACCCGGGGTAACAGGCAAATTTGGCCTTGGAATACGGCATGAAGCAGGGCAAAGGCTAATAGAGTTTTGCCAAGAGAACGCACTGGTCATAGCAAACACCCTCTTCCAACAACACAAGAGAAGACTCTACACATGGACATCACCAGATGGTCAACACCGAAATCAGATTGATTATGTTCTTTGCAGCCAAAGATGGAGAAGCTCTATACAGTCAACAAAAACAAGACCAGGAGCTGACTATGGCTCAGATCATGAACTCCTTATTGGAAAATTTCAGACTTAAATTGAAGAAAGTAGGGAAAACCACTAGACCATTCAGGTATGACCTAAATCAAATCCCTTATGATTATACAGTGGAAGTGAGAAATAGATTTAAGGGCCTAGATCTGATAGATAGAGTGCCTGATGAACTATGGAATCAGGTTCTTGACATTGTACAGGAGACAGGGATCAAGACCATCCCCATGGAAAAGAAATGCAAAAAAGCAAAATGGCTGTCTGGGGAGGCCTTACAAATAGCTGTGAAAAGAAGAGAAATGAAAAGCAAAGGAGAAAAGAAAGATATAAGCATCTGAATGCAGAGTTCCAAAGAATAGCAAGGAGAGATAAGAAAGCCTTCCTCAGTGATCAATGCAAAGAAATAGAGGAAAACAACAGAATGGGAAAGACTAGAGATCTCTTCAAGAAAATTAGAGATATCAAGGGAATATTTCATGCAAAGATGGGCTCGATAAAGGACAAAAATGGTATGGACCTAACAGAAGCAGAAGACATTAAGAAGAGGTGGCAAGAATACACAGAAGAACTGTACAAAAAAGGTCTTCATGACCCAGATAATCACGATGGTGTGATCACTGACCTAGAGCCAGACATCCTGGAATGTGAAGTCAAGTGAGCCTTAGAAAGCATCACTATGAACAAAGCTAGTGGAGGTGATGGAATTCCAGTTGAGCTATTCCAAATCCTGAAAGATGATGCTGTGAAAGTGCTGCACTCAATATGCCAGCAAATTTGGAACACTCAGCAGTGGCCACAGGACTGGAAAAGGTCAGTTTTCATTCCAATCCCAAAGAAAGGCAATGCCAAAGAATGCTCAAACTACTGCACAATTGCACTCATCTCACATGCTAGTAAAGTAATGCTGAAAATTCTCCAAGCCAGGCTTCAGCAATACATGAACCGTGAACTTCCAGATGTTCAAGCTGGTTTTAGAAAAGGCAGAGGAACCAGAAATCAAATTGCCAACATCCGCTGGATCATAGAAAAAGCAAAAGAGTTCCAGAAAAACATATATTTCTGGTTTATTGACTATGCCAAAGCCTTTGACTGTGTGGATCACAATAAACTGTGGAAAATTCTGAAAGAGATGGGAATACCAGACCACCTGACCTGCCTCTTGAAAAACCTATATGCAGGTCAGGAAGCAACAGTTAGAACTGGACATGGAACAACAGACTGGTTCCAAATAGGAAAAGGAGTATATCAAGGCTGTATATTGTCACCCTGCTTATTTAACTTATATGCAGAGTACTTCATGAGAAATGCTGGACTGGAAGAAGCACAAGCTGGAATCAAGATTGCCGGGAGAAATATCAATAACCTCAGATATGCAGATGACACCACCCTTATGGCAGAAAGTGAAGAGGAACTAAAAAGCCTCTTGATGAAAGTGAAAGTGGAGAGTGAGACAGTTGGCTTAAAGCTCAATATTCAGAAAACGAAGATCATGGCATCTGGTCCCATCACTTCATGGGAAATAGATGGGGAAACAGTGAAAACAGTGTCAGACTTTATTTTTCTGGGCTCCAAAATCACTGCAGATGGTGATTGCAGCCATGAAATTAAAAGACGCTTACTCCTGGAAGGAAAGTTATGACCAACCTAGATAGCGTATTGAAAAGCAGAGACATTATTACTTTGCCAACAAAGGTCCATCTAGTCAAGGCTATGGTTTTTCCAGTGGTCATGTATGGATGTGACAGTTGGACTGTGAAGAAATCTGAGTGTCAAAGAATTGACGCTTTTGAACTGTGGTGTTGGAGAAGACTCTTGAGAGTCCCTTGGACTGCAAGGAGATCCAACCAGTCCATTCTAAAGAGATCAGTCCTGGGTGTTCATTTGAAGGACTGATGCTAAAGCTGAAACTCCAATACTTTGGCCACCTCACTCGAAGAGTTGAATCATTTGAAAAGACTCTGATGCTGTGAGGGATTGGGGGCAGGAGGAGAAGGGGACGAGGATGAGAAGAGGATGAGATGGCTGGATGGCATCACCGACTCAATGGACATGAGTCTGAGTAAACTCTGGGAGTTGGTGATGGACAGGGAGGCCTGGAGAGCTGCAATTCATGGGGTCACAAAGAGTCGGACACGACTGAGCGACTGACCTGAATTGAACTGAACTGAGAGCAGAGATGGGAAACAAACAGGTCATTACAACTGGTGGCTTTCTTGATTGGAAGTGTTCTTTTGGGTGAAATGGAGTAAGCTATATTATTGTGAAAGTGAATCTGTGCACATGAAAAGATGCTCAGTATCACTAATCATCAGAGAAATGTGTGAGAGATTATCTCACACTTATCAGAATGGTTGTAATCCAAAAGACCACAAATAACATATGCTGATGTGGGTGTGGAGAAAGAGAATGGTAATGCACTGCTGGTGGGAATTTAATTTGGTGCAGCCTCTGTGGAAAACGGTATTGAGGTTTCTCAAAAAAACTAAAAATAGAGCTACCATGTGACCCAGCAAAAATTTCATTTCTAGTTATAAATCCAAAAAAAAAAGAAAACCCTAATTCAAAAAGATACATGCACCCCAATGTTCATAGCAACATTATTTATAATAGTCAAAATAGGGAAACAACCTCACAGCCTGGAATCATAAATAAACACAACAAGAAAAAGAAAAGACTTCTTTCCTGGCAAGATAAGCCAGGGACCCTCTTACTCCAACCCTCCCAACTTCTTTTTGTTCTGTATAAAGACCTCCTTTCCTTGTTGGGTGGGCACTTGCATTTTGCTCACTGTGGCCACAGATTCTGAATTGAAATTTCTCTGCTGATCCTGAATAAACCCATCTTTGCTGGGGAAATACCTGGCAGTCTATTCTAGGTCAATAGATCAAAGTGTTTTAAGTGTTAATATTCTATGTGGGCATTTAGAATGAGGGAGGTTTTGAATGGTGTGTTGTAAATCATTTTTAGATGTGATTAGATAACTGAATTCAGTCCCCAGATCCCCAGATCTTGACCAGCCACAGTTAAACCTCTGAAGAGCTCCCAAAGAAGATATTAAGCATAGAGGATTCAGAGATGTAAGTGCTTAGTCTTTGTTGCTAGCTTTTGGCCCCAAGTTTTTAAGGGAACTGGGTTGAAATCATTGGGAGTCCTTAGAATTTCCTTTTCCTTTTCTCCTGTGATTTATGATAGAGCAAGTTCTGAGAGGCAACTCCTTAACTTTTTTCTCTGGCAGCTATCTTCTTTCCTCCTAGTCAAGAGGAGGAAGAGGAGCGATGAGAAGGAGGACGCTCCCTCTCGAATAGGAGGAAGCCTGGGTTTGTCTCATGCATCAGTAACATGACAGGAATAAAAGCCAAGAAGATGAATTCAGAAAGAAGGTGGGAATTCTTTCAGAAACACAAGTTACAGAAGCAAAAAGGGGGAGCTACATTTCCTAGAAACCCAGAAGTGTAATTGTTTTCCTCTACTAAACCCTCTATGAGCATTTTTGAGCCAGTAACTTTCTTAATCTTGGTCCTGACACATCCTGGGAAAGAAAGCAGACTTAAGCTGGCTTCTAGGTGTTTATATTAAGTCTCAGTATATTTTTACATATGAAAGAACACCTTCATGTTTTTGTTTCCCAGACTGTTTTCCTTCCTGCCGTTTCCCCAAGGTGATGCAATCTGATTTGGGGAATCTTTTAAACATTGTCTACTATGACTAGCTATTGAAAAATAAACCTTGGGAAATTACAAAAATGATAGGGTTACTTTTAGGTAGTATCTCTTGTGAGCCCCCTACCTGTCAAGCACCAATTGCTCTCACATATTTATTTTTTGAACTGTTTGAATTCCCTGGTGGCTCAGACAGTAGAGTCTGCCTGCAGTGCGGGAGACCCAGTTTCTACCCCTTAGTCAGGAAGATCTCCTGGAGAAGGAAATGGCTACCCACTCCAGTTTTCTTGCCTGGAGAATCCCATGGACAGAGGAGCCTGGCGGGTTACAGTCCATGTGAGTCACAAAGAGTTGGACATGACTGAGCAATTTCACTCACTCACTCACTCATTAAACAGGTAAATAATTAGCCTCCAATTAAAAAAAAAAGGCAAACAAACAAAATATAATAAATAAATAAATAAACAAACAGGTATATTAGCATTACTGTCGGAGAAGGCAATGGCACCCCACTCCAGTACCCTTGCCTGGAAAATCCCATGGACGGAGGAGCCTGATGGGCTGCAGTCCATGAGGTTGCACAGAGTCCGACACGACTGAAGCGACTTAGCAGCAGCAGCAGCATTACTGTGATGCAACATGGCATGATGCTTAAAAGAATGAACTTTAGGGCTCACCTTCTTGAGTTTGCCTTCTGGTTATGTCATTTATAAGATTAGCTCTGTGTGTGGGCATTTTCCCTAATCTTTCTTTGCCTAATTTTCTTATTTGTCAAAAAGGAAGGTCAAAGTGAAAGTTGCTCAGTCATGTTGCTCTTTGCGACCCTGTGAACTGTAGCCTGCCAGGCTCCTCTGTTCATGGAATTCTCCAGGCAAGAATACTGGAGTGGGTAGCTGTTCCCTTCCCCAGGGAGGTGGGTAGCCGTTCCCTTTTCCAGGGAATCTTCTCAACCCAGGGATTGAACCAAGGTATCCCACATTGCAGGCAGATTCTTTACCAGCTGAGTTACTGGGGAAGCCAAGGGAATAATAATAACAGTGTTGTTGTGAAGATGAACTGATTTAATATATAAATATTTAAAACTCTCAGAACTGTGCCTGGCATATATGAGACACACAGTGAAAATTAACAATTATTTTCTTCATTTTTCAGATGAGGAAATAGGCTTGGGAAGATAACAATTTGCTTAGGACTATATGGATGATCAATGACATAATCTAGTTTCATACTCAGATTGTAAGTGTGTAAAGACCTCTAAGAGCACAGTCCTATGGCACTCACTGTAGAAAGGGCCAGAGATTTTCAGTTCAAAGTAAATATACTACCTAGCCTCCATCTGTCTCCAGCTGGATCACCTCCTTTGCCATCCTGCTCTCTGTCTCCAAGAATCTGACAGGTATGAACCCCATCACGGAGACCCTTACCCTCTAGGTCTGTCAATGGGGGGCCCTGGCAGAGCATCAGAGGGGAAGAGAGCAGAGTATGATGGGGGTATGGCTTTTCTCTTGGTTTCCTGTGGGTGTGGTGGCTTTGGGCTGGCTGTATCCCTTTGGCATAGTCATTGCAGTGGATCAATAAGCTTGTTTAAAGCAAGGCATGTGTTGTGTTAGCTGTTGGGATGGCTAATCTAGCAACAATGTCAAAGGAATCCTAGCGCTTTAGTGAAGATGTAACAGAGCAGGGAACAGACTCCCAGAGGAGTTCAGCCTTCAGGTCTTATCCCAAGGCCTCTCTTGGGTCTTTGTTTTTCCCTCCCAAGTGAGAAGAGATGCCACCCCTGAGTCCCAGCTTCAGCAGCCTCCAATTCTGAACCTTCTCTATATGCCTGAGGTGGAGTAGGGCAGGGAATTATAGTATTTTCCCTTAGGATTAAAGACTATTTACTTTTTAAATTAATTTTTATTGGGTGTAGTTGCTTTACAATGTTGTATTTCTACTGTACAATAAAGTGAATAGCATTATGTATGCATATATCCCTTCTTTTTTGGATTTTCTTCCCATTTAGGTCACCACAGAGCATTGAGTAGAGTTGCCTGTGTCATAAAGTAGGTTCTCATTAGTGATCTGCTTTATACATAGTAATGTATACATGTCAATCCCAATCACCCATTCATCACACCTCTTTCTCGTATCCATATGTTGGTTCTCTCCATCTATGTCTCTATTTCCATCTATACCATTTTTCTAGATTCTGCATATAAACAATCTTATACAATATTTGCTTTTCTCTCTCTGACTTACTTTACTCTGTATGATAGTCTCTAGATCCATCATTTCTCTGCAAATGGCACAATTTCTTTCCCTTTTATGGCTGAGTAATATCTCATTGTATATATGTACCACATCTTAAGATTAAAGACTTTATTATTTGATCAGGGCTCCCATAGCTCTACTCTGTGTGTTTCAGATAGACTGCTGACCCACCCAGAGTTTGGAGAACTGGACAGGGCACATCACATGTATCAAGGGTCTTGAACTGCTTCCTCGATACCCTTTCAAATACATGACTAATTTAGAATCCTTATGAGGAAAAGAGTTTGCTCATTAGCATTGTTACTGCTAATGTTTTATTAGCCTTGATTGATTTAGATAGATTGGCACAAGGTTTTTAGAACCGGTGGATTAATTTGCTTTTTGTCAAGAAGATACATAATGAACTGGGCCTGTCTGAGCTAGTGCCTATGAATGATTTATGTGGTCAGTAATTGATCAATCATCTTTCATTTGGAAACTTCCACTTTTGACGGAAATATAAATTGGATCTCAATGATCAAATTTACACCAAAGTCTTAAAAGAAGAAATAAAAATGATTTGAAACTTGTCCTGCTATGACATTAGCAAATAAGTGTGGGGTTTAGATAGAGGACCAGGTCCTCACTTTCCCACAATGTAGCTTTGGGTAAGACAATTAATGTCTGACCTCAGTTGCCAATTTGTGAAAAGTGACAATATTCATATCTTTTTTCTTCCTTTCCTGAAATGTGGAGAATTTAGTAACAAATAAAACCAACATGATATCTAGTGAATGTCTACAATCTAGGCCTCATATATACAGAAGAGGAAATATATTATGTTTATGCCTGTCTGAGACTTAGCCATGCCATTTGTAATGTGGAAGCTTTGGATTTGATTAAGAGTTTTGTCAATTCCTAAATGTGGTGAAAATTATTAAGCATTTATTAGATGCAGGTGCTGTATGAAGCACTATATATATAAATGTTAATCTTTACAACTCCCCTGGGAAGGTGCTAATTTTTTACTCACATTTTATAGCTAGGAAACCAGGACTTAGAAGGTTAGAGTAGCTTGCTCAAAATACACAGCCAGGAGAGTACGAACTTTAGCCTCTGATCTCAGCCAGTAACTTACCCTTCCTCTGGAAGTCTATCCTCTGCCTTATGGAATGCATCTCATCTATTCTCAGACAGCTCTCTACCACTCCTCATTTTTTAAAGTTTTTGTTACTGACACCACTATCACCAGCCAGTGCTGGAGGACTTCTGAGTTCCTGCCTCTGTAATTAATCTAGACCAGGGCTTCTCAACTTCAGCACGATTGACATTTTTGTCCAGATAGTGCTCTTCATGAGCAGCTGCCATGTGCATCGTAGGATGTTTAGAATCATCTGTGGCCTCAACTCACTAGATGTCAATAACAACCCTCCAGTTGTGACAACTGAAAATGTCTCTGGAAATGTCTTCTGGAAGAAAAGTTACTCCAGGTTGAAAACTGCTAAGCTAGACCTTGACTGTGGGTCGATATGTCTTTTGTGTGTGTGTGTGTGTGTGTGTGTGTGTGTGTATTATGTGAAGCACTTTGAACACTTAGTAATGCTGACGGGGGCCTGCTGATCAATGACTTTATAGTTGTAGGAACCATCTGTTTCATATTGTTAAAATGACGATTGCCTTATTTGGAACTCATGCAGTAGGGTATGGGCTGGATACACTGTCAGATCTCTAGGCTCTTTTGTGCCTTCTGCAGATTAGCCTATGAGTAACCTGTGTAGGTGAGCGGTAAGGGCACAGGCTAGAGTGAGGTGACCTGGCTCCTATGCATAGCACCTCTACTGCTCCACAACGCTTTTCTGTTCTTTGGGCCTCGGTTTTATTATCTGCCAAAGTATGTAATTAGGTCAGATGATCGCCAAGGTCTCTTCTTGATTTAATAACTAACAATCTTCTATCCAGATACTCAGTTACTCATACGGCAAACTAGTTCTTTCTGAACGTATTATGGTTTGTGACAATAAGACTGCTTATTTATTCAATTCTAATGCAGCAATAAATGCCCACCCTCCTCCTAGTTCATTCCTGGACTTTTTGATATTCTTTTCACATATAAATCTCAATTATTACTAGTCAGAGCCTGCTTGTCAGTCCTGGTAATGTCTGCCTTAAAGAAATTAGGACAGTTTTACAGTTGGGCTACAGTTGGCCTAATGGAATGATGAAATCCTTCCCCAAATCAGGTTTTTGTTTGTACTTCACAAATTGCATCCTGCAAGACCTGCACTTTGTAAAAAAAACAAACAAAAAAAAGTCCAGTATATTGCCCTCCCCTTGCATTATACAGGTGGGTATGTTCTGCTTTGTCTTACTTCCTCCAGAACAAAGATGTAAAGAAGAGGGCAGAAAGAGCAGACCCCTACTACAGGGATTCTGTCCTCTGGTCCCAGAGTTCCACTGGTTGGGGATTCCATTAAAAAAACACCTTGTTTTGAGGCAGAAAAATACATTGTAACAATAGCATAATTATGTGAAGGGTGACTCCCAGAACCAGGCAGTGGGGAGGGCTGATCAGTAGCCCAGGTTTCTGCTGAGCACAGGTTTCTGGTGGCAGCCCTTGGGGGCGTCAAGTTTGAAGATGCGCAGCTGTGCTCATGTGTGATTCAGGAAGAAAGACCATCACAGAGAATGAGGTTGGACAGACTAGGACACTTGTTACCAATGAGCTTCTAGGGGCTCTTCAGAGTATCTCAAACCTACAGTGCTCCAAGCTCAGCTGGCCAGGCGCCTCCCTCTGTGCACCTTCACCTAGTAAATGACATCACCGTTTGCCCCGGCCCAAGCCAGAAAGCTGTTGAATTCCTTGATTTTCTTTGCCTTTTCTTTCCCTATCAGTTCAGTTCAGTTCAGTTCAGTCGCTCAGTTGTGTCTGACTCTTTGCAACCCCACGAATCACAGCACGCCAGGCCTCCCTGTCCATCATCAACTCCCGGAATTCACCCAGACTCACGTCCATCGAGTCAGTGATGCCATCAAGCCATCTCATCCTCTGTCGTCCCCTTCTCCTCCTGCCTCCAATCCTTCCCAGCATCAGAGTCTTTTCCAATGAGTCAACTCTTCGCATGAGGTGGCCAAAGTACTGGAGTTTCAGCTTTAGCATCATTCCTTCCAAAGAAATCCCAGGGCTGATCTCCTTCAGAATGGACTGGTTGGATCTCCTTGCAGTCCAAAGGACTCTCAAGAGTCTTCTCCAACACCACAGTTCAAAAGCATCAATTCTTCAGCCCTCAGCCTTCTTCACAGTCCAACTCTCACATCCATACACAACCACAGGAAAAACCATAGCCCTGAGTAGACGGACCTTTGTTGGCAAAGTAATGTCTCTGCTTTTGAATATGCTATCTAGATTGGTCATAACTTTCCTTCCAAGGAGTAAGCGTCTTTTAATTTCATGGCTGCAGTCACCATCTGCAGTGATTTTGGAGCCCCCAAAAATAAGGTCTGACACTGTTTCCACTGTTTCCCCATCTATTTCCCATGAAGTGATGGGACCGGATGCCATGATCTTCGTTTTCTGAATGTTGAGCTTTAAGCCAACTTTTTCACTCTCCACTTTCACTTTCATCAAGAGGCTTTTGAGTTCCTCTTCACTTTCTGCCTAAGGGTGTTGTCATCTGCATATCTGAGGTTATTGATATTTCTCCTGGCAATCTTGATTCCAGCTTGTGTTTCTTCCAGTCCAGCGTTTCTCATGATCTACTCTGCATATAAGTTAAATAAGCAGGGTGACAATATACAGCCTTAACATACTCCTTTTCCTATTTGGAACCAGTCTGTTGTTCCATGTCCAGTTCTAACTGTTGCTTCCTGACCTGCATACAGATTTCTCAAGAGGCAGATCAGGTGGTCTGGTATTCCCATCTCTTTCAGAATATCAACTTTTCCTGGTTGTTTCTCTCATGCTGGCTCACTTTTATTCTTCCTCCCTGTTGATACCTAGTCCAGGCCGCCACTGCCACCTGCCTGGGCTGCTTTAAACCCTGTACATGAACACTTAGAAACTCGTGGCCAGGAAGGTAGGAACGTTTAGTCACTGGAAAAACTGCTATTTGCAAAAGAATTTCTTAAACAGACCACTTATCTGTTGGAAATTTCTGGTTGAGAGCACAGAACACCTGCGGTTTAATTTTCAAAACTTGTACCTCAAGCCCTTTTCTTACTTTTACCCTTTTCTCTCTCTAATCTAGGCATATAAATATAAAGGATGCCTTTGTGAAGGTGGGATTTTCATTTTTCTGGTAATAATTAGGCTAAAGAAAGATTCTGAAGTAGAAAGACCTGATCTCAATTTTCAAAGTTTATACATGTGTGCGAATGTGAAATGTGTGAGAATTAAAGGTGGAGATAATGTTAGGGAAAGAAGAACAAAGCTTTGTGATGTGGAAGAAAAAAGGAGTAAGGGTTAAAGTGTACGTACAAAAAATTCCTTGGAAATGACAACTTAAAAACAGCCCGACTATTATATGAAATAGTAGATTATATGAAATCATCTGTGAAACTTTTGAAAATTATAAAGCACTGTAGAATTTAAAGGATCTTTCCTTCATTAAAAAAACAGAGATTAAGCCACATACTACTAGAATTGGAAAGAATCCTCATTTTACTGATGAGGAAATTGAAGTCCAGAGAGGTTAAATACTCTGGGCATCATCACACAGCAAGTTAGTGGTGAACTGAAGTACCATTGTGGCCAGGAGAAAGGGGATTTGTCAGATTTGTCGATAGGATTTTAAATCCTATCGAATTTTTTGTTTGTTTGTTTTTGCAGTGGATTTACAATTTCTATTCTGTAAATTAATATGGTATGCCAGAGAACGCTAGGAATATGTAATACAGAAATGGAGAGTTCTATCATAGGAATCAGTAGCAGCACAGAAGTGTCAAGACTGAGTTCCAGGAAACTTCTGCTCCTGAAAGACTGTCAGCTGCGCTTTACTGGAGAGAGGCTATGCCTCCCTGTCAGGCTGATTTGGTGATAAATGTCAATAGGAGATGTGGAAGGAAATTAAAGTTCAGTTCTGAGATGGATGGTTAAGGCAGCCAGGGTAAAAAGTAGAGGAAATTATTGCAACCTGACCATCAGTTTCTTTTCTGGAGATAATTTTGGTATCAGATAAGACTCTGGCATAAAGGACTCAGTCTTTTTTATTGGAATTGAAAAAGAAATCATGTTTTAATAAGCTTGAGGTCCCATTCACAAAGCAGATGGTGGAGTGAGAAATAACAACCAGTGTTGGACTGCCTCAGCTCACCGCTGGCAAGCAGATTTAGAACCAGACCCTAGAACATGGTTTCTGGACTAGTAAATGACATCTGCTCTCATCGATTGGGATATCCTGCAAGAACCTCCAAATATTCAGCCTCCCCATCATGGTATTCCAGAGAGATTAATGCCAAGGCCACAGAGAGCCATAGTGGCCGAAACTTCCTGGACAAATGATAAATTTCTGGTGCCAATCCAGGAGAGTACATGAAACAGGTGCCTTTGGACTCATGCCCTTCTCACTAACCTGCCTTTTTCACTGGCTGTGGTTCTAATTCGTGCCAGTTCGTCATCATCTGAGTTTGCTTCACACATCTGTCTCTATATCCTTGTTCTGTCCCTTCAGAGATATTATCAGTATCCCTTGTGCTGAGGAGGCTGGCTGGTTATCATTTGCTTTAACCCACCAACCAATGTGCTTATCATGGTTGTGTAGGAGAGAACATGCCTTGGTTCATGAAGCACTGGCATGGAGATGCCCACTTGGGATAGATGATGGCCATGTGCTCGAGAGGGCACTGCTGTCCTTGTCTCATCCACCTACCCTCAAGCTCAAGCCCAAGGAGGCATCTCCTCTAACCCTGCCCACCCGCCCCAACTTAGCTCAACAGCCCAGCATCTACAAACCATGAGCAGGAGTCCATGGCTGACTGCTGCATCCAGCACAAAAGCTCTGGGCAGGCTGGTCACAAGAGAGAATGGTTAAGTGGTCATGCCCTCTGCAGGGCCTGCAAGGAGGGTGAAGGCAGAGATGGTTTCCAGATGACTCGGATGCCCAGAAAGGGTGGGGCTTTTTGTAGAAACCATGGGTTCATTATTTCTTACTGGTTCTCACTTTGTTACTTGTTCTTGGGAAGAGCATTTCAGAGTCTGAGTGATGGACTCCATGCTCAAGTCAGACTTGCCCTCCTTTGCATCTTATTTTGGTTCTAGAAGCCTCTGCTGAGGGCCTGAGGGGAAGCTTAATCTCCTGGACCTTGACCTTGGAACTGACATTCCAGGCATCTGCTTCCTGACCATGCCTCAACCCCCAGACTCAAGATGTTCTGGGGAGGTGGAGGCCAAGCCTTCCAAGGGTTTCTGACTGAATAGGAATTAACTCCCTCTGCCCCCTGGTGTTGGTTTGCTAATTGCTACCTCCTCCCACCTCCATCTTATACAGGGAGGGTAAGGAGAGATCAAAGAAAAGGAAGATGGCTCCAGATTGGTAGGTGGCAGGCCTAATAAACAAGGGAACTTACACAGGCTTGTCATGAGAGGCTGAGAGATGAGCACAGCTCCGTACATGCCCACCATAATCTTACATGTTTTGTATGGAGTCCTTAACTGAGTTCAGTCACATAGACAGTCCAAATGGTCTCAACAACATCTTAGGCTCTCAAGTCTGTGTCCTTGACAACAGCTCCCACCATGAGAACGGTGGGCAGAACATGTATTCTAAGAACAGAGGTGGAGGTGAGGAGCCTCTGATTGCCTGCATTCTGCTTGCATTCATGAAGCAGACGCACAAACAATATTAGACATGAAGGATTTTTTGTATCACAAATAATACTTTTAATTATTTAGCTTGTCATAATATTCACATAACAGAAACTGACAAATCCATGAAAGTGAAAGTGTTAGTCACTCAGTCATGTCTGACTTTTGTGACCCCTTGGACTGTAGCCCACTAGGCTCCTCTCTCATGGGATTCTCCAGGCAAGAATACTGGAGTGGGTTGTCATTTCCTTCTCCAGGGGATCACTGCAGACTCTTTACCAACTTAGCCACCAGGGAAGACAAATCTATGGTTTCTTCTAAAAATACACATAAAAGGAATACCCCCAAAGGCTTTGGTTGCTCTTTTTCTCTTCCTTTAACTATTTGTATTGCAATAAAAATAACAATAAAAATGGCTACACCTGGCTCACTGACCAACCAGAAGCTGCTTCCTCCTATTGTTGGCATCTATTCACTCTGGCATAGGTGAGGCCCAGTGGCTAGGAATACAGATTTATTGAGGGAAATAAATGTGAAGGATAGAGAGTAGAGGGAACAGGAGGAAGCATCAAAGATCTTCAGACCACAACATAGGTCTGACACTTGTGAAAGAAGAGAGGGAAGGAAGAGTGCCAGGTAGGTTGGGCTTTAGTCCACTGTAGCTCTGAGAAACTTGTGGGCAAACTTGAGTTCCCAGAACAGAGATTGCCTGTTAGCAGAGTCTTGTGCTGGTGAGAAATAATCTGGCACCTTGCTCTGCTCAGTCATCGGCTAGTGAGGAGCCTGTTAGGGACAGGAATTTAGCATGTGTGTTACAGTGCGTTCAAAGATGTGGCTGCTGGAGGCTGTCAGTCACGCATACTCTTCATGGAAGGCTTTCTGGAAGGGAGGTCTGAGTGGTGCATCCCCATGGCCACTGATATTGTGGAAGACTTTTAAAAATGTCTATTGTAAATGATCTAGGAAATACTCTCAGTTAAAATCAGAGTCTGTAAAACTCTTGAGAGAAGCAAAATATTTTTTAGAGAGTGAATTATATAAAATTTTATATTATAGATTAACATCATTGAGAATTTCATCAGGAAAGGAGTGTGCTCTCAATTATAGACTGCTGTTGATATAAAACATGTTTTTAGTCCAGTAGAAGTGATGGGCACTCACTCAGTATATCAATATCTTCCCTCTCTTGCTTGGCTCTCGTTACTAAAAAACATTCATTTTTGGATGCCTGGCTAGGCCGTGAGTGCAGTCCATGAAAAATGGGGTAATTTCCTTGGTGTTAACACTTACCATTATCTAAGTAAAAATATGACAGAAAGTGGGGCTATCAATTTCTGTGTATGCTGGTAAATTAATAATTTTTTCATATACACGGGCAGTAGTTGGCCTTTTTTCCCAACTATTCTGATTTGTGAGAGAGTGAAAGGAGGTGGCTCAGTGGTAGAGAATCTAACTGCCAATGCAGGAGCTTCGGGTTCAATCCCTAGGTCAGGAAGATCCCCTGGAGGAGGAAATGGCAACCCAGTCCAATATTCTTGCCTGGAGAATCCCATGAACAAAGGAGCCTGGCGGGCTACAGTCCATGGGGACACAAACAGTTAGATAGCATTGAGCCAGTGAGCATTAACACACGCACAAAAGAAGATAAACTCTTTTCAAATGATTGGGCTAAGACATCCATTTAAATTTCAAACTTATGAAATTTGTCTTTTTGTTTCCTATTAGGAAATTATCTCAGGTCTATTTTGCAGCTGACTTTAGAATTCTGCTTGCAATGAAAAGTGCTCTCTTGTAGTATTTTTGCCTCTTCCAATACCAGGGCATAACTTCAGGGGAGAAAGACAGCACCTAGGAGCTGCTGCTGCTGCTAAGTCGCTTCAGTCGTGTCCGACTCTGTGTGACCCCAGAGACAGCAGCCTACCAGGCTCCCCCGTCCCTGGGCTTCTCCAGGCAAAAACACTGGATTGGGTTGCCATTTCCTTCTCCAATGCATGAAAGTGAAAAGTGAAAGTGAAGTCACTCAGTCATGCGAAAATTCTATTTATGTAGTGATTAAATTAGAGTTGTTACAAAAAATAAGAACCAAATTGCTCATAAATGGGAGTTCAGCATCCTTTGGAAGCATTCATTTTATATATGGAACATTTATATATGGAAAAACTAACTATACAATGAAGTATTAATTATGACAAGACAATATCATTTTTCTTCCTTCGTTAATAATATGGGAATATGCTGCTGTGTTCTTTAGTGTACCTAGAAGTTACATTGATTTGAGCTAAAGTGAGTCGTCCAGTTGTGTCTGACTCTTTGCAACCCCATGGACTAAACAGTCCGTGAGAATACTGGAGTGGGTAGCCTTTCCCTTCTCCAGAGGAGAAGCCTTTCCTTTCCAACCCAGGGGTCGAACCTAGGTCTCCTGCATTGCAGACAGATTCTTTACCAGCTGAGCCACCAGAGAAGCCTAAGAATACTGGAGTGGGTAACCTTTCCCTTCTCCAGAGGATCCTCTAGACCCAGGAGTCAAACCGGGGTCTCTTGCATTGCAGGTGTATTCTTTACCAACTGAGCTCTCAGGGAAGTCTGACTTGAGCTATGTTGCACCTAATTTCTCTTTCATAGAAGAATAGTAAAACATAAGTGAAATAAATCATTAAATTTGTACTAATAAACATCGATTCCTAGCTTTGGATATGTGTCAGTTAATAACTTCTTTTCTGTCCTTTCCCTGCATGTTTCACAAATCCCAGTATTTTGATTTTTGTTTTCTTATCAGCTAACAAAGTACTTCACGATATGGAAAGAATTGCCTCAGAGTTGAAGAGTTTCCCATCACAGGGACATTTAAGGGTAGGAATTCTGTAGAGGATCCTAGCAAATGATGGGTGGTTTGATTAGGTAAAACTTGGGCCTCTTCATCTCTGGTTGCCTATCCTTATATAAAACTTACTTACGGTCCTCAGAATACACCTCACTTACCATTCAGCCTTCTCCAGTAAACTGTTCCTCCATCTTTCAAAATCTTTCTTTGAATTAAGCTTGAAGAGCATTTGATAAATACCTGTAACGTGCAAGACTATATAATAGCTATATTGGGAGAATCAAACTAGCTGTAATGTAAATGTCACATAAAACTTTGCATATTTTTAAGTTTCCACTTTTCAACAGTTAAAGTTAAAACAAAAATAATAAGCACTATTTACAAAAAAAAATAGTGAATGAAGTGAATAATGTATAGCTCCAAACCTCAGAGAGTTTACAACTAAATGGATATGGCATTTATTAATACTTTCTTAAAGTTCATGATCATTGTTTCCAACAAAGGCCCATCTAGTTAAAGCTATGGTTTTTCCAGTAGTTATGCATGAATGTGAGAGTTGGACTTTAAAGAATACTGAGGGCCGAAAAATTGATGCTTTTGAACTGTGGTGTTGGAGAAGACTCTTGAGAGTCCCTTGGACTGCATGGAGATCAAACCAGTCCATCCTAAAGGAAATCAGTCCAGACTATTCATTGGAAGGACTGATGCTGAAGCTGAAACTCCAATACTTTGACCAACTGATGTGAAGAACTGACTCATTAGAAAAGACCCTGATGCTGGGAAGATTGAAGGGAGGAGGAGAAGGGGATGATAGAGGATGAGATAGCTAGATAGCATCACTGACTCAATGGACATGAGTTTGAATAAACTCAGGGTATTGGCGATGGACAGGGAGGCCTGCCGTGCTTCAGTCCATGGGGTCACAAAGAGTCGGACACGACTGAGTGACTGAACTGAACTGACTGAAAATTCATGAATCTGGTAATTTCAATCATTCCAACAGGTCTCTAACAATACTGTATATTATAACAAAACTTATAATGCATATATTTCATGCATAGTTTATACGAATAATTAACAATTTAAAATAATATACTAAATAGCCAAACCAATTACAATGACTGACCCTTTATGTAGAAAAATAAGTTTTTATATTAAAAACAAATATTAATTTACTACTGTGTATTAAACACTGTAAGAATGATTTTTTAAAGGAAAAGTTTCAAGTTATAGGAAATCAATACACACTCATCCCCATCTCCTACATTTTCTATGCTGCTCTCTCTCTCTAGACCTTAAGTCATGTCCGACTCTTTGCAACCCCATGGACTGTAGGCCCCCAGGTTCCTCTGACCATGGGATTTCTCAGGCAAGAATACAAAAGTGGATTTCCATTTCCTCCATCAGGGCATCTCCCTAACCCAGGAATCAAACCCAAGTCTCCTGCTTAGCGGGCAGATTGTTTGCCACTGTGCTACCTCGGAAGCTCCTATTTTCTATATGGTACAGAAAGGACTTCTGGTTAGAATAATGATTATGAATCACTGAAAAAGACTCAGTTACACAGAGGAATTAAATAACATTTACTACCAAAGGCAGGAAATTTGCCTAAAACAAAATGCAAAGTTATTCTAAAATAATAGGTAAAGTAAAAGGGTTTCATGTCTAAGATTTCAGATCAGATCAGTCGCTCAGTTGTGTCCGACTCTTTGTGACCCCATGAATCACAGCACGCCAGGCCTCCCTGGCCATCACCAACTCCCGGAGTTCACTCAGACTCACGTCCATCGAGTCAGTGATGCCATCCAGCCATCTCATCCTCTGTTGTCCCCTTCTCCTCCTGCCTCCAATCCCTCCCAGCATCAGAGTCTTTTCCAATGAATCAACTCTTCGCATGAGGTGGACAAAGTACTGGAGTTTCAGCTTTAGCATCATTCCTTCCAAAGAAATCCCGGGGCTGATCTCCTTCACAATGGACTGGTTGGATCTCCTTGCAGTCCAAGGGACTTTCAAGAGTCTTCTCCAACACCACGGTTCAAAAGCATCAATTCTCCGGTGCTCAGCTTTCTTTATAGTCCAACTCTCACATCCATGCATGAGTACTGGAAAAACCATAGCCTTAACTAGACAGACCTTTGCTGACAAAGTAATGTCTCTGCTTTTTAATATGCTGTCTAGGTTGGTCATAACTTTCCTTCCAAGGAGTAAGCATTTTCTAAATCCATGGCTACAATAACCATCTGCAGTAATTTTGGAGCCCCCCAAAATAAAGTCTGCCACTGTTTCCCCATCTATTTGCCATAAAGTGATGGGACTGGATGCCATACGTGCTATTAATGTTGTAAGTTATGATTGCCTCTTTTATATGCACTCTTGTAGCTTTTAACACAGAACTTGGAAAACAGTCATTCAGAACATTTCCGTTGAATGAAAGAATGAATGACAAATGAATGACAGGTGATATAGCATTGCACTTTCCTTAAAAGGCTAACATTGTTTCCATTTTATACCTAAAACAGTGACATTGCCATGTCATCTGGTTCTATTTTAGAAGCAGCTTTGTTGGAAGAGGTCATGGGGAGGACGTGATTGCTGGTTGAAGTGAGAGATGGACACAGGCAGTCAGAGGCTCCTCATTCCCTCACTTTTCCTTGGAAAAGTATGTTTCTCTCACCATTCCCCATTCCCACAGTAGGACCTGTTTCAGGGACACAGGCTTGAGAGAGTCTTGATGGTCCCTTGCTGAGACCATCTGGACTGAATATGTGACTGAACCCAGTTAAGGTCTCTGTGTAAACTTTCAAGATTCTGGTGGGTGGCTGCAGAAATCTACGCCTCTTTTGACTACCCAAGACAAGCCTTGTATGTCAGTTCCCTTGCTTACTTAATCTGCTACCTGCCACTCTGGAGCAATCTACTTCTTTCTTTGGTATCTCCTTACTCTCTGTGCATGGAGGCCAGTTTCAGACTTCACCCCGGGAACTCCTGTGATTTTAAACAAACAACAAAAAAGACATAACAACATGAAGAAGAGGACATGGAGCAGATTATTAAAAAGGGAAGGGAAGAAAGAACCTCTGAAACTCCATCAAGATATGATATCAACCTGCCTCTTTTCTACCTTAAAAATAAATTAGTTGGCATTAGTCATTAACAGCTGAATATTGTCTTCTGAAGAATTGAAGTAGGTTATTTATGATTGTGTGCTTTCTTTATTAGCCTTGAGGCTTTCCTTTTAGCTGTTATATATTCAGTTCTGGACAAATGAAAATCAATGACTCATTTTGCACCTGGCTGGGGACAGGATGGCTAGCCCATCTGGGCAGGGTAATAGGAGTTGCATTATGAATGAATTCTCTGAAGAATCGCAGTAGAGTGGAATGAATGTCTTTTACTAACATCATGTTCTGATTGTACTCATCAACTTTCAGCTGATGTGTCACTAATGGGTTTGGTGGGTAATCTGCTTCCTATGGTAAAGATGCTTTAAGAATACATGGCTCCTACTAGCAGTCTATTTCTATAAGACCTCGTTTTAAATACCCAAGTACCATGGAAGGGCAAGTGGAGGGTTTGGAAACAATTCTGAGCTTATTAAATATTATAAATTTAAAGCATTGTGTCATTTAAAAATGAATTACTTGAAAATAATTAGGAAGTTTAATAACCAAGATATAGTAAGAACATATTAAGTCCAAAACATCAAGGGAAAAGAAATATTCAACCCAATTATTCCCTGATATTTTGTGATTGCAACACATTTTTGATTGTCTAAATTATAAATACTTCCCCCTCATTTTCTTAAAAATGGTTTAATCTGCAGGTTAATTCTTAATTTAAAATGGGTAAAAATTAGCTTCATTTTGATAATTTAGTAAATTCCTCCTTTTTCAGATTAAGAAATTAAGTAGAAGAGTATCAAATTAGGTGTTGATACCACATTTTGGATAATTTCTTAGATTCATATGTGAGAAAAACAAGTAGCAAGTAAATTCTTTAAGATAGCAGTCCCCAACCTCTGACACCAGGGACTGGTTTTATGGAGGACAATTTTCCACACACTGGGGCGGAGCAGGGGTTTTGGGATGACTCAAGCACATTAAATTTATTATGTACATCGTTTCTATTATCATTAAAGCTCCACCTCAGATCATCAGGCATCAGACCCCAGAGGCTGGGGACCCCTACTCTCAGAGGACTCTGGCTTGCCTAGTGTCTTCATTCTGACAACTATAGGAAAATGCCACAGACTGGTGGCTTAAAGACAACCAACATTTATTTCTCACAGTTCTGGGGGCCAGGAAGTCCAAGATCAAGGTACCAACAGACTAAACATATGGTGAAGGCCTGCTTTCTGATTCATAGATAGTGCCTTCCTACTGGGTCCTCACTGAGGGGAAGGGAAGAGGGGGCTCTCTGGGGTCTCTTCTATAAGGCACTGATCTCAGTTGTGAAGGCTCTGCCCCGTGACCTAATCAGTTCCCAAAGACCCCAGCTCCCAATATCTTTAGCCTGGAAACAGGATTTTAGCAAAGTGAATTTGGAGAGAGAGACAGTGGGCACACATATTCAGACCACAGAAGACTATTCACTGTATTTTACCACATTCTTCAAAGAAGTCATGTCTTATGCAATAAAGTGTTCTGAGGTTTTGTTAATACAGAATCAGGAGAAAGGCTGTGAAGGAGAACTGTGAGGGAAGAACTTGCAAAATTAGCTTGAGGAACCGCAGGAGAGTAAGATGAGGGGAAGCTGAGGTGTTTATAGGAACTTGGTGGGCAAAAAAGGGAGAAGGAGTTTAAAAAATGTGTGCCCAATCACTGTATATCTACAATATTTTTGAGAAATTGCGAATAAAATTTTGCCTTCCTTTAAAATTATTTTTTGCTGGCTGGAATTTTCTCTCTTTGATTAACATGCTGCTCACTATCTTTGCATACTGTGTATGAATGTCATGAGCATTGCAGGTACATAAATTGCATGAACATTATACGTTTATATGCATAAGGCTACCACCTCTTCTTGTATCATCTCCATCATCAATGTAGGATAAATATGTCAATCACATTACATATTCATAGTCCTTTCATGCATATTACAGAGTACAAAGGTGTTACAGCTATATTTATATTTGTTTTCTGTCCATAGTCAAATGTTTCTGATATAATTTGGAAAAAAGTATAGTGAAAAGCTTTCATTTGTGAGAAAACTACACAAACTGTAAATATATATTTGACATAGTTCACTTTATGTAATAGATTTCAAATTAAGTAAGTGATGTTCTTGTGTCTGATATCATGATTTTTTTTTCTAAGTGGAAATGCAAGTTTACAGAGTCTAGACTATCAATTTGATATTGTTTTAAGCATTAATTAAAGAAAATACTTAGCATATTAATAAATCAAAGACATTACTTTGCTGACAAAGGCCTGTCTAGTCAAAGCTGTGGTTATTCCAGTAGTCACGTATGGATATGAGAGTTGGACTGTGAAGAAAGCGGACTGCCGAAGAATTGATGCTTTTGAACTGTGGTGTTGGAGAAGACTCTTGAGAGTCCCTTGGACAGCAATGAGATCAAACCAGTCAATCCTAAAGGTAATCTAATCAGTTCTGAATATTCATTGGAAGGACTGATGCTGAAGCTGATACTCCAATACTTTGGACACCTGATGCGAAGAACTGACTCGTTGGAAAAGACCCTGATGCTGGGAAAGATTGAGGGCAGGAGGAGAAGGGGACAACAGAGTATGAGCTGGATGGATGGCATCACTGACCTGATGGACATGAGTTTGAGCAAGTTCCGGGAGTTGGTGATGGACAGGAAGCCTTGACCCCAGTCCATGGGGTCACAAAGAGTCAGACAAGCCTGAGTGACTGAACTGAAGTATGAGAAAATACTGCTAATATACACCCAGAAACTGAGATTTTGTCACTGTTTGAATTCAAATGGGCTTAGGAATATAGTGAATGGATCACTGATCCCTCTTATCAAGACCCCCTCTCTCACCTTCTTTAGTCTACTTCTTAGAAGACTTCCTTTTATGTTGAGGCCAATTAGACTCAAAAGCAACAATAAACAATGGCCATTGGTCCAAGAAATATTATCGTTGATTTGATGGATGTCAACAATAGTTGTTGAGATCAGAAAGGAACTTGGCATGCAGAGAAAATATGAGTTCAATCATGGTTGACCTTGTGGTTTCCAAGCACCACTGGCATTCCATTAGTGTGGAATCAGCATTCGGTCTTGTCAATATAATCACTGTGAAGTTGAAAAGTTCAATCACTTGCAGAAGAAAATAAAACCCTTGCCAACTACCATATTTGCATGAGATAGAATGAAGGTAAGTGACACTAATCATTGAATTTATGGCTAGTTTCTTTCTAATTGCAAATTAAAAATACATTCTTCTAGCATAATCAGTATTGGTCAGACACTCAAAAGAATTAATTTGTCCAATTAACTTAAAAAAGGTTACGTTCCCATTGAAGAAATGAAAATATTTCAAATACTTTTCTAATTCTGGTATCATGTGGATCTCAGAGATGTGTCAGAGTTAGGTAATATATCAAATGTGTCAATGTTAGGTAAATGACTTTTGATTTAGATATGTTTTCCAAATGAAAAATTAGAACTCAGTAGCTCAAAGGACTTCAAGGCCTTTTTTCAAGTGACACAAGAGTCCTAGGGTGTATCTCAGGGTAATTTACGGGGACAGTAGAAAAGAATTTCTGAAATTATAACTTTCCTAGATGATTCAAGGTATATGAAAAATGCACCTGTCTGAAGGGGTACTGTTCTCCAGCTGTATTATTGCTATTCTACTGGACTGCTCTTATCTAAAGATAATGCTTGGAGCCCCAAATATTTCTCACTGGCCTAAAATGCTATTGTTACTTATTCTACCTCAAATTTCCACTTTTGGGATCATGAATGGCTAGCGGAGGAGCAGAAGTCCTGCCTTCAGAAGATCTTAATTAAAATTTGCAGATAATTAAAGAGGCTTCCTGTGGCTTTTCTCCTTTGGTCCAGTTTGTGTGTGTTAGTTGCTCAGTTGTGTCTGACACTTTGCGACCCCATGGACTTTAGCCCACCAGGCTCCTCTGTCTATGGGATTCTCCAGGCAAGAATACTAGAGCAGGTTTATTTCCTTCTCCTTGGCCCAGTTTAGTGTACCAGATGTAGTTCCTAAAGGGAAGAGGGGCAGACACAGGTAAGAATTGTGAGGAGGGAGAAACTGTGGAACCACAAGTTTACCAGCATGTAATGTTCGTACTGTAGTGGTTTACGCCTTTTACGGCCATAGCAATTGGCACTTAAGAGAGTTTGGGAGGCTCTAGGAATAACAAAGATGTTAACCGTGGTGGAAAAACAGGGTAGCTGACCAGGCAAGGGGAAACAGAGCCCTGAAAGTTAGGACTGAGCTAGTGAATTAAGGGCCTTGAATGCCAGACTGTTCAGAATGTCCTGTAGACAAGAACATAGTAGAGGGGGGCAGAAATAAGGCAACGATCAGATTTGTATTTTAGATAGATTATTCTGATTAGGCAGACTGGAAGTGGAGGATAGATCAAACGGGCAGGGGTTGAGATCAGTTGGCAGCGGTAAAAACCATGTGGTGTTGTGGTAAAGAATCTGCCTGCCAGTGCAGGAGACACAGGAGAAATGGGTTCAATCCCTGGGTTGCGTAGATCCCCTGGTGAAGGAAATGGCAACTCACTCCAGTATTCTTGCCTGAAAAATCCCATAGACAGAGAAGCCTAGCAGGCTACAGTTGATGGGGTCACAAAGAGTCAGACATGACTGAGCAACTGAGCACACCGTGCTTAGAACACTCAAAAATATTTACTGAATGAATTGAATGAAATGGCACTGCACCTCTGTTGTAGGCGATTAAATGAGCATTTTATTTTTTTCTTAAAGAACGATCTCTACTTTAGGCTTAAACAAAAAAGTACTCAACTAAAAACATAAAAGTGATTTAGATCTTTGTGGTCAAGTGATTCTCAAAAATGTTAGGGAGCATCAGAATTACCTGAAGGGCTTATTAAAACACTAATTGGTGGGCCCTATCCTCAGAATTCCTGATAAAGTGAGTGTGGGGTGGGGCCTGAGAACGTGCATTTTAAATGAGTGTCACGATAATGCCCATGTTGCTTTTCCAGGGCCCAAACTTTGAGAACCACTGTCCCAGATCATTGTTTTAAACAATAGATTTTGATATGTCTGTTTCTGGAAGAGGTGATCTATCATATGATCTGTAGTGACTGATGGAGTTGAAGAAAGAGAAATAGATGGATATCTTATTTTCCTTTGCCCAATACATTTTTTCTTAATACACTTTAACTTGGCCTAGATCATGAGTTATTTTAAATGGCATACTCTGATACTGTTTTTGTAAGATCACCATTAATTTCTTTTTTATCTAAATCTGAAGGCATTGCCTCTGTGATTCTCATGGAGTAAAGTCATTTAATCTTTGCCTTGTAATTTACCAGGCAACATTTAAAGTTGTATATCCAAGTAATTCTTTAAATCTATGTCTGGAACACTTATTATTATAACCATTTAAGAACTATAATGCTTGTCTAGTATCAGTTGCTTTTATCAGATGTATCACCATCATAAATCACAAGCCTAGAAATATACCATTCTCATTCACCTCTTATAAATCTCAATTATTCACTGTAGAACACTTCAATAAAGTTTTAAAAAAATATGGTGTCTTCCAGGGAGTTGAGAAAAGAACCAAAATATTATGAGAGTAAAGATAGTATTGAGGCTTCTCTGGTGGCTCGGTGGTAAACGCAGAAAACTCAGGTTCTATGCCAGGGTCAGGAAGTTGCCCTGAAGGAGGGCATGGCAACCCACTCCAGTATTCTTGGCTGGAGAATCCCATGGATAGAGGAGCCTGGCAGGCTATAGTCCAACATCATAAAAGAGTTGGACATGACTTAGTGACTATACAACAACAACAAAAGATAGTGTTAATACTGGAGCAGATTTTGTCACTGAAAAGCATAAATTGCCTTAATACTTGTTACAGGGGAACTAACATAGAAGAAATATACCTACATTGAGATAACCATTTTGTTTATTTTACCATTCAGAGAAATTTGAGGATGAGAGAGAGGACATTTACAAGGAAATAATAGTATTGATATAGAAAGATTTATTTGCTACAGAGGCTCTTGTGACTGGAACAATCAATTAAGCTTGACTCTGAGAACTAGGAGGTCTCTTATGTGGAAAGAGTCTGTATTGCTTGGGGATAAAAAACATTTTGTAAACTTCTCCTCCTGTGAATTTTATACATAAAAGTCATGGTCTTTCTGAAAGCATAGAATTTTTATATTTTCCTTCAAAACCTAGATTAGCTATTTCAGCTGTTTTCCCGAGCTCTTGAGGTTTGCTTCCTCACTAGCTGACTGTCCCTCGTCCTTTCTAGCATTCATATTTTTCTTATTTATGTGCTTGCCTCTGACCCACTTGACCTTTGTGGAATCAGAGCAATGCACTTTCTAACCTGGTTCTACCATCCTCACTGAAATATGTTCCCCATTTCCTTGAGGGAGGAATTAGCGTCATGGGGAAAATGGCTGAGAGTCTTTTATAAACACATACTCCCTTAAAATTGCTCAGAGAAGTTTCAATATTGTGATTCCTGACTTTTCATCCAAGTACTCAAGCAGAGGACAATGCATAGGAAATAGTAAGAATAGCTGATGATCTGTCATTATCCTTCAAATATGCCTTTCCATTGAGGCAGAAAGATTTAGTAAGTGAAGTCACTCAGTTGTGTCTGACTCTTTGCAACACCACAGACTATGCAGTCCATGGAATTCTCTAGGGCAGAATACTGGAGTGAGCAGCTGTTCCCTTCTCCAGGGGATCTTCCCAACCCAGGGATCAAACGCAGGTCTCTGGCATTGAAGGCGGATTCTTTACCAGCTGAGCCACAAGGGAAGCCCAAGAATACTGGAGTGGGTAGCCTATCCCTTCTCCAGTGGATCTTCCTGACCCAGGAATCAAACTGGGGTCTCCTGCATTGCAGGCAGATTCTTTACCAACTGGCTCTCAGAGAAGCCCCAAAGTGTCGCTCAGTCCGTGTCTGACTCTTTGCAACCCCATGGACTATACAGTCCATGGAATTCTCCAGGCCAGAATACTGGAGTGGGTAGCCTTTCCCTCTCCAGGGGCATCTTCCCAACCTAGGGGTCGAACCCAGGTCTCCCACACTGCAGGCTGATTTTTAACCAGCTGAGCCACAAGGGAAGCCCTGAAAGATTTATCAATACATTAAATGGAATTCTCACAAAATAAGAGCTTTGGGTTTGGTTAACGTAACAGTAAGTTTGTTACACAGAATTCTTATTATCTAAGACCCTACCCTCCACATTCTAGGGAAATCATTGACCTATTGGAGAATAAAGTCTTTTATATAAAAATGTTTTTGTCGTTGAGTCTCTAAGTCATATTTGACTCTTTGCGACCCCATGGAAAAATATGTTTAGGATATGCTTGCTTTGAGGTAATTAGTCTTTACCCTTTAGGTCAGCAATCCCTTTCTCTATGGATAAAAGCTTTGGCCTCTTTTTGTTCCAAAATTTACATATTCATGTGATAGAAAGTTATCTGAAATTTTCTGAAGTACATAGACCAGAGGTAAAAAGTCTCTGGTAACCTCCTGGGATGTCCAAAGAGCATTTATGCTTCTTTGAAACTGAAGGTTTTAAAATAGAAGGTACCTGTGTTTTGTATTGACTTTTATGTATATGTGATTGACTTGTAGTGTAAAAGAAGGGAAATAAAAACATTTGCTTTCTGCCTTGATTTTTTAAAATTAATTATTTTATTTTAATTGGAGGCTAAATACTTTACAATATTGTGGTGGTTTTGCCAAACATTGACATGAATCAGCCACAGGTGTACAGGGATTTTTTTAAATTGAAAACTATTAATAAATGCTATGGCAACTTGTATTATGTTCTGAAGGAACTGCTTTAGTCTTAAACTATGATTTTTCTTCCTCCTCAAGAGTTCACCAGGGGCACTTAAAATAGAAACAAAGTATATATATGTGTTCGTTTTCCCACTTCGCAAATTTGTTATAAAATCTAAGTAATCTATCACCATGTCACAGAGTCAATAGAATTCTCCCCTGTAGAGTCTTGCCTGGAGGTTTTCTGTGTGATTCTCAGAATAAAGGATTAGTTGAACTCAGAAGAGCTAATGTTATAGATTGCAAGGTGACTTGGGGCCTTTTTTGATCTGTCTCTCTTCTTTCTAAGCTGCACATGAACTTCTTCCTATTTGGATCCTCTAGATTCTTCTTAATCCGTATTACTTATAATTTTTAGTGCATTGTGCACAGCTGATCACATTCTTCCTTTATTATTCCCTGGAGATTTTCTGCATAATAGTGTTTCTCAGCCTTGGCCATGCTTTGGAATCACTGGGGGAACTTTAAAATCTATTAATTCTTGAATGGGTCTCACCCCCAGAGATGTTTATTAGTCTGAAGCATGACCTTAGTAACTTTTTGTTAAGTATTTTAAAAAGCAGTTTTATTGGGGTCTAATTGACATATAATGCATAATACATGCTTAAAGTGTAAAATTTAATGTTTGATATACGTACTCACACATAAAGTTGTCACCAAGAACAAGAGAGTAAAAAGCAAAGGTTTGCTCATGCCCCTGTATCTTTTCTCTCTTCCTCCAAGTCTGGTCCCCTCCACTCCCTTCCCAGGCACCACTGATCTTTTTTGTACGACAAGTTGCATTGTTGTTGTTGTTTATTCACGCAATCATGTCTGACTCTTTGTGACCTAATGGACTGTAGCCTGTCAGGCTCCTCTCCAGGCAAGAATACTGGAGTGAATTGCCATGCCCTCCTCCAGGGGATCTTCCCCATCCATGGATCGAACCCACGTCTCCTGCATTGGCAGGTGGGTTCTTTACCATTGGCACCTCCTAGGAAGCCCAAAATGTCCCCTGGATATCTCCAATTTTCTTGAAGAGATTTCTAGTCCTTCCCACTCTATTGTCTTCCTCTATTACTTTGCATTGTTCATTTAAGAAGGCCTTCTTATGTCACCTTGCTGGTCTCCAGAATTCTGCATTTAGTTGGGTGTATCTTCCCCTTTCTTCCTTGCCTCTATTTCTCTTCTTTCCTTAGCTATTTGTAAAGCCTCGTCAAACAACCACTTTGCCTTCTTGCATTTCTTTGTCTTTGGGATGGTTTTGGTCATTGCCTCCTGTACAATGTTACAAAACCCTGTCCATAGTTCTTCAGGCACTCTGCTACTAGATCTGGTCCCTTAAATCTATTTGTCACCTCCACTGTACAATCACAAGGGATTTGATTTAGGTCAGACCTGAATGGCCTAATGGTTTTCCCTACTTTCTTCAAATTAAGCCTGAATTTTGCAGTAAGAGACTTAAGGACCTAATAGAAGCAGAAGAGATTAAGAAGAGGAGGCAAGAATATACAGAAGAACCATATCAAAAAAGTCTTAATGACCTGGATAAACATGATGTCACTCATCTAGAGCCAAATATCCTGGAGTGTGAAGTCAAGTAGGCCTTGGGAAACATTACTACAAACAAAGTGAGTGGAGGTGATATAATTCCAGCTGAGCTTACGTCAAATCCTAAAAGGTGATGCTGTTAAAGTATAGCATTCAATATGACAACAAATTTGGAAAACTCAGCAGTGGCCACAGGACTGGAAAAGATCAGTTTTCATTCCAATTCCAAAGAAGGGCAATGCCAAAGAATGTTCAAACTACCATACAAAATTACACTCATTCCACATGCTAGCAAGGTTGTGCTTAAAATCCTTCAAGCTAGGCTTCAGCAGTACATGAACCAAGAATTTCCAGATGTACAAGCTGGGTTTTAAAGAGGCAGAGGAACCAGAGATCAAATTACATACATTTGTTGGATCATTGAAAAATCAACAGAGTTCCAGAAAAACATCTACTTCTGCTTTATTGACTACATTAAAGCCCTTGACTGTGTGGATCACAACAATCTGTGGAAAATCCTAAAAGAGAGGAAGTACCAGACCACTTTACCTGTCTCCTGGGAAACCTGTATGCAGGCTAAGAAGCAGCAGTTAGACTTGGACATGGGACAACTAACTGGTTCTAAATTGGGAAAGGAATATGTCAAGGTTGTATATTGTCACCCTGCTTATTTAATTTATATGCAGAGTACATCATGTAAAATGCCAGGTTGGATGAAGCACAAGTTGGAATCAATATTGCTGGCAGAAATATCAACAACCTTAGATATGCTGATGATACCATGCTAATGGCAGAAAGTATAGAGCCTCTTGATGAGGGTGAAAGAGTAGAGTGAAAAAGCTGGCTTGAAACTCAACATTCTAGAAACTAAGATCAAGCTATCTGGTCCTATCCCTTCATGGCAAATAAGGGGAACAAGTAGAAGCAGTGACAGATTTTTTTTCTTGGGCTCCAAAATCACTGCAGACAGTGGTGATAGCCATGAAATTAAAAGATACTTGCTTCTGGGAAGAAAAGCTGTGACAAACCTAGACAGCTTATTAAAAAGCAGAGACATCACTTTGCCGACAAAGGTCTGTATACTCAAAGCTATGGTTTTTCCATTAGTCATGTATAGATGTGAGAGTTGGACCATAAAAAGGCTGAGCACCCCAAAATTGATGCTTTTGAACTGTGGTGCTTGAGAAGACTCTTGAGAGTCCTTTAGACTCCATGGAAATCAAACCAGTCAGTCCTAAAGGAAATCAACCCTGAATTTCATTGGAAGGACTGATATTGAAGCTGAAGCTCCAGTACTCTGGGCACCTGATGTGAAGAGCCGACTCCCTGGAAAAGACCCTGATGCTGGGGAAGACTGATGGCAAAAGGAGAAGGGTTGGCAGAGGGTGAGATGGTAAGATGATTAGATAGCATCACAGACTCAATGGTCATGAATTTGAGCAAGCTCTGGGAGACAGTGGAGGATAGAGGAGCCTGGTGTACTATAGTCCATGGAGTCTCAAAGAGTCAGACACAACTTAGGGAGTGAACAACAGCAATAAATTTATATGACCATGTACTAATTATATTTATTTTAACATTATACATATCTTAAAACCTATTGAAATATATCTCTAACTGTTCAAACAATAAGTGATCTATGTTTCAGCCAAAAGCTTATTTGGAATCACTTTACTGTATAGAAGGTATTTTGCTACTCTGACTTTGCTTTCTGAAAGAGCTCTAATGGAGGCTTACTGCCAAACATAGATCTATCTTTAGGACAAAGGTGTGAGAAGTCTCTTTCTCACTATTACTACAACTAGACGGATGACGAGTTTGGGTGGAGGACTATATTTCTCTTTCTACTGAGTAACAGCCTTTTCTGTGTTGCAGGTCAGCCTATACAACCCTTTTAGTAAGGTTTGTTATTAATCGAAGGTTAGGCTTTACGAAAAATTGTGTCATTAAATAAAAATTGTTGTTAGTATCTGTCAGGCTTGGCTAGATCTAAGATTTAGAGAAGACTAAATTTTCTCTTACTTCAATAAGTCAAGTCTGTCTTTTTAAAAAAGGTATCTAACTTTATTTCACTTTCAGTGCACATTTGAAAGTATGCTATTGTGTTCTAGCTCTTACTTTCAGCCATCTCAAGATGAATTTAGATTTTCTCCAGTGACGAGTTCATCAGATGTTGGGGAAAACGGTCCCATTTAGGAAAATAAGTTTTACAAATACAGAAACAATGTTAGTTTAATAGAATTTAAACCCAGCTTTGATCGACAATACAGAGAAAGAAATTTGGTTCATTCGGAAAAAAAAAAAATAAAAAGCTTTAAAAAAAAGAATCCTCTAAGGATTATATTGGCAAGTGCCCAAACTGTTGCAAGGGAATGACATAGCAGAGATTTTATGTGTGCATTCAGAGGGGTTCAGTCTCATTGGCTTAAACACAGGAACACCAATCAAAAGCACCTCATTTCACATCAATTCCCCTGCTGATAAACTATAATTGGTGACTGATTGCATGTGAGGTATGTTCTTTCTTTCCTGACTCTTTTGCTCCATAAGCTGGTCATTTCCTGCCAAGGGTTGCTAAAGGTCTTTTCCTTTACAGAGAAGAAGCACTCCCCTGGCACCTTAAAATGCTTCTCATTTGCAATATGAAATGAATTGCTTTATGATGGAAGTATTGAGAAAGAACAAAGCATTTTTAGATCACCTTTTTAAATAACGGATAATTGGCCAGGCATCTGGCTGAGGACATTACTATCTATACACAGATTGCTCTAGCCAGAGCATCTACTTCCTCATTTTTTCCTGCTATACTAACATTCAGTATCCAACAAATCTCAGCCATTAAAACAGAAGGCAAATGCAAATACTACCTGTCTAGTTCTTAGGGAGAAGAAAGTTCCTGCTTTCTTAAACTGATTCACTTGAAAAGTTCATGTTTGGGCTTTTACTTTCATTTGAAGGGTAAAGTCCTGTTTCTGGAACTAGATAATGTAATTTCAGAGAATAGTGGCTTTCTTCCTCTTAAACTAACATCAGATCTAATTTGAAATTATTGTGCTCTGCTTAAGTACCAAAAATAGTGGTTTCTGTTGCTGCTTAATGCTTTTGCCAAAAAGGTGGGGGGTGGGGGGGGAGTTGGTGTTCCAGATGGTGAAGATGGAAACTGAGCACGCAATTTAAAATCAAGAAGGAACTCAGCATTCTTCCCCTCAGCTCTTGGTGTCACCTTCAGCCTCAGCTTGTTACTTTCTTCAGCTTAAGCATCACTGTGTAGACAGTAAAAAGTCTCTAACTTCATGCAGAGTCCTAAAGGTCATCCTATGTTGTGTCTTGGCTTTACAGCCTTTGTAAGCATTTTGTGACCATATAGCAAAGTTTACAGAATTCCCATTTGATAATGATGAGCCCTCACAGCTCTCAGCCTTATCTTCATCATTTAGCCCAAGTCAATATTAGCACTTTCTCCTGATAGCATATTCAGTATCAGTTAATGTTATTAGCTATAAATAACAGAAAGTGACTTTTGCTGAGTCAAGAACTGAGTAAAAAAATTACGAGGATATAAAGTGATACACAGAATCTCTGGGAAAGCTAGAGATACTCACCTGAAGGTTAGGACTCTGTCAGGAAAAATGCCCTATGTCACTTTGCCAAGCTGGTCCAGCTACTGGTCCAGGGAGTCTGTCCCAGATGACACTGGATATTGAATATTGCTGTGGACAGCCCTGTTACCACTCCTTGGTGATGTGAACTTCCTGCAACCAGCATAGCTACCTAGTAGATTCACTTTTATCTTGCTTCTTTATGTGTGTGTGTGTGTGGTGTGTATGTGTGTATAAATATGTGTGCTAGAACAGAGAAGAGAGACAAATATAGTAATGCAGATATGTTGAATTTTTGCTAAATGCTCATTTTCTTAAATATATTTTATTCTGTATGCTTAGACCTCTGATGGCTAATTTTATATGTTAACTTGACTGGGGTACGGTGCCCAGTTTTTGAGTCAAGTTTGAATCTAGATGCTGTGGTTAGGTATTTTTTATGAATGGTTAGCATTTAAATCATCAGGGTTTGAATAAGGTGGTTTGCCCTCTATAATGTGGGTGGGCTTCATCCAATCAGTTAAAAATCCTAAGTGCGAAGACTGAGGTTTCCCAAAGAAGGAATTCTGGCTCCAGACTGAAACATAGAAACCCTGTCTGAATTTCCAGCCTGCATATTTCAGGCTCAAGTTGGCAACACCAACTCTTCCTTGAGTTTCCAGCCTGCCAGTCTGCTCAACAAATTTCACACTTGCCAGGCCTCACAATTGCATGAGCCAATTGTTAAAAATCAATCTCTCTCTCCATTTAGTTCTGTCATTTTGGAGAACCCTAATATACACCGACTCAATGGACACGCACTTGGGCATTCTTGGGAGATAGTGAGGAACAGGAGGCATGGCGTACTGCAGTCCACAGGGTCAAAACGAGTTGGACACAACTTAGTGATTGAACAACAAACGTATACCCACTTTGTACATGAAGGATTATAAGTTGTCCAATTCTTTTTCTAAATGTTTATAACATTTTAAACTATAACAACATACAAAATATACACAATGAATTATATAGCTTTTCCTAGATTTACTAGTTTTTTAGTGTATATATACACATATACACACATATACCTGCAATGCAGGAGACTCACGTTTGATCCCTGGGTTAGGAAGATCCCCTGAAGAAGGAAATGGCCACCCACTCCAGGATTCTTGCCTGGAAAATTCCATGGATTGGGAAGCCTGAAAGCCTACAGTTCATGGGTCAGAAATAGTCAGGCATGACTGAGCGACTAACACTTTCACTTTTTCACTTCATATATGTTTATGCTTATGGGCTTCCCTGATGGCTCAGCGGGTAAAGAATCCATGTGCAGTGCATGCGACACAGGGGATGCAGGTTGGATTCCTGGGTCAGGAAGATCGCCTGGAGGAAGGTATTGCAAACCACTCCAGTATTCTTCCCTGGAGAATCCCAAGGACTGAGAAGCCTGAAGGGTTGCAAAGAGTTGGATGTAATTAAGCATGCACATAAAACTATTTGAAAGTAAGTGGCAGACTCCTAAACTCTTCAGCATGTATTTCTTTCACTCCTAAATAGTTCATTCTTTCTCCTAAGAATAAATGCTCTTTAGCCTTTCTCGTCAAATTCAGAAAATTAAACATTAATATAAGTATTTAATATAACTGTTATTAAAATTTCATTATTTTCAAATTATAGCAATTTTAAAACACTAAGATCCAATCTCAGACTATGAAATACATTTAGTTATCATATCTTTTCAGTTTCCTTGTCATATTCCTTTAGTTTCCTTTATTCTGAAATACTGCTTCATCATCTTTTTATCTTTTATTACACCAACATTTGGAAGAGAAAGGCTTATTATTTTGTAGGATATTACCCAAGGATTTCTCTCATGATGATGCTTTTCTTATGATTTGATTCAGGTTATGTATTTTTGGCTAGAGCACTGCATGAATAACGTTATATCCTATTGAGTGCATTACCTGAGAGGCAAACTACCTTAGTAATTTTTTCCCCACTATTAGTGGTGTTAACTTTGATTTCTGTGTTAAAGTGGAGAGAAATAGTTTAAACAATGTGGATCATTTCACTTGCCACTGTATTCAATGAGCATATGCCTCAAAACAAGGGTGAAGATACATCTATAGGCAGGAAATCTGTTAATGTCTTAGTTGAGTTCAGTTTCCCACGTACTATTTTTTTTAATATAAGTTTATTTATTTTAATTGGAGGCTAATTACTTTACAATATTGTATTGGTTTTGCCATACATCAATGTGAATCCGCCACAGGTATACACGTGTTCCCCATCCTGAACCCCCCTCCCACCTCCCTCCCCATACCATCCCTCTGGGTCATCCCAGTGCACCAGCCCCAAGCATCCTGTATCATGCATCAAACCTGGACTGGCAATTCATTTCATATATGATATTATACATGTTTCAATGCCATTCTCCCAAATCATCCCACCCTCTCCCTCTCCCACAGAGTCCAAAAGACTGTTCTATACATCACTGTCTCTTTTGCTGTCTCGCATACAGGGTTATTATTACGATCTTTCTAAATTCCATATACATGCATTAGTATACTGTATTGGTGTTTTTCTTTCTGGCTTACTTCACTCTATAATAGGCTCCAGCTTCATCCACCTCATTAGAACTGATTCAAATGTATTCTTTTTAATGGCTGAGTAATACTCCATTGTGTATATGTACCACAGCTTTCTTATCCATTCATCTGCTGATGGACATCTAGGTTGCTTCCATGTCCTGGCTATTATAAACAGTGCTGCGATGAACATTGGGGTACATGTGTCTCTTTCAATTCTGGTTTCCTTGGTGTGTATGCCCAGTAGTGGGATTGCTGGGTCATAAGGCAGTTCTATTTCCAGTTTTTTAAGGAATCTCCACACTGTTCTCCATAGTGGCTGTACTAGTTTGCATTCCCACCAACAGTGTAAGAGGGTTCCCTTTTCTCCACACCTTCTCCAGCATTTATTGCTTGTAGACTTTTGGATCGCAGCCATTCTGACTGGCGTGAAATGGTACCTCATAGTGGTTTTGATTTGCACTTCTCTGATAATGAGTGATGTTGAGTATCTTTTCATGTGTTTGTTAGCCATCTGTATGTCTTCTTTGGAGAAACGTCTGTTTAGTTCTTTGGCCCATTTTTTGATTGGGTCGTTTATTTTTCTGGAATTGAGCTGCAGGAGTTGCTTGTGTGGGGAGCAAGCTCCGCCCCTGGCAAAGGTCATGAGGAAGGAGGCTTGGCATACGCAAAGGCGGGATCAAGCCTCAGGAGTCTCCCTGGAAATTCTAGAGCAATCTACCCTCAAAACCAGAGTCTGCCTACTTTCTGCTTTGTGCTTTCACCTGTCCCCCACTACCTCTCTCTGAAAAAAGAGTTAGCTTACAGCTCCAGTTAATAATTCCTGGGTGTGACAGTGTTTCAACCTACAAACTCCCTTGGAAGTCCTCTAGCCTGCCTGAATAGGTGTTTCCGGCCACATGTGATTGCTCAGAGCCTCCAAACTGTGAAAGGCATGAGATGTTCTAAACTGTCTAAATACAGATTCCTTTGAGCAGTCAAAAGATTGATTAGAAATTGTATTGGTGAAGGGATTTTCACTTGTTGGGCCAATATTTGCTGTTAAGTCTCCATATCCCTTACCTGCTGTGTCCCTGGCAGTGTATTGATTAATATAATTGGTGTAAGTAGTAGCTTTAATGTTTGTAACCTGGGACCCTTGAGTTAATTCTTTTTCTTGTTATAGCCCACCATACCGTTGCTCTGTAGGAATGCAACTTTATCTAATGCTTTTTGGAGGCTGGCACCTGACTTTAGAATAATCACCTTTAGAGGAAAAGGCCTCCGGGCCAGAAGATGATGCAAATCACCTAAACTTTCGCATATGATAAGTTTGCAGGAAGAAAGCCTGGCTTACTGCATGACTCTACCCCTTCCCCCATTATCCTCTATGCATAACTTAAGGTATAAAAACTACTTTGGAAAATAAAGTGCGGGCCTTGTTCACCAAAACTTGGTCTCACCATGTCGTTCTTTCTCTTACCTTCTGGCTGAATTATTCAGCCTCTTTTCTCCACTGAATTTCCTCACTGAGCTATCCTTATTCTATTACTCTTTATATCCTTAATTAACATTTAATTAAGCAGTTGTTTCCTGATCCTCGCCGACGCCATCCCCGCTTCGAATTCCCTGGATCCACCGGGGCTGGACCCCGGCATGCTTGTATATTTTTGAGATTAGTTGTTTGTCAGTTGCTTCATTTGCTATTATTTTCTCCCATTCTGAAGGCTGTCTTTTCACCTTGCTTATAGTTTCCTTTGTTGTGCAGAAGCTTTTAAATTTAATTAGGTCCCATTTGTTTATTTTTGCTTTTATTTCCAATATTCTGGGAGGTGGGTCATAGAGGATCCTGCTGTGATGTATGTCAGAGAGTGTTTTGCCTACATTCTCCTCTAGGAGTTTTACAGTTTCTGTCTTACGTTTAGATCTTTAATCCATTTTGAGTTTATTTTTGTGTATGGTGATAGAAAGTGTTCTAGTTTCATCCTTTTACAATTGGTTGACCAGTTTTCCCAACATCACTTTTTAAAGAGATTGTCTTTTCTCCACTGTATATTCTTGCCTCCTTTGTCAAAGATGAGGTGTCCATAGGTGTGTGGATTTATTGTGAACATCTCACTGTACCAAATTCTGTTAACTTTTTTTGTGAGAAATTTATATTATTTGAGTGTATTTTTGTATGTGCAGTTGAACTTCACTTACTTACAAACAGCCTAACCCCACAGTAAAATCAAGTCTACTGTCTAACCATTCTTGTACTATCTATCTCTAAAGGTAAACACCCTAAGTCAGCTTGCAGGCCAAATATATATTTTAAATTTCAATAGATACTATCAGATTATTTCTAAAAACAATGCAGTAATTCCTAGTTCTACTTGCAGTATGCTGCTGCTAAGTCACTTGAGTCGTGTCCGACTGTGCGACCCCATAGACAGCAGGGATTCTCTGGGCAAGAACACTGGAGTGGGTTGCCATTTCCTTCTCCAATGCATGAAAGTGAAAAGTGAAAGTGAAGTCGCTCAGTTGTGTCCGACCCTCAGGGACCCCATGAACTGCAGCCTACCAGGCTCCTCCATCCATGGGATTTTCCAGACAAGAGTACTGGAGTGGGGTGCCATTGCCTTCTCCACTTGCAGTATATTAGGGCTTTATTTCTTCATTTAATGTCCCACACTGAGTATTATCATTCTGTCTGTTTTTGTTAATCATATGCATTGTTATAATTTACATTTCCCTGCTATTTGTGATACTGAGCGAGTTTTCATGTATTCATTGTGTTACCAGACAAGGTTTGTTTTACCCAAAGCACAGCAAGCCAAAATGTAACTGAAATTGGGGTCCGGCTGCTTGCCACTGAAAAGCCATTAAAGAAGCCAGGTTGGCGAAAAGCAAAGTTTGCTTTATATTGGGTGCCAGGAATGGATAAGGGGGAGGAGCAGCAGATGTCTATCTAAAACCCAACTTCTCCCACCCCCCTCACCGGGGCCCCTGATTGACTCCTGACAATCAGAAGACAGAGCTTTTACAGACGGAGGGAGGGGGCTACATGCAGAAACAGCCCAGTCAGCTCTGATAGACATCTTGAAGTTGGTCATCAGTGGTCTGACCAGGGTCATCTTGATTGTTTTAGGTACAGTTAATCTTCACTTCCAGTGCTGGTTGTTTTTATTTCTTTGAGGCCAATTCTTAGAATTGTGGTAGCTTATGTCATGGCTACAGTCCAGTCATCATGTAATTAACTTGTCCACCTGGGGTTTCAGTTATTTATAATACAACTCACAGGACATGGCTCAGAATATTATCTATAGTCCTTGAGGAGGAACTAAAGGTCCTTGGCTATGCTTAGTGGCTGAACTATTATTATTTAGTCTTGTTGGACTGTTTTCTTTTGCTTCTGCATTTTCTCACTTCTCTGATTACATTTATTCTTTGGCTAAAATTTTCCCACAAATGGAAGACTGAGGACATGAGACACAAGGCCATAGAGTACTGCTCCCTTTAGAAAATGGTAAGACGAAGCTTTCAGCAAGGAGAGTTTATTTATAAGGCAGCCAAGCTGACATGAAAGAACAAATCTCAAGACCCCCTCCCCCAAAGCAAGGGGCTTGAGGTATTTAAGGGATAAGGAATAAAATAACAGAGGGGTCTGAGGCCTGGGGAGAGTGGCAACAGGTGATTGGAAAAAGGTGCGATAACCCTCCTTCTGCGCAGGCGTAATTAAGATATGCTCCTCTTCACATTCCGAAGGTTACTCAGAGGAGCCTTATAGGAAATGGCCTGGAGGTAAGCAGGAGCCCCATTTCACGGAGGAACTGAAATTGTTACTGGGTGGCTGGAGCACAGAGTATCAGGTAGGAAGTGGTAAGAGGCAACATCAGAGGCAGAAGCAAGGCTAGGTTGAGATAAGTTTTAAAAACCATGGGGAGGGGCCTGAGGGCAACAAGAAGCCACCACAGTATTTCAGGCACAAGAATATCATGCTCCTCTTGGAGTTCAGGGAAAATCACTGTGATTTAAGCCAAGAGTCAGGATTGCAGAGGGGAAGAACTATTGGTTAGGACACTTGTTAGGAGACGATAGAAGCAGCCCAGGCAGGTGGCAGGGGCGGCCTGGACTAGGTATCCACAGTGGGGAAGGACAGAAGTGAGCCAGTGTGAGAGAAACAAGTAGAAAACACTGATACTCTGTTTAGGGAAAGGAAAAGCGAGGAAATCAAGGAATTCATGCAGCTTTCTGGCTTGGGCGGGGGGCGAACAGTGATGTCATTTACTAGGTGAAGGCGCACAGAGGGAGTAGCACAGAGGAGGTGCCTGGCCAGCAGAGCTTGGGGCATTTTACATTTGAGATGCTCTGAAGAGCCCCTAGAAGCTGTTTGGTAACAAGTGTCCTAGTCTGTCCAACCTCATTCTCTGTGATGGTCTTTCTTCCTGAATCACACATGAGCACAGCTGCGCATCTTCAAACTTGACGCCTCCCAGTGCTGCCACCAGAAACCTGTGCTCAGCAGAAACCTGGGCTACTGATCAGCCCTCCCCACTGCCTGGTTCTGGGAGTCACCCTTCACATAATTATGCTGTTGTTACAATGTATTTTTCTGCCTCAAAACTAAGTTTTGTAGTTTCTTTTTTCACAAAAATGGAATCTCCAGCCAGTGGGGCCAGGTGACAGAATCCTTGTAGTGCTGCTCTCCTCTCTGTGTCCTCTTCTTTACATCTTTGTAGTGGAGGAAATAAGACAAACCAGAATATCCCCACCTGGATACTGCAAGGGAAGGGCAACATACTTTTGTTGTTGTTGTTGTTGCTGTTGTTCATTTGTTTTTACAAAGTTGAGATCTTCTTGGATACAATTTGTGAAGCACAAGCAAAAACCTGATTTGGGGAAGGATTTCTTCATTCCATTAGGCTAACTGTAGCCCAACTGGAAAATTTTCCTAATGTCTTTGAGACCTCTTCAGGACTGACAATCAGGCTCTGACAAGTAATAATTAAGATTTATATGTGAAAAGGATATTAAAAAAATCCAGGAAAAAACCCGGAGGGGGTAGCATTTACTGCTAGGTTACGATTGAATAAGGAATCTCATTGTCACAAATTATAATATGCTCAGAAAGAATTAATTTGCCATAGGAGTAACTGAGTATTTGAAAAGAAAATTGTTAGTTATTAAATCATGGAAGGACCTTGGAGATCATCTGGCCCTATTACCGACACTGACAAATCATAAAACTGAAGCCCAAAGAAGAGAAAAGGTTTGTGGAGCAGCAGAGGTACTGTGCATAGAAGCCGCAGCCCCTCACTCCAGCCCGTGCGCTTACTGCCCACCTACAGAGCTTCTCCATGGAATAACTCGTAGGCTGGTCTGCAGAAGCTACAAAAGGGTATAGAAAGCTGACAGTATAGCCAGCTTATACCCTATTGCATGTGTTCCAAATAAGGCAAGACTCATTTTAACAATATCAAGACAGGTGGTTTCTACAACCATCAATTCATTTACCAGCTGGCCCCTTACTAAGTGTCCAAAGGGCTTTACATAACACACAAAACAGACATATTTACTCCACAAAGTCTGCTTAATGGTTTCCAACCATGATCAGTTCTACCCTCAGAGGACAGTTCTAGAGGTATTTTTAATTGTCACAACTTGGACGTTGCTACTGACAGGTAGTGAGTAGAGGCCAGGATGATTCTAAATGTCCTACAGTACACATGGCAGCTCCTCACAAAGAGGATTACACAGACCAAAATATCAGCCATCTGAGTCCCATGAACAGAGGCGCCCAGCAGGTGGGCCACGGTCTATAGGGTCACAGAGTTGGAGGCAACTGAAGCGGCTTAACACACACACACAGTTCATGGCCAGCTGAAGGGTCAGTGGTCCTTCCAGTCTTTCCTTCCAGTCTTTACCTGCTCAGCTTGAACTAGATGCAGCTGACTCCCAAGTTCCTAGAAAACAACTTGGCCCAAAATAACTGTTGTTAGGCTACCGGCTGCTTGGAAGACTTGTAAGTCTTAAAATGATCTGGATATGAAGACACATGAATTAGAAGAAATAGAGTAACCAGCAATTTCAATTGATATTTACATTTCCTCTTTTTTTTTTTTTTAAGAATTTAGCTATTATCTTTTCCATTTTTGTTTATACATTTTGGATATTAGAGATGATAATCTTTTGATGCAATTGTATTGCATTTTTTCCTCCCAGTCTATTATCTGCTTTTTATCTTTGGACAAAGTTTAAATTAATCTTTTATGTACTCGATTTTATATTGTTTCAAAATTTCCTAAATTTCTAGGGAAATTGTTTCCCATACCAAAATGTATGAATATTCTCTGCTAGTTTCATCATATAAATTTATTGTATTATTTTTTAACTTTAAAATATTTTATCATCTTGAAATGTGTATAGGGTACAGAAGACTTCTGCTCTACCATTTACTAAACAGATTACTTGTGGCCCACTAAAGTGAAATACCACATTTGCTACTTAAGTTCCTTTATATTTTTGGAATTTTTTATGCTGCTGTATTTTATTGATCTATTTGTCTACACAAATATCAGTACGTTTTGTTAATAATTATAGTATCATAATAATGTTTAATTCAATATTGAGTAAGACTAGAGTCTTTCTTTTGTTTTTTTTCCCAAAATTTTTAAGCTATTCACAGACTTTTATTTTTTTCTTATAACCTTTAAAATTATTTTCTATCAGCTTAAAAATAAAAGAAAATTGGGAATCTGAATGTAATTGCATTATATTTATGAATTAATTTCTGAAGAAATAATATCAGTAGATTTCTCAAAGCTTTTATTTAAAAGTATGATTTTATGGGGAATTCCTGTGGTCCAGTGGTTAGGACTTCTCATTCTCACTGCCAAGGGCCTGGATTCAATCCCTGGTTGGGGAACTAAAATCCTACAAGTTGAGCAGTGAGGTAAAAAAAAAAAATTACATCTTTCCTAGGTTATAAAGGGTTAGAAAGATTGCATGTGTTTTTGTTAAAGTTATCCCTATATATTTTATATTTTCAATACTATGAAGATGTTTTTTCATATTCCTATATCTTACTATTTATTGCTACCAAAGCAGTAATAAACTTTTCTGTATTTGTCTTATAATCAGATCTTACAAATTCTCTTATTAATTTTAATGCCATTTTCATTGGAATTTTTTGTTTTTTAAAATCACAGTCATACCTCAAAGACATTTTGTCACTATTTTTCAGTATTTAAATATGAATATTCTAATGTCATTTTCTTGCTCTGAATTACAGCCTCTAATAAATGTGGAATTGTTATGACAGCTACAACCATGGCTGTTTTATTCTTAATTTTAATGACAATAGCTTTGTTTTGTCCCCACAGTTGGAGTGCTGACTGTAGTCTTTCATAATTTTTGTAAACAGTCTATCATATTTAATTCAAATACTAATTAGATTTTTATTTTAAGTTTGGAATAACTGATGAACTTTATCAAATAGTTTTCCAGTGTCTATTTATGTAATTACGTAATGTTAACACTTTACTCAGTTTCTGCTGATATATTAGATGTTGGTTATTTATTACCGTTTTTATCACTGCTGGATTCCTTTTCCTTATGTTTTACTTAGAAGTTTTGAATACATATCTACTAGTGAGATTTGTTTCTAGTATTTTTTTACAGATTTATTGAAACATGATTTTGTTGTTGTTCAGCTGGTAAGTGCTGTCTGACTCTTTTGTGACCCCAGGGACTGTAGCCCACCAAGCTCCTCTGTCCATGGGGTTCTCCAGGCAAGAATACTGTGGATTGCCATTTCCTTCTCCAAGGGTTCTTCGAATATCAGAGACCAAACCCATGTCTCCTGCATTGGCAGGTGGATTCTTTACCAGTGAGCCACCAGGGAAGACTTATTGAAGTATAATTTACATACTATAAAATTCAACCATTTTAACTGTCCAATTCAATGAATTTTACTAAATTTACAGAGTTGTGCAGGCTTTACCGTAATCCAATTTTAGAAATTTCCATGGTTCTTAAAAACTTTTTTGTGCCCCTTTGCAATAACTTCTCATCCTCTCCCACCACTCTGGGCAACCACTCATTGTTTTCCCTGTTTATAGATTCACTTTTACTGAACATTTTACATAAATACTGAAATACTGAAGTCGCTTGTATTTGCCCTTTCCTTGCCTTGATATTTTGGCGATTTATCCATTTTGTAATACATTCTCAGTAGGTTTTTTTTTTTTTTTTTGCTGAAGAGTTTTACATTGTGTGGCTTTAAAAGATAAACCAAAGCATATTAAAACTTTTAAGTTTATTTGAGCAAAAAATGATTCAAATCAGGCCAGCATCCAATCTAGCAGATAGAAAGGAGATTTAAGAAGCTGAACAGCATTGAGTGGGGCATCCCAAAGAGTCTCATCCTGGTCACCAGAAACTACAGAGAATAAAAAATAATTTCTTCTCTACTCTTTGCCTTAATAGGCAAAAATACAAGTAAAATCTTGTGCATTGGAACTGGAAAAAGTAACATTAGGGGCAGATCATCTATGGAAGCTTTATCAACAAGGCCTTCTGGCAGTTCATCAAATTAGTCCATAATTCACCTGGTTGATGAAGATATCAAAAGATAGTTTAAAGTGGTGAGTACTTGGCTGAGACTACTTCTTCTGTAGGGCATTTAATCAATGGATAAGCTTATTCAAGTTAAAATTTCTCCACTGTTACCATTGTAATTCAAGACTGTCTTTGGTAGGGTTAATTTGCTTATCTCCAGCCTTAGATCATTTTATTTACCAGAGGCCTCACACTGGATCCACTCCAGCTTAAGTAGAACCCAGCCTGACCCCAGACCTAGTTTGACCAGACCCCAGTCTGGTTTCTAAGTCAGACCCAGTCTGACTCAGACCAGTTCCCGGACACAGTCTGGAAAAAAAAAGTACTCAAAGTCTAAAAGTTGGTAGCATAAGATCTATGGACCTAGGATCCAAGAGGGATTTCCACCACTGCCTGGGACAGTAGGAAGACATCTAGATCAAGGGGCTCAGTGCAACACTGCTCTGAATACATTTTTAACATAAATATGTCTCAGACAACATTTGGGGCAAACATATTAAAAGAGAATTCATTATCTGAAATTCAAGTTTAACTGAGTATCCTGTAGGACTCTGGAAGATGAATGGGAGAGGTCAGCCAAAGAAAATTACAAAGTAGTATAAGTATTTAAGGAAAATGAGAAGACGTAATTTATCTTTATAATAATTAAAGCTTGTAATAAAATATACTTAACACATACTGCAGTCCATGGGGTCGCTGAGGGTCAGACATGACTGAATGACTTCACTTTCACTTTTCACTTTCATGCATTGGAGAAGGAAATGGCAACCCACTCCAGTATTCTTGCCTGGAGAATCCCAGGGACGGCAGAGCCTGGTGGGCTGCCGTCTATGGGGTCGCACAGAGTCGGACACGGCTGAAGTGACTTAGCAGCAGCAGCAGCTGCAGCAACACATACTATGTAGTGGAGCATGGATATCTTGAAAGTTAAAGTGTTAGTCGCTCAGTTGTATCTGACTCTTTGTGACCGCATGAACTGTATCCTGCCAGGCTCCTCTGTCCATGGAATTCTCCAGGCAAGAATACTGGAGTGGGTAGCCATTCCCTTCGCCAAGGGAACTTCCTGACCCAGGGATCAAACCCATGTCTCCTGGACTGCAGGTGGATTCTTTACCATCTGAACCACCTATTTATAAAGCCTTGTTACAGGTTTACTTTCCCTAGATTTCATATTAGGAAAATACTTCTCATGTAGTAGGCAAAAATATAAGTAAAATCTTGGGCACTGGAAATGGAAAAAAAAGTAATATTGGGGCCAGATCCTCTATGGCAGTTTTATCAAGGTCTTCTGGCAATCATGAAATTAGCCAATTTATAACTCAGCTGGTTGATGAAGATATCAAAAGATAGTTTAAAGTGGATATTTTGGTAGATAAATTTTTTGTTGAAGTCAGTAGCTTGTATGTAAAGGATGTAGAGATCATAGAATCTGTGGCATATTAAAAAGTAATTGACCTGATCAAGTTTGTTAAAGGCCTTGTTTTAGAGCATCATACCTTTAACACACTGATCAGTTTGCACTGAGAGTGTTCCTGCTTTGCTAGAAGAAAAGTTTGTTGCTCACATAAAGATTCTCAAAAGCAATAATATTCCACAGTAATGTCCCATGAAAATTAAATTTGGCTATAATATGATTAGCAATTTGGTTTCTGTCCTTTGCTTAGTAGGGTTAGGAGGTAGTGGAAGGGTGGGCAGATGGGGAATGAGCTGAAGCTTTTATCTTCTGCAGGAGGCCAGAGGAGGCTTAGAAAGCAGCTGCCTTGTGATTGTTTGGGATTTGTTGAATTCTGGGTGCAGACAATCTTATATGTAAGCTGCAGTATTTCTAATTTTTAAATCTTTTTCATTAACTTTGCGATAAGAGCACATGTTTTATGCCGTTGATGTTTTGATCCCCACTATGAGCATTATATAAGGTTTATCTATCACTGTGCACATGCTGCAAAGATTAGCATACTGATTTGGAAGATGCTGCATATCTATGGTGACTAAAGTAAACGCCAGTAGATGATTATTACAATAACCTCCTCATTGGTCTGTCTTCCCCTGCTCTTTCTTTCCTTTTGTTCTTTATTTTCAACACAGCAGTCAGGGTAATCGTGTGAAAAATATAAATTAGGTTTAATCTATTCAAAACTCTCTAAAGGATTTCCATCTCACTCACTGTGCTGTAAACACCTACAAGGATCTCTATGATTTCCATCTCTCCACATCTCTGGGACCAGATTCCTTATTAGTCTTACTATGCCAAAGCCACAGTAGAATTTTTGACCATGTCAGATTCTCTCTGAACAAGGTTTTGTCCTTTCCCTCTTAAATTGCTCTTCCTCCAGATACTTTATAGACAAATATCTTACTTCTTTTAGATTTTAAAAAATACTTGATTTTTTACAGCAATTTTAGGTTCATAGCAGAGCTGAGCAGAAGGTACAGAGAGTTCCCAAATGCTCCCTGCCCCGACACATGCACAGCCTCCCCTATTATCACAGTGTCCCTCACCAGAGTGGGACATTTGGTACAACTGATAAAATTGACATATCATAATCAGACAAATTCCATAGTTTATTTTAGGTTTAACTCTTAGTGTTGTACATTCTGTGGGTCTGAATGAATGTGTAATGACATATGTCTAGTCATACATATATCATCGTATCTTATAGAGTAGTCTCACTGTCCTAAAATCCTCTGTGCTCCATTTTTTCATCTCTCTTCCCCTTCAGACTGGCTTCTTCCTCTTAGTAATATGCATTTGAGGTTCTTCTTTGCGTTTTTATGCCTTGATAACTCATCTCTTTTTAGCGCTGAATAATATTATCTGTGTTTATCCATTCACCTGTGCAAGAACATCTTGGTTACTTAAAGTTTTGGCAATTATGAATAAAGCTTCTATAAACCTGTTTGTACAAGTTTCTATATAGACCAAGTTTTCAACTCCTTTAGGCAGATACCATGGTGTGCAATTGCTGGATCATATGGTAAGAATACCTTTAGTATTGTAGAAACCACCAAACTGTCTTTTAAAGTGGCTGTACCGTTTTGAATTCCCACCAGAATTGAATTCTCAACATTTGAATTCTCAATCTGAATTCTCAACAAATGAGAGTTCCTGTTGCTTCATATTCTCACCAACATTTGGTATTGTCAGTGTTCTGGGTTTTGAATTTTTACCACTCTAATTGGTGTGTAGAGATATCTCATTTTTTTAATTTGCATTTACCTGATGACAAATGATGGGAGCATGTTTTCATATGCTAATATACCATTTGTATATCTTCTTTGGTAAAGTGTCCATTAAGTTCTTTGACCATTTTTTTTTTTTAAATCAGTATTTGTTTTCTTATTGGTGAGTTTTAAGAATTCTTTGTAAATTTTGGATAACAGTTCTTTATCAGATATGCCTTTTGCAAGTACTTCCCCTGGCCTGTGGCTTGTCTCTCTACTCTCTTGATATTGTCTTCACTGAGCACAAGTTTTTAATTTTAGTGAAGTCTAGCTTATCCATCGGAGAAGGCAATGGCACCCCACTCCAGTACTCTTGCCTGGAAAATCCCATGGGTGGAGGAGCCTGGTAGGCTGCAGTCCATGGGGTTGTGAAGAGTCAGACATGACTGAGTGACTTCACTTTCACTTTTCACTTTCATGCATTGGAGAAGGAAATGGCAACCCTCTCCAGTGTTCTTGCCTGGAGAATCCCAGGGACGGGGAGTCTTGTGGGCTGCCGTCTCTGGGGTCGCACAGAGTCCGACACGACTGAAGCTACTTAGCAGCAGCAGTAGCAGATGTTTAGTTGTTCCAGAAGTATTTATTGAAAATCTTTTAGGTTTTAATCAGAAGCATCTTATCAAGGATAGTTTCTCTGTTCAACCTATCAAAATGTAACTTTACACTCACTGCAACACAATTATTTCATCCCCAAGTGTATTCTTTTCCTCTTTGGCGATTACGAACAACATTCCGTATGTTTTGCTTACTTAGGTTGCCTGCTGTTTGTCTTCCTCGGTTTATATCTTTGCGGGTACAGGTAGGTCTATTTTGTTCCATGCAGCATCCCTACCACCTAGAACCATACTAGCACACAGTAGGTACTCAATAAATATTTGTTGAATGAATCAGTAAAAGAAGAAATGCTCTAATCAGTAGGGTGGAAGCCTCACCAGCAACACTGGGAGTCCTGGAAACTTGTTAGAAGTACAAGGTGTCAGGCCCCACAAAACCTACGGAATGAGAAATTTTGAGGTAGAGCTCAGCAATCTATGTTTTCACAAGCCCTCCAGTTGATTAGGATATATGTTAAAATTTGAGAATCATTGCTCTAAAATTCTTCATTATCCATGCTTTCTTTGGTATTGAACACACATTGCCTCTTTTCTGTAAGAAGTGAGGTTGATGGCTTTTCTGTAGCAAAGTACTTACTTACATCTTTAAATGTTAAAAAAAAAAAAAGTTTCTTGGAAACCAAATCAGTTATTTTATTTTGATGCATAAAATAGAATTTATCCATTACTTAGTGTTCAACCAGCTCAGTAAATTTAATACACTGCAAAATGGAAAACCCCCAGTAATGACTGAAAGGAAGATGACAGCTAGTAGAAATCTTTCAGTTTGGATTTTAAAAGTCTGAAAAAGGTACTCAGCCATTTATCCCTCCTTAAAGAAACATTTGTTTCCAAAACACGAAAGAACAGACATAACAATCAAAGTGAACTTGCAAAAGTCGAATGACAATTTACATTTTAATTTTATTTTATAATTATGCTCACTGGGCTTCTTTATTTTGATCTAGATTCGATCAATGATAGTGTTTGTTTTTTAGTTTGCTTGTGTTTTAGGTAGAACATGAATTATTTGAGCAATGACTTGCCAAATTAAAAAAAAAATCAGGTATAGGTAAGGAGGGACTTCATTCAAAGAGACTGTTTCAAGAGAGAAAAGAAATGATTACAATACAGGGAAGGGGCTTTTGCAGTAGGAAGAACACTCTGATCATGAGATTTCTGAGTCTCAAGGATTAGGCAAAAAGAGGTTTTCTTTAATAAGAAGGAGTAAACAAAGTTAAAAGCAACCTGTTGGTGAAAGTGGGATGAAAGTGATGAAAAAGTGCAGTGATTTGAAGGGACAATAGATCAGAGAATATTTTACTCCAAGATCAGCCTGCTCTCAGTAGGGAATTATCAAGCAGGTATTCTATGCTGGTTCAGTAATCAGAGAAAATGACCATAGCAAGTCACTTGCCCAACAAAAACAGCTGGTAAATGTGATGCTGGGATTGAGACTGAGGCAGTCTGCACTGTAGAGTCTGTGTTTTTGACCATAAGTCATAATGTCTTTCATAGATAATATGTGCATTATGGGAAAAAAAGACTATTTCCCTGGTGGCTCAGATGGTAAAGTGTCTGCCTGCAAAGCAGCAGACCCGGCTTCAATCCCTGGGTCAGAAAGATCCCCTGGAGAAGGAAATGGCAACCCACTCCATTATTCTTGCCTGGAAAATCCCATGGACAGAGGAGCCTGATAGGTTATAGTCCATGGATTTGCAAAGAGTCATATATGACTAAGCAACTTCATTTTTTCTTTTATGGGAAAAAAGACAAAATAGGTCATTTATTTTTGATAAGGGCTTGTGAGAACCTATTCTGATACCCTATAGATGACAGTATAACAACACCCTGATGCCCTGGTCTTGCCAGTAGCACTAATCTTCAATAAAAAACACTGCCAATGGCAGCTGCCAAGGATAGAAGTAATCTGAAAAGGTTGAGGGACTTCTGTTTTCCTCAATTTAAGAACTATAGGTGAGGTAAATTAAGAGGTACAAACCTCCAGTTGCAAAATGAGACAAAGATTATGAAACGTACAGTATGGAGAATATAGTCAATAACTATGGAATATCTTTGGGGATGTGTCAAAGCTAAATTTCATATGGCGATCAGTTTGAAATGTATAGAAATATTGAATCACTATGTTGTGTAATAGGAACTAACAATGTTGTATGTCCATTATACTTCAAAAACAAATGTTAAATTTGGTGGGACATTAAGTGGCTCTGGTAGTGACTGGGTGGCCCCTCCCTTCAGGAAGAAACAGATGTGTTCCTAGCCACCACTTTCCAATCCCTGGTCTCAAAGCCAAGCTCATCCCCCTAGTACTCTTAGTCTTGCCTGCCCTAGTTCCTCAGGTCCAGTCTCTTCTTTCCTGGGTCAGTTTGGTTATATTGACTCCAAGCTTTTTGAATAGCTTTCAGTTTAAGGTTATTCCACTGGTTGTAAGGTCTTTGGTGTCTCAGAGATGGAGTCCAGAGCCTTGACTTGTGATTTATTCTTTATTTGTTCTCAATAAAAAAATAAACTGATAATACACCCTTGAAAAAAAGAGCTATGGTTACCAGAAGTAGGGGGAAGAATAGGATGAAGGTTGTCAAGAGGTACAAACTCCAGTTGTAAGATAAATGAGTATTAGAGATGTCATCTTTTTGTTGTTTTTTCGTCATGTCTGACTCTTTGTGACCCCATGGACTGCAGAATACCAGACTTCCCTGTCTTTCACTATCTCCTGGAATTTGCTCAAACTCATGTCCATAGAGTCAATGATGTCATTCATACACTGCTGTATGTTTTGTGTGAAGATTTTTGGGAGAGTGAGTCCTGGAAGTTCTTATCACTAGAAAAAAAATTTTTTTTCTCTTTTTAAAATTGTGTACCTATGTGAGATGGTGACTGGACTTACGATAATCACTTCATTATGCATGTGGGTCAAAGCATTATACTGTACACTTTAAACTTGTACAGTATTATATGTTAATTATGTCTCAAAAAGCTGCAAGTTAAAATATAAATTTGTACTTTCTGAATGGAATCTAAGCAACTTAATTTGTACAGCTAACTTAGTCTTGATGTAGATTTCCTTTTGAAAATCTAGGTTAGAAAATGGAGTAAAGGGTAAAAACACTGGTATTTATCATTAAGATTATTGTATTTGCTTCAGAGTACTTGGGTAGAGGCACATTTTTAAATTTTATTAAGAATGAAATAAAAAAAGCAGAGGTAAAACTCCTTGCTGGCAATCAAATGTCTGCTGACAATGACAAACTGCTGGGGAGAGTACTCCTGGCTCTTTCCTCTGGCAATATGATCAGTTCCTGCATAAATTATATTAAAAGCAGAAGTCTATCTTTGGGGCTTTGCTAAGAGAGCAGATTCTGATTGCAGTTCTTTTTTCCTTTGGTGCCATTGGGTAGACAGGGCTAGAGACTGGAGAGACTCAATAGGATTTCCCCCCTGCTGCTGCTGCTGCTGCTAAGTCGCTTCAGTCGTGTCTGACTCTGTGCGACCCCATAGACGGAAGCCCACCAAGCTCCCCTGTCCCTGGGATTCTCCAGGCAAGAACACTGGAATGGGTTGCCATTTCCTCCTCCAATGCATGAAAGTAAAAAGTGAAAGGGAAGTCGCTCAGTCACGTCTGACTCTTCGAGACCCCATGGACTGCAGCCTACCAGGTTCCTCTGTCCGTGGGATTTTTCCAGGCAAGAGTACTGGAGTGGGGTGCCTTTGCCTTCTCTGTCCCCCTGACCCTGAGTACTGACCAAAGAAACGGTGCTTAGGAGGCTCACATTCTCATAGCCTCTTCTCCAAAACAATGCACATGTGAAAGGTTTGGGAAAATGGGAAAGGACTCTAATCTGTTAGGGTATTACCCGGCTGTTATTCATAACTCTAAAAGTTGACAATAAATTAGGAAGCAGTCCCTCAGAATCTCAGGTGAATTCTTGTAGAAAGTGAAGAAGAAAGTGTTAGTCGCTCAGTCATGTCCAACCCTTTGCAACCCATGAACTGGGTCATCTGGGTAGCCCACCAGATTCCTCCGTCCATGGGATTTTCCAGGCAAGAATACTGGAGTGGGTTGCCATTTCCTCCTCCAGGAGATCTTCCCAACCCAGGGATAGAACCCATGTCTCCTGTGTCTCTTGTTTTGCATACAGATTATTTATCTACTTGACTTCCCTGATGGCTCAGACAGTAAAGTGTCTGCCTGCAATGCCGGAGACTTGGGTTCCATCCCTGGGTCAGGAAGATCCCGTGGAGAAGGAAATGGCAACCCACTCCAGTACCCTTGCCTGGAAAATTCCATGAACTGAGGAGCCTGATAGGCTACATTCCATGGGGTCTCAAAGAGTCAGACATGACTGAGCAACTTCACTTTATTTACCTACTGAGTCATTGAGGAAACTCTCAGTTCTTTTCCTAGACTTAGATTCGTATTAGACTCTTGGCTTTCAGAGGTCTCATTGGTTTTATTCCTGTTGTGAGCTGACTTGAAGAAAGCTCCAAGTATTTGTTCTTGCCTAGAGCATCTCTGACTATGTCTCAACCTGTGTAGAGTAAAGAATGGTTCACTGGATTTCTAGGCTTTGTGCGTGCTTAATTGCTCAGTCGTGTCTGACTCCTTGTGACCCTGTGGACTGTAGCCTGCCAGGCTTCTCTTTTCATGTCCTTCTCCAGGCAAGAGTACTGGAGTGGATAGCCATCCCCTTCTCCAGGGGAGCTTCCTGACCCAGAGTTCAAACCTGGGTCTCTAGGTTTTGGGGTGTAAAGTTTCACTATAGGAGGAAGCATCCATCCCTTTGGGTTCAGAGAACCCAATGGGACCCTGATTTAGGCAAATGATACGCCACTCACAGGACTGTATCACCTGCACACATTAGCACACTCCTTGATGAATGTAAGTTCCATAGTCATTCAGGAATGTCATCAGGACTCTTGTTATTATCTCCCTTTGAGAGATTAGAAAGTCAAAGTTTGTAGAAATAAGGTGGCCCAAGTCACTTGGATGAAATTAGTGACAGGTTTGATGCAGGATGCAAATCCATGGACTTACATGCCTGTATATTCTCTCTCTTTCTACTTCATTGCCCCCAAAGTGCCTCAGAGGAACCATTCTTTGAAGCTTTTAATTTGGAAATAATTTAAAACTTATTGAAAAATATGCCATCTAGCATAAAGAATGCCTATGTTCCCATCACTGAAATTAACAAATTGTTAATACTTTGTCATACTTTCTTTATCATTTTTGTTTGATATTTTTGGGTTGTTGTTGTTTTACCATTCTCCTCTTACCACCATTTCTGTATTTGTTGTTGTTTAGTGGCTAAGTCATGTCTGACTCTTTGCAGCCCCATGGCCCGAGAGGCTCCTCTGTCCATAGAATTTCCCAGGCAAGAATATTGGAGTGGGTGGCCATTTCTTTCTCCAGAGGATCTTCCTGACCCAGGTATCGAACCCACGTCTCCTCTTTTGCAGGTGAATTTTTTAATGCTAAGCCACCAGGAAAATCCCCCACCCCCGCTCTTTCTGTATATATAACATTAAAAAAAAAAAAAAACTCACTCAAGAGAGCTGCTGACTGCAGGAGTGAGGGGGAAATAGCAGAAAGCAATTGGGAGCAAGAACTCAAGATGAAGGTGGCTCACAAGGGTTAGCCAAAGAGTTCAGTGCAAAGACGCAGATGGTGGTCTTTGCCTTTCAAGGGTATGAAGAATGCATTAATGCATTCAGTGCAAGAGGGCTGCATTCAAACACCTGCTGTGGCAGAGTATGGAATAGCCAAGAGAGAGATCCACACAGTAGCAGCTAAGAAAAACTGCTTTATCCCTTCTTGTCTTAGCCTTCTTCCCTTTATACTGATCCTGAAGGGTAGAGAAGCAGCTTGAGGAAGAGAGGAAGACAAGTGGGACAAGGAGAATAAAAGAACAGAGTAGGCTCTTTCTTTTTGTTTCCCAAGCCAAAGATCAGAAACATGCTGAGAGAGGGAGAAGCTTTATTCAGATGGGAGACTAAAGTTTAGAGTTAAATAGGAGAGAACCTTTTTAAAAGTTGAAAACAAAATCATTTAAATACCTGAAAGGGATGAGAAAGACAGTGAGATCTGCTCTAATTATCACTAAAGGATGTAGAAAATCCCACAGGTCATATTTAAAGGAAATGATAGGAGAAATATGACATTGCTTTATTACTATAACTTACCAGTTTCAGCATGTTCAATAAACTGGCTACCCATGCTTAAAAATTCAAACACTAAAGTAGAACTAAAATTCCCCAGTTCTTATTTTGTTCCTCCATAGACTTGTGGAAAGCTATGCTTTATATGTTTGTATTATATTCTTCCCAACTTTTAGCTATTATCTGTCTGTCTATATATCTAACTTGCTTTTTCTGTGATCCAACGGATGTTGGCAATTTGGTCTCTGGTTCCTCTGCCTTTTCTAAGTCTGGCTTGTACATCTGGAAGTTCTTGGTTTACGTACTGTTGAAGCCTACCTTGAAGGATTTTGAGCATTACCTTGCTGGCATGTGGAATGAGCACAATTGTACAGTAATTTGAACATTCTTTGGCATTGTTTTTCTTTGGGCTTGGAATGAAAACTGACCTTTTCCTGTGACCACTGCTGAGTTTTCCAAATTTGCTGACATATTGAGTGCAACACTTTAACAGCATTTCCTTTTAGGATTTGAAATAGCTCAGCTGGAATTCCATTACCTCTACTAGCTTTGTTTGTAGTATTGCTCTGTGTGCTCTTGCCACCTCTTCTTGATAGCTTCTGCTTCTTTTAGGTCCTTGCTGTTTCTGTCCTTCATTGTGCCCATTCTTGCATGATATCTCCAATTTTCTTGAAGAGATTTCTAGTCTTTCCCATTCTATTGTTTTCCTCTATTTCTTTGCATTGTTCACTTAGGAAGGCTTTCTTATCTCTCTTTGCTATTCTTTGGAACTCTGCATTCAGTTGGGTATATCTTTTCCTTTCTCCTTTGCCTTTTGTTTCTCTTCTTTTCTCAGTTACTTGTAAAGCCTCCTCAGACAACCACTTTGTCTTCTTGCATTTCTTTTTCTTTGGGATGATTTACATCCCAATGTACACCTCCTCTACAATGTTATGAATCTGCGTCCATAGTTCTTTAGGCACCCTGTATACCAGATTTAATTCCTTAAATCTATTTGTCACTTAGTGTATAATCACAAGGGGTTTGTTTTAGGTCATACCTGAATGGCCAATTGTTTTCCCTACTGTCTTCAATTTAAGCCTGAATTTTGAAATAAGGAGTTCATGATCTGAACCACTGTCAGCTGCAGGTCTGGTTTTTGCTGACTGTATTGAGCTACTCTATCTATCTTTCTTTCTATCTTCCAATCTTTCTAGACATCCTACTCTAAAAGCTACCTTGTTAACTTTGCAATATACGATGGACATCTTGCAACACACCATAGACTCTTCATATTATAAAACATAAGGATTCACCTTATTGTATGGATATACCATTATGTTGTTGTTGTTCAGTTGCTAAGTTGTGTCTGACTCTTTGCAACCCCATTAACTGCAGCATGCCAGGCTTCCCTGTCCATCACCAACTCCCAGAGTTTTCTCAAACTCATGTTCACTGAATAGTCAGTGATGCCATCCAACCATCTCATCCTCTTTCACCCCCTTCTCCTCTTGCCCTCAATCTTTCCCAGCATGAGGGTCTTTTCCAATGAGTTGGCTCTTTGCATCATGGGACCAAAATATTGAGGCTTCAGCATCAGTTCTTCCAATTAATATTTAGGGCTGTTTTCCTCTTGCCTGGAGAACCCCATGGACAGAGGAGAACCTGGTGGGCTATAGTCCATGGGGTTGCAAAGAGTAGAACACGACTGAGCGACTTTCACTCTTTCACTCCTTCAGGATTGACTGGTTTGATCTCCTTGCTGTCCAAGGGACTCTCAAGATTCTTCTCTAGTACCACAATTTGAAAGTACCAGTTCTTTGGTGCTCGCCCTTCTTTATGGTCCAACTCTCTCATTCATACATGACTACTGGGAAAACCATAGCTTTGACTATATGGACCTTTCGGTGATTTATTTAAGCAGTGTGCTATTGAGGACAATTGGTTTTCCATTGTTAGAGATAATTCAGTCATTTATTTAGGATAAATTCCAGAAGTATTCTTATGTCCAAAGTCTAAACTTAAAGATGTTGTGATATACATTACCACATTGCATTTCTTAAATTTGTGTCAGTGCAGAGTCATACTAGCAATACGCAGCATGCCTCTTCCCCCATACCATTGCCCAAAATGTGGTGGATACTATGTGTCTACCAAGTACTTAGCCGACCACAAAGGAATACACATCAGTTTAGTTCCCAGTGATCATAATCAGAAATAAGAGAGTATCATAGAATAAAATAAAATAATTATAATTGTTTATGCATAGAGCTATTTAAATGGAAAACCTGAGAAGTAATGGGAGAAGGAAACAAAGTAATTCTAAAGCACCACCAATTTTGAATATGTTCCCAGCTCCCAAAATGTGATAACTGGGTCTGAAATTGTATTCTGCATTAGTACAATTTTGTTCCTGACTGATTATATGGATCATTGCAGAACCTACTTCCACTGTTGACTGGTTACTTTCAGTGACATCTGTGTGTGTGGGATGCTAGTGTATTATGCAAAGCCTGTACTAGGAATGTGCTTCATTTGATGCTATGCCAGTTCTCTCCTTTTCTTTTCCCCTAAAATTGCCTCGCTAAAGACTAAAAATTTAATAATAACAGCAATAAGGTTGAAACAGCAAAACTGTGGCCCTTCAAAGAGCTGAGCACTTAAGAGTATCTCAATTATGAATTTGCACTTCATCTACTTTCCCAATGATGGGAAAAATTCAAGTCATTTATTTTCCTCATGAAGCTGTATTGTCCACAAATGATATGCTTCTTGCTTACTCTTGAGTAAAAGCCATGCTTAAATTTCCAAGGAGAGTGTACTTCACAGAGAAGAAACCTGAATCAGGTGGGTGTGTAGGACGAAGAAAGACCTGGCCTGCTGCTTCCAAGAACAGCTCCCAGTGGGCCTCCTCTGCTGCTCTGAAAGAAGTAAATTGCTCAGTTTTGGAGTTACTCTTTGTGCCTTGCAAAGTCCACTTAGGCCATCGAAACAGTGGTTTTGGTTTTGCTTTTTTTTTTTTTTTTTAAGTGGAATAGTACTCGATTACAGGGTGGAAACCTCTCTAAAAGACAGTAATAACTCTTTGCCCTCGGGCCATGCATTTCCAAAAGCTGCATTGCTGAAATATATTGGCTGTCTGTACAAAGTTCTTACAAATATGGAACAAATGTGTAACTTTCTTGAACAGCTGAGGAGTTCTGTGACAGAAGCAGCCTACAGAATACAGTGCCTGAGTTCTTACCCATAGATCACCTTCAGGTGCTATAAATCTGAGGTGGAAACCTAAAGGTTGCAAGCTAGTGTCCAGTGGGCCAGTCTTGCCTGTAGGTTTTTAATTTGTCTAGCACAAGGCTTTAACCAATATTTATTGGTAACCAAGATTTAAAAATCCAGATTTCAGGGTTTCTCTTGGAAAACTGAGAGATCTGGTATTTATAAAGGTGACTTTCTCTATAAGAGAACCGTTCAGAGTGAAATGTCCCATAGAATATGGGCTTCACTTGTTTATATCTTTGGCTGACTTCCTGTCTCTTGCTGTTCTGTTATTGTTTAGCCGCTTAATTGTGTCCTACTCTTTTATGACCCCGTGGACTGTAGCCCACCAGGCTCCTCCATCCATAGGATTTTCCAGGCAAGAATACTGGAGTGGGTTCCCATTTCCTTTTTCCTCTCTCCTGCCGGCCCTTAAATGTACTGCCCCTGGTGAGTTCTGGGAAGGCAGAATATATCTTTTTTTTTTTTTTTTCGTTTTTAAGATGATAGAAAGCAAGAGGGAAATCTTTAAGACAGCTCAGTTTGTTATTTCTCCTCTGTGAAGTCTTCTCTCCCCAATAAACAGAGAACACTGTGCTCCAACAACAGTTTGTATATACCCATTGAAGGTACTTTTCACAATATATGATCACTGTTTTTCTGCACATCTGCCTTCCCCCATAAACCTAGAGGGTAGAAACTGTATCCTGATTGCTGTTGTATTGTCCAGCGCCTATTACTGTGTGTAGGTCCTTACGGATCTCCTTTCTGACTGAATGACTGTCTGGATAGGTGGATGAACAAAAGGTCCCTTGGGGACATTCATGATGATTTTATTTCCTGAGAGGCATAGAAGTGACTCAGAATGGATTTTTCTCAATATTTGGTGCTGCTGGGGTAGTCTGAGTCTTAAAGAACTTTGAGTCAGTGCCCCTAAGGCCTAAGCTATATATTAGTGAAGTGAAAATCACTCAGTTATGTCCAACTCTTTGCGGCCCTATGGACTACACAGTCCATGGAATTCTCCAGGCCAGAATACTGGAGTGGGTAGCCTTTCCCCTCTCCAGGGGATCTTCCCAACCCAGGGATTGAACCCAGGTCTCCCACATTGCAGGCGGATTCTTTACCAGCTGAGCCACAAGGGAAGCCCAAGAATACTGGAGTGGGTAGCCTATCCTTGCTCCAGCAGATCTTCCCCACCTGGAAGATGGAACTGGGGCCTCCTGCATTGCAGGTGGATTCTTTACTAACTGAGCTATCAGGGAAGCCTTAAAAGCTACATATTAGAGCAACACTATTTCCATGAAGCAGCTTTATTTTTCTCTGAATATAGGAAATAATGATTCTTATTTGATCATCCTATTAAAATTAACACAAAACCTAACAAAAGCTCATTATTCCTGTCATATTTTTAATCATTACCTGACAAAAGAAGAAGTTAAAGGCATCCAAAAGTATAATTTCTGTCCTCCCTTTGGAAGAATAACTCATTCAGGTTTTCTCTCATTGTAATTTTCCTTCTGTTTTCAGTTAGAACTTTATAAAAGACAGCAAAGTCTTCTTTCCAATCTCACCTTTGTCAAGAACATAAATACAAAATGTTCAATGTTTTGGAACAGTTTTGATATATTTCTCCTTTAAATTAGGTTCAAAATAACTAGAAGATACCATAGCTATTTAATCATAGAGTAAATATTTTAGTGATTGCAATAAAAGAGAAGCAATTGAATAAATGGTATCTGATGATGGTTATTCTAATTGGAATTGTTGTAAGAGAAAAGCAAAAGCAAGTCCCTGTATGAAAAGGGCAAAGTTGATTTACTTCAGTCCTATTTAACACAGGTCTATTGTGAATAAGCTCTTAATTATTTTATCATAAACCAGAAGGTTCTTTAAGATCTGTTTCTCACACAGAGACTTTAATATTTCCGTCACTCTTAAGTGCCATCAGTCACTTTGACACTGATACATTTTAGAAGTAAAATTTAAATAATGTGGATTACATATACTTAATTCTATTTTGCATGTACTTACATTATAAAATTGGAAATAGATTCATTTATTTGAGGGACAGTGGGGAATCATCAGAGAGCTGATTATGAGGAAAGGGTTTATATTAGGTCTGACTTTGAGAAATTCTGAGTAGATTCTGTCTTCTGGGAGTAGTTAGTACTCATTCTATGAATGTCAAAGTCTTGTTAAAGCTATGGTTGGAGAAGTTGCATTGAATGTCTGTTACACAATTTTTATTCATATATCTCTGAAAGCATATTTTTATATAGCATGCTGCTGCTGCTGCTGCTGCTGCTAAGTCACTTCAGTCGTGTCCGACTCTGTGCGACCCCATAGACGGCAGCCCATCAGGCTCTGCCATCCCTGGGATTCTCCAGGCAAGAACACTGGAGTGGGTTGCCATTTCCTTCTCCAATGCATGAAAGTGAAAAGTGAAAGTGAAGTCGCTCAGCATACTTAGTAGTAAAAAGGCTACATATTTTGTATGTTAATTATTTAAGAAACCATTTTAAATAGGTATTGCATTAAAATATCATTAAAATAAAAGAACTTGCTCAAACAGAATTTATTTAGTGTTCTTGACCATGGAACACCACATTTTTCTCTGCTGTCATAATCCTTGGGAAAAGTTAATCTCTTTTCTAGGCATTTGAAGCTTCTTTCCCATTTTACAATGAGAACATGCCAACTTACACTAAAATGTTGCTTTAATGCTCTTTGTTTGACTATTTAGTAAAGAAAGAGTACAAAAGAGATTCATCCAAGTCTCCACTGGAAATGAATTCCCCATCATTTTGATGGTGAGTTCCTATGGTATTAAAGCACTGTAAATGTATATCAATTACTGAACCTGTGGAGTAGCAATTTTCCCCACACAAATATAATTTTATGTTTCTTTAAAGACAATTGTAAAAATATCTAACAAAGAGAAATCCCACCAAGGTAATCCTCTTAGGCAAATCTTTGTTTGATGTGGAACAGTGGGTAGGAAAATAGGAACCACAGGCCACAATTGGACTACTGGGCTGTTCTGTTTTGCGCTGGGCTTCTTCTCAAGGCAGCTCTGTCAAGGACTAGTTCTCAGGCTCTTGGGACGTCATGTAAAGTTGTGTCGTGGCTCTCAGGTGGCTACTGGCTGTGGGAAAGAAAGGATAAAATAAAAGGCATTTGTTGTCTTACTCTAAGGGCGATGAGAAAGGAGCTCACTAGGAAAGGTAGGGCTGTGAATTCCTCTGGCCAACATCTAAGAAGCTGCAAAGGGGCATTTCTAAGAGCCCTGGGGTTCTCTGCTGCTCTGTAGGGCTCAGGGAAGCCTGCATTTCTAAAATGGAAACTCAAAAGGCCTTCTCAGTTGCCTCAAATTTCAAATTACCGGTTGGCTCTGAAGTGCGGGGTGGTGCCGTTCAATGCCAAATGGAGGTTTACTGAAGACGGGTTGTACTGTAAAGAAGGCAGTCCTTTGGCAGGCACTGAGGTATCTGTCACTGGACTCAGGCCTCCCTTCATTAAGCTCTTCTTCAATCCAAAGCAACTTCATCAGGTCCTCTACGTGAATTATGGGTTCCCATTTCTCTGGCATGGAAGAAATGTGACAAATCCTCAGAAATCCAACTTCTCCCACAATTCTTAACCAGCCCTCACACTTTTCAAACCATGTCAATGTGCTCTTTTTTAAAAAAATATTTTTTTGATGTGGACCATTTTTAAAGTCTTCGTTGAATTTGTTACAATATTGATTCTGTTTTATGTTTTGCTTTTTGGCCCTGAGGCATGTGGGACTTCAGCTTCCCAACAAGGGATAGAACCAGCATCCCATGCATTGGGAGATAAAGTCTTAACTACAGGACTACCAGGGAAGTCCCTCAGTGTTCTCATTTTAAAATAAAAATGAAGATACCAAATTTACTCCATACTTTTAGGCTTATAGTGACAAACTGATATAGTTATATGACATATATTTAATTTAAAAATATTAATTTTTATCAGTTATCAGGATTCCATTTTAATAAGTTGATTCTAAGACCCTTTGTCAAATAGCTGTGTAAACTTCTGAAGAAAAAATGAATGATCTGTCTTTGAATTTTCAGCCCTTATTCTTTTAAAACATTTTTGTTGTTACTACCCTATTTCTATCACATATTACCTCACTCCTAGGCTACCAAAATATCTTTTCACTTGATTCTCTGGTTTCTACATTCCTCTCAGTCTGCAACTCTACACTATCATAATGTCAGATTAATTTTCCCCAAACAAGATATATCTTAAAAGATATAATTTTTTTATGACATTATCTTGTTTAACAATTATTGTTGACTCTCATTGCTCTTAGAATAAAACAACAAATGCCTTAAAAATGGTTCATCTAGCTCTTTGGGACCTATCCCTGACTACCGCTACACTGATCTCATGTATCTATATTCTCCTCACTGCACCTGACCTGTCCTGGATGTTGTTGTAGTGCTATGAATTTTGCCGTGATTAGCTGCGGCTTACTCGGGGTCTACTGGAAATACAGAGAAGACAGAGCCAGCTCACAAAGGGCTTGATTAGACAGCACTATCCTTAACCTGGCTGTCCATCATGACTCTGCCAACACCCTAGTCCAATTCACCATTATTTCTCATCTTGACTACACATTTCTATTTGGTTTATTCCTGTCCACTCCTGGCTTATGCCTGGTTTTCTTTCAGTCTTAAGCACTTGTCATGCTTGATCTTGCCAAAGAGCTATTTCCTTGCTGATCACTCTGTGTCAAATGCTGCTGCTGCTTCTTTATGTCCAGTTATATCATCCTCATTATTTACATCTCGTATCAGTTATGCTTTTCTCAAGAAAGGCTGCCCTAAACTTTCTGACCACATCAAAAACCTTTCTTATATGCCCTTTTAGCTATATGTGCCTTTTATTCATGACACTTTTCATAGTAAGCAAATTTCATTTATTTTTTCTAGTGTGTGGTTATTATCAGTCTCTCCATGATATTGTAAGCTGCATTAGAATAAGGATTCTGTCTTTATTTCCTCCTTTTAGAAAATTATGCTGCAGCTTGAGTGAACCTGGAAAACATTATGCTAAATGAAAGAAGCCAGTCACAAAGACCACTTTTTGTATGATTCTGTTCATATGAAATGTCTAGAATAGGCAAATGATAGAGGCATTAAAAATACAAATTAGTGGTTTACAGGATCTGGAAGGGAAAGGGTTCAGCAGGAAGAGAAAATGGGTACTAATGGGTTCAGCATTAGTCTTTGATGGAAATGTTCTAAAATTAGATTGCGGTCATGGTTGAACAGCTTTTGGAATATAGTGACAAGCACTGAACTTTACACTGTGAGTGAGTGAAGTCGCTCAGTCGTGTCCGACTCTTTGCGACCCCATGGTCTGTAGCCTACCAGGCTTCTCCGTCCATGGGATTCTCCAGGCAAGAACTTTACACTACAGACAGGTAAAGTATAGTGTAGTATGCAAATTATATCCCAATAAAGCAGTTAAAAAATTGCTCTATCTCTGATGTCCAAAGCAATACTTGGTCAAAAATAGGCTCAGCACATAATTTTAGAATTAATATTGAATGACAGATCAAAGTCATCCCTTAAGCTTATTTCAAAGAATAAGTATTAATCAGATTTACAACTCATTTTCCCCATAGTGAATATCAGAAAGGAGATTTTGTTAATGTTCAACTTCTCTAGAACATTAACTTTTTTTCTGTCTTCTGAGAAAATACTACAGCTAAGCAGATCCTCTTATGTCATACTATCTTAGCTTTTCTAGAAACAAGGTAAGTTTTTTGCATGTTTGATTGTTCTTTTTTAAAAATCATGTTCCAAGTTACCAAATTTTATTAGCTACACACACACACACACACACACACACACACACACCTTCCATTCTATCAGTTCCTTGTGTGTAGAACCATGTCTAAAATTTTTTCCTGCTGTATCCCCAGCTACAATGCCTTGCACATAAAAAAACCTGCTATTAAGTATTTATTGAATGAATAAATACCCTTGAACACCTGAGTACAACCTGTATTTTACACTGATGCTGACACAATTTATATTCCATTTCTGTCTATGGTAAGTATTGCTCCTATTATCTCTAGACTTTCTGTGATAGTCCATCTTAGAAAAGCTCTCTCTTTCTCTACCTCTATATATCTATCTATATCTCTGCTGCTGCTGCTGCTAAGTTGCTTCAGTCGTGTCCGACTCTGTGCGACCCCATAGACAGCGGCCCACCAGGCTCCCCTGTCCCTGGGGTTGTCCAGGCAAGAATACTGGAGTGGGTTGCCATGTCCTTCTCCAATGCATGAAAGTGGAAAGTGAAAGTGAAGTCGCTCAGTGGTGTCCGACTCTTAGAGACCCCATGGACTGCAGCCTACCAGGCTCCTCTGTCCATGGGATTTTCCAGGCAAGAGTACTGGAGTGGGGTGCCATTGCCTTCTCCATCTATATCTCTACCTATCTGTATCTATCTATACATGATTTTTGGTTTGTTTTATTTTTGTTATAGAGTCTGGGCTACTCAATTCAAAATACCATCTGCTTTACTGTAGCTTTGTATTTCCCTAGCTAAAATAATTCTATTCTCCTATGTGCTCTCAAACCAATTAGTTTATCACATTTCTAAGGTAATGACACTTTGCATTATAAGCATTCAGTGAAAGGCTCATGTATCTTCAGTTTAATTGTAAACTCTTTCAAGAATTCAGGCCATTTTGATTATATTCTATCTGCCATAATTCCCAACATAACATCTTGTATGTAATAATTATGTATTCATTCATTATTTGTCAAAAGAATTAAATAATGGTCATTCCAGGTAACCAAAGGCATTCCTGGTCTTTATTATTTATCTTGTTTGCTTAATTTATGTGTTTAGTTCCCTTTATGTAGTAGAGATTCTTTTACTGTAGAGTCCTATTTAAGCAGTTTCTTGAAACTTCATCTCTGTCGTCTTATTTTAGGAACTTCTTGTAGATTTATTGGAGTAAGAATCTCTAAATAAATAAAGATAGCTCAAACCCTAGTCACAAATCCCCAACATGGTAGGCTAATAATAGAACTAGATAGCATATTGAAAAGCAGAGACATTGCTTTGTCAACAAAGGCCTATCTAGTCTAGGCTATGGTTTTTCCAGTGGTTATGTATGGATGTGAGAGTTGGACTGTGAAGAAAGCTGAGTGCCAAAGAATTGATGCTTTTAAACTGTGGTGTTGGAGAAGACTCTTGAGAGTCCCTTGGACTGCAAGGAGATCCAGCCAGTCCATTCTAAAGGAGATCAGCCCTGGGGTTTCTTTGGAAGGAATGATGCTAAAGCTGAAACTCCGGTATTTTGGCCACCTCATGCGAAGAGTTGACTCACTGGAAAAGACTCTGATGCTGGGAGGGATTGGGGGCAGGAGGAGAAGGGGACGACAGAGGATGAGATGCCTGGATGGCATCACCGACTGGATGGATGTGAGTCTGAGTGAATTCCGGGAGTTGGTGATGGACAGGGAGGCCTGGTGTGCTGCGATTCATGGGGTCACAAAGAGTCGGACACGACTAAGTGACTGAACTGAACTGAACTGAATAATAGAAGAATTTTCTCTGATCTACAAAGAGGTTACTATATGTAAGAGTCAATCCTAAAGACAGTATAATTGGACCTTATCGAGAATTACTAGAATTAAATTGAGCACAATAAGTAAATTGAAAAGTCAGTTTGGTTCCAAGTCTGTTCAGTTTTCAACTAGTATAGAGCGAGGCATATTTGAGAATGGCTAGTGTAATTAGGAATTTGAGGGGCTGAAGAAAAAAATGTTGATAAAAGTACTTTTGGTGAAATCCTTTGCTTACAAAAAAAAAAAAAAAAGATTCCCGAAGGACTGTTAAGTGATGGTTCAGAAATAAAGTACATCCATCCCCCACCCCATTTCCTCTCTCTTTCTCTCCTTCAAGAAGAAAAACACCCTAAATTCAGAAAAATTAGGAAGCATTGTCTAAGCAGAACACACTCAAGGCTTCAGGATTATGACTGAAAACCTACAAGGGAATCAAGTATGCCAAATAATCTTTAAAATTTTTTTATGTTGGAATATATTTAACTTACAGTATTGTGTTCCAGATATGCAGCATAGTGATTTAGTTACACATATACATATATTCTTTTCAGATTCTTTTCCCATGTATGTTATTATATAGAGTATTGAATAGAGTTCCCTGTGCTATACAGTAGAATTATTTCATAGAAGACTTCAGAGCTACAATTATATTTAAATATTTAAAATTGTTCTACTATTTGCCAGTACTGATACAAACAACTTGCCTTAGAGCATTCCAAACTACTAAATTTATACAAATGATAGATCTGCTTTTTAAAAAATTCTGCAAAAGTGTTTTTCATTCTAGAAAGATCTTTTAAGTAATAAACCCTCTAGAGACATTGCAATATCATTTATAAATTATATGTATGTGCACGCTCAGTAGTGTCTGACTCTTTGCAACCCCATGGACTATAGTCTACTAGGCTCCTCTGTCCATGGAATTTTCCACGCAAGAATGCTGAAGTGGGTTGCCATTTCCTCCTCCAGGGGATTTTCCCAACCCAGGAATTGAACCCACATCTTCTGAGTCTCCTGCATTGCAGATGGATTCTTTACCTGCGGAACCAGTGATGAAGCCCCATAAATTATAAAAATATAATTTATACATTTTGAATTTATTCAGCTTAAAAAAAAACCAAACACATCTACTTAATAAAAACAAGGTACATTTGTAATTACCAAAAAGGATTACAAATTAAATGATGTTAAGAAATTGAAATGTATTTTCCCAAAGTGAAAACCTGCCCAACAGGGTAAATTCTGATATTCTTCTGTTCTTAAATGTTTATTTCCTCATTTGTAACAAGAGCAGGCCATTTCTACCTCAAATAAAAAACACCCAGTTTTAGACAAAATATTGATTTTCTGGTGCTAGACTCATATTCCCGTGTTGCTATCCAGACAATTTTAAATATTAAGAGCCTTGATAGGGTATTTCCCTTCCCGCTCTTGCTATGACCCTTGCTTTGTTTTTGAGATTCAATATTCTGTAAAATTTGTTTCCCATAATGGGTATACTTTACTGAGTTTCTTCTTTATAATATCCTTGGAAAGCAGGTTAATCTTTCCTTCCTCTAGTACTTTCTCTAATAGTGGCAAAGAAATTATTAAGTAGTAGGCAAATGAGTATTTACTTTCTTTATTCTACCTGCTTCTTTCTTAATAAAAAATCCAGACATGTATCCCCAAAGATGTCTTATTTTTAGAATTATTCTGTTTCCTAGGTATTTTTAAGTTTCAAATCCATCTGTCATCAGAGTTTGGTACAGAGTCTCTGTGCTGTTTATAATAATTTACCCTGAAGCTACTTAAAATATAGTCACCCTAGAAATACTCTACAGCAGTCTTCCTTTTACTATCTCTTATTTATCTTTTGGTTAAATACAGTTAAATGCTTTCATTTGAAATCATCTGCTGAGAATACCAAAACTCTTACCAATTATATGCTTTAATTTCTGGAAAATTAGGATGGTTGTTTCATTTTCCTCTCCTTTTTCTTTCATCATAGATGGGACAGAGCCATCACTGGTACAGGTTTAATTGAATATAATCCATTTGAGTCAGAAAAGATGCTTCTGTCTTTTCTGAGGATGAGAGTGTATAGTTTCAGAATGAAGGGAAGCGGGGCTATGTGATGGTTGAAAAACATGGTGAGACAAGCAGGACATAAGAGTGAGCACTGCAGGGCTGAGGGAAGGAGAAAGAGCCCTTCCCGTGGCCAACAACTCACCCACCTGGTCTACCTTAAATGGCAGGGCTGGCTCATAGGCTAGTCCTGAAATCAGCTGAGCCACCCCATTGTGTGACAGAAAGCTGCTCTGCAGGAATCTCCTGATCTTGTGATCTGGATGTGTCCTGCCTTGTTCCACAATGAAACTGGCCATGGGGACAATAATCTACTTCTGCCACCCCATTTAGAAACATTCTGGGATTTTGAGGCAAAAAAAAAAAAAAAATCCTTCCCAAGCAATCTGGATTTTTCTCTGTAAACTTTCCATTTTATCACACTGAAAAGCTGGTGTTTATGTTGAGCTAGTTATATTCATTCAAAAAGTCTTTGCTAAGCCCAGTGTCTGTGTGTGGTAGCAGCAGTAGTAACAACCGTTTATACATGTTTACTGTGTGCCTGGGCTGGGTGCTTATTTCACTAAATGTTTATAGAACCCATTGCATGATTATTATCATCAGCAATTAGCCAGATAAAGAAATTGAAGTTTACAAAGGAGTAGTAATTTTCCTAGGGTCACATGACAATTAAGTAAAAGTGTAGAGGTTTGAATTTAGAATTCTCTGCCTTTTGAGACATTTTTCTTTTCAGTGCTTCAAAAAGCTCCCCCATAGTGTTATTCTGAGTAGATGTCTTGGGCAGAAGTAAAAGGAAAGTAGGGCCACTTTCTTGGTGTGCACATGTTCTAGCTGGGGAGAAAAACATATTTATCTGTATAACAATTAGAGACAAATTCAGTCAGTTGAATATCAAATGGACCTGCACCACAAAAACACATGTGTTTTCACTTGAAGGAAGGATTTTTATTCGAGGTCCTGCATTTCAGGAATGAAAAGAATTTACGAAGAGAGAGTATACATCTTACTTTATTTTCCGTGGAATTGTTCTTTGTTCAGTCACTAAATCATGCCCAACTCTTTGTTACCCCATGAACTGAAACATGGGAGATTTCCCTGTCCTTTACTATCTCCTGGAGTTTTCACAAACTCATGCCCATTTTGTCGGTGATGCCATCCAACCATCTTACCCTATATCACCCCCTTCTCCTCCTCCCCTCAATGTTTCCCAGCACCAGGGTCTTTTCAAATGAGTCAGCTCTTTGCATGAGGTAGCCAAAGTATTGGAGCTTCAGTTTCGGCATCAGTCCTTCAAATGAATATTCAGGACTGATTTCCTTTAGGATTGAGTGACTTTATCTGCTTGCAATCCAAGTGACACTCGAGTCTTCTTCAGCACCACAGTTCAAAAGCATCAATTCTTCAGTTCTCAGCCTTCTTTACGATCCAACTCTCACATTCATACATGACTACTGGAAGAATCATAGCTTTGATAATATGGACCTTTGTCAGCAAAGGAATGTCTCTGCTTTTTAATGCTCTTTATAGGTTAGTCATAGATTTTCTTCCAAGGAGCAAGTGTCTTTTAATTTTGTGACTGCAGTCATCCTCTACAGTGATTCTGGAGCCCAAGAAAATAAAAATCTACCACTGCTTCTACTTTTTCCCCAACTATTTGCCACAAAGTGATGGGACCAGATGCCATGATCTTTTATTGAATGTTGAGCTTTAAGCCAGCTTTTTCACTCTCCTCTTTCACCCTCATCAAGAGGCTCTTAGGTTCCTCTTCACTTTCTGGCATTAGAGTGGTATCATCTGCATATCTGAGATTGCTGATATTTCTCCCCTCAGTTTTGATTCCAGCATGTGATTCACCCACCCAGCATTTTGCATGAGGTACTCTGCATATAAGTTAAATAAACAGAATGACAATATACAGCCTTGACATACTCCTTTCCCAGTTTTGAACCAGACAGTTTTTCCATGTTCAGGTATAACTGTTGCTTCTTGAACTGCATACAAGTTTCTTAGCAGGCATGTAAGGAAGGTGGTCTGCTATTCCTATTTCTTTAAAAAATTTCAACAGCTGTGATCCAGACAGTCAGAGGCCTCTGCATAGTCAATGAAACAGATGTTATTCTGAAACACCCTTGCTTTCTCCATGATCCAATAAATGTATGTAATTTGATTTCTGGTTCCTCTGCCACTTCAAAACCCAAATTGTACATCTGGAAATTCTTGGTTCGGTTCAGTTCAGTCACCAAGTTGGTCCAACTCTTTGCCACCCCATGGACTGCAGCACACTAGGCTTCCCTGTCCATCACCAACTCCCAGAGCTTGCTCAAACTCATGTCCATCAAGTCGGTGATGACATCCAACCATCTCTTCCTCTGTCGTCCCCTACTCCTCCTGCCTTCAATCTCCTAGCATCAGGGTCTTTTCCAAGGAGTCATATCTTTGCATCAGGTGGCCAAAGCATTGGAGTTTCAGCTTCACCATCAGTCCTTCCAGTGAATACTTAGGACTGATTTCCTTTAGGATTGACTGGTTTGATCTCCTTGCAGACTCTTGAGAGTTTTCTCCAACACCACAGTTCAAAAGCATCAATCCTTTGGTGCTCAGCTTTCTTTATGGTCCGATTCTAACATCCATACATGACTACTGGAAAAAGCATAGCTTTGACTAGACAGACCTTTGTTGGCAAAGTAATGTCTCTGCTTTTTAATATGCTGTCTAGGTTGATCATAGATTTTCTTCCAAGGAACACATCTTTTAATTTCATGGCTTCAGTCACCATCTGCAGTGATTTTGAAGCCCCTCCAAATAAAGTCTGCCACTGTTTCCATTGCTTCCCCATCCATTTGCCACAAAGTGATGGGACCAGATGCCATGATCTTTGTTTTCTGAATGTTGAGTTTTAAGCCAACTTATTCACTCACCTCTTTCACATTCATCAAGAGGCTCTTTAGTTCTTCTTCACTTTCTGCCATAAGGGTGGTGTCATCTGCATATCTGAGGTTATTGATATTTCTCCTGGCAGTCTTGATTCCAGCATGTGCTTCAGCCAGCCTGGCATTTTGCATGATGTACTCTGCATATAAGTTAAATAAGCAGAGTGACAAAATACAGCCTTGACTTACTCTTTTTCCCATTTTGAACCAGTCTGTTGTTCCATGTCCAGTTCTTACTGTTGCTTCTTGACCTGCATACAGATATCTCAGAAGGCAGGTAAGGTGGTCTGTACTCCCATTTCTTTAGAAGTTTCCCACAGTTTGTTGTGATCCACATAGTCCAAGGCTTTGGCAGAGTCAATAAAGCAGAAGTAGATTTTTTCTGGAACTCTCTTGCTTTTTCTATGATCCAACGGATATTGGCAATTCGATCTGCCTTTTCTAAATCCAGCTTGAATATCTGGAAGCTCTTGGCTCACATACTGTTGAAGCCTATCTTGGAGAATTTTGAGCATTACTTTGCTAGAATGTGAGATGAGTGCAATTGTGTGATAGTTTGAACATTCTTTGGCATTGCCTTTCTTTGGGATTGGAATGAAAACTGACCTTTTTCAGTCCTGTGGCCACTCCTGAGTTTTTAATATTTGCTGGCATATTAAGTGCAGCACTTTAACAACATTATCTTTTAGGATTTGAAATAGCTCAACTAGAATTCCATCACCTCCACTAGCTTTGTTCATAGTGATGCTTCCTAAGGCCCGCTTCACATTCTAGGATGTTGGGCTCTAGGTGAGTGATCACACCATCATGATTATCTGGATCATTAAGATCTTATTTGTATCTTCTGTGTATTCTTGCCACCTCCTCTTAATTCTTCTGCTTCTGTTAGGTCCATACCATTTCTGTCCTTTATCAAGCCCATCTTTGCATGAAATGTTCCCTTGGTATCTCTAATTTTCTTGAAGTGATCTCTAGTCTTTCCCATTCTATCGTTTTCCTCTATTTCTTTGCATCAATCACTGAGGAAAGCTTTCTTATCGCTCCTTGCTGTTCTTTGGAACTCTGCATTCAGAAGGGTGTATCTTTCCTTTTCTCTTTGCCTTTTACTTCTCTTCTTTCCTCAGCTATTTGTAAGGACTCCTCAGACCACCTTTTTGCCTTTTTGCATTTCTTTTTCTTGGGGATCATCTTGAGCACGGCCTCCTGTACAGTGTCACAAACCTTTGTCCATAGTTCTTCAAGCACTCGTTCTATCAGATCTAATCCCTTGAATCTATTTGTCACTCCCACTGTATAATTGTAGAAGATTTGATTTAGGTCATACCTGAATGGTCTAGTGGTTTTCCCTACTTGCTTCAATTTAAGTCTGAATTTGGCAATAAGAAGTTCATGATCTGAGCCATGAGTCAGCTCATGGTGGTGTTTTTGCTGACTGCATAATGTTTCTCCATCTTTGGCTGCAAAGAATATAATCAATCTGGTTTCAGTATTGACCATTCAGTGATGTCCATGTGTAGAGTCTCCTCTTGTGTTGTTGGAAGAGGGTGTTTGCTATGACCAGTGCATTCTCTTGGCAAAACTCTGTTACCCTTTCTTTGATCTGCTTCATTTTGTACTCCAAGACCAAATTTGCCTGTTACTCCAGGTATCTCTTGACTTCCTACGTTTGCATTCCAGTCTCCTATGATGAAAAGGACATCTTTTTGGTGTTAGTTTTATAAGGTCCTGTAGGTCTTCCTAGAACTGTACAACTTCAGCTTCTTAGCATTACTGGCTGGGGCATGGGGTTGGATTACTCTGATATTGAATGATTTGCCTTGGAAACAAACAGAGATCATTCTGTCATTTTTGAGATTGCACCCAAGAACTGCATTTCAGACTCCTTGTTGACTATGAGCGGTACTCCATTTCTTCTAACGGATTCTTGTCCACAGTAGTAGATATAATGGTCATCTGAATTAAATTCGCCCATTCCAGTCCATTTTAGTTCACTCATCCCTAAGATGTCAATGTTCACTCTTGCCATCTCCTGTTTGATCACTTCTGATTTACCTTGATTCATGGACCAACAGTCTAGGTTCCTATGTGATATTTCTCTTTACAACATCCGACTTTACTTACATCACCAGTCACATCCATAACTGGGTGTTGTTTTCACTTTGGCTCTGTGTCTTCCTTCTTTCTGGAGTTGTTTCTCCTCTCTTCTCCAGTAGCATATTGGGTATCTACTGACCTGGGTATTTCATCTTTCAGTGTCATATCTTTTTGCCTTTTCATACTGTTCCTGGGTTTCTCTGATAGCTCAGTTGGTAAAGAATCTGCCTGCAATGTGGGAGACCCTGGTTCAAAACCTGGGTTGGGAAGATCCTCTGGAGAAGGGATATCTACCCACTCCAGTGTTCTTGGGCTTCCCTTGTTGCTTAGCTGGTAAAGAATCCGCCTGCAATGCCAGAGACCTGGGTTCGATACCTGCATTGGGAAGGTCCCCTGGAGAAGGGAAAGACTACCCACTCCAGTATTCTGGCCTGGAGAATTCCATGGATGAGTCCATGAAATTTCAAAGAGTCGGATACAACTGAGCGACTTTAACTTTCACATGGGGTTCTCAAGGCAAGAATACTGAAGTGATTTACCATTTCCTTCTCCAGTGGACCTTCCCTTGTGGCTCAGCTGGTAAAGAATCTGCCTGCAATGTGGGAGACCTGGGTTCGATCCCTGGGTTGGGAAGATCCCCTGGAGAAGGGAATGGCTACCCACTCCAGTATTCTGGCCTGGAGAATTCCATGAACTGTATAACTCATAGGGTTGCAAAGAGTCAGACACGACTGAGCAACTCACTTTTCTCCAGTGGACCATGTTTTGTCAGAACTCTCCACCATGACCCATCTGTCTTGGGTGGTCCTACACGGCATTGCTCATAGTTTCATTGAGTTAGACAAGGCTGTGGTTCATGTGATCAGTTTGATTAGTTTTCTGTGATTGTGGTTTTCATTCTGTCTGTCCTCTGATGGATAAGGATAAGAGGCTTATAGAAGCTTCCTGATGGGAGAGACTGACTTTGCAGAAATTAGGTCTTGTTCTGATGGTCAAAAAAGATATCAAATACGCTTGTTCCATCACCATTGTCATCATCTGCTGCCATGATCCTATTTCTTTTTGATAGTCATCACCTGTGCTAGCCATTGCCCTGCCCTCTCCCAAATCCTCTCAGAGGAACACGGAGGAATCTGGTATGAAAGCCCAGAAGCTGCATCCGAGGAATGCAGATTCCTAAGGGATCAGGATGTCAGATGCATGCCAACCCCCACTGATTCTGCTGCTCCCTTAAACTCCCCAGAGGCAGCCAGCCTCCACCCAGGGGACTACTGCGTAGTGTAAACCCTTCCCAGAAGCTCCCAGAAGTTCTTGGTTCATGGACTGCTAAAGCATAGCTTGAAGGATTTTGAGCATAACTTTGCTAGCATGTGAAATGAGTGTAATTGTGTGGTAGTTTGAACATTCTTAGTCATTGCCTTTCCTTGAGATTGGAATGAAAACTGACCTTTTCTAGTTCTGTGGCCACTGCTGAGTTCTCCAAATTTGCTAACATGTTGAGTACAGCATTTTAACAGCATTGTCTTTTAGGATTTGAAATAGCTCAGTTGGTATTCCATCACTTCCACTAGCTTTGTTTATAGTAATGCTTCATAAGACCCACTTGATTTTCACACCCCAGGATGTCTGGGTCTAGGTGAGTGACCACATAATCTTGGTCATCTGGGTCTTTAAGACCATTCTTGTACAGTTCTTTCGTGTATTCTTGCCACCTCTTCTTAATCTCTTCTGTTTCTGTTAGGTCCTTACTGTTTCTGTTTTATTTTATGCTGGTCCATGCATGAAATGTTCCCTTGATATCTCCAATTTTCTTGAGGAGATCTCTACTCTTTCCCATTCTATTGTTTTCCTGTATTTCTTTGCACTGGTCTTTGAAGAAGTCCTTCTTATCTCTCCTAGTTGTTCTCTGGAACTCTGCATGCAGGTGGGTATATATTTCTCTTTCTCCCTCGCTCTTTGTTTCTCTTCTTTCCTCAGCTATTTGTAAAGCCTCATCAGACAATCACTTTGCCTTTTTGCATTTCTTTTTCTTTACAATGCTTTTGTTCACTGTCTCCAGGTCAGTATTCTGAATATGTTCATAGTTCTTCAGACATTCTGTCTACGAAGTCTAATCTCTTGATTCTATTGGTCACCTCTGCTGTACAATGATAAGGGATTTGATTTAAGTCATACCTGAATGGCCTAGTGGTTTCCCCTACTTTCTTCAATTTAAGCCTGAATTTTGCAATAAAGAGCTTGTGTGTTTATTTAACTTATATGCAGAGTACATCATGAGAAACGCTGGGCTGGAAGAAACACAAGCTGGAATCAAGATTGCTGGGAGAAATATCAATAACCTCAGATATGCAGATGACACCACCCTTATGGCAGAAAGTGAAGAGGAACTCAAAAGCCTCTTGATGAAAGTGAAAGAGGAGAGTGAAAAAGTTGGTTTAAAGCTCAACATTCAGAAAACGAAGATCATGGCATCCGGTCCCATCACTTCATGGGAAATAGATGGGGAAACAGTGAAAACAGTGTCAGACTTTATTTTTCTGGGCTGCAAAATCACTGCAGATGGTGACTGCAGCCATGAAATTAGAAGACGCTTACTCCTTGGAAGGAAAGTTATGACTAACCTAGATAGCATATTCAAAAGCAGAGACATTACTTTGCCAACAAAGGTTTGTCTAGTCAAGACTATGGTTTTTCCTGTGGTCATGTATGGATGTGAGAGTTGGACTGTGAAGAAGGCTGAGCGCCAAAGAATTGATGCTTTTGAAGTGTGGTGTTGGAGAAGACTCTTGAGAGTCCCTTGGACTGCAAGGAGATCCAACCAGTCCATTCTAAAGGAGATCAGCCCTGGGATTTCTTTGGAAGGAATGATGCTAAAGCTGAAACTCCGGTATTTTGGCCACCTCATGCGAAGAGTTGACTCATTGGAAAAGACTCTGATGCTGGGAGGGATTGGGGGCAGGAGGAGAAGGGGACGACAGAGGATGAGATGGCTGGATGGCATCACTGACTCGATGGATGTGAGTCTCAGTGAACTCCGGGGGTTGGTGATGGACAGGGAGGCCCAGTGTGCTGCGATTCATGGGGTCGCAAAAGTCAGACACGACTGAGTGACTGATCTGATCTGGTTACAGGATATGTACATTTAACAAAGTAAATTTTTATAGTGTGTGTTTAGGTAAAAGGAGAAATATTCATAAATATGTATGATGCATACGGAGAAGGCAATGACACCCTACTCCAGTACTCTTGCCTGGAAAATCCCATGGACGGAGGAGCCTGGTAGGCTGCAGTCCATGGGGTCACAAAGAGTCGGACACTTACTGAGCGACTTCCCTTTCACTTTTCACTTTCATGCATTGGAGAAGGAAATGGCAACCCACTCCAGTGTTCTTGCCTGGAGAATCCCAGGGATGGCGGAGCCTGGTGGGCTGCCATCTGTGGGGTCGCACAGAGTCAGACATGACTGAAGCGACTTAGCAGCAGTAGCATACAAATTACATAATGTAGAAGTTTTCTAGGACCTCTCTTACAGAAAGCTGACTCTGTAAAATGTTTTTATTTGAACTTTGTGTTTGTGAAAGATCTACTGACATCATGGGTGGAAACAAATAACTGAAACCTTGAAAAACAGTCATAGTTCTTTTGTTCAAATAATGACAATGGCATACTTATGTATTTCTACTTCTAATGAAATTGATTAAATTGATGAGTTTCATTTTCTTTTTTAATCCTTAGAAAGTGGGTTAATCTTCCACTGCTGTATTTGAAATGCTATCTCAATCAGGATCCCATCAGGAGACAGAAACAATGCAGTAATTTGAATAGGAAAACTTTAACATAAAAAATTATTTAAAAATTTCATATCTATCTATCATCTATCCTTCTATCTGCTTATAACTAAGAAGGAATAAAAGAGAATTCCACAGAATACCATGGGTCTGAGGGAGAGGACCTAAGGAAGAAAATAACTTGGAAAGAGAGCTATTCTCTCTGAGAGTGGGATGTAGACTTTGTTGAAAAGGATGTGTTTCCAGTTCACTGGGTAGTGGAGAGGTTTCCTGGCTTGCTAAGTTGTCAGGACCAGAACTGATCCAAAGTCAATGAATTGAGGCTTGCTAGTGATGCAGTGTTTGTGTTTAAAGTTCTTATGCTCGCTTTGTCTTTAAAGTTCTCCAGACTTTAGTTGGGATTTATTTTAAGGTTTTGTGCTTCCAAATTTAGCCTTGATCTGTATTTGGGTACTCACATGGCACTTCAGTCTGATTTTGAGATCAGACTGTTCCTTTAGAAGCTGGCTGAGACATCTTTGGTCCATTCCTTTGGGACCAGGGAATCTTCACTGAAATTGGGATGCATTGTAGCCTTTAGAATGCATGTGTGCATGCTCAGTCATGTCCAATTTTTTGCAACTCTATGGACTGTGGCCCATTCTTGGTTCATAGGAATTTTTTTTTTTTTTTCAGGCAAGAATACTGAAATCATTCAGTAGTTGGGCTAAATTATTGGATTGCTATCTCTTCCTCCAGGGAAATCTTCCTAACCCAGACCTGTTTTATGGGAATTGCCTAAAAAGACTGGCTTGGCTTTTCTGGAAGTAAACTATTTCCTTAGAACTATAGGCTATTTGAGTGGCAGGCTGTTTGAACTGAGTTGTTTGAGCTTTAAAGTGTTTAAGCTGTTTGAGAACTGTTCTTTTACTGTAGGGGAAAACAGCTCTGAGAAAAGGGATTCCAGTTATCTAAATATTTTGAGGATACCCCTCACTACAGGAACTTTGGCTTATTTTATGTTTAAAAATCATGATCCTTCTTTATGGGCATTTCTAACTAAATGGACCTACCTGACCAAAGACTATTTAGAATATCAGTGGCCATTACAACGGGGAACTTTTGAAATCCCCAAACTTACTTTTCTTAAAACTGAATTCGATTATTAGTTTTCTTAAAACAAAAAATTCCAGTACTGAAGGAAATGCCTATTTTGATGGGCATTTTGAGGCTTCCCAGGGTTATCAGGAGTTTTAAATTGCCTCTCTGCAAAATGATACTTTAAGATTCACTGAAGTAAACAGCCAAAGAAAGATAAAATGGCTCCCAAGCCTCAAGCTCTTCTTCTTGGGCTTTGTCTCAGGATCTGCCTCTAGTGCCATCTACCTCCTTCCTTTCTATACCCCCTGTACCTTCAGTTCCCCCAATACTAATACTAATACCTCACTGAAATGCCTTTAAAAAAATTATTTTATTTTTAAACTTTACAATATTGTATTAGTTTTGCCAAATATCGAAATGAATCCGCCACAGGTATACATGTGTTCCCCATCCTGAACCCTCCTCCCTCCTGCCTCCCCATACCATCCCTCTGGGTTGTCCCAGTGCACCAGCCCCAGGCATCCAGTATCGTGCATCGAACCTGGACTGGCGACTCGTTTCATATATGATATTATATGTATTTCAATACCATTCTCCCAAATCTTCCCACCCTCTCCCTCTCCCACAGAGTCCAAAAGACTGTTCTATACATCAGTGTCTCTTTTGCTGTCTCGTACACCGGGTTATTGTTACCATCTTTCTAAATTCCATATATATGCGTTAGTATACTGTATTGGTGTTTTTCTTTCTGGCTTACTTCACTCTGTATAATAGGCTCCAGCTTCATCCACCTCATTAGAACTGATTCAAATGTATTCTTTTTAATGGCTGAGTAATACTCCATTGTGTATATGTACCACAGCTTTCTTATCCATTCATCTGCTGATGGACATCTAGGTTGCTTCCATGTCCTGGCTATTATAAACAGTGCTGCGATGAACATTGAGGTACACGTGTCTCTTTCCCTTCTGGTTTCCTTGGTGTGTGTGCCCAGCAGTGGGATTGCTGGATCATAAGGCAGTTCTATTTCCAGTTTTTTAGGAATCTCCACACTGTTCTCCATAGTGGCTGTACTAGTTTGCATTCCCACCAACAGTGTAAGAAGGTTCCCTTTTCTCCACACCCTCTCCAGCATTTATTGCTTGTAGACTTTTGGATGGCAGCCATTCTGACTGGTGTGAAATGGTACCTCATAGTGGTCTTGATTTGCATTTCTCTGATAATGAGTGATGTAGCATCTTTTCATGTATTTGTTAGCCGTCTGTATGTCTTCTTTGGAGAAATGTCTATTTAGTTCTTTGGCCCACTTTTTGATTGGGTCATTTATTTTTCTGGAATTGAGCTGTAGGAGTTGCTTGTATATTTTTGAGATTAGTTGTTTGTCAGTTGCTTCATTTGCTATTATTTTCTCCCATTCTGAAGCTATAAGCAAGGTGAAAAGACAGCTTCAGAATGAAATTCCTTTTTAAAAAAAACTTGTTCCACTCCCTTTTCTTCTGAGCTTGTCAGAGAACCTTGCCCTTTGAAATTAAGCCTTCTAAGAATCCAGAGGTTAAACCTTTAATTTCTTATATTCCTTGGACTAAGTATTTTATTTTCTTGAGCTCCAAAGTCACTGCAGTTGGTGACTGCAGCCACAAAATCAAAAGACGCTTGCTCCTTGGAAGAAAAGCTATCACAAACCTAGACAGCATGTTAAAAAGCAGAGTATCACTTTGCGACAGAGGTCTGCATAGTCAAAGCTATGGTTTTATATATATAAACTATATATATATATATATATAACATATATATTCTCATATATACGTGAGAGCTAGACCATACAGAAGGCTGAGCATTGAAGAATAGATACTTTCAAACTCTGGTCAATCAAACCAGTCAATCCCAAAGGAGATCAACCCTGAATATTCATTGAAGGACTAACAGTGAAACTGAAGCTCCAACACTTTGGGCACCTGATGTGAAGAGCTGACTCAACAGAGAACAGACCCTGATGCTGGGAAAGATTGAAGGCAGGAGAAGAAGGGGACGACAGAGGATGAGATGGTTGGATGGCATCACTGAAACAATGGACATGAGTTTAAGCAAACTTCAGGAGATGGTGAAGGGAAGCCTGACGTGCTGCAATCCAGGAATCACAAAGAGTCAAACACAACTTAGCAACTGAACAACAACAACTGGACTAAAACTGAATTGCAAGCCATAGTCAAAGAATTTCCCAAAGTAACCAAAGATCCCCACAGATTTCCTAAGGAACTTAACACATCACTCAAACTTGTCAGCCTGGTTTCTCTGACTTATATCAACTAATTCTAGTTTGTATGCTTGTCAGCAAAGGCCAGCCCAGCACTTGATGAAAATCACAATTTGGGAAAACCCTAAAGCTTCTCTAGAATTACAACTGGGAGACCAGTCCATTAATTTATTATATGATCAGTTTCAGGCAACTGTTAGGTGACTTCATGAAGCAATTCCCAGAGTTTTTTCAAAGCTTGTTGATTGGAACAAAATTCATGCTTATAAACAAAAATCTGAATGAATCTGTTCATAACTATTACAACTGACTTCAGTTTATTTTGGGCATCCCTGGCTCAGATGGTAAAGAATCTGCTTTTGCAATGCAGGAGACCTGGGCTCAATCCCTGAGTTGGGAAGATCCCCTGGAGGAGGTTATGGCAACCCACTCCAGTATTCTTGCCTGGAGAATTCTGGTTTTCCCTCCAACATTGATTCCTCAAGGTAGCTTTTAACTTTATGTATATTAATGTGCTGAACAGGACCTTTGGTAGAAACGACCAAGATGGAATGGAAAAACCACTTCAGATTTAGTTGATCTGGCAAACCAGTTCTCTTATACTCTATATGTGCATTCATGCTGACTCACTCAGTCATGTCTGACTCTTTGGGACCCCATGCACTGTAACTCACCAGCCTCCTCTGTCCATGGGTTTTTTCAGGCAAGAATACTGAAGTGGGATTCCATTTCCTTCTCCAGGGGATCTTCCCAACCCAGGTATCGAACACAGGTCTCCTGCATTGCAGGTGGATTCTTCACCGACTGAGGCACTAGGGAAGCCCAAGAATACTGGAGTGGGTAGCCTGTCCCTTCTCCAAGGGATTTTCCTGACCCAGGAATTTAACCACGGTCTCCTGCATTGCAGGTGGATTCTTTACCAGCTGAGCTACCAGGACACCTCAAACTCTTCTAGTTTCTGCTATTATTTGAAAGAACCAGGGAACTAGAAAAGAGATTGTTACAAATGTAAGTGCTTTAGGCATCTCTAACTCTCTAACCAACCTTTCCAATATCTTCCTAATTTTCAGTGGTGGGCTTCAAGAAAATACAGGGGCTCTTTCCAGTCCTTCCTTTTAATTAGCCTGGAGAAATATTTCTCCAGATTCGGTATGAATCTCTTCTAGCCTGAGTCATACTCTCTTTGTTCAACCCCACTACTGTACAACGGCCCCTTTGTTGGAGTACTGAAACAGTTCAAGTTGGAGGGGATCTTTATTGAAACTCAAGAGGCTCCTGTTTATAATCATGTTTCCTTTTGTTTCATCCTAGAGAGATACAAACCCTTTTCTTTTCTGTTCTCCCACCCCAATCAATTTATTAGGCTGAAATTTAGAGAAATATCATGTCAGAATTTCTTTCTCCCCCAAACAGAAAATAATTCTAGAATTTGATTATAGTCATCAAAGTAACCAAACAGGTGAATTAAATGACCCTTGACATCTTTTCTTTGTTTCATCTCTGACAGTACTAGAACTGATTTTGAAAACACTGATCACTTACCCCTATTGAATCTTCTACCATCTTCCTTATGGGCAAAAATCTCCAACTGATATTGGCAAGATCACAGTGCACCCCCCATCAAGATTCAAATAGATCTCTTAAAACCTCTTCCCAGAATTAGTCAATACTCTTTGAGTAAAGAAGCCCTTCAAGGCATAAAGCTCATAATAAAAGATTACAAGGCTCAAGACCTCATTTTCTCTTGTAGTAGTTTATATAATATTCTTTAAAAAATAATTTTATTATTTATTTATGGCTGTGCTGGGTCTTTGCTGCTGTGTAGGCTTCTCTCTAGTTGTGGCAAGCAGGGGTTTCTTTTTAGTTGTGGTGCATGGGGTACTCGTGGTGCATGGGCTTCTCTTGTTGCAGAACATGGGCTCTGTGGTGCATGGGCTTCAGTGGTTGTGATTTGTGGGCTCAGTAGTTGCAACTCCTGGGCTTTAGAGCACCGGCTTAGTAATTGTGGTGCACAGGCTTAGTTGCTCTGCAGCATGTGGGATGTTCCCAGATCAGAGATCAAGCCCATGTCTCCTGCATTGGCAGGTAGATTCTTTTCTACTGAGCAACCAGAAATATAACACTCATAATTTACTGTGAATAAAACTAATAGCCAAGAGTGGAAGTTTGTCTAGGACCTCCAACAATAAACAACATTGTTATCTCCGGACATCTTGTTATTGCTAATCCTCTTATATTACTAACATCCATTCCCACCAGGAGCCATTTCTTTAGTGTTGTTGACTTATGTAGTGCATTCTTCAGTGTTTCAGTCGATGAAGATACACAATGCCTTTTTACCTTCAACAATTCGCCTGGACAGTAATGCCTCAAGGTTTTACAGAGGGTCCTCATTTCTAGCAAATCGTGAACCCTGACGTGGATGATACGAAATTCCCTAGGGATTTTATTTCCCTGCAGTGTGTCAATGATTAGCTTCCATGTTCTCCTTCTCAAATCTCCTCACATGAAGGCAGCATCCATTTGCTGGAGCTGTTAGCTTTAAAGGGACATAAGGTTGCCAGAGTAAAATTGCAGTTTACCCTAACACAGCCTTCACATTTAGGGTCTCTGATATCAGAACAAGGGCTACAACTAGATCCAGTTAGGCTTTGTCATGTCCTAAATTTCCAAAAATCTAAAACTAAGTGCCAACTGTGAGGTTTCCTGAGGCTCCTTGGTTTGGTTGTTGCTGAAATTGGATTCCAAGTTTTTTCTCTTATATCCAAATTTTTGTATGCTTTACTAAACAGTGACAATCCCAATCCAATCTATGGGAAGAACTGGACAACATAACATTTATGCTTTTAATGAAGAGTGAGATGCGCCCACTTCCCTTGGGCATCCCAGTCGTTAGATTTTCTTTTTTGTTTCTTTTTTTTTTAAATATATATATATGAAAAGGAAGGAAATACTCTTGGTATACTCATCCACAAATACAGGGAACACTTGACCTATAGGGTTTTGACCCTTGCCTTAGGGCTGTTTGGCCACTGCCCTATTAGACAAGGCTACATCTAACTGTAGAATTACCTTTAGCCATTTTTGTATCTTATGCAGTAGATAATTTCCTGAATGCTCATCACACTCAACTTTTCTCACCCAGCTGTCTCACTTCCTATAAAGTCTTTTGTTAATTGCCTCTTACGTAACTCTTTTGTGTTGTAATAACCTTAACCCAGCCACTCTTGTCATCTCCATCACGGACAGTCCTTCACATTCTCTTAAGGCTGTTAGATCACCTTCTGACTCATCATAATGATGTATAGAAACTTCTCTGAGTAATACCAACTTCTCATGGTTCACTGATAGTTCTTATTTTAAAGGTGATAGTGGCAAATATTGTGCTAACTATTCTATTGCAACTTCTTTTGATGTTGTTGAGGCAGCATCTTTACTTGTGGCTACTACTTTAGCTAAGGAGAAAATTACTAATAGTTATGCATATAGTAGGTATACTACTGGAATAGCTCATAATTTTAGAATGCTGTGGAAGCAACATGGCTTGCTTACTTCCAGTGGAAATAAAATGAAAAAATGGTCCTATGTTCAGGATTGTTGGGTGAAACACTTTTACCTGCCTCTTTAGCTATTATAAAAATTCTGGAGCATTCTATATTTGACTCTCTGGAAGCAAAAGGAAATTATTTTGCTGACATTTCTACAAAGAATGCTTTCCTTAAAGACACCAACAGCAGCCAAACCTCTGTCATAGTCCAAGAGAATGATCCTCCAAATAATAACTTGGAAAAACAGGCTAGAAAAAAACAACAGTTGGCCTCAGAAAAAGATAAAAAAAGATTTGAAATTCAACTGTTGGTTTAACAAAGAAAGAAAGCTCTGGTTTAGAGCAAATAACAACCCAGTCCTGTTGGAGATGCTAAAATTCCTAATTCTTACCACTATACTAACATTAGGCCATTGACCTACTGACAAAAATTGTAGCATTCACTAATAAATAATGATGGGGAAACAATAATAAGCTCCCAGAATATGCCCTTATCTGTCCCACTCGTCCAAAGTACAACTCAAGGAAGTCCAAGAACTGCTTCTGGACGTTTCAAACTGCCTAGTGGATGTTTCAAAGTCTGGCAAATGGATTTCGTATAACTTCCTCCATTTAATGGATATGAATACGTCTTAGTCTTGGTCTATCCACCAAGCCACCTGGGAAGCCCCATGTTTTCTGTTCTGGACTGAAGTCTTCCCTTGCAGACAGGCTACTGCCACTTCTGCGGCTAAAGTCCTTTTGCAAAGGATTATCACTGCCTGAGACACTCTTTTCGAACCTCATTGTAACTGAGGGGCCCATTTTACTGGCAAGGTGTTTCAACAAGTCTGCAATGTTTGGCCAGTTTTGCAACACTTTTACTGTGCTGGCCACCCCTAATCCTCCGGTTTAGTTGAATACATTAATGGCATTATAAACACTCAATTGGCCCAATTTGTAGAAACTCTCCAATTATCTTGGCCCAAAACATTGCTATTCATCCTTACAAGTTTCAAATCTACCACTTTTGGAACTTACAAACTTTAAACCTTGAAGATAATCACAGGATGCCCAATGCACTTGGCTCCTGCTTTCTTTTGACCCACAACTGATTTTAAAAAGAGATACTTTAACACTGCAAAGGCCTAATTGCTTCTATTAAAAATAACCATGTTTTTGAAAAAATTGTTCAACATCCCTTATTATTAGAGAAATGCAGATCAAAACTACAATGAGGTATCACCTCACACAGGTCAGAATGGCCATCATTAAAAAATCTACAAGCAATAAATGCTGGAGAGGCTATAACCAAAAGGGAACCCTCTTGCATTTTGGTGAGAATGTAAACTGACACAGTCACTATGGAGAACAGTATAGAGGTTTCTTAAAAACTAGGAATGACACTACTATATGACCCAGCAATCCCACTACTGGGCATATACCCTGAGAAAACCGTAATTGAAAAGGACACAGGCACCCCAGTGTTCACTGCAGTATTATTTATAATAGCCAGGACGTGGAAGCAACCCATATGTCCACTGACAGATGAATGGATAAAGAAATTGTTATATATATATATATATATATATATAGCAGAATATTACTCAGCCATTAAAAGGAACAAATTTGAGTCAGTTCTAATGAGGTGGATGAAACTAGAGCCTGATATACAGAGTGAGGCAAGTCAGAAAGAGGAAAAACAATCTGAAAAAAATATTGTATCTTAACTCATATATATGGACTCTAGAAAAATGGCACTGGTGAAACTATTGGCAGGACAAGAATAGAGACTCAGATATAGAGAACAGATTTATGGAGACAGTGGGGACAGGAGAGAGTGGGATGAATTGAGACAGTAGCATTGAAATATATACATTACCATATGTAAAATAGATAGCTAATAGGAAGTTGCTCAACCTGGTGCTCTGTGACAGCCTAGAGGGGTGCAATGGGGTGGGAAGTGGGAGGGGAGTTCAAGAGGAAGGGAACATATGTATATCTGTGGCTGATTCATGTTGATTTATGGCAGAAACCAATATAACATTGTAAAGCAAGTATCCTCCAATAAAATAATCTCACTTCAATATTTATTTTAAAAACTCATGTTTTGATAATCTTTCCACAGTGCGCTCTCAGGAGACAAAGGTATTAAGCATCACCCTTTGCAACCTGGAGATTTTGTCTGTGAAAAAATGCATCTCCAATAGAATTCTTTTTAACCTTGCTGTAGAGGCCCCTATCAGAGGCCCTGTGCTGCCAAACTCCAAGGAATATATTCTTGGATTCACATGACACATGGTTGCTGCTGCTACTGCTGCTAAGTCGCTTCAGTCATGTCCAACTCTGTGTGACCCCATGGACTGCAGCCCACCAGGCTCCCCGTCCCTGGGATTCTCCAGGCAAGAACACTGGAGTGGGTTGCCATTTCCTTTTCCAATGCTTGAAAGTGAAAGGTGAAAGTGAAGTCGCTCAGTCATGTCTGACTCTGTGCGACCCCATGGACTGCAGCCCACCAGGCTCCTCCGTCCATGGGGTTTTCCAGGCAAGAGTACGGGAGTGGGGTGCCATCGCCTTCTCCGGACACATGGTGAGAAAGCACAAACCCTGGCTGGACTACTTGCTTATCATCTGGTGACGTATAAGTAGAATTTACTGAAACTGAAGCAGACAACATAAGATAGTTTCCCTAAGATATCCAGATCAGACCTGTAGGAAGTTTCTCACCAAATCTTTGAGGATGATGTAATGCTTCAGTTGATATCCAGCATCTGTGTTCTTGATAACATACAGTTGTAGTCCTTCAGTAGCTAAGTTGTGTTCAACTCTTTGCAACCCCATGGTCTGCAGCACACCAGGCTTCCCTGCCCTTAACTGTCTCCTGGAGTTTGCTCAAACTCATGTCCATTGAGTCAGTGTTGCCATCTAACCGTCTCATCCTCTGTTGCCCCTTTCTCCTCTTGCCTTCAATCTTTCCTAGCATCGAGGTCTTTTCTAGTGAGTCACATCTTCACATTAGGTGGCCAAAGTATTGGAGTTTGAATAATGAATATTCAGGGTTGATTTCCTTTAAGATTGACTAGTTTGATCTCCTTGCTATCCAAGGGATCAGGAGTCTTATGATAACATATAGTATTTAGATAAAAAGTACCTGAGAATTTTCCTTCCTACTTCTCTTTGTCACATGAATGTGACTTGAATAAGTTTGCAGTCTGTGCACTTTCCCTCTGACCTGAGACACTATACCCAGGAAATATCCTTCCTAGCACTGAGGGACAAAAAGGCATGAAACTGGAAAACCTGACTCTTGATCACTGATGCATTCAGAAAAAAATCTTCACCAAATTGGGGAAGTATAAAAAAATTAATAAACAGAGCCTTCAATTAAATAAAGTCAGGAGATCAGAAAGGGGTGTGCTCATGCCCTGAGACAATAGAAGAAACCAACAGGAAGAGGAAAGACACCTCTTATTTCCTGTCAAGGGCTCAGTCAGTGAAGAGCCATGGACTCTTTTCACAATAGCCCTCCCAACTTTTTTTGACCCGTTATAAAAGTGTTCTCCTTCCTTTGCCTTGTGGGGACTTGCATGTGACTTGCCATGGTTATAGACCCTGAATTGCAATTCTTTGCTGATCCATATTTACTGGAGAAATATCTACCAGTCTATTTGTTTTAGGTCATCAGGAGACACATTCCAGTATCAAAAGAGATAGCAGAGTAGAGTTGGTGTTGAAAGGCAATAGATTGAGAACTGGTCAATGATTTATGCACTCAGCTGAACTTCAGTCTTCAGTCCGTAGAGAAAAAAAAATTGTCAATGTTTTTATTTTCTTTTTTTGGCTGTGGCATGTGGGATCTTAGTTCTCCAACCAGGGATTAAGCCCACATTCCTTACATTGGAAGCTCAAAGTCTTAACCTCTGGACCACCAGGAAAGTCCCTGTCAGTGGTTTTTTAAAGAGTTATGTTTAAAATATAGAGAAGCAGAGTAAACATATTTCCCACCTTTTAGACTGTGATTCATCTCAGTTGTCAATATTAATTATCACCTGAATGTATGAACCAGGACTTAGATTTGAGGGTGGATGACATGAGAAGAATAGCAGATATTCACAACAGTACCAGTAATAATAGGATTTCATGAACACAGTAATTATCAAGAACAGTTTAAGTTCAGCCTGTGTTTCAGTAAGGTCTGTAAGTGGTTCATCTATGTAGATTATCAATAAAAACTGTTAAGGTCAGTTCAAAGAATCCACCTGAAATGCATGAGGCCCCAGTTTGATTCCTGCGTCAGGAAGATCCACTGGAGAAGGGATAGGCTACCCACTCCAGTATTCCCTTGAGCTCCCATTGCAGGGCAAGAATCTGCCTGCAGTGCAGGAGACCTGTGTTTGATCCCTGGGTTGGGAAGATCCACTGGAGAAGGAAAAGGCTACCCACTCCAGTATTCTGGCCTGAAGAATTCCATGGACTGTATAGTCCATGGGGTTGCCAAGAGTCAGACACGTCTGAGCGACTTTCACTTTCACACACACTTGGGACAGTAGTGAAATTGACATTGCCACTTAAACATAGTTGGAAATTTATTCAACATTGATATCCTAAAATGTGACTGCTAAATAGTAGATGTTCAATAAATGTTGTTTGAATTAATAAATGTCTTAATTATTCCACTGTTTTTGGTATCCACTATGTCCTGGACCTTGTACTGTGTGCTAGAAATACAGCAATGTTCAAAATACAGTCTCTACCTAAAGAAGTACACAGTCCATTTTGTAGGAAATAATTCTTAAGGCTTTTGGAGATTCTCCTGAGTGGGAAGAGATGGTTGACCTTCCGATGGGGCGTATAGTTTCAGGGTCTTTAAATCAGGTGTTATGTATATTCCTTTGTTTTCAGAGAAGCCGAAATTAGAAAATATAATATTTTTTTTCTTCTCTCTCTTTCCTCATCTCTTACTCCTCCTACTTCTTCTTTTGCACAATTCCCCAATCTACATATTCAAAAGAATCAAATGGATATTTTTAAAAATTTAAGAAATATGTTAAGGTACTGGTTCACACACTAAAGTTTAATTCTATAGATAATAGTGAAGAAAATCACCATTTAGAGTCATCCTATACTTCATCATTTTCTTTTGTTTTCTCCTTTGTACCTACTCCCTATTCACTCTATTCAACAATGCTGCCTGTTCCTTGTTAGGATTTATTAAGTATTAAAAAATGTTATTACTGTTTAGTCTCGTTCCTATCCTCTTACACACTAGGCTAAACATTCCTCATGATTATTCCCATTTTACAGAAGAGAAAATGCTAAGTAGCTTGTACAGTCACATACATGGTGACGATAATTTTTTTCATCACCTGCTGGCAAAGTTATTCTGCCTTTGATCCCATAGACCAATGGTTGGACCATTTCAAAATTGAATATTTAGAGTTATCTAATAAATAATTTCATGCATTAAAATGGTATGGGGAGGGAGGAGGGAGGAGGGTTCAGGAGGGGGAGCACATGTATACCTGTGATGGATTCATTTTGATGTTTGGCAAAACTAATACAATTATGTAAAGTTTAAAAATAAAATTAAAAAAAAATAAAAGCAAAAAAAATGTGTGTTTTTTTTTAGTTTGCATGTTTTTATTCATCTTTTATTTTAGTTATATGTTTTGGAGATAAAACATTGAAACCTGGTCTTAAAGAAAGTGCAGTCACTCAGTTGTGCTGACTGACTGTGACCCCATGGACTGTAGCCTATCAGGGTCCTCTGTCCATGGAATTTTCCAGGCAAGAGTACTGGAGTGGGTTGCCATTTCCTTCTCCAGGGGATCTTTCTGACCCAGGGATCAAACCCAGGTCTCCCACATTGCAGGCGGATGCTTTACCATCTGAGCCACCAGGAAAGCCCTGGTCTTAAAAGTGGGGTGTAAAATGGATGCCTGTGTGTTCTTGTATGTGCTTGTTAGGCATAAAATGAAGAGGATTCCACTCTGTTTTTAGTGGGGTCTTTCATAAAGACTGTCTCTCAGAAGTCTGGATTAAAAAGACTGGATCTGTACCTGAATAACACATTACTATTTCCCTACACTCAAAGGCTCTGTCATAGACATTCAGATCAACCCTGGTGTTAGTGGCAAGTAATAAGAACCATCAGCCTCAGCTTTGTCTCTCGCATTGGGCACAGTTCAATAGCTGTTTATTAACTCTGACTTCTCATTTTATAGGTGAAACTTCATATTAGCACACAGAAGCCAAATAAATTTGAGTTCAAAGATGCACAATAGTTTCTGAATTAATTTTTAGTGTTTATTGTGTGCCAAAAAGAGAAACAGAGAAAAAAGAAATCAGCAAAGAAAGGCTAAGCTGCTTGGAGTTGGGGTGGGAGACTATATCTTGCCCTGCAATATTTTGCTTCATTGGTTTTATGTTTAAATATTTTATGCCATGTCTGCTTTTTTTTTGCTGGTTGTCAGTGCAAGTTTATAATTTTATGTCAGATGCTTGAATTATTCAATTAAAAAAATGTTAGCCTGAGCAAGCCATCCAAGACTAGAAAACAGCAAGCCATATAAAATAGATTGTATTTTTTACTGGAACATGAACAAAAGTATAAAAAGTATAAATGTAATTCTGGAGGCAGTTGTGCAGGAATAGCCACAGCTAGAGGATTTCTGGTCAAACTCTTTAGTTTTCTATTATACACTATAACAAAGAGCACCAGCTTCCTTTTTGTGCTTTGTTTGCAAGTTTTAACAATTCTTTCGGGTTTATTTTGGTACAGATACAGACCTTTCCCTGACTATCTCCTCTGGGCTTCGTTATTAAATAGCATGTCAGTGGAAACATTTGACATTGACATTGACAACATTTAAGTGAGAGATTGTCTGTGAGCCACAAACACCTAGTAAGCTTTTTTTTCCCTTCAAATACATATTCACAGTCTCTACCCTGACATTTTAGCCTCAGGAGGTCTGTTGGCTCCTAGGAATCTCCACTGTGAATGCAAAGCACCTCAGGTTATGTAGGTGGTTGCTGCTGCTGCTGCTGTCACTTCAGTTGTGTCGGACTCTGTGAAACCCCATAGACAACAGTCCACCAGGCTCCCCCGTCCCTGGGGTTCTCCAGGCAAGAACACTGGAGTGGGTTGCCATTTCCTTTTCCAAATGTAGGTGGCTGAGGATGAACTAAATCATCATTGCAAAAGTGAAACATTTCCAAAGGCAGTGACCTTCCTTAGCAAGTACAAATTCAGATGGTCTCAACTACTACTTTCGGTCTCTTCCCAGAAAAATTCAGACTGGAGCTGTACTTGGATGTGACTGTTACATCTGGGTAGCTTCCCTAGAACATGGTTCTGTATCACACCCCCTTGTAAATAACTAGTGAAATCTTGCACGGCAGATACTTTTGATGAAAAAGATCTGCTTCTGGCAAGCAGAAACAGAAGATCTTATAACTCTGGTCAGAAACCATGGAAGAGAAGCTAGAGGTGATGGTTTCTGTGTTTGATGGTTTGAGAAATATAAAAAAAAAAAAAGACAGGAAAAATGACAACATAAACAGTCCAAGAAATAGCTAAACATTATAAGTAATGGGTTTTGACAATTAGGACAAAAGTATTTGATAGCGTTTAAAAATTACTGAATATTTTATCAAGCTTTTTAATTGCACCCTTAATCATTGATCTATTAGCTTGAATGTACATTGGTTTTATTTTGACTCATTTGAGTAACACTGTAATTAAGTCTCTGATATCTGTGTTGGCATACTATACATTAAAAAAAGTACAAGTTCATTTACAAAAACGAAAATACAAATGAGGAATCAGTGAATTATTTCTTTATAGAATTTCATATATTCTTTATAGTATAATTATATAATATTCTGCATCATATATTTTAACACATTTTTATAATTTGGTGATTATTAATATTAACCTTAGTCAGTTTGGTGTGTGTTAGGTATCTAGTTACAGATTTCAAGAAGATACATAGATATTTGAGTTTTCATTAGCTGACTAAAGGTATTTTGATAAGTTGAAAGATAATTTGTTTTCAAAGTTGAAAGTAAATCTTTTAATTTTCAACTGATTATTAGCATGTAAACTTAGAGTTTATTTTTAAAAATGGAGACCTTTTTATGAAACTCTGAATTGATAGTTTCTAAAAGTAAAACTCAGATATCAACAGGCTGAAATGGTTTTGTTTTTGGTATTGCAACACTCAAAACACTGATTAATATATGTAAAGAAGCACAGGAATCAGCTGTGATTCTCATCTGATTCAAGTATTCCTGGGTTGACATTGCTTATACATTGGGTTTGGGGAACAGAACCAGTTACCTGGATTTCGTATTTTCAATTGCTTAGGTTTGTTACTGTTCTTGCTGCTGCTGCTAAGTCGCTTCAGTTGTGTCCGACTCTGTGCGACCCCATGGACAGCAGCCCACCAGGCTCCTCTGTCCCTGGGATTCTCTAGGCAGGAACACTGGAGTGAGTTGCCATTTCCTTCTCCAGTGCATGCATGCATGCATGCTAAGTCACTTCAGTCATGTCTGACTCTGTGTGACCCTATGAACAGCAGCCCACCAGGCTCGTCTGTCCACAGGATTTTCTAGGCAAAAATACTGGAGTGGGTTGCCATTTCCTTCTCCGTTACTGTTGTTAAAACTATTCAAAAATATGGGGTGACATAGGATAAAATGTTAAAATAAGTACGTGCTTATATCTGTATTTTTGGTTTTTGACATTGTCCATATGCTATGGGAAGTCAATGTATTACAAAAGTAGAAAAAATAAAATGATTAAAAAACAAAAAACGAGATCTCCTTGCCTCGTATGTTGAGGCAAGATTTTAGGAGTCATGGCGAAAAGTTGGGAGACCTGTTAGGCTATATCAAACTATACTTTCTATAATAATAAAATCACAATGTTTCCATAGCATACAGCAGTGAGAATTTCTATCTCATATATCTTTGGGTTGGCTAGATGTCTCTGTGGATCTTAACTGAGCTCATACACTCATGACTTGTCTGTAGTTTGGCTAAAGAATGTTTCATTTTAATTTGGACTTGAATGAGGTCACTGAGCTCCATAGATTTGTAATCTTCCTCTTGGGACCATCAAATCAGGTAAGTATATTGCAATGTCAAAAGCACAAGAGACTTACTCCTTATACACAAATACAGTGAGAGTCTTTGTCATTTTTCCTAAAATTTCATTAGCCAGAGCAAGTTGCATGACTAAAGTCAAGGGTTAGGGAAGTAAATACTACTTTTATTCCTGGGGTTTTTTCTTGGCCACATCATTCAGCATGTGGAATGTCAGCTGCTCAACCAAGGATTGAACCCAAGCCACATTAGTGAAATCACTGAATCCTTACCACTAGACAACCATGGATCCCCTTCCACTTTTGTTTTTAAGGATCTTAACAGTCACTTGGTGGGAAAAGGTGTGGCTAAAAGACTAAATAATTGGGGTTAATATGAAGCTTTCCATCCCTGGTAGCTCAGCCAGTAAAGAATCTGCCTGCAGTACAGGAGGCCTGGGTTCAATACCTCCTCCTCCTCAATGGAGGAGACTGGCAGGCTACTGTCCATGGGGTCACAAAGAGTCAGACACAACTGAGCGACTAAACCACCACCACCACAAAGTATCTTGCAGTTGTTCCTTCAGATTTTAGGGTTTAGAGCAGCCATGCAGCTATGGTAGTTATAAGAAGTGTAAGATTATGAATACACTTTTAGGTAGCGAATGAGTGAGTATTGCATGCTCAGTCATGTCCGACTTTTGAGACCCCATGGACAGTAGCATGCCAGACTCCTCTGTCCATGGGATTTCCCAGGCAAGATACTGGAGTAGGTTGCCATTTCTTCCACCAGAGAATCTTCCTGAGCCAGAGATAAGGCCAGTCTCCTGTGTCTCCTGCATTGGCAGGCAGATTATTTACCTGGTGGCATTAATCGTAAGGAATCTGCCTGGGAATGCAGGAGATGTAAGAGACACAGTTTCAGTCTCTGGGTGGGGAAGATCCCCTGGAAGATAAAATGGCAACCCACTCCAGTATTCTTGCCTGGAGAATCCCATGGACAGAGGAGCCTCACAGAGCTACAATCCATGGGATCTCAGAGAGTCAAACATGACTGAAGAGACTGAGCACACAGCACAGAGCCATCTGGGAAGGCTTTTAGCCAGTGAGATTTATTGAGCTATGGGAGAGATGTTAATGAGGACTCCAAATTTCTTGTATGAGCAACTGGAAGGATAGGGTCGTCATTAACTGAAATGTGAAATGTTGCATGTGACAGATTTAAGGGCGGTGGGGGGAGGGAAACATAAATCAATTTAGGACGTGTTGAGTCTTGGATGTTAAAAGACATCCAATCAGAGATATTGGGTAGCATATTTTATATATAAATCTGAATTTATGGAAGAATGGTCTGGACACAGATATAATTTTGGAAATTGCTAATTATAATATTTAAAGCCCTAAATTTAGATGAAATTGCTAATTGATAGAAAAGCAGGGGGCGGGGGCAAGGACATTTTAACATTAAGAGGTTTGGAAAACTCAGCATAAAAGACTGAGAAGAAGTGACCCATGAGATAGAAAAAACGTTATCTGAGGAGGTTGCTGATGACTTTAGCAAGGATTGGCTCAAAGGATTGCACCACAAGGAGAAATTATATTTGGGATTTGCTGGGCTCCCTAAGTCTGAGGATTGGATTCTTTAGCAAAATTTGAAGAATTCTAAGCTATTATCTTTTAAGATGTTGACTTTTCCTCCCCTCTAAATTTTCTTTATTTATTGTTTCCAGAGTGTCTTTTAGAGATACAATATGCCATGTGACTTTATTCTCTACATGTTTTTACTACTCTATCACACTTTTAAACTCTTCATCCTTTTGCTTCCCCAATTTAGGTGACTTCTTTAGCTCTATCTTCCAGTTTGCTAATTATCTATTTTTGTTTAATCTGCTTTTCATTCAATCCATTGAATTTTTAACTTCAGTGATTAAATTTTCCTCAAATCTGCCTGTTTTTGTTTTTCTCATTCTTCTGATTCATTTTTAATGTAATCATTTTAAACACAGATTTTGTGATCTATATAATTCTATCACATGACATTCTTAGGAGTCAACTTCTGTTATTTGTTTTTTATAAAACTAGTACCGACTTTCCTCCTATGTGTCCTAATTTTGGACTAGAATCTCATGTTTGGTGTGGCCTAAACTTGATAATAGTGTGCAGCCTAATTTGTGAAGTTTCATGTATGACTTAGTCCCTCCAGGATTATAGCAAATCCTCTTGGTGCTCAGCCAATACTCTCTCAGGCCTTACCATTTCTGTGTATGCAGGACTAACATTCATCTGCCAGCATCTGTATCTCTTTGCGTAAGAGTTTTCTTTGGCCACTTACTCTTACCATGTGTACAGTGAGCCAGAAGTGTGCACAGATTAATGCTGCACACCTTGACAAATGACTGACAGGAGCTGGTGTGCAAACACCTCCCTTGCTTCTGGGGTGGGATAGTTCTGACATGTTCTATGTTAGCCCCAGACTTCCCCAGTGGGAATAAGATCCATTCATCCTCAGGGGAAACTTGCTTGATTATGCAGCCTATATTGGCTGCTCCCTTTTCCTGCCTTACCTACTCCCTTACTCACTCAAATACTTATCTCAGTGCCTATTTCAGGAGTACCCAGACTGAGACAGTGGTTATGAGCCCGGAACTAACTTTTCTCCAAAAGTCTAATTTTCAGAACTACTTTTTAAGGTTAAGTATCAGCTTTGGGTTCTCTGACACGCGGGTATGGTGTGGGAGTGAATCCTGAATGAATGCAAAGCAATACTCTGCTTCTAAGGCTTCAGGGAAGACTTCTCCCCACTACCTAGTGACTGAGCAGAGGCAGAGAAACTATACTGATATCAATTTATGCCTCTGGAAAGATTATTTTCTAGTCTATATTTATAACCCCGGTTGAATAAAGAGCATCTCTCATATTCTGTGCCTTGTTCTGGATTCTTTCTGAGACTCCTGGGCCTATGGTATATTTCTGGAAGTAGAAGTATACTTCTAATTATTTAGGAATGGTGATTAACAGAATCATAATGAAGACGTGCTTTCTTGGGCCAGGAAACTGGGAATTTTAATCACAGTACAAGAATACACAATATGATACAGAATACAAGCTGATGCATACAAAAATTGGAGTTTACAGATTGGGTCAAAAATGAGGAAATCTTACATTTCTCTTCTTTTTATTAACACTTTTGGTTCTGAAAAGTTGGCTAGGGAGAATTTTTCTCCCTTTCCACCCCTTATAAATCTCTATGTGGTACCAATAAAATAGCCAAAGAAAAATTTTTACTGAAGTTCTTGATGTCTATTTGCTGTTGTTTGTGTTTATAAGGAAAAGATGAGTAACTGTCTTATTGGATGTTTATATTTATATTTTGTTCATTTGACTATGCAAGGATGTTGGTTCCCATAAACGTTATTTTCTGTATTCATCACCTTCAATCAAGTGTTGCTGTTGTTCAATTGTCCAGTTGTGTCTGACTCATTGTGACCCTGTGAACTGCAGCATGCCAGAGCTCCCTGTCCTTCACCATCTCCTGGAGTTTGCCCAAGTTCATGTTCATTGCATTGGTGATGCCATCCAGCCATCTCGTCTTCTGATACCCTCTTCTCCTTCTGCCCTCAATCTTTCCCAGCATCAGAGACTTTTCTAAAGAGTTGTCTGTTCACATCTGATGACCAAAATATTGGAGCTTCAGCTTCAGCATCAGTCCTTCCAGTGAATATTCAGGGTTGATCTCCCTTAAGATTCACTGGTTTGATCTCCTTGCTCTCCAAGGGACTTTCAGGAGTATTCTCCAGCACCACAGTTAGCGGGCATCAATTCTTTGGTGTTCTGCCTTCTTTGCAAGTTAATCTAGAGCTGTTTTAGTTACAGTAGACGTGGGCTACCTGGCCTGTATTTCCTAACTAAATATAGCACCACCACCCTTGACTTTAGTCTTTGAAAATTTCTGACTTAACCCAATCTACCATGCAAATCTTAATGTCAGAATGTTAATGTGTTTTCAAATCAGTACAGCCATGGAATTAAATCACTTCAGTTAGTAATGAGACTTTCTTAATTGCATTAGTGTCAACTAAAAAGATGCACAATGTCAGAGTTGCAAGTTAAGTTTTATTTGGGGCAAAATGAGGACTGCAGTCTAAGAGATAGTACCTCAGATAGCTCTCTCCAAAGAGAAGTGGGGGAAGGTCAATATATAAGATTTTGGTGAAGAAGGAGGTCAATGCAATCAAGCGCTTATTTTACAAAAGGTTTTCTGCTAGTCACTAGGAACTGATATTACCATGAAGGGATTGAGTGCTTTTCTAGATGTGAGGAAATGCAGGGATTGGGATTGTGAAATCAGTTCTTGAAAATATCTAATTATCTAAAGACCTGTTCCACCAGGTTCCCTGGAGCCCAGAGTGCCTCACTCTCCATGTTAAATTCCCTTCAGAGAGTGTTGAAGGTCAGCAGCTGGAGCAGCACAGGCAGATGGCAAATGCCCTTGTTGTTTTTCAGTCACTGACAAATGCTCTTGGCAAGTGCCAATTTGTAGTTGACAGAAGTGTTGATTGCTTGTAAGAAAGACAAGCTCAAGTTGAGCATACAACAGATTCTTAAACATATACTCAACTTACTCCAGAGCATTTAAGATCATACTACCTGTATTAGATTAGCCTGAGTTTCCCAGAAAACAGAACCAATAGAATGTATATACCATAAGGAATTGTCTTAAGAGATTTTAGTCTTCACAGAGTTCAAGATCTGAAGTTAGGAAGCTGGAGACCCCAGGAGAGCTGACAGTATAATTCTTGTCTTGTATAGATTTTGAAGGTCAAAGAACTGAAGAGCTGATGATGTAAGTTTCAGTCCAAGTCTAAGCATAGAAAATCCATGGCTCTGCTCAAAGACAGGCAAAGAGAAAAAAATTCTTTCTTACCCAGTTTTATTCTACTTAGGCCTTCAACAGATTGGGTAAAGCCCACTCCACACTATGGAGGGCAATTTGCTTTACTCAGTTTGCTGATTCAAAGGTTACTCTCATCCAGAAGTTCCTTTACAGACACATCCAGAATAATGTTTTGCTAAATGTCTGAGCACCCCATGGCCCAGTCAACATGACACATAAAATCAACCATCGCAAGTTCACCCCTTGTCATTATGGTGCTCATACACATCTCCTCAAATCATATATCTCCAAAAAGACAATAAGGTCAAAATTCATCTAACATGAAATACCTATTCTGTGTACAACTGAAAATGCATTAACCTCTTGGCTTGAAGAGGAGGCAAAGTCCTTGAGTGGTTAATCTTCTCACTGATATTCTCTAACTTACCAGCTATCGTGTAAAATTAACAATGTTTAAATAGTATGGCAGAAAATCAATACAACTTAATGACTTTACATGTTTATAACAATATAGGAAACAATTGACTTTATTGTATTTATGTTACATAAGAGAATAAGAGAAAAAAGAAAATAAAAATGTTTGTCTAGAGGTCAATGAAAATATCTATAAAATCATTTTCATTTTCATTAGGGAAGAAGAGCTGTGGTACTGGTTAAAGAAGTGAGTAAATGCATTTACAGCAATACATTTCTAGTAACCCCAGAAATGTATTGTCTGTGTGAATTAAAACTTCACAGATTGACAATTTATCTGACAAATGTTATAATAGTTACTTCCATTCTGTCTTGTCCTGATTTGAATTTTCTGTTCACTTCTAACAATTTTAACAGGTTTTTCCCATGACTATTTAACATTAGATTGCTCTGTTAGTAACTGATTAATGCACTTTGACCTTCTCTGTGGTAATTTTTTTTAACTTAGCCTGCTTAGACTTAGCAAGATGACTGCTGTCAGAGGACAGTGGAGAAAGCCTAAGCCAGCTGAGTGCCTATCATAACTGAACTCATAACCTAATATCTCATGAAATAGGGACTTTGGCAGGTTTCAGTAGCATGGCATGAAAAAGTAACATTGAGCCAAAAATAAGCAAATAGAAAACCCCTGTTCTATTTGGAAAGGAAATGGGGGGTTTTGTCCCTAACTACTCTTATCTTGAAACAACGACAAAAACATTTTTTAACTTGTATATCTGTATTCTAAAACACTGCCATCATAAAGCAGACATGTGAGTGAAAGGGTTGCCTCATCCAGAAGTCGTTAGTGTGAAGGGAGAGATTGGGCTACCCCCAGTCCTATCTTTATTTTGATTTTATTCTACATAGTCTAGGAAATGTACTAGGGTCTCTAAAAGCCCTAGTTTTCAAAGTGACTCTGCCTTTTTGTTGGTAGGGGGCAAAAAACACTATTGCTTTGTCTTACAGAGCTAATGTCTGCCAACTACCCATTCGTTATATGTCTGAACTTTGGTAATATATGGCTATGGAGATTAAACCTTCTATAAAGACTTCCTATTGAGGTGAATGCTCATATTGAAATGTAGTTACCTACAATATTTACTAGAGATTTATGAGATTAAATTAAGAGATAATGTAAGAAAGTAGACTTTTTTGTTCTACATGCTTGATGATTCATTTAGGGACCTAGAAATATTGTGCGAAAATGTATAAATATCATCCAAAAGGCTTTCTGCCCTATATTTTTAAAATACAGAATAGTTATATATGAAGTAGTGCCGGCCCTAGTTCTATAGGGCTTGGCTATTAATATTTTTATGGAAGAAATGTTTAGTTCTGGAAAAGGTAAATGCTTGTATATATTTTTGCAGCCTGGGATCTCCCTTACTCCATTTCTTCCTTTAATTTAAATGGCCACATGTATATGTCTTTTCCTGCTGTGCTAGGAAAATGGGGGCTGGATATCCCAAGAATCAGAGGTTATATAAAAATACTGCAGATAGACAGCAGACATAAATATCTACCAAATGCTATCTTAAATTTTGGTCCAAACTGATCATTTGGAAATAGATTTATTGTAAGTATTTAATTAGAGCGATTTCTTAAATCTGAACTAAATTGCTTTTAGAGTCCTTTTTCTTTGTAAGCATTGTAAATGCTAATAAATCCTGTTAATTTTTTTACTGCATGTTATGTTGAAATAAAAACAAAGTAAAATGAAAAAAAAAAGTTTGTCTAAAATATACATATATTTATATATTTTATCTATACAGGCGCAGATATATTCATAACAAAATAAGGAATACCCATGACAGTCTTCATGGCTATAACTGGTCACATGGTAACAGCTGATATTTTATGACTACCTTTTTCCACTACCCACTCCCTTTACCTTCAGCAAGAAATCAGTTAGTTACAGTTCTTACCTGGTAGAATGATCCAAGTCTTCATTGCTGAAAGGTATGGGCCATTAGTACCCCTACCTGAGCTCAGTTATAATTTCCCATTGAACTTAATCACAGAGGATGGCGATGTTACAAGATATCCAAGAGGATCTCCTATATTCCATCTTTCCTTTGTGGAGTAGGAATCCAGTTTTGTCTTACTAGTCAGGATCAATTAACTCAGCCATCATGGTAACTCCCTTCTTTGCTTATTGATCATAGGAGTGAGGAGTGCAAAGTGGCCAAGTGGCACTCTTAATTTCTACTTTAGTGGAATCACTGTTGTGTTTCCTGGTGGAAACATTTCTCCCTTTGGATCTAAGACTGGCAGAGCAAAGGTCATAGAACAGGAAACACATTTTACTAGTGGATCACTAGAGGTAATGCCAGTTGATACTGCTTCCATTTATGCTCCTTGATTCCTGAATCCATGAATCCTACCTGTGGGAGAAACAACACCAGCTACTGAATTGAGATTCAGAACAGATAAAGCCTTCTGGAGCACCTTGCCCCAGCCCTTAAGACACCTCGCTGGCACTTTATCTGAGTCTTCAAAAGGCCATTTTACCATTCTATCAAGCCAGCTGCTTCAGGATGGTGGGAAACAGAAAAATCCCTGAATTTCATGAGCATGGACCCATTGCTGCTCTTCACTTGCTGTGAAATGAGTTATTTGATCAGAAGCAATGAAGTGTGGAATACCATAATGATGGATTAGTCATTCTGGAAACCACAGGGAGTAGTTTTGGCAGAATCACTGCATGCACGGAAGCCAAATTCATATCCACAGTGTCTATTCCAGTGAAAACAAAGTGTTTCCCCTTTCATGGTATAAATGTTACAATTTCAAAATTGGTCTGAGAAAGTTTCCTACTCCTTTCTGCCATGTGAGAACACAGAAGTTTGCAAACCAGAAGAAGCTCTTTGGCAGAACCTAACTGTGGTGTTGGAGAAGACTCTTGAGAGTCCTTGGACTGCAAGGAGATCCAACCAGTCCATTCTAAAGGAGATCGGTCCTGGGTGTTCTTTGAAAGGAATGATGTTAAAGTTGAAACTCCAGTACTTTGGCCACCTCATGCGAAGAGTTGACTCATTGGAAAAGACTCTGATGCTGGGAGGGATTGGGGGCAGGAGGAGAAGGGGATGACGGAGGATGAGATGGCTGGATGGCATCACTGACTCGATGGACGTGAGTCTGGGTGAACTCCGGGAGTTGGTGAAGGACAGGGAGGCCTGGCGTGCTGCGATTCATGGGGTCGCAAAGAGTCCGACATGACTGAGCGACTGAAATGACTGACTGACACGCTAGCACCCTGATCTTGTACTTACAGTCTCCAGAACAGTGAGCAGTAAGTTTCTGCAGTTTATAAGCCATCCAGTCTATTGTTTTGTTATAACAACCCAAACAGACTGACAATGAGAAACCAGGTGGTCTGCTTGAAGTTCTGCCCACTGGGAGGATTTCCATTTATCACCATCCTCAGGGATGTTCCAGAAAGGAGCTGTAGTGTTGCAGTTGTCCACTCTCAGGTGGTGCCCTGAGATATTGTGCAGAACCATCTGTAAGCCAGGCAAGAATCTTCTCCTCCTCTGTCAACTTATGGTAGAGAATTTCCCATTAACTTCTGGGCCAACTAAGCCCACTCACATGCTAGAACACTGCCGTGTGGTGGACACCCAGCTTTACAGTTTAGATAATGCCCAGTTCATAATGTGTAGCTCTGACCGCATGGTATCTGGTGGCTCATGGTTAAGTGTTCAAGACCCAGTAGCAGGGTTAGAACTGTTTCTCAAAGGACTGCTTCTCTTACTTGTGGAGGATGGTAGGATTGTGTCCCCAAATCCTTGTGCTGTGTGTAATTCACCTACAGGGATCTGTCAAAGGATACAAACTGCATCCCTATCTACTGTCAACATCTTCAGTCCACTTGGATCTGCCAGATCATATGACTCAAGTAACAGGGCAGGTTGCACAGCAGCCTGGACCTGTTGCTGAACCTTCTGCTGTTCTGGGCCCATTGAAACTAGCAGCTTTTTGGGTCTCTCAGTAAATAAGCTGGAATAACATACCTAAATGAGGAAAATTTAGGAAAATATTGCCTCCCACATCCAAAGAACTCCCCTGGACATTGCCTGTCTTTCTTGGTATGAGGAGAGGTGAGATGTAACAACTTGTCCTTCACTTTAGAAAGGGTATCTTGACATGCCTGCACCAAAGGATGCCTAGAAACTTTATTAGGTAGAAGGCCTCTGATTTTTCATTGGATTTATTTCCCACCCCCTGACATGTACTTAAATATCTTGTCAATAAGTCTGGGATAGTAACTATTTCTTGTTCACTAGTTTCAGTCAATATAATGTCATTAATATGATGAACATGTGTGATATCTCATGGAAAGGAAAAGAGATCAAGATCCCTGTGAACTAAATTATGACATAGAGCTAGAGAGTTGATATACCCCTGAGGTAGGACAGTGAAGTTGTATTCCTTTTCTTACCAGCTGAGAGCAAACAGCTTCTGGTGGGTTTTATGGACAAGTGGATTTTCTGGAGAAAACACCTTTGCCAGATCAATAACTGCTAGCAAGTACTAGGAGATTTGTTATTTACTGAAGCAATGAAACCACATCTGGTAGATCAGAAGTAATTGGAGTTACCACCTCACAATTTACAATAAGCCACTGTTATTCTCTAGGATCCATCTATCTTCCGCCCAAATCAAATAGATGAGTTTAATGGGGATGTGGTGAGAATCATCACCCTTGCATCTTTCAAGTCCTTGATGATGGAATTAACATTGGAAATGTCTCTAGGAATGCTGGATTATTGTTTCTGGTTTGCTATCTTCCTTAGTAGAAACAGTTCTAGTGCATTCTACTTGGCCCTCATTTCACAGATTAGGGAACCAATATGAGGATTCTGCCAGCTGCTGAGTTTATCTATTCCAATTATGCATTCCAGAACTGAGGAAATGATCACAGGATGTGTTTGGAGCCCACTGTGAGACAAACCTGAGTCAATACTCCAGTGATTACCTGACCTCCGATAAGCCCTGAAGGTTACGCTGGCCAGTGGGCTGCAGTGACATTTGGTCTCTTATGATCAGTGTCAGTTCAGAACAAGTATCTAGTAGTACCTGAAAAGTCTGATTATTTTCTTCTTTCTAATCTATAGTTACAATCTATAGTTACATTTCAACTTATAGTTACCCTAGTGAAAAGACCATAGGTTACTTTGGAGAAGGCTCGAAGGCAATATAAGCTTTTAATAGTATTCATGGGTCCTTCCTCAAGGGACCTAGTCTCCCCTCCATTTAAGGGGTTCTGGGTCTACAAACTGGCTCAGGTTTGGTAACTGATTGAAGGGTCCGGGTTCTCTTGTTTTTCTCTTTCAACTTAGACTTTTGTTCAATTGACCTAGAAATTTTCTGCTTATACAGTTAAAGTAAGAATTTAGTAGGTTTCCTATCTATCATACTTCACTTCTAGTAACACCATAATCAACTAGATCTACATGAATTAGACTATTTTCATTGCTGCTTTGACTCGGCTCTACACTATGGATCCACCTTCCCCTGGCAGTCCCCCACTTTGCCCCTGCCACCAAAAGATCTTGTTACCCTCCCTGCATTTAGATTCTCCAATTTGGTGACCACATTTTCCATTGCAAGATCTGACCTATAGAGAAGAGCTATCATAGAACTCTTCAAACATACCTGGGCTCCCTTCACAGATTTCCTTCTCACAGTATTGATAAAAGGCATGCCTTCTGGGACCTCTCAGTGGAGGTGAGAAAATATTAAATGATAAATGAACTCTAATGTTGCAATCTCTCTAAGCCTTTAAGTCTTTTCTTTTACATTAAATAAAGGCAGGTCTTACAAAGAAAACACATCAAAATTTGGGGGCTCACTGTCCCCATTTCAACTTATAGTACTTCATTTTTTCCCAATCAATACCCATGCAAGCTGGAATCAAGATTGCCAGGAGAAATATCAATAACCTCAGATATGCAGATGACACCACCCTTATGGCAGAAAGTGAAGAGGAACTAAAGAGTCTCTCGATGAAAGTGAAAGAGAAGAGTGAAAAATCTGGCTTAAAACTCAACAGTCAAAAAAATGAAGATCATGGCATCCAGTCCCATCACTTCTTGGCAAATAGATGGGGAAACAATGGAAACAGTGACAGACTTTATTTCTCTGGGCTCCAAAATCAAGATGGCTACAGATGGTGACTGCAGCCATAAATTAAAAGGCACTTGCTCCTTGGAGAAAAAGCTATGACCAACCTAGACAGCATATTAAAAAGCAGAGACATTAATTTGCCAACAGAGGTCCATATTGTCAAAGCTATGGTTTTTCTGATAGTCATGTATGGATGTGAGAGTTGGAGTATAAAGAAAACTGAGCACTGAAGAATTGATGCTTTTGAACTGTGTTGTTGGAGAAGACTCTTGAGAATCCCTTGGACAGCAAAGAGACCAAACCAGTCATAAAGGAAATCAATCCTGAATATTCATTGGAAGGACTGATGCTGAAGCTCTAATACTGTGGCCACCTTATGTGAAGAGTTGACTCATTAGAAAAGATCCTGATGCTGGGAAAGATTGAAGGCAGGAGGAGAAGGGGATGACAGAGGATGAGATGGTTGGATGGCATCCCCTACATGATGGACATGAGTTTGAGCAAGCTCTGGCAGTTGGTGATAGACAGAGAAGACTGGCTTGCTGCAGTCCATGAGGTCAAAGAGTTGGATTTGTGAAATACAACTTGTGTTGTAATTCAGTGAGTCATGGGATGATATTCTACATTTGATTTTCAGGAGTCAACCCTGTGGCTACAGGAGGTAAGGGTCTCTTTAAGGGCACATGATGAAGCATTCAATTCACTTATGTGGCACTTGAACTGGGAATTCAAATCCCTGAGTGCATCCTTTTCTTTCAACATTTTGTCCAGTGACATTTAGAAGCAACAAGGTAATCTCATTACATTTATTAGATTTCAAAAAGTGTTAGAAAGTATCCCATAGTTAACCCAACTCCTTGCCTTTTTGTGTGGTTGATTGGGAACATCCACTGGGAAATATTTTGTGTATCTCTATTGCCAGATCATGCCAGGCAAGAGAAGACAAATTGAGGACAATAAGTCAAAGAAAAAGAGTTTTCTTACTCAGTCTTTTATTCTATTTAGGCCTTCAGCAAACTAGATGAGGCTCATTCACATAGGGGAGGGCAATCTGCTTTACTTAGCCTATCTATTTAATTGTTAATCTCACCCAGAAGCATCCTCACAGACACATCCATAAATGATGTTTGACCAAATATCTAGGCATCCTTGACCAAATCAAGTTGACACATTAAATTAGCAATCTCAGCTCCTAATAATGATATGTACCTTGATTTTATTGAAGATACAAAGTTATTCATGATAATTACAGATATTGGGTAATTATTATTTTTCATCCTATGGTGATGGTTGAAAATTTGGACATCTATCTATTGAACAAATTATGAAATCTTTTCCTTTGTCTTCCAATATATGAACTTCTAATCTCCTTGTCATCCCTTAAATCACTTTTATTAGGTTTGCATATGCATCATTTCAGAGAAGGCAATGGCAACCCACTCCAGTACTCTTGCTTGGAAAAATCCCATGGACGGAGGAGCCTGGTAGGCTTCGGTCTATGGGGTCGCTAAGAGTCGGACACGACTGAGCAACTTCGCTTTCACGCATTGGAGAAGGAAATGACAACCCACTCCAGTGTTCTTGCCTGGAGAATCCCAGAGACAGGGGAGCCTGGTGGGCTGCCATCTGTGGGGTTGCACAGAGTCGGACACGACTGAAGCGACTTAGCAGCAGCAGCAGCAGCAGGCATCATTTTGGGATATTGGTAAAAACAAAGATTCCTAGAATTCATTCCTGGAGATTCTGACTTGAAAGAACTGGGACATATCCCAGGACTCTGTATCTTTAACAATAATTCTAGTACCAGCAGTTCAAATTTATACTTTGAGAAACACTGACTTGTATCATAGTCATTAACCAAAAATGGAAAATTTATGGCTTTATAGGCAGCCTGTGACTTAAAATAACATTCAATTTTTTTTCCTTTTATTTTGTAATACTTGTTTTAAAACAATTTCCCCCCAAAGTATTTTGAACCCATCTTCTTCTGAAGTCTTACACAATGTGTTTGTCACATGGCTGGCATTCCTGAGCTCTAAGATGAGGAGTATCTAACAGATATTCCAGTCCTATCACCCTGCTCTTGGAAACACAATTCTCATTTTGCACCTGACCTTCTGCATATCAATATGCAGCCCTTCAACCTCACTCAATACAATTTGGCATTAGCTTGAGAGAGGCTGTCACCTCTCTCTTTGGTGTCCTGATGCAATTATTGCAATTCCCACACTTTCCCCCCCCTTAGCTTTTGTTCTTTCTCATTTCTAGACTTGTTCACATATTTCATTGAGACATAACAGAGAAAAATAACTGTTGGTATAATAAGTCTGAAAATTAATAATTTCCTTTAATACGTTTTTTTTTTTTCTTTCTTGTTCGTGCTCTTTAATGAAAATTTAGGAAGGGGAACCAATAGAAGGGCCATAGAGGGCTTTCTCATTATTCAAATTCTAGATGGAAGATGAAAATTTAATGTCATCTCTAACAATCATTGTAAGTGTGCTATCACCCACATCTTTTACCAGTAAAATATCTGTAATAATTTATTACTATTTTGTCTTTGTTCTACCTACATAGAAGATAGATTCATGGAGCAAACGCACTGGTGGGTAGGATTCTACCATTTAGACACCATCTTAGAAGGAAATAGCAAGATGTCTATAATAGTTTAAGACTTGAGTTAGTTAAATCATAAGTAGCATCCACTTGACCTGTGTTGACAAATGCAGTAGCTACCAGCTGCATGTGGCTATTTAAATTAAATACATTTGTTATGTTAAATAAAATTTAGTCTCACTAAACAATTTCAAAAACTCAAAAAAACAAATTTAGCCAATTGCGGCCAAGCAATATAAAACACTTTCATCAGAAAACTCTACTAGACAGTAATACATTAGACTCTCCTAGCCAGCTGAACATACTTGAGCAGGGAGAGTAGTGTGGGGGAAGTATCTTCTCTGTAAACTGCTGGTACTATTGTTTATTTCAATTAATCTCTTGGGTTAAGATGATTTTTGAGAAAATTGTATTCTAGAAAATTCCACTTAGGACTGTGCTGAGTGGCACTAGAACTGCCTATACCAACTATGACATATTTCTGAAGTGTGAATACGTGTCTTTACCAACAATTAAGCTGTTATTGTTTTTCCCATATGAGTCCCTGGACTTACAGATAGCAGATAAGTACTCTACAATGAGTTAATGCCTGACAAACTTACCTTACTCTGTTTTTATTTGGAGGACAAAAATTGTTATTTTAAACTATATAAATTACTTTCTGGGTGTTTTCTGCTTAAGAAAATCTGAAAAACTCATGAGGAACTGATTTTCCACACTGAAAACAAATTATTTGCTTTGTATTAAATAAATTTATTTTTTATTTTCTTTGTATTAAAAAAGAAACTTTTGAAATAAAATATTTATTGACAAAATTAAAATCCAACCTGATATATTTTATCATTATATTGCTTCTAAAGCTTATGGATTCACCCTCCACTGATAACTCCAAATAACTGCTTTACAGGTCCTTGCCAGAGATTTCAACTTTCAGTTCTATAATTCCATCTTTTATAAACATGCCTGGCTGTGAAAGGATAATGAAGGATATCATCAACAATGTATAATTGGGCTCATTATATATCTTCATTAAAATAAAAAACTATAATTTGAAAAATACAAGTATTACTTCCTATCTCAATTCTCCCCATAATTATTCTTTATGTCTTTGACCCAGATTCAGCTGTCTAAACCAGTTATCTGGAATAAAGTGCACATGCTAGTTTGTTTTAGCAAAATTGAGGACAAAAGGTCATGAAGTGGGCTGCAACTATACTACAGTTATTTCTTTGAAAAATGAACAATAGCCAAGACATGGAACAGCTTAAGTGTCCATCAAAAGATAAATGGATAAATAAAATGTGTTATATATGTATGTGTTTATATATATATGTATATATATATATATTTTTTTTTTGTTTAGTTGCTAAGTCATGTCTGACCCTTTTCGACCCATGGATGTAGCCCACAAGACTCCTCTGTCCATGGGATTTCCCAGGGAAGAATACTAGAGTAGGTTTCCATTTCATCCCCAGGGCATCTTCCTGACCCATGTTGTGAACCTGCATCCCTTTTCATGGGTCAGCCTTGCTAATCTTGTTTGTAGGAAAGCTTCCCTTTTTCTAGGCAGCTGAAACCTTGAAACTTTTATTTGTCACTCAGCTATGATATATCCCTTGATTTTTCCTGTGTGACATGTCTGTAGAGCCCCCTTTTAAGAAAGAGTCAGGCATTTCTACTTATTATAGTAGAGAAACCAAATACAAATACTATCCATCTATATAAATACAGATAGATAGAGATATTACATATCTGTAAATGTCAATGCAAAGTGGGAAACAAAAATATACTGCAGAGAACATGATACTTTCTAGAGTTCACCCAGAAACTAACTACATCACCCTCTGCTGTCTCACTTTACTCCCATGCACCTGTGTCTACTTTCACTTTCTTGGATTTTTAATGTCCCTTCCTGCAACAAATTTTGTGCACTCTCTTCCTTTGCATGCAAAGCTCATTCTTCCCTTATTTACCTTGTTGGCTCTAATTCAACTTCTATATCTGAGTTCAAATGTCATTTCCTTGGAGAAGTCTTTCTGATCTTTTTTTTTTAATTATTATTCCTTGTACCATTTAACTATTATTAATAGCTCTTCTACCATTGTGATTTAAAACTTTTTATTATTTGATTCATGCCTCTATCTTCCATCAGAATGTAAGCCACTTAGAGTCAGAGAATATTTGTCTTTGCACGCCATTTTGTCCTTAGTACACAGCATAGTGTGATGAACACAAAGCTGATTTTTGTCTTACAATTTGCTTTGCTTTATATATAATACATTGGCATGGTTCTGTAGGTTCTATCTGTATATGTGACTTAGCTTATTTGAGAGCCACTGTAAAGCTTTGTCTAATTTTTCATCTCATTCTTATAAGAGTTTGCTGTTTTTAGGAAAGTTATACTCATTCAATCTCATATTTTACTAAGATAAACTTTTATAAATTTCTACTGACTGGTTTATAGTGGTTTTCCTCAGCTTCACAGTAGATAGGATCTAGAATCTGTGAAGCTATTTATTTATGGGTCCCTTTGGAGGAAGAAACAGAAGCTTGTCCAGGACTTCACACCTGCAATTATTTCTTGATCTGTGTATCTCTAAGATCTATCACAAGTATCTCTAGATGGAGCTATTTAACCTTTTCTCTTATAAACTAAAACTATAAGCAATGAAATTAAAGGAACTTGCCTAACACTGTTTTTAGGATCGTAGGCCACAACTTGAAGATGGCTTGATGCTGGAGGTTCCTGATCATGTGTCCTGACTTCTTTCTTCTCTTTACCTTTTTCCTTATCACCAAAGCTAGTGAGGCATAAAAATCCCAAGTATGAGAAAAATACTTCTATCTTTGGTCTAATATTAATAAGAACATTTTATACTAACCTTTTTTACTTGAATCATTATTTTTCCTGAAGAATCAACATGTTTCACTGACCAAACTGGCATGGAATGGTAGATTTAAAGAAATCCATACTAATGTACTAGCAAAAACAAAAATCAGAAAACAGGTGCCAGGCAGTGGAAAAAAAAACTGGTTAATTTTTATTTTAATACTGAGCATCATGGCCTTCAGTGGTAGGACAAAATTTATCTTTTAAATAATAATGATATTAGCAGATATAGAGTAGTTCTTACTGTATTCTAAATGCTTTCTATATATTATCTTTTAGTTTTCAAATCGTCTGTTTTTTATACAGTTACATATTAATTATAAGTTAAATAGAAAACACAGTCTTCAGCCCTCAGATATACAATTTAGTGTAGTCTAAGAAGTAGATTGAATTCTTAACACAGGTTAAATTCTATATTTGTTCTGCATAACTAGCTCAAATGCCTTTTCTTTTATTAAGACTTGTGATGACTTTTGAGCTTGTATTTCTAGACAGTGAGCTCCTTAAAGGCAGAAGTTGTGTCCTGATTATATTTATATCTTAACATCAGTATGGTAGTCACTAGCCACATGTAGCTAATTAGACTTAAGCTTAATTAATTAAAATGATAGAAATTTAAAAAAATTTAGCTACCCAGTTACAGTAGGCACTTTTCAATTGTTCAGTAGTCACCACTTGTGGCCAGCAATTACACACACTATCAGGTAAAAATTGCATGAACATTTCCATAACCACAGAAAGTTCTATGAAAGCACTGCCTAAAACTATGATTTGTCCATGAATTAATACATTAACTGAACTGATCACTGTTTATTTAGTGCTTTTTTAATATTGGCATTTTATTGACATAGAAGATAGAATGATAAAAAGCAAGAAGAGACATGTTATCTTTCCTATTGAATCCTAGCATTTTTTTGAACACAGAAATTAAGCTAACCAGAGTTAATGGGTACATGTTTAACAATTGACTATTTCAGATTCAGTGTTAGAAAGGCCTGTTTTGGAATAATGTGAAGAGGGCTTGTTGATAACAAATGTCATAGTGGAATGATTTAGCTTGCCCATGGTCCTGTTGGGCTTCCCTGGTGGCTCAGATGGTAAAGAATCGGCCTGCAATGCAGGAAACCCAGGTTTGATCACTGGGTCAGGAAGATCTCCTGGAGAAGGGGATGGCAATCCTCTCCAGTATTCTTGCCTGGAGAATCACATGCACAGAGGAGCCTGGTCAGCTGCAGTCCATGGGGTTGAACATGACTGAGTGACTATCACTTTCAAGGTCCTGTTACTAAGATCAGGAGCATTTCTAAGCAAAGCTGGCATCAGAAGAACAAAAGATGGTTGCCTTCTTTCTGGAGCCATTAAAGGGGTAAGAAATTAGCAGATTTTATAACTCTTAAAATATGTGCCACCATTTTCAAGCTCAGATGTGTAGGAATTGAAACCATATTTCCCACTAGAAGTGGGAGGAGAGAGAAAGCATTGAGTACAGCAGGGGGACTATTAGTGCAGCTGCAATAGGACTGAACACAAGCAAAGTTTTTGCTATATTCCTGTACCCGTGGTCTTGGGAGCTTCACATTTCATTTGCTTTCATTATTTTCCTCTTGTCCTTTTGGAAAACTAGTTTAACATGTGTTTTGGACACCAGAGTATGACAGGGAATAATAAAGAAACTTCATGAAATGTCTAAACTGTTATGTGATGAAAATATACTAATTATCTGAGAATCAGCCACAGTTCTGTTGGTAAATACAGTAGACTCATTTCTGCAGTTGGCTGCACAAATAATACAGCTTTAAGTTTTCTGATAACTGGTATGATATTAGGTTAAGTCATCCCAATTGCCTACATTGTACTGCTGGAGAAAGTGTAAAGTGGCGTTTATGTGTGATTGCCCTTTCTGGAAGAGCATGTTGAATGGGATTTTTCCATGCACTCAGGATTAAGACTGTAATTACTGACAAAAGAAGGATGGAAATAAAACAGTTAAGAGTGGGCACATAGTATATGTAAAGTGAAAGTGAAGTCGCTCAGTCGTGTTCGACTCTTTGCGATCCCATGGACTGTAGCCTACCAGGCTCCTCTGTCCATGGGATTTTTCAGGCAAGAGTACTGGAGTGGGTTGCCATTTCCTTCTCCAGGGGATCTTCCTGACCCAGGGATTGAACCCAGGTCTTCAGCCTTGCAGGCAGACGCTCTATAGTTTGAGCCACCAGGGAAGTTCCTAGTATATGTAAGACTGTTAAAAGAGTAAATAAAGTTTTACTTCAAACAAGTGATGCATTTTATTTTATAAATTTCTGGATTCTAAGGAACAAATAATAATCCTGTATTTGGGGATAAAGTGGTTAATGGTTATTTCTTATGTCTTCTCCCAGTAATTAGGGCACACCAGGATTTGACTTGGGCATTCCTGGTGGCTCAGTTGGTAAAGAATCTGCCTGCAATGCAGGAGACCTGGGTTCGATCCCTGGGTAAGGAAGATTCCCTGGAGGAGGAAATGGCAACTTGCTTCAGTATTGCCTGGAGAATCCCACAGAGGAGCCTGTAGATCTCTAGTCCAAGGGTTGCAGAGCTGTACACTACTGAGCAACTAACACTTTCACTTTCAAGGATTTGACTTGGGGCTTTCCACAACCAAATACAGAACCTATAGAAGGACGTAACAGAATTTCCAATGACACTAGAATTTCCTCCAGACAAGATTTTATTGATTGAAGTAGCTGAAAATGGCATTTTTTTGAAAATAAATTTTAAATAAATTAATGACTTTCACATTTGGTGAAACAGAGTAAGCTGGATTTTATTCTTCAAGCTCATTGAAGTTATAATTGGGCTTCCCTGGTGCTTCAGAGGGTAAATAATCTTCCCGCAATGCGGGAGATTGGGTTCAGTCCCTGAGTCAGGAAGATCCCCTGGAGAAGGAAATGGCAACTCACTCCAGTATTGATGCCTGAAGAATTCTATGGACAGAGGAGCCTGGCAGGCTACAGTCCATGGGGTCTCAAAGAGTTGGATATGACTGAACAATTAACACTTTCACTTTCACAGTTAGAAGTATTTCTAATTTTTATCCATTTACTTAATCTTTATATTACTTATAGGACATTGTTTAAAGGCAGCAAAAGAAACCTTAACGGGAAAATGCACGTTGATAGGATAAAATAATTTTTTCATCAGATCTATTGCATCCATCTGATTTAAATTTCTGTATCCTATCTAATGATATATTTAGTATGCCAAAAAGCACTGTTAAAAAAGAAATGCTATATTTATATCTATTCTTTCATTTCTTAGCAGATAACACATTTTATACATTCAATGAGTTTTATGATGAGAGGGTCTTACAGATTGTAGTCTAAAAATATTCTCAAATGCTTTAATAACTAAGCATGGAAATTAGAAATGTAATTCAGAGAGCAGGAATTTAAAATATTATATAATAAAAATAGATTTTATTTTCTTCTGATACTATTAATAAAACCATAATCAATGTTCAATCTATATTTAAATGTATATTTGGCCCATATAAACAACATGATAAAATATAGCAGTTTAAGATGTTTTTACATCATGAATAGTTTAAATAAATTATCTTTATAGTCTCTTTAAAGAGAAAAATAAAAATATATGTCAAAATATTAAAATAGTATTAAATTATTAGATAATTTTAGTGATTAATTTATTTGAAAGTTTTTAGATCATTATTAAAACACATTTTTATTTGTATTGTTTTGTTTTGTATTTGTATTTGTATTGTTTTAAGTAATAAAACACATTACTTAAAATAATTAAGTAAATTATTTTAGCAGTTTCTAATAAGATGAGGTTTCTATATTATAATTACTTTAAAATGAATTTATATGTAAAACAAAGCTGGGAGACTAGTTAATAAACTCAGATATTTTTGTTATAAATGTTTGCTAATAGATTTTTAATTCTCTCTCCCTCTCTTTACTTTCTGCTTTTAAAATAAATTATTTAATCTTTCAAAAACATCTCAAGTGTCTAGGAAATTTGACATGATACTGAATACATTTTGAGAACATTGAAGACCAATTCCTAAAATCCAAAAGCCATTGTCATTTTGACTTTCCTCTTTGATGGACACTCCTAGCTCCTTCTGAAGTTGTGCTTTGAAATGTATCTCACTCCAAGAAATGAAAGATTACTTTAATTCTGTTGTTTCTTTCATGGCCAAAGCTTGGTACACTGGACAACTGTTGATACTGATTGGCTCCATTCACACTCTTCCTTTTTAAGGGAATTTCCTAGTTGTAGTTAGCAGAGTCTCAGATTTATAGGCTAAAGACACTTGACCTGTGCTTTATCAGTTGGATGTTTCTGCTTGGGACTTAGAAGGGGCATCAAACCAGAAGAGTGTTTTAGAAGTCATGCACAGTAGCAGTGGAACAATTCACTGGCAGAGCATTGGCTATGACCTGGGTAATATCTTAAAGTAAGAGTTTCTATGGTGTGATGTAGGCTGCTTGGGCTCCTTTGAGTCTCTCTGGATTTTTGATCCTTATTTTTGAAGCTTGCTTCTAGATTGTGTAAGCTGGTCCATACTTTTCTCACAATTACATTTTTCCTGTTTAAGATAGCTGGAGTCAGTGTCTGTTGCTTATAGTTGAGGATCCTGCCTGATACAACTTCATATTCTAGAACTCAGAAGGTACACTTACTATTTTTTTCTGAAGAATGAAATGTGATGTGACATCTCCTGGAGATCTTATTTCCTAGAAAGGAGACTTTTACACTGATAAATATGGCATTTCAAGTAGTCTGTGTGAGAATGGCACCAAGCAGCCACTTTTTCCTCCCAAGCTGTTCTTATAGGAAAGTTAGAAGATCGTAGAGTCAATTGGAGGAAAATGGCCTATGTGTCCGACTCTTGGCTTATTATCCACTGTCCTACCTATAATGGTTACCATGAGACATAGTCTGTGCCTTTCTTTGTCCTTCTATATTAAATTTATTTTATAGCAAATGGGAAAGAATTACTTCCCATTCTCTTAAAGCCCTGATATCATAGATATCTCTCAAAGCCCTGAAGAGGTAGAAAGGTAGTTGAGACAAAGAGTTTTGTTGAAATTAAATTGCTGAGAATGAGAATGGGAGGGATATACTTCTAGTGATTGTAGAGTCAAAATAAAATGATAGTATCAGTGTTATAGTACTTGTTCTCTGTTAATATGAAAGTATGGATATTAATACTGACATTTTGTTTTTAAAGTGTCTAGAATGCATTTTTAAAGTGTCAGTGACATGTAACACATACTGTATTCAAGTATAAGAAGACATTTATTGAACTTTAAAAATGCTGTCAAAAATATTAAAAAATTACAAGAAATATTAAATTATTTATCAGCATATAGATTATGAACACTATTAGCAGAAGAAATTTTTGAAAAATGCTGTTACAAAAATAAGACCAGACACTACCAAACAGAAAAAAAAGTTTAATAATTAAAAAATTTGACTACATACATGAAATTATTCTAATAGTAAAAATTATTTTCTATATATAGATGAGATGTATTATTTAAAAATGGAATATATTTATTTGAACTTCTGAAAAACTGTGACCTTAAACAACAAAGTGCATTAGTAGTATTATTTATCCATGGGTATATTTTCTGGTGAGTTTCTCCAGCTGGGTGAAACAGCCCTGTCTGATTCTGTACTAATGGAGCAATGGTGGAGAGAGTTACCAACTAGTGCTAGATATTTTTCTCTGAAAGTTTTATCTTCAAATAACCCCATCTCTTGTTTGATGATTTTAAGCTCTTTTAAACAACTTCTTTTTAGGAGCTGCAAACTTTTTGTTGAAACTGTTTTAGTTTTGTTTCAAAAGAAGTATTCCCAGTTTGTACTCAACTTTATATTCTTTTGTTTTCATCATGTGTAGATAGAGACACTCATGTAGTCTTACCCACATCAGTTTCAAAACAGTCTTGTTCATGTTCTACTTGTTTGAAGTCTTTGAACTGAAGTAAAATTATTCTTGCAATAGAAACTTTACACTGTGGATTGTTTTCAACCCTCCCCTCTGCCAAATTGAAGCTGAAGGAAATTATAGAAGAATGCTTTTAAAAAGTGCAACTTTGTTCAGTGTGAATTTTAGTGAAGCGTATAACTCTCTGGATAAATCACAGGATATAAATGATTTTCTCAGATATTTTTAAAAGGCTGAAATAGTGGCATCACATCAAGAGAAGTATGATATTTTAGGAGGTAAAAATAGCATGGTATATATGAGAATAACAAAAAATTGCATGACAACTATGAAGCACCGCTGGGTGGAATCTCATCAGACTATAACTGGAGGAGATGACATAGAGGGTCACAGAATCATACCCCATGAGGGACTTCCAAATCTACTCTTATATTCCTAGGGCACTAGGGCTCACCTATAGAGAGAGTGAAACCATGGGCCCTGAGCAGAAAAAAATAAAGTGGGAGTGGGAAGGTATTTGAAGTTGGAAAGCACATGATAAAAGTTAGCATTTCAAAGTTACCAAGGGAAGCATAAAAGAAATAATTACCATACTACTCAGTGGACTAGCATTTATGACTAGGATATAACATTTATGACCAGGACATAACATTTATGACTAAGAATCAGCCAGCATTTCCAGAGGCCTCCTTGTTAGTCAAGTTTCATGCAATTTTGTGAAGGATTTTTTTAACTTTAGAATTTACTGAGATGCCTTGAACCTCATGCTATGAAATTAAGACTATAAGTCTTAGCACTGTGTGTGTTGGGAGGATAAGAATAAGATATGTTGTGAAAATGGAAGCACTAACTGTATCATTGCCACTCAGAGTTGTATTATCCCAGTTCTTATGTAGATGTATTCCCAGAATCAGACATCATTCTTCTATTCTCTTCAATTATTTTGGATTATTATTATGTCTCCAGTTATACTTTGTTCAAATTATTGTTCCTTGTTGTTGTTTAGTCACTAAGTCTTGTCTGACTCTTTGTGACCCCATGGACTGTAGCCTGCAAGTCTCCTCTGTCCTTGGGATTTCCCAGGCAAGAATACTGGAGTGGGTTGCCACTTCCTTCTACAGGGTATCTTCTCAAGCCAGGGATTGAACCCTCGTATCCTGCATTTGGTGTTTGTCAACTTAAGGCTGAAATGATGTTTATACTTCCTTTTATAATATCAAATAACTTTTATCAGTCCATAATTGTTTACTTATTGTTTACTTTTTTCCTTGGCCATTGCTTAGAAGTGACTAGAGCTGTCATTAAACTTGGAGTTTTTAATACCCAGGGGTGATCATGTACTTTGGAAATTCTGTAGTCTCTCAGGCACGTTTATACTTTGTTGTCTTTGTCATCCATTGTGGGTTAAATGTTCTTAAAAAAAAAAAAAAACGAAATAGTAGCAGGAAATGAGACCACTATAGGGTAAGGAAATGCATTAGCGAGTGTCAGTTCAGGTAGGAAGAGCAAAATGCCATGCCTCCATATTCGATGACAGAGAGCTTTGGCTTGTGTTTGCTCTACTGTACTGTTTCAGTGGTCATGAGAACCATTCATGTGACATATGTGAGCTTTACTGATAGTCTTGCAATGGATTTGCATATTTAAATATAAAAATATTTGAGACAAATAGCATTCTAATGAATCATCATTGTGTAGGGAGGTGCTCCACGAGGGACAAATGCATTTACAGCATGCCAAACATGACTTGTAAATGCTACCCAATAGAGTGCTTACATGAAGTGTTAGTTTCTCTTTACAAGGAATTTTTGAAACCCAGAATTAAGTGGTTATAGGAGCATTATTTCTGCTCTGATTCTAGTCTCTCTTTTCCATTTTTTTGCTCTGTTCCATATCTAATGGCCTTTTTTTTTTTTTTTGCCCAGGGTGTTCCAAGGCAGGAATGGGATACTTTAATTAATATTTTCTGATCACCTGTTATGTGTTGGGGTCATGTTCTAGGCTTTAAATACTATGGAATCTGAAGGAAGGACTAATTTCCAGATTAAATTCATTTTCTGAACAAATTTCTCTGGGAAGGACTGAGGAGCATTATGCTTCATGGTTATGAAACCATTACAAAGCTCAGGATTTGACTGTGTCAGTCCCATTAACAATGGCCCACCCTCCAGTGACAGATAAGACCTTCATACTATTGGTCCATAGATCAAAGGGAGCAGATCTTTTTAAAGGTGTTATATTTTCAGCTTGGAATGGAATGAACTGAATCCACATAGCTTTAAAATATCTTCTGGAATACCTAAAATCTGACAAACAAAGAATGCTTGTTATTCCTTAGTCGTCTGCTGGGACGTAAAAAAAGGCTTGCCAAATGAAAAGCAGCATATGCACACGGAACACATCAAACTTGTGAGAAACCTATGCTTTGCTTGACAGGTCACGTTTACACCCCCGTCTTGATGCCTGTGTTGTTTTGTTTGTGGTTTCTCTAAGGGTCATAGCAGGTGAGAAATCTTCAAACAGAAAAACCTCCTTAAGATTTTCAGGTCATGGTATAACACAGTGTTTAAAATAACATCTCTTTTTTACATATAAAGTCTTTTCCTTAGGTCTTACATTAATCTTTTTGACATTTTAAAGGAACATTATATTCTTACTATTAGTACAATATCAAATGGAAACTCAGTTTCAGAGACAGGTATTGTTAGGGTATTGATATTCATTGTATGTACTCCCCCAAAATGACTCTTTTATTTTGTTCTATTTGAATTTGCCTGTGAGATCCCTTGGAGAAGGCAATGGCACCCCACTCCAGTACTCTTGCCTGGAAAATCCCAGGAATGGAGGAGCCTGGTAGGCTGCAGTCCTTGGGGTCGCTGAGGGTTGGACACGACTGAGCGACTTCACTTTCACCTTTCACTTTCATGCATCGGAGAAGGAAATGGCAACCCACTCCAGTGTTCTTGCCTGGAGAATCCCAGGGACGGGGGAGCCTGGTGGGCTGCCGTCTATGGGGTCGCACAGAGTTGGACACGACTGAAGCGACTTAGCAGCAGCAGCAGTGAGATCCCTGGGTTGGGAAGATCCCCTGGAGGAGGGCACAGCAACCTACTCCAGTATTCTTGCCTAGAAAATTACATTGACAGAGGACCTTGGTGGGCTCGGTCCATAGGATAGAAAAGAATTGGACATGACTGAAGCAACTTAGCAAACAATATGCATTCTATTTGAATATATTGCCTGTGGAGAGGGAATGTCAAGGAGAAACAAGATGAAATTATCTGACCAAAAATGTATGCTTGTTTATTTGTTTTTTGTTTTTTTTTTTTTTTAGAATGAGAGAGAATTTAAACACATTTGGTTGAGGGATACTACATTTGTATATTTAAATTTGTATTTTGTCTTATTTTAACATATTCCTCACTCCAGGATGTTCTGTAATGAATAACTTGAGGCCCTGATTGCTTTCTTTCCAAAATCATAATTGTAAATTATGTTATTTATTTCATATCTTTTTATTCAGTTGGTGAATTATCTGCCCATTATTTACCTTTTGGCAATGTCATTGCTCATTAATACCTCTATCACGGAGGAGGTAGGAAAATGTAAAGTAATGAAACAAAATTCTCTCATTTTTATTTTTTGCTGATAGCATTGGCAGGAGATTTGGAAAAGGCTCTCCATGGGAATGGAAGCAAGAGTCTCTTTGAAAATGGGACCAGTGGAGAAGTAGAAAAAGCAGGAAGAAGGCAGGCAGGTGGGTGGCATCTGTAATCAGCCCTGGGCTTAGTTGCTGGGTATATGGTTTGATTATGCAGTGTGACTTCAGAGGCATTCCCGGACATCTCTTTCTACACTAAAAAGTCTTTATCTACTGGCTGACCCTTGAAAAAACTTTAAAGACTTTTATTTCACCCTCAGAAATAAGGTTAATATCTCTTGGGAATTGTAATCATGACATAAATGCAGTCCAAAATGTAGATTTCTGGGATTCTTTCCTTAGGATAGATACTGGGAAAAAGTTTGTTTAAGGGATAAAAGAAGAAAAATAAAATGATGCAGGCATTTTAAGGAGTAAGAAATTAATAGAGTATGAATTTGTAAGGTATGAGGGCATAGAGAAGAGAGATCAAAGGTAAAGAGCTATTTTCACAATCTGTTCAGGGCTAGGCCCACCTATCAGCTTTGGTGACCTAGAAAGAAGAAGACTTTCCTCAGAGTTCTGATTGTCATAAATATTTGCAACATATTTTCAGTATAAATTCTAAGCATTTATTTGATGTGTTTATTTTTCTTGTTTCTTCATTAATTTTCTTAGTTTGAAAAGATTAAAAAATACCATTCCTTTAATTAAAAAAAGAAGTGTTACCACCAAGAGGTTCTCGTTTCTTCCACCGTATTCTCTTCAGAACATAGTTTGCATGTATCCCAATTAGTGTTGCAGAGGCAAACTTGCTCATGATGCCCTAACTTACCTTTCCCTTGGTTTTCTTGTCTATAAATTGGTGATAATAATAACATGTCATGAGGTTAAGGGGATTGAATGAGACCATATCTGCAAAACATTTTGCACCAATCCTGTCATATTTAAACACTCAGTAAATGAATGGGAGTCTGGTGGCTGATGATGGTGATGGTGATCATGATGAGTTCTGTGTTATAATGCAGCAAATAAAAAATCTTCAAATTAAGGGACTATATCTTAGCTGTTTTTATCTGCTTCAAATATAGCATTAAAATGCATATAGTACATTTTAATGGCAGAAGGAAATGGCAGCCCACTCCAGTGTTCTTGCCTGGAGAATCCCAGGGACGGGGGAGCCTGGTGGGCTGCCGTCTATGGGGTTGCACAGAGTTGGACACGACTGAAGCGACTTAGCAGCAGCAGCAGTGAGTGTCAAAAATTGTGTAATCTTAAATTAATGATTTTTTAAAGTTAGCAAAAAAGGTACAACAATGGAATATTAGCAAGCAAATGTAGTTGGATTGAAATATGTGATCTTTAGTTGCTAATCAAGTGTTACCAAGTAGAGGTCCTTTGGAAACCTAACTTGTTGATGAGCAAACAAATTTGACGTTGGCACATTAATTGACATGAAACGGCATTTCTAGGTTGTTTGAAAATTGTTCTTCCCCTAAAGCACAGTAAAAATTTCCTTTTTTCTTTTGTATACAGTCTTTTGTATACAGTTTGTATATACAGCAAACTTTTTGTGTTTTATTCAGTAGGTATTAAGCAGCACAGTAAGGAAATTGAGAGTTGGTAAAATTTTCTAAATGAATGGAAATGAATTGAGAATGTTTGTTTGAAATAATAGAAGATAATAGAGAGAAAGTAACAGCAATCTTCAAATATACATAGAATGTTGATATGAGTATTTCAATCAAGATTGTTTTGGCTGCAGGTGACAGTAAATCCAAGCTAAGCAAACCTAAGGAAAAGGAAAAAGGAATGTTTTCGTTTATATAACTGAAAGTTGTACTTGGCTGCATATTTTGGGACCCAGTCACTCTTTCTATCTACACTTCCTCTTTCTTTGTTGGTCACATTCCATAGAGTCTCTTGATGCCCTTGGACAAGACGGTGGGCAGAGGAGCTACACCTTCAAGTCTACTGAAATTATTTGAGTATACTTCATGCTCAATATTTCAAAGTTCTGTTGTGAATTAGGTCTCATGCTCATTCCTTTATTGATCATAAGAGTACTGTGAATCCACGTTTAAATCACAGACCCACCCCTAGAGACAGTAGCCATCAGCAACACCAGAACTAAATGTACTGAAACTTTGTGATGGGTGGTTCTCCAGAAAAATACCCAAGTGGTGTATTCTAAGCGAAAGAAAGATAGGCTGGTTACCATAACCTGGAAGATGAGCCCTGATATTCTGTACTGCTCCATAGGACAGAAGTGGAGTCAATTAGAACAAATAATTGTAAAGTGGATTTTAATTCAATAGAAAGAACTAAGATCTTAGAACTTAAAAAGAACTAACCCACCTAAAAAGTTGGAGGACTGCCTGTGAAGTTTATCTTTAAGTTCTATCTTGGTACCATCTTTGACATACTGGAGTAAATGATCTTTAAGGTATTTTCGTAGTCTGCAGCTGGTTACTAGATTTCTTCCTTCAAGTCTGGATGAGATAAAGAGATTGTATGCTAAGTTATTTTGAGGTTATATGTGTAAAACATTTTTTTTAAGGGGCTTGCTTAATGAAAACACAGAGGCTATGCAAGGCAATGGCAACCCACTCCAGTACTCTTGCCTGGAAAATCCCATGGATGGAGGAGCCTGGTAGGCTGCAGTCCATGGGGTCGCACAGAGTCGGACACGACTGAAGCGACTTAGTAGCATGCAGGAAAAACCTTCCACAGATGGCAATATGCTTCACTGAGAATTCAAACATCACAGCACTGATGTTCATATAATGTTTCTTGATAATGCTTCAAAAATGTTTATCCTTAATTTTCTTTTTACAAATTCTCTATTTAAGAAAGATAAAATATTAATTTATTCAGTTTCATAATATGCAATCTTTTAACATTTTTTTCTGCTCTTAATGCTTATTTAAGAAGTAATATAGTTTTTTTTTTTTTTTTTGCCATCAGAAAGAGGGCGGGAACTCACAAAGATGATATGATAAGTTAAGAGTCACTGTTTTTAGTCTATAAACATGTTTCTGTTCATAGAGATATAAATGAGAAATTAGGGAATAAAACTAGTAACAATTGAGTATCAGTTATGTACCAGATGTTTTATATAATTTAACTCTCACAGTATAATAAGCTTCATTAACATGTGAAAAACTCAAGTTAATGTACCTCATTTCAGTTATTTAACAAAAGTTAAGAATTTCCCTGGGCTTCCCTGGTTGCTCCGTGGTAAAGAATCTGCCTGCCAATGTAGGAGACAGGAGTCCTATCCCTGGGTTGGGAAGATCCCCTGGAGAAGCAAATAACAACCCACTCCAGTATCCTTGCCTGGGAAATCCCATGGATGGAGGAGCCTGGGGGGCTACAGTCCAGGGGGTCTCAAAAGAGTTGGACAAGACTTAATGACTAAAAGCCAAGAACTTGCTCAAGGTCATACTTCTCTTCAGCTGGCAAAGCCTAGATTCAAATCTATCTATCTCTAATCCCATCATCACCATATTGCCTATCTGAGAAAGAGATGAAAAATATTAATTGTTTCCTATTTGCTTGATATTTCTGTTGTTGTTCAACTATATTTGCATAAATTTAAGTGATAGTTGGAGAAGGCAATGGCACCCCACTCCAGTACTGTTGCCTGGAAAATCCCATGGACGGAGGAGCCTGGTGGGCTGCAGTCCATGAGGTCTCGAAGAGTCAGACACGACTTAGCGACTTCACTTTCACTTTCCACTTTCATGCATTGGAGAAGGAAATGGCAACCCACTCCAGTGTTCTTGCCTGGAGAATCCCATGGACGGAGAAGCCCGGTAGGCTGCAGTCCATGGGGTCGCACAGAGTCGGACATGACTGAAGTGACTTAGCAGCAGCAAGTGATAGTACTACAGGGAAATTGGTAAGTGCAGACTACTAAGGCAAAAGAAGAAATCAGGACTGAGTTCATAATTCCATAAAAGACACAGAAAAATTGATAGTACATTATACAATTTTGGAAGATAATGGCAATTGTCTGTGTAGGATTCAATATTCAAAATTTTTACCTTATATCTCTTCTCTTCATTCAGTTGGAAAGATCATATTCCCCCTTTCTATGAACTTTTAAAATTAACCCATTTAAAAGTGAAATGTGGATTCAAAATCATTTCTCTTTATTGAAGGAAGCAGGTTTTTTTGTCTGTGTAGGATTCAGTATTGAAAATTATTACATTATATCTCTTCTACTCTTCATTCATTTGGAATGATCATATTCCCTCTTTCTCTGAACTTTGATTTTTTATTTAATTTAAATTTATTTATTTTAATTGGAGGCTAATTACTTTACAATATTGTATTGATTTTGCCTTACATCAACATGAATCCGCCATGGGTATACATGTATTCCCCATCCCGAACCCCCCTCCTACCTTCCTCCCTGTACCATCCCTCTGGGTCATCCCAGCGCACCAGACCCAAGCATCCTGTATCCTGCATCGAACCTGGACTGGCAGTATCCAAAATTATTGTGTTATATCTCTTCTACTCTTCATTCAATTGGAATGATCATATTCCTTCTTTCTCTGAACTTTTAAAATTAACCCATTTAAAAGTGAAATGTGGATTCAAAATCATTTCTCTTTATTGAGGGAAGCAGCTTTTTTTTTTTTTTTTTGAATTTCAACCTTGTTGTGAATTTGCTACATTCATTTCTAGTCAAAGATTTCTAGCCATTAATTTATAGCCACTCAAAAGGAAAATAAATTGTTGAAAAGCTTTTACTACTTAACTTATTAAAGAGTTAATTGTAATATGATTTCCCTAGAAAGATTAATTGGCTTTACCACAAACAATAAGATGTGAATTAAACAGAAAAGACTATTAGTGCTCACTATAGGCTGTAAAACTTCAGTTTTTAATACAAAGAGCTGACACATGCAAAGTTGTAATTTCATAAAAATAAGTTGTTTTCTCTTGCATAAAATATTTGATGTATAGTTATGTTAGAGAAAGAATTTGAAAGTTTTGAGAAGACTAACCAAGAAAAAAGAGCCATCTAGTCAAATGGGAGAGACTTCAAGGATCTTGAAGAATCATTAAATAAATAAATGAATTTTGTTGCTGCATTGGAAATCTTACAGGGTTTTTAAAAGAGTTTCCAGCTTGCTATGGAGAGTTTAAATTTCTTATGAGATTTTGGTTGAAATTTCAAGAACAACTAACAATTCCTACCTGGTCTTAGATCTGACAATGGACAATAAAGAGTAATAACACATTTCTTAGTTTTACTTTGGTTGGGTCAATTATTTAAAACCAGAAAGGCACACATACCTTCTGAGAAATCACAGAGCACGTCCTGCGTGAGGATGAACTATGGTAAAAGGGCTGAGTGGTACTGCGGAGGATAATAGCAAGAGAACAGAATCTGTATGTGGTTTGTGTTCTTCTCCACAACCTCGAGACTGTGACCTCAGGCAGTTCACTTCACTTCCTAACCTGTAAACTGAAGTTAAAGAGAAACTATATTGTGGCGTTGGTGTAGGAATCAAAAGATATATGAGTGCCCACTAGAGAGTAGAAACGCAATAAATTTTTCTTCCAGCTTGACTGACGTAACTGAGAATTAAAGGATCCAGGGAATCAGTGGAAAGAACACTTGACAAGATGATTATGATTTTTAATATTTATGATTGATCATTATTTTGTCAATATTGAATGTAATTATTGCATGCAAAAAAGCACAAGCTCAAGTGGTGGAAGACCTGGGTTCTATTAATAGTAACAATAGCTACTAACTAGCTGTGTAGGTGTTAGGCTAGACTTGATTTAAGATACTTTCTAGTTCTTATTTTTAATTTTAAAATTAATTTTAAATGACGTTTTAAAATATGAATTTTATATACAATGTTTATTTCATCCATTCATATTTGTTACAAAGCACTTGATGAGTACCTAATTCTGTGCAAGACATTAATTTAAGGCAACTTTATGATTTGGATGACTGACAACAGAGAGTATGATAGGGAATGCCATCAGCCTCTGTATCTGCAGGTTCTGCATCCATGGATTCAACCAACCTTGGATCAAAAGTATTTGAAAAAGATTCCAGAAAGTTCCCCAAACCAAAATTTAAATTTATAATGCCCTGGAAACTATTTACATAGCATTTTCATTATCTTTATAACTACTTACATAGCATTTACATGATATTGGGGCTTCCCTTGTGACTTAGCTGGTAAAGAATCTGTCTGCAATACTGAGATTCCAGCTCACTTGACTGCCGGGAGTTTTCTCAAGTCTGTTCCTAGGTCTACACTGCATCTGTTTCTGGCTTGCGAATGTTTATTTTTCCTGTTTTTCTGGCAAAATTATCATTGCTCTTGAATAGGCACAGTTCCTGTCTCCTAGTACTTGCCTTGTATCTGTTTGTCTTTCTGGAATCTCACATCACACATTTGTAAAGGCAAATCTATTTTGATGTGTCTGCCAGTTCTCACACTGTGAACCAGTTTCATTATCCTCCAAGTTCTAAGACATCTAGATAAGAAGGCAACTCTTACTGGATATCTTTTAAAAGAGAGAACCTGTTCACTTTGGAATTTTCAGCAATCCTTATCTTTATAAGAAACTCAAATATAAAAGAATTGTAATTCATATTCAGCTATGACAGTCAACAAATTGCTGAAGCTGATTCAAAAAGTACCAGATGAGAGGCCTATGTGAAAATAATATGCATCTAATTAAATTTTGTGTCCTTTTGAAATCTGAAATGTAACTCAGCAAAGGCAGTCTTGCAAAGAGTGGGACACGACTGAGTGACTAAGCACAGCACAAAGGCAGACTTGGAGAAACTTAGCATATGCAATTGCAGCCAAATCTGAAAGGATTACAAAAGCTAATAGATTTGCTTTGTTCTAACCAATTCAATTTGATCAGTGAATTTATTTTAACTTGTGTGTTAATAACCAATTTTTACTATATATGAAGCACTGTGGAGGGTTATAAAACAATGGAGATACTGGCTTCTGTTGTTAAAAAAAGAAGAATCTAATTCTTTTAGATTTTCATGTAATATTGTAGGAGTCTAACAATATGAAGAAAAATACTAATTATGAGAAAAGGAGAGGTAATCATGGTATTTTGGGGTGGTCAAAATATATATTATTAAGGAGTGGGTGGCTTAGATTGGCTTTAGTGTTGGCAACGCTGAGATAAATTCTTAGATATTCTCAGAACCCCTTGTCCTGTGTAGTCTATAAGGACATAATGGAGATGAAGATGGACCTCTCTGAGGTAGGTCGTGGGTATCATAGTGAGAGGAACGAATGGGTGCCTTCAACCTGTTTTTTTCAAATGTTGCTAATTAATACACTTTTGAGGATAGCTTGAAGGTGGCAGGAAAGCTGGAAATGTGAAAGGGTAGTGTAAGTCTGTTATTTTCTCATTGCCTATTATGTCCTCATTATTTGCTCAAGTTCAGTTACAGTTATAATATTTACCTTGGGAGATTGTTACTGTTTGCTTTGAAAAATGAATTAAATTTACAAATTGATTTGACATGAAATTAATGCAGTTTTAGAATTAAGGGTAATCTATTCCAACTCTCAGTTTTATTGATGAAATCCAGAGAGACTGAGTGACTAGTTCAGGGACACACAAAAATCTATTGTCTGAGGAAGTAACAAACTGGTATTCTGACTCCATCTAGCATTCTTTCCACTGGTTCACATTGCCCCATCCAAAATTATATATTTGTGTATGAGGGTGTATGTGTGTGTGTGTGTGTGTGATGTGCCACAAATTTGGACATCATATTGTATATGGTTTGGTGGTGGTGGTTTAGTCGCTAAGTCGTGTCTTACTCCTGCAACTGTGTGGACTGTACTCCTCTGTCCATGTGATTTTCCAGGCAAGAATACTGGAGTGGGCTGCCATTTCCTTCTCCAGGTCATACTGTGTATGGCCCATGACAACTCTGCAGAAGACTTTCGACTATTCTAAGAACTTCTGCTTAAAGTACTAACCTAAATAGTATTGAGAGCTATAAACTGATGTGAAACCATCCTTGAAAATGTGAATACTACTTTTCTGCCTGTAGATTTTATACTAAACCTTTCTGTATACACATTTGCTTTAAGGAAAAAATAGGCATGCCATTTAGCTGTTATACCTATAGTTTTCTTTGTTCTTTTTCTTCTAGTCACCTCTCCCTCCCTTTCTTTCTTTTGTCCTTTTTTTCTATTTTTTATTAGATGTTGATTGCAGCCATGAAATTAAAAGATGCTTACTCCTTGGAAGGAAAGTTATGACCAACCTAGATAGCATATTGAAAAGCAGAGACATTACTTTGCCAACAAAGGTCCGTCTAGTCAAGGCTATGGTTTTTCCAGTGGTCATGTATGGATGTGAGAGTTGAACTGTGATGAAAGGTGAGCGCTGAAGAATTGATGCTTTTGAACTGTTGGAGAATGCTCTTGGGTCCCTTGGACTGCAAGGAAGTCCAACTAGTTCATCCTAAAGGAGATCAGTTTTGAGTGTTCATTGGAAGGACTGATGCTAAAGCTGAAACTCCAATACTTTGGCCACCTTATGCTAAGAATTGACTCATTGGAAAAGACCCTGAAGTTGGGAGGGATTGGGGGCAAGAGGAGAAGGGGACAACAGAGGATGAGATGGCTGGATGGCATCACTGACTCAATGGACGTGAGTCTGAGTGAACTCCAGGAGTTGGTGATGGACAGGGAGGCCTGGCATGCTGCGATTCATGGGGTTGCAAAGAGTCAGACACGACTGAGCTACTGAACTGAACTGAACTGACTAATTAGTGGTAATAATGGTTTCTCAAGCCTATAAAAAGCCACTGTACCATGGAACATAAATTGTTATATTTACAGTGAGTTTGAGGACATAATATGGAGGTGGAAATATATAACACCTGCTATTATACCAAACATTTAATTTTTCAGAGTATTTTCTCATGTATTACCTCAAATAATCCATATAGTACTTTGTATACCTTAGTCCCATTTTATATAATTGCAGAAATTGAGTATCAGAGAGGGAGAGCAACTTACCTAAGTCTAACCTGGTGTCTAGCACAGAATTAGTGGCCAGTATTTTGGCCAACTGATGTGAAGAACTGACTCATTGGAAAAGACCCTGATGCTGAGAAAGACTGAAGGCAGGAGGAGAAGGGGGCAACAGAGAAAGAGATGGTTTGAAGGAATCCCCGACTCAATGGACCTGAGTTTGAGCAAGCTCTGGGATTTGGTGATGGACAGGGGAACCTTGTGTGCTACAGTCCATGGGGTCACAAAGAGTTGGACATGACTAAGTGACTAAACTGAACTGAACTGATATAGCTGTTGATTTTGTTGGTGCTCATACAGTCTCATGCTCCACAGAGTCCCCACGAGGAGGATTTCATGCCTAGGAACAGTCATTGCACTGACTTCTGGCGATTTAGTGAGGCACAAGATGAATGTGTCCAGTAGCCTCCTCCTTCTCTGGCTACACAGTGAATTCGTAATGTGTGTATTTTAAAGACCCCTCTTTCCATCAGTTTCCTTGAGTTCCTAGATGACTCTCAACCTGCACCTCAACTACACTCTGGCAGTACTTATTTCCAGAATATTTCCTATCCCTCACCACCATTTCCCCATTTTCCAAGGGTAATTGGGTCAAGGTATTAATGATGATTTTAGTCATCTCAATTAACATATTTGTTTTCTTAAAACAATCTTTTTTAAAAAAAGAATGAGTACTATATCATGATGTGAATTTTCTGCAATAAATAACAGGGGAGATATTTGGAGTGAGCATCACTCAGGAATGAAAGCAGTAGTCTCATCTGTCCATCGTTAGAGATTTCCTGGCTACCTTCTTCAAGAGGCAAAAGCAAAGGCATTATCATTCATTTGGAGAAGGCTACAAAGTTCATCTTTTCTTTTAATTTGATAATACCTAGAAATAAGATGGTGAAATATATAGGCCTTAGTGTTCCCATAAATCATGGTTGTGGAAAAAAAGGGAAGTCTCTCTTCCCCTTACAGACAATGGTTAAGGCAAAATATTTTAGCTAAAACTGTGGCATTATAAAATTTCTTTATAGTGTGACAATGAAAAAGAAAGATATGGTGAGATCATTCAGTGTATGTCTATAATTGTAGAGAAAGGGAAAGTATAGCTGCCATAACAATGGCCCCCAAAGATGTTCGTGCATTAATATTTAGAACCAATGAATATGTTACTTTACATGGCAGAAGTGGCTAAGATTAAAAACAGTGAGAAGGAGGGATTATCTTAGATTACTTGAGAGGTCCCAAGGTAATCACACAAGTCCTTAAACACAGAGAATCTTTCTTGTCTACATTAAACTAGAGACAGTAGCATGGGACTCATTCAACCTTTAGTTACTGGTTTTACACATGGAGGAAGGAGTCATGTGCCAAGGAGTGTCAGCAGCCTTTATCAGATGGAAAAGACAAGGAAAAAATTCTACTGTAGAGGCCTTAGAAATTAATACAGCCCAGTTTTTACTTTGATTTTAAACCCAGTGATACCCATGTTGAGATTTGAATTGTAGATCTGTAAAAAAAGGACAATAATGGTATGGACCTAACAGAAGCAGAAGATATTAAGAAGAGGTGGCAAGAATACACAGAAGAACTGTACAAAATAGATCTTCACGACCAAGATAATCATGATGGTGTGATCACTGACCTAAAGCCAGACATCCTGGAATGTGAAGTCAAGTGGGCCTTAGAAACGTTGAGATCCAACCAGTCCATTCTGAAGGAGATCAGCCCTGGGATTTCTTTGGAAGGAATGATGCTGAAGCTGAAACTCCAGTACTTTGGCCACCTCATGTGAAGAGTTGACTCATTGACTGTGTGGATCACAATAAACTGTGGAAAATTCTGAAAGAGATGGGAATACCAGACCACCAGACCTGCCTCTTGAGAAATCTGTATGCAGGTCAGGAAGCAACAGTTGGAACTGGACATGGAACAACAGACTGGTTCCAAATAGGAAAAGGAGTACGTCAAGGCTGTATATTGTCACCCTGCTTATTTAATTTCTATGCAGAGTACATTATGAGAAACACTGGGCTGGAAGAAGCACAAGCTGAAATCAAGATTGCCGGGAGAAATATCAATAACCTCAGATATGCAAATGACACCACCCTTATGGAAGAAAGTGAAGAGGAACTAAAAAAGCCTCTTGATGAAAGTGAAAATGTTGGCTTAAAGCTCAACATTCATTCAGAAAACTAAGATCATGGCATCTGGTCCCATCACTTCATGAGAAATAGATGGGGAAACAGTGGAAACAGTGGCAGACTTTATCCTTTTGGGCTCCAAAATCACTGCAGATGGTGATTGCAGCCATGAAATTAAAAGACGCTTACTCCTTGGAAGGAAAGTTATAACCAACCTAGATAGCATATTGAAAAGCAGAGACATTACTTTGCCAACAAAGGTCTGTCTAGTCAAGGCTATGGATTTTCCAGTGGTCATGTATGGATGTGAGAGTTGGACTGTAAAGAAAGCTGAGCACCAAAGAATTGATGCTTTTGAACTGTGGTGTTGGATAAGACTCTTGAGAGTCCCATGGACTGCAAGGAGATCCAATGAGTCCATTCTAAAGAAGATCAGCCCTTTGGAAAGATCAGCCCATTCTTTGGAAAGAATGATGCTATATCTGAAACTCCAGTACTTTGACCACCTCATGCGCAGACTTGACTCACTGGAAAAGACTCTGATGCTGGGAGGGATTGGGGTCGGAGGAAAAGGGGACGACAGAGGATGAGATGGCTGGATGGCATCACCGACTCAATGGACGTGAGTTTGAGTGAACTCTGGGAGATGGTGATGGACAGGGAGGCCTGGTATGCTGCGATTCATGGGGTCGCAAAGAATTGGACATGACTGAGCAACTGAACTGAACTGAAAAGAAGGATATTGGAAAAAAGTAACTGACATGTTGAATGAATATGATCCAGTAAGGTTAATAACAAGAGTTAACATTTTTATTATACTGTTATGCACTAGACATTTTTCTAAGAATAAAACTTTCAAGACTCCAATGTTTTCTTTTTCTTAACCTAATTTTGCAAAAGGAAAACTGAAATAGAGAAATTAATTTCAAGATCAATCCAAGATTAATACAGCTGTATGGTGAAGCTAGGAACTGAACCCACACCATATGGCCTCAGAGTCTTGGCTTTACAATCAAGTCACAGTGTTCATGCTCTTAATAACTACACCAAAATTTACCACTACTCTCATTTTGACAAAACCGAAGTGCCAATAAATTTGTTTTCTTTCCCAGATTCACAGAGTCGGTGGAGAAATCTATGAACACTTCATTTTGTCAGAAATGCCTTTTCTTCCTCCCTCTCTCCCTTCTTCCCTGCCCCTCTCTCTCTTTCCTCCTTATTTCTTCTTTAATTTCTTATTTCTTCCTTCCTTTCTTATCTCTTTCACTTGAAAAAACCAGTACAGTTTGACATAAGTATGGTGCATTATTAACTTTTTCATCTCAGTGTCAGAGAAGGAGAAACTTGTCTGCTGAAACTAGGTTCCTAGCTCATTAGAAGTCTATGATCAAATAGTTTGTTGAATTTCAGCAATGTTGAACATTCTTTTTTATCAAATAAAATATAAACAGTTTTAAATCGCAAATATTTAATGCTTCTTTGTAAACCACTTTTGAAATACAAGATGTAGAATGAAAACTATCACCTAGAGTTACCACCCAGAGACAACCATCTTCTGTTTCTTTTTTTAAAAATTTTTTTGTTTTTTAACTGTACAATATTGTATTGGTTTTGCCATATATCAGCATGAATCTGCCACAGGTATACATCTTCTGTTTCTTTTCTGCTGACTTCTTTCTCTGTACAAGAGGAAGAAATCCACTTATATATTTCAACAGCAGTACAATATTTTATCTTAAGTATCAAATAGACATGCCTTGGAGATATTGCAATTTTAGTTCCAAGCCACTGCAATAAAGCAAATTACATGAAATTTTTAGTTTCCCAACACACATAAAGGTTATGTTTATACTGTAGACTAAGTGTACAACAGCATTATGTATTAAAAATGATGTGCATTCTTCAATTTAAAATTGTTTTATTGCTTAAAAATGCTAACCATCACCTAAGCCTTCAGTGAGGTGTAATCTTTTTGCTACTGGAGGGTCTTGCCTTGATGCTGATGTCTGCTGACTGATTAGGGTACTTATTGCTGAAGATTGAAGTGACTGTGGCAATTTCTTAAAATAAGACAACGGTGCAGTTTTCTGCATTAATGAATGGTTTCTCGGTAGCGTGCAATGCTGTTTGATAACACTTTAACCTTAGTAGATCTTCTTTCAAAGTTGTAGTTAATTTTCTCAAAATCTGCTATTTTATCTTTTAAGTTATGTAATAGTCTATGTCCTTTGTTGTCCTTTCAACAATCTTCACAGCATCTTCACCAGGAGTAGTTTCTATCTCAAGAAACACTTGTTGTTCATCCATAAAAAGAAACACCTCATCCATTAAAGTTTTATCATGAGATTGTAGCAATGCAGTCACATCTTCAGGTTCCACTTGTAATTTTATTTTATTTTTTTAAACTTTTTATTTTGCATTGGAGTATAGCCGATTAGCAAACAATGTTGAGATAGTTTCAGGTGAACAGTGAAGGGACTCAGTGATATATACACACACATGAATCCATTCTCCCCCAAACTCCTCTCTCATCCAGGCTGCCACAGAACTTTGAGCAGAGTTTCATGTACTATATAGCAGGGCCTTGTTGGTTATCTAATTAAATATAGCAGTGTATATATGTCCATCGCAAACTCCCTGACTATTCCTTCCCCTCATCCTTTCCACCAGCAACCGTAAGTTTATTCTCTAAGTCTGTGAATCACTTTCTGTTTTGTAAGTTCGTTTGTATCATTTATTTTTAGATTCCACATATAAGGGATGTCACACACTATTTCTTCTTCTCTGTCTGACCTACTTCATTTAGCATCCATGCCTAATTTTAGCTCTCCTGCTATTTCCACCTCTGCAGTGACTTCCTCTACTGAAATCTTGAACCTCTCAAAGTGTTAGCTATAAGAGTTGGAATTAATTTCTTTGAAACTCTTATTATGGATATTTTGACTTCACATGAATCATGAGTGTTCTTAATGGCATCTAGAATGATGAATCCTTTCCAGAAGGTTTCAACTGATTTGCCCAGATCCATTAGAGGAATCACTATCTCTGGCAGCTATGACCTTATGAAATGTATTTCTTAAATAATACTTAAAATTATTCTTTGATCCACTAGCTACAGTATGGATGTTGTATTAGCAGGCATGAAAACAACATTAATCTCACTGTAACCTCCATCAGAGCTTCTGGGTGACCATGTACATTGTCAATGAACAGCAATGTTTTGAAAAGAATCTTCTTTCTGAGCAGGAGGTCTCAGCAGTGAGCCTAAAATATTCAGTAAACCATGTTGTCAGCAAATATGCTGTCATTCAGGCTTTGTTTTTCTATTTATAGAGGACAGGCAGAGTAGATTTACATAATTCTTAAGGATACTAAGATTTCAGAACAGTCAATGAGCTTTGGCTTCAATGTATAATCACTAGCTACATTAGCTCCTCATAAGAAAGTTAGCCTGTCATTTGAAGCCAGGCAATAATTTCTCCTCCCTACCTGTGAAAGTCCTAGATGGCATCTTCTTCCTATAGAAGGCTGTTTTGTTTCCATTGAAAATCTATTGTTTAGTGTAGCCCACTTCATTAACTACCTTGAGTTTCTGGATAACTTGCTGAAGCTTCTACATCAGCACTTGCTGTTTCACCTGGCACCTATATGTTACCAAGACAGCTTGTTTCCTTAACTCTCATGAGTCATCTCTGCCAGCTTTCAATTTTTCTTCCAGAGTTTCCTCACCTCTCTCAGCCTTCATAGAAGTGATGAGAGTTAGAGACTTGGTCTGGATTAGACTTTGGCTAAAGGGAAGGTTGTGGCTGGTTTGACTTCTATCCAGAAAGCTAAACCTTTTTCCATACCCACCATCTGCCTGGGTTCAATTCCTGGGTTGGAAAGATCCCCTGGAGAAGGAAATGACAACCCACTCCAGTATTCTTGCCTGGGGAATCCCATGGACAGAGGAGCCTGGCAGGCTATAGACCACAGGGTCACAAGAGTCGGACATGACTTAGTGACTAAACCACCACCACCACCATAAGGCTACTTTGCTTTATTATCATTTGTGTGTTCACTGGAGTAGCAATTTTAATTTCCTTCAAGAATTTTGACTTTGTATTCACAGCTTGGCTTTTTGGTGCAAGAGGCTTAGCTCTTAGCCTACTTTGGCTTTTGACATGCCTTCTTCACTAGAATTTCTAGGCTTTGATTTAAAATGAGAGATGTGTGACTCTTCCTTTCACTTGAACATTTAGGGGCCATTGTAGGGTTATTCAGTTGAGTTCAGTTCAGTCGCTGTGCTGTGTCTGACTCTTTGCGACCCCATAGACTGCAATATGCAAGGCTTCCCTCACAAGAATACAGGGAGGGCATAGAGAGGACTGAGAGAAGGAGAGAGATGAGGTAATGGCTGATGGAGGACTCAGAACACGCATTACATTTATCAATTATATTTACTGTCTTATGTAGGTGCTGTTTGTAGTGCCCCAAGACAATTACAATAGTAACATTAAAGAACACTAAGCATATAGCACCATAAAAAATATAATAATAATGAACAAGTTTGAAATATTGCAAGAATTACTAAAATGTGATGGGGAGATACTAAGTGAGCAATCACTATGGGAAAAATGGTGCCTGTGGATTTACTCAATGCAAGTTTACAAAAAGCTTCAATTTGTAAAAAAGATACAATATGTTTGAAGCACATAAAGGGAAGTGCAATAAAACAAGTTATGCCTATAATTACTTAACCATTCTCCTGTTACCAAAAGGTAAGAATGTTGCTAATATTTTTTCTAATCAATCAGTTATAGTAGAGTTTATTTATGTATCTTTTCTATTTCACATTTATTCTCAGACTAGAGCTGAAGTAGAATTGTTAGATTAAAAGGTAAGAACATTTTGACACTGCTTTCAGATAAATTATATCAATTCATGTTTACAGTTATAATGCATGAAACTGTACATCTTGCTCCATCTCACCAGTAGCATTTAATATTAAAACCCACTATTGTACTAGGCAGAAAGTATTTTATTAAAATAACTGCCCCTTTAGATTTATCACACTAACCTTCTCAGTGTGAAGCCACTTATATCATAGATAACAACATCTCTCACTTAAGGGGGAATCGTAAAGGGGCATTACTTATGGACTTCAACTGAGTCAGAAGTCAAACTGACATATTTCATGAACAAACTGAATATGGGAGAAAAATAAGGCAAACTTGGGTGTTATTAATGAGGACAAGTTTTAAAAAATACCAGTTTACTAAGATCTTAAAATATAGCAAAATAGTCTGAGAATTAAATATTTCAAGTCTAGAGAGTTACTTCGGCATTACCTTTCTTTGGGATTGGAATAAAAACTGACTTTTTCCAGTCCTGTGGCCACTGCTGAGTTTTCCAAATTTGCTGGCATATTGAGTGTAGCACTTTCACAGCATCATCTTTCAGGATTTGAAAGAGCTCAACTGGAATTCCATCACCTCCTTTAGGTTTGTTCATAGTGATGCTTTCTAAGGCCCACTTGACTTCACATTCCAGGATGTCTGGCTCTAGGTGAGTGATCATACCATCATGATTATCTTGGTCATGAAGAACTTTTTTGTACTGTTCTTCTGTGTATTCTTGCCACCTCTTCTTAATATCTTCTGCTTCTCTTAGGTCCATATCATTTCTGTACTTTATTGTGCCCGTCTTTGCATGAAATGTTCCCTTTGGTATCTCTAATTTTCTTGAAGAGATCTCTAGTCCTTCCCATTCTGTTGTTTTCCTCTATTTCTTTGCATTGATCACTGAAGAAGGCTTTCTTATCTCTTCTTGCTATTCTTTGGAACTCTGCATTCAGATGCTTATATCTCTCCTTTTCTCCTTTGCTTTTTGCTTCTCTTCTTTTCACAGCTATTTGTAAGGCCTCCCCAGACAGCCATTTTGTTTTTTTGCGTTTCTTTTCCATGGGGATGGTCTTGATCCCTGTCTCCTGTACAATGTCATGAATCTCAGTCCATAGTTCATCAGGCACTCTATCTGTCAGATCTAGTCCCTTAAATCTATTTCTCACTTCCACTATATAATCATAAGGGATTTGATTTAGGTCATACCTGAATGGTCTAGTGGTTTTCCCTACTTTCTTCAATTTAAGTCTGAATTTGGCAATAAGGAGCTCATGATATGAGCCATAGTCAGCTCCCAGTCTTGTTTTTGCTGACTGCTAACCCTTATGGCAGAAAGTGAAGAGGAACTAAAAAGCCCCTTGATGAAAGTGAAAGAGGGGAGTGAAAAAGTTGGCTTAAAGCTCAACATTCAAAAAAATTAAGATCATGGCATCTGGTCCCATCACTTCATGGGAAATAGATGGGGAAACAGTGGAAACAGTGACAGACTTTATTTTTGGGGTTCCAAAATCACTGCAGATGGTGACTGCAGCCATGAAATTAAAAGACACATACTCCTTGGAAGGAAAGTTATGACTAACCTAGATAGCATGTTGAAAAGCAGAGACATCACTTTGCCAACAAAGGTCCGTCTAGTCGAGGTTATGGTTTCTCCAGTGGCCCTGTATGGATGCGAGAGTTGGACTGTGAAGAAAGCTGAGCGCCAAAGAATTGATGCTTTTAAACTGTGGTGTTGGAGAAGACTCTTGAGAGTCCCTTGGACTGAACGGAGATCCAACCAGTCCATTCTGAAGGAGATCAGCCCTGGGATTTCTTTGGAAGGAATGATGCTAAAGCTGAAACTCCAGTACTTTGGCCACCTCATGTGCAGAGTTGACTCATTGGAAAAGACTCTGATGCTGGGAGGGATTGGGGGCAGGAGGAAGAGGGGACGACAGAGGATGAGATGGCTGGATGGCATCACCGACTCAATGGACGTGAGTTTGAGTGAACTCCGGGAGTTGGTGATGGACAGGGAGGCCTGGCGTGCTGCGATTCATGGGGTTGCAAAGAGTCAGACATGACTGAGCAACTGAACTGAACTGACTGAGAGAGTTACATGTAAATTTTAGCTGACTTTTTGTTTGTTTGTATTTTTGCCTCTAATTATTATTACTTACCAAAGCAAGATTATAGGTAGCATTATAACAGAGGTCTGTCTTTTAACTCTGGATCTGGTTTTAATCTTGGACTTTACACTAGGCAATCTTTCTGTTTTTTTGTGTGCCATTTTGTTTTGGCTGACCCTAACACAGAACTGTATACATCTTGGAGATGTTAGACTGTTTGCAGTATAGACTCTGGAGACAGATATGAGTTAAACTTCATAGCTTTTACGTTTACCAACTGTTCTTCTTAAGCAAGTTATCCAAATCTCTGAAGTTTCTGTTTCTGTAGCTATTAAACTGAGATAATAATAGGGCCTGCATTCGGTGGTTGAGGGAGAATTAAGTGAAGCACTGCAAATAATGACATTGTCTAGTAAAAAAATCAGCAAAAAATAGTTGTTACTATCATCATTATCATGATCCCCATTATTATAATCTTTTTTTCCCCTCTGATTATAGTATGAGCTGTTTCTGCTTCAAGTATACAGTCCTAAAACTCTACCTTCTCTTCCTTATCTTTCTTAACATTCACTCATTTATCAACAGGCATTTATCTAGAACAAAATAGATTAAATCTGGACACAGTGGTCTTATATGCCTGTGAGTGAAGATAAATAATAGACAAATAAGCAAATAGATACTCAGAATGTTGGATGGTGTTGTGTTATGGAGAAAAATAAAACAGAGCAAGGGATATAGGAATAGTCAGAGATGGGAGTGGGAGTGACATGGGAGAAAGATAGATTATTATTTATTTAAAGTGGTAGAAACCTCTGATGAATGATATATCTTGAACATAATTAAAGAGAAGATAAAGTAACATTCTCAATGATAGAAACATGCCTTGTATGTTCAAGAATCAGCAAGAAGGGCTGTGGGGCACAGAGAGAGTAACTAGATGGAAATGAGGTAAAAAATGGGGGTGGGCCACACATGTAGGGGCTTGTAGGCCATCATCAGGGCTTTGAGTTTTAGCATGGGTGACATAGAAAACCAGTGGGCAGTAGTGAGCAGAAGGATACCTGGGCAAAGGCAGAAGTGGATCAGCTACGGGAGGCTGTTTCAGTATGCTAGGGGAGATGGTGATGGCTTAAACCTGGAGATGAGTGAGTGAATGACAGTCGCTCAGTCATGTCAGATTCTTTGTGACTCTTCTCCCGACTCTAGACAAGCAGCACTGAAGATGCACAGAAACTCTCCTATAACCTTTGGTGTCATGCTTGTCCATGAGTTTTGTCCCTTTTCCATGACTGGCTAAGCTTCAAAATTATTCTCTCAGTGTTCTATGCAACAATTCATTCAAAGATGAAAGTCAGAAAATATATCCAGGCTCTGCTGGATTCTCACTGAAGCTTCCCAGTTTTTCAATAAACCATAGAATTTGGAATAAAAAGCACTTTTGACAAATTGGGGAAATGTGGAAAAAACTTAGCTCTAAGTTGAAAGACATTAAACTGTAATGGAAAGAGCAATAAAATGGAGTCAGGAAATTTGATATCTGGTTTTTAATTGAACAGACTGGTTCCAAATAGGAAAAGGAGTACGTCAAGGGTGTGTATTGTCACCCTACTTATTTAACTTATATGCAGAGTACATCATGAGAAACACTGGGCTGGAAGAAGCACAAGCTGGAATCAAGATTGCCAGGAGAAATATCAGTAACCTCACATATGCAGATAACACGACTCTTATGGCAGAAAGTGAAGAGGAACTAAAAAGCCTCTTGATGAAAGTGAAAGTGAAGAGTGAAAAAGTTGGCTTAAAGCTCAACATTCAGAAAATGAAGATCATGGCATCTGGTCCCATCACTTCATGGGAAATAGATGGGGAAACAGTGGCAGACTTTATTTTTTTGGGCTCCAAAATCACTGCAGATGGTGACTGCAGCCATGAAATTAAAAGATGCTTACTCCTTGGAAGAAAAGTTATGACCAACCTAGATAGCATGTTGAAAATCAGAGACACCACTTTGCCAACAAAGGTCCGTCTAGTCAAGGCTATGGTTTTTCCTGTAGTCATGTATGGATGTGAGAGTTGGACTGTGAAGAAAGCTGAGCGCCAAAGAATTGATGCTTTTGGACTGTGATGTTGGAGAAGACACTTGAGAGTCCCTTGGACTGCAAGGAGATCCAACCATTCTGAAGGAGATCAGCTCTGGGTGTTCATTTGAAGGAATGATGCTAAAGCTGAAACTCCAGTACTTTGGCCACCTCATGCACAGAGTTAACTCATTGGAAAAGACTCTGATGCTGGGAGGGATTGGGGGCAGGAGGAAGAGGGGACAACAGAGGATGAGATGGCTGGATGGCATCACCGACTCAATGGACGTGAGTTTGAGTGAACTCCGGGAGATGGTGATGGACAGGGAGGCCTGGCATGCTGTGATTCATGGGGTCACAAAGAGTTGGACACGACTGAACGACTGAACTGAACTGAACTAGCTGGCTCTGTGACCTTGATGAATCCATTAACCTCCAGGGGCCTTAGTTTGCACATTACTACAATGAGTGGTGTTGCTAGGTCAGCACTGTCCAATGGGAGTTTCTGCAATGATGGAAAGATTCTATATCTTCACTGTCCAATAGGGAAGCCAGTAGCCATGTGTGTCTATTGAGCACTGGAAATGTGGTTGGTAAAATTGAAGGACTAAGGTTGTAATTTTTTCAGTAGTTAGAGTGGATATTTGCATTATTTGGTTGTCTATAATCTGAAATCTTCCTGACCTCTCATTAGAAGTGTTAAAAGTCTCCGATAGATGCTTTTCTTGCTTTCACTGCAGTGAGAGGATGGGCACATGACTTAGGCTCAACCAAGAAGATGCACTTACTCTAGTCTTTGAAATAGAAGCTCATTTGGCAAAGAAGGAAAAGAAGAAGATGATATATTCTGGAATGGTGGCAACCACATCAACTTTCCAGGGCAACAGTAGTGGTTCTGATATGGGGTTATCTATTGTTCAGTGGGCAATGGAGCAAGCTGTGGGGTCCTTTGTTCACCATTCCTTAAGTGTAACTTTAGGCAAACCACTTAATTTTTCCAACCCTCAAGGTAAATTCTGTAAAAATTGTTATAGTGATATCTATTCACCATGTGACTATAAGTAAATAAGTTTGGTAAATATTTCATGTTTGGAAATACATACAGATCTTATGAATTTCTCTGGACACAAAGTTCTCAAATGTCCACTAAATAGAGATGCTGGCTAGCACTTATAAGCTCTTCTTAGGAAAAAAAATGATGGTAAATTGCTATTTTAAGGTCTTTTCATACCTCTCTTAGGTCTCCCTTTACGTATTCAGTAACTCTGCCTCCCGGAGAAGGTGATGGCACCTCACTCCAGTACTCTTGCCTGGAAAACCCCATGGACAGAGGAGCCTGGTGGGCTGCAGTCCATGGGGTTGGGAAGAGTTGGGCATGACTAAACGACTTCACTTTCACTTTTCACTTTCATGCATTGGAGAAGGAAATGGCAACCCACTCCAGTGTTCTTGCCTGGAGAATCCCAGGGACGGGGAAGCCTGCTGGGCTGCTGTCTATGGGGTTGCACAGAGTTGGACACAACTGAAGTGACTTAGCAGTAGCAGCAGCAGCAGCAGCAGCCACTCTGCCTCCAGTCCAGAGCACCACCACTGGCCATTATGCCCTTCACAGCACCAAAAGTTCTTAGCCTTCCTCTTACCTCTGCCTCATTGATAGGTTACCTGCAGAACCCCTGGACTCCCCTGTCAAAAGGAAACTAATATACTCATTCTAAACAAGGAATCAATGGCATATAATTAATGACACACTAGACCACTGACAAATACACACAGAGAGCAAATAGGGACTCACTTCATTGCTGGTAAAACTCAACTAGGGAATATGGCCTCAATTTGGTTGTAAGATGGTAAAATTGACTTCCTAGTTCTTCCTCCACTCTCTACCCCTCATCATACCACCATGTTCATATCTTCAGACCCATCTGAGGGAAGTGCCAGTTTACAGAGAAGCCTTACCCAGCCAGGTACATGGAGAACACCTCTCAACTCTCACTTGTCAACAGTAGGGCAGAGAGTTGGAGGCCATGCATACACAAAGACCTTCAGCAATTAACTCCACCTGACAGAGAGATAGGAATTAACAGAAGTCATATTCTTACCATCTCATCAATCATTAAATAGCATTGTGCAGAAGTAGGCCACTTTCATTATGTATTACATTAAATAACATGAATCTCAAAAAAAAAAAAAAAAAAAAGCCTTTTCACATAGGAAAATCAACGCTTGGATCTTTAAACCAATGTTTTTTCTTTAAACCATCCAATGCTTGGATGCTCCTAACCAATTATACAATTGAAAAAATCAGAGGTTCCTATTTCATGGACCAGTAGAAAGTTGGGACAGGAAAAGAGTGCTTTCTCTTTCTTTCCTGAGCCATAAGAATAAGATTAGAAACACAGGAGATTGAGGCACTTTCCAAGGGCAGAGGTCGTATTTTAAAGGCTTTACTGATGTCATTTAATCATATCTCATATGCAGAAATTTGCTATGCTTTGTGATCATTATTTTAAGCAGTTCTGTTGTCCTGCCTTTTTAAAAAAAATCTAGTCATTCACAATTCTTTAATTTTTCCACATAATATGAAGGGCCAGTTGAAGAAAAGATAATATATCCAACTTAGTCAGAATATTTCATGTTCATCTATAATTAGAACTAATATTTATGACAAATTCTACATCTTTTGAGGTCTGAAATAATCTTTTCCTTTACCTTATAGAGAAGACCTACAGCAGTGCTTAGCACATAATCATAGTGAATGCTCAATAAATGAATGAATTAATCTAATTTTACTTATTTTCTTTTCTCTTTAAAAGGTCACTTTAATTCTTTATACTTCTTTCTTTCAATTTCTTGTGTTTCCTGTAAACATCCTCATTTTCTTTCCCCTCATTCATCTTTCTTTCTCCTGGGAAACTGCTCTCTGTAATTGTTTTATTTTCCTATCTTTCTGCCTCTTATATTCTCCTCTCATTCATCCTTTCTCCTCTGTGTCTATAATTATCTTTAAAATCACCTTTTCAGGTATAACTTGGATAAATGGAGAGGAACATCTTAAATCAAGAGATATTGAAACTGAGAAATTACTTATTAGTCATGGGGAGAAAAGCCAGAAATCTGTCCTGAGCTGCTTTGAGACAAAGCCAAACCAGAATCTATTTTGATGTCACAAACATCCTAAATGGACTTCCAGTCTTCCTTGATTGAGCCTTTACTTGAATATAGAACTTATTTCAAAAAAAGCTGATCCACACTTCACTAGCATGCATATTTATATAGACAAACCTATAAAAAAAAATTCCTATTAACTCTGAGTAACTGAATGGAGAAAATCTAAATTAGTGAAAGAAGCAATGTTGTTTTTTCTTTAAGCATCTACAACCAATAGAACCCATCTTATGACTTTGTATAAGGTAATAAATATTAATTTGAAATAGATAGTTCAAATTATTACTATGAAGCTCCCTAATTTCCAATATTTTAAAATTTTTCAATAGATCTAAAATATATGGAATATTTTCTGTCTTTTCCAATAACTCTGCCAACCACAAAATTGTTGAATTTGATTACAATCAAAACAAAGACAACACGAGTAATAAAGACTATCTAGTTACCTTGGGAGACATAACTTTCTCATGAGACTAGTGTGCTAGAAAGTTGAAATGAAGCTTAATATTGACAGACATAAATTAAAGAATGACAAATTAATAAGAATGACAAATTATTTATTAATAAATTAATGTGCATATTCAGTAAATGAATCCCTCATTGATTGTTGTTTTGGGGATTTTGGCCTTAAGGTAAGTAGAAAGAAAGGAAAGAAGAGATAGTGACACATATTCATGATTTGGTCACATGGGAATGAGAAAGGTTTGTGAGGTAAATTACTCTTTTGGAGCAGAAAAAGTGAGAGTTCTGAGAACAGACAGCAGGCAAAAATTCAGTCAGGGCAGAAGCTGACGTAAGAGAAGGACAGCAATAATTACTGGGGACAGGTTGCTGGGTTTCAGGAGCAGAGCTCTCGGTGTTTCAGTCTCATAAAGACCAAGGAACCACTCCAGAAATCAAAGGAGAGACTTATGCAATAAGATGGCCAGGGTTTGGGCTGCTAGGAGTAAGAGGAGACCTTACCCCTGGAGCCCAAAACCAAGGTCAGAGCAGAAGCAAAAATCAGGCTGCCTGGAGTTTGATTCTCTAAGCTGTGACCTTAAAGTCCCTGAAATTTCCTGTTATCAGGGACAGAATTTGTTCCAAGTTGGGGAGGGGGATGAGCTAAATTTATGAGAACTAAAGTGTCACCAGCTTTGAAATTTAGAGGAGAAAAGAGATAAACATCATTATGTGAATTAATTCATAAAGTGGGAGAAAATCTATTCTAAGAGTCCTGTGCTATAAAAAAAAAAAAAAAAAATTCCAAGTTAGTTAGGGAAACTGGGTGGCTGGGATGGTTAAATGTGTTAGAACAGTGGCTAACATACAGTAGTTATTCAATATATGTTAACTTAACCACTGTTAGTATTATCAATCTATGACTCTTTTGCAGTTCTTCATGCAAATGCTGCTTTACCAAAGTTTCTGAAAGTACAAAGGGAACTAACTGGTAGGGGGTTCTTTAAGGACTTCATGCCTTGGAAGGATCTAGTTTGGTACAATTTGGAAAGAAAGCAAGGCTTAGCCAGCATGGGTCACAGAAGATCCTCTCAAAAATCTGTGAGACTAGGGAGGAACAAGATGGCGGAAGAGTAGGTGGACGTGGAGCACATCTCTCTCCATGGACATATCAGGAATACACCTTCAGACACAGAAGTGCATGCAGAACACCAGCTGAGAGCGGATAGGAGTACCTGACCAGCAGAAAAGAATGTATAGAACCACAAAAAACTCGGTAAGATGAAGGAACTAGTGATAAAAACAGTAGTGTCAGTAGGACTGAACCTGCCCTGGGCTGGTGGGGGAACTGAAACAGGGATCCAATCCCCATATTGGGGCAATTGTCTGACTCAGAGGATAAACATTTAAGGCTGAGAGTGAAACAGCTGATCTGTGGCAGCCTAAATGGAATGAGAATCAGACAGTCCTGGCTGCAGCCATACACACCCTGGACAGGGATGCAGGTCCCCTGGAAGTCGCAGCAGCTGGGAGCTGGACTTTAGGAATTATGGAGCAATCCCAGGGCAAGGGCTCTTGTTGACTGCAGAGAGACAGATTGAGGGGATGTGAGGGAAGAGATTATGGTGGGAAATGCCTGTGGAGGAAAGCCGGGCAGCCATGGAAGCAAGACAATACTGCTGAGTCATGCATAGGTGGTGGAACCATCACCATAGACTCTCTTCCCACATGCCAGCATGGGGCAGGTGAACAATAGAGAGGCTGGCACATCAAATGCCTGATGCACTGAACTACAGAATAGAGCCCCACCTAAGGTGCCCCTTTAAGTGCCTGAGGTGCTGATCTATAGAGTAGGACCCCAGAAAAGGGGCCTCCTCTATGTGCCTGATGCACTGAACCACAGAGAAGGACCCCAGGCAAGGGGGCCCACTAAGTGCCTGAATGGGCGGAGCAAGGAGAAAAACTGGCCAAAGAGGCTTTCTGATCACCAGCTACAGTTCAGTTCAGTTGCTCAGTCGTAAAGCAACTCTTTACAACCCCATGAATCACAGCACACCAGGCCTCCCTGTCCATCTCCAACTCCTGGAGTTCACTCAGACTCACATCCATCGAGTCAGTGATGCCATCCAGCCATCTTGTCCTCTGTCGGCCCCTTCTCCTCCTGCCCCCAATCCCTCCCAGCATCAGAGTCTTTTCCAATGAGTCAACTCTTCACATGAGGTGGCCAAAGTACTGGAGTTTCAGCTTTAGCATCATTCCTTCCAAAGAAATCCCAGGGCTGATCTCCTTCAGAATGGACTGGTTGGATCTCCTTGCAGTCCATGGGACTCTCAAGAGTCTTCTCCAACACCACAGTTCAAAAGCATCAATTCTTGGGTGCTCAGCTTTCTTCACAGTCCAACTCTCACATCCATACATGACTATTGGAAAAACCATAGCCTTGACTAGATGGACCTTTGTTGGCGAAGTAATGTCTCTGCTTTTCAATATGCTATCTAGGTTGGTCATAACTTTCCTTCCAAGGAGTAAGCGTCCTTTAATTTCATGGCTGCAGTCACCATCTGCAGTGATTTTGGAGCCCCCAAAAATAAAGTCTGTCACTGTTTCCACTGTTTCCCCATCTATTTCCCATGAAGTGATGGGACCAGATGCCATGATCTTCGTTTTCTGAATGTTGAGTTTTAAGCCAGCTTTTTCACTCTCCTCTTTCATCTTCATCAAAAGGCTTTTTAGTTCCTCTTCACTCCGCCATAAGGGTGGTGTCATCTGCATATCTGAGGTTATTGATATTTCTCCTGGCAATCTTGATTCCAGCTTGTGCTTCTTTCAGCCTAGTGTTTCTCATGATATAGAAGTTAAATAAGCAGGGTGACAATATACAGCCTTGATGTACTCCTTTTCCTATTTGGAACCAGTCTGTTGTTCCATGTCCAGTTCTAACTGTTGCTTCCTGACCTGCATACAAATTTCTCAAGAGGCAGGTCAGGTGGTCTGGTATTCCCATCTCTTTCAGAATTTTCCACAGTTTATTGTGATCCACACAGTCAACGGCTTTGGTATAGTCAATAAAGTGGAAATAGATGTTTTTCTGGAACTCTCTTACTTTTTTGATGACCCAGCAGATGTTGGCAATTTGGTCTCTGGTTCCTCTGCCTTTTCTAAAAATGCAGTACTTGGATGCAATCTCAAAAATGACAGAATGATCTCTGTTCGTTTCCAAGGCAAACCATTCAATATCACAGTAATCCAAGTCTATGCCCCAACCAGTAATGCTGAAGAAGCTGAAGTTGAACGGTTCTATGAAAACCTACAAGACCTTTTAGAACTAACACCCAAAAGAGATGTCCTTTTCATTATAGGGGACTGGAATGCAAAAGTAGGAAGTCAAGAAACACCAGCTACAAGAGGCCCCTAAAAAAAAGACTCTGATAGGGCCATAACTTCTGTGGTGGAGACAGTCCATGTTCCTGCAGACTTGGCACCACCCAAGGCCCCCAAAAGCCAAGCAACTGTGCCATCTTCACGCTCAGCTCTCACTGGGGCAGAGCTGCCACAGGCAAAAAAATTCTTGCATCTATGCACGCAGGTGGAGAAGGCAATGGCATCCCACTCCAGTACTCTTTCCTGGAAAATCCCATGGACGCAGGAGCCTGGAAGGCTGCAGTCCATGGGGTCACTGAGGGTCAGGCACGACTGAGCGACTTCCCTTTCACTTTTCACTTTCATGCACTGGAGAAGGAAATGGCAACCCACTCCAGTGTTCTTGCCTGGAGAATCCCAGGAACGGGGAAGCCTGGTGGGCTGCCGTCTATGGGGTCGCACAGAGTCGGACACAACTGAAGTGACTTAGCAATAACATGCACGCAGGGTTTCTTTGGTTGTGTCTGACTCTTTACGACCCTGTAGACTATGGCTTTCTAGGCTTCTCTGTCAGAGAAGGAGTTCTCCAGGCAAGAATACTGGAGTGTATGGGCCAATACTGGTTGCCATACCCTTCTAGAGCACTATTTTTTCTGTTGGTCTAGCTGCCAACTCCCCTGAGTACCTGGTGCTGCCAGAACCCCTGCAACCCAAACAGCTGCACCACCTTCACACCTGGCCCTCCCAAGGGCAAACCCAAGCCCTCCAGGGCAGCCTCAGGAGCAAACCGCAGTGGACGACCCACATGCAGAGGTGGAAATAAAACCACAGTTGAAACCCAGGCGCAGTGTGGTTAAGGAATAAAACCCCAAAACCTTTCCAACAGCTATACAAGCTGTAGATTAAATCCACATGATCAACTAGGCAGACTGTGTTTATGGAATATATAAAAGGACACTGATAGCTTCCACAAAAGAAATCGCACTAGTTCTGATAGCTGTGGACACTGGAGGCAAGAACACACATGAGTAGGACCAAATTAGAATTTGAGCTGCCCCCACAGCAGGTCTAGAGATCAGTACAGTGTTGGATGGCATCCTAGGGAGGTGAGGTGGACTGTGACTCCCAGCGAAGAAAAGGACTCTGACAGCAGTGACTGAAGAAAAACATTTATTATTCTTATGGTTTGACTTGTAGATTATTTTGGATTTTTTTTTCTTTTTTCCCGCCTCTGTTGTATTTGTTGATTTTATTCACACTTCTAGGCAAATAGATACTGAGCGACTTCACTTTTACTTTTCACTTTCATGCATTGGAGAAGGAAATGGCAACCTGCTCCAGTGTTCTTGCCTGGAGAATCCCAGGGACAGGGGAGCCTGGTGGGCTACCGTCTCTGGGGTTGCGCAGAGTCCGACACGACTGAAGCGACTTAGCAGCAGCAGCAGCAGCAGCAGGCAAGTAGATGAGAAAACAATGGGAACAGTGACAGACTTTATTTTCTTGAGCTCCCAAATCACTGCAGATGGTGACTGCAGCCATGAAATTAGAAGATGCTTGCTACTTGGAAGAAAAGTTTTGACCAACCTAGATAGCATATTCAAAGGCAGAGACATTACTTTGCCAACAAAAGTCCATCTAGTCAAGGCTATGGTTTTTCCAGTAGTCATGTGTGGATGTGAGAGTTGGACTGAAAAGAAAGCTGAGCATCCAAGAATTGATGCTTTTGAACTGTGGTGTTGGAGAAGACTCTTAAGACTACCTTGGAATGCAAGGAGATCCAAGCAGTCCATCCTAAAGGAAATCAGTCCTGAATATTCATTGAAAGGACTGATGCTGAAGCTGAAACTCCAATACTTTGGCCACCTGATGCAAAGAACTGACTTATTTGAAAAGACCCTGATGCAGGTAAAGATTGAAGGTGGGATGAGAAGGGGACAACAGAGAATGAGATGGTTGGATGGTATCACTGACTCAATGGACATGAGTTTGAGTAAACTCTGGGAATTGGTGATGGATAGGGAGGCCTGGGCTGGAGAAGGCAATAGCAACCCACTCCAGTACTCTTGCCTAGAGAATCCCATGGACGGTGGGCTGCAGTCCATGGGGTCGTGAAGAGTTGGACCAGACTGAGAGACTTCACTTTCACTTTTCACTTTCATGCATTGGAGAAGGAAATGGCAACCCACTCCAGTGTTCTTGCCTGGAGAATCCCAGGGACGGCGGAGCCTGGTGGGCTGCCATCTCTGGGGTCACAAGTTGGACACGACTGAAGCAACTTAGCAGCAGCAGCAGCAGGGAGGTCTGGTGTGCTGCAGTCCATGGGGTTGCAAAGAGTCGGACATGACTGAATGACTGAACTGAACTGTTACAGTTAATTTTATTGGCACTATGAAATCTAATTACGTTTTTTAGTTTCTTTTTTTCCTCCTCAGTCACATTTTTTATTGTTCTTATAAACTTCTGCCTCTACATTGGGCTTTTGCACTTCTGTGGTGTTTTCCTTTTTTTTTCTTTTTCTTTTTTCTTTTTTAACTTTCCTCTTTTCTTGTTTTTAATTTTAAATTTTGAAACCTATTATTATTTTTATACATTTATTCCTTTGCTTTCCCTACTGCTTTTTCCCTTCCAGTTAATCTTTAATGTATATAAATCGTCTTTATCTACCTGTGTACAACTTTGCATATCTATTCCTTCTTTCTTTCCTTTCCTCTCAACATACTTGTTAGTTTTATTTTCATAGGTTTATTCCCCAGTTGGCACCTTGCTTTAGTTCCCCCTGCCCCAAGTTTTCACTTTAGTTAGTTTTGCTCTTAACTGGTAGATGTAATTTTTGGTTTCCTTTGTTTGCTGGGTCAATCTGTTGTACTTTATTTTTGTTATACTTTTTATTGTTGTTATAAACCTCTGCCTCTTTGTTGGGCTTTTGCAGTTCTGTGGAATTTTCTTTTTTTCTTTCTTCTTTCTTTTTTATTTTCTCCTTTTTATAATTTTAATTTTTTTTTTATTCTTCCAATTTTATTTTATTTTTAAACTTTATATAATTGTATTAGTTTTGCCAAATATCAAAATGAATCCGCCACAGGTATACATGTGTTCCCCATCAAAACTATATTTTTTTACATTTGTTCCTTTATTTGCCTTTCCTACTGTTCTTTTTCCCTTGCAGTAATCTTTATTGTATATAAATCTTCATCTACCTCTGTATAAGTTTGCAAATCTATTCTTTCTTTCTTTCCTTTCTTCTCAACATATGTGTTAGTTTTGTTTTCATTGCTTTATTCCCCACTTGGCACCTCGCTTTAGTTTTGTTTTCCAGTTTGTGCTTTAGTTGGTTTTGGTCTTAACTGGTAAATATGATTTTTTATTTCCTTTGTTTGCTGGGTCAATCTACTGTACTTTATTTTGTTGGACTGTTTTGACTTTGCTCATGGGTGTATATGTATATGTGTATATTCCATTATTTTAATTATTATTTGCCTGATTTTTTAACTGCCATTTGTCTGGGGTTCTTCCTTGGTTTCTCATTGTTGGTTATTTATTTTAATCTCACTTAATGCCGTAACAAACCACTTGTGGAATCTTCATTTATGACCAAGGATCAAGCCCTGAGCCTTTAGAGTGGGAACACTTACTCCAAGACCCTAGACTACAAGAGAATTAACCCTAGGGAGTATCATATAGTGAGAACTCACACAAAGGAAACCACTTGAATGACCAGGCGGCACTCAACCACCAGTAGCATCCTGTGCATCTAAACAACAAAGCAAAAATACAAATCTAAGCAGCAGCAGACAGGATTACCACCTCACTCAGCCTAGCCCCTCAGAGGAAAAACAAACAAATACAGCTCAACTCTCACCCTATATGAAGCTTACACAAACCACTGGACCAAACTTAGGAGGGCAGAAACCAAAAGGAAGAAATAATTCAACCTTGAAGCCTGGTAAAAGGAGACCTCAAACACAATAGTTAAAAAAAAATAATGAAAAGGCAGAGAAATACTACACAAATGAAGGAACAAACTAGAAACACAGAAGTCCAAATAAATGAAGAGGAAGTAAACAAACTACCTGAAAAAGAATTCAGAATAATCATAGTAAAGATAATCAAAACCCTTGAAAAATTAATGGAGAAGGTAATGGCAACCCACTCCAGTACTCTTGCCTGGAAAACCCCATCAACGGAGGAGCCTGGTAGGCTGCAGTCCATGGGGTGGCTAAGAGTCAGACACGACTTAATGACTTCACTTTCATTTTTCACTTTCATGCATTGGAGAAGGAAATGGCAACCCACTCCAGTGTTCTTGCCTAGAGAATCCCAGGGGTGGCAGAGCCTGGTGGGCTGCCGTCTATGGGGTCACACAGAGTCGGAAACGACTGAAGTGACTTAGCAGCAGGAGCAGTCGAAGAAGAATTAAAGAATAAACATGCAGAAACAAACAACACAATTACTGAACTTAAAAATACTCTAGAAGGAATCAATAGCAGACTGTCTGAAGCAGAACGAATTAGTGAGCTAGAAGATAAAATGGTGGAAATTACTTCTGAAGAGCAGAATATAGTAAGAAGAATGAAAAGAACTGAGGATAATCTCAGAGACCTCTGGGACAGTATCAGATGCACCAACATTCAAATTATAGGGTTCCCAGAAGAAGAAGAAGAGAAAAAGAAAGTGTATGAGAAAATTTTTGGAGAGATTATAGTTAAAAATTTCCCCAACGTGGAAAAGAATATAGTCAGTCAAGTCCAAGAGGCACAAAGAGTCTCATACAGAATAAACCCAAGGAGAGACATGCCAGGACACATACTAATGAAACTAACAAAGACTAAGCACCAAGAATATTAAAAGCAGCAAGGGAGAAGCAACAAGTGGCATACAAGGGATACCCTGTACTCTTAACAGCTAATCTTTCAGCAAAAACTTTGCAGGCCACAAGGGAATGGCAGGATATATTTAAAGTACTGAAAGAGAAAAATTTACAACTAAGAATACTATACGCAGCAAGGATCTCATTCAAAATTGATGGAGAAATAAAAAGCTTTTCAGACAAGCAAAAGTTAAGAGAATTCAGTATCACCAAACCAGCTTTACAACAAATGTTAAAGGGACTTATATAGCCAAGAAATACAAAAGAAGAAAAAAGATCTACAAAATCAACCCCAAATAGTTAAGAAAATGGCAATAGGAACATATATATCAATAACTGCTTTAAATGTAAATGGACTAAATGCTCCAACCAAAAGACACAGACCGGCTGAATGGAAACAAAAACAAGACCCATATATATGCTGTCTACAAGAAACCCACTTCAGACCTCAAGATACATATAGACTGAAATTGACAGGATGGAAATATATATTCTATGCAAATGGGAAACAAAGGAAAGCTGGAGTAGCAATTCTCATATCAGACAAAAAAGACCTTAAAATAAAGAAGATTACAAGAGATAAGAAAGGACACTGATAATTATCAAGGGATGAATCCAAGAGGAAGACATAGTAATTGTAAATATCTATGCACCCATCTTAGGAGCACCTCAATACATAAGATAAACACTAACAGTCATAAAAGGAGAAATTGAGAGTAACACAAAAGTAGTAGGGGACTTTAACACCCCGCTTACCAAAGGACAGATCATCCAAACAGAAAATTAATAAGGAAACAGATGTCTTAAATGATACATTAGGTGAGATGTATCTCATTATATCTTTAGGACATTCTATCCAAATGCAGAAGACACCTTCTTCTCAACTGCACATGGAACATTCTCCAGAATAGACCACATCTTGGGTCACAAATCAAACATCAGTTAATTTAAGAAAATTGAAATTGTACCAAGCATCTTTGACCACAAAGCTATGAGATTAGATATCAATTGCAAGAATAAAAGTGGAAGAAACACAAACACATGGAGGTCAAACAATACCTTTCTAAATAACCAACAGGTTACTGAAGAAATCAAAAGGGAAATAAAAAAAATTTTCTAGAAATAAATGACAGTGAAAACACAACAACTCAAAACGTATGGGATGCATCGAAAGCAATTCTAAGAGGGAAGTTTATAGCAATACCATCCTACCTCAATAAACAAAAACATGGAATAGACAACCTAACTTTACACCTAAAACAATTGGAAAAAGAAGAACAACAAAAAAAACCCTAAAGTTAGTAGAAGGAAAGAAATCATAAAGATCTGAGCAGAAGTACAAAGAAATGAAAGAAGCAATAGTAAAGATTAATAAAACTAACAGCTGTTTTTTTTGAGAAGATAAACAAAATTGACAAATATTTAGCCAGACTCATCAAGAAAAAAAGAGAGAAGAATCAAATCAACAAAATTAGAAATGAAAAAGTAGAGGTTACAACAGACAATGCAGAAATACAAAGCATTATAAGAGACTATTATGAACAAAATTATGGCAAACTATTATGGCAAAAACTGGATAACCTGGAAGAAATGGACACATTCTTAGAAAAGTTCAATCTTCCAAGACTGAAGCAGGAAGAAATAGAAATTATTAACAATTCAGTTACAAGCACTGAAATTGAAGCTGTGACCAAAAATCTCCCCAAAAAACAAAAGCCCAGGACCAGATGGCTTCACAGGAGAATTCTATCAGGCATTTAGAGAAGAGCTAATACCTAGTCTTCTAAAATTCTTTCAAAAAATTGCAAAAGAAGAAACATTTCCAAACTCATTCTACAAGGCCACTATCTCCCTGAAACCAAAACCAGACAAAGACAACACACAAAAAAGAAAACTATAGGCCAATATCACCGATGAACATAGATGCAAAAATCTGCAACAAAATTTTAGCAAACAGAATTCAGCAACACACCAACAAACTCATACACCATGATCAAGTTGGGTTTATTCCAGGGATGCAAGGATTCTTCAATATACACAAATCAATCATTGTGATATACCATATTAACAAATTGAAAAATTAAACCGTATGATAATCTCAATAGATGCAGAAAAAGCTTTTGACAAAATCCAGCACCCATTTTTGATTAAAACTCTTCAAAAATGGGCATAGAGGGAACCTACCTCAACATAGTAAAGACCATATATGATAAACCACCATATGACCCAGAAATCCCACTCCTAGGATATACCCTGAGAAACCCAAAATTGATTAAGACTCATGTATCCCATTGTTCATTGCAGCAGTATTTACAATAGCTAGACCATGGAAGCAACCTAGATGTCCATTGACAGATGAATGGATAAAAACTTGTGGTATGTATACACAATGGACTATTACTCAGCCATAAAAAGGAATGCCTTTGAGTCAGTTCTAATGAAGTAGATGAACCTAGAACCTATTATACAGAGTGAAGTAAGTCAGGAAAATAAATATATCATATTCTAATGCATTTACATGGAATCTAGGAAAATGGTACTGAAGAATTTACTTACAGGGCAGCACTGGAGAAACAGACACAGAGAATAGACTTATGGACATGGGGAGGGGGAGGAGAGGGTTAGATGTATGAAAAGAGTAACATGGAAACTTACATTACCATATGTAAAATAGATAGCCAACAGGAATTTGCTGTATGGCTCAGGAAACTTGAATAGGGGCTCTGTATCAACCTAGAGGGGTGGGATGGGGAGGGAGATGGGAGGTATATTCAAAAGGGAGGGGATATATGTATACCTATGGCTGATTCATATTGAGGTTTGACAGAAAACAACAAAATTCTGTAAAGCAATTATCCTTCAATAAAAAAATAATTAAAAAAAATCTGTGAGAGTAAATGATCTGGAAAGACCCTGAAGACTGCTTCTATCTTGAGATTTGGAATGCACAGTGCCAGGTTGAATTTTCAGATGCCTTGCTGCAGGTCAAAAGAGAGTCATATAATCAGATAAGTTTAAATAATTAGATGTAATGAAGACTAGATTCAGGTAAAAAAAATGCATAAGTAAAACTTGACTTTACTTTTTCCTCATACATTTCATTCTAAGAGGGTCCTGACACATAGATTACTCTATCTGCCCAAGACTGATCTCATTACCAACTCTCACTAATCCCCTATCACCATTTTCATTTGCTCATGGACTGATTGCTTCATTCATTAATTCATTTATAATTTTCAACTCCAATTTCATGGACCAATAATAACATTTTATGAAGAGTAGCACAAAAGGGTACTATTGTACACTGTAAGAAAAATTAAAAACCATGCAACTAAAATTATCACTTGATTTCCCAAAGATTATAAACTCCTAACAAATAGGAGAGATATAAACTCATATTGTTTTTGTTCAGTCGCTCAGTCATGTCCAACTCTTTGTGACCCCATGGACTGCAGCATGCCAGGCTTTCCTGTCCTTCACCAGCTCCTGGAGCTTGCCTAAATTCATGTCCATCGAGTCGTGATGCCATCCATCCTTCTCATCCTTTGTCAACCCCTTCTCCTCATGCCTTCAATCTTTCCCAGTATCAGGATCTTATTTCTAATGAGTCAGCTCTTTGCATCAGGTAACCAAATTATTGGAGGTTTAGCTTCAGCATCAGCCCTTCCAATGAATATTCAGGTCTGATTTCCTTTAGGATTGACTGGTTTGATCTCCTTGCAGTCCAAAGGACTCTCAAGAATCTTCTCCAACACCACAGTTCAAGAGCATCAATCCTTTGGTGCTCAGCTTTCTTTATGGTCCAACTCTCATCCACACATGACTACTGGAAAAACCATAGCTTTGACTATATGGACCTTTGTTGGCAAAGTAATGTCACTGCTTTTTAATATGCTGTCTATGTTTGTCATAGCTTTTCTTCTAAGAAGCATGTATCTTTTAATTTCATGGCTGTGGTCACCATCTGCAGTGATTTTGGAGCCCAAGAAAGTAGTCTCTCACAGGTTCCATAGTTTCCCCATCTATTAGCCATTAAGTGATGGGACCAGATGCCATGATCTTAGTTTTTGGCATGTTGAGTTTTAAGCCAGCTTTTTCCACTCTCCTCTTTTACCTTTATCAAGAGGCTCTTTAGTTCCTCTTCACTTTCTGCCATAAGTGTTGTGTCATCTGCCTATCTGAGGTAATTGATATTTCTCCCCACAATCTTGATTCCAGCTTGTGCTTCATCCAGCCTGGCATTTCTCATGATGTACTCTGCATATAAGTTAAATAAGTCAGGTTACAATATACGGCCTTGACAATAAATGCAAGAGTGACAGAGGACAGTATAAAGTCATATTAAAGGACTGTTAAAATTATGGATTCCATGCTTTGTCTTTAAACATTCATTTCTTTGCCCTTTTGCTTCTCAGTTATGGCTTAGGTGAAACTTGGTTTTGGATCGGTAGTGGCAAGATTTTAATCACTATGTTAAGCCACACTTTGCTTGCCTTCTTTCGTTGCTTCCTTCACAGGTCACCTACAGTGTTTTCTCTACTTGCTGCCTGCTAGAAAATATCCTGACAAATGATCTGACCTTTGGATATTAAGTCTTAGGCTTAGTCACATTGAGCAAGATGCTTAGGAAGCTGCGATAGCTCAAGTTAGCATTTGAGGTACCATAAAAGGCAAAAGGGAGCAATTATCCCTTTTGGTACTTCTAAAATTGTTATGTGGTATGATTCATATATTATAACCTTCAACATGGTAACTGGTCCTTAGAACAGGGCTTTTCTCATCCTTCTATCTGCCCAATAGTCTCTACACATGAGGTTTAATTCCCTAAACCTGTTAAACAGATCTAATGATGCCAGACCTTCAGTCAAGCTTTATAAAGAGAGCAGTCAGAAGATTATAATATAGTTCTCCATGGCACCAAAGCATCCCAGGGAAAAGTCTGTATATGGCAGAAGGCTCTTACTTAAATTTTCTATTCTTCTTTACATTGTTTTACTAAAAATAAAACACTCTAGGCCAACATGTATTTGGAAACGATCAGTCTATTACAGGCCGTATTCATATGAAGCAAGTTTTAAGGTTTTTATTTTTTAATAAATCCAGATAATTTCTAACATGAAGTTATTTGTTGGAGTAATTTAGTTCCTTGACCTAAGGGCTGAATGAATTAGGTTGTTGAAAAACTGAAGACAGGCTTATTTTACAGTTAATAAAATAATGTGAACAAGAGAGAATTGTTTCACTATTATGGATTTTACCTTTTTTATTCTATGACTTGATTCTCAATTACTGGGCCAAAGTTCTTATCATAAAAAATGGAAGACAAAAATTCCATTGATTTGTCAAATTTAGCCTTTTTTTAAAAATCTACTAACAGGTTCCATCAATTGTGATTAATGCAGAAGATTTCAGTGAAATACATAAGTAGAATTGATAATAGGAACACAAATAGAACTCTAATCAATGTACTTGCTATTCAATAATCAATCTTCCCTCTTTTGAATATCAGATATTATATTAGTTATGTTATATTAGCTAAGTAGGGGCTTTTCTGATAGCTCAGCTGGTAAAGAATCCACCTGCTATGTAGGAGATCTAATATATATTTGTTATCAGATTTATATACATAAATATATAAAAATATATTTATAGACATATAAATATATATATATATATTAGATACTACAGCTTAAAGGAACAAATATTACTCTACTCAATAAACTTAGCAGCTTAGAATTAGAAATTTAAAATGATGGACAATTATTATCTCAGTTTCTGGGTGAAGTATGTAGAAGCAACTTAGCTGGGTGGTTCTAAATTGGCATCTCTCATAAGTGTGCATTAAAGTTGTCAGCTGGGGTATCATTTGAAGGTTTGAGTGGGGCTGGAAGTTGTGACATTCTAAGTGTGACATTCTAAGATGTCACACTCATATGACCCATGCTAGAAATACTTAGTCCCTTGCCACATGAGGGCTTCCTTTGTGGCTCAGCTGGTAAAGAATCCACCTGCAATGCAGGAGACCTGGGGTAGATCCCTAGGTTGGGAAAATCCTCTGGATAAGGGAAAGGCTACCCATTCCAGTATTCTGGCCTGGAGAATTCCATGGACTGTATAGTCCATGGGGCCGCAAAGGGTCAGACATAACTGAGTGACTTTCACTTTCACCTGCCATATGAACCTCTCTTGAAGCTGCTTGTGTCTCTTCTTAGCATGACAACAAGTTTTCCCAAGCGTGAATGATCTGACAGTGTGAGAAATTAGTCAGAGTTCCTTTTATGAGTTAATCTTGGAAGCCATATGCTATTACTTCCACCACCACTTATTAGCAGCGGATCACTAAACACAAAGAATAAACCAGTGATTGCCAGTGGGGTGAGGGAAGAGGGGAGGGGTGAGATAGAGGAATAAGACTAAAAGATACAAACTACTATGTATAAAGTAAATAAGGAACAAGGATAATATACAGCACAGGAAAATGAAACTATTATTTTGTAAAAACTTTAAACAGAACGTAATCTATAAAAGTATTGACTCACTATGTTGTATACCTGAAACTAATATAATCTTATAGATCAACTATACGTCAATAAAAAAAATTTTTTTTCCTAATTTTAAAAAGGGAAGAGAAATTTGACTCCATATTTCAGAGAAGAATCAAAGAGTTTGTTGACATATTTTAAAACCATTACAAGTGTATTTGATTTTTGGTCAAGAAATAAATAAATAAATACATACACACACACACACACAAATATTTTTTCAGCATTATTAAACAATTGTCACTGCAGCTGTGTTCTGGTCCTAGAAGGTCATATTTACATGATTTAATAATTTTTGAACAGTTCTAATTCCTCCAGGAAATGGTTTTGTTTAGGCTGTGGGGAGCAGAATACATCAAAGATATATCACTTTTCTTTTGTCCTTTCCCCCTTACCCTTTCAGTTCAGTTCAGTTCAGTTCAGTCTCTCAGTCGTGTCCGACTCTTTATGACCCCATGAATCTCAGCATGACAGGCCTCCCTGTCCATCATCAACTCGCGGAGTTCACTGAAACTCACGTCCATCAAGTAGGTGATGCCATCCAGCCATCTCATCCTCTGTCGTCCCCTTCTCCTCCTGCCCCCTCCCAGCATCAGTCTTTTCCAATGAGTCAACTCTGCACATGAGGTGGCCAAAGTACTGGAGTTTCAGCTTTAGCATCATTCCTTCCAAAGAACACCCAGGACTGATCTCCTTTAAAATGGACTGGTTGGATCTTCTGGCAGTCCAAGGGACTCTTAAGAGTCTTCTCTAACATCACAGTTCAAAAGCATCAATTCTTCGGCGCTCAGTGTTTTTAACAGTCCAACTCTCACATCCATACATGACTACTGGAAAAACCATAGCCTTGACTAGATGGAGCTTTGTTGGCAAAGTGATGTCTCTGCTTTTGAATATGCTATGTAGATTGGTCATAACTTTCCTTCCAAGGAGTAAGCGTCTTTTAATTTCATGGCTGCAGTCACCATCTGCAGTAATTTTGGAACCCCCCAAAATAAAGTCTGACACTGTTTCCACTGTTTCCCCATCTATTTCCCATGAAGTGATGGGACCAGATGCCATGATCTTTGTTTTCTGAATGTTGAGCTTTAAGCCAACTTTTTCACTCTCCTCTTTCACTTTCATCAAGAGGCTTTTTAATTCCTCTTCACTTTCTGCCAGAAGGGTGGTGTCATCTGCATATCTGAGGTTATTGATATTTCTCCTGGCAATCTTGATTCCAGCTTATGCTTCTTCCAGTCCAGCGTTTCTTATGATGTACTCTGCAAAGAAGTTAAATAAGCAAGGTGACAATATACAGCCTTGATGTACTCCCTTTCCTATTTGGAACCAGTCTGTTGTTCCATGTCCAGTTCTAACTGTTGCTTCCTGACCTGCATATAGGTTTCTCAAGAGGCAGGTCAGGTAGTCTGGTATTCCCATCTCTTTCAGAATTTTCTACAGTTTATTGTAATCCACACAGTCAGAGGCTTTGGCATAGTTAATAAAGCAGAAATAGATGTTTTTCTGGAGCTCTCTTGCTTTTTTGATGATCCAGAGGACGTTGGTAATTTGATCTCTGGTTCCTCTGCCTTTTCTAAAACCAGCTTGAACATCTCGAAGTTCACGGTTCATGTATTATGAAGCCTTACTTTTTATATCCCCCCCATTCTCTTTCTCCCTTCTAACCTCCTCCCCTCCATATCCCTGCAGCCCCTAGAACTAAATGTGCACTGAGGGATTGTATATCTTACACAGATCTATGTAGACGTGTGTTTACTATAATAAAAGCTGATTTCTGAATAATTAGCTATCACTTGTAACTCAACTACCTATAAAACTCTGATAGAAAATAGCTAGGCATCTAGCCTCTTCACACACAGCATACTGCCTTTTGCAATTATACTCTTCTTAGCCATGTGTCAGGAAGCATTTAACAGGAGGCTTCCTGTGTGCTGTTTTGGATCTGTCATGAATCTTCCATCCTTTATTAATTCCTGAATATTCAGGAATTAAGTGGAGTAGCAAACTACTCCCTTGGGCTTAGGAATGCATGTATTTCCTTCGTTAGTTTTTCCATAGGGTGATAAGTAACTATTTACGACCCTCTTCCTTTTCATGAACCATATGGTAAAAGTGGTTATTTACAACCCTCTCTCTTTCATATGGATGACCTCATGTTTCCTTGATAACTTGTAAGTTTTGATTTTATCTCTGTTGAAAATAGCTACCTTGTAAGACAGTATAAATACCCACACAGTGTTGAATAAAACACCTTTGCTCCATCAGAGCTTGGGTCCCCATCTCTCTCTCTCTCAGGCTAATTCTCTGGAGCACAGAGGCTCACTGGGCTTACTTTCTTGCCCGAGCTTCTGAGGCCCTCTCGAGAGGGCGCTCTGTGCCTTCATCCCCTCGAGAGGGCGCTTGGTACCTTTGTGAGCAGTGCAACCCCCATACCAGGGGCTTTATTGGTTTTCTGCATAAACCGAGGAATATCAGCCTCTTTCTCTCTCCTTTACTTTCTTATCCGGTCCATTAAAGGACCCCAACAGCCATGGTGGTGCAGTTTTATATTCTAAATGTGTAATTTTTTAAATTTTGTTTGATAGTGATTGACCCTGAATTGCTTCACTATTTTTTACAGAATAATTTTTTTCTCTCATCTGTTTATATTAAATTATAAGAAAAAAAGGCCTCAAATATTATATTTTATCTTTTCTCAATAATCTCTCTTGGTTTATAAGGTTTATCTATGGGCTGAATTATGTCTCCTCCCCTCTGCCCCACCAAATTCATGTATTAAAGTGCTTCATTGCCAATGTGTCTGGAGAATTTGGAGATAGGGCCTGTGAGGAAATGAGAAAGGTTAAATGAGGTCATAAGGGTGGGGCCCTAATCCAGTAGGCTTGTGCCTTTATACAAAGAAAAAGCTATAACAAATTTCTCTCTCTGCCAATGAGACAGTGGCCATCTGCAATCCAAAGAGAGTCCTCCCACTAGACACTGACCCTGCTGACACCTTGGTCTTGGATTTCAGTCCACAACAGTGAGAAATAAATTCCAACCAACCAGCCTATGGTATAGAATGTTGATATAGTAGCCCAAGCAGACTATTACAAGGATCACTCATCTCTGGCTCCTTTCTTTTCTGAAGACTGGCCTTTTCCTAAGAAGGGTAATGAAATATTTCTTTCATTCCAGAAAATGGTCTTTTCTTCATGTGACAGTGGTAGATATGCTATTTTAAAAGTTGCTATTTATTTAAAAATCACAGGTGACACAGTGGTAATTCAAGAATTACCTGCTTGCCAATTCAAGAAATACAGGAGATGTGGGTTTTATCCCTGGGTTCAAAAGTTCCCCTGGAGTAGGAAATGGCAACACACTCCAGTATTCTTGCCTGAAAAATCCCATGGACAGAGGAGCCTGGCAGGCTACAATCTATAGGATCTCAAACAGTTTGAGATGACTGAGCAACTGAGCGTGGTTTGATTAAGAAATTATTGCAGAAAAGAAAGGAAAATATTTTTTTAAAAGGAGAAAGCTTTTCCTCTACTCCTTTCAAATTTTATGATTAATTCATGAAATTCCACCATCAACATAACATTGAACAAGAGCTTTCTGAATTTCCATGTGGGAGAATTGGGGTTTATTTTTTAATATTGTATTAATTTTGTGTTATAACTTCATAGGGTATTGAAAACCTAATTTAAAATCTTGTTATATTTTTCAAGTCTTACATAATGACATTAGGCTCTTACTTAGATTTATATAAAATTGGCATATGGGAATGGTACTAAAACCCTATTAAAATGTGGATACCAGGAAAGACTTCTAGCTAAGAAGTTCTTCATATTCTATGAGTTCAGTTGCCTGTAGAGGTTTTAGTTTACTTCAAGTTCACTGTAAGTCAACCAGACTGAAAAATAAATGCTTAAGAGAACAAGAAGACAAACCACAGACTGGGATAAAATGTTTACAATAGACATATCTAATACATTTTCTATTACCCAAAATATGCAAAGAACTTTTAAAACTCAACAATAGGAAAACAAACAACCGAATTAAAAAATGGACCAAAGACCTTAACAGACATTCCACCAAGGAAGGTATCAAGCTGGAAAATAAGGATATGAAAAGATACTCTACAGCATATATCATCAGAGAAATGTAAATGAAAATAACAATGAGATAACACTGCACACCTACTAGAATGACCAAAATCATCAGCACTATGATTAATCTGTCATGCTGTTAAGTAAGTATTTTTATCCTAGATTATTGAAGAGGTAGGGAGAACAATGAATTGGGAATCAGGAGACCTAGATTTTTAGCCCCTTGATTTTAACGTTTACCTGGCTGACCTTAGGCTAGCCTTGGGATATCATTTGTCAAGAGAAAAGATTGGAGTAAATGATATTAATTACTTCTTTTAGCCCTAGTGCTCTATGATGCTGCCATATTATAGATAACTTCTGGCAGACTGATTAATGTCTACCAAGAGAAAAATGGCTATTACCAGTTTAAAGTTAAGGTTGAGTATAAATCTAAAAACCAATGTTTTCTATCTTCACCTTTTCTTCTCTGCAATCCCAATTGTTTTATTCTTAATTGCTCCTGATCAGACACACTGATGGCATGCCTATATGTGTCTTTTGAAGTGAATTAATGTGTTAATATTACCTAGATTTGGGCAGCAAGGGATCAGTGCTCACATTGCTAATCATCATGTCACTTACCTAAAACAAGTTATGGTTGAAATCATTAATGAACCTTGTCTTACAAACATACTTTAAGGTCATGTAGTGTAATTTCACTGCGCGGTTGCTCTTTGGATGAATCAAATTTGGGAGTGGAGCTGGACATCACTGTGAGCCAAATTTTATTCACACATAAACTTGCTTCAGAAGCCTGACTTTATGATAACCTCAACCCAGGTTTTCATTATAAATACCAAATGTTGCACAGCATATGGTCAGTGTTTCTCTAATAGAACTTAGACCTTCGTATTTTGACACCAAAATGCCATGAAATGTGTTCAAAGCAATAATATTATTTTTATTTTCAGGAGACCAATATGACATTCTAAGGGACAGTGAGACACTTTCCTAGAATCTAATTTAATAACGACATGGTTGAGCAGATGGAACCTAAAATGACAAGTTGTGTTCTAGTTTGTTTTATAAGCAGTGCTATTTTCTCATGCACCAATCATCCTACTGGGCTTTGGAAAACAGCAGCAAATCAGAACTGTAGAGAAGGTGACAGTAAATTAAACCTTATTGCAAAACATTACAAGTAAAGTGACTCATTTAAAATCATGAGGTTTCTAAAGGAACTACTAATTTAGTTAATCAAGGTGATATGGCTTTAGAGAGTAAATTTTGCTTAAATGAGGCTCTGATGTGACTCTATCCTTTAAATGGCTCCCATAGCATGTCCACACTGATGACAAAATTAAAATACTTTCATTGGATGCTGTGTAAAGTAAGAGCTTAATTGCAGAAAGGCTAAGACTAAAATTCCTGAGTTAAGCTGTTATGTATAGGATAATGTAGAAAGGAAAGAACCCCAAAGCCTCTCAGTGCAATTCTAAAGTCAGGAGTCAAGCACGGTGGGAATAAGACATTTTCCTTTCCTCTCTAGTTTCCATTACCAGGCATAGGTAGTCTCTGTTATAGTAAGTGTTAAATATGTAAGGGCTACATGCTGAGGTTTAAGAGAAAAAATAAAGACAGAGTGGAGAGGAGAAATAGCATACCCTGCTGTATCATCCTGCTAGGAGGTATCCTATATAACCCCCAGGATGTAAAGATGGTCCCAGCTACCTCTCTCTTTATTGCTACCACTTTTACTCTTGGTCATCATTTCTGCACAATCAGATCAGATCAGATCCGTCGCTCAGTCATGTCCGAATCTTTGCGACCCTATGAATCGCAGCACGCCAGGCCTCCCTGTCCATCACCAACTCCCAGAGTTCACTGAGACTCACGTCCATCGAGTCAGTGATGTCATCCAGCCATCTCATCCTCTGTCATCCCCTTCTCCTGCCCCCAATCCCTCCCAGCATCAGAGTCTTTTCCAATGAGTCAACTCTTCGCATGAGGTGGCCCAAGTACTGGAGTTTCAGCTTTAGCATCATTCCTTCCAAAGAAATCCCAGGGCTGATCTCTTTCAGAATGGACTGGTTGGATCTCCTTGCAGTCCAAGGGACTCACAAGGGTCTTTTCCAACACCACAGTTCAAAAGCATCAATTCTTTGGTGCTCAGTGTTCTTCACAGTCCAACTCCCACATCCATACATGACCACAGGAAAAACCATAGTCTTGACTAGTGAACCTTTGTTGGCAAAGTAATGTGTCTGCTTTTGAATATGCTATCTAGGTTGGTCATAACTTTCCTTCCAAGGAGTAAGCGTCTTTTAATTTCATGGCTGCAGTCACCATCTGTAGTGATTTTGGAGCCCAGAAAAATAAAGTCTGACACTGTTTCCACTGTTTCCCCATCTATTTCCCATGAAGTGATGGGACCGGATGCCATGATCTTTGTTTTCTGAATGTTGAGCTTTAAGCCAACTTTTTCACTCTGCACAATAGTTCAGTCCAAAACAAGTGCCCTTTGCACAGTTTGTTAAAAATGTATCATGAGAGGACTTCTGCTTCCAGACATGGTGACGTAACAAGGACAGGATCTACATCCCTGCTTTAGACGACTAACAAAACAACCAACATGCATGAAAAAAACTGTTTTTAGACATCAGAAAATAGCCAGCATAGTACAGTGATTTCAGAGAGAAGCCAAAATAAATGAAGTGAGCCTTGTGATTGTCCCAGCTCACTGTCTACAGAGAATATCCAGCCTGTGGTGATGGGAAGGAAATTTAAACAGAAGCAGAGACAAAGAGTTCTCAAGAGATCTGCAGAGATCCCTCTCTCACATCAACAGCAAGGTATTGATGACAAAAACATGCATATAAGGAAATCACCCAATGTTGGCCAAAGAGCCAATATAAAGAAACATGCTGGGCAATGTCTAAAGATCATACCACACTGGGCCAGGAATAGTTTACAAGCAAAGATGGAAAGACCTCTTAACATACATGTGGTTAAGTAAAGTTCTTAGAAGAGTATTGCCTCAATTTATGAGACAAATTTGCCCTAGACTAAAGACTGATATCTACCTGTCTTAGAAAGCTTAAAACAAGCCTCAAAATGTTGGGATTATTTCAAACTAACTTAACTGTGGCCCAAAACAAATCCCTAAAAAATATTTAAAGAACTATGACCAAATCCAGTGCCCAACACCATAAAATTTACACTGCTGACATCTAAAAAAATTTGCCTCCCAAGTCAACAAGCAATATAATGAGGGGAAAAAATCAATCAAGAGAAAGAGACTTCAAAATGTAACAGAAGATAGACTTAACACACAAGAACATTAAAACTTATTTAAATATACTCTTGAACAGATAAATATATGTTATAGAAGGTAGCAGAAAGTGTGAGCATAATAAAGAAAGACACAGAAGACCTAAAGAAGATGAAAATCAAATTTCTGGAGATTAGATACACTGCCTGAATGAAAAACACACTGGATGGAATTGAGAGCAGATTAAACAGTACTATGGGGAAAAAACCAGTAGATTTAAAACTATATCAATATAAAATCTCCATATTGAAACATATAAAGAAAAAAAAAAGACTAAAAAGTCAGCAGAGCTTAAAGACATGGGACAATACCAAGTGAGCTAAAATATTTGTGATCAGAGTCCCAGAAAGAGAAGGAGGCTTAAAAATATTTAAATAAATGAATAAACTTTTCCAAATCTGATGAAAAGTACAGATTCTGTTCTCCACCAGCAGTATACAAATCCAAATTTATTGGGTAGACCTATGTGTCCGATGCGGGCTTCCTGGGTAACTAAGTGCCTTCCAAAGCAGGAGACACAGGTTTCATCCTTAGGTCAGAAAGATCTCCTGGAAGAAGGAAATGGGAACTCACTCCAGTATTCTTGCCTGGGAAATCCCATGGACAGAGGACCCTGGTGGGCTACAGTTCATGGGACTGCAATGAGTCAGGAATGACTTGGGGACTAAACAAGAACAACATATCTCTGATTTTAAAAAATGAACCACTGGAAACAGGTGAATACAATGGGAAAATGAAAAGTGTCTTTGGAGGAAACCTGTAACTCTGAATTGAAGTAGAAAAATGACCTAAATCCTGAAGGTTTACCATTTTGGAGTAGGTTATTCTGTTTTTGTGCCCAACACAAGCATACACAAACACATCATATTGTAAATTACTTATAAGGAACATTTAATAAAATCTTTGAAGAAAAAAAATGGACTTCTCCTAAATATCTCACACAACCTCTGAATGGACATTTATCTTTTTTGTCTCATGAACTCAAGCTAGAGTAGAGTGGATGGGCTATATTAAGATGGATGAATAATTAACAATATTATAATTAATAATTAAATTATAGGTTTTAGGCAGGTTATCGATTTTCTCAGTTTAGCATGAGCAAACTGAAAAGTATAAATACATCAGTACCTCTTTGCCTTAGAGAGAAAGCGAGAATAGAGAATGCAGATAGAATGCCTGGTTGAAGATAAAACATAATCTAGTAACAAAAGCTGGAGAAGGCAATGGCACCCCACTCCAGTACTCTTGCCTGGAAAATCCCATCGATGGAGGAGCCTGGTGGGCTGCAGTCCACAGGGTTGCTGAGGGTTGGACACGGCTGAGCGACTTCACTTTCACTTTTCACTGTCATGCATTGGAGAAGGAAATGACAACCCACTCCAGCGTTCTTGCCTGGAGAATCCCAGGGACGGGGGAGCCTGGTGGGCTGCCATCTATGGGGTCACACAGAGTTGGACACGACTGAAGCGATTTAGCAGCAGCAACAGCAGCAATAGCAAAGAAATAGAGGAAAACAACCGAATGGGAAAGACTAGAGATCTCTTCAAGAAAATTAGAGATACCAAGGGAACATTTCATGTAAAGACGGGCTTGATAAAGGACAGAAATGGTATGGACCTAACAGAAACAGAAGATATTAAGAAGAGGTGGCAAGAATACACAGAACTATACAAAAAAGATCTTCATGACCCAGATAATCACGATGGTGTGATCACTGACCTCGAGCCAGACATCCTGGAATGTGAAGTCAAGTGGACCTTAGAAAGCATCACTACGAACAAAGCTAGTGGAGGTGATGGAATTCCAGTTGAGCTATTTCAAATCCTGAAAGATAATGTTGTGAAAGTGCTGAACTCAATATGTCAGCACATTAGGAAAACTCAGCAGTGGCCACTGGACTGGAAAAGATCAGTTTTCATTCCAGTCACAAAGAAAGGCAGTGCCAAAGAATGCTCAAACTACCGCACAATTGCACTCATCTCACACGCTAGTAAAGTAATGCTCAAAATTCTCCAAGCCAGGGTTCAGCAGTACATGAACCGTGAACTTCCTGGTGTTCAAGCTGGTTTTACAAAAGGCATAGGAACCAGAGATCAAATTGCCAACATCCGCTGGATCATGGAAAAAGCAAGAGAGTTCCAGAAATCTGCTTTATTGACTATGCCAAAGCCTTTTACTGTGTGGATCACAATAAACTGTGGAAAATTAAAGAGATGGGCATACCAGACCACCTGATCTGCCTCTTGAGAAACATGTATGCAGGTCAGGAAGCAACAGTTAGAACAGGACATGGAACAACAGACTGGTTCCAAATAGGAAAAGGAGTATGTCAAGGCTGTATATTGTCACCCTGCTTATTTAACTTCTATGTAGAGTACATCATAAGAAACGCTGGGCTGGAAGAAGCACAAGCTGGAATCAAGATTGCTGGGAGAAATATCAATAACCTCAGATATGCAGATGATACCACCCTTATGGCAGAAAGTGAAGAGGAACTAAAAAGCCTCTTGATGAAAGTGAAAGAGACGAGTCAAAGAGTTGGCTTAAAGCTCAACATTCAGAAAATGAAGATCATGGCATCTGGTCCCATCACTTTATAGGAAATAGATTAGGAAACAGTGCAAACAGTGTCAGACTTTATTTTTTGGGGCTCCAAAATCACTGCAGATGGTGATTGCAGCCATGAAATTAAAAGGTGCTTACTTCTTGGAAGGAAAGTTATGACCAACACATGTCCAAGCTTTCTCCATACTTTCACAAAGAAGTCACCTCTGGGCCACCCCTTGATCTGGGTGTGGTGGTGCAGTTCACATTCAGGAGAACAAACTCTGGGGAAAATGCCTGTGTAGGCTCTGGAAACAGAATCAAGGCTGTTCAGAGTGTTGGACCCCCAGGCACCAAGTGCCTTACTCTAAATCCAAGTGTGATCTAGAGTAAAACAAGCACAGAGCCCCTGGGGACGTTGTGCCCTTTGTTCCATGGGGAAAGACATGAGTTGGGATAAGCTAGTTTAAGCTCCTTTATGGTACAGAGCTTGCGTCAGGAGCACCTTTTCCCGGGTGCAGGTACGGCACTGGTGGCCAAAGCACTCATAAGTTATTCTTGAAACTTCTGAAGATGAAATCCTGCCAACCAAAAGAGAAATGGAGAAAACACTAAAGGATTAAACCAGCACTCAATTCCGGGAAATGGTAGGGATGACTACAGCATTTAGCAATAAAGAGACTCAGCCAGTAACTTAATTCACTTCACATTTTTTTTCTCTAGTACCAAAGGCAACATACTGACATTTTCAAGCATGTACAAATTCATAGAAGACAGGAATTATGAGTCCTTCTTTTTAAAAAGTTAATGATTAAACCCATTCAATCAATACATTACTATAGAAAAGTGTTCTGAAAGGCCTGGGGGTTATCTTTGCACCTACTTAAAACAGACACTTAGACTAAGTAAATGAAGAAACTATGGTTATAGAATACAATATAAGTGCTATTAACCCTGTAATATAAAATATTAAACCTAAATAAGGAGGGTGGAAGATAAGACTGAAGTGTGCTAATTTCCTCATTTTTAAAAGCCGAGTAAATTATTTCATCTAAAATTGAAACATGTCATTTAAAAGAAATCATAACTCTGAATGTTTAGTATTGCCCATGTCTATATTTTTATTCATAAAAAAGTAAGAAAATTGTGCATTGAAACAAAGAACCATATGTTTAAGTTTCAGCAGTTTCTTCAGCTTCTTTTAGATTTCTTCTCTGTTAAATGCAAAAGTTAAATCTAACATTCTTTTAAAAAAGTAGCCTGTATAGGGTGATCAACTTTTTATAAAGTTACTTTGTCTTTTAGTCCATCTATCTACCTACTGATCTTTTCACTTATCCATATTTCTATGTACCAACTTCTTTATCCACTTCATCTATCTGTTCCTTCTTTGATTTACCAATATTCACCAAGAGATGCCTAGAATGATAAGCATTTAATATAAATTCTGTAATGTTATTTCACTTACTTTGTTAATTTTTTCCTTATCTTTATTTCTTGATTTAATTACAATACAATAAACATGTTAAGTTTCACCAAAACAGTGAAGTTATCTGAGGTGGCTAGGTTTGAAAACTACTGATGCAGAATATTTTAGTTGAGAACATTCTTAGTGGAAGCGTTTTGCAGAGACAGAGGACAAATGAAGGAATGGAATAACAATGAAGGAGGAGAATAGGGTTATTGATCTAATTGTCAAGGGCCTATATCAAAATGAAGGCCAGACTTAGGTCCTATTGATATCTACCAGCAGATCAATCAAATAGCCCAAGCTTGCTTAGAATTTCAAATGAGTCTCAAGGATTCAAGTCTAATGGAATATTATCTGCTGATATTTATAAGTAGTCAGCAGTCTTGCTTAGAAAGTAAAGTAAGGTTCACATGCCAACTTACAATGCCCTCATATCTCTTATTCTCTCTATCTGGGTTTGGATGCTGAAATCTGCAATGGATACAGAGATGGTAAAGCTGTAACATGCAGAACTCTGAAAAATGCAGTGGGAGAGCGTCACCCCCATGGGATCTCTGTACCATTCTTTAGATTGTGGCATAATGTTGCTAAGATCTGTTCTGCAAGTAGCGTTTTTGCAATCTGTAAAGAGCAAACTGAGAATAGAGACATCAGGGAAAACGCAGGAAAGTCAAAGGTCCTGAAATACATGTGGAGAGTCAGCAGGCTCCTGGATGACAGGGAACTGAAGAAACCAAGAGACCAAAAAAAGACTTGGAATGGCAGAAACAGAGAAAGTAGAGAATTAAGCCAGGGACCTTTGGGTTTAAATCTGCAGAAGTATGAGACTGCCAAAATAAGTTGGACTGAGAATTTCAAATGACATCTCTGTTCTTTAGATATGCATCTGGCATCTCCACTTATGAAAATGAAATTTAACTTCAGAAGATGTGGGGATTTTATAAGACAATTAGATTCAACCATCTGATGTAGTTTTTGGCACTTCCTGATGGGTTGACCTAATATGGACTTTGCTGTTCCCCCTGATTTTCCCTACAGTCAGACAAATTTGGGTTTGAGTTGTGCCAAGTCACATTCCAGCTGTGAATGTTGGCCACACTTCCTCCACAAGATTCAATTTACTCATCCAGAAAGTGGGAATAATATTACTGTAGCAAAGATTAAAGGAATTGATGTCAGAAATGGATTAAAGACCTAAATGTAAGGCTGGAAACTATAAAACTCTTAGAGAAAAATATAGGCAGACATAAACCACAGCAAGATCTTTTTAGACCCACCACCTAGAGTATGAAAATAGAAGCAAAAATAAACAAATAGGGCCCAATTAAACATAAAATCTTTTGCATAGCAAAAGAAACCATAAGCAACAAAAAAAGACAACCCTCAGAATGGGAGAATATATTTGCAAATGAAGCAACTGACAAGGTATTAATCTCCAAATATACAAATAGCTCATGTAGCTCAATATCAGAAACAAACAACCCAATCAAAAAATGGACAAATGACCTAAACAGACATTTCTCCAAAGACATTCAGATGGCCAAGAGGTACGTAAAAAGGCACATGTTCAATGTTGCTAATTATTAGAGAAATGCAAACCAAAACTGCAATGAGGTATCACCTCATACAGGTCAGAATGGCTATCATCAAAAAGTCTACAAACAATAACTGCTGGAGAGGGTATGGAAAAAAGGGAGCCTTCCTACACTGTTGTTAGGAATGTAAATTTGTGGACAAATTTACATACAGCCAGTATGGACAGCAGTATGAAGGTTCCTTAAAAAATTTAAAACAGAGCTACCACAAGTTCAGTTCAGTTCACTCATTCAGTTGTGTCTGCCTCTTTGCAACCCCATGGACTGTAGCACGCCAGGTCTCCTTGTCCATCACCAACTCTTGGAGCTTGCTCAAACTCATGTCCATCAAATTGGTGATGCCATCCTCTGTCGTCCACTTCTCCTGCCTTCAATCTTTCCCAGCATCAGGGTCTCTTCTAAGGAGTTAGTTCTTCACATCAGGTGGACAAAGTATTGGAGCTTCAGCTTCAATATCAGTCCTTCCAATGAATAATCAGGACTGATTTCATTTAGAACTGACTGGTTTGATCTCCTTGCAGTCTAAGGGACTCTAAAGAGTCTTCTCCAACTCCACAGTTCAAAAGTATCAATTCTTCAGCACTCAGCTTTCTTTATGGTCCAACTCTCACATCCATACATGACTTGCGGAAAAACCATAGCTTTGACTAGACAGAACTTAGTCAGCAAAGTAATGTCTCTGCTTTTTAATATACTGTCTAGGTTTGTCATAGTTTTCGTTCAAGGAGCAAGTATCTTTTAAATTCATGGCTGCAGTCACCATCTGCAGTGATTTTGGAGCCCAGAAAAATAAAGTCTCTCATTGTTTCTATTGTTTCCCCATCTATTTGTTATGAAGTGATGTGACTGGATGCCATGATTTTCACCTTTTGAATGTTGAGTTTTAAGCCAGTTTTTTCACTCTCCTCTTTCACTTTCAATAAGAGGTGCTTTAGTTCTTTGCTTTCTGCTTATGGACAGTATCATCTACATATCTGAAGTTATTGATATTTCTCCTAGCAATCTTGATTCCAGCTTATGCTTCATCCAGCTGACATTTTGCTTGATGTATTCTGCATATATGTTAAATAAGCAGGGTGACAATATACAGCCTTAACGTATTCCTTTCCCAATGTGGAATCAGTCTGTTACTCCATGTCCAGTTCTAACTGTTGCTTCTTGAACTGCATACAGATTTCTCAGGAGCCAGGTAAGATGGTCTGGTATTCCCATCTCCTTCAGAATTTCCCACAGTTTGTTGTGATCCACACAGTCAAGAGCTACCATATGACTGAGCAATCCCACTTCTAGGCATATATTGGGAAAAAACCATGATTTGAAAGGATGCATGGACCTTTGTGTTCATCACAGCATTATTTACAATGGCCAGGATATGGGAGCAACCTAAATATCTATCGGTAGAGAAATAGGTAAAGAAAATGTGGTTCATACACAAAATGGAATATTACTCAGCCATAAAAAGAAACAAAGTTAGTCCATTTGCAGAAACAAAGATGGACCTAGAGATTGCATAGAGAATGAAGTAAATCAGAAAAAGAAAAACAAATATTGTATGATATTGCTTATATGTGGAGTCTAAAAAACAGATGTAGAGAACAAAATTATGCTTACCGAGAGGAAGAATAGGGAAGTGGGATGAATTGGGAGATTGAGACTGACATATATACACCATTATGTATATACATTAGATAACTAATGAGAATTTACCATATAGAACAGGGAACTCTACTCAGTGCTCTGTGGGAATGGAAAGTGAAGTCGCTCAGTTGTGTCCAACTCTGTGCGACCCCATAGACAGCAGCCCACCAGGCCCCCGTCCCTGGGATTCTCCAGGCAAGAACACTGGAGTGGGTTGCCATTTCCTTCTCCAAGGCATGAAAGTGAAAAGTGAAAGTGAAGTCACTCAGTCATGTCCGACTCTTCACGACCCCATGGACTGCAGCCCACCAGGCTCCTCTGTCCATGGGATTTTCCAGGCAAGAGTACTGGAGTGGGGTGAAGGCAATCTAAAAAAGAGTGGATATACTTATACATATGATTGATTCACTTTGATACATAGCAAGAAGCTAGCACAACATTGTAAAGCAACTATGTTTCAATAAAAATTAATTTAAAAAAGCAGTTGATATATATTGAGTGTTTATCCCAGGAAGGATTAAATGGCAGCTCTTATTACTTTTATTATCATTAAATACATTTTTATATCACACCTTCCTTCTTAAATTGTTTCTCTGACCTTCCATTGCTCTTGAGATAAAGTCAAACTCCTTGACATGTTTTAAAATGTGGCTTCTAGCTTTTGTTAATTTTGTCAGACTCTCTTTTTGCCAGTCCCATAAAAACACTATAAATACTTCTCACACTTCTGTGAAAGTGAAGTTCTTTCATTTCTTAGCAAGTCACTCTTTGCTCTCATTTCCTTGACCTATAATACTAATTTCCTGATCTCTTCTTATTCCATCCTACTTGTAAGTGCCATTTTGTCAAAGACAGTAAAGAATCTGCCTGCAATGCAGGAGACTCGGGTTCAATCCCTGGGTCAGGACTATCCCCTGGAGAAGGGAATGGCAACTCACTCCATTATTCTTGCCTGGAGAATCCCATGGACAAGAGGAACGTGGTGATCTAAAGGTGATGGGGTTGCAAAGAGTTGGACACAACTGAACGACTAATGCTTGTTTACATCTATTGAAATAGTCATGTAACATATCTTTCCTCCTATTAATGCAATGTATCATATTTATTGATTTGCATATTTTGAACCATCCCATGCCCAGGAATGTATATGCCTTGTTCATGGTATAGATCAATCATAAGTACTGTTAAATTTGGTTTACTGATATTTTGTTGAGAATTTTTCTATCTGTATTCATCAGAAATATTGGCCTGTAGTTTTCTTTTCCTGTAGAATCTTCACATAGCTTTAGCATCAAAAGAAATGCTAGCCTTGTGAGATGAGTTTGGGAGTATTCCTTCTTCCTCAGTTTGTGAATTTTCCAGTTGTCCTTCTGTTATCAATTTCTAGTGTCAAGAAATTGTGGTTGGAAAAAGTGCGTATATGATTTTATACTTCTTAAGTTTGTTTAGACTTGTTTTGTGCCCTAAATCAGGAAGAATCAGGAAGGACTGTACATCCAGTTCCCTGGCAAGATTGGACCCCTGGATTGGCTCTGTAACTGGGACCTAGATCCACTGGCTGAGGTATCTATTCAGCACTGATGGAGAAACTCAGTCCACTCAGACTGGAGCATGGATTGCTGTAGGCCCTACCCAATCTGATCCAGTAAATCAAGCCCTTGTAATCTCTATGAGGTAAGACCCAAATGGGCCTCCCAGATTGAGACCTGCGATTCTGGGGGAACTGGATATTTACCTTGAGCTCTCTTTTTCCCACTAGAGGAAATCATAAATCCTTGAGTTAGAAGTGGGATTGGAGGGTGGGGGAACCTCTCTCTGCACTCTCTGCCAGTCTAGGAGAGGGATGATGTGGTTAGAAGTAGTTGTTCTCCTTGTTCATCTAATACGGTCCTTTTCAGTCTCTGTGATCCAGAGCAGGCACTTCAGCCTCAACCATCATGTTCTGGAATTTTCACAGTGGTGTCTTGTCTATGGATAGTTGCTATTTGGTGTTCTTATGAGAGGAACTGAAGTCAGGAACACCTATGCCACCATTTTAATGATATTACCTCCCACTATATAGCCATCAGTGACTGGACCTGATTTCCAGCCTCTGTTCCCTCCCCAGATTTTAGGGAGTAGACCTGAAAGTTTTAACTCTTTAGTCACATGGTTGGTTCCCCTGGCACCCAGGCCCCTTTCATAAGTGCTCTGTCACTAAGTTGTGTCTGACTCTTTGCGAACCCAAGGACTGTACTCACCAGGTTTTCTGTTCATGGGAATTTTCAGGCAAGAACACTGGAGTGGGTTGCCACTTCCTCCTCCAGGGGATCTTCCCAATCCAGGGATCAAACCTTGGACTCCTGAATTGGCCAGCAGATTCTTTACCACTGAGCCACTTGGGAAGCCCCATCCATAAGTACTTTCCAAAATTCACATCATTAGTATAAACTTAGGTGTGGTTGAGATGGGCTTCTTACATATATCAAAAGATACTTTATTGTGCTTATCACATAAAATTGTAGGAGCTTTGTACCAGAAATGGGATGAAAGCTGTGTATTTCTTATTATAAATCATAATACCATGGAGGCCAATTTAGGGTCCATTTAGCAGTGAGAAAGAAGCAAGCTTTGCATATAAGTATTCTCTAAACATAATTATAAAATAATTTATAGCCAATATATTTTAAATGAGACTTTTCTACCTTTTTATTGTTATCTAACATAATGATCTGTTCTGTTGTTTTGTTAAATTATTTATTTTCTCCCAAAGAAATCTTTATCCCATGTTACTTTTTTTTACACTGTTAAATTTACAGAAATATCCATGTCTCAGTTCAGTTCAGTCACTCAGTCATGTCCAACTCTTTGTGACCCCATGGACTGCAGCACACAAGGCTTCCCTGTTCATCACCATTTCCCAGAGTTTGCTCAAACTCATGTCCATGAGTTCAGTGATGCCATCCAACCATGTTATCCTCTGTCATCCCCTTCTCCTCCCACCTTCAATCTTTCCCAGTATGAGGGTCTTTTCCAGTGAGTCAGTTCTTCGCATCAGGTAGCCAAAGTATTGGAGCTTCAGCTTCAATGTCAGTCCTTCCAATGAATATTCAGGACTGATTTTCTTTAGGATTGACTGGTTTGATCTCCTTGCAGCTCAAGGACTGTCAAGAGTGTTCTACAAAACCACAGTTCAAAAGCATCCATTCTTTGGTGCTCAGCTTTCTTTATGGTCCAACTCTCACATCCATACATGACTACTGGAAAAACCATAGCTTTGACTGTATGGACCTTTGTCAGTAATGTTTCAATTAGCTGATTAAACATATAGAAAATAAAATATTTTAAATATTAGCTCCTAAAGACTATGGGTTATATATGGATCTTTCATTGCATTTTCTACAATATATTGCTTCAGTGCCTTGGGGCTTTTCTTTTGTTTGTATTTACTGAACAAAACATTTCTCATAATCCTATTTAAAATATGCATTTGCTCTCTTACCTCTCTATTATTACCTTCCCAAATATTGTCCTTGGAAAATACAAACAGAAAGGTTTTTGTGTGAATAGGACTTAGATAGAAAAGAAATCATATTTACTGCCTCATGTCTAGCATTCTCATAGGACTTTTAGTAGCACAGAATATGATAAAAAGAGAAATCATCCTTCTGTGGTTATTGCCCTTTTGTAGTATAAATGCTTAACCTCTAACAGAACATTATTTTATATTATTCATTTTTCTAAGGAATACCAGAGCAGAATTAAAATTTCAAGGTAAATGTGGAATAATAATGTAAAACAAATTAAATTATTTTTCTGATTATAAAAATATAAAATGGATATTGCTAAAATTTTCTTTAACCTTGAAGTGTAGAAAGAAGAAATTAAAATCCTTGTAGTTCCATCCAAACAGGATAATACCCTTAAACTCTTCTTTCCTTCTAAGCAGCTCAGGGTCTCCAGGGGCCTCCCCAACCTCCCCTCCCATCCTTTGCAAAATCACAGGGTCCTTTTAAAAACCATCATGCCTGAGACTCTACAGGCATCAACCTGGTGCCTCATTGTCAGGAAGCATTTAACAGGAGGCTTCCTGTGTGCTGTTTTGGATCTGTCAGGAATTCTCTTTTCCTTATTAATTCCAGAATATTCAGGAATTAAGAGGAAAGGCAAGCCTCTCCCCAGGGCTGAGGAATCCAGGCATTTCCTTCATTAGTGTTTCTATATGGTGATAAGTACCCTCTTCCTTCTTGTGAACCATACGGTAAAAGTGATTCTTTACAACCCTCTCTCTCTTTAATATGGATCATCTATGTTTTGTAAGTCTGGAATTTTAATCTTTATCTTTGCTGAGAATAACTACCTTGTAAGATGGTATATATGCCCACACCATGTTGACTAAAACATCTTTGCTCCATCAGAGCTCTGGTCTCCGTGTCTTTCTTTCTCTCTCTCTCTCTCTCTCTCTTTCTCTCTCTCTCCCCCTCTCCCCCCCCCCCCCCCGCTCTCTCTCTCCCCTCCCTCTCTCCCCCTCTCTCCCCCGCTTTTTCAGGCTGATCCCCTGGAGCACAGAGGCTCTCTGAGTTCACTTTCCTGCCCTGGCTTCTAAGACCCTCTTGAGAAGGCACTCTGCGTCTTCACCCCATTGAGAGGGCGCCTGAGGCCTCTGTGAACAGAGCAAGTCCTGTGTCAGGGGCTTTATTGGCTTTCTGTGTAAACCAAGGAATATCAGCCTCTTTCTCTCTCCTTTATTTTCTTATTGGTTGACTCCGGACCACCAGGTTCTGGTCCATTAAAGGACCTCAACACCTCATATTTTCCATCTCACTTTTTTCTCCCTCCTTGCTATCCTTCTGACAACAGGGAAAGGGCGTGTGGCTGGTAACACTGTAAGGGAGATCGAATTCTCAATGCCTCCAAGTGTAGAACCAGTAGCACAATGGGTGTCTGCCACTTGATGGAAATCACACCCTTTTTAGGGTGTTTCTACTAGACTATCTTCTTGGTTCCTGATTTCAATTTACTCTCTGATCATTTTCCTGTTAGCTCAGCCCCACCCCTCTTGGCTTCATAGTCTGTTAACTGTCAGGGTGATTTTGGAATCCTGTCTGGCCATAGGATACTATATGCTTTAAAAAGGTGTTTGGGACATAACAATTTTGTGCATTCTGCCTTCCTTCTGATTCCTGGAAGTGGAATTATGGGCTACAAGTGAGGGACTATTAACTATTTTTTTACATATTGCCAAATTACTTTTCTTGTTAATTAGTATATACTCTATAATAATTATAATAAAAATTTTCTGCCAATGCTGTTTTAAGTAAAAATGTATATAGTTTACTTTCTTTTAAAATGATTTTTTTTGAGTGTTTCCTACGGTACTTTAATAAAACTTTGTATTTTGAAATTATAAAACCTGGACGGCAACAGACGCCATGAGCCCTCCACCCAGCCTCCCTACACACTCACAGCAGAAACACGGGAGACACAGATATTTCAGTTACCCCTAAAAATACAAAATGTAGGTACAAACCGTTGGGTTCTTTACGGGCTCATTCCCCCAAAGCATGATGCTGAGTGACCTTTGCTGATTCAGAAAGTGCTGTTTGCCCTTCTTTTATTTACAGTGCCCTGGTTAAAACAATTCCAAACAACTTTAGGAAGCACAGGACACAGGGCTGCCGTGGGTCCTGGCCCTGCAGAGGCGCTGGTGCTGGCGGGAAGCAGACGCTAAAATGATTTTTTTTTTCCAGATTTTAAAGAAGTCCAATCTTTCTCTTGTTTTTTGGCAAGATCTTTCACTGTTTTTATGATGACAGAAGTATTACGTGTATGAAGTTTTAGGATACTCATATTTACTTCATGTTTTCCTATGGGATACTATATTTTTATTGATCTCTTTTTTATCTAAAATTTTAGTATATTGTCTGATGGAGCATGATAACATGATTATTTTTAAAATTCCAAACAGTTATTCCAATTTGAAGTATTGAAAAATCTAGATTGATCCATTTAAATCATTAGTATGATGAAGCAGAAAGCAAACTCTGGTTCTGTGCATATTAATGACTACTGTGCTTAATATGGTTTGCATACATTTAAAAAAATCCAACTGGAGTTTGAATTATGACAAAGGAAGGACTATGTAAGTGCCTGTTATTTTAGCCCATGGTGTGTGTGTGTGTGTGTGTGTGTGTGTGTGTGTGTGTGTGTAGTTGCTCAGTCATGTCCAACTCTTTGTGACTTCATGGACTATAGTCTACCAGGCTCCTCTGTCCATTAAATTTTCCAGGCAACAGTGTTGGAGTGGGTAGTCCTTCCCTTCTCCAGGGGATCTTCCCAACCCATGGACTGAACCCAGATCTCCTTCATTGCAGGCAGATTCTTTACCATCTGAGTCACCAGGAAAGTCCACGATAGTGATTATAATTCAGTCCCTTAAATGATGTGATAATGAAAAGTCCTGGAAGCCATATGACTATAGTTGGTAGAATCATAAAACTGCCTTAGTGTTTTACTTAATGAGAAGGCAGTGTAAATAAGAATAAACATGAAAGTATGGATTAATATATATATAAGTTCAGTTCAGTTCAGTCACTCAGTCGTGTCCAACTCTTCACGACCCCATGAATCACAGCACACCAGGACTCCCTGTCCATCACCAACTCCCGGAGTTCACTCAGACTCACGTCCACAGAGTCAGTGATGCCATCCAGCCATCTCATCCTCTGTCGTCCCCTTCGCCTCCTGCCCCCAATCCCTGCCAGCATCAGAGTCTTTTCCAATGAGTCAACTCTTCGCATGAGGTGGCCAAAGTACTGGAGTTTCAGCTTTAGCATCATTCCTTCCAAAGAAATCCCAGGACTGATCTCCTTGAGAATGGACTGGTTGGATCTCCTTGCAGTCCAAGGGACTCTCAAGAGTCTTCTCCAACACCACAGTTCAAAAGCATCAATTCTTCAGTGCTCAGCTTTCTTCACAGTCCAACTCTCACATCCATCATGACCACAGGAAAAACCATAGCCTTGACTAGATGGACCTTTGTTGGCAAAGTAATGTCTCTGCTTTTGAATATGCTATCTAGGTTGGTCATAACTTTTCTTCCAAGGAATAAGCGTCTTTTAATATATATAAAGAGGACCCCAAATGTTTCCTTTTAATGTTCCAATAAGTACAGTCCAGTTCCAATAAGTACTGTTCCAATAAGTACAGAGACAACAGACACAAATTGGTGGATTTGTATAGCCACAGCCATTCAAGCACTCCTTCAGCATTATGTAAGTCTAGAGACATCCTTCATCAGCTTAGTGTAGTTTATGAACCATCTAGTTGCTTATCCTCATCTCCTCTGTACCAAGAATTCATGTTCTTAGAAAAGGCAGCATCTCACTCTCCCTATACATCTCCTTTTATGAGTTACTCTGGGATTAGAGACATCAAGAAAGTCAACTCAGTCCATTTTCTCTTTTATTATTGTTATCCAGGAGGCTGGATCATGCAGGAATACACTTGATTTTCAAATTCTAGGGTGGGATCCAGAGTCAGCAATGTTTCCTAGTCCCCCAGGTGACTCTTAGACCTGTTTGTGAAAACTACTAGAGTTGGGACTATTTTGAAGAGATGTATTCTGTTCCATTGCCTATATATTATTTTTGCTACTTTGTCAATGCTTCCATTCATGACATTTTCATATGTTTATTTACCTAGTAGAATAAGATTTATTTTAATTATTTTTATTTATAATTTCAAAATGTGCTTTTTGTGGCCTTCCAAATGAATTTCAGAATAATTTTCTCAGGGTCAGAAGAAAATTTTACTGGACTATCATAGGAATTTAGTTCAACTTAAAATAGTGAAATATTACTGAGATTTTCATAGAAATTTAGTTCAACTGAATCATTATTATTATTATTAATCATTATTTTAAAAATATTTATGGGAGAGGGTGGGAAGATTTGGGAGAATGGCATTGAAACATGTACAATATCATGTATGAAACGAGTTGCCAGTCCAGGTTCGATGCACAATCCTGGATGCTTGGGGCTAGTGCACTGGGACGACCCAGAGGGATGGTATGGGGAGGGAGGAGGGAGGAGGGTTCAGGATGGGAAACACATGTATACCTGTGGTGGATTCATTTTGATATTTGGCAAAACTAATACAATTTGTAAAGTTTAAAAATAAAATTTAAAAAAAAGAAAAAAATATTTATGCATTTCAGGAACATAAAAGTTTGTGTTTAGTCAAGATTTTTTGTTATTTTTCCTAGATGAAATTATATTATTTTTAAAGGACTATAATATTCTTATTTATGTTATTTTTAAGTCTTATTTTCTTAGTTGCTATTATGAATAAGTTTTTGTTTTATCTTTTGCTATATCATTGATTGTTGTTTCTATACAGTTAAGCAATTAATATTTGGACATGTATTTTGTGCCTAAGCATTTTAATATTTTTTTACTCAACTGGAATATATTTTAAAATTTCATTTTTATTTTTTTGAGTTTTTCCATATAATGATTCATATCTGAAAATTCCTCTTGGTTTTGATGCAGAGACTACTTATGACAAAATTTGGGGGGAAATTTCTGTTTCCGGACGTGGGTGCTAGTTCTGAAAATTCATCAAGATGTAAACTTAGAAGCTGTGCATATTTCTGCTATAACATTATTTTAAATCCCTTGTCAAACTTTGTGTCCCTGTGGTTCTTCAGCAGGGTGTGTTAGAATTATCTGTGAGCTCATTAAAATGTAGACTCTTGAGTCTAATGTCTCAGAGATTCTGATTCAGAAGATGTCAGATGAGCACAAAACAACTGATTTTGCTGGAGACCTCAAATGATTCTCATGCACGAGGCCCTCATTACAGTTTAGGGACTGTGCTGATACATTTTTTCCAGTGCCTTCTAGTATTCACTATTTCAGGGGGAAAATCTCCTCTACTTCCTATCCTGTAAGACCTAGTCATCTTACCCCCTGGGTAAATACAGAAAAGGGAGAAGGAAAGAGTAAGAAGCTGGTAAAGGCAGCCTGCAGATAAAATTTAAACTCCTTCAGAATGAAGCATCAGCTGAGCAATGGGCTTCTGCAGTTAATACAGATCATAAGAGAGGGTCGGCCTTTTCTTTCACCTCCAGACAGATGCTGCTGCTACCGTGCATTTTCAAATCTGAATGAAGCCTGTAATAGGTCATGATCAAATTCATCAATGCCAATCGATTTGCATGTATTGATCAAAAATTCATCCTGATAGACAAACAACTTCCTTTGTTCAGATCCTCCTCAATGTCCCATGCCATATCTTCATCTGTATTTTAATGAAGAGTTAGGGATTTGGGGAAATGTAAGTCTGGAGTTGCACTGAAGTAGAAATTTCAGGAAAAAAATCACACCTTTTTTCTTCCTTAAAAATGACACAATGATTAATAGAAACAAAATTTGCCAGAATAATTATAGATAAGGGTGAATATAAATATGTGGCTTTACATTATTAAAAGAACTTATATCTCGGAGCTCTAAAATATTAATCTTTCTAACATCAGTGTCTTTGAGTAGCAGAATTAGAGTCAGAAGAAAGGTTTAATCAAGGCTCTGTCACCTACTTTCTATGTACCTTGCACTTAAACTACCAAGGTTTTCCCCTGCAAAACGAGGAACCTGCAGTCCATAATCACTTAGGGTAATTTTTAGATATGTGTAATGATCATAAATAATAGAAAAAAGCTTTATTTCTATGTTGTTTGTTTTTTATAGCAGGATATAGTACATTTTAGAAATTTTTCAACAGAAATGAAAACAAACAAAATATTTAGATTAGCTCCTAGCTCCAAGTTCCTGTAAACTAGAATTTATATGCCTGGTTAGAAATTTGAATAGGATTTTCCCATACAGTTTTTGATTATAAGATGGGCACTGGACTTGGAATTCACAAACATATATCCTTTTCTTTGTTTTTGAAATTATATAATATCTCTTTATCATCTATTTCTGTGTATATGTATAAACAAACATACATTTAAAATATTGTCTTAATATTATAAAAGCAACTCCTATTTAGGTAAAAGGTTCAGCTTTTCTGGGAATCACATTGCTCCCCTTAGTGAAAAAAAACGTTGAATTTGTTGAGTTTTAGTGATCTTGAGTTAATAAAAGCATAAGCATTTGCAATTTTTGCAAACCAGTGAAGCTTGAGAAGCAGATCTTAAAATTTGAGGTATAGAGTGACTGCTAACATTCAGTTGGCTGAAAATCACAACTACGAGAATATTCAAGAAAGTTTGAGAAACAAACATTCTTTTCTTCTGTTGACTTCTTTGTGCGTCCAAAGAGCACTTAAGAGACAGGACAATGACATTAAGAAGGAAACAATAGTTTGATTTTGCTTGCTAAGGAGATAAAGGAGAAAGATATCATACTTATTTGAAGGTAAACAGAGTGAGAACAATTCTGAAAACAGGAAGCTCCACCATCTAATTTTGCACTAGAAACAGAAGAGCATCTCGAAAGCCATTATGAATGTTATCCATCCATATAATAAAAAAGTAGAAAGTAGACTATATAAAAGAGGCATCAGAGATGAAAGACAATAAGTCCCAGACCTCAAGGTGCTTAGGAGTTGGAGGGCAAAGACAGTAAATGGATAAGGACGTAAAGTGTAATAACTACTGCAATAAAATCATGTTAGGGACAAAGGAATAACCTCAGTGTTTTATTTTTTATTTTTTTAAATTTTATTTTATTTTTAAACTTTACATAATTACATAATTGTATTAGTTTTGCCAAATATCAAAATGAACCCACCACAGGTATACATGTGTTCCCCATCAGTGTTATTAAAAGACCAAACACCAGTAGTTTGTAAAGCTCCCTGGTGATTCTCAGACTCCGACAAAGCTAAGAACATTCGTGTAAAAAGAGTCATTTAAGGGATACATCCGATGTTTATTTGCTCCAAAGTAATAGGAAGAAAAGAGCGACTCATATTTCCATTTGGCATGACAATTTTTGTGACTTTAGTGGACATATTTGCGGTCCTTTTTCTTTTGTTCCTATATGATCATGGGTATTCCTATAATTTGTCTTAAAGATTCCAATCATCTCAAATAATTTTCAACTATCATGGAAATTTGTCTAAAACTTTCTTTCCGAAGTTTATATTGTATGTGTTGGTACATGTGTAAGATCACTGTATGAAATGAATACTCAGTTAGGGGAGCTAACATAATAAAATTCAAATAAAAACCCTGTATGGCTTTCTAGAGTGATATGGCAATGTCATAAACTCTTTATGACTCTAAACGGTCAGATATCTCCTAATTAGGAACAGATTAAAAATTAACTCTGAAAATTGAAAATGGCTCATCAAAACAATACATAACTGAGAGTATTGTAAAGAATGAAAACACAATAAGATTTATTTCATTTAAAGGACTTAGGCTGGGGATTGACCACCCAAAACTTGAGAAGATAATTCATTTTGTTATTGTTGTTGTTCAGTTGCTAAGTCATATCTGACTCTTTGCGACCCCATGAACTGCAGCAGGCCAGGCCTCTCTGTCCATCATTATCTCCCTGAGTTTCTTCAAACTCATATCCATTGAGTGAGTCAGTCGCCATACCTTTGAGTATACTGACATTGGTGGGCAAAGTCATGTTTCTGCTTTTTAATACACTGTCTAGGTTTGACGCAGCTATTCTTCCAATAGAATATTCTTCCATAGCTATTCATTAGACTGTCCTAAACTTCTATATCAGCTCATAGCCAGCCACTGTGACTTGGATTCCTTGAAAGTTATTGTCATCTTTTTCTTTTCATGTGTGTGCATGCATGCATGCTCACTCTGTCGTGTCTAATTTTTTGCAACCCCACGGACTATAGCCTGCCAGATCCTCTGTCCATGGGATTTTCCCAGCAAAAATACTGGAGTGGGTTGCCATTTCCTTCTCCAAGGGATCTTCCTGACCCAGGGATCAAACCCATGTCTCCTGTGTCTCTTGCATTTGCAGGCATGTTCTTTATCACTGAGCCACCTGGGAAGCCCTTCTTTTCATGTTCCTCTCCTCAAAATGACAAACATTTCCCCTCACCTTCTCTATAGCAGGGAAGATAGAGGCTGGGAGAGATTAGCATCTAGGGTTTGTTATCCTTTCCAGCTATTATCAGCTGTGTAACATCTTGTCCTTTCTCTAACAGGCTTCAACAAATTTATTCACGAACCAAAATATGTCTCTTCTGTGACTACTTTCCTCTATTCATGTTTCAAACCCAAGATAAAGGATGATATCAGTACAGTGGGAAATGAAAAGAGAAAATATATTAAATATAAAAGAAAACTGAAGTTTCAGTCCATAGATCAAGGAGATCAGAATTCTTTTGAAAAAGAGAATGTCTTTGTCTTTCTCACTCTTTCTGTCTGTAGTTTTCCATCTCCATCAAGAACCCAAACAATTTTTATGCTCTTGCCACACTGACAATTTTCTTCAGCTGGAAGACCTATGGATTCCTCCTCTACAAAGTTTCTTCTTAACATCTCTGTATATCTCAATATCTCACCATCCACAAGCTCCTGAAGTAAATGAAGGTGCTTTGCTGTTTCATAGATGGAGCCCCTGAGGCTTAGTCAGGACCAACAATTTCTGCCAAATGCCCCTCCATTAAACCCTCTCTTTCCTCCGTTTTGGAGTTTCTCTGACCGAAGGGATAACCTGTGCTACTGCAACACAGCAAGAACATTGTCTTCTGCATCCTCCTTCTGAACATCGTTGGGTGTAGTTTTCCGGCATCTGGACTCTGTCAGGGGTAATTATGGTGGTTTGCACCCTTAGAGAAATATCAATAACCTCAGATATGCAGATGACACCACCCTTATGGCAGAAAGTGAAGAGGAACTAGAAAGCCTCTTGATGAAAGTGAAAGTGGAGAGTGAAAAAGTTGGCTTAAAGCTCAACATTCAGAAAACTAAGATCATGGCATCTGGTCCCATCACTTCATGGCAAATAGATGGGGAAACAGTGGAAACAGTGTCAGACTTTATTTTTCTGGGCTCCAAAATCACTGCAGATGGTGATTGCAGCCATGAAATTAAAAGATGCTGACTCCTTGGAAGGAAAGTTATGACCAACCTAGATAGCATATTCAAAAGCAGAGACATTACTTTGCCAACAAAAGTCCCTCTAGTCAAGGCTATGGTTTTTCCAGTAGTCATGTATGGATGTGGGAGTTGGACTGTGAAGAAGGCTGAGCACCAAAGAATTGACGCTTTTGAACTGTGGTGTTGGAGAAGACTCTTGAGAGTCCCTTGGACTGCAAGGAGATCCAACCAGTCCATTCTGAAGGAGATCAGCCCTGGGATTGCTTTGGAGGGAATGATGCTAAAGCTGAAACTCCAGTACTTTGGCCACCTCATGCGAAGAGTTGACTCATTGGAAAAGACTGATGCTGGGAGGGATTGGGGGCAGGAGGAGAAGGGGACGACAGAGGAAGAGATGGCTGGATGGCATCACTGACTCCATGGACGTGAGTCTGAGTGAACTCCGGGAGTTGGTGATGGACAGGGAGGCCTGAGGTGCTGCGATTCATGGGGTCGCAAAGAGTCGGACACAACTGAGCGACTGAACTGACTGAACTGCACTCTTAGAACCTTTCTTCTTAGAGTTCTTCCTCCAGTCATACTCCATAATGCATAACCCCTAGTTTGTCTTCCTCTCCATATCATATCCTGCTAATCTGTACTTCAATGAGTTAACCTTTCTTTTGAGAAGATAGATTCTTCTTTTTCTAGCTCAATGGGCAGTTTTTTACCCCTACCTTTCTACCAGTTCTGAATTGACTATGAGAACAAAGTATGTTCTTAATATGATTAGTTTCCTTTTTGAGTCTCTCAGAAGTCTCAATTCCCAGAGAAGTTGCTCCAGAAACAAAAATTTCTAAACTTTCTTGACCTTTGGGGCTGAAATGTTTTCATGAAGTTGGCTGCACCTGTTTAGGAGATGCTGTTACCCTCATGCTAACTATTAATTAATAAAATACACTAATCACGGGTAGGAGTTAGTCTGAAGTTCTGAAATCCATTGTTGTTCAGTCATCCAATCGTGTCTGACTCTTTATGACCCCATGGACTGCAGGACACCAGGCCTCCTTTTCCCTTACCATTTCCCAAAGTTTGCCCAAGTTCATGTCCATTGCATTGGTGATGCCATCCAGCCATCTCATCCTCTGATGCTCTATTCTCCTTCTGCCCTCAATCTTTCCCAGCATCAGGGACTTTTCCAATGAGTCAGCTTTTCATATCAGGTGACCAAAATACTGGAGCTTCAGCTTTAGCATCAGTCCTTCCAATGAGTATTCAGGGTTGAGTTCCCTTAAGATTGACTGGTTTGGTCTCCGTGCTGTCCAAGGAAGTCTCAGGAGTCTTCTCCAGCACCACAGTTTGAAGGCATTAATTCTTTGACTTGCTGCCTTCTTTATGGTTTAGCTCTCACAACAGTATGTGACACTGGGAAGGCCACAGCCTTGACTATATGGACCATTGTCAACAGATCAGTGTCTCTGCTTTTTAACACACTGCCTAAATTTGTCCCAGCTTTCCTGCCAAGAATCAATTGACTTCTGATTTCATGGCTGCAGTCACCATCCACGATGATTTTAGAGTTCAAGAAGATGAAATCTCTCACTACTTCCACCTGAAATTCGTACCTCTCATCAAAAACAGTCAAGAGACAGTTTAGAGGGCAAGCGATGATTGTTTTGGGGGAAGCAGAGGTTCTTAAAAATCTATCAGCCTGTTGATAGGTTTCCTAGTCACTAGGAATATCTGCTTTTGTCCTTGAGACCTAAAGTCTGGACTGAAATGCTGTGCAAGGTTTATCTCCATAGGCCATTGAACATCTGTATGCTTAAGCACTGCTTATTTTTGCTTCTAAGTGATACTTGGGACACTTTTACATAATACAAAACTTACCACAGCTGTGAGTGCTTGTACTTGCTGTGGTCAAGCTGCTGTAACCTCCACAGTTCAAAAGTCCCCATATTTCGCTGTGATTCTCAATCTCAATGATCAGTCATTGGTGTTTGCTTTGTTTTTGCTTTTTCTCAGAAGGTTTTCTGCTCAACCCCATGTGACAAAGGTTAGATAATATGAAACATTTATTCCTCTTATCATCTTGATTCTAACTAGTGAATATAAACATAATGATAGCAGAAAGGGTCAAAATATTAGCTTTATTAATGACAGGGAAGCATCCTTAAACCCCAAAACACAGAGCTATAGAGTCAATAGTACTGAACACTGCTGCTTGATTTAAACCATGTACTACCAACTTTCTTCTCTTGACTTCTAGCTGTAAAGCTGAAATGGGCTCTAACTGGTTTGCCAAGGAAGGAGTAGGGGTGGCTGCGAGGTTTGTTTACTCTAATGGCTTGCAAGTTTGAATGTGCATCAAAATCCCCTGGAGAGCTTGTTCAAATACATTGCAGGGTCCAGTTGATTTGGGGTAGTTGATTTGGTCCAGTTGATTTGGGGCAAGAATGGAGAGTTTGCATATCTAACAAGTTCTCAGGTGATGCTAACGCTGCTGGTCTGGTGTCTATACTTTAAAACAGCTGATTTACTTTGTGTAAACTAGAAGTGTGACGCTGATCAACCACCCCCACTACAGAGGCCCACGTGAAAGAGGTTTGCGTTACTTTTCCAATGCAGTAACCCTGCCCCCACTGCCCTACGTCTCACCCTCCAGACCATGTGACCCAGTGGCTACCAGATTAAATCAATTTTGCTCATCAGGAAGGTTACTTTTCCTCCTGGCTGGGGAGTAAGTAAAAAGGATGGAACAAGAAGCCAAAATTATGCTCTGAAATTTTGCTCCTTCCTAAAGGATTGTTGCCATTTCAAGGAGGAGAGAGAGGTCAAGTAAAGCTTTCTCATTAACAGTTAAGAGCAGTGATTAAAATTTGCTTCTTGAAGAATTAGTTGTGGTAGAATAACAGAGAACATACATTCCAGAGGAGCCTACAAGACATTTTGAGGGGACACTGTACTCCTCCTCTGTGTGACATGCAGGAGAATGGGTGATTCCAGATTAGAGAATTCGGAGACTACAGGATCACACAAAGGTGAGTAAGGCTTTTGTTCTGAAGGCTCTTAAGCTGGCATTTATTACCTGTGTCATCTTAGGGAAGTCAATTTCTTTAAGTTTCTGTTTTCTCAACTGAAAATATGGGGATAACCTTCCTCTGAGGAAGATGTTTGTGGATGTCTTTAAACAAGTCTTTAAAATTCTCAGTATATTGCTTGGTCTATTATATACTTAGTTGGCGGTAACTCGGAGAAGGCAATGGCACCCCACTCCAGTACTTTTGCCTGGAAAATCCAATGGAGCCTGGTAGGCTGCAGTCCATGGGGTCACTAAGAGTCGGACACGACTGAGTGACTTCACTTTCACGCATTGGAGAAGGAAAATGGCAACCCACTCCAGTGTTCTTGCCTGGAGAATCCCAGGGACGGGGGAGCCTGGTGGGCTGCCGACTATGGGGTCGCACAGAGTTGGACACGACTGAAGCAACTTGGCAGCAGCAACAGAATGCGGTAACTTAAGTTGTGAGAGGTTGGTGATGTGTGAGAAGTCAAACACAGAGCTTTAAGGAGTGTGTATTAGTTTCTTACTGCTGATTTTGTAAATTATCACAAATTTAGCATGTTAAAACAACACACATTTGTTATCTTATAGTTCTGTAGGTTAGAATTTTGATACAGGTCTCACTTAGCTAAAAGCAAGATATCAACAGGAATGTATTCCTTTTTGGAGATTCTAGAAAAGAATTCCTTTCCTTGCTATCATCAGCTTATAGAGGCTGCCTGCATTTTTGGTTAATGACCTCCTCTTTCCATCTCCAGCAACATAGTATCTCCCTGACTCTGCATTTTATCATCACATATCTTTTTCTTTGTCTCTACTTTTCTGCCTCCTAGTGTGATTATATTGGTTTCATACAGGTAATTCAGGATAAACTCATCATTTTAAGGTAAGCTGGTTAGCATCCTTAACAAACTGTAACCTTATTTGTCTTTGAAGCCTAAGATATTAACAGGTTCTGGGACTAGAACATGGATATCTCTGGAGGTGGGAGCATTATCCTGCTTTTCACATGAGGGAAACTTCATTGTCATTGTATTCCATGAATATATGTTTGAGACATGGAATTTTATTTATTTATTCATTAACCAGTGTACATTAAGCACTTATCTATTTCCCTAAAATTTCTGGAAATATAAGATGAATAAAACTATTCCTTAAAGGAGCCTGGAATCCACTAGTGTTTTACAGACTTGTAAGTAAGTGAAATAGTACAATAGTGAAGCCGATAGAGGACCCAATGAGGGAATGGTCTATTCTATTATGAATGGATTTTTTGGGACTATAGAATAGGCTAATAGGAAAGATGCTTGAGCCTTAAAAGTTGTTTCTACACATTTTGATGGGGAGGCAGAAAAACATCCCAGACAAATGATACAGAAGGAGCACTATGATATGACCTAGAAAACTGCAGGTAATTCAGCAAAATAAGGAACATGCAAAGAGAGAAGCCTGGAGAGGCAGATAGGTATCAGAATCTCAAATAACTATCTACTGCTCTTTGGGGCATAACCTTGCTTTACCTACATTATGGCAGGTTGACTTTATCTTAAAGTCAGTGGGGAATGGTTGTGCAAGTTATGATGAAGCTAAATTACAGAAATTTAGATTCCATGCTGAGGCTTCCTCCTGTTTGGGATGATTTCTCCCTCATGTGATTCAAGTCTTTTAATACTGATCATTAACTGTATGCTGACCACATGACACAGTATTGTTCTGGGGATAAAGGAAACACTATCTTTGACCTTGAGCAAGGTCAAGAAGACAGAAAATAGAATTATGGCATACTGTGATAAGCAATGGAAATGAGATGTCCACACTGCTTACGTCACCTTGTCACCTACTGCGTTGTGATTTTTTTTCCAAATGTGTACTGGTTTTGGCTACTTTTCACTATTAATATCTTTGAAAGCAAGGGATTAGACAGAGGCATTGCTTAGAAAATCAGTATTAACTCTCTACCCTCTTCATGTTCCATAGCAATGGGAAATGTTTGCCATAGACTTCTTTGCATGTTCATTTGTCTGGATTTTTTTTAAAAGAATGTTCTTCAACTGTTGTAGACTTAATTGGGTTTTAAAAATTAATTTATTTTAATTACAGGCTAATTACAATATTGTGGTGGTTTTTGCCATATATCTACATGAATCAGCCATGGGTGTACTTGTGTCCCACCATCTGGACCCCCCCACCCGCCTCCCTCCCCACCCCATCCCTCTGGGTTGTCCCAGACCACCAGCTCTGAGTGCCCTGCTTCATGCACTGGACTTGCACTGGTCTTCTATTTCACATATGATAATATACATGTTTCAATGCTATTCTCTCAAATCATCCCACCCTTGCCTTCTCCCACAGAGTCCAAAAGTCTGTTCTTTACATCTGTGTCTCTTTTGCTGTCTTGCATATAGGGTCATCATTACCATCTTTCTAAATTCCATATATATGCATTAATATACTGTATTAGTATATTCACTCTTTCTGGCTTACTTCACTCTGTATAGGCTCCAGTTTCATCCACCTCATTAGAACTGACTCATATGCATTCTTTTTTATAACTGAGTAACATTCCATTGTGTATCACAACTTCCTTATTCATTCATCTGCTGATGGACATCTAGGTTGCTTCCATGTCCTGGCTATTGTAAACAGTGCTGCAATGAACATTGGAGAACATGTGACCCTTTCAATTCTGGTTTCCTCAGTGTGTATGCCCTGCAGTGGGATTGCTGGGTCGTATGGCAGTTCTATTTCCAGTTTTTTAAGGAATCTCCACACTGTTCTCCATAGTGGCTGTACTAGTTTGCATTCCCACCAACAGTGTAAGAGGGTTCCCTTTTCTCTATACCCTCTCCAGCATTTATTGTTTGTAGACTTTCTGATAGCAGCCATTCTGACTGGTGTGAGATGGTACCTCATTATGGTTTTGGTTTGCATTCTCTGATAACGAATGATGTTGAGCATCTTTTCATGTGTTTGTTAGCCAGCTGTATGTCTTTTTTTGAGAAATGTCTATTGTTTCCAATTTTTGTTTGGGTCATTTATTTTTCTGGTATTGAGCTGCATGAGCTGCTTGTGTATTTAGGAGATTAATTCTTTGTCAGTTGCTTCGTTTGCTATTATTTTCTCCCATTCTGAAGGCTGCCTTTTCACCTTGCTTATAGTTTCCTTCATTGTGCAAAAGCTTTTAAGTTTAATTAGGTCCCATTTGTTTATTTTTTGCTTTTATTCCCATTACTCTGGGAGGTGGGTCATAGAGGATCTTGCTGTGATTTATGTCAGAAAGTGTTCTGCAAATGTTATTTGGATTTTGTTGTCAGTCTCAACACAGTTTCTTAGAAATTTAATATACCATTTATTCTCCATCCCAAAGATCTATATTTGTAAGTTAATTTTCTAAACAGTAGCTTTTAGAGGTGTAATGTCCTTCAGCTGTATTGCACTCTAGGCTGCAATGCAAAAGATCTTAGATATTGCTATTTAATTTAAAACAGTATCATAGCTCTGAACTCCCTCTCCTATTGCCATCCCTAGAAGCTGCTACCTCACTAGAACAGACCTGCATTGAGACTTCTCAAGGAAAACTGTTCATAATCATATTCTCCTACAAGGGACAGATGGGAGAAGGAGCAGACCCCACTGGTCTTCATCATCCACTATATAAAACAACTTCTTTGGGCTACCCTTCTTCCCTGCTAATTACTGTTGACTTCTGGTCTCCTGTTATTTGCTCACATTCTGAGAGGGTTTTGAGGGTTCTCTGCTTGGGTACCATCATCATCTTTGGTGACTTGAGTGCTCACAGTCCTCAAGTCTAAGAGTCCTCAGGCCTCTCTGACTGCAGTGGTTGTTTAGACTATCCCACTGTAGTCATCTATACCAAACTACATACAGAATTTCTGAATCCTTAAAAATTGCCCTGTTTCTACATCTTAAACCTCAATTTGAAGAATCTGTATTTTCCCCTTTGAATCCATCATCCAGTGTCTCATTCCATTCAGGCTGTCATAATAAAATACTGCAAACAATAAAAATGTGTTGCTTACAGTCAACAGCAGATTTGGTGCCTGAGAGTCTGTTACCTGATTCACTGTGTCGTCACATAGTGGGAAAATCTAAGAAGCTCTGTGGCTCTTTCCTAAGAGCACTAATTCCATTCATAAGGGCTCCATCCTCATGGCTTAAGCATCTCCCCAAATTTTTACCTCTTAGTACCCCCATCTTTGGGGGTATGGTTTCAACATTTTAAATTTGGTAGGGATACAAACATTCATTCTGTTGCATCCAATCTGCTCTACCCTTGTCTGTGCCCCAAGAGACAGATCTGCTTAGACTCCATTAATGGGCTCCCTTGCTCTCTAGTTTTTAATTTGTTTCAATCAATAGAGAATGCAGATCAAAGACAGGAAGAATCTAGTAAGGAAACTTAGTCCTTCTGCACCCTCCATGTAGAGTTGCTATCAAGAGGCCCTTTTAATATGATAGCAAGAGTTATCCTCCCTTATGTTTAGGAAGTCCTCCTTCCACCTACCCCTTCAGGTTTAGGCATGATCAAACTATTCTGCCACTGTCATGCTCAGGGAATTGTTTCCATGGTTTCTGTACAGCCTGCCCTTACACAGCTGTTAATAGATGTTGTATTAAATTCTCCCATAATTGCTCAATATGAGAGTTCCATATGTTTTTATTGGAACACCAACTATTATCCTACTCTTACTCTGATTCTCAACATACAACTTTCAATCAAGTCACCTCCTTCAGTGCATGTGTGTGTATGTGCGTGCTCAGCTGCATCCAGCTCTTTGAGGCCCCATGGACTGTGGTTCGCCAGGCTCCTCTGTCCATGGACTTTTCAAGGCAAAGAATACTGGATTGGGTTGCCATTTCCTATTCCAGGGGATGTTCCGGACCCAGGATTGAACCCACATATCCTGCTTTGGCAGGCAGATTCTTTTCCACTGCACCTCCTGGGAAGCCCCCAATCAAGTCATCAAGCTGCCAATTTATCAACTTTTCCCTCAATTTCCTTTTCTTCACTAGATCTTCTGGTCCTTCAGTTTAGTTACTTTTCTGTGTTTTCTTCTAACTCTTTTCCCCTAACTCTCTTTTCCTACAAATCTCTAGTCCTACAACAATCAGCCTAGTTATATCTCAGTGGATACTGTAAGTTCAAACACTTTCCCTACTGTCTTTATCATACGTTCAATAGACGGACTCTCCTGCTAATTTACCACAAGAATTACTCTATTTCAGTTAGCAATTCCCTAGTTGTCTCCCTGTACTTAATGTTCTTTCCTTCTAAAGATTTTGTAAGTATGATAAAGATATTGGTGACAACTAACAGAAAACCTAACCCCAACTGGTTTAAGAAAAAGGGCTTTTTATTGGCTTAAGTATTTGAGAAACTCGGGCGGAAGCCCATCTTAGGGAACGTAGAAGCTCAAATCCTGTCACCAGAACCTGGTTCTATCAATCTCATCTCATTCTCCATCTTATTGTGTTACTTTATTGAGTGGACCCTCTTCTGTGGTCCCAAGGATGTCCATAGTAGCTTCAGATATCCCATTCTTTCATGTTCGTTTCCCTGTAAGAGTCAAGTAGAAGTTCTGAGCCTGTGTCTAATTAGCTTGAAGTGGGGCAACTCCCCCTCCCTGAACCAATCAACCTGGTCAGAATGTATGCTAATTAGCTTAAATCATTCAGTGATTAATCTTGGACCTGAGGATTTTTTCAAGTATGCATGAGATTTGTGTTGAAAAACTAATATTTGGTTTAATTGAATTAGCTACTGTAGCAATGGAATAAGAGATCTTATGTCCAATCAATGGAGAATGCAGCTGAGACCTTGCTACTAGAAAAATTGTTGATAGTTATCTTCTGATCAACAAACTCAATAGCAAATATTTCTGGGATGCATGAACCGCCACAGTGGATGGTAATGTGTGGTAATGTCATTATCAGGACCTAACCTGGAACCCCTGCTTCTGCTTATCTGAACTTCCTTATACTCCTAAATTGACTACACTTCAAAAAAAAATACATAAAATTTGATTTTATTGAAAGAAACCCTACTGTATGATATTATTAAACTACTTGTTTCCTTTAGTACTTTTTGTTACAACCTAATCAATAAGATAAAAATGGGTATTGTAGGTGAGCTAGTGATGAGCCTAGTTTCTCTAGGGCTATTTAGTGATTTGGCATTTAATATGTAGCACTCCTGAAAAATCCAACCAGAAATTGGATGAGTCTCATGTTTTGTTTCATTATCTTTTAAAATATAATAAATTAAGATTGGTAAAGATTGGTAGCAGAATCAGAACTCATCCAGCTTTGTACTCTATACAACAGACCTTCAAGAACATGGTGTTCTGTTATATCCATGTGTGAATACAGAACTAACAAAGACATTTGCTTCAAGAAACCTCTGATAATTTAATGTTTCTAGTATGGTGAAGACTTCATAGGATATTATGCTTACTGCATAAGAAATTATTTCTTTTGAATATGCTTTTCAAAATTGTGAAACTCAACATGTTTTGAACCTCCTTTCCACACTTCAGCTCATTTGATTTTTGATAAACAACCTATTACACATCCAGACATTTTTAGAGCGAAACTTGGTTATAAAAACTCTATTGCAATATATTTTTCCATCTAACTGAGATAATTTTACCCAAGTAATTTCCCACTTACTTATGTTTTTGGCTTGGTTTCTTGTATGTAAATGAAGAAAGAGAACATGAAATCCTTAATGATTCAACATTTCTCTTTCTCCAAAGTCTGAAGAAATGCTTTAATAAATGACCAGCTTTCTAGTTTATCTTTTCTCTTACTCCTGTTTATAATAGTTATCTACACCTTTAAGTATAATATATGGTTTGTGAAGAATGTATGACTTGGGATCAAATCGTGGAGTTGAGTGTTGGTTTAACCAGTTATTATGAGATTCTGAACAATTTTACCATTCTGAAATTGTTTCCTTAGTAAAAACTGGGACGATAATAGCTCCTCAGTATCTTGTGTAAGGATGATTAAATAAAATGTACATATGTCATGTATTTAATAAGTTTTGATTTCAAACCTGGTTTATGAGAAAGAATATATTTTTACTTTTCTCTCAATGTTTCAATCCAAACACATTAATTGTGCAGAAATGTCCTAGTGTTTCCAATACTAAAAAAAAGCTGTGTTTAAAATGCCATGTTTATTCAAGATGTTCCTTCTTTAACAAATATATTATTTTTTTTAAGTAACAATACAGGTTTTAGTTTACAGTTTGCAAAATACTTACATCATTTTTATCTCACTATTAAAGCCAAATAAGAAATAAGGGTCTGAATTAAAATTCAGTCTTAGCTTATAACACAAAGTTTAAGTACTATTTCATAGTGTGAAATCTTTGGGGTCATTCCTGGCTTTTGGCATTATTAGGTAATAGGACTAGAGAATTATGGCAAAAATACTATAGACTAAAGTGTGAAAGTGAAAATCACTCAGTTGTGTCCAGCTCTATGGGACCCCATGGACTATACAGTCCATGGAATTCTCCAAGCCAGAATACTGGAGTGGGTAGCCTTTCCCTTCTCCAGGGGATCTTCCCAATCCAGGGATCAAACCCATGTCTCCTGGATTCCTTACCAGCTGAGCCACAAGGGAAGCCCAAGAATACTGCAGTGGGTAGCCTATCCCTTCTCCAGCGGATCTTCCCAGCCCAGGAATCAAACTGGGGTCTCCTGCATCGCAGGCAGATTCTTTACCAACTGAGCTATGGGGGAAGCCCCCATAGGCTAAAGACCCTCCATATTTTACCTCTTGCAAGCATTATTGATCATCTCAGAAAAATGATTTTGTTTACATATTTTAAACAAAGCTTTATTTGTCTGCAATCCTGATGGAAATGTTTATTAAACATATTCTTGGAGGGAACAGTTGATAAAGGAAAATTGATCTCTTTTCTAAGCAAATAACGAATCTTATCATTTGATGGGGCTCTCAAATTTCCATTTATCCTCTCATTTTCCGTACCTGTGAATCAGAAACAGTTCAGGTCAACCTACATTATTCTCTCTCCTGTTAGCTCACCTGACTTAGTCACTGCAGAGATGTTGTTATAACTGTCCCAGCAGTGTCTGTGATTTTAAAGAGATGACAAGCAGCTAGCTTGACTTCACAGCCTAGCAGCTGTGACTGTTAACACCTACACACAAACCCTGTCTTCTTTCCTAAATCTTATGGACTCCCCTGTATCTAGACTCCTTGTTAGCTATGAAGCCCTTGTGCATGCACGTGCGCGCACGCACACACACACACACACTCACACCCTCACCTCACCACCCTAACTATTACTAGTACTGGCTTGGAATTGAGGCTTTGAGATTTTTCAGCTGTGGCTTCTGGGCAAGAGATTCCCACTCGTTTCATCGTATGTCCTCAATTTTACACCTAAGCTAATTGTAAGGGGTCTTCCCTGATGGCTTAGATGGTAAAGAATCTTCCTCCAATGCAGGATAACTGGGTTTGATCCCTCGGTCAGGAAGACTTGCTGGAGAAGGAAATGGCAACCCACTCCAGTATTCTTGCCTGGAAAATCCCATGGACAGAGGAGCCTGGAGGGCTTGCAAAGAGTTGGACATGACTCAACGACTGACACTTTTCACTTAATTTTAATGACCATGAGACATTTTGTAAAGAATAGACAAAATATATGCAAAGCATCTGGCACAATTATTGAGGCTACAGGTGAATTTGAAAATATACATTAGCATTTTTCTTTCCAGCTATCAGGAGTGAGATTGTAGGTAGGGTATGAGTATGTGGTATAAGAAGGGAATAGAAAAATATTTGGAGAAGTGTTTTTAATCACCATAAGGTTTACGAGAGTAGGAAAAATCAGTACTCTTGCTAGTATGTTGGAAATTCATCTAGCTAACACAGGTGTGAAAAAAAAAAAAGTGTTAGTCGCTTAGTCATGTCTGACTCTTTGCAACTTCATGGACTTAGCCCACCAGGCCCTTCTGTCCATGGAATTCTCCAAGTAAGAATAATGGAGTGAGTAGCCATTTCTTTCTCCAGGGGATTTCTGACCCAGGGATCAAACCTGGGTCTCCTGCATTACAGGTGGATTCTTTACCATCTGAGCCACTAGGGAAGCCCTAACACAGGTATATGGAGAGCATTCTCTGTGTCTGGCACTGTTCCAGACTCTAGACATATTAATGAGCAAAACAGGCAAGATTCCTACCCACATAGAACTTAAATTCAAATAGATTAAACAGCCCCATTATATTATCCCCAAAAAACAATTTAAAGGAATTGAAGAGCAGAGAAGTGAGTTATTGATATTGAAGGGGAAGGAGGGGAGAGTTTAGTTCCCAGCAGATGAGAGGTTCCAATATAGGCCTAGAAGATGAAAGGCAGAAAGAGTGGCGAATGGGGAGACGTGGAGGAAACAGCAGCCTGAAACATACATGGGGAGGATGCTCTGGCTTGAGAGACAGCCCTGGCCAGGATCCTCTGCTCGGTTCCTCATAAAATTTGAAAGGCTGGAGGCAAATGGCTGTCTGGCCATCGTTACACAGAAGCAATGCGATAGGACCAAATAGTGAAGTCATTTTGGAAACACAGTAAGAAATCCTACCTGGAACCCAACTGTGAGATCCAGATGATGTGACTTGTTAAAACCATTTTGCAACTATGTAAATCATTATGCTAGAATTTCTTGATGTACCTGTTTGAAGGTATAAGAGACTTCCCACCTCCTGATGTAAACTTACTCTGAAAAAATTATCATCATACCATCCTCTGTGAGGGCACTAGAAGTTGAAAAAAGAAGCCTCATCACCTCTGGCATCCTTTGCTGGAAAGAGCCTTCAAGCCTAATCCAGTAAAGTGTTAATTGTTTCAAAGTGAAATGTTAGTCATTTCAGACTCAGTTATGTCTGACTCTTTGCAACCGCATCGACTGGAGCCCACCAAACTCTTCTGTCCATGGGATTCCCCAGGCAAGAATACTGGATTGGGTTGCCATTCCCTTCTCTAGGGGATCTTCCTGACCCAGAGACTGAACTTGCATCTCCTGCATTGCAGGCAGATTCTTTATCAACTTTTAATCTATTCTCAAACCCAGATCTCTATGATAGTAATTTCATTTGGGAACCAGAAACATGATATCTATTACACCAGAGCTGGAATAAAGGGTAAGAAGTGGCATGGAAATAAGGACTTAATTAAACATCTGTTTGTAGCAGTCAACTTGCTTCTACTCCTTTATTGCATTGCTGTCAGTTCAGGGTTTACCCCCAGCTCTTCTCTAAGAAACTAAACAAGTGATCGAGACAGAAGTAAAGTTTTAGTGTGTTGCTCAGCACATCTGAGCAACATCCTCCACACTCTGGCACGTAGGGTCACCAAGAGAAGCCATCAAAATTCTGCCTACTTATTTGAAAGCAAAGTCTAAAAGGCAATAATGCATACATCTTATGATCAGCAATTTTTTTTTACTTGATCTTTTTTTCCCTCCTTTTTTTAAAACCTACTCTGTCTTGAGTTTTTATGAGATTTAAATTTTCTCTCCTACTATTATACTTTAAAAAAGGTGGTTACCCTAGAGTTTAGTGTATACATATTAAACTAATCTAAGTCCAATTTCAAATAACACTGGAATGCCTTACATACAGTGCAGGAAATTTCAGAGTTTTCCCAATTCTTCCCTGTCCTCTCTACAATATTGATGCCATGCATTTCACTTATTCATATGGTATGATCACTCAAGACATTGTTGCTATTATTACTTTAAACAAACAGCTATCTTTTAGGTTGTTAAAGATAAGAAAATAACATTTTATTTTACCTTCATTTATTCTTTTGAATGACATTCTTTCTTTTGGTCAATCCATACTTATGATTTATTTAATTTTCCTCCTTTGACTTGTCCAGACTTTGCAGATTTCCCTTTTCTCTGGAATACCCACCCAGTGGTTTTTGATAGACACCTTTGCATCTTAACTGCACTGTTAAATGTTTAACTTGCATTGTTCTTTGTTTCATGATATAAGCCATGCTCCTTCAGTACGTTATGATCACTCTGAATAGAGGTCCTGTATTATGTGTTTTAAACCCACATGGTGTTTGTCACACAGACTGAGCATGTAAAAAACACTGGATTCACCCTGATGGATTATAGACTAGTAGAAATGTCCACGTGCCGCAGGTAGGACTGCCCTTACACTGACCTTGTCGTTTGAATAGCGCAGGAGTTTTGACAGAGTGCCTCCAGTGACGTCATTGTTCCCATCAGAGCTTCATTCCACAATGTAGATGATTTGTGTGACGTCATTGTTGCCATCAGAGCTTCATTCCACAATGTAGATGCTTCGTGTGTGTAACTGTGATTATTGTAATGATACTTCGTAAGAATTTGAGAATAGCTCACAGTCTAAGCTTCAGAATTTACGAGGATGGAAATATGCATGCAGGTGGTATAAGGAAAACAATAGCAGTTTTAGTCATCCATAACTGCTTGGAACTCAGGAACTGGTCCTGCAGCCTGCTGACATCTTGCCTTCTTCCCATCACAGTGATCAGGTAGGAAATAGAAGCATTTACCAGCATTTATCAGTTTAATAGAGCATTTTACCAACTTTTGCATTTTACCGTTAGTACTCATGCTTCTCATGTAAACTTTCATGTAAGTTTGCAGAATAGAGTTTGGATGGATTTGAAAAAAAATAAGGATCTCAAATACACTGGCTTCTTTAGTGTTCTCTAGATAACTGCAATTGGAGATTAAATACTAATGCTTAAATAACACTTCATTTTTACCTACTGGTATAACTGGGCAGCATCATTTCTGGGCAGCAATTTCTTTATCATCCTGTGCTACTTGTTGAAGTGTTTAATGACTGTAGTGATCTCTGAAATATTTCATGAGACCTGGAATGAGTGCCTGTTCTTTTCATAGTGTTAAGCTATGCATTGCCTTGTTTCCCGAAAGTCATCCATGGTTCCCCTTATATTTCTGAAGTAGCACTTTCCTGATAATTTTTATTAAAAGGAATTCCTTGTTACAGATGGCAGTTCCCCAGGCAAGAACACTGGAGTAGGTTGCCATTTCCTTCACCCCCAGGCTTCTCTGTCCATGGAATTCTCCAGGCAAGAATACTAGAGTGGGTTGCCATACCCTTCTCCAGGGGATCTTCCTGACACAGGGATTGAACCCCGGTCTCCTGCATTGTAGGCAGATTCTTTACCAACTGAGCCACCAAGGAAGTAGTATAGCTAGTTAGCTTTCTATTAAGTGGAGGGGAAGGAATGGGGGCTCCCCCAGTAAAAGAATCCACCTACAATATGGGAGACCTGGGTTCAATCTCTGGGTTGAAAAGATTCCATGGAGAAGGGCGTGGCAACCCACTGTAGTATTCTTGCTTGGAGAATCCCTTAGACAGAGGAGCCTGGCAGGCTATAGTCCATGGGGTTTCAAAGAGTCAAACACAGCTAAGAGACTAAGCACAGCACAAGGGGTGAACGGACTTCTCAGGTGGCACTAGTAGTAAAGAATCTGTTGATATATGGCAAAACCAATACAATATTGTAAAGTTAAATAAAATAAAATTAAAAAAATAAATGGTTAATTAAAAAACAAGCTTTAAAAAAAAAAAAAAAAAGAATCTGCCTGTCAGTGCAGGAGACATGAGAGATGTGGGTTTGATCCCTGTATCAGAAGATCCCTGGGAGGAGGAAATGGCAACCCACTTCAGTATTCTTGCCTGGAAAATTCCATGAACAGAGGAGCCAGGTGAGCTACTGCCCATGGGGTCACAGAGAGTCAGACACGACTGAGCAAGTAAGTATGCGTGCAAGTGTGCACGCGCATGTGCATGCACACACACACACACAGGGATGAAAAGTCACTTTAGGTTGTTTTCTTTTGATATCTCAGAAGGAAATTGGCTTTCTTAAATATTTAATTCTTAAATTAGTAGGATTCACGGGCTTTGACTCAATTTTTCATTCCAGTGGCAGCTCTACCACTAACTAGCTTTGTATTTCACCCTCTTTTAAACTGAATATTTGCATCTGTAAAAACATGTGTCTGGAGTGAGAGGTGATCTAGGGTATTATCATCTGGAATGTCTCTGGACTAAACTAAATTAAACTAAAATTTCAATTTAATATTTTTCCCATGAATACTTTTATTGTGTGGCATGTCACAACTGTAGAACATCTAGTTTGCAAAATATATAAATATTTTCATCTGAGCCTTGAGATAACCTTATAAAATAGTCATGGTATATTTTATTATACTCATTTTACAGATAAGAAAACTGAAGTTCGAGGTTCACATAAGTCACAATTGAGAACACAGCACACTCTTTTGAAGCAGGGTAGATGTGGTCCAAACAAGTGCATGGTTAAAAGGGGACAGGATCTAAGGCTAATTAGTCCCTTAAAACGATCTCCCCTTGAAGACAACCTGTGACTCATATTTCCACGGCTTCTAAATATAGAAGAAGATCTTAGAATTTGGATCATACTAAATACCTATGGCAGTGTGCCACTTCGTGGTTAAATCATTTGCCTTCTATGTTCTTGACAGTCAGGAGGCATGGCTGGGGTGTGGTGATAATGGAAAGCTTTATCCCTGTGGTTTGCTTTTTAGCAGTAGTTTGCCAGCCTGAAGCTGAGAAAACATACATTGTTAGTGCAATAGATTGAGTTTGCACAAGGTTCATGGGTTTGCACTGGGTATTGAATAGAGAACAAGTCAGGCACTACTAACCCCTTGAAGTTAGAAGAGGGTAGACTCTAGTGTCAGACTGACGGAATTCACATTTCACTTGCCATTTACTAGCTGTTTGGCCTTGGGAAGTCAATTAGCTTCCATGTGCATTAGCATTACTGTCATGAAAATTGGAATAATGTTTTATAAACCTCAAAATTATGAATAATAAGTGAATAAATATGCTTTGTTTATAGTATGTATTAAATAGGTATCCAGAATTACAATAGTAAAAGTTAATATTTACTGGCTATTTCCTTTGTCAGACATGAGCTCAGTGATTTACATACATCATCTTGTTTAACTCACTGCAATCCCTGAGACAGGGGCTATTTAATGCTCATTTTGTAAGGAAAAGCACTATAGAGAAGTTAAATAATTATTCCTAAATTCACATCAGTTCAGTTCAGTCACTCAGTCACGTCCAACTCTGTGACCTAAATTCACATAGCCAATAGGTATTAGCACATCTCTTAAAACTATGCCCTCACTTCTATGCTAAAAATAGTATTTTCTCTTTTTTTAGTTTAATTTTATTTTATTTTTAAACTTTACAATATTGTATTAGTTTTGCCAAACAATAGAAGTATTTTAGAAAAGGCAAAAGTAAGAAGCCCTGTTTCAGAGAATTCTGGGCTTTTAAGCTGACAAATTAACCTCTACACTGCAAACTTTGTCTTTAATGGTTTGTCTTAAATGTTGTCAATAGATGGTTGATATTGTTGATACAACTTTTGTCTGTGGTATATTATTTTCAGAGATTAACTTCTAAGTGTATTTTTAAAATGCAATGACTCTGATTTCATTGTAACTGTAGAGATGATGAATGTTTAACACTGAAGAGCCATGATTTTAATGTTAAAGATGAGCTCTATTATAATCAAAATGCTGTTTCAATACAGATGCCTGGAATAAATTTGGGTTGCAATGAGATGGGATGATTCTTTTTTATTTATGTTGATTCTTTCCATTGTGCACTGCTTGTTAAAATGCTTTACAATGAAGGATTATTTTTCTTACATCTCTGTAAGCTTAATATTTCCACAATCTTTTTATTTTGTATTTATATTTTTGTTTCTTTCTTTTTTTTGAGATTTTTTTAAAATTTTATTTTATTTTTAAACTTTACAAATTGTATTAGTTTTGCCAACTATCAAAATGAATCCACCACAGGTATACATGTGTTCCCCATCCTGAACCCTCCCCCTCCTCCCTCCCCATACCATCCCTCTGGGTCGTCCCAGTGCACTAGCCCCAAGCATCCAGTATCGTGCATCGAACCTGGACTGGCAACTCATTTCATACATGATATTATACATGTTTCAATGCCATTCTCCCAAATCTTCCCACCCTCTCCCTCTGCAACAGAGTCCATAAGACTGTTCTATACATCACTGTCTCTTTTGCTGTCTCGTACACAGGGTTATTGTTAGCATCTTTCTAAATTCCATATATATGCATTAGTATATGCGGAGAGCTGCCCATGAGAATGGGGTCCTTTGTCCGAAGGACACAGCTCTGGGAGCTGCCTCAGTCCTTGACGGTTTGCTTGCAAACATAGCTCTCTGTCCCGCCACCCCAGAGATTAGGCGCTTATTTACTGCAGACACCTGGAGTTCTGTGCAAACTTCTCACGCACAGAGAAATGTTATCTGGTATAAGAAATAACAACAGGGTGCCATTCCCACGCTCTCAAGATTTCTTGTGACTTTTTGTAAGATGTATAGGTCAACCAAGAAAAAATGTCAACTGTCTTGTCTTTCTCACGCTCTTCTGTATAAATATAAGATGCTGAATAAAGTTGGTGTCAGACCACTCCCCTTTGTGGAGACGTGTCTGAATCTCTCGACCCCATCTTTGTCGTAGTCTCTTGCTGTAGTTTCCTTTCTCAGCCCCACCGTGCACGTTCTCGGGACCTAATCGACTTTGCCGGCTGGCACCGGCAAGTATACTGTATTGGTGTTTTTCTTTCTGGCTTACTTAGCAACTGACAAACAACTAATCTCAAAAATATACAAGTAACTCCTACAGCTCAACTCCAGAAAAATAAATGACCCAATCAAAAAATGGGCCAAAGAACTAAATAGACATTTCTCCAAAGAAGACATACAGATGGCTAACAAACACATGAAAAGATGCTCAACATCACTCGTTATCAGAGAAATGCAAATCAAAACCACTATGAGGTACTATTTCACACCAGTCAGAATGGCTGTGATCCAAAAGTCTACAAGCGATAAATGCTGAAGAGGGTGTGGAGAAAAGGGAACCCTCTTACACTGTTGATGGGAATGCAAACTAGTACAGCACTATGGAGAATAGTGTGGAGATTCCTTAAAAAACTGGAAATAGAACTGCCTTATGATCCAGCAATCCCACTGCTGGGCATACACACTGAGGAAACCAGAAGGGAAAGAGACACGTGTACCCCAATGTTCATTGCAGCACCGTTTATAATAGCCAGGACATGGAAGCAACCTAGATGTCCATCAGCAGATGAATGGATAAGAAAGCTGTGGTACATATACACAATGGAGTATTACTCAGCCATTAAAAAGAATACATTTGAATCAGTTCCACAGTCTTTTTAGTAAGAAAGATGTTCATTGAAGACGCAGGTGTTTCAGACTTTAAGGGAGGTTAGTGTTTTAGAGAGCTTAAGCTTTAAAATAACTTAGATCCATTTAATTTGAATGTCCTTGAGCAAATTATTTAGACTCTCTGAATCTGTTTATTTACAAAAAGAAAGATTTGTTTTAACTTCACTTCGCAAGGCTATGTCAAACATAAATACTGTGCTAGGCACCTTATAATGTTCCTGTAAAAGCCATTGCTATTAAGACAGGTCTGTGTAATAAGACAGGAATCTGTATGATCCCATCTATGTTAGTTACAGCTATTCTATTGATTCTGCTTCTCCAGAGAACTCTGTCTCCCTCTCCCTCCTCCGTCCCCTGCCAGCTTCCTGTACCCGTGTGTGCTGTATGTGCGTGCTCAGTCGCTTCGGTCATGTCTCACTCTTTGCAACCCTATGGACCATAGCCCACCAGAATCCTCTGTCCATGGAATTCTCCAGGCAAGAATACTGGAGTGGGTTGCCGTGCCCTCTTCCAGGGGATCTTCCTGACCCAGGGATTGAACCCATGTCTCTTACATCTCCTGCATTGGCAGGTGGGTTCTTTACCACTAGCACCACCTGGGATATATCTATCTAAATATATAGAAGAGAGAGAAAAAGAGAGAGCTCTTGATTTCTCTATGTAGATATCCATACATATCTATACCTGTAAATATCTATATATTAGATAACTTGATAATTATTAATATTAACTATTTACTAATATTGACTACTATCATTAACTGGTATTAAACACTAATTATTATGACATGGTAGGAGCTATTATGTGTGAAATTTGTAGGGCTGGCCAGTAGGCTAGAAATTTAGGAAGAGTTGCTATTACAGTCTTGAGTCTAAAATCTCCAGGTGGGCCAGCTGGCTGGGACATAAGACAGTGCTTTTATGTTGCAGTGTTGAGTCAGAATTGCTTTTTCTTTAGGAAGCCTCTGTCTTTCCTCTTAATGCCTTCAACTGATTGGATGAGGCTCATCCATTATGTACAATAATTTGCTTTAATAGTCAAATGATTATAAATGTTAATTATGTCCACAATTACCTTCACAGAAATATCTAATGTTTGACCAAATGACTGGACACCATAGCCTAGCCAAGATAACAAATTGTAATCCATGACGTGGAATTTTTTTTCTTTTCCTGGTGTTAGGGTCACAACTATACTAATAAGTGTTCTAGTTGGCTATGTTACATTGTTAATGATGCCTTAAACCCATTCCACAGTCAACTGAGATTGTTAATGGCAGGCAAATCATAGGAAAAAGCAGTCTTTGCTGTCAGAATTCCCAGGACAGAGTCAATCACTGATAATTGGGCAAGAATGGCAGACATGATGCCATGGGAGTGAAGCCAGGAGAAGTGTACCTTGATTCCTTCAAAGTTGCTTCTGGGGTCGTCTTCTCTTACTGCAGCTCAAACAAGCTCCCCCTGGGAGATTGAACCCTGTTCTCACAAAGGTGTCCTATTGCTGTTAGGGGAAAGCAGTTCCTTGAAGTTAGCACTCTGAACTCCCTATTATGCCAGGAAGATGGAGTCACCTATCTCTTAGCAACGGCTGTAGCTGCCTCACTTCCTGGGAAACCCTGGCTTTGCAGATGATAGACCATCATTTGCTTATCTGCATCATATCTGAGATATAGATAGTACTTTGGAAGGAAACTGGGAGTCACTCTTGATTTCTATTATAACAGCTGCAGGTAGCCACCAAAGAAGGTGATTCCAGTACTGTCTTTTTGAAATGAGATCCTAATGTAGTGCCTCTTCTGAGTGTTTACCTTTGTCATGTCTTCTGAATATTTGGTCCACATGCTTGGTGGGCACAATGCCATTCTGTTGGGGCTAGATATTCTTGAAAGAAAATAAGTACTGGCCATCCAAGTCCTGTAGAAAAACGTTCTTAGGTACTTGAGGGTATATTGCTACCTATTATCATCTCAGATATACTCCTCAGAAACGAGGCAATTTATAGTAATAGGTTGATTGGGGACCAGTATATAGTTTCTTTATTTACTTAAAGCAGTTTTTCCATAGGCAGAGTTCTGTATGTATATTTAAAAATCTTTCCAAAATAAAAATCTGTATCTGCAGGATAAGAAGTTGAGTTGGGATACTGGTATGTGGACATTGTTTCATTCATGTGGACTCTTTAAGAAAATAATGCCTTTGGTATTTAGGAGAAAATTCCCATTGAAGTGCTTCATCTTCAGAGTCATCCTTTTTATTCTACTGGGGGCTGACAGATGGTCACCATGAGGTTACTTCCCAAGTGGCATTGGCAGTATCTACCTGCCAATGCATGAGATGTAGACACTTGGGTTCAATCCCTGGGTCAGGAAGATCCCTTGAAGGAGGAAATGGCAACTCACTTCAATATTCTTGCCTGGAGAATCCCATGGACAGAGGAGCCTGGCTATAGCCCATAGGCTCACAAAGAATCGGACTGAAGCAACTTAGCATGAGGGCTGACAAATGACCACCATGGGGTAGTTGTATAGACTGGCTACTGAATATAATACTTGTACCAAGGTCTGTAGTGACAGGGAGACTCCCCTCCCTGTAGAGGTTGCAGACAGGGCCTTGTCAGGGATAACGGGCTACTGTGGGGATGCCCTGGTCCTGTACCTGGTGGGCATGCTGCTGTGACTTGCAACCAAAGAGGGCTACTGCCCATCCAGGTGCTCTCAAGGTTGGTGTAATTAGAACGTTTTTGGAGGTGACAACTTCTGCAACCTCCTGAGACCATTTGTAATGCCCTTAATACATTGTATTGAAGTGGGTAGATAAGACTCTGAGGAGATAGGTTCAAGAGTATGGCAAACAAAATAAAAGTTTTGTTCCAAATGCATTTCGTGCACAGCCCTGGGCTTTAATTAGGCTGGATTTCTACTTGCTTGTTTCATTTGTCCTTCTTGAGAGACATAGAAGAGAGCTACTTCTGCTGCGTTGGGGACAAAAGATATGTGATGACCTGGGGGGCAGATGGGCAGTCTGTACTGACATGGTACACAAATGTTCCCCCACCCCGCACCGCTATGGAAAAGTGACTGTCAGCTAAACAGAAGACAAATGAACACTGATGCTGCTTTAAAACTTATATGACCGCTAACGTCTTGACTTTGTTTTAAAACTTGAAGGGTAAAAAGGCAACAAAAGAACATTTTGCTTATTGGCTGCTCTGTTATTGCCGAGACACTGAAGCATAAGCTTTGCTCTGCCTACTTCGTCTTCCTAGTGAGGTGATTTATTCTGATGTTGTCAGTCTAATCAAAGAACCCAATCTTTGTCACAAGAGAAAAACGTCAACTCCAGATCTAGAGAGAGATGGTTTAATAACAGAGTGTCAGGGCTTCCTCATGGTTCTGAGCTTTTATCATTAAGCTTGCTGCTGCTGTTAACTCACTTCAGTAGTGTCCAACTCTGTGTGACCCCATAGACGTCAGCCCACCAGGCTCTCCTGCCCCTGGGATTCTCCAGGCAAGAACACTGGAGTGGGTTGTCATTTCCTTCTCCAATGCATGAAAGTGAAAAGTGAAAGTGAAGTCCCTCAGTCATGTCAGACTCTTAGCGACCCCATGGACTGCAGCCTACCAGGCTCCTCCATCCATGGGATTTTCCAGGCAAGAATACTGGAGTGGGGTGCCATCTTTCCCTAATATACACACCTGCACACTGACATAGCTACATCTGAAGCTTAAAAGGGAATGCTTTGGTTCTTGGAAAAGAGAGTTCCATCTGGTGGTTTAGGACCTTGTTAATTTTTCAAATGCTTTCCATGGGATGTGGCTACATGAAGGTGGTCATTTCAAGGCTCTTATAGAATTTTGATAAGCTTTCCACATTTTTACTCATTCTCTTGTAGCGTACTATCTCTGATCAACATTTGAACAGCTATCTGTGAGGTTGATAATTGTGTCTCTTGTGTCTTGTTTTCTTGAAGCCTCTTTAGGTGTCTCTGTGATTATCATCTGAGTTTCCATTTTTTTTTAATAAATGCCCACTGATATTCTTTTAATAATTTTGCTAGTTTTTTTTTTTCCTCCTTTGAGAAAAGTCTTTCTTTCACTGGCAATTAGGCAATATAATTAGGAAGCTTTCACCCACAGCTACTGGAAATAGCTGGCGGTCGGGACATTTGTGGAGTGAGTGGTGGACACAGGAGTAGTCGTACATGTGGTTAGAACATTATTCCCGTTTGCATAAGCTCACACCCTACTTTCACAGAAAAATCATGGTAATCACAATCAGAATCCCAGGAGCAATAAAGCTTTCACCGTGTTGTAGAGGTCAATGATACGTAGTAACCTCTCTAATCTCTGGGTGAACCTGAGTGCATGTGTTGACCTGCCCCATGCTTGCAACTAGTCTATCACACAGTACTAAATTACTGGAAAATCTATATTTTTGATACAAATAATAATTTTCTTATGTGTAAGCTAGATTTTCATTTGCCTAAATCTTAATATTTGGCTGGGAAATGGTGACTAACTTCCCACAATTATCTACAGGAAGGTAGGCTTTAGTTAAAAAGCTTTCTATATTTTATTTTCAGGCACAGGTGCTGAGTACTTTGGCTGGAGTGCTTTGAACTGAACCTTGTGCCTTTCATCCAAGTGTCTTACAGTCACTGTGTTTCTCATTTAGATACACGACTGCCTTAGGAGATAGGAGTAGAATAATAGTAATCCTTTGTAGATAAAGACTTGGAATATAGAAATTTGAAACCATGTGAAACAGCCTGGGAGCAATGGTTATAGTAGCTAGAACTCCTACACAGTGCTGAATAATGGGCTGAATTATTTTCTATACAGCAGGTACCCAGGCTTCCCTTGCTTCCAGCACACACTGAGGGGCTTAGGTTTTCAATTATGTGATGATTATTTCAAGCATTCATTAAAGTTCCGCTTGGAACTCCTGAGTTCAGGTTGCCTGCTACTGCAGGCCGACTATAGGCATTATAGGGCTCTCAAAGGACCTTAGCTTTTTCTGACACCAAAACAATCTATGCCCACATTCCCCTTAGACAGTCAGGACTAGTCAAAGCCATCTGTGCCTCCCAATGCAGTGATCAGCCTCTTCCAGAAAACAAAGTTCTGTTTTGAGCATCTATATTTTTTGTTATTTAATTCCCATGCTGTTCAGTGATTCTTACCAAGCTTCATGGCTATGCTGCTGACCTTCCACAGCAATAAAATCATGGTGCCCTCTAGGAACCCTGTTCTATTATAGATTGCCTTCCTGCATCTTTAATATCTTCATATTACTCAATGGTGTGCTGATAAATATTTAACAGTGTGCTGTCTGAAAACAAATGCATGTATATATATATATATATACACACACACATATGAGTTATTAATATTTTCAGTAATATAATGTGAAACATACTGTTTGCAAATAATGTGTGATGTTATTTATTAAAAATTCTATATACCCAATGCATTGACACAATATTTTCAAGATTTTTTGCTGAACTCCATTAGTTTGATAACCAACTAATGGTTGCAAATAGATGTAAATTTGACATGAATGTTGGTTGATATTTTCATTTGGATGGATAGGTAGGGTAAAAGTGAAACAATGAAGGCATATGTTAGAATCATGCTCATTTTTCAATGACGTGAGTGACTTCTTTGCTGAATCAGATAGTGGTTTAAAATACCATGAGAATATTTTCTTAAATTTTACCTTATGCAACTCACAATAAAGTGTCAATGGACATGACACACTTTTAAGTTTAACCTGAATTATTTTCTCTACAGTTTCCTTAAATCTAAACCACGATTTGGTTAACTTTGTCTTAGAAATCCAGGTATTAAATATTTCAGATTTAGGATTACAGTTTTTGTGGTAATTACTCAACTCTTGTTATAGTGGAGCCACATATCACTGAGTACTGGCAGTATTCCAGTAAGAATTTATTAACAAAAATAGGCAATAAGTGGGCAAGAGTTTGTCTAGACAGTTGCTATAACAGTAAATCAAGGCTTTATCTGTTAGCATTTACCAGTTTCGATGGTGTAAGACATAACCTAGGTAGTGTTTTAAAAAGCAGAGGCATCACTTTGCTGACAAAGGTCCCTATAGTAAGAGCTATGGTTTTTTCCAGTAGTCATGTATAGATGTGAGAGTTGAACCATAAAGAAGGCTGAGCACACAAGAATTAAAGCTTTTGAACTGTGGCGCTGGGAAAGACTCTTGAGAGTCCCTGGGACAGCAAGGAGATCAAACCTGTCAATCCTAAAGGAAATGAACCCTGAATATTCATTGAAAGGATGGATGCAGAACCTCCAATACTTTGGTCACCTGATGCTAAGAGCTGATTCATTGGAAAAGACCCTGATGCTGGGAAAAATTGAGGGCAGGAGGAGAGGGGTGACAGAGGATGAGATGGTTGTATGACATCACTGACTCAATGGACTTGAGTTTGAACAGACTCTGGGAGAATATGATGGACAGAGAAGCCTGGCATGCTGCTGTCCATGGGGTCGCAAAGAGTCAGTTACAACTTAGCCACTGAACAACAGTGGTGTAAGAGGGCTTCCCAGGTGGCGCTAGTGGTAAAGAACTGGCCTGCCAATGCAGGGAATGACAGAGATATGAGTCCAATCCCTGGGTTGGGAAGATTCCCTGGAGGAGGGCATAGCAACCCACTTCAGTTCTTGCCTGGAGAGTTCTGTGGACAGAGGAACCTGATAGGCTACAGTCCATGGGATTGCAAAGTCAGACACTACTGAAGTGACCTAGCACACACGTAGCACACACCCATGATGTAAGAACTCCATCACAGCAAATTTCAAGCTACCAGGATGATGTTACTGAATGCGTATTAGGAGAGGGATGTGCAGTAGCCCTCATTATGTTATGTTTCAATTATATAGACATAATTGGTGGAAATAACCTCAGGAGTATGGTTAAGTTAAAATGTAATATGTTAGAAAATGAGAGGTTACTACCTTTGGTTTTAATATTACTACCTTAATTGTAAGGTCATATAGTCTAATATTTGATGATCATTATGTTTAACAAGGGCTTCCCTGGTGGCTTAGATGGCAAAAATTCTACCTGATATGTGGGAGACCTGGGTTTGATCCCTGAGTCGGGAAGATACCTTGAAGGAAGTCAGGGCAACCTACTCCAGTATTCTTGCCTGGAGAATCCCCATGGACAGAGGAGCCTGGCAGCTACAGTCCATGGGGTCTCAGAGTCAGACATGACTGAACGACTAAGCATAAGCACATGTTTAACAAACAACTCTCAGAATTTACAAAAATATGTAATTAGGAAACATTAAAAAAAACTAAGATCATGGCATCTGGTCCCATCACTTCATGGCAAATAGATGGGTGAAATGTAGAAGCAATGACAGATTTTCTTGGGTTCCAAAATCACTCAAACGGAGACTGCAAGCATGAAATTAAAAGATGCTTGTTCCTTGGAAGAAAAGCTATGATAAACCTAGACAGCATATATGCATGCAAAGACATCACTTTGCCAACAAAGATCCATATAGTCAAAGTTATGATTTTTCCAATAGTCATGTATGGAGGTGAGAGTTGGACCATAAAGAAGGGTGTGTGCTGAAGAACTGATGCTTTTGAACTGTGGTGCTGGAGAAAACTCTTGAAAGTCCTTTGGACTGCAAGGTCAAACCAGTCAATCATAAAGTAAATCAACCTTGAATATTCATTAGAAGGACTGATGCTGAAACTCCAATCCTTTGGCCACCTGATGAGAAGAGCCAACTCTTTGGGAAATACCATGGTGCTGGGAAAAATTGAAGGCAAAAGGAGAAGAGGGCAGCAGAGGACGAGATGGTTGGATGGCATCACCAACTCAATGGTCATGAGTTTAAGCAAGCTCCGGGAGATGGTGAAGGACAGGGAAGCCTGGCATGCTGTAGTCCATGGGGTTGCAAAGACTCAGACAAGACTGAGTGACTGAACAACAACAACAAGCTGACATGAGCTGGTTCTACTACACTATTTCTTTTCCTGGTACACTTCCCATTGGAGTTTTATTATTTCATACTCAAGGTACTTTGAAGCGGGACCCATAAATTTATTTCATAGGCCCTTTATCAAGTATTCATTTATGTCAGACACTCCATTGTCACTCTTGATTCCACTCCATTACTTTTATTTTTAAAATTAATTTTCGTTGGAGTATAATTGCTTTACAATGTTGTGTTGGCTTCTACTGTATAGCATAATGGATCAGTCACACATATACAAATATTGCCTCCCTTTTGCACTTTCTTCCCATTCAAGTCTTCACAGTGCATTAAGTAGAGTTCCTTGTGCTACTAGTTTTCATTAGTTACCTATTTTATACATAGTATCAATATTGCATATATGCCAATCCCAATCTCAACTCCTCCTTCCTCATCCCTCTTTTCCTCTTGGTATCCATATATTCTCTATCTTTGGGTCTCTATATCTGCTTTGCAAATAAGATCATCTGTACTATTTTTCTAGATTCCACATATATGTGTTATACACAATATTTGTTTTTCTCTTTCTGACTTACTTCACTACAATCCTAGGTCCATCCACATCTCTACAAATGACTCAATTTAATTGAGTAATATTCCATTGTATATATGTACCACATCATCATCCATTCTTTTGTTGATGGTCATCTAGCTCCATCCATTGCTTCCATGTCCTGGCTATTGTAAATAGTGCTGCCATGAATATTAGGGTGCATATATCTTTTTGAATTTTGGTTTTCTCTGGGTATATACTCAGGAGTGGGATTTCTGGGTCATATGATAGTTCTATTTTTAGTTGTTTAAGGAATCTACACACTTTTTTTCATAGTGACTGTATCAATTTACACTCCCCCCAACAGTATAGGAAGGTTCCCTTTACAGTACACCCTCTCCAGCATTTGTTTGTAAATTTTTTGATGATGGCCATTCTGAGCAGTGTGAAGTGATATCTCATTGTAATTTTGATTTGCATTTCCCTAATAATTAGTGACTTTGTGTATCTTTTCATGTGTTTGTCTTCTTTGGAGAAATGTCTGTTTAGGTCTTCTGCCCATTTTGGGGTTGGATTTTGTTTTTTTTTAGTATTGAACTGCATGAGCTGCTTGTATAATTTGGATATTAATCCTTTGTTAGTTGCTTCATTTGCAAATATTTTCTCCCATTCAGAGTTCTGTCTTTTCATTTATGGTTTCCTTTGCTGTGCAAAAGCTTTTAAGTTTAATTAGGTCCCATTTATTTATTTTTGTTTTTATTTTCATTACTCTAGGAGGTGGGTAATATGTTTTAAATATGGACATTTACTGAGGAGTGTAATAAAACATCAGACTCCTGCCAATGAAATCTTTTAAGGTTTTTGACTAGGTTAATATTGTGGGAAAAATATGAGAAGGAATATCAGCATTTTGTTAAGAATTACTATCCAAAAGCAAATAGCAGTATATTAGTACAATCTTTTTCTCAGGAACATGTATCTTTTTGAATTAATGTTTCTATTTTCTTTGGATATATACCCAGGAGTGGAACTGCTTGGTCATACTGTAATTATATTTTTAGTTTTCTGAAGAACCTCTATACTGTTTTCCACAGTGGCTTCACCAGTTTATGTTCCCACCAACAGTGTACAAGTATCACCTCTTCTGTACATCCTCATCCACACTGGTCATCTGTGGCCTTTTTGAAGACTTTCTGACAGGTGTGAGGTGATATCTTACTGCACTTTTGATTTACCTTTCCCTGATGATTAATGATGTTGAGTATCTTTTCATGTGCCTGTTGGCTAACTGCATGTCTATTTTGGAAAAATGTCTGTTTAGATCTTCTGCCTATTTTTTTAAATCCATTTTTTTCCCACAATGATTTCTGTGAGGTATTTATATATTTTGGATATTAATCACTTACTGGGTATATCTTTTGCAAATATTTTCTCCCATTCACTAGGTGGTCTTTTTGGTTATGATTTCTTTACTGTGCTCAACTTTTAACTAGGTTCATTTGTTTGCTTTTGTTTCCTCTGCCTAAGAAGACATATACCAAGAAAATTGCTATAATTTATGTCAAAGAATGTTCTAGGTATTTTTTCTTTTAGGAATTTTCATGGTTTCTGACCTAACATTTAGGTCTTTAATCCATTATGAGTTTATGTTTCTATGTGGTGTGAGAAAATGTTCTAATTAAATTATTTTACATATAGCTGTACAGTTTTCCCAATACCACTTATTGTGTGTATTCCATATTGTATATTCTTGTCTCATTTGTCTTAGATTAATTGACCAAAAAGTACATGAATTTATTTCTGGGCTCTCTGTTCCTTTGATCTATGTATCTGTTGTGGGCCAGTACCATATTGTTTTGATGACTATTGCTTTGTAGTGTATTCTGAAGTCTAGGAGCTTGATACTTCCAGATTTTTTATTTATGTTAAGATTGCTTTGGTTATTTGGGATCTCTTGTGGCTGCATACTTATTTGAAAACTATTAGTTTTAGCTGTGTGAAGAATGTCATGAGTATTTTGATAAGGATTGCATTAAATATGTAGATTGCTTTTCTTAGTATGGCCATTTTAATAGTATCTGTTCTTCCAATCCAAGAGTATTAGATGTCCTTCTTCTTTTTTTTTTTTAATCTTCACTTTCTTTCACCAATGTTTTGTAGTTTTCAAAGTATAAATCTTTCCCCTTTCTGGTTAAGTTTATTCCTAGGTATTTTATTCTTTTTGATTAAAACTGTTACTGATTTCTGCTTTCTCTGACAGTTCATTATTAGTGTTAATTATGAATAAATGTTTATTGTTGCACAGCTTTACTGCATTCATTTATTATCTCTAATAGTCTTTGTGTGGAGTCTTTAAGGTTTCTTATATATAGTACCAAGTCATCTGCAAATAGTGACAGTTTTACTTTTCCAATTTAGATGCATTTGCTTTCTTTTCCTTCTCTTTTTAGGTCTGATTGCTGTAGCTAGGACTTTTAATACTGTGTTGAATAGAAGTGGTAAGAGTGGGCATTCTTGTTCTGTTCTTGACTTTAGAAGAAAAGATTTCAGCTTCTCACCATTGGGTTTGATTCTAGCTGTGGATTATCATAAATAATCTTTATTATGTTGAGATATGTTTCCTCTATACCACTTTGTTGAGAGTTTTTATCATAAATTGATATTGAATTTTGTCAAATGCTTTTTCTGTATCTATTGAGATGATCTCTGATTTTTATCCTTTGTATTGTTAATGTAATCCACAACCTTCCCTATATACTTGCCTTTACTAATGGGATTTTTCCTATAATTTCTTCTTGTTCTAGTCTTTTCTTTTCTGCTTGAAAGTAGATGCTTTACTATTTCTTTTATGGTCAGTTTTGCATTGAAGGGCTTTTAGTTTTTGCTTGTATCTCCAATTCTGAATGATAATCTTGCTGAGTAGAATGACCTAGATGGTAGGGTTCCCCCCCATTCAGTAATTTAAATATATAATGTCACTCACTTGTGACCTGCAAAGTTTCTGCAGATAATTCAGCTGATAATCTTATGAAGGATCATTTGTATGTGACTCTTTATTTTTCTCTTGCTGCGTTCAGAATTTTCTCTTTAACATTTGCAGTTATCAGTTTTAATTATGATATATCATAATTCTTCTTGGGTCATTTCCACTATTCTATCTTCCAGATTTTCCTTGTGTTCTTCTATATCACCTAGTCTACCGTTAATGTCTTCTAGTGTATTTTTTCATTTTAACTACTGTATTCTTCAGCTCTGACTGGTTCTTTAACATATTTTCTAATTCTTTGTTAAAATTCTCACTGTTCATCCTTTTGTTCCCCAAGTTTGTTTCAGTTCAGTTCAGTCGTTCAGTCGTGTCCGACTCTTTGTGACCCCATGAATTGCAGCACGCCAGGCCTCCCTGTCCATCACCAACGCCTGGAGTTCACACAGACTCACGTCCATCGAGTCAGTGATGCCATCCAGCCATCTCATCCTCTGTCGTCCCCTTCTCCTCCTGCCCCCAATCCCTCCCAGCATCAGAGTCTTTTCCAATGAGTCAACTCTTCACATGAGGTGGCCAAAGTACTGGAGTTTCAGCTTTAGCATCATTCCTTCCAAAGAAATCCTAGGGCTGATCTCCTTCAGAATGGACTGGTTGGATCTCCTTGCAGTCCAAGGGACTCTCAAGTGTCTTCTCCAACACCACAGTTCAAAAGCGTCAATTCTTCGGTGCTCAGCCTTCTTCACAGTCCAACTCTCACATCCATACATGACCACAGGAAAAACTATAGCCTTGACTAGATGAACCTTTGTTGGCAAAGTAATGTCTCTGCTTTTGAATATGCTATCTAGGTTGGTCATAACTTTCCTTCCAAGGAGTAAGCGTCTTTTAATTTCACGGCTGCAGTCACCATCTGCAGTGATTTTGGAGCCCAGAAAAATAAAGTCGACACTGTTTCTCCATCTATTTCCCATGAAGTGATGGCACTGGATGCCATGATCTTCGTTTTCTGAATGTTGAGCTTTAAGCCAACTTTTTCACTCTCCACTTCACTTTCACCAAGAGGCTTTTTAGTTCCTCTTCACTTTCTGCCATAAGGGTGGTGTCATCTGCATATCTGAGTTATTGATATTTCTCCCGGCAATCTTGATTCCAGCTTGTGTTTCTTCCAGGCCAGCGTTTCTCATGATGTACTCTGCATATAAGTTAAATAAGCAGGGTGACAATATACAGCCTTGATGTACTCCTTTTCCTATTAGGAACCAGTCTGTTGTTCCACGTCCAGTTCTAACTGTTGCTTCCTGATCTGCATACAAATTTCTCAAGAGGCAGATCAGGTGGTCTGGTATTCCCATCTCTTTCAGAATTTTCCACAGTTTATTGTGATCCACACAGTCAAAGGCTTTGACATAGTCAATAAAGCAGAAATAGATGTTTTTCTGGAGCTCTTTTGCTTTTTCCATGGCATTCTTATTATTAATGCTTTGAACTCTATTTGGTAAACATGTATCTGTGTTTTCTCAGGGTTTTTTTCTTCTTTCATTTGAAGCAAATTCCTATCTTCACATTTTGTCTAACATTTTCTATTAAATTTGGTGATAGTTACCTGTCTCAGTTTTGTATGGGTTTTCTTGTAGGGGAACATCCGTATGCAGTCTGTGTATACCCAGTGACTTTAATTGGAGAACTCATCTGAAGTAAGCTAAGGTCATGTTTTCCCTCAGGGTTTGCTAGCAGCTGTCACCCTGGTAGGAGGTACAGCTGGAGATGGATGGGCTAAAGCCAGAGTGAGGTATGAGCATGAGCGTCTCCTGTGCTCCGTGGTTGTTACTGCCCTATCATAGGCAGGGGCAGGGGGAAGGGCAAGTCCCAAAGTGCTGGAGCAGCAGCCCTAATGGTCTAGTCTTAGCTGGTTCTTTCCCCTTTAAGATTATGGTCTCCACTCTCCTTTCTGTAGCACCTTCACCCCAAAAGGGAGCAGCACTGGAGCAGAAGGGGCTGGCACTGTCTCCTATTGAGGGCCAGGGTGCACACAGACAGTCCTGGCATGCCAGCCAGAGCCTGAGACAGTTTCTTACCCACCACGTCTGCCAGTGCTTGCAATGGCCATCCTCACTCTTTCATGATTCATTGCCAGGTGTGAGCAAGCTCTGTTTCCCACAACTACACTCTCTTCAACAACAGGAACCTTTGCCTTAATAAGGATCTCAATAGGGATCTGGAGCTACAGAGTATGGAGCAGGAGCCCAGCACATCTAGGCATGCAGTGAGGTGGTCACAGGAATCTGGCCTGAGCTCAGAAATCTTCATTCTGCTTCCCCCTACTTGTTCCAGGGAGTAATCAAGCATGTGCATTCTCTTCAGGAGAGGATTCCAGGTTTCTGTCAATCCACCTATGAGTCCCACTGGTTTTCAAGCCAGCTAAGAGGACTCGTCTTTCTCATGTCAAACCCCAGTACTGGGTTTCCCATTACATGGTTCCAACTGCTCAGTCTCCAGGGAGGCTCTCTGAGACCATGTGATCCCCCTATTTTTCTGTGTTCTCTCCTAGGGATGAGTTCTGATCTGATTGCTTCACTTCCTTTCCTACCTGAACCCATGTTAATCTTTCTTTACAGCCTTGGTTATTTGAGTCTTTCTGCCAGTTTCCAGTTTGTTTGCAGTGAGAATTTCTCTACATGTACTTATGTTTGATATGTTCACAGGGTGGTAAACTCAGGATCGTCCTATTCCACCATCTTGCTCTCCTCCCTTACATCTAATTTTCAGTCACATTGAAACATGAAGTGCTTAACATTTTTCTCACCTGTTCTGATTTAACCTCATTACCTGTTGCGGGCCACTGGCATCATTTCAATTAGTATCACCAGAGTTTTTAATATGTCATCTTATTGGTCTACTTTCATACTGGAAAACCACAGTCCTGGGTTTGTATAAACATTGTTTTCTTTTTCTATACCTCTGCTAAGATTACAGGTAACAAGTGATATTAAAATTTATGCATTTTCTTTTTTGATATCCCATTGTGCTTTGTCTCCTAATAATTTGTTTATTATCATTTACTCTTTTTCCCATTTCATGTAGCCAGGATTTCAAGTCTTAACCTATATTGTCACACAAATTATTCCATCCCTGCCTCTGCCAATCTCGAGCTGGCAATCTTGCCTTTACATCTCAAAGCCTGGTTGATTGGGATGGTGTGCCAGAGCGTATACATCGATACCTTGGAACAGTTGTCTCAGGGGAAAACTGCTCAATCTCACAGCCTAAATAGGTTCAAGAGGATATGAGGAACAGTTATGAAATATGAAGTAATAAATAGGCTGAGATCTACTTATCCCTTGGGAGTTTTTCCTTGGCTTGCTCATCTTGTTTCAATTCATATTCCTCTCTTGGGCTTCCAAATTTTATTTGTGATTACACATCTTCAACTGCAATCTTCAAAAACAAAATAAACTTAACATGTCTGTTTCTGAAGACTGTGCTTATGCACTTCTGCCTGTCCTGAGGCTGCATTTTCTTGTGAATTTCTTCTTTTGATGTTTGCAGAGCAGACACCTGGGAGTATCCTTCATGCCTCTTTCTCCCTCATTTGTGGTACGCAGGCTTCTCACCGTGGTGGCTTCTCTTTTTACGGAGCACTGGCTCTAGGGCGCTTGGGCTTCAGTAGCTGCAGCTCGTGGGCTCTAGAGCTCAGGCTCAGTAGTTGTGGTGCTGAGACTTTAGTCGTTCTGCAGCATGTGGAATCCTCCAGACCAAGGATCAAACCCATGTCCTCGGCACTGGCAGGTGGATTCTTATCTACTATACCACCAGAGAGGTCCTATCTCTCCCATTTTTAAAAATGCAGGCCAAGATTTTAATATCAGGGAAAAAGGCAGCAAGCAAGTGGTAGAAAAAGACTAATGATGATGTAGTACATTTTTTCAAGATAATGTACTAGAATATAGAATAGGATAGAATAGGATTGTTGAATATTTTTAATGGACGTAATCAGATGATATAGTGCATACTGAGGTTGTTCCAATTGTAATTGCTGTGCATAAATACAAGTAGGACCCTGGAAACAGATCATGGGAATTATCAAAGAACTACCCAGTGGGCTAGAAGAGAGATGCTGCCCACATATAGCAGAGATAACATAAGTGAAACCTCCTAGAAACAGAAAATTAAATCAGGACTTGAACATATTAACCTGCCTAAGGACCAGAAAAGGAAATAATATAGCTACAATAGGCCGTCTATGGGGTCGCACAGAGTCGGACATGACTGAAGCGACTTAGCAGCAGCAGTAGCAGGCTGATAGCAGAGACAAAAGTGGTCTAAACATGCTGAAAACACATTTTTTTAAAGGGAGCATCATTTAAAATTACTTCATAATAGAAAAGGGAACAGAATTTTGAAAAAACAAACAATGAACATTCTTCTGAAAAGTATCATTCATAGCCACTGGGAAATCTGGCAATTGTAACTGCACATAAGAAGACACAATATTTTTTAAAAATGGGAAACATTAAATAGTGTGGGCCAATAGGGACAGACATCATCAGGGTAAACTGCAAAATTAAATGGCTGTTACGTGTAAACATTTTTACAAATAAATTAAAACTCACTTTAAGGGCAGTGAAGAATGGATGTTCATCTGAAGAAAACTAAATTATTAATGTGAAAGAAAAAAATATCCATAATATGCCAGAGGGAAAGTTCATTTAGATGAAAACAGTGAGACGATCACAGACACGGACAACAGAGAATGAAGACTCAATTTTCTTATGACTTGTGATTCTAAAGCGAGCCAGAACAAAAGAAAGAGAAAAAACAATTGTATGTAATAAGACTTTTTGAGATGGAAATAGAATAAGTTTCCTATGATGGAATAGAGAAAATAAATAGCCATACTTCAGTGTGCTCTAGTAAGTTTTGAACCTCAAGAACATATATATAATCTATAGGTGTTTAGGCAGGAGGGGGGAAGGAAAAAAAAAAAAAAAAACACCTCACCTACAAGGGCAATTGGTGCCACTGAGAAAGGGCTTGGAGAAGTTTAGCTCCCACCTGCCACTTCAGTCATGTCCAATCAGTTTCCAGACACACCAAATAAAGACAAATTTTTAAAACATACTTATGTTGCAACCATGGTCTTAAGTTCCTAAACGCTCTACTAGATCACTATACCTAATGCTCCCCTCCTGTGAAACCATTCTGAGGCTAACGCTCTTACAGACATACGTGACCAAATGAAAAAGGGAACCAAAAATAAATGAAGAATGGAGACCACACTACAGAAAATTCACTAGAGGCGAATGCTCACAAACATATTGAGTTCATTTGTTCTGCAGATATTTATCAAGTGCCTCTCACGTGAAAATCACAGAGCTAAGAACTAAGGTTACAACAAAGAGCAAAAGACAAGGCCTCTGTTCTCCTGGAGGAAACATAATAAGTATGGGGGAACTCTATTTTAATGTTCTAGAGAATGGGATACCTGCATGTTTCCAAGAAAACTTTACTAAGGAAAGGCTTTGCAAAGTGATGGAAAGGTGGTGCTTACACAGTCTGCCCTCCATCTCCATGGGTTCCACATCTGTGCATACAAAGGATCAACTGGACTAGCCATTTAGTGTAAAGCACTCGAGCCTCTGAATTTTTGTTGTTGCTGTTATCTGCAGGAGGTCATGGAACAAATCACTTATGGTTGCTGCTAGACAAGTTTCCTTTTTAACACTTAAATGACTTGATCATAGAGGTAAAAATTCACCAGAAGCTGCAGCAGTTCTCACTTAGAACCCATTGTTTCCCCAAGGCTTTGTGGTGGAATGGGGTGGGGAGTATGTGAAGAACTCCAAAACTGTCCCATTTCCTGACCAGGCTTACTTGTTAGGAGATACAGAACTTTCAGTGTCATGTTTTATAGGCTTCATGCAGAGTGGGTAGAGATAAGGATGCATTGACTTAGGAGAGAGTCAGCTCCACAGTCCAGATAAGAGGATGTTTGCCAGGTCATTGTGTGAAGTAGTTGAAATGCTCAGGGGACCACACTCTGAAGGCAGATCATGGCTTTGCCATTTTCTAGCTGATTGCTTTTGATAAGTTACTCAGTTTCTCTTATTTTTTATTTAATCCCTCTTTTTGTTGTTGTTTAGTCACTAAGTCACATTTCACTGTGACCCCATGGACTGTAACTCACCAGGTTTCTCTGTTCATTGGATTTTCTAGGCAAGAATATTGAAATGGGTTGCAATTTCTTTTTCTAGGGGATCTAAAAGATTACATGTGATAATATATGTGTATAATTGTTAGGGTTACTTCTGTGGAACAAGTGTCTATATATCAGTCTTTTAAAAAAAAACTGTCCTTTTATTCATAATCAATGTAAACTCTAGACAGAATATAAATAATTTCCTTAATAAAATTATTTTCTGGTTTTTGTGGGTTTTTTTGAAACAAGAGAAATATGTAGGATAAGTACATAGGAAAAACTTTTTTTTTCTCATGAGAAATCGAATAAGGAATAAACAAGCAGGAGAAAATGCAGCCAAACATTCTGTTTATGATTTGGAGACAATTTACTCCTGTTTTGATTTGTGCTGAGTGATGAGCACTTAGCAATTAACAAGAAGACTTTTGTTAAAATTTTCTGAGCATTTGAAATTAGGTAATTGACATTGTGCTTCAATGAAATTTGCTTTTCAAAGGAATTGTTGAAATGGATTTTTGTTTTTTTCTAGAAGTGCTCAATGGCATGGTTGTAGATTTTTTTCAAAGCAATCAAATTCTGGGTAACGTGCTGTGTCCTTTAGAAGTGTTTATATTTCTGTTGTTAAATTGAAACTTAAAAGGATAAATGTATTTCTTCTCTTAAAAAAGCACCTAAATATTTAAGTTTCTAGTGTCCGGGAAAAAGAATAGCTATGGTTTAATCTTATTTCAATCAAAATAATAAAAATAGTGAAACTGACCTGATTTAGGGCTAAGGAACACAATCACTTTGATGCTATTTTAAGATGATTTGCTTTGGAATAAAGAGGTCGATTGAGGTGATTTGCTGTTTCTCAAGAAGCCTTATTTATGATATGGATGAAGACTTTTTAGTGCCATCTGTTTCAAAGTGGACACTGAAATGAATTTTCCTCCATGCATTGTGGATAAATATTTAAAATACCATTTCTTCAGAGCCTATGACAACTCCATAAAAATGAGTGGTGATATTTAGTAGAATTTATGCCTATAATTTCCAATCCTTATATTGTGTAAAAATAGTGTGTCAAGTCAGAATAATGTAGAGCAGCAAGAGATGGTCAGAAATGAATCATTTCTTCAGAAGATGAGATGGCAATTCTAGGTACCTGGCCAGATGACTCCTTTATTTACTTTACTTATCATTTGTGACTGCTTTGGTGCTTTAAAGACAGAAACAAGTAGTTGTAAAGCAAGCTGCATGGCCTCCCAAACCTAACACACTTACTATCTGGCCTCTAACAGAAAAGAAGTTTGCTTTGGCCACCTGATGCTAAGAGCCAACTCATTAGAAAAGACCCTGATGCTGGGAAAGATTGAAGGCAGGAGAAGAAGGGGACAACAGAGGATGAAATAGTTGGATGGCATCACCAATTCAATGGACATGAGTTTGAACCAGTTCCAGGAGATGGTGAAGGACAGGGAAGCCTGGCGTGCTGTAGTCCATGGGGTTGCAAAGAGTAGGACATGACTGAGCAACTTAACAACGGTAACTATGAGATCCTCAGCTAGCCAGGCCAATAAGTTAGGAAGGATGAATAGTAACAAGAAAGTTTGCAGAATGGGACAGATAGTGGGAGAAGGAAGAGATTGGGGCACATATTGACTTCTGACAGTTGAGAATTTCAGAAGGAAGGTAGACAAAAGTGAGGCATGTTGGGAAAATGGATGAGCCATGAGGGAAGACTTTAGGATGCTTTCAGATGCTAGCACCTAATCTTACATCTCTAGACATCAGTAGTTCTCTTTGGGCCTCTTGTTCTTGCTATGAAGTTTTTTTTTTTTTTTTTTAAGCATCATAGCAGACTAAAATGTGATCAGTTTTTGAACAGATAAGACTTACCTTGACTTTAGAGACTTGTGTACTTCCTGGGTTTCCTTCTTCATCTTTTATCCCTGTATCTAGTTGCCTTCCTGGCTTTTCTCTTTCTCTGTATTCCTCATGTTTATCCCAGTTCTCTTCCTCCCTCTCCCCATTCTACCTGTGTGATATTGCACCCTCTATAGCTTTATCTACTGCATATATGTTGCTAATTCTCACAGTTATACTGTTTTTAAGCAAAGTATGGTAAATTGTAGTACTACTATTCCCCTCATAACAAGGTCATACACTCCTGTCCTGCTGACTTTAGGCTTAGTTACATGACTTGTTTTGGCCGAAGAAATGTGAGTTGATGTGATATATACAATGCCTAAGTGGACACTTCAAATTTGCTAGTGTGGTTTGGCTTGGCTTCCCTTGCTTCCAGTGTCTGCCACAAAACAGTATGTCTCAGAAGGGGCTGCTCCTTCTGACTGCATTCTGGAAAGAGCCTCAGCCCATCCTGTGATATGACCAATAACTAAACATAATTTTTGTGAACCATTGTGATTTTTGAGGGGTGGTAGTTCTACAACAAAGCTGGCTAGAAAGCAAAATTTTGCCTAGACAGTTTGTGGTAGGTATTTTTCAGACATCTCAAATTCAAAATTTTCAAAATTGAACTGACCCTACTTTATGTCCCCCACAAACTTTTTTCTTCTCTGGTTGTTCCCTGTCTTGGCAAATGCAACTTTAAGACATATAGCATCCCAAGCCAAAACAGTGAGAGTTATCTAGGATTTTCCTTTCTACTATCTACATTAAGGCATTTATTGAAAACCTATGTTACAGGACCACTGCAGATACCAAAGATGTAGCAGGAAGCAAAAAAGATAAAGTTCTTATTTTTGTACAGTGTTTGTGGAGGCAAATGATAAAATAATTTAATCACACACATTTTAGGAAAATGTATTAGGACTTATATAGACATTAGGAAAATTCCTACTGTTAAGAAATAGTGTAGGATAATAGGAAAGAATATACCTGGAGACCTAATCTAGTTTGGGATTTGGAGAAAATCAGCTCAACACACGACAGCCCTATAAGCTGTTAAATACCATAAAAGTGTGTTCCTTTCTTGCCATGTACTCTGTTACTCTTTGTTTTTTTTTTCAAATTGAAGTTTAATTGACATACAATACTATACGTTACAAGTGTTCAGCGTAGCAGTTACAATTTTTAAAGATTATATTCCATTTATAGTTATTATAAAATGTTGGCTATATTCCTTGTGTTATACAATACATCTTTGTAGCCTGTTTTATACAAAGTAGTTTGTACCTCTTAATCTCCTATCCCTGTTAATAACACTGGCTTGTTCTCTATGTCTAAGAGTCTGTTTCTTCTCTGTTATATTCACTAGTTTGTTGTAGTTTTTTTTTTTTTTTAGATTTTACATATAAACGATATCATACAGTATCTGTCTTTGTCTGACTTATTTTATTTAGCATAATACTCTCCAATTCCACCCATGTTTTTGCAAATGGCAAAATTTCATTCTTATTTATGACTGACTAGTATTACATTGTGTGTATATACCACATCTTTATCCATTCATCTGTTGATAGACATTTGGGTTGCTTCCATAGCTTGGCAATTGTTAATAATGCTGCTAGGAACACTGTGGTGCATGTGCCTTTTCACCAAACTATAGCAAATAATCTTAAAATTTGTATGGAAATACGTAAGACCCTGAACAGCCAAAACACTCTTGAGAAAGACAGAGTTGAAGGAATGATACTCCCTGACTTTAGATTATACTACACAGCAACAGTAATCAAAACAATATGCTATGATCACAAAGACAGACATATAGATCAATGGAACATAATAGAAAGCCATAAATAAACACACATACTCATGGCCAATTGATCTATGACAAAGGAGGCGAGAACATACAATGGCGAAAAGACAATCTCTTCAATAAGTGATGCTAGAAAAATTGGACAGTTATATATAAAAAATTGAAATTAGAACATTTTCTCTCACATGTTAAAAGAACTCAAAATGGATTAAAGATATAAATATAAGACTGGAAACCATAAAACTCCTAGAAGAAAATAGAACACTCTAACATAAATCATAGTAATATTTTATCCTTTGGACATTTTCTAAGGCAAAGGCAAAAAATAAACAATTGAAACCTAATTAAACTTCAAATCTTTCACACAGAAGAAGAAACTATCAACAGAAAGGAAAGGCATCCTCTAAATGAGAGAAAATATTTATAAATAATATGACTTTTAAGCTGGCTTAAATTCAATATTCAAAAAACTGAGATCATGGCATCTGGTCCTATCACTTAACGGCAAATAGAAGGGAAAAAGTAGAAGCAGTGACAGATTTTATTTTCTTCGGCTCCAAGATCACTGTGGATGGTTTCTGCAGTGAGTGTACCCATGAAATTAAAAAAACAAAAAACAAAAAAAACCCACACACTTGTTGATTGGAAGGAAAGCTATTACAAACCTAAACAGCATATTAAAAAGAAAAGATAGCACTTTGCCAACAAAGGTCTGTATAGTCAAAGCTATGGTTTTTAAAGTAGTCATGTAGGTTGTGAGAATTGAACCTTAAAGAAGGCTGAGCATCAAAGAATTGATGCTTTTGAATTATGGTGCTGGAGAAGATTCTTGAAAGTCCCTTGGACTGTAAAGAGATCAAACCAGTCAATCCTAAAGGAAATCAACCTTGAATATTCACTGGAGGGATTGATGTTGAAGTTCTAGTACTTTGGCCACCTGATGTGAAGAGCCGACTCATTGGAAAAGACCTTGAAGCTGGGAAAGACTGAAGGCAACAGGAGAAGAGGGTGTCAGAGGATGAGGTGGTTGTATAGCATCACTGACTCAATGAACATGAATTTGAACAAATTCTGGAAGACAGTGAAGGACAGGGAAGCCTGGTGTGTTGCAGTCCATGGGGTCACAAAGAGCCAGACAAACACAACTTAGCAACTGAATGACAACAAGGGGTTAATATTCAAAATACATAAGCAGGTCATACAACTCAACATAAGAAAAGCAACTCAATTAAAAATGGGCAGAAAAACTGAATAGATATTTCTTCAAGGAGAACATGCAGATGGACAATAGGCACATGGAAAGATGCTCAACACTACTAATCATCTAGAAATGCAAATCAAAATCACAATGAAAAATTACCTTACACCTATTAGAATGACTGTCTTCAAAAAGACCACAAAACAAATGTTGGCAAGGGATGTGGAGAAAAGGGAACCCTAGTCCAATTTTGGAAATATAAATTGGTGCCACCACTGTGGAAAACAATATGGCGGTTTCTCAGAATAAAAACAGTTATCCTATGACCCAATAATTCTACTCCTGGTACATATCTGGAAAAAAAAGCAATTTGAAAAGATGTATGTTACTCTTTCTTGGGGTTCTTGCCATTGTTCACTTAAATTGCCTCTTATTTTACTTCCCTCTATCTCATTTCTCATGTAGTTAACAGAAAGACTTTTCTAAACCAAAAACTTTGTTATGTCATTTCTATGATTTAATGGCTTCCCATTTCCTTCATGGTACTATGCAAACTTAGCATGGAGTGGAGGGATTTTTACAATTTCATCCTTGCCTGCTTGTGTAACTTCATTTCTGGCTATATCCGTTTTCACTGTGCTTTAGTCCTGCTGAACTAATAAAGTTTTCTGAACATACAATGTTGTCATTTTTTTTTTGAACAAGAAAAGGCAAGAATATGCACATCTAATTCTTCACATGGTTACTTTTTAGCTTATATTTACATCCACAAATCAGACATCACCTCTGCTATGACACTTTCCACAACTATAGACAGAACCATAGTCTTGTCCTTTGTCCAGCTTCTGCCAAGTTTAAGTTGGGTGGGCCTTGTGTAAGCCCCTATACTATCCTAGGTCTGCCTGTATCCATGGCACTTATGGAACTGTGTTGTTTATGGGACTTTAGATCTTTTGGTCATTTCAAGCTCGTTCCTCCTTTTCTGCGCTTCACACCTGTCTCATGAGCACACTATCTAACAAACTATATTCTCTGAAGGCCACTCTTAGGTAGTGGCTAAATTTCATTTGGGGAAAAGGGGACAGAAATGGTAGAGAATGGGCAAACAAGACCATGGATTTTAATTCCAGACTATTTTATTTTCAGTTGTATCTGAATGGTTAAAAGCAATAATAAGTAATCTTTGAGGTCATTCACAGCCAGTTTTAGATGCTGCTTCTAAAGGACATAGCTCCTAAACAAAGCATGAATCTGATGGATATTAAGATGAAAGTGAAAGTTGCTCAGTCGTGTACGACTCTTTGTGACCCCACGGATAATACAGCCCATGGATTTCTCCAGGCCAGAATACTGGAGTGGGTAGCCTTTCCCTTCCCCAGGGGATCATCCCAACCCAGGGGTCAAACCCAGGTCTCCTGCATTGCAGGCGGATTCCTTACCAGCTGAACCAGAAAGGAAGCCCAGTGTTAAGATGGTAGATGTTTAAAATATTGTTGGTCTACCAGTTAAAATCTTTTATAAAGATAATACCCCAATATATAGTTTAACAAGATAATACCTACTACTGCTAAGTGTACTATGAAAATGGATCTCTTAATACATTTCTGATAATAATGACAATTAGGATAACAATTGGGAAAGTCACTTGGCTCATAAGAACATCCTGACTTTTGTTCAGTAAGTTTATCTCTGGGAAATTACCCTATATAAAATAATTAGGAAGTATATTAATTCTAAATACTCAAAGGATAAATATCTTAAACACTGCTAAATGTGATTTTACATTTGTAATGTAAGTTAAATTAAAATTTAACATTAAACTATTTTAACTCTGAAAACTGGTTAGGTAGAATAATGTGACTCAAATCCTATAAGTATTGAGAATATTAATAATAACAGCTGAACAGTTACACTTTGAAACTGAACACTTTGTGATACTGGAGAACCACAGAGGGAATTCTATATTACCATCAACTCTTCATTAGAGCCTATTATACGAAAGATGCTACACAAGTCACTTGAGATAAATAGTTGCCTAAGACATAGGCCCTGTCCTCAAGTCAATTAATGATTTAAACTGTCATTATACAATCATTAAATGTGATGGTTATGAAGATATTGATAGTTAAAAGGGTGATGCAGAGTTAGGTTTACAAAAAGCAGAATATAGAATGTATACAATTATCATAACTATACGTAAAATATTTGCATAGAAGAAAATGTTGCTATCCAGAGTGCTAACCGAGGTTGTGGTGGTTTCATTTTGTTTTTCAAATTTGTGTCATTTATAATTTTAAAAGTTTCGTTAAAAATGATGACTCTATCTTGTACACGGTTGAAACATCAGATAGAGTCTCTTTTCACCCCAGTGCATGTAATTATATAGATTTCCAATAAGACAAGGGAAAATTGAGATGGCCAGGAGGTGTTGATTTTAGCAGTTTCCCAAACGTAATGAGAACATAAGAATCACTTCAGTCCTTCTTAAAAATACAAATTCCTGCCTTCTTTCTCGATTTGTGAATCAGAATCTCCAGCAAAAGGGATTAGAAATTTGTACTTTTAACAAAGACTCTGGTAATTCATATGTTTGGGAAATCCTGATGATGACTCGCAACACTGTGCATTAGAATTAAACTGCCAAACTTTATGAACCAGGCCTTAACCCAGAGAAAGTATTTTAAAAGCCACTCCGAGTGCTGTAATGTGCATCCAGAAGCACAGAACCGCTGATTCGCAGACTGTTCTCTGCAGCTACAGTGCCAGGATTCCACAGTACAGTTTGGCTGATGCTGCCATCCTAGGGTAGCTACGTTTATAGACACTTGAAAATTATTACTGCTGGTTTGAGAATCATTATTATACTGTACTTTTTGACAATGCTGATACACTCTACTATTGTTACCACTCAATTTACTCAAAAGACTGGTTAGTAGAATAATGTGACTCTAATTCTGTAGTTGCTTAGAGAATATTAGTGATAAGAATAGCACAATATAATGAACATTTACTATTTGCCCAGAATTATTCTAAGGCATTATATGTGTTGTCTCACTTAGATCATCTAAGTGACCTAAAGTTACTATCCTAAATCTTCAGATAAGGAAACTGAGACATAGGAAGTTGAGATAATTTTTCTAAGATATAAGCTATTAGAGATGGAACCAAGATTCAAACCCAGAAAGCCTAGCTCCAGAACCCATGAGCTTATCCACAATTATGATTTACCTTCCAGTGTGATCTGATTCATGTTCTTAACAGAGATAAAAAGTTAACGGGGTCATAGCTGAAATCTGTTGTTAAGGTTGAGAGTTTGGGTTCTGGAGTAAGAGCAAGAGGGTTTAAACTGGTTTTTCCCACTTATTGGCTATTTACAATGATAAGAGGGCCTTCATAGCATCCTGGAGAAGGCAATGGCACCCCACTCCAGTACTCGTGCCTGGAAAATCCCATGGACGGAGGAGCCTGGTAGGCTGCAGTCCATGGGGTTGTGAAGAGTTGGACACGACTGAGCGACTTCACTTTGATTCTTCACTTTCATGCATTCGAGGATGAAATGGCAACCCACTCCAGTGTTCTTGCCTGGAGAATCCCATGGACAGAGGAGCCTGGTGGGCTGCAGTCCATGGGGTCGCACAGAGTCGGACACGACTGAAGCGACTTAGCAGAAGCAGCAGCAGCAGCATAGCATCCTGGTTAAGGATTAAATTGGATAATACACATAAAGTACTGTGCAAAGTGGGTAAATTGTTTCCTTTGTGGAAATAAGTGTCTTTTGAAAGAAGGTACACATACTTAACTTGAACTCAGCTCATATATCCCAACATTTTATGCTTCCTTCTTTAGGTAAAACATGAATGGGTAAAGAACGCTGGCACAATTCTTTGCTGCTTACCTAAACTTTCTCTTTAGAATTCAGGAACACATAAAGATTGTGTATGGTGGATGGGTTTGGAAAGGGGCCACCTGGCTATTCTAAGAATGGAATTCTATAGTTTTTTGCTTTCAGGTGAATGGTGTATGCTTCTCTCTCTCTCAAAGTGAGAGCAAGCATAATGTAAGGGAAGCCATTTTCCCCCCATAAGACATAATTGGCTGTAGAAGCTGGAAACTCAAGATGGTTAATTGCATGAGGGTTGGGCACCCCTTCCTATATTGGGTTATTTTTCTACTGAAGTATTTATGAACATCATCTAAATATCTTGAGGCAGTTACCCAGAACCTGCCTTCTGGGGCTGCCCATGTTCCCAAAGCAAAACAGACAAAAGAGCAAGCACCAATTTGCAATCAATTCTCAACTACAAACCAACAACTCAAAACTTGTGTCAGAATGGTTGTTCAGGCAGAGCTCAGACTCTGGGCTCAACCTAAGTCTGAAATCACTGCAGTGCCAGTCACTAGGCATGAGATATTAGGTATTTACTTGGGTCTAATTTTTTCTCATATATAATATAGGCATATTGGAATCTTACATCATTATTGTGAAAGTTTAATAAGTTAATACATAGAGAGGCAGAATGTAGTTAGATCTGTGCTTCTGGATCATTAGTATGTATATAGATCCCAAGGGGATTCTATTCAAATGACAATCCTGATCCAATAGATCTGGGCTGAGGCATGCAGTCTTGCCTTTCTAACAGTCTCCCATGGGTATTGAAGCTGCTGTTCCACAGACCACATTTTAACTGGTGCTATGTTTAATCACTCCGTCGTGTCCAACTCTTTGCGACTCCATGGGCTATAGCCCTCCAGGCTCTTCTGTCCATGGGGATTCTCCAGGCAAGAATACCAGAGTGAGTTGCCATGCCCTCCTCCAGGGGATCTTCCCAACCCAAGGATCAAATCCAGGTCTCCACATTGCATGCAGATTCTTTACCATCTGAGCCACCAGGAAAGCCCAAGAATACTGAAGTGGGTAGCTTATTTCTTCTCCAGGGGATCTTCCCGACCCAGGGATAGATCCAGGGTCTCCTGCATTGCAGGCAGATTCTTTACCAGCTGAGCTGCCAATGAAGCCTTTTTGAGTGTTGCAGAGATTAAATAGAATCCTAGCTCTGCCTTTTGTTAGCTGTGGGATTTTATGCAAATTACTCAGCCTCTTTGAGCCTTAGTCACTTTGTTTTAAAATGGAGATAACAGTAGTATCTACTTCAGAGGGATGTTTGAGGTATAACTTATGAAGTATTTGTAAAGATTTAGATATGGTGGGCAACCGATGCACATTAGCTAATGCTATTACTTTTATTATTGAATGATGAGAGGTATCTCCTCCACCCTATTACCACATTTAAATAAAGAATATATGTATTACTCAGAGTAGAGGGATGCTGGTATTGTCACTTGAAACATTGCACAGGAAGAATGTAAGCTGACACATCCTGTCTAGTTGGATAATATAATAGAGCTTACTATATAAACGGCATAATTATAACTGCTTAAAATATTCTACTAGATGAAACTGAAAAGAGAAAAAGGCATTGATACAATATACTACCCTCCTTACGTAAGACTGTTCTCTGGAAGGTAGGTATTTCTTATCATACACATTTTACATATGAGGAAACTAAGACATGTAGCTTAAGTAATAAAGTCAAGGTTATATAACTAATTAGTGGAAAGTCAGGGTTTGAACACCATCAGTCTGGTTTCAGAGTCTATACTTTTCAATACTATACCACTTTGAGTTTTATGCTATTTATCATTGGCTCGTAGATTTAAGCTTTTTATTCTGATATATAGTTATTTTCTGATTAATATTACATTTAGACACAGCTATGGAGAGAAAGTGAACTAGTCAGTAAAACTGATTTTTAAAAAATCATGTCAACTATACTTCTGCCTATAGAGATACACTTGGAGAAGGAAATGGCAACCCACTCCAGTGTTCTTGCCTGGACGGGATGGGAGAGCCTGGTGGGCTGCTGTCTATGGGGTCACACAGAGTCAGATATGACTGAAGGGACTTAGCAGCAGTAGCCACAGCATAGAGATACACATCTGTCTCCTTGGGTTTATTTAATGTGAATTTGTTTTTGAGTAATGGCTCAAATTTTGGGGCTCCATAAACATTGGTTTCCTTAAACTGGAAGCCATAGGGCCAAATCCTGAATGCAGTGAGTTATCAATTTATGAGGTCTCTTGGGAAATAGCCAGAGAGCTTCTCCTGATGGCATGACCATCACAAATGCTTTTCTATCCAGTCTTCAGAAACACCACCAGGGATGGGCTTCAAAGGACAACCAGCTCACCAGTCATTAAGATATGTCAGATGAAATTCAGCTTTCCCACCCTAGACATCAACAAAAGTTGCAGGCAGGAGAGTCAACAGAAGCAAGGGTCTTAAAAGCCACATGAACTGAAGAAATAATATTCTCTTAAGCCTTACTTTAAAAATGAAGTTGCTTTTAGTTCAGTTCAGTCGCCCAGTCATGTCCGACTCTTTGCGACCCCATGAACCGCAGCGTGCCAGGCTTCCCTGTCCATCGCCAACTCCCAGAGTTCACCCAAACCCATGTCCATCGAGTCCGTGATGCCATCCAACCATCTCATCTTCTGTCATCCCCTTCTCCTCCTGCCCTCAGTCTTTCCCAGCATCAAGGTCTTTTCAAATGAGTCAGCTCTTCACATGAGGTGGCCAAAGTATTGAAGTTTCAGCTTCAACATCAGTCCTTCCAATGAAAACCCAGGACTGATCTCCTTTAGGATGGACTGGTTGGATCTCCTTGCAGTCCAAGGGACTCTCAAGAGTCTTCTCCAACACCACAGTTCAAAAGCATCAATTCTTCAGCACTCAGCTTTCTTCACAGTCCAACTCTCACATCCATACATGACCACTGGAAAAACCATAAGCCTTGACTAGACGGACCTTTGTTGGCAAAGTAACGTCTCTGCTTTTCAATATGCTATCTAGGTTGGTCATAATTTTCCTTTGAAGGAGTAAGCGTCTTTTAATTTCATGGTTGCAATCACCATCTGCAGTGATTTTGGAGCCCAGAAAAATAAAGTCAGTCATTGTTTCCACTGTTTCCCCATCTATTTGCCATGAAATGATGGGACCAGATGCCATGATCTTTGTTTTCTGAATGTTGAGCTTTAAGCCAACTTTTCCACTTTCCTCTTTCACTTTCATCAAGAGGCTCTTTAGTTCCTCTTCACTTTTTGCCATAAGGGTGGTGTCATCTGCATATCTGAGGTTATTGATATTTTTCCCGGCAATCTTGATTCCAGCTTGTGTTTCTTCCAGCCAAGCGTTTCTCATGATGTACTCTGCGTATAAGTTAAAAAAGCAGGGTGACGATATACAGCTTTGATGTACTCCTTTTCCTATTTGGAACCAGTCTGTTTTTCCATGTCCAGTTCTAACTGTTGCTTCCTGACCTGCATATAGGTTTCTCAAGAGGCAGGTCAGGTGGTCTGGTATTGCCATCTCTTTCAGAATTTTCCACAGTTTATTGTGATCCACACAGTCAAAGCTGTAATCTTTTAGTGATTAATAATGATCAGTAATTGATTCTAGGATGCCTTGGAGGGTTTGTAATAAGTAGGCATTAAAAAATAATCAACTTCTTAATATTTGAGGTACCTTATTTAATATGGGGCATTCACAGCTAGTCTCAATATCAGATGCTTTTATCTGTGAATCCCAAAGTGTAGGAACTGAGCTAAAGGAAGACCATGATACTGAAATATACATTCTGTTGTACTGACTTGAACTTTCAACCCAAATGCCTATTTCACTTCCTATACTTTTGAGTCAAGCCTGACCACACACAAGCCTCAACAGGTTTTTTTTTTTTTTTTTCCCCTTCATCTCTTCTCTAGTTTACAGGCAATATAAATAACCCACTTTTTCTCCTTTCTCTCTCTGGTCTATAGTCTTTTGGACTTAACATTTTAACTTCAGGGGGAAGAGAACTAAAGAAGTAAAACTGTTCTTATTACAGATCCTTTATAACCTCTTAATCCTCCTCTCCAAGGATGACCCACAGACCCAAACAGATCTCCTATTCATTTCCTTTGCTATGTAATAAAGAACTATAGACTTAGTGGCTTAGAACAACTTTTTATTAGTTTAAAATTCTGTAGGTTAAAAGTCTGGGTAACATTTGACTTGGTTCTCTGTTTAGAGCCTCAAAGTCTGAAATCAAGATGTCAACTGGGTTGCGTTTCTTCTCAAGGGTTGAGAGAAAAAAAAAAAAATCTACTTCCAAGCTTATTCATTGTTGTTGTTCAGGCACTCAGTCGTGTCCAACTCTTTGCGACACCATGGACTCCCCTGTCCTTCATTTCCCAGAGCTTGTTCAAACTCATGTCCACTGAGTTGGTGATGCCATCCAACCATCTTGTCCTCTGTTGTCCCTTTCTCCTCTCACCTTGTATCTTTCCCAGCATCAGGGTCTTATCCATAGTTGGAATAATTCAGCTCCTTGAATTTGTAGGACTGAGGCTCTCTTTTTTTGTTTTCTGCTTTTGCTGGCAGTCAGCCAGGGGCTGCTCTCTGCTTCTGGAAGCTGTCCACATCCCCAACTATTTGGTTCTTTCTTTCTCTAGTCCAGGGACAGCATACCAAATCCTAATGCTGGAAATCTCCAACTCCTTCTTCTACCACCAACTGGGAAAAAAACTGTTTCTTTAATAGACTGGTGTGATTACATCAGGCCCACTTAAGTAATCTCTTTTTTTCAAATTCAACTTTATGACATGATCATAAAGTTGAAGTAGAATCTGTCCCATTCAGTCCCATGGATTATACAGGTTGTGTCCACCATGGATGGGAAGTCTTGAGATGCACTTTAGAATTCTACATATCATGGGAATGAAATGAGGTGGCAAAGCCAAGGGTTGCCTCAAGTTTTGAGTCTTTGGTCAACAGTCACCTTGGCACAACTTCTCAACACTTTAAAAAGAAAGCTTAGACAGAGCAATGTTAATGACGTTACCTAAATTGTATCATCTGTTTTTTTGTTTGTGTTTTTTTTTTTTCAAATTGGCCTGTTTTGTGCTTCAAAAAATCTTCATGGAATGTTTATTGAATGTCACAATAAATTTTAACACAGTGGATTAATGGGATTAATAGGGTGTAGCCTATTGGACCAGGCTATTTCTCCCACAAATTTGACATCCTAGGCTTCCTTTAATGTGCAATGCGAGTTGGCATTTCTGAAAAATGGCAGCTCTGTCCTTCTCTAAACTTTGTGTGTAGTCCCTCTAGGCTGTTATGATTCTAATTATTCTTAATAGCTGTGTTATTGTTTGATGCCTCTATCAAGCAATGTTAATTGAGTTTTAGCTCATCATTCATTTTTATGTCTCTCTTCTGGCAGCAAATTACACATAGAACTAAATTTTTGTGTTAAGAAATATGTAAAATAATAGGTTTTCACTATATTTTGATATGACCTAAAGGGGCAAGACTTCCAGTAATATATACTTTAGTTTTTGATACTTATCTTTCCTAGAGAATGAACAAGCAGAGAAGATGATGAAGATTAGATTACTGTATAGGTGTTAGTTATCTGTTGATTAGATAATCTAGGATGCTATGGGACTGCAAATATTGTGTTCCCCTTTGTGCAACTCAACTAGTTAATGATTCTCCTTATAAATCCCCCAGACTTCTTCAACAGGATATTTAAGTCCTACACACAGAATATTGGGGCAGCTGTCAATGCAATCATTAATAATCACAAAGTGAGTATTAAATAAGCACTAGCTCAGGTGAGTTGGTAGAAGTCAGTGGAATGAAGAATAGCCAGTGTTATACTTTATTTTCAACACTCTCAATACTTGTTAAAAAGGGCACAGTGGTTGAAGCGGTTCAGTAACTTCTAGTATTTATGTGTTTTGATTTTCTGTCATATTTATTTTTTCCTTTAAAAATGAATAATTGCATAGAAGTGTAGAAACAAATTTAACATGGAAATAAGCTGTAAGTGATTAAAAAAACAACACTCCAATAGAAGCATAGGCAGAAGACATGACAAGGTCTTTTTATTTGGTATTCCTTGCATATACTTTCACAGTGCTTTGTCTCACAATTATAACTATATACCTTGTGTGAGCACTTGTTTAACATGTATTTCTCATAATAGACTAATAGCTCTGTGAGGTGTATCTCTTACAATTATCTCTATAGCACCAGCCATGACTAAGGGCAAACAGAAATAATAGACCTCCCATAATAAAACCTAAAATGAAGCCCCAGAAGATGAAATGACTCTATCAGTGACTTAACTGCACATTCGATCATAACAATACTTCTCAAAAGAAGGTAACAGAAAATTGGCTATAACATATTATCCTTAACATCCAGTATAATATAAAATTTATTATACATGCACATTCATAAGACATTAGTAGAAAGAGACCTACTGATGACTACTATGGTGGAATTAACATGAAAATGTTAAAAAAATATATCACAGCAATGAATAGACATAAAGGGTAAAGAAGTAAAATTTTAAAAGGGATATGAAAACTTATTTTTATGGAGTTATAGCATATATTAAAATATATGGCACATAGAATGGAGGTGGGATAGAAAGGTGGGATAAAAAAGAGGGATACTTTTAATTACACTGTTGGAAGATTCTTATACATGTAGAGATAATATTAATTATAAGTAGATGGTGATAAATTAAAGAATATTATATTAATCTAAAAAGGAACCATTCTAAACATAATACAATGAGGTATGTTAAAAGTTACAATTCCATGTTTAAAAACCTGATTTAACCCTTCTCAACCATATATAAACTCTTTTGTAAAATGAAGAGAACACTTCCCAATTTCTTTCATAAAGCCAGTATAACATTGATCCTAAAACCTGATCAGGACATTACAGAAAATAAATTTAGACTAATATCATTCTTGAACTTAGATACAATAATCCATAACAACATATTTGTAATTGAATTCAGCAATGTAGATAAAGATTAATTCATCAGAATACCTGTGGTTAATGCAAAGAATACAAGAGTTGTTTAACATTTGACAATCAGAGCAAAGATCTTACAGTTCATATTATAATTAATGGTAATCTTGAATATTTTCATGCTAAGATAAGGAACAAGGCAAAAATGACCCTTCTAATGTCTTCTACTCAACATTGTACTGTAAGGCAACACACACACACGTGTACCATATGTGTGGAATAATGTGAAAAGATGCCTAAGATCATGAGTCATCAAGATAATGCAAATTAGTATGTGTGCTGCTGAAGTGAGCATGGGGTAATGCAAATGAAAATAATAATGAGTATACTTTATGGATGACTCAGAGATTTGAGTGGACTTCTTTTTTAAAGATCTAGTCTCTGTAAGATACCTAAAATCCTACTCTTCAGACCTGACAAACTTGTCTTTCAGTTCATGAAAACTGAATGGAAAACTATCTACATCTTTGAGAGTTGGTAGACTTTTTCAAGAATCCGCAATATGTTTGGAATAGCTTTTTACATTGAGGTAGGTAAACAAATATCTTCAATGCTTCTTTTCAGACCAATCACTCTTTATGTTTCAGAACTTTGCTCCTTTTGTCACCTTGGTCTCCTACTGACTGACATTTAATTCTTATATTCTTGCATGTGACTTCTTGAAGTGTGTTGGAGATATATCCAAAGATTTCTGACTTTCTCTAACCCAATATATAAGCAAATAGGTCAACAGTGCCTACTGCTGCTGCTATTAACCTCTTATTCACTGGAAAAGAAACTTCCATTACAAAGTTCTGCAGCTTTGCAGATAGGTAAAGAATGGGGGGAAATCTGCTGTAAGTTCCAAATTTATTTTGTCAAGGATCTTAAACACGATGAAAGCAATGTAGCACCATTAAGCAGGAGCCAATGGAGCATATCTGGTAGACTTCATAACTTTGGGTCCTTTTGGGGCACATAAGAGCTCAGAAAGAATCATGTGCAGTGCAAGAAAGACACAGACTTACATCACCATTCAGGAAAAACTTACGTTAAAAAAAAAATGCATACACCAATAAAGCAATAAACTCAGTCAAAAAGAGGAATCGAAATTGATGCTCAGGAGGAGCCTCTCAACAATTTCTTTGCTTTCATCTTTTCAGCACCTGAAAAACCCTGAATCCTTGCTAGTTTAAACCCAGTAAATTCAACAGCATTTTACCTGGCAGCATTTCTAAAGAAACATGAATGAGTTCTTAGCAATACTACCTTTGTTAAAAAAAATCAATAACTGTAAATATTTCCTAAATAGACAAGCCTCCATTTTTTGATCACAGATGTATCTCTAAACCCTATTTTATGCTGTAACATAAAATAGTTCCTCTGTCTCTTCTCTATCTCCCTTCAACTTTTTAAGAAAAATGTAAACTTTTGTGCTATTCACTTTTTTAGAATTTTAGCTTTTAGTTTCTTGTGTTGCCTTTGGTTTTTATTAATTTTGTAATCACATGAGAAACCTTAGCCTGCCAGTAAAATAAGGAGCTAAGATAGTATATTGTGGAAACTGTAGTCTCGTTGTAATTTCCTTAGTCGAGATTCAACAATGAACCTTCAGGTCTCTTTCACATGTGTTCTTGAAATTTAATTTCCTTTTCATTTGATAGTAGCAGAAAACTAAGATATTCCAGTTAAGGTCATTTTATTAGTACACTTTATGTGTTTTTCAGTTTTAGTGAGGTACTTTACAGGGCTTTGAAATTTGCTTAGCTTGAGTGCAGCCTGAGGACTAAAGTAGATATGAAAAGCAGTGGTTTTTCAAGTGTTGCTGAGTGATGGAACCTGGGACTGAGCCTGATTTTAGTGATGGTTTTAGTATTTTTCTTTCTATAATACAAAAAATCAGTGCAAGCATGATAGATACATTCTGGCTAAAACATACAAATGTATACAGAGAAATGTCAGTGCTATTAGTTCTATCCTCGTGTAATTAGCAAGTTTTTCTTTGTACGAACCTTGAACTGAAAAACAAAAGCATTATTTTATGCATAAATTTGTCATGGTTACTTTCGAATCACCAATTAAAAAGCCAAGGAAAATGCTTTCCCTGAAAAATTCTGAAATTCATAATACTCATCTTTGAATCACTAATCATGCTATCAATAGATTTCTTGAATTAAGAGGAATTTTTTCCCCCTTTCCAATGAAACAAAACATTTCAGGAGTGTGGTCAAGGTAGAGTTGATGAGCATTTGCTCTTGCAATTCTTTAGAGCTACAAAAATAGACTTCTGCTTTTAATTGTTTTGATACTTATTTGCTAGAGCATAAGGAGTCAGGCCCTCAAAAATATGTGAACGAAGAGTTAAGGCAACACAACCCACCTTGCCCTTTACTTCATTGACTCAAAGCCTGATTAGCACCAAAACTGAAATGATGGTTATGTTTCTGTTTGCTTCTTTTTTCTTAATGATCAACTATTCATGTATGCTTAGATTTTTAAATCATCTTGTCCTTCAGATCACTGCATTTTCCTAATCAAGTTCAGAAGTCTTCACAGTATAAGTCAGGAAAATTCTCATGATGTAAGTGCCGTGGGCAAAACAGTCACCACTGCCTTAGACTGATTGTCATGCACTCTACGTACCAGACAGAAAAATATAATTTCCCATTGTATGACCTACTTATATAGAAGTGAAATTCAGCAGATCAGCATCAACCGGTACAAATACCAAGGATTATATTCAGACTCTCCTCTGACTCATGTCCAGTGTTAAAATCCTTATATATAAATTTCTGTTATCTATATCTGAAGACAGACTCAGAATTCATGATAGAGTACAAAACAAGAAAAGCGAATATATTCACATCACATTTATTCTTAATGTAAAAGTTTAAGTGAAATACTTAATGACACTGCAGTCCCTAGATGAAATTCAGATTAGTGATTATCCAGAAGTTCATGTGGACTCTGTCAAAACTGGATTACAGAGTACATTAAACCTAGAGAAACAAAGACTAGAGAGCCATGGTATCTGTTTTCAAAGGATTGCCCACTGAAAGAAGGGTTAGATATATTTTATTTTGCTTCAGAGGGTATGTAAACCATACCCGATTGTGGAAGTTTATTGGATACTGAGTTCAGCTTCATAAAAAATCTAAATAATTAGTATCCTGCAACTCTGTCTGCACCAGCAGTCAGTCTCTGTTATTGAGAATATTTTAGACTCTGAATGACAATCTGCCAGGGATATTGCAAGGAGAACTGTTGATCTGGCAAGGAATAAGAATTTGTCACTTTTAAGGTTCATTCCAACACTGGTTCTGTTATGGTCACCCTAGAATAGACAGTACCATTGCATCCTTTCTAGACCTCTCATTTCCTTTTCTTTACCATAGGATAATACACAGAGAAAGAAGAAAAGAAGCCCACATTCACCTGTTAATTAGTAGAGAACTGACTTGTGGACACAGGGAGGTGGGGCGAGGAGGGGTTGGGACAGAGTGTAGCAAGGAAACATACATGTTGCCATATTTAAAATAGATAGCCGATTTGCTCTGTGACTTAGGGAGCTCAAACCTATGCTCTGTGACAACTTAGAGGGGTAGGATAGGGTGGTAGGTAGTTCAAGAGGGAGGGGGCATATGTATACCTATGGCTGATTCATGTAGATGTATGGCAGAAACCAACATGATATTGAAAAGTAATTATCCTTCAATTAAAAATAAATGTATTTGTTAAAAAAATTACTAATGGATGACCTTGTTAGTGAAATCTCACAAACATGTTTTTCCCTACTACTTCTTAGCTGCTTCTGGGACCATCTTTTCATTAATATAATCCCCAAATTCTATCACCTAATTTTTATGCAGCTATCCCTTTATTCTTTTCTGAGGTCATGAGTATTTACTTTATCTGCCAGCCTTACTTAATATAATTATTGGCTATCTGAGAATGCGAACTTAGAGTCTTCTGTTTTCACTTATGTAAAAAAATTGCTTTCCAATGAAGCAGATTATGCTTGACCTCTCAGCAATCTCAGTGCCCTCAAATTCAAGGCAAGGCTGGAAAGTGACATGTTTACAATCCAGCAGCAAATGAGTCAAAGAAAAACAAACACACTACTGTTTTTCATTAAGTACAATATATCTTTAATCCAAAACTTCAAAATATGTTTCCATGGTCAAATAAGTTTCAGAACATTTAGTGAGCATTTACTAAGTGTGTGTATAGGTCACCTTCAGAGTTTTGTATATATAATTTAATTTTCAATGTTCCCATGAAGCAAAAGTTATTACCAGTCTTACAGATGAAGATTTTGAAGAATTCCTAGGTAATGAATGGTAGTGCCAAGAATTCAGCTGAGCAGGTACAACTCTATGTCTTCACTAGAAGACTTCTCAGAGGCCCAACTGCACATTTATGGTTTGTCAATCTTCACACAGGAGAAAAATCTTATCAACTGTATTCCAGAAGTGTTTGACTAGAGGGAGCTTTAATGACGTGTGATGACAGATTAGTATTTTGAGAAGCACTATCTTATATTTTATCTGTATCACTAGTAGTCTTGGTTTTTATTAGAAATCATTTCAATAGAGGAAAAAGTTCTAGTTAGATGAATCTCCATTGTAACTTACAACAAGATGTTGTGAAATGCTGTTTGAGATTGTTTTTTATAACTGAAAGTTAGCAAATCACGCAGAAATTACAGTGGAAATAGCAGCATATTTAGACCAAAGTTTTGTGTGAGTGATAATGAATGACTACTATTTGGAATGAATTTGGAATAGTTTCTAATGGAACAAGAGATACAGAGAGAGAATATGTCTGAGTTGTATGACTCCATAATACTGGGGTGGCAAACACCTCATAATCCCAAGGATGCTATCTCAGCTTGTTGAACTTGTCCACAATCTCTGAGTCTAGCGAAAGTTCTAATGAGAGATGGCATGCTGATATGGTGATATAGTGAGATGAAAAGAACTACTCTGCAGCTTCTGGGTTGCTCAGAAATTCTACATATTTTTTCTTAGACTCAAAGCTGGGATTTGGAAGCAGATGAGCTTAGAAGTTACTGGAAATTTCCACAGTATGAACAAAATTGATTTTCACCTGAGATTGCAGCATCATTTCTCATTCTGGAGATGAAGCTGAATCTCAAGGTTAAAAAATGCATTTGAGAGGCACTTGGGATATATTCCCCATGCAGATAATGAGCTTAGAAAGAGCTGATAACCCATAGAAAGGGAACAACAACCTTACTACCATGTACATTTGTTATTGTTCATTCACTAAGTCACATAAAACTCTTTGTGACCCCATGGACTGCAGCACATCAGGCTTCCCTGTCCTTCACTATCTCTCAGAGTTTGCTCAGACTCATGTCCACTGAGTCAGTGATGCCATTCAACGATCTCATCCCTGTTATCCTCTTCTCCTGCCCTCAATCTTTCCAAGCATCAGGGTCTTTTCCAGTGAGTCAGCTCTTTGCATCAGGAAGTCAAAGTATTGGAGCTCCAGTTTCAACATCAGTCCTTCCAGTGAATATTCAGAGTTGATTCCCTTTAGGATTGACTGGTTTGATCTCCCTGTTGTCCAAGGGACTCTAAAGAGTCTACTCCAACACTACAGTTCGAAAGCATCAATTCTTCAGCACTCAGCCTTCCTTATGGTCCAACTCTCACATCATAACTACTGGAAAAACAATAGCTTTGACTATATGGACCTTTGTTGGCAAAGTGATGCCTCTGCTTTTTAATATGCCATCTAGATTTGTCATAGCTTTCCTTCCAAGGAGCAAGCATCTTTTAATTTCATGGCTACAGTCGTCATCCACAGTGATTTTTAGCCTAAGAAAATAAAATTTGTTACTCTTTCCATTGTTTCCCCATCTATTTGCCATGAAATGATGGGACCAGATGCCATGATTTTTGTTTTTTGAATATTCAGTTTTAAGCCAGCTTTTTCACTCTCTTCATCTTCATAAAGAGGCTCTTTAGTTCCTCTTCACTTTCTGCCATAAGAGTGGTGTCATCTGTATATCTGGGGTTATTGATATTTCTCCTGGCAATCTTGATTCCACCTTGTGCCTCATCCAGCCTGGCATTTCACATGATGTATTCTGCATAGAAATTAAATACAAAAGTTGACAATATACAGCCTTGAGGTACTCCTTTCCCAATTTTGAACCAGTCTGTTTTCCATGTCTGGTTTTAACTGTTGTTTCTTGACCTGCATTCAGGTTTCTCAGAAGACAGGTGAGGTAGTCTGATATTCCCATCTCTTTAAGAATTTTCCACATTTTCTTGTGATCCACACAGTCAAAGGCTTTAGCTTAGTCAATGAAGCAGAAGTAGATTTTTTTAAATTCCCTTTCTACTTCTCTGATCATATGATATATGAGTATATATGATGCTCAGGTAAAGAAACAGCATTTACAACTACAAGAAAGGACAGGCAACTTAACAAGAGTTATTCCTCCTTTTCTGCTACAGTGACAGAGAAGCAAACCTAGGCAGCTAGGAGGGGAAATATCCTGCTATATTTGCATCCATCTCAGCCCAAGTTTGTGAATAAGAAGGTTAGCAAGACTAATAAACCTGTATTGGTAGGCAGTATGAAGAGGTCTTTGCATCCAATACAAAATTAAAGTATTATCTGTACTAAAGTATTTAATAACAAATTAGCCCTGAAGTGATGGAAAGTTTCTAAGCTTTTATTAATGAAACTCACCATAAACAATAAAAGAAAATTCTTAAAGCACCATTAGTAGCAATTACTGATAAAATTTAAAAAAATGTTTTGTGTCTGTATTTCATGAGATTGTTCAAATTGATTAATAAATTTTGATTAAATCTATTTAGTTGTCCTGAACAGAACTTTTTTTTTTTTTCTAAGTTGGTCAGCATAATTTTGGGAATGTGAAAAAAATAGCTGCTTTTCTTTAAAAAAAAAATCAATTTGGAAAAGCTGAGTCATGTTTAATCAGCCACTTGGAGAGATAGTGTAACCTAATTAAGGACAACTGAGGCATACAGGGTTCTCATCTGTAATAAAGGAATATGGCTGCTTAGTTGTAACCAAGGGCCAAACACAGATGCCAAGATGTGTTTCAGAGGTGGCATTAGTTCCTAGAGCACTACATAAACTAATTGTTCTGAAAAAAGATTCCTTACATGTGACTATGGCAGAGTTAATTATTATGCTAAAAAGCACTAAATTAGAACTGTCAGGTATTGATTTATCTATTTAACATTTCAGAGCAAATTGTAGTTATGTGGGAAAAATGGGTAAAGTCCAGAGGCAACAAGTAAGAACATGAGTGTCGCATCCAAGTAAAACTCAATCTTTGAGCCTATTGGGAATTACTGTGAAACTCAGGGTTACATATAAGGAATAGCAACTTGTTTTGTTTACAGATATTTCAGTTCAGTTGAGTGGCTCAGTCATGTCTGACTCTCTGCGACCCCATGGACTGCAGCACACCAGGCCTCCTTGTCCATCACCAACTCCCAGAGTTTAATCAAACTTATGTCCATTGAGTCAGTAATGCCAACCAACCATCTCATCCTCTGTCATTCCCTTCTCCTCCTGCCTTCAATCTTTCCCAGCATCAGGGTCTTTTTCAGCGAGTCAGTTCTTTGCATCAGGTAGCCAAATTATTGGAGTTTCACCTTTAGCGTCAGTCCTTCCAATGAATATTCAGGACTGATCTCCTTTAGGATGGACTGGTTGGACCTCCTTGCAGTCCAAGGGACTCTCAAGAGTCTTCTCCAACACCACAGTTCAAAAGCACCAATTCTTTGGCACTCAGCTTTCTTTAGTCCAACTCTCACATCCATACATGAGTACTGGAAAAATCATAGCTTTGACTAGATGGGCCTTTGTTGGCAAAGTAATGTCTCTGATTTTGAATATGCTGTCTAGGTTGATCATAACTTTTCTTCAAAGGAGTAAGCGTCTTTTAATTTCATGGCTGCAGTCACCATCTGCAGTGATTTTTGAGCCCCAAAAATAAAGTCTGACACTGTTTCCACTGTTTCCCATCTATTTGCCATGAAGTGATGGGACCAGATGCCATGATCTTTGTTTTCTGAATGTTGAGCTTTAAGCCAACTTTTTCACTCTCCTCTTTCACTTTCATCAAGAGACTCTTTAGTTCTTCTTCACTTTCTGCCATAACAGTGGTGTCATCTGCATATCTGAGATTATTGGTATTTCTCTCAGCAATTTTATTTCAGCTTGTGCTTAATCCAGCCCAGCATTTCTCATGATGTACTCTGCATAAAAGTTAAATAAGCAGGGTGACAATATACAGCCTTGGCGTACTCCTTTCCCAATTTGGAACCAGGCTGTTGTTCCATGTCCAGTTCTAACTGTTGCTTCCTGACCTGCCTACAGGTTTCTCAAGAGGCAGGTAAGGTGGTCTGGTATTCCCACCTCTTTCAGAATTTCCCACAGTTTGTTGTGATCCATACAGTCAAAGCTTTGACATAGTCAATAAAACATAAATAGATGTTTTTCTGGAACTCTCTTGCTTTTTTGATGATCCAGCAGATGTTGGCAATTTAATCTATGTTCTGCCTTTTCTAAATCCAGCTTGAACATCTAGAAGTTCACGATTCAAGTACTGTTGAAGACTGGCTTGGAGAATTTTGAGCATTACTCTACCAGTGTATGAGATGAGTGCAATTGTGCAGTAGTTTGAGCATTCTTTGTCATTGCAAATGTTTGATTTCTTATAAATAAATATAATTGTCTGTAGTCTCAGCGGAACAACAACTCTCTGACAATAACTGATAGTAGTAGCATAAACAAGATGCAAAGAGAGCTTTGAATGGATTGGAAAGTTTGGTGTGCAAAGAAATTGGGGTCATCACATTTTGGAAGCCAAAAGTACCAGCCATGATAGAAATAGCACAGTTGTGAACTAATGGGCCTCTGAAGCTCTGAGACTTTACAATTTTTTCCAAGTGGTCTTTTGATGCAGGAAAGTTTTTTTTATAGACAAATGTCAGATGAATAAGAGGAATGTTAATGTTAGAATGTAGTTTTAAGGAAAAGGAAAAATATTGGCCCTGTATTTTCCATACAACTCCAAATGCAGAAGCTTGTAATCTAGAAGCTATTTGGCCACAGATCTCCTAGACTAGACCATTGCAATTATGTCCTTCATCATTGTTTGTAATGTAGAGCCACTGAGTCTTTTTTTTATCAAAGGGAAATTTGTAGGTACAAGTCATGGGAAGTGAAAAATATGATGTAATTCCTCAAATTTTCCCTTTATCCTAGGATAGAGAGTTAATCTAGCCATAGAATTACAGCCCACACCACCAAAATTAAGCTGAAAGGCATAGCAGCTAATAGTTCTCTGCTTGCAGTGAGCTAAATCAATTGAACAGAAATATAAAATTCAATTTCAGTTAAGCCTAGGATCATTGTCTACAATTCCACATCATACACAACTAGCAATTTTTTTTTCCCTAAAGAAAAGTGTTCTTTAAACTGAAAACCAGTGTTTTCAGTTTACATGTACATGTAACTGCTATAAGTGTACATGTGTACATGTACATGTACATGTTCTGCTATAAGACAGTTAGAAAGGCTGTGTTAATCAAAGCCATTCCACGATGAGACCATTTCCCTAGGGCATCCTTAGTTAAGAACCAGAATTTTGAACCTTGAAAATACATGGTTATAAAGATATTTGTTGATAATTCAGTGAAATGATGAAACACTTCAAGCAAGTGAGGAAAAAGACTCTGTACTAAGGGATAAGTTTGTTCTGTTCCTGGGGAAGCCACTATTTTAAATTCTATTTTGCCAAGTTTTTAAAAATGCTGATATCCAAATATGTAAATCCATTTGTCACTTAATCTTAAATCAATCTAGTGACATTAAAGGCAAAGCAAAGAATGAAGGGTCCATATACTCTATTTGTCTGGCAAACGTTTCAAAAGAGACGGTGTGGTATACGACATAGTCTGCCACACTGAAGCAGTATAGCTTATAACATTGTTTGGAGTCTTAAATAAGAAAATAGTATGACTGATAGTTATTATTTCCAAAAGCCTCTATTTGTGAAAGTTCTATTTCCTTTAAGGTCCAATGATGTTTCTTACTCTACTAAAGTAGAATTTCTGTGAATCTGTTTTGCCTTTAGTGATTAAAAAATGTTCATGAACTCAAAAAGCTTAAGCTGGTTAGAGTGGCTCATATGCAGAAAGGTAGACATGGAGAGTTATGGGATTATAGCCAGTTTAGCATAAATTATGTTGATAAAATAGCAGAGATATAAAGTAAGCTCATGGTAAACTGTAAAGTTCAAGTTCTAGGAGGCTTCACAAATAGATCTTGGGTTAAATGGGGAAAGATTTCTGTAAGCAAAGAGAAAAGTGAAGGGAATTATAAATGGGGGTGCAAAAGGGGAAAAGGTGAGTGAATATGTGTCAAACAGTAATTTTGGGACTTCCTTGGTAGTCCCGTGGTTAAGACTTCACCTTCCAATGTAGGGGGTACAGGTTCCACCCCTGGTAGTGGAGCTAAGATCCCCCATGTCTAGTGACCAAAAAAAGAAATATATATATATATATATATGTATATATTAAACAGAAGCAATATTGTAATAAATTCAATAAAGACTAGAAATGTTCCACATCAAGAAGTCTTTAAAGAGAAGTAAAAAGAAACAGTAACTTCACTTTATCTTGCCAGAGGACTGTTATATTAGTATGTTGGGCTGCAGAAACAGGCAACTACAGATTGAGTATGGCTAAACAACAGACACTGATTTTCTCACAGTGCTGGAGCCTGGAAATTCAAGATCAAGGTGCTGCCAACATTAGTTTTTGGCAAGGCCTTTCTGGCTTGCAGGCAGCCACCTGCCTGCAGAGTCCTCACGTGGCCTTCTGTGCCTGCACACCCTGTTATTTCTTCCTCTTCCTTTAAGAACAGAGTTTTTGGATTAGGGCCTCAGTCTTTTGCAACCTCATTTCATCTTAATTACTTCTTTAAAGGTCCTATTTCTAAATATAGTAACATTGGGAGTGAGGATTTCAACTTATGAATCTGAGGGGAACAAAATTCAGTCCATTACAGCCGTAAATGGAGAAGGAAATGGCAACCCACTCCAGTACTGTTGCCTGGAAAATCCCCATGGACTGAGGAGACTGGCAGGCTACAGTCCATGGAGTCGAAAAGAGTTGGACATGACTGAGCGACTAAACACACACACACACACACACACACACACACACACACACAGCTGTAAAGGTGAATATAACACTTGAAAGAGAAGTTTGGCCAAGATTGTCAAGGAAATTGCTCAGGCAATATTCCATATCCTGTGTCTCCTGACTAGATACCCATAAGCAATGATATTCACATATGTGGCTAGTACTACTGGATGATTCAGGGCAGATTAGCTGGCGTTCAAACCCTTCTCGTTTTCTCTCCACCTTTCTCTTGAAAAATGTATGAGAGTGATGTTGTAGAGATAACCTTGATTCTGCTTGGATTTACCTAAAATAAATTCAGTTTTTAATAGGGAAAAAGTACCAAAACAATATTTACAGACATCTCTTCCGCAACTTTGTAAGGAATATAATGTGTTCTTACCGTTTGGCCCCTGGGCCCTGATCGTGCTAAAATTCTCACAGTGAGGGGCGGTGATTAGAAGCCACTCAGGAAGACCGCAGTGGATATTTGCTGGCTTTCCCCTATAGCTAGCTGCTCACCACAATCTGAGTGGACAATATGTCCATGTGACTGCCATGTGACATGTCAATGGAGTTCAAACAAAAGTACCTACATCACTTTAGGTCTGGCCATAAAATGCTCTCATATCCACTGATCTAAAGTCCATTAACAAGGCAAAATTAATCTATGGCATTAGAAGTCAAGAATGGGGTTGCTTTTGGGTCAGAGGGAAGAGGTAGTAATAAGGAGAAGACAAAAAGAATGATTCTTGAAGATATTCTTTGACCTGAATGCTGGTTATATGAGTGATAATTCATGTTGCTTTATAAATGTATCTTTTTATATTGCATGTCAATGGAAAGAATGAAAAATCTCTTTTCATGGCCTTTTTCCAAGTTTTTTCCCCTTTTGGTAGGCTGTGATAGGAAAAAAAAAAAAAGATATTTAGAACAGCCAGAGAAGCACATGTTGAAGTTGGCAGAGTCTTTACTGGCCTGGGTCTCTGAGAGCTGTCCCCCCTGTCTGTTCTTCTATACACTAGAGTGGATTTGAGCCATGTTGCACTTTTTTGTTTAAGTTACTGGTGGTGGTGGTTTGGTCACTCAGTCACGTCTGCCACTTGCCACCCCATGGACTGTCGCCTGCCAGGCTCTTATGTCCATAGCATTCTCAAGGCAAGAATACTGGAGTGGGTTGCCATGTCCTTCTCCAGTTCAGTTCAGATCAGTCGTTCAGTCGTGTCTGACTCTTTGCGACCCCATGGACCCCCTGAATCATGCCAGGCTTCCCTGTCTATCACCAACTCCCAGAGTTTATCAAACTCATGTCCATTGAGTCGGTGATATCATCCAACCATATCATCCTCTGTCATCCCCTTCTCCTCCCATCCTCAATCTTTCCCAGCATCAGGATCTTTTCAAATGAATCAGCTCTTCATATCATGTGGCCAAAGTATTGGCTTCAACATCAGTCCTTCCAATGAACACACAGGACTGATCTCCTTTAGGATGGACTGGTTGGATCTCCTTGCAGTCCAAGGGACTCTCAAGAGTCTTCTCCAACACCACAGTTCAAAAGCATCAGTTCTTCGGTCCTCAGCTTTCTTTTTAGTCCAACTCTCATATTCATACATGACTACTGAAAAAACCATAGCCTTGACTAGATGGACCTTTGCTGACAAAGTAATGTCTCTGCTTTTTAATATGTTGTCTAGGTTGCTCATGATTTTCCTTCCAAGGAGTAATTTTAAGTTACTAGCATTATGCTAAATGTTTTCCCATTAACTGTCCCCCCCCTTTTATTTTCAACAGTATTCTCATCTTCCTACATGAGTTTACCTATTCCTCATTTTTGGATGAGATGGTTGGATGGTATCACTGACTCAATGAACATGAGTTTGAACAAGCTCCAGGAAATGATGAAGGACAGGGAAGCCTGGCATGTTGTAGTCTATGGGGTCACAAAGAGTCAGACATGATGAGTGACTGAACAAAAACAACATTTTGGCCACATGGTTCCCTCGAATTGATCTACCTCCAATTCCAGTCAATGATCCTCATTAGATTAAGCTAATCTATATATCCTATCCCATTGTCCACTGTGAAGGTCTGGGTGAAAAATGAGATACAGTGAAATTTGCAGAAACTTGCTGGGGTTTCTGTGAACATAAGCTTCATTGGCTCCCAGAGGAGCTATAAAAAGAGACTTTCTTCCTCTAGAACAAGTGATCGTATGGTTCAGGATTTCAGGCAACCACCACATCTTGCCATCAGGATTCTGTCATCCTGCCTAAGGCTAAAGACACAAAGAAGTTGAGCTCAAAAATAGATTGATCTTGCAATCTAGTTTGAGCTATGCCTGAAACAGACTTTTTGCTTTCCTAGTCAAGAGGTCCTCCAAGTTGGCAAATTCCTTAATGAATCTGACTAAATGTTGATGATATTCATTCGTTTATAGGCACACATACATACTTGATGTTGATGACATCTTTTGACCTGTTGCTGCATCATATACAAAGGCTAAGGACATTTTGTGATCCTTCTAAATTAGGTGTCAGTGTTCTTATTTTTTGGATGAAATTTGAGGCAATCCTTGGCTTTCTACTTTAATTTTTGTTAAAGTCATATTAAAGTTTAATTTTTAAAATTAAACTTTAAAATTAAAAAATTAACTTTAAAATTAAAGTTTAATTTTTGTTAATAATTATTTTAATACACACTTATTACAGCAAGGCTATGTTCCAGGTTTCCATTTCTGCCTCTTATAGCCTAAGCATTTTATCTTAAATTTTATCCCCTCATCTTCCCTATAGAAAGTACACATTAATAATATTACATTAATTTTCTGTCACATCAATGTTTTTCAAGTGAGAGTTTCCTGTCTCATTTGTGCTGTTGGAAAACATATTATAAAACTGGTTTAAAGAGTATAGTTTTGCAAATGTTTCCTTCACTCTTTTCTGTATTAACCTCCAATTAGAATAAATGTTTAATCATTGTTGAATGGTTGATAGAAAGATAGTTGTCTATCTCATATAATGAATAACTCTGTGGTCATGAAGCTTCAAGGTTCATCCTGTTTAGAGGAAGCATAGAACTTGGAACAAATGTCTCTGACTGATATCTTTTCATTTATGTAGATTAAAATGTCACAAAACTTGCCTTCTCAATTTAAAAGTTACTATCTGAAGTATAATTTTAGTTTTACTCTCTAAATTTCTCTGAATGAAAGCAAGACAAAAGTGTGATGAAATGAGAAGCAATTAGGTACATATTATGGTTAAGGATTTTCTACTAATTTGTGGTATCAGATAACTTATCCTACCTGATCTCAGTTTTCTTGTTGTAAAAAGCCAGACAATCCACATGAACCTTGCCAGGACTAACAATCCTGCAGATAAAGAATAATGTGTATTAGAATTTGTCCTTGTGATCAAAATGTATATACTTTCTGCATCTAAGAGGCATAGTTTACACACCACTTAGCCTCAATAAGTAAAGAGGCAATTTCCCAATTTCACTGGATTCTCTGTTGCAGCATTTGACAAGAAGGCATGTGTTTCTCAGGTTTATATGCAAGCAACTACTGGGAACTAAGAAAGTTTAGTTAAGTCAGAATATCTGGGTTTATGTCCTAATTCTGCTGCTTACAACGTTTGTAACTTTACGTAGCATATGATGTATTGACCACTGTTTCCAAAGCTGGAGGAAAAAAAAAACAAACAACACTTCAATTCCTTATCTGAATATTATTTTTGTTTAGTCACTCAGTCATGTCTGACTCTTCACAACCCCATGGACTGCAGCATGCCAGGCTTTCCTGTCCTTCACCATCTCATGAAGCTTGCTCAAACTCATATCCATTGAGTTGGTGATGCCATCCAACCATCTCATCCTCTGTCATCCCCTTCTCCTCCTGCCTTCAATCATTCCCAGAATCAGGGTCTTTTCAAATGAGTCAGTTCTTTGCATCAGGTGGCCAAAGTATTGGAGCTTCAGCGTCAGCATTAGTCCTTCCAATGAATATTCAGGGTTGATTTCCCTTAAGATTAACTGATTTGACCTCCTTGCTGTCCAAGGGACTCTCAAGAGTCTTCTCTAACAACACAGTTCAAAAGCACCAGTTCATCTGCATTCAGCTTTCTTTATGGCCCAACCCTCACATCCATAGATGACTATTGGAAAAATCATAGCTTTGACTAGATGAGCCTTTGTTGGCAAAGTGATGTCTCTTCTTTTTAATATGCCATCTAGGTTTGTCATTATTATTATTCAGTAATGAAAATATGAATATGACAGCGCTTTGCTCCTGTTGAAGTGTACTTGAACCCATGCCAGAAACTTAAGTGTTCAGCTTTGGCATATAGAAACAAAAAAGACATCATAGATCATGTGGATGGTGTTTTCCCACCTTGAAGGCAGATGCTTTCCTATTGTCTCTTCTTGTAATTTCACTGAATCCAGCAGATAGCCAGCCTGTCCCTTTCTTGAAGGCCACAACTAGCTCTTTAACTCAGAGATGCTTGAATTCACTTTGGGTATTTTTTATGTATTCTATAATTCTCTTTATTTACAAATAAAAATCTAATCTTCTTAATGTCTCTGTCTATAATCAGCTGCATTCAGATTTTTTTTTTCAATTTATTTAGCCTGTAAGCTTAGTTTCCTCCATTGGAGGATTTCTAATTTCTTTTGACAGCCCGCATTTTTTTTTTTTTTTTGGACCTTAAGGAGAGCCTAAGGGCCATTATTTTCAAATGATATTTTTGAACTATACAATTATGTAGGTATTCTTGGTGCTTCTGTACACAAAAGAGAGTATTCTGCTAAATTATTGGAATTGCTCTTTTTTATGCTAATTTGAGCACAGAATTATTGGAATGAATTTATCAGCCCCTGAACACCCACTGTGGGTTATAACAGGCTGCTCCTGTAAATGAGATGTTGCATCCCAATGAGGAAATACATTTCAAAATGAAAAGGAAATCTATTTCAAGAATTTTCTTACTTTATTCAAATACTCTGTAGTTTGTAACTAAATTTACTAATGTCTTATGATGAAAAAGTACAATATGAAATTATATAAAAAATCATATTTGTTTACTACATAGGTTGAATATTAAAACCACTAAAAATGTAATTGGTGTAACATTAGTCTGAATGGGATGAGGTAAAACAAAAAGCTAAAAAAGCTAAGGTAACAGTCGTGTTAGTGAAAAAATATCTGCTTAAACAATTTAATGCAGCAACTATAGTTTATATCAGATCAGTTGATGTTTAAAAGATTTAAAGCCATTTAAAAAGCAAGATGTTTACTCATTTACCCAGCAACAGCCTGGGAAACTTAATTGGAACAACTGATTGCAATAACAGCAGACCTCAGTATAAATGTCAACAAGAGAAAGGGTTGTTTTTTGGTATGCTGCTTTGTTTTTTGAGAGATAAATTTGAACCTTTGCCTGAACAGAAGAACCAGTAGAAATGATATTTCTCCAAAGACTATAAGGGGGCTAGACTGACAACTCTGATAAACAAGAAAAAAGGTTAGTTTGAAATGCTGTGGCTCTTAATATAATAAACAGCAAGATTATGTAATAATATCATTGAGACATTGGAACATTAATTTTTAAGTACCCAGTCTAAAATGAAGAAGATCAAAAGCAGAATTGCAATCAACTGTAACTGTACATCAAAATTTGGATACTTTTTCATAATGATGCCTGTATTAAATTCCATAGACACAATTAGAAAAAAATACTCAACTTTAAGAATATTCTATGAAGAAAGAGGAAATCAGACATATTACATTTCTTATTAAAAGCACTGGATACTTAATAAGTTACTTCCAAGTTCCAAAAAAAGTATTTAACCATCCAAAGATGGCCCATAAATGAATTAAACCTTCTGGTACTTGAATCAGACAAAAGTGATGCTGCCTAACACTTGAGGCTATATCTAAGTCCTGCAACTTCTGCCTTGAAACATTTCTTGAAACATTCTTTCTAGGTGAAGCCAGCAGCTACATCCTAAGTGTGACTACACCAAGATGCTCACAATGTAAGGAAACCCAAGATAGCCATGTGAGGGGCTCATGAAAAGAGAGCAATGATGAAATCTTCAAGCAATTACAGTTATCCCAGCCTCTAGACATGAAAAGGAAGGGGCCACCTAGGACATTCCTACCCAGCCACCAAGTGGAGAAAAACTGAGTCCCCAGCCAAGATGTTTTAGAAATCTATGGCCACTTAAGCAAGTTAGCTGAGGTAGCAAGCATTCTTTACTTTTTTTTTTTTTTCATGGTTAATATCTGAGAATGTCAGTAGTAATATTGTTTCATTATTGAGGATATTTCCTATGAAACTTTTTCGTGACATCTATATTAACAATACATACTTCTGTTCCTAGTTTATTAAGAATGTAGCAGTATGTTTGGAGAAGGTGATGGCACCCCATTCCAGTACTCTTGCCTAGAAAATCCCATGGACGGAGGAGCCTGGTAGGCTGCAGTCCATGGGGTTGCTAAGAGTTGGACACGACTGAGCGACTTCACTTTCACTTTTCACTTTCATGCATTGGAGAAGGAAATGGCAACCCACTCCAGTGTTCTTGCCTGGAGAATCCCAGGGACGGTGGAGCCTGGTGGGCTGCCGTCTATGGGGTCGCATAGAGTCAGACACGACTGAAGTGACTTAGCAGCAGCAGCAGCAGCAGTATGTTGAATTCATGGAATATTCTTTCTTTAGACATCATGATGCAAAATATTAGTTGTAAGATTATCTGAAGGAAATGGGGAATAGAAAAGATTCTGACTGACTTCTCTAGTTATTTTGAATTTACTCGAAGTTCTAATATAAAATTCTACACAGACTTTAAAAAAAAAAAACAACTTATATTAAAAAAGAGTTAAAGAAACAGTAACGAGTAGAGTGTTAGAGCTGGAGGATTATTCTGTGCATATTTTGCATATACAAAAGAGTAATGATTTAGTTGACTAACTGCCTTAATATTTTAAAAGTAAGTTTTAATCCTCAGATATTTGAAGGCATATTCTCTTCAAAGAGGTCTGGTTTATATTTTAAGGGTTGTTTATTTGACTCTTTGAGATGTTACATTAAACTTACAGGCGTCTTGTAACTTCTGAATATTTGAAAGACAAACTCATATTTGAAGCCAGTGACTCCCTTACTCCCTCTTCTTTCCTTTCATTTTTCCTATTTGGTAACTCACTATACTATCCTGCATAGCTGCTGGTATGAGATTGGAATTAGAGAGTAATTCCATTTTGATTTCTCTTTGTCAAAAAGATAAGAAATATATGAAATTTCCTCCAGTATTTATTAGAAAATAGTATATCATCTTTATTTTTATTGAGATTTACTTGATATATAATGTCCTGCCCTGGTGGCTCAGTGGTGAAGAATCTGCCTGCCAATGCAGGACACACAGCTTCCATCCCTAAGTTGGGAAGATTCCCTAGAGAAGAAAATGGCAACTAACTCCAGTACTCTTGCCTGGGAAATCCCATGGACAGAGGAGCCTGGCGGGCTACAGTCCATGGGGTCTCAAAGAGTCGGACACAACTTGGTGACTAAACAAGAACAACAATAAATCGATACATAACAAGTATATGTTTAAGGTGTACAATATATTGACAATGCATTTACATATTGCAGAAGGATTATCTCTATAGCACTAGTTAATAGCTCTATCATGTCATATAGTTATAATTTTTGTGGTGAAAATAATTAATAAATACTTCATTAACAGTTTTGACATTTATAAAATAGTATTGTCACCCCAAAATCACTATGCTAAACATTAGAGCTCCAAAACGTTTTATTTCCTAGTTACAGGCTTGTGCTCTTGAATAACAACTCCCCAATTCCCCCACCCCCAGTCACTAATAACCGCCATTCTACTCTGTTGTCTGAAAGCTTTTTAATTCTGCATACAAGTTATAATTAATTACACAGTATTTGATACTCTCAATTTGACTTGTGTCTGACTTAGCATAATGCCCTCAAAAGCCATCCTTATTTTCACAAATGGCATGGTTTTCTTTAACATGGCTGGATAATATTCCATTTTGTACATATGTGTGTGTGTGTATATATAAAAGATAAAATCATCTTTATCCACTCATCCATTGACAGACGCTTGTGTTTCCATATCTTGTCTATTGTGAATAATGCTACCATAAACGTGCTACAAAAAACATACAGTAAGCATTGGGCTTCCCTGGTGGCTCAGATGATAAAGAAGCTACCTGCAGCGTGGGAGACCTGGGTTTGATCCCTGGGTTGTGAAGATCCCCTGGAGGAGGGCATGGCAACCCACTGTAATATTCTTCCCTGGAGAATCCCCATGGACAGAGGAGCCTGGTGGGCTACAGTCCATGGGGTCCAAAAAGAGTCAGATATCACTGAGTGACTAAGCAGAGCACAGCAAACACGGGAAAGGAGGTGTATTTTCAGTGTGCTATTTTCCTTTGGATATATATCCAGTAGAATTGCTGGATCATGTGAGAGTTTCTATTATTGTTTTTCTGAGGAAACTGTATACTGTTTTCCACAGTGACTGTGCCAGTTTTCATTCCTACTAACAGTGTACCAGGTTCCCCTTTTCTCCACATTCTTGCCAATACTTGCTATCTCTTGTCTTCTGGAAGACAGCTGCTTTAACAGATTAGGCAGATATCTCCTTGTGGCTTTAATTTGCATTTCCCTGATAATTAGTACTATTGAGTATCTTTTTTTTTATATACCTGTTGTTCATTTGGGATGTCTTTTTGGGAAAAAATATCTATTTAGTTCCTATGCCTATTTTAAAATTGGGTCATTTGTTGTTGTTATCATATTGAGTTGTATGAGTTTCTTGGGCTTCCCTTGTGGCTCAGCTGGTAAGGAATCTGCCTGCAATGCAGGAGAGACCTGGGTTTGATCCCTGGATTAAGAAGATCCCCTGGAGAAGGGAAAGGCTACCCACTCCAGTATTCTGGCCTGGAGTATTCCATGGACTGTATAGTCCATGGGTTTGCAAAGAGTTGGACACGACTGAGTGACTTTAAATATGAGTTTCTTACATATTTTGGATATTAACCCTTTATCCAACATATAGTTTGAGGATATTTTCTCTCATTCTGTTACATTGTCTTTTCACTTTATTGACTGTTTCTTTTGCTGTTTAGAAGCTTTATAATATGATATAGTCTCATTGACTGAATTTGGTTTTTTGCTTTTGATGTCATATTGAAAAAAGCATTCTTCCCTTTGTTTTATTCTAGGAATTTAACAATCTCAGGACTTATGTTTAATTGTTTAATTCATTTTGAGTTAATTTTTGTGAGATGTAAAATTAAGTTCCAATTTACTTTTCTGCATGTGGTAATCTAGTTTTCCCAATAGAATCCATGCCACATTGAGTATTCTTGGCCCTTTTGTCAAATATCAATTGGCCATATAGGGTAACAATTCTGTTCCACTGGTCAATGTATCTGTTTTTAGATCAGTACCATACTGTTTTAGTTACCAGAGCTTTATAGTGTAGTTTGAAATCAGGGAGTGTGATCTGTGAAAAATATCATTGGAATTTTAATAGATATTTTTAATAAAAACTATCATTTTAATTTTAATAGAAAAATTACATTGAATTTATAGATGCCTTTGGTGGTATGGACATTTTAACAATCCATGTATGAGTTATTCTCTTTTGTATACTATTTAATTTTTTTCATTGAAGAAATAGTTTTTATTGTACCAATCTTTCATGTCCTCAGTTAAATTTATTCCTTAGTATTTTATATTTTTGATGCTATTGTGCATGGGGAAGTTTTTAAATTTTTTTCACATTTTTTTTGCTAGTGTATAGAAATACAACTGATTACAGTATATTGAACTTTTATATCATGTGACTGTACTGAATTTGCTGATTAGTTCATTTTTGGTAGTCTATAATATTTTCTGTATATAAAACTATATTGTCATTGAATAAAGACATTTTTATTTATTTGAAATTTGGATGCATTTTATGTTGTGACAGCTAGGATTTCCAGCATTATGTTGAATAAGAATGGTGAGGGTGGACACTTTTGTCTCTGACCTTAGAAGAAAAGTCTTCAAACTTTCATCAATAAGTAGGTTAGCTATGGGATTGTCTTATATGGCTTTTATTATGTTCAGTTACACTTTTTCTATACCTAATTTGTTGGGGGTTCTTATGATTTAAAAAATGTTGTGTTTTGTCAAATGCTTTTTTCTGTATCTTATTGAAATGATCGTATGATTTTTCTTTTATTCTATTAATGTGATATCACATTTATTGATTTGCATGTTGAGTCATCCTGTACCCAGGGATAAATCTCATTTGATCATGGTGTATGATGCCTTCCATGTGTTTTTGATTTTCGTTTGCTAATATTTTGTTGAGAATTTTTGCAACTATATTCATTAGGAGTATTGGTCTATATAGTTTTCTGTACAGCCTTTATATGGCTTTGGTATCAGGTTAATGTTGATCTCATAAAATGAATTTGGGAGTATTTCTTCCATTTGTTTTTTGGAAGCTATTAAAAGCTTGTTATTCATTCTGTAAATGTTTGGTAAAATTCACCTGTAATACCATCTGGTCCTAGGTTTTTTGTGCTGGGAAATTTTTGATTACTCACTCAAAATTCTTAACTTTTATTGGTCTATTCATATATTCTGTTTCTTCATAATTCAACCTTGGTAAGCTGTATGAGTCTAAAAATTTATCCATTTCCTCTAAGTTATCTAATTGTTGGCATATAATTGTGTGCAATAATGTTTTATCATTCTACATATCCATGATGTCAGTTGTAATGTTTCCTGTTTCTTCTCATTTTTTATTAGAGTCCTTTCTCTCTCTCTTTTTAGTCTAACTATAAGTTTTGTCAATTTTGTTTATCTTTTAAAAAACAGCTCTTTGTTACATTGATCTTTCCTATTGTTTTTCTGTTCTCTCTTTCATTTATTTCTACCCTAGCTCTTTTGTGCTTTCTTCCTTCTGCTAACTTTGGGCTTAGTTCATTCTTTTTTCTAGTTCCTTGAGATATAAATTTAGATTGGTGCTTTTAAATATTTTTATTTTATTAATATATGCATTTATTGCTCTCCACATCCCTCTAAGAACTATTTTTGCATCATCCCATAGGTTTTGGGACGTTGTGTTTCAATTTTCATTTGTTTCAATATTTTTTAATTTCCCTTTTGATTGCTTTTTTGCTCCATTGATTGTTCAAGAGTGTGTTGTTTAGTTTCCACATGCTTGTACCTTTTCCAGCTTTCCTCTTGTTGATTTCTAATTTCATACCATTTTAGTTGGAAAAGATACTTGGTATGATTTTAGTCTTCTTGAATTTGCTGAGAAGTGTTTTGTGATCTGTGTGATCAATTGATCAATACCTCACATGTGAGCAATCCTAGAGAACGTTATATATTTACCTAATAAACACTTATGAAGGTTTAATATCTCTGTAATCATGGTTTTACCTGTGACCCACATGTTTTGATATGTTTGTTGTATTTACACTCTCGTTTAGTACAAAATACTTTGTAAGTTTCCTTGTGATTTTTTCTTCATAAGCCATTTAGAAATGTTTTGTTTCATTTTCAAATATTTGGAAACTTTCTAGCTAATTTTTATTTTTTTTCAAGCTATTTCCACTGTGGGCAGATAACAGGCTTTTCCATTTTGGATACTTTATGACCTTTGAAACGAAATACTTATTTTAATTAGTGTTTGAGCAGTTGTCCCATCCCCTGACTTTCAATCAGTCTTTGTCCCTGTATTTAAAATATAAAAAATAGCTATAATTTTATTTAACCAGATTCTATATTTTCCTCTAATTGCAATATCTAATCAGTTTATATATAATATAATCACTGTCTAAATCTGCTATTTTGTTATCTGGTCTATCATTCTCACCTTTACTGACTTCTTTTGAATTAAATTAAATGCTTTTTATTGCATTATTTTCTATTAGCCTATTAATCATTTTAGTTTTTTGGCACAATAGAGGTTAAAACATGAATCATAATTTATTATGTTTAATTACCATTTCAATGCCAAAGTAAGGACCTTAGAAAAATTAATTCCAACTACTTCCCTTTTGGAGAAGGAAATGGCAACCCACTCCAGTGTTCCACTTCCCTTTAATCTTTGTATCAAGATATTATTGGCTTTTATGAACATTTATTCAAATTTACCCATATATATTTTTTTTTTTTCCTGATCTTTCCCATACGGTCGTAATAAACATACAAATGTAGTTTTTTGTATATATGGTTTTTCTCTTTTCCTCTCTCTTTTATTCTTTCTCTCCCTCCCTCTCCCCTTGCTTATGTTTCTTCTTCTTTTCCTTTTTCTTAGAACTTCTTTTAGTATTTCCTTTTGTGTAGTTCTGCTGCTGCTAAATAGCTTTTTTCTTTTAAAATATTTTTATATCTCACTCTTAAATGAATGGCATTTTTTCTTCACATAAAATTCTGAGTTCCCAGTTACTTTTTTAGCACTTTAAAATATCATTCCACTCTCAACTGACTTTCATTATTTCTTTTCGGAAGATAGCTGTAATTATTAAGATCACTTTGGGAAAGCTATATCATTTGCCTCTAGCTACCTTTAGGATTTTCTTTTTGGTTTTAGTTTTAAGTAACTTTATTTGATGTGTTTAAACGTTACCTTATTTATTTGCTTTTAGATTGAGCTTCATTCATGTTTCTTCATGAATCTGTGACTTAGTATATTAGAAATCTATCTTACAGTATCTTACCTATTATTTCTTCCTTTCTTTTCATTATCTCCTTCAGGGATTTCAATTAAACCTTATAGATGTCTTTTTACTATTTCCCGCTTCTTTCTTATCTTTGTTGAAGCATTTTTTCTTTATTAATATTTCACAGATTTTTCTGATTTCCATGTCACTAGCCTTCTGCTTAGCTGCTATTAAGCTAACATATTGGACTCTTAATTTTAGTTAAATAATTTAGTCATAAAATTTCCTTTTGATTCTTCTTTGTAGGTTCAAGTTTTCTAATGACTTCTCCAATTCATATAATCTCTTAAATTTATTTTTCTGCTTCATAGAAAATCTGAGTCTGATACCTCCAAAACCCACTCAAATCTCCTAAGTTTTTCTACATCCTATTTTATTCTCTTGAAGAATGTTCCCTTCTCTTTGCTTTTTTGATTTTTTATTAAATGAAAGCCAAGGCTTTTACGTAAAAGTTTTTTTGAGAAAATATGAGACTTTCTTTAATGTTATATTACCTAGAGAGGATTTGTATTTTTGTATGAGCATATTTAGGGAAGTAGAAAATCACTGTAATCCAAGTATTTCAGATTTAATTTTTATGGGAGTTAATGTGTATCAATATGCTCTTGTTTCTATCACATAGCTCTTTGGACATCCCAGCTGAATGACTGTAGTTTAAAAAACTTTTCCTTCTTGGCATATCTAGATCTCCAGTTTTTATTTTCAGTCTTGTGTGATTGTAAAATGATCTGTTCAATGTCTAAACATCTCAGGGGCAATTTTAGAACCAGTCTTTTGTTAAAGTTGATTCAAATGTATACCTGTGGCGGATTCATTTTGATATTTGGCAAAACCAATACAATATTGTAAAGTTTAAAAATAAAATAAAATTAAAAAAATAAATAAAAACTATCAACAACATCAACAAAATGTTAATCTCAACTCAATGTTTTCCTTTATTCTAGCTTTTCAGTTTCTCTAAACAGGTATTTTACATCTTTTAGTCTTATTTTTTAGTTGTTTTGGTGGAAGGGTTGATCTGATGTAAACTTATCTATTGCAATTATAAATAGGCATCTCATACTCAGTTTTCAATAAGAATAGACCACGTTGCAATGTATCTCACTTTTTTTGTCGTCATGAAACTACATAACGTCTTTGTTTTCCCTACATACAATTCCAAAAATTCTTAGAGATTATTTTTGTGCTGATGCTCTTATCTTTCCTAATCAATTACGAACCATTTTTTGAAACATCGTAAGATTCCAGTGGCTTTCAAGACTTAACAAGGATATAAGTAGGCTTCATATATCCTAAATAGAATGTGTGAGCTATCTATCATTTCTTAAGCAGAGTGTAAAGCAAATTTACCATAGTATTTTTACGCAGAAATGTGTGTATTCTTTACGATTTTATCAAACTTTTTTCAAAAAAGAATTTATGTTTACTTTGAAAATGATCTAAATAGTTTTTAACTGGAAAGACTACTCATGTATCAGATTCCTCCTGTAGACTTAGCCTGCATTTCTTTTCTTTCCTAAATAAATTACTCAGTCTCAACAGAGTGATAAAGGTCTACCACTTTTGAAATGCTCTTTGTAAATTGGAACTATGTCCATGTCTTGGCTAATACCATAACTACTGCTTGAAGTCTATTCCATTTCTAATATCTCTCATCAGAATCACATATATTGAAACAATCAGCTTAAATGCCATAAACCCTATTACGGCTGTTTCATCATTAAAGCCCACTTTGAAAGAAAGAAAACGATCTATGATTCTATGTAGTACGTATAATTTTTGACCTAATGTATGTAATATGCATAAACTTTTGTAAAGAAGGTTTAGTTTCACATTTATTGTCTCTCTGTTATTTCATATATTATTATAATCTTTTAAAAAACAGGAACTTTGTTCTAAATAGTTTACAGTCCCCATTACTTGCGTGCTTTGCATATAGTAGCTATTCATTTATAATGAAGTAAAAATGTGAGAGAGAAATTTAAAGTTAGATGCTGCAAATAGTGTGATTACATTAATTATTTTTTTTATTTTGTATCTAACCCCCCTGATACCTCAATTGGTAAAGAACCTGCCTGCAATGCAGGAGACCCCGCTTCAATTCCTGGGTCTGGAAGATCCACTGGAGAACGAATAGCTACCCACTCCAGTATTCTTGGGCTTCCCTTGTGGCTCAGCTGGTAAAGAATCCGCCTGCAATGCAGGAGACCTGGGTTCAGTCCCTGGGTTGGGAAGATCTCCTGGAGAAGGGAAAGTCTACCCACTCCAGTATTCTGGCCTGGAGAATTCCATGGACTGTATAGTTCATGGGGTTGCAAAGAGTCAGATATGACTGAGTGACTTTCACTTTCAACACAGAATTATGCAAGTTTTTAGGAATTCTTTTAAAGATTTAGGAAATAACTCTACAACATAAAGCAAGTACAACTATTTTAAGTACAGGAAAACAAAAAGCATGAAATGTCACTCATAAACTCTTGGATTACCAGCATTTTTATGAAAATATTATGATAGTCACTCTCACCAGAATTTTGGTCAAAATTAAAAGCCATTTTCCTTATTTGGAATTTGTTTTTGTATTATTTCTCTTTTGTCCTCACTCACATTAAATCATTTCGAAGGTAGAAATTAAAAACAACTACAAATATCTAAACCTTTGTAATATTCTACTGGAGGAACTTCTCTGAAATTAAAAGTCTATTTGACATTTTATAAACATAGTATTTTAAAGGTTCATACTGTTAACCTTGAAAATTTAACATATACACCAGGGCTAGAAGTAGAGAAGTCTCTACAGTATGATGAATTGACAATCATTTATTTTTTAATGACAGCCATTTTTAGTTTTAATAGTACTTCTTTTTGTAAACGGAACAATCAGTCCTATCAAGAACATACGGCCAAATGCAGAAGACCTGTTCTCATAAAACTAGAAAACAGCGTCTATGTCTTGCAAGTCATTTTTGTTGACAGGATAGCAGGTGATGGAATCTTGCTAAATATCACAGATGTCTTATTTTTTACAAGTTTCCCCACCTGTGAATATTCAGTTAACATGGTATTTGCTTAAACATTCTCTATTCTTTTTGTAACTTACTGTGGAACCAGTTATAAAAATTCAGCAGATTTGAGCTGACAGTTTTCTCACTGAAATATGGTGAAAAGGAAACCCAGCTTGCTCTTTCCCTGGTGAACTTGCTCTGTCATGCTGAAGGAGCACAAAATAATGTATGATTGTCAGTTACAAAAGCAAATAGTATCCAGAGATACCCAGAGGGAAGAAAATGTTGACCATGCAAGAAAGACTATTTTTATTGCATTTCTAACTATATGCATTCTTAACTAAGGGTAAAGTAAACAGTTTGGGAAATTGTTGGAACACCAAAATGCAGATGTATTCACTGAATAAGTAGTATAGTGGTTTATTAAAAACTTAGACCCCATACTAAAAGTAGCTTTAAGTATGCTAAAGGATAAATTTGCCTCTCTAGGTAATCTGGAAATTTTTTGAAAATTATTTTATAAGGTAATTAATCTGATTTGTGTGTATTAGTATGGTCAATATGCTTGATCTCAATTTACATATACATGTACACTTTCATTGTTATCTTTCTCTCTCTTGATATTCTATAATTGTATTTTTTATATAATATCCATAATCTTTTATACAAATATAATAACATTGAAATAAACTGCAACTTTCCTAGCATTAAATTTACAGTAATGTTTTAATTTCAGTTAATTTTTATGTAATTTATTTAAAGTGTAAAATTCAATGAGTTTTAAGAGCTGTAAATAGCTATTGAAGTCGTGATTACAATTAAGACAGAAAACATTTCAGCCATCCCAGACTGAATCTCTGTGCCCTTTTCCAGTCCATCATTTCTTCTGTCCTGGGCAACCCCGCATCTGCTTGTGTCTTTTAGACTAGCTTGTATTATCTAGAATTGTATATAAAAGTGATAATACAGTGTTTACTCTTAATTTGACTTCTTTTTACTAGCATGAATACTTTGAAAGTCATCTGTATGCTTGTGTACATAAGTCATTCATTGGCTTTTATTGGTAATTATCATTCCATTGTATTTTTTATCCAAGTCTCCTGCTAATGGACATTTTAGTTGTCTCTGATTTTTTTATTAATATAAATGAGTCTCTGTGTGTATATGCATGTTTTTTATATCTGTGGCATAATATATAGATGTAGAATGGCCGAGTCATATACTAAGTGTATGTTTCAATTTTTATAGAACTGCCAAATAGTTTTCCAAAGGGACTGCACTGTTTTCTATTTCTTTGAGCAGTGTATGAGTTTCAGTTTCTCCACATCTTGAATTTAGTATTGTGGATTTTTTCAAAAATTAGTATTCTAGTGAATACTCTTGCCTGCAAAACCCAATGGACAGAGGAGCCTGGTAGACTGCAGTCCATGGAGTCGCTAAGAGTCAGACACGACTGAGCGACTTCACTTTCACTTTTCACTTTCATGTGTTGGAGAAGGAAATGGCAACCCACTCCAGTGTTCTTGCCTGGAGAATCCCAGGGATGGGGGAGCCTGGTGGGCTGCTGTCTATGGGGTCGCACAGAGTCGGACACGACTGAAGTGACTTAGCAGCAGCAGCAGCAGTGTGTAGTAGTATCTCATGCTTGCGTGCTAAGTCATTTCAGTAGTATTCGACCCTTTGTGAACCTATGGACTGTAGCCACCAGGCTCCTCTGTCCTTGGGATTCTCCAGGCAAGAATACTGGAGTGGGTTGCCATGTCTTCCTCTAGGGGATCTTTCCGACCCAGGGATCCAAAATGGGTCTGTCTTATGTCTCCTGCACTGGTAGGTGGGTTCCTTACCACTAGCACCACCTGGGAAGCACAGGATAGTTTTAATGTGTGTTTCCCTGATCCTAATAATGCATATCTTTTCATGTACTATTTTCTATCTGTAGATTTCACTTCTATGAAAACCTTCTCAAATCTTTTGCCCATCTTTATTGAGTTGTTTGTCTTATTATTCAGTTCAGTTCAGTCCAGTCACTCAGTCATGTCTGACTCTTTGCAACCCCATGGGCTGCAGCACACCAGGCTTCTCTGTCCATCACAAACTCCCAGAGCTAATTCAAACTCAAGTCCATTGAATTGGTGATGCCATCCTGCCACTTCATCCTCCATTGTCCCCTTATCCTCCTGCCTTCAATCTTTCCTAGCATCAGGGTCTCTTCCATTGAGTCAGTTCTTTGCATCAGGTAGCCAAGTATTGGAGTTTCAGCTTCAGCATCAGTCCTTCCAATGAACACCCAGGACTGATTTCCTTTATGATGGACTGGTTGGATCTCCTTGCAGTCCAAGGGACTCTCAAGAGTCTTCTCCAACACCACAGTTCAAGAGCATCAATTCTTCAGCACTCAGTTTTCTTTATTATTAACTGGTGTTATTATTAACCAGTAAAATTTCTTTATATTCTAGATGCAAGCTTAATATCAGACTTAGATACTGTGAATATTTCCTTCCAGTCTGGCTTACATTTGAGTTTCCTTAAGAATTTAAAAGACTAAATGGTTTTAGATTTGGTTAAATCTTTTTTTTCCCCCTAAAATCATAGGCTTTTACTGTTATGGTTTGTACTTTTATTGTCCTAATAAATTTTTTGCACCAAGGTCCCTAGTTAGCCTGCTTTTGTTTACTTTTCAGTGTCCTCTTGTTGTTTTTTCCATTTTTTCCTGGAAATTTTAGTGATAATTATTGGTAGACATAGGCTAAGTAGACTCACTCCATCCTGGGTGCTTATCATCTAATAGTATTTTTGAGACATCATAAACAAATGAGAAAGAAAGCTCTACCATTACATGATTGAGATCATCCTGCTAGAGAAAATAACATTTAAAGATGTTTTGGATGTGTCCGAGATGATTTGATTATATGGGAAGCAGTGCATACGAAGGTACAGCTTTGGACTTTTAAAATAACGCCTCCCTTTTTCTTGTTGCTTGAATTATTTCCTGATAATATGTGACATTTAAATGGAGCTTATTTATTTCTGGTCACAATAGTGAAAGTGAAGTTGCTCAGTCATGTCCGACTCTTTGCGACCCCATGGACCATAGCCTACCAGGATCTTCCATCCATGGGATTTTCCAGGCAAGAGTACTGGAGTGGGGTGCCATTTCCTTCTCCAAGGGATCTTCCTGACCCAGGGATTGAACCTGGGTCTCCTGCATTGTAGGCAGACGCTTTACTGTCTGAGCCACCAGGGAAGTCACAATACTAGTATAAAATTCTATAATCTACTTTGCATGTCATATTTCTTAAATATGACACATTTCTTGAACATGACATATTCTTTCTTTTATATTTCCTGCAAGAGATGAAACCATAGCCTCTTACATCAAATGCTCTGAGATTTGTGGGGAAAAGATGGATAATGCTTCTTCCATTTAGAGTAGCATTTCAGCACCAGGGATTGCCACACATTATAAACCAGAAGGAAGACAAGACCAGTACTTATCTCTTGCAGTGGGGAATTGTTGCCATTTGAAATGAAGTTCAGGCATCAGTTCAAGAATCTACCTTGTTCCAGGGCACCTCAGACATTCCTACTTTTTCTCAGATAGGAGAATTTCATGTAGATGAATGAGTCTTTCAGTTCAGTTGTTCAGTCATGTCTGACTCTTTGTAACCCCATGGACTGCAGCACACCAGTCTTCTCTGTCCATCACCAACTCCCAGAGTTTAATCAAATCATGTCCATCTAGTTGGTGATGCCATCCAACCATCTCATCTTCTGTCATCCCCTTATCCTCCTGTCTTCAATCTTTCCCGGCATCAGGGTCTTTTCCAATGAGTCAGTTCTTCGCATCAGGTGGCCAGAGTATTGGAGTTTCTACTTCAGCATCGGTCTTTCCAATGAATATTCAGGACCATCTTTAGACACTCTCTTACATGTTTCAGGGACATCAGTCCATAAATAATCAGTGTCTTGATCATTACTTTTGATGCTAGATGGATTTTATAAGAACATCTTTGCAAAAAAGCAACATTTGGAGTCTTACTCAGTATTTACTCTGTGTGTGTGTGACTTTGTTACTGTGACACACTGCGGAGGTTTGGAAATGATAAACAACACCATTCTGATCAATTTACCAAGTACACAAAATGTTCACTCATTTCTGGAAAACAAATTGTTGATCTCAGCCTATACCAGTTTGTATTGAAAGGGAGTAGATGCAAGTGTATTAAGCCCCTCCAAATGTTTCAAATGTTAAAATTTAAAGTGGCCACTTTTAAACTGTATTATTTAGAGTTTTAAAAGATATACTGTGAGCATTACTCTTGTTTGAAGTCATTTTTAAGCTAATGAAAATTCTATATGTGATAGTTACATAATTTCCAAGTGATGACATTTGAGTAAGTACTTATTGAAGGGTTTAGGGACTGAGAAAATAGATAAAAATATAAATGTCTTGATCATGAAGAATATGACCCTATTCTCTCCTATCCATGCCTCTTATGACTAATACTTTGCTTCCTTGATGCAAGTCAGTGTAATAACCCAGATTGGCAGTCATGTATTTTATAATTGCTGATTTCTATCTTCACAAGTGAGAGAGACAGGTTATTTCCCAGATGGTAGAGTTCCACAAATGACACAGTATAGTGTGTATGTATCATGTATTATATGTTTGTAATTCTTTTGCAAGAATGCCAATATCATTCCAAATAAGGCAGGTGTTTCACACACCTACTTGGCAATAAATTCTAGAAGAGTAATATTAAAAATGATTACAAGCCACAAAAACACTTTTTTGCTAATTTTCATTTTTAAAGTGTCCAAGTTTCTCAGTGCCTCATATTATCTGTTTTTCAGTGCTATAGAAAAAGTGTCTTTCAGAACACATGCTTTTTATATACTTCATTGTAATCTGCCATACCTGGCCCAGGTGGTAAGGGAAAGAAAGGTTTCTGGAATGATATCAGAATGATCTCTGCTCTTCCTCTTCTAAAACCACACAGGGAAATGTCCCGCACAGAGGGCTTTACTGGTGACTTAAACATCATTAAATAAAGAAATAATTCCAATATACAAAATTTGTCTGGACAATAGGAAAAAAAACTAGCTTGATAACAAAGGTAAAAAGAATAGTATGAGAAAGAAATACTACCAGTCTCAAGTGTAGAAGAGAGTCAAATTCCTCAACAAAATTAACAAACATAATCTAGCAGTATATTGATTATACCAGTATAAAAATCCTGGCTTTATTCCAGGAAAACAAAGTTTGAATGTTTGTTTTACATTGGAAAATCAATTGTTATGGTTCTTCACATTCACAGATTAAAGGAGAGTATCATAGCATATTAATAGAGAAGGAAATGCATCTAATTTTGTCACCATTCACTAAAAGGAAAACTTCTTAGACACTAATATTAAAAGGTATCCTTAGTCATGAAATCCTCTCTCTTTGTGTTTGAAAACATCACTGGTAGCTTGTAGGAGAAAGTAATATCCGATGAAAAGAGCTGGCTTCTCATAATTCATGTGAGTGGGAAGCAGATTGCAGAAGAACAACATTCATGCAATGGGGTTTTTGCCTGTTGCCACCACTCCAACTTGCCTTGAGAAGTGGTTGGCTCCAAGTGTAAAGCAGTGTTTCTCAAACCTTAGCAACCCTTGGGATCACTGAAGTAGTTGTGAAAAAGAATGCTTTCCCATTCTGTGAGTGTTTAATCTAGCGCTTCTAGATTGATGCCAGACAATTTTCATTTCTAAAAAGTTCCCAGGTGATATTGACACTACTTTTGGGTATCCAATGTTGAAAGTCTCTGGGCTTCAGCAACACTGACAGTTGTTTGGATTCGAGAGGCAAGACAATGACCATGGTAATTATTTTTATGTGCTTCCTCACAAAAACTACTCGGAGCTTTAAAATCCTAGTCATTGTGGTATTTCTGTGCCATCACCACACTGTTTTGATTGCTGTACTTCATTATAGTCTGAAATGGGAGAGCCTGATTGTTCCAGTTTCATTTTCTCTCTCAAGATTGTTTGGCTATTGGAGTCTTTTGTTTTTCCATACAATTTAAAATTTTTTCTAGTTCTATGAAAAATGCTATTGGTAATTTGATAGGAATTACATTGAATCTCTACATTGCCTTGGGTAGTATGGTCATTTTAACAATACTGATTCTTCCAATCCAGGAATACAGTATATTTTTCCATCTATTTGTATTCTTTGATTTCTCTCATCAGTGTCATAGTTTTTGGAGTATAGGTCTTTTGCTTCCTTAGGTGGGTTTTCTCCTAGGTATTTTATTCTTTTTCATGGTAACTGGAATTGTTTCCTTACTTTTTTTTTCTGATCTTTCATTGTTAGTGGATAGAAATTCAGCAGGTTTTTGTATATTAATTATGTATCCTGCAACTTTACCAAATTCATTGATGAGCTCTGCTATTCATTGGTAGTGTCTTTAGCATTTTCATTATTATCATTTCATCTGCAAACAGTGACACTTTTACTACTGTTTTCCAGCTTAGATTTCTTTTGTTTCTTTTTCTTCTCTGACTGCTGTGGCTAGGACTTTCAAAGCTATGTTGAATAAAAGTGGTGAGATTGAACATCCTCTTTGGTTCCTAATCTTAGAGGAAATTCTTTCAGATTTCCACCACTGAGTATGAGGTTAGCCATGCATTTGTCACACATGGACTTTATTATTTTGAGGCTATGTTCCCTCTGTACTCACTTTCTGGAGAATCTTTATCTTAAATGGATGTTGAATTTTATCAAAAGCTTTCTCTGCATCTACTGAGACAACCATACGGCTTTTATTGTTCAGTTTGTTAAAGTGGTATATCACACTGATTTATTTGCAGTCTATTGTTGATTCCATCTAGTTTATTTTTCATTTCAGTTGTATTCTTCATCTATGTTTGGTTGTTCTTTATATATTCTAATGCTTTGCTAAAAAAACTTATAACCTCAAGCTAGGTGTATCCAGTCTTCTCCCAGATTCTTTGATCATCCTTACAATCACTATTATGAACTCCTTTTCTGGGGTTCTATCTCCACTTCACTCAGTTCTTCTGCTGGTGTTTTATTTTGTTCCTTTGTCTAGAACATGCTTCTCTGTCACCTCATTTTACATAAGTTGCTATATTTATTTTTATGTCTCTCATAGGTTGGTTGGTTACATTTCCCGACCTTGAAAAAGTGGTCTTTTCTAGGAGACTTCCGTATGTCCCAGCAGTACACTCCCCTCTCACCACCCAAGCTGTGTGTTCTAGAGGTTTCCTATGGGGATTGTATAGGTCCCTCTGCTGAGGCACGATGGATGTGTGTGTAGTCTGGCAGGCTTGGTTGGCCCCAGTTCTAGTGTCTGCCTTGTGTGGAAGCTGCCAACCACTAGTTGGCAGGACTGAGTCACCAAATGACCTACTGCAGAAACCCAGGGGCCCTGATGCTGATGTTGGCTCACTGGTGGATGGAGTCAGGATCCGGAAGCCTACTGGCAGGCAGGCAGGTCCTGGAGTCTGGTTGCAGGGTCTAAGAAACCTTGTCATTGGTGGAGAAGGAGGTTATTGAAACATATGGATAGAGTCTGAAGGGTCTTAAAGTTTGTGTTGGCTTGCTAGTGGGTAGGGCCAGGACCAGCTGGTCTCAGGGGATGGTCTGGTCTATTGTGGGCTGGTTGGGTATTCAGATTGTGGAATTGTGGTTTTCTTATTTCTTGTGTTTTCCCCCTGCTGGATAAGGCTGGTTCAGAGGCTAGAGTAGGCTTTCCAGGGGGCAGGGTGGAGACCAGGGGATTCTGGAGCTGATGCCTGCCCACTGGCATGCAGAGATGGGTCCTAGACCTCCTTGTGGGCAATCTAGAGGCACGTCTAGAGGCAGCGGTAGGCTCAGGACGGCTGTAGGCAGCCTGTTTGCTGATGGGTGGGGCTGTGTCTCCACTCAGTTGTTTCACCTTAGGTATTCCAGCACTCATGACTACAGGCTATTGGGTGGGACAGGTCTTGGTACTTGAGAACTAAAGGATGGAGCCCACAATGGCACCTGTCCGCACCAGCATCCATGCTGTTAGAAAGCTCCCATGAGCGGCTGCTGTCAGTATATGTGATGTCCCCAGGGCAAACTGGAGCTGCCCCTGTGTCCACCTCTGTGGGACATTCTCCAAGACCAGCAGCAGGCCTGCCCAGGATCCTATCCAATTACTGCTTCTGCCCTGGGTCCCAGTACATGTGAGATTTTGTGTGTGCCCTTCAGGAGTGAAGTATCTATTTCTCCAGTCCTGTGGGCCTCTCCAAATTAAGTTGCGCTAGCCTTTAAAGCCAAATATTCTGGCGGCTCATCTTCCCTGTGTAAGACACTCAGGCTGGGGAGCCTAACGTGAGGTTCAGAGGTCTCAATCCTGTGGGAAAAGGTCTGTAATATAATTATTTTTCTGTTTGTGGGCTGCCCACCAGGGTTATGTGACTTGACTATGTCACAAGTCTTTTGTTCTTTCTTTATCTCTTTAGTTGTACAGTATCTTTTTTGGTAGGTTTAACTCTTTTTTCATTGATGGTTGTTTTTCAGATATTGGTGTGTTCGTGAGAGGGGGTGAGCTTGCTTTTCTGCCATCTTGATTCCCACCCACCCTATGTCTTATGATTGGAGCACTTAGTCCACTGACACTTAATTATTGATAGGTGTATACTTACTGCCGTTTTGCTACTTATTTTCCAGTTATTTTTGTATTTCTTCTTTGTTGTCTTCTCTTAGTTTCTTCCCTTTTACATTGATGACTTCCTCTAGTGGTTTGCTTGTTTTCAGGGTAGACAGGTGTGTGTATGCTCCTCACAAATGTATTCTAAGTTTCTTTTATCCCTTCTAGTTACCTACTCGTTTTCCAACCAGTGAAGGGGACTCATTTCCCCAGTGTCAGACCCCAGGGTCGGGATGCCCAATATGTGGCTTGAAACTTCCCTCCTCAGGGAGGATCTCAGCTCCCTTGTGATGCTGCTTCTCTTCCTTGTCCTCTCCCTGGGGCACAGGTCCCAGCCTGATTGCTTCTTTCCCCTTTCTATCCAACTCCTCATGGATCCTTCATACACCTTCAGTTGTATGAGTGTCTTTCTGCCAGCCTTCGGTTAGTTTTCAGCGAGAATTGTTCCACATGTAGATGTGTTTTAGATGTGTTCAGGAGAGGAAGTGAGTTCTGTATCTTCCTACTTCCCCATTTTTTATCTGAATCATATCCCTTCTTTTTTATTCTTTTTTATTATAGGATAGTTACTTTACAATATTTTGATGGTTTTTGCCATATATCGACATGAATGCACATTGGGTATTTACATAATATCTCTTATTTTTTGATGTTATATTTCTCCCAGATTTTATAATCTTTTGCTGTAATCAATAAAATGTAAGCATTTTAAAATTAAATTAAGCATTAAAAAATAATATTTTGCATTATCTTTATTATGACATCAATAACTTGGAGTATCACTTGTGTTAAAACTAACTTCTCAAATTTTATTATAAAATTTTACTATCAGTGGGAAAAAGATGGGAGAATTTTATAGTGAATAGCCAAATACTGAACTTTCTTTATAATACATCTATCCAGCTATCCATATTTCTGTATAGATATAAGTAATGTGTCTTACTTACCTGATACATTGTCATTTAATTTTTCTTTATTTGTTGCTCATATACTGTATTACAAGTTTGAGGACAATGACTGTGTTTAGTTTATAGTTCTTAGCATAAAACAGTCTTAGTAGTGTCCAAGGCAATGGCACCCCACTCCAGTACTCTTGCCTGGAAAATCCCATGGACGGAGGAGCCTGGTAGGCTGCAGTCCATGGGGTCACTAAGAGTCAGACACGACTGAGCGACTTCACTTTCACTTTTTACTTTCATGCATTGGAGAAGGAAATGGCAACCCACTCCAGTGTTCTCGCCTGGAGAATCCCAGGGACGGGGGAGCCTGGTGGGCTGCCGTCTATAGGGTCACACAGAGTTGGACACGACTGAAGTAACTTAGCAGCAGCGGCAGTGTGAATTTACTGTATTCTAGCTCATCAAAATGATGAATTTAGTACTCTTTTTGAAGAAATGTTAATAAACTCTGTAAATGCTGCTTGGTAACATGACCTAGTGAAAACTTAGGCTTTAGCAGCAGAAAAATATGGTTTTAGTCCTTTGTTACTTTGGCCAATGTACTTCATTTTCTGTGCCTTGGTTTTCCCATGTATACTAACCTATACGATTCCTGTGAAGAGTAAGATTCACTAACAATAGCAAAGTTGCAGGATACCAAGTTATTATACAAAGGTCTATTACTTTCCTATATACTAGCAATGAATGCATGGCATTTGAAATTAATAACACAATACCATTTACATTAGCACCAAACATGAAATTCTTAGGTATAAATCTAGTAAAATATGGATAATGTCTATATGAGTAAAACTACAAAATTCTGAAATATGAAATCAAAGCAGAACTAAATAAATAGATATTCCAGATTCATGGATGGGAAAACTCGGCATTGTCAAGATGTCAGTTTTTTCAGCATGATGTATAAATTCAATCCTAGTCAAAATCCTATCAGGTTATTTTGTGGCTATCGACAAACTGATTCTAAAGTTTATATGGGGTGGGAAAGGATCCAGAGTGGCCAGTACTATATTGAAAGAGGAAAAAGTTGATTGATTGACATCACCCAAGTTTAAGACTCACTATTCAATGCTACAGTAATCAAGATGTTATGATATTGGTAGAACAGTAGAAAACTAGATCAATGCAACAGAAAGAGAACCAAGCAATCAGTTCGGTTCAGTCGCTCAGTCATGTGCAACCCCATGGACTTGCAGAGGCCTGCAGCACGCCAGGCCTCTCTGTCCATCACTAACTCCCGGAGTCCACCCAAATTCATATCCATTGAGCTGGTGATGCCATCCAACCATCTTATCCTCTGTCGTTCCCTTCTCCTCCTGCCCTCAATCCCTCCCAGCATCAGGGTCTTTTCCAGTGAGTCAGTTCATCGTATCAGGTGGCCAAAGTATTGGAGTTTCAACTTCAACATCAGTCCTTCCAATGAACACCCGGGACTTATCTCCTTTAGGATGGACTGGTTGGATCTCCTTGCAGTCCAAGGGACTCTCAAGAGTCTTCTCCAACACCACAGTTCAAAAGCATCAATTCTTCAATGCTCAGCTTTCTTTAGAGTCCAACTCTCACATCCATACATGACTACTGGAAAAACCATAGCCTTGACTAGATGGACCTTTGTTGGCAAAGTAATGTCTCTGCTTTTGAATATGCTATAAGAATCAGTGGACTAAAATGGACTGGAATGGGTGAATTTAACTCAGATGACCATTACATCTACTACTGTGGGCAAGAATCCCTTAGAAGAAATTGAGTAGCCATCATAGTCAAGCCAAGCAATAGATCCACATAAATATTGTCAGCTGATCTTTAAAAAGGAGCGAATTTATTCTTTGAAAGAAAGAAACTATGCAAGAAAAGTTAACTCAGTTTTTCATATTGTTGGAACATAAGTCAACACAAAATCAGTAATAAAATTTAGAAGACTGCAACAGATAGCAAGACTTAGTATATGCAACTCAATTCTGAAGCTGCTCTCTCTCTCACTTAAATTAACTGGACTATTTGATGTGAATGAGGATATTGGTAACAATGTAATTTTACAGCCCAGGAGAGGAACAACATTCAGAATGACAGCTCTCCAAAGGATTTTAAAACTAATGGACTGCTTCTTAACACCTTTATAAATCTTTGCAAACTTTTCCCAGAGTGGGTATTAAAGGTATAATGAGTAAATGAATTGAATAGGGAACTAAAGTAAGATAAATAGTGTAACAGTGAATCAATATATGATTTCAAGGAGAAACATTGCAAATGCTGTATTCAGCCATGTTGGTAAATAGGGCAGCACATGTGATACTCTCATGTTGTAGGAGAAAATATTCAAGGATCAGTTTGGGATTTAAAATACATTTATTTCCTTTCTTTTTCAATTTTATAGAAGTATAGTTGATTTACAGTGTCATATTAGATTTATTTTCTATTCCTGGAAAATTACAATCTATTTCTGTCACCTTCAGAGAATTTAATTGAACCAAAATTATCAAAGATGATTTAAATAACTGCATTTGGTATAATAAAGAGCTATAATTCTGCCTCATTTGAGATCCTACCAACATAGTCTACTTCTATTAGAGCACTCACCATCTTCGATCCCTGATAATTTTTGTATGCATCTATTTTGTTACCCTTTAAATCCCTGAGATCAGGTTTTCTTTCTGATTATTCTTTTATTCTCTGATTCTACCACAGTGAGCAGCTCATTTTAAATGAATGCACAAATGAATGAATATGCCAGTTAATAAGTATATGTTTACATATCCAGCTCTCTTCAATTTCTCTGTGTGTCAAGTCTAGTTTCTCCCTGCTCTTCTCATTTCACATCAATATTAATCCAGTACCTGTGTATTTGCACTCATTCTGTTTGTTTTAAAACTTTTCATGCTATTTCAGTCTCCATTAGGTAATTATTTCTTTGGATAGAGGAAGGAAAGCAAAACTTAAGTTATTTTTGCACACATTTTTCTCATCTAACAACATGTATGTCTGAAAAAATGCCTCAAGTTAGAATTTAATTTTATTTGAGCAATTTGTAATCCCAACATTACTATACTACAAATGAGAGGTGAAAAATGCCCACCAATAGAAATGTCTGTAAGTAATATAACATGGAAACAGGGTATAAATTACATCCCTTCAAGGAAATATAAAAGTAGGTCTATTCTGCCACTTGGGGAAATAAATTCTAAGTAGTACATGAAATGGGACAGTTTAATTTTGTACATTATAGTTCTTGGCCATTGAACAAGAAGTGAATGAATGGGCACCTGTTAGTTCCTGCCAAATGCTAATGACCTGAATCCAGGATTTGTTGGATAAGAAGGGCCACGGGGTCAATCTAATTTGATCTTTTAATTCTTGTATGAAGTAAAGTCTCTCTGGGAGAGGTAAGATGGAGCTCCCTGTTACTTGTGCTTTTGAGCACCACTCCAAGAATAATTTTCTTCTCAGTACAGATCAAGACTCTGATTCAGGGGAGGATAATGGGACAATGTGTCTTTATACCAGTTTTTCTCCAAGGATTGAAAGTTGTTTCAGCCTCTTTAGCCTTATACTTAGTGATTTCTGCCCCCATCCTTTGGATCTGAGAACAAGTTGCTGATGATCTTAAATTTCAACATGATAAAGAAGTTGTAACTTTCCTATGAATGTGTTCTTAGGTTTGGAAAGTTGGGTATCTGTGACATTACTGATGCTATTTGTTATTTTTAAGCCTATATGTAAGTTTTGAAATAACTTTCAGAAATAACTGAAAGTACAAAAATATGGTGGAAATAAGAAATTCAAACCATAGAGCTATGAGGGGAGAAACAGTGAAGAGTCTTTTTGCAATATGTCAGGAGAAAGATGATGAGGGCCTGATCTAAAGCAGTAGTAACAGGACAGCAAGGTATGGGTACAATGGTCTTTTCAAATAATTGGATAGGAAGACACAAGTTGAAGATTGTCTCTGATTTTTTGGTTATCAATGGCAACCCACTCCAGTATTCTTGCCTGGAAAATCCCATGGACGGAGGAGCCTGGTAGGCTGCGGTCCATGGGGTCACTAAAAGTCAGACACAACTGAGCGACTTCCCTTTCACTTTTTACTTTCATGCATTGGAGGAGGAAATGGCAACCCACTCCAGTGTTCTTGCCTGGAGAATCCCAGGGACGGCGGGGTCTAGTGGGCTGCCATCTATGGGGTCGCACAGAGTCGGACACGACTGAAGCGACTTAGCAGCAGCAGCAGCAGTGATACCATTAATTGAATAAAGGAAGGTAGGTAAAGAAAGAATTGCAGAATTTTTTGTAGCATCTGGTGTTGGAGAAGACTCTTGAGAGTCCCTTGGACTGCAAGAAGATCCAACCAGTCCATTCTGAAGGAGATCAGCCCTAGGATTTCTTTGGAAGGAATGATGCTAAAGCTGAAACTCCAGTACTTTGGCCACCTCATGGGAAGAGTTGACTCATTGGAAAAGACTCTGATGCTGGGAGGGATTGAGGGCAGGCGGAGAAGGGGACAACAGAGGATGAGATGGCTGGATGGCATCACTGACTCGATGGACATGAGTCTGAGTGAACTCCGGGAGTTGGTGATGGACAGGGAGGCCTGGCGTGCTGCGATTCATGGGGTCGCAAAGAGTCAGACATGACTGAGCAACTGAACTGAAGGGAAAAGGATTTTGGTTTGGGGAAAGATTGACTTTGAATTACTTTGAAAGAAGATATTGTTGGGAGCTTAGAAATAGGAAAGTAGAGCTTAGAAAATAATTGTTGGCTAGAGATACAGATCCAGAAATCATTATAACAAGTTGTATCTAGGCTGAGAAAAAGAAATCCTCTGTTTCACATATAGTGCTCCATATCGTCTTCACAGCTATCTTCTCTGGATGATGGTGGTATTATTCTTTACTTTAAAGTGAGAAAAGCTCTAGCAGAGAGATGTTGATTATTTTTTCTAAGAATATCATTAACATGGTGGATGTATTAATCTGATTGGACTTACATGAAAAAATACCATGAACAGGATGGATAGACATTTCTCACAGTTGTAGAAGCTTAAAGTCCAAGATCAGGGTGTCAGTATGGTTGGATTTTGGTGAGAGCTCTCTTCTTGGCTTATAGAAGGCCACCTTCTCACTGTGGGTTCATGCGGCATTTCTCCAGTGGGTGTACACGGATGGGGGGAGAGAGAATTCTCTTTCTTCCCCATAAAGTCACCAGTCCTGCTGGATTAGGACTCTACCCTTTAGACCTCACTTCAGCTTGACTGCCTCTTAAAAGCCCTATCTCCAAATACAGGCATTTTTGGGGTGTTTGGGCTTCAACATATGACTTTTGGGGGAACACAATTCATTCTCTTGCTGACTTGAACCTGGATAGGTCACAGACAGAGCACCCTTTACTGCTAGATGTATGATGCAAGCCAGTTACTGGCTTTGGTTGCCAGGAACCCATAATCAAAATCCTTTGTGAGTGTGGAAAAAGCAGATGGATGACATGGACTAGCATACACAAGGTGTGGTGGTACTGAATAGAATAAACCTTAAATTAATTAGGAATACAAAAATTCGTGAAACATAATTTTGTCCTCAACAATATATCTATAATATTATATATACACACACTTTATATAATTTGTGTACTTTGTTATATTGTATACATGTTCTTTATAAATAAAATATACTTTATGTGTATATATACATGTAATATAGGCTTCCTAGGTGGCACTAGTGGTAAAGAACCCGCCTTCCAATGCAGGAGATGTAAGAGACGTGGATTCAATCTCTAGGTTGGGAAAATCTCCTAAGGGAGGGAGGGGCAACCCACTCCAATTTTTACCTGGAGAATCCCATGCTCAGGGGAACCTGGTGGGCTATAGTCCTAGGGTTTGCAGAGTTGAGCAGAACTGTGATATATACTGATATATATATCAGGATACAAAGAAAGCCAAGTTTCTTTGAAGTATTTCTCCTAAAAGCCACAGAATGTTTCCAGGTACAAACTGTCATCGCTTGATGCCTAAATCCTTGTGTTTTGACTCAACAGGCATGTTTTTATTGTTTCTGGGGGTGGAGTGTATCATAGAAATTGGAATCAGTTCTCAATTCTTGCACAAAAGAAAAAGTACATCTTTGGAAACGCATCTATACTATATAGACAGAGATGAAGCTCTTCTTAAATCTGTGTGACTTATACAAAGAGAATTACAGACACAATTCCATATTGAGTGTTTATACTTTTACACGAGTTTTTCAAAATTACCTTTTAAGTGCCTCAAACGACTTCAAGTATTTCATTAGCCTCTAACATTTAAATGCAGTTTAGGAACCAGAAATATATATCCTAGAAATAGGCAACATTCAAATTGATTTTTCTCTTGGAGATCAAAGAGGAAATTTTCTATGAAATAAGATGATTGAACCCTAAGAGGAAAAAAAAAATCATTTCACAATGTCTAGTCCCAGCTCTTTTGTTTCTGATCAAATAGCAATGTGCAATTAGAATGTCATGTTTGTGGATCTTTTATATATTCATTTATATTTGACCCTAAATCACTCTAATACATGACCTCATATTTAGATTTCAGAAAAACAGTCATTAGACTAGTCCTAGGCTTCAGGTTGGCATTGAAGATAGGTTTCAAAAACATTAGCCTGTCAAAAATTTTGACAGGCCTGTAAAATGTTTTGGCCCTGCTGACAGTCATCCATGTTATCGCATCAGCTGCTTCCTTGGCCCAGTGTTCTTCTACTGACCCCTGTGTCATTAATATAAAAGGATGTATACTTTTCACCTTCACCTAGTAATTGGGACTCAAAATATATTACCCCAACATGTAACACAAGGAACATGAAGGAGAATGAATCGTAACCAATGGCTCTGTTGAACAAATAACATTTTCTAGTCATCTTCATGTGCTTTTCCTTTGTGTCTCATAATCCAGTGAATTTGTTATGCTTTTTATTTTATTTTATTTTTAAACTTTACAATATTGTATTGGTTCTGCCATATATCGAAATGAATCTGCCACAGGCATACATGTGATCCCCATCCTGAACCCTCCTCCCTCCTCCCTCCCCATACCATCCCTCTGGGTCGTCCCAGTGCATCAGCCCCAAGCACCCAGTATTGTGCATCGAATCTGGACTGGCAACTAGTTTCATATATGATATTATACATGTTTCAATGCCATTCTCCCAAATCATCCTACCCTCTCCCTCTCCCACAGAGTTCAAAAGACTGTTCTATACATCAGTGTCTCTTTTGCTGTCTCGTACACAGGGTTATCGTTACCATCTTTCTAAATTCCATATATATGCATTAGTATACTGTATTGGTGTTTTTCTTTCTGGCTTACTTCACTCTGTATAATAGGCTCCAGTTTCATCTACCTCATTAGAACTGATTCAAATGTATTCTTTTTAATGGCTGAGTAATACTCCATTGTGTATATGTACCATAGCTTTCTTATCCATTCATCTGCTGATGGACATCTAGGTTGCTTCCATGTCCTGGCTATTATAAACAATGCTGCGATGAACATTGGAGTACACGTGTCTCTTTCAATTCTGGTTTCCTCAGTGTGTATGCCCAGCAGTGGGTTAATGCTTATACTTTAGAGCTGAGAAAACTGATATTAGTATAATAAATTAAGAACCCTGACTTACAGGGTTAAGGTTGGGATAACAGGATAAGCAGTTCTGAATCCCAGTTCTGTCCCTTAATAGCTCTATAGTCAAGTTATTGTTTTGTTTTTTTAAAAAAACTTTTCAACATCTTACTTTCTTCTTACATAAAATCTAAAAGTTAAAATATTGGGCTGGCCAAAAAGTTCACTTGGATTTTTCTGTATCATCTTATGAATGAACTCCTTGGCCAACCCAATATTATTTCCCTCAGTAGGTTAGAGACTTGAATAAGATTAGCATGTGGTAGGATAAAATGAGAATACCAATGGCTAGCACTTTTCTAATGAAAAATTATACTGTGGTAGTGTTTGTTAGAAACACTGTGACTTGTCCAAGGTAACACAGCAGGTCAAAATTGGGGTCGGGACTCAGAGTGAGGTTTACTAAGATTTCAATGTTTTTCTTCATGAGATACTTTTGTGCTGAGAAATGTTTAAGCTATGCTGTCTTCTGTTTGTTAAGCCCAAGCTGATTTTGTTGACGTGAACACATAGGTCAGTCTGTATTTTCACGATGATTTGGGATGTACCTAAGTTAAAGGCAGAGAGTTGGCATGAAATAGAGTGGGAGTAAGTGAAACAGCCGTAGATTTACAAATAAAGACACTTGCTGTCCTGTAACCAGGGCCCAGAGGCATAGACGCCGAGAATCATAGCCACCTACAAAGTTCACCAGGCCTGCTTGTCTCTACCCAAGGAACTTTTCCTGCATCTGCACACGTCCCATTACTATTCCCTACCTGAGCAGGAAGGGAATAGGTTTCTACCCTTTCAATTTTTGTATTGTTTACCCAGCTATATGGATGTTATTATAATATAGTAATGTTTTACATTATCTTGTAATCTAGGGAATACATTTTAATTGTTCATTTTCATTAAAGATAAAACATGCATAATAAAAAACAGCAGCTTCTATATCCTTGCAGTGTATTCGTCTTACCTGTTCAGAGAATCTGAGCTAGTCTGAACATGTACTGGTTCTTTCATTGAGGAGCACCCAGTGGAAGCATCTATACATGTTCAAGGTCTAGTTTTATATTCATCAAAAAACTATAGTCTACTTCCATAGAGCACTGAAATTCTCCATAGTGTCAGAGAGTGACTCTGTGCACTCTAGCTGTTGACTAGGTTGTATGTGTGTGTGCATGCGTGCGTGCATGTGTTATAGACATACATTCTGTATGAGGTAGCCATGATCTCTAGGTATAATTCTAAATGGCAGAGACTGAGGTAATATGTATGGGTAAATATTAAGGAGCTACCCAAAGGTAGTGCTGTATTTACTAACATATTTTGGCAAGATAAGGACTCAGGGAGAAGTCAGTAAAGAGGGAATTTCCTGTCTATCAAAATAAGAGTAAATCATCATTTTTTTATCATTTTGTGAAGGCTTTATAGAGAAGGAAGGGTTATGGGAGCATCTTACATTTTCTGCACTAGATAAATTTCAGTAATGATTTGGCCTTTAGAAAGTGATATTTTCAAATTCCTTTACTGGGGCAATGTGCTTGCTTTTGTGCCTTCTTTGTCTATGCAGGCAGGTGTTACCAGAGATGGTTAAAACTTATTACATAGCACCTCATGCTTCACTGGGCAATGAAACAGAAAAGTTAAAACGAAACTTAATATCACCCGACACTTTTATCTCTTTTGAAAATTACTTGACCAAACTCTTGGTCAGCACTCTCCTTGCTCTTTTTTGCTTCCCTTCAGTTGTCTGGTTTAGAACTGTAAAAAAAATAAAAGATCATGACACCATGAATCTTTGCTTTAACTCAGAGATGAAGGAGAATGAACCAGACTGTGGGATGAAATGACTTGTCAGCATTTGCATCCATCTTTATTCCTGAATTAGCTGTTGGTTTTCACTGTTTTCAACACTATGCCAGATTTTGTGCTAACATTCAGAAGACCATCTAGAGGGTCTATAAATGAAATAATTGAGGCAAATAAAAGAATTGAGGATAAAGAGTTACGAGTGAGGCCGGTCCCTGCCCACTGGTAGGGAGTGTGTGGAGGGTCAGGCAAGACTGTGGAGCATATGGCAGTTGACTGGAGCCTTTAATCACTGACAGAATATTGAGTCAGAATCAGTGACACTCCTGGAAGAGAACTGAGTCATGTAGTAGTAGCTGTAGTCTGGTTGGGCAGGAACAGTAGGAGAAAACGATGCCCTAACATGAGCCATCACCTTCATTGAGTTATGACACTATACAGAGCTGTGAAGCATGCAGTGCTCTGAGGTTCAGAACACCCACCACGATGGCAAAGATATTTTATTGACATTACACTTGAAATGTTTTGAACTGCAAATGAAAATCAATGTTCCCCATCCCCCTTGTGGATTATAATAAGCAAGATGTGGTTTAGCATCTGTTCAACTCTATGTTGATTTTTCAGAAAGTTGAGATATGCTATGAATCTTTCTCCTGGACACAGGTTTTCTTTAGAGAAATATTTTCTTGATAATATGTCAGAATCTTTCAGGATTTGTGTCTTCAGTGAAAAGAAAATGACATTTTTTTTAACCCTGTATATTTTTTGTTGAGTAAAAATTCAAATCTAGCTTGTCAGTTTTTTTTTTTTTTTTAATAGGAACAAATAGACAATAAATAGTCTTGATTATAGTCCAAGTCACACTTTGTTCTCTATCCTTCTCTGGAAACAGGGAAATAAAGAATTATATTCCATTTATCAGAGAAGAAAGAAAAGGATATGCTTGTGATCCATACTGGAAGAGTGTAAGTCCCTGATCTGCATTTAGAGATTTGTTCTACTTTTAAGTAGAAAGGCTAGGGCTCACTGGAGATGTATCCATTTGTATATCATTTGCCCAGAGAGAGAAAGCAAGTTCTTGGATTTGTAAGACACTGATCTGGTTATCTTTAGGTAGAACATTCTTACTGGCAAAAATAAATTTTCTTATTACTGACTCATATTATAATGGCATTGAACACTATAGTAAGGCACCAAGGTGATAATCACAAGTAAAATTTGTTGAAATCTGATCTCATTTCCCAGTGCAGATCTGGGAAGAAAATACTGTTAGCCAAATTCAGGCATGGTTGATTGTAAAAAGAATAGTATTCATGATTTCAAAACTGGATATGAGTTTTACCTGAGGAATTTTTAAAATGTTAATAACTTCCTTTCTTCCCCACCCACTTAACTCCCTCCCTGTGAGTCTTCCTTCTTTGCTCCAGGCTATAAGAAATTAGGAAGCGTTGAATGAGGACAGCAGCAGCCTCAGAGGATCTAGACAGGTTTCAGGGAGACTGAGACAAAGTAAACATATTGAAGACACCGGAGCTAAATTTCTCACTGTTAGAAAAGGAAATTACAAATATGGAATGGGAGAAAGTTGAAATGAGCACTGTAATCTTGGATTGGACTTAGTAGTATGTATGTGAATGCATCGCTTTTTATATCTCAATGTAGAGGGACAGAGGCTTCCCTGGTGGCTCAGATGGTAAAGAATCCACCTGCAATGCAGGAGACCTGAGTTCAATCCCTGGGTTGGGAAGATCCCCTGGAGAAGGGCATGGCAACCCACTCCAGTATTCTTGCCTGGAGAATCCCTATGGACAGAGAAGTCTGGCGGGTTATAGTCCATGGGGTCACAAAGAGTTGGACATGACTGAGCGACTAAGCACAGATAGAGAAATTAAATACAAAAATAAAAGATGTGTGTATTCCATATCTCTAGTCATTTTCTGTGATTGAAATAAGGAAGTGTTCAAAGAACAATGGAGTCACGTCAAAAAATATAGATGTCAGTTTGAAGGGGCTCCACTACAAAATCTAGAACAATTTGGGAATCTAAATAAATACTGATAATGATGGATAGTGTTGAATCGATCTATGGTGAAATAACTGAGCATATCACTGTGGAGAAGAGAAAGTTTTTACTTGCAGAATGCCAAACAGTAAATGTAAAAGTAATGGTAGAATTGGAAAAAAAAATCACAATTTAGAAACTAATGTAATAATAATTTGGCCAACAAAGAACACTCGTGGATATACAATATATGGGTGAAAATTTAATGACAAAGAGGTTATTTACCTAGCCTCAGAGTTTCTCCCCACATAATTATACATACAGTGAAGAAACAGTACCTTTAGTAGACTCTGATCAAAACCTCCAAGTTATCAAAGTTATCACCAGTGATGGGACAGACTGACATTGTGTATCATGGTGATGGGACACAGTGAGAAGAGACAGTCTTGGTGATCTTTCTACCAAATTGTATAGCCTAAATCTAGTCATAAGGAAACAGACAAATCTAACTTGAAAAATATTCTACAGGGCAACTGTTATAGATTCAAAAAATATTAAGGTTGGTAAGGGCACAGAAGAATTCTGGAACACTTCCAGACTTATGGAAACATCCTGGTTTGGATCATTCTGCTATGAAGGACATTATTGGGATGGTCGGCAAAAATCTAAATGGGAAGAAGGGTATATGGGATTTCTTTGTATTCCTAGCACTTTTATTTTGTAAGTTTGAAATTCCTTCAAACTAAAAGAGTGCAAAATAATGTCTGTGTCCTCACTCACACAGAATTACAACAGGATCTCTGAGAATGGAAACATTTTTCAAAGAACCTCAGATGACTCTAACAATAAGCCAGGATTGAGAACTGCTGGGCAAGGAACAACAGTTCATTAAGACCATTGCTTGCAACTAGAAGAATTCTAATTATAGGCCTGTTTCATTCAGCAGGGATTCTGATGATGGATTTATACCTAGCATTTACTTGGTGAATGGATGCAAATGCTATGTTCTTTTAGAGTTGCTTGAAGAGAGCTATACTATAGCTGTTCTCGGTTTACAGTACATTGCAGTACTGACTTGTGATGTTCCAAGTGGGTATATTTATTTTTTAATGGAAAATGGAATAGAAACATACCTTACTTTGAGATTCAGTAATCTTCCATGATGTAGTTAGAGACACATGGTTTTCTAGAACAAGAGTTGTCATTAGTTTGGGTTGATGCTTAATGTTTTATATTTAAATCGTACATTTCTTTAAATGTTTTTGAGCATTACATTAGACAGTAATTCATCTGGTATTCAATTGTATCAGTGCATCAGATAACACATTAAGATCCATTCCTTTCTTTGCATTTGCAATATCACGAAGTGGAGGAGAGAGTGTGCTGGTTTTCCACACACCTCCCTCTCATCTTTATCTAGGCTTATATATGTATAGATGAGAGCATCATCTTGTTGTGTTTGGCTGTGGTGAGGAATGTCACGGGTGTTTGGATTCTGCAGATAGTCCAAGATGTAAGATCTTCAGATGTGGATATATTTAGAGTGAGCCAGAGATAAAAAGTGGAGAAAATTTTAAAGGTGTTGTCAAAGCTTGCCTCAAGCAAAATTGTGAAGTATGCCAAGATTCTCACTGGAGCCTACCAGGCTCTGCAGTCCCCCAATCTATCTTTGCTTCCCAGATGGTGGAGTGGTAAAGAATCTGCCTGCCAACGCAGGAGAGGCAACAGATATGGGTTCAATCCCTGAGTTGGGAATATCCCCTGGAGTAGGAAATGACAACCCACTCAAGTGTTCCTGCTTGAGAAATCCCATGCACAGGGGAGCCTGATGGAGTACAGTCCATAGGGTTGCAAAGAGTCCGACACAACTGAGCACGCGTGCATGCTCTTCTCTGTGGCTGTTTGCTAGGTATCTTTCAGATGCACAGTTTGCACAATCTCAGCTTTCACACCATCTGCTGAATTGTTGCTAAATAAAGTCTTATATGGGAAGGGCTTTAATATTGATCCCTGCCAAGGATGTTTATTTTTTTAAATTGGTATTTATCAAAATTGACTTATTATAGATGGAGAGAAAAAATATTTTTTAAAAAGTAACCATTATTTATGAACTCATTTATCTGTAAAAGCATTTTGCTATATACTGTATTCATGATCACATTTAATCCTAAGTGTTCTATGAGGTAGAGTATAACTTATATCCATTTTACAGATGAGAACTTGAAGCTTAGAGCACTGAAACAATTTGCCCCAAATCAGAAAAGTGGTGAGTTACAGACTTCAGATTTGAACCCAGATCTGTTTGATTTCTAAATCCACGTGCTTACCCATTAGGCTCTATTGGCTCTCATGTTTTGGACTGGGGATCACCTATACAACCTATTCCTAACTTTAGAGAAATTCATGTAGTATGAATCTTAAGAAAACTACCTCATGATCCTAGCAGACTGGTCTACACTATATTTTAGAGCATATGATTCAGAAGAGTATGCCGCTGCTAAGTCTCTTCAGTCGTGTCCGACTCTTAGCAACCCCATGGACTGCAGCCCACAAGGCTCCTCCGTCCATGGGATTTTCCAGGCAAGAGTACTGGATCAGAAGAGTATACTCTTCTGTATATCTAGAGTATGTATAGAGTATACTAGTGATAATACTAAGGTATTATTCCACTATTCATATTCTTGCTCAGATAGCAGCTTTATGCTGAAACAGTTTTGCAGTTTGTATAGTGGGTGTTTAAATACACAGAGCTATATTGGGTGTTTCTCTGAAAGCTTTAAAATCCTCTCTTAGGTTCATTTGGTAATTCAGAGATAATTCGGTAGAATGTGGCCCTTTAATGTATCTCTAAATACTTTTGTCAAGCTATTAAAGCTATTGAGGTACTGGCCACAAATATATTACATATAGCTTCTTAGCTCACTTCTTGAAGTAGATATTTAGTCTGCCTTTTTTATAGCTTACATAAAGCGCCATGTTCCAAAACATTTATGTTGTAATGAAGAAAGAATAAGAGCAAGAAAAACATATAATATGCAGTGTATTTTTTAAATAATCTGGTTAATCATTTTCTTGTTGAAATAAAGACATTTCAGTCCAAGCCCTTTTAACTGAGGCATTCAAGCACTAAGACAAGACTATCAAAGCATACTTGTTTTTGAATTATTACTTACATAAATTTGTAACATGTCAACAGTCATTTTTATATTGTATCCCAATATACAATTGTCATTTTAGCTGGATAAGTTCCAAATTATTTAAAAAGTATATGCTGCTGTTTCCAAACAGTAAGTTGCTGACAGAACATATGAATTAGTTATATCATAAGGAAAACACCTAAGTGATATTCTTCTGTTATATGGCTGGAAAAAACAATGTGTTTCCCTAAATAGTCAAACTAAGAAAATAATTAACATTTACTCAATATCAGGCACTTTGTTGAGCAATTCGTTACTACGTTAAATCCTTAGAGCAACCTTGGGATGAGATTAGGGTACATGTTAATGATTATTGTTACTGAAGAGATAAAATAACTGAAGGTCTTTGGGACTAAGCAACTTGCCTACTAAGCCATCTAACTAGAAATGAGCATATTGAAATAGAAGGTTATCTGACTTTAAAATTTATTCTCTTGACCAGTAAGTTATATAACTAAGGCAAAATAGAATCTTTAAGACTAATGTTTATATTAAAAGGATCCCTCTGGAATTAGCATTCCCATATATACATGATACCACTTTTAGAGCTAAAAGTGCTATCTTAGCCCAAATTTTCATTTGAAAAATTAGGGAAATGCAGACCAGAAAAGATACATGATATTCCTAATGGTAATCTATAAATGTTCCAAGAAACAAAATGGTGACCAATATTAAATGATTAAATTTTATTCCCTATAGCTTACTCTTAACTCTTTTAATAAAAAAAGGATAGAATTGTCAAAGATGGAGGCCTGTTGATGGTTCAGGCATGGACTCTCTTGGAGACAATATATGAACTCTAGTAGCCTATTGTTTAAGTTTCCTATCTCTCCCAGATGTAGAGATATTTTGACATCTAACTGCTGGGTTATGCTGACTAAAAGGGAATATATCTTGAGGCCCTGGCACATAATAGTTCTTAGATAAGTGGTGGGTTTTATTATCGTATTACTCTATTAGGCTCTTCACACGTGGTGTCAGGTCTCAATTACTTTAGTGTCCTCAGAAATTATCAGCAGGTACATAAACCTAGCATGTTTTATCTTAGAAGTAGTATGCTGATAAATGTGTAATAATTGGGTTTTCCAGAGGGTAGAGGGAAAGAACTTATTTGTAGCATTAACTGATTTTTATGTGTAAATTACTTAAATCAGAACAGATTTCAATCTACCAACATGTCAGATGACTTGAAATTTTTTTAAAATTTAACAATAGACCCCGCTAAGCAGGTATTCGCTAACTCCAGTAAACACTGATTTTCTCTTGTGTATGTGTAGTGTGTGTGTGTGTGTGTGTGTATGCTGCTGCTGCTAAGTCGCTTTAGTTGTGTCCGACTCTGTGCGACCCCATAGACAGCAGCCCATTAGGCTCCTCTGTCCCTGGGATTCTCCAGGCAAGAATACTGGAGTGGGTTGCCATTTCCTTCTCCAATGCATGAAAGTAAACAGTGAAAGTGAAGTCGCTCAGTCGTGTCCAACTCTTAGCGACCCCATGGACTACAGCCTACCAGGCTCCTCGGTCCATGGGTTTTCCAGGCAAGAGTACTGGAGTGGGGTGCTATTGCCTTCTCCGATATATATATATTTATATTTATGCAAAAACACATATGCCTATATAAAGTGAAAGTCACTCAATCATGTCTGACTCTTTGGAACCCCATGGGCTGTAGCCTGCCAGGTTCCTCTGTCCATGGAATTCTCCAGGCCAGAATACTGGAGTAGGTAGCCAGCCGTTCCATTCTCCAGGGGATCTTCCCAACCCAGGGATCAAACCCAGGTGTCCCGCAGTGCAGGCAGATTCTTTACCTTCTGAGCCACCAGAGAAGCCCAAGACTACTTAAGTGGGTAGCTTATCCCTTCTACAGGGGATCTTCCCAACCCAGGGATTGAACTGGAGTCTCCTGCATTGCAGGCAGATTCTTTACCAGGTGAGCCACCAGAGAAGCCCATGCCTATATAAATGAGGGCCAAATGATAATTACATAGTTATTTCATAAGCATAGAGTCAGATCAAGGGTGGTGGTGATTTAGTTGTGAAGCTATATCCGATTCGTGACCCCATGGACTGTGCCCACCAGGCTCCTCTGTCTATGGGGTTCTCCAAGCAAGAATACTGGACAGGGTTGCCATTTCCTCCTCCAGGGGATCTTCCCAACCCTAGGATTAAACCTGGGTCTCCTGAATTGCAGGTGGATTCTTTACTGATTGAGCCACCAGGGAATCCAGTACAAGGGTAGTTAATTTTATAGTAACAGTCACTGTCACTGAGCTCTGATGCCACATCTTAGATCTAAGACAGTCTCTTCCTTGCATGATATTGGAAACACAGGACAAGTTGTGTCCTTGGAATATATGTTATTCTAGGCTGCCTTCACAACCTTGAACTTCCTGCTGTCACACATAGACCATTGCTGATGCAGACAGTTTCCCTGGAGAACACTTTCTTCCTTAGACTATATTTGATCATTGCCCAATTAAATTGAGTATTTCACTCTTAGGCAGTGATCTTCTGGGCACAACACTATATTGATTATACTACTAAAGTAATTAGTAATTGAATGCTAGTAATAAATTCACAGAGAGTCAAAGTTGGGAAGTGTTCTTGCAGAGCTGCTGATTTAATTAGCTATTTTTTCATAGATAGAGAAAACCCATCAAACAAAGAAGGGGAACAAAAGAAAATAAGTTTAACTTGTTCAATACTTTCTGACAATTCATAGCAAAAACCCATGTCTTATAACCTATCTTTAAATATATTATAAAAACTCAATTCATTTACTTTTACTTTATTGGAAAGGGAGTAAAAATGTTTGTACTATAAATCCACAATGATTCCAGAAACGCAAGGGTGATTCAAAATATGAAAATAAATCAGTATTACATACCACACTATAGAATGAAAAAACAAAAACATGATAATCTAGATTGATGCAGAAAAAAACATTTGACAAAATTCAATACCTTTTCATAACAAAAATACATAAAACCACTCAACAAACTAGGAATATAAATAAGCTTCCTTAACATGATAAAATGTATGTGAAAACTCAGCAGAAAACATCATACACATCGGTGAAAGACGAAGTTTTTCTCCTCGTGATCAGTTACCACAACGGACAAGCCAAAAATCCCACAGTGGGATCCATTTCTTTTTTCTTTTTTTTTACCAAGAATTTGAATGCAAAGGAAAAGAAAGAAAGGGAAAAACAATCCATAGACTTGTTTTAGTATGACTGGATAAGCTACAATTTCTCAAAACCACAGCATTTGGCAGAGAGCGTTTGATGGAGATAAAGGGAGAACTTGAAAGCCAGAGTTCAAAACACACAATTGTTCACAAGTACCCAAGTTTCCAACTGAGTATATTCAATTTCAGTCCTGGCAACCAGATTAGCCATCTATATTTTTTAATGATTGTCTGAGGTTTTAATAGTGCCTTTACTTCATTCCTGTTCCACATTGAAGCTACAGACTGAGCAGTATATCCTGTGAATTACAACCTCTCCCTTAGACATCTTTGGACTTAAACATTATTTAGGGTGTGAATATAGCAATAAGTAGGGCAAAAAAGCCATGAAGAATTCTCAGTAAATCATTTGTTTGGGATTGAACCAATGGTTTCTCTCTTGAGTTTGTTTGCTATTTAGTTATTAATCATATACCTGTCTGAAAGTGAAAGTGTTAGTCACTCAGTTGCGCCCAACTCTTTGTAACCCCATGGACTAGAGCCCACCAGTTTCCTCTGTGCATGGAATTCTCCAGGCAAGAATCCTGGAGTGGGTAGTCATTCCCTTCTCCAGGGGATCTTCCCAACCCAGGAATCAAACTCAGGTCTCTTGCATTAAAGGCAGATTCTTTACCATCTGAGCCACTAGGGAAGCCTATATACCTGACCACCGCAGAGTCATTCTTCCTTATTTGATCATTTATTATCTATATATTTTTGAGCTTCCTCTGTCTTAGTCCCAATGTTAAGTGCAGTTGGAGGTATAATACTAATCAAAATATAACACTTTTCAAGATGTTTGCAGTTTCTTTAAGGGTATCAGTCTTATTCACAAATATAATGCAATCATGCATGGATGCTCAGTCACTGAGTTTTCTCCAACTCTTTTGGACTCCATGAATTATAGCCTACCAGGATCCTCTATCCATGGGATTTCCAGGGCGAGAAATATTGAAGTAGGTTATCATTACCTCCACCAAGGGATCCTCCCGACAAAGGGATCAAATCTGCATCTCCTGTGTTTCCTGCATTGGTAGGCAGATTCTTTACCACTGCACCAACTAGAAAGAATGACCCTGGGATAAACCAATACAGATTGGGATCCTTTTAAACAAAGTAGTTTAAAGAATCCAGAAAATTCTAGAGAAGGAAGAATTTACATTTTGCTGAAGTGATCAGGGGAGACTTTATGGAATCAAAGTAGCATATAAGAAGGGTTTCATTGAATGGGGCAGAATGGATATACTTAGAGAAAGTATAATTAAACAGGGAGCACCATTTAAGGCAGCTGTAGCCAATTGTTATACATATAACATATTTTCAAATGCTCAAATTTTGGCAGCAGAGTTGTAAGGTTTACACTGATCCACAGGTATTGTACCCATGAATCAGCCTTCAAATCAGTACTTTGGCACTACTGAGTAGAATTTTCTGTTTTCCTGAATGTTCTCTCATATAGAAATGTTTTGACATGATCTAGTAAGATCTTGTGGTGATGCCATTTTTTTCCTTCTCACTCTCAGCTTTCTACACTGAAGAGCACCAGATGTCCTGTCTAACAGATTTTATGAAAAGCACTTATCCTCATTTGAGAAAAAATAAAATTTTGTGCATTAATCACCATCTTATGGCACTCATTTGAAGATCTTTGGGTACCCTGTTCACCACAGTATAACAATAGAGTGTTACTGGCATTAGAGACAGCAAAGAGGGAAGAAAACCACAGGGAAGTTTTGCTAATACTGTTTGTTTCAGTGGAGGATCCATGACATGAAATACTGTAAAAACACATTTGAAAGGAAAATGCAGCCATCTTGCCAAAGTAAACCTCTTTTCTGTAGGTCAAGTTAAATTTGATAGAGCCAATGGATTCCACAGCAGTACTTTAGAAATTACCTTAGTCGAGGGAGAGGGAACAGGTGATTAAGACACTCACTTCAAAAAGAGTAGCTCAAGTTCTTTATTTTTTAAGAAACAAAGCCTTTGGTAAGAAAAACATTTAAAAATAATTGAGTGGGTGATGAAAAAAACCATTGAAGGTTTTCAGGGAGGTGGCATAATAAGATCAGTTCTGAAACGCTATTCTGGTATCGGGATGTATCAGGAGTGGAGAAGCAAGGAATAGAGGCTAATTGGGAGACTTTCACATCATTCAAGAAGAAATCACAGAAGCTTGTACAGCATGGTGGTAGTGAGACTAGAAAGGAAGAAAAGGCCAAAGAACCATTCTAGAAGTAGAATCAAAGGCCCTCACAATCTTTGGTTCAGGGGGTAAAAGAAAAAAATGTTTATTTCAAGTATTTATGGTTTTCTTACTCTAGTAGGTGGTATCATCAGTACTGCTGCTGCTGCTGCTGCTAAGTTGCTTCAGTTTTGTTTGACTCTGTGAGACCCCATAAACGGCAGCCCACCAGGCTTCCCCGTCCCTGGGATTCTCTAGGCAAGAATACTGGAGTGGGTTGCCATTTCCTTCCCCAATGCATTAAAGTGAAAAGTCAGAGTGAAGTCACTCAGTCGTGTCCGACTCTTAGCGATCTCATGGACTGCAGCCTACCAGGCTCCTCTGTCCATGAGATTTTCCAGGCAAGAGTGCCATTGCCTTCTCCGATCATCAGTACAGATATAAGTTAAAAAGTAGAGAGACCACATGAGTTTTACTGTGAATTGGTGCATTTGAAGTAAGTGCCAGATGTCTTGTTAGATATAACTATTAGGCCACTTAAAATGTACCTCCATAGCTTTGTAGGCTTTATCTATCAATACAGCAACATGAGTATTTACATAGATGGTAAGTTATAAAGGGAGAGTAGCCAAAAATTACATAAAGGGAAAATAGAGATAGATGCAAAAGTTTAGTAAAGGAAATATAGTCAGCTTATGGAGGGAGTTCTCCTACTAGAGATTTTAAGAAATGTTTTATAAGGCATATTTGCAGATGTATTTGAAACCAAATAGCAAGAATTTGTAATGGAATAAAAAATAAAGACATAATGGGGTTCTATAAAGAGGGAGGGGGTAACTCCAGGGAGTTCAGCTCTTTACACTTTTCCACAACCAAACATATTTATCATTTATGTCCCACCTTACCTTCTTAAAGGCGGCATGCTGAATAAAATTCTGCCACTGCTGAACTCATCCTGAAGGTGGTAACAGATCACAAAGGGATAGAAACTATGTGAGCAGGTTATGGACAAACCTGATCCTGTAACAACTTCTGTGGGATTTCAGATATGGAATTAATAGTCATGCCTAAGTGTCCTGAAATTTCATTGCACCACTAAGGATGTAGAAAGTCACTCAGTCACGTCCAACTCTTTGCGACCCCATGGACTATACAGTCCAAGGAATTCTCTAGGCAAGAATACTGGAATGGGTAGCCTTTCCCTTCTCCAGGGAATCTTCCCAACCCAGGGATTGAACCCAGGTCTCCTGCATTGCAGGTGGGTTCTCTATCAGCTGAGCCACAAGGGAATCACCACTAAGGATGTGGGCTCTATTTATTGTATTTACTTAATTGTCTATAATTTTCTATTAAAAATTATATGTATTAAAATCTAAGAGAGTTTTCCTATGAAACAGTTGGATATTATGCTGGCTTATAAATATGTTGTTCTTTCTCAAAGGCATCTCATAAATTTATTGGCACAGCTTTTCAATTGCTCTGTCTTTATTCTATTTCTGGATTTGTAATATATCCATGCTGCTGAGTTGCAGGTACTTTGGAAAGTTAACCATCTTCTGGATGAATGGCGCTTGGCACAATTATTTTTTTCAGATTGCCACAATATCTATTATCTCTATCTAGAGCTTGAATTTGTCTCTCTTTTTTTTTTGGACAAGTTTCTTTTCTTTTTCTTTTTTTAAATTATTTTAATATAAATGTATTTATTTTAATTAGAGGCTAATTACTTTACAATATTGGGTTTTTATACATCAACATGAATCTGCCAAGTTTCTCTAAAAAAAAAAAAGTCCACATTTCTGAAAAATGATGTAGATATCTAAGTGGTAAAGTATTTCTTACAAAACTTCACTATTTCAATTTGTAGTTAAAATTCTTCTCATAGGGATATTTCCAGGGCATGGATGTGCTGCTAATATGGCTATTTTCTGAAAAGATTTGTACAATGTAGTTTCCTCTTTACTGTTTCTTGCCTGTTTTGGTTGTCATTTTGAGAATGTAAGTGACTTTGCTAATGGTGGAGTGTGCAAATATTGAGACCAAATACATAGTTGTTGCTATTAATGTATTCATTGTTTCTCTAGAAATTGCTACTTAAAAATTCTTCCTGCACAGTTAATAATTATCTATTCAGTCTGAGCTGAGCAAGTAGTTCTGGCCTAAGCTCCTCTTCTCAGGTAAAGTGGGACTGGCTATATTTCTCTCCTTTTTTCAGCTTAGGTCTTTACAGCTCTTTCTTTCCTTACAGCTTCCCGTTTGGTACCCTTAGTCTCTTTGCATTAGCTTCTCCCTTGACCTATTCTTTGTCCACATTGTTGCCCATTCTCTCTTTGCAGAATCCTATTCTATCTTTGTTTTTTACGTTTGCCTTATTCTCTGTTGCACACAGGACCTGTAACACATCTCTGTCCTCCTTTAGACAGAAATGTGTTTGTATGTATTTAGACAATAGGAAAGGAAACCATTGATGATGTGTTTGAGCAGTTTACCTTATACTGGAGTACTCGATTTAAAAACAGTCTGGCCAATTCTGTTCAAGGTCCAGATCTTCAGCCCTCCCTGTGCTAATGCCATGTGACTTAGTGACTTGATATTTGCTTTAAGCCTTAGTGTTTGCTTGTCATATTGAGCTGCTGTAATCACAGAGAGAAGGGTATGTCCAGAATAGTCCACTAGTTGCAGAACAAATATAAAAGACACAGGGAACAGAGCCACCACATATAAGGTTCATCAGCCACACCCAGCCTAGGTCATACCCAACCCACCTGCAAATGCACAACTGCACCAAACTGAGACCAGTTGAACCCAGTCTAGATCAGCTGGTCCCCAGCCAATGCATAGATGAGAGAACTATAAGAATATATTATCACTCTTACAAGTTACAGAGTTTGGGTTGGTCTTTATGTAGCAACAAATAACTGATATCAACAGCACTTGAAAAATCCAAAGCATGATGGGAGACATGCTGTCCAAAGGAAATAGTTTTGTTTAACAGGGGCTTTGTCATGAGAGACTGTGGTGATAAGAGTTGAGGCTGCAGGGGTATGTTAACATCAGTTCACTAAAGGCCTCAGTATGTATATCTGGACTATTTCATCAAAACAATTTTTCATCTAATTCCAGAATGGATTAGGCAAAAGAAAAATCAGAGAAACAGGATTTACTACTTTGCTCATCCTTCTCTCCAAAAATGTCTCCCTGAGTTAACTTCTGTAAAAATTTATTTTTTTTGTCCAAATTTGATAAATAATGTATGCCAACACTCTTTTGTCATTCCATGGCAGATCATTAGTTAATCAGGCACCCTTCTTAGATGAGTCAAGAAGCCTTCTCAACAGAATGTTCTTCATTCTCTCTCCTTGAAATCACCTTCTTTTCTATCTCAGAGTTCCAACTTCAATATATCAAGGACCAGTTGAAATGTTAGCTCCTCAATGAGCTTTCCATGATTTCTTCCACCAGATATGCTCTTTTTCTTTAATCAGCTAAAATTCTTTATTAATTCTTGAAATATAATATAACATTTATGTATCTTTTTTGTTTCCCCTACTAAACCTAAGGACGCTGAAGCTAGAGATTCATCTTGTTTTTCGAAACCCCTGCGACATCTAGATTAGTACTTTGAATATATTATGTAACTTATAAATGTTTGGTGGAAGCATGAATTACAACCCTAAAGTGTTACAACTATTCCTTAACTCTTGGTTTTGGGCAAGAGTTTAAGGTACTTTCTGATTGATATATAAATGTAGGGTTCTGCTTATGTTTAGATGCTTTATTAATTAATTTCTAAAATGTACCCAACAAGAATATATTAGGAGGAAAGAAAAACATGGGAAAATTCTCTATTTGGAGCATGTAAAAGCAGATGTAATCTTTTGCAGGTGGATAGTTTTCTTCCATTTTTGGCCCAAGAAAATGAAACATGATTTTCTCTCCAGATTTTGGGATCCATCTCTTATTTAGGGCCCTAAAGATGCATTGGCCTAGAATTTTGAATATGAGTGTTCTGTGAATTTATCATTCTTATATGTTCAGCTAAGAATGAAGACCTTCTTCTTTCACACTAGCTCGGACTATTTTGAGTCAGAAAAGAAGAAAAAATCAGCACCATAATTCTAACCCAGCATACTTTACACAATGCATTAGCTAGAAATCCTTTCTGGGTAATAACTTTATTATTTGAATTTATCATATATGCAAAAAAATAAGATTAATTTTACATTAAAGGAAGCAAAGTAGAAAGGATGAAGGTGAGAGGGAAGGAACTGAGAAGGGGAAACAGGGAGAGAGAGAGAAGGAAGGGAAGTTTCCTGTTGTTAAGTGTTTGTATTTGAATGGGACTGCCCATGTCTCTCAGTAATAAAGAACCTGCCTGCCAACGCAGGAGTCATGGATTCAGTCACTGGGTCAGGAAGATGCCCTGGAGAAGGAATTGGCAACTCACTCTAATATTCTTGCCTGGAAAACCCTGTGGACAGAGGAGCCTGGCAGGCTAGAATCTGTGGAGTTGCAAAAGGTTCAGACTTGACTTAAAGACCATCAACAACAAACATTTGAATGAGTCCTGACTCAAAAACCTTTAAAAAATTTGTATTTGATTTTGAGATTCCTGCATGGAATTTTAAAAATTCCATAGGCATCTGAGTTTCTTACAATCAAGTCAGCCCTAAGAGTAATTATGGGTTCTAGTGAGAAATGTGATAAATAGTACTCTCCTAAGTACCAAATGTTTTCACTGATCATGCATACCCATGAGACACAACATTCTCCTGTGACTTTTTCAGGAATGTATTTTTAATAAATTTATATCATAACACATGGATGTTAACAAGGGATCTTCATAAGTTAGAAATATTGAAAGTCACATTAACTGTTTAAATGTTTATATTTAAATTTCCCTCTCTGTCAATTCTTTTTGGGAAGCAGCAGGGATTACCTAATTGTTGAGTAAACTGTTGAAACACTGACCAAAACTGTTGTTACTAATTTTTCATCATATGATTCTTTAAGACATCTCACAGAGAGGATAGATTTGGAACTTGTCTTTGATTAGAAAATTCATTTTGAATTTTCTCTATTGTTATAGCCACTCCAGGAAACAAACTCACTCAGAAGGACAGCGTGGATAGTGGAGTGCAGTTTATTACACTGGTGGGTCCGAGGCAGAATTTCCTCTTTAGCCAGGGTCCTCGACTGACTTTTATGAAAACCTTATATACCTTAAGTGTTACATGCTCAAGCCCACATCCCCAAATTCCTTAAACCTAGCCTGCTGCTGCTACTAAGTCGCTTCAGTTGTGTCCGACTCTGTGCAACCCCATAGACGGCAGCCCACTAGGCTCCCCCGTCCCTGGGATTCTCCAGGCAAGAACACTGGAGTGGGTTGCCATTTCCTTCTCCAATGCATGAAAGTGAAAAGTGAAAGGCAAGTCGCTCAGTTGTGTCTGGCTCTTCGCGACCCCATGGACTGCAGGCTACCAGGCTCCTCCATCCATGGGATTTTCCAGGCAAGAGTACTGGAGTGGGGTGCCATTGCCTTCTCCGAAACCTAGCCTGGAAAATGTTAAAGGGAGACACAGTCAGGTTACAGCTATGATTCACAATCAGAAGAGTCAGGTGGTTTACATTGTAACCCACACCAATGGGTTCCGTAAAGATTACAAAGGTGATTGACTACATAGGGGATTATTACATTCTTTCTGTTAAAGGGAAATCTCTGTATGGAATCTGGTGTCTATCAGTCCAGGAGACCTCTTCCGCCATAGGTATGTGATCTCCATGGCTACCAGGCACATAGTTCAAAGTTCACTGGGAATGTAAGATGGAGTTTCCTTCTTTTTCAAGATGGAGTCAGCTCGGCCTATTCTTTCTTCCTTCACCTAATTTCCAGCCTGACATCTTAGTTGATTTGGACATTTCTAATTTTACATGCCAAAATTTTTATGTAAAGAATAAATGATCCTTTATATATACTGAGGACTCTGATACTCTAAACTATTTCCCTGTGTATGAAAATAGCTGGTAGGTTATAAAAAAGAGGACAGAAATATTTGAATAAGTACTGAAGCAATAATGAAATTGGAAATTTTACATAGGATTGAAAAACTAGTTTTCAAAGTGTTCACCAGAGATTTCTATTAAGTAGATCCTGGGACACCTATTACCAACTAAACTATTTCTAATAAGATCTCTGATTCCAAAGAAATCTTCTTGTCTCCTAAACACATCTGTAATATTTTTTGTTTGTTTTGGGATAACATTAGTCAAGTCTGTGCCTATCTTCCTAAAGTAAGAGCTCCAGATATGGAGAAAGGACTTGGTATGCTGTGTACAGCAACAAGAATGCTTTTAGCCCTGAAGAAACACAACCGTAATTCTTTATAATGAAATGATATACTTCAGAATATTTGAGCAATGCCAATATAGCATCCCTGAGGCCAGCAGGTAAAGACACTGTTTCCCTAAGGCTGCTAAAACATGTGGGATTGGACGGGGTGAACCATCACCAACAGATATGAACTCTCTCCAACATATATGCCAGAGCAAAACCTGTTTCCTTCAGATCTGAACCAAAGGGAAAAACAGAGCTACCACTGACCTAAATATAGATGTTTTTTCACATCCCCTCTCACTGCCTTGGCAACAACATCCTTTTATCCTTATTTGGATTTCTTGTCTACTGCTTCTCTCTAGGTTTATTTCTTCCATGTTATTTCTGTTTATTTTCTAAGTTATTTCTAAATTCTTATTTTGATTGATGCCACAATTCTATTTTCTACTCATTTAGTCTAAATCTCTGAATTATTTTTCTTGCATGATTGTTTTTATGTTCTTTTTGTGGCCTCACTTATGGATTTGCAACTTTTTTGTCTCAGAGCACCACTATTTTTTTTTTCCTGGTAAAACAAAGGAACTATCTAAAATGGTATACTGTGGCTCTGAGTGAAAGTCACTCAGGTGTATCTGACTCTTTGTGACCCCATGGACTGTACAGTCAATGGAATACTCCAGGCCAGAATGCTGGAGTGGGTAGCCTTTCCCTTCTCCAGGGGATCTTCCCAACCCAGGGATCAAACCCAAGTTGCAGGCAGATTCTTTACCAGCTGAGCCACAAAGGAAGCTAGGTGGCTGAGGAAAGGATTACTTTAAGGACCTTCCCTAAAGAGTGAATGATTCATTACAGCTGATTCATTACAACTAAGCACAATAGCTTAGGGGAAGACAGAGGATCAGTTGCCTTCATGGGCTGGAGAAGAGGAGCAGAAGAATAGAGTAAATATTTTAAACATGGTATAAGTTTAATGCAAAATAAAACTTAAAAGAATAGAATTAAAATGTTAGATTAATTTTAAAACGGTACAAAGTAGTCAGTTCAGTCACTCAGTCACATTTGACGCTCTGCGACCCCATGGACTGCAGCACGCCAGGCTTCTCTGTCAATCACCAACTCCCAGAGCTTGCTCAAACTCATGTTCATTGAGTCAGTGATGCCATCCAACCATCTCATCCTCTGATCGTCCCCTTCTCCTGCCTTCAATTTTTCCCAGCATCGGGGTCTTTTCCAATGAGTTAGTTCTTCACATCAGGTGGCCAAAGTATTGGAGTTTCAACTTCAATATCAGTCCTTTCAGTGAATATTCAGGACTGATTTCCTTTAGAGTTGACTGGTTGATCTCCTTGCAGTCTAAGGGACTATCAAGAGTCTTCTCCAACACCACAGTTCAAAAGCATCAATTCTTTGGTGCTCAGATTTCTTTATAGTCCAACTCTAACATCCATACATGACTACTGGAAAAACCATAGCTTTGACTAGACGGGCCTTTGTTGGCAAAGTAATATCTCTGCTTTTTAATATGCTGTATAAGTTGGTCATTGCTTTTCTTCCAAGGAGCAAGCATCTTTTAATTTTATGGCTGCAGTCACCATCTGCAGTGATTTTGGAGCCCAAGAAAATAAAGTCTCTCCCTGTTTGTGTTGTTTCCCATCTATTTGCATGAACTGATGGGACCAGATGCCATAATCTTCATTTTTTGAATATTGAGTCTTAAGCCAACTTTTTCACTGTCCTCTTTCACTTTCATCAAGAGGCTCTTTAGTTCTTCACTTTCTGCCATAAGGGTGGTATCATCTGCGTATCTGAGGTTACTGATATTTCTCCCAGCAATCTTGATTCCAGCTTGTGCTTCTTCCAATCCAGCGTTTCTCATGATGTACTCTGCATATAAGTTAAATAAGCAGGGTGACAATATACAGCCTTGATGTATTCCTTTCTCAATTTGGAACCAGTCCCTTGTTCAATGTCCGGTTCTAACTGTTGCTTCTTGACCTGCATACAGATTTCTCAGGAGGCAGTTAAAGTGCAAAGTAGACAAAGATTTAAAGTATAAAACAGCCAAGAGGAAACTTCACTTGAATAATGGCATTATAACAATGGATTAAAATCTTATTAAGGATAGTTTGGGTTCAATTTTTGAAAATACATACAGATATATAAATCTCTCTCTCTCTCTCTCTCCATATACATATGTTACTTGTATGTGTATCTAAATACACAGAGTAGAAGACTGTAGAGGGGCAATTACATCAAGGGAAAGGGACAGGTGGTGGGAAATTAAAACAATATGGAAACTTCCCTCCCCACCCTTCTCCATCCCATTCTGTCTACTGAGAAGCAACTAGTTTTGAAACAGTTGAGAGGACATACGAGAGATGTGCTATAGTCAATAGTCCTCAGTTTTAGTTTGTAATGAGAAAGTCTTTATTTCTCTTTGACTTTTAAAGAATGGTCTTACTGGATGCAGAATTTTAGGTGGGTGGATCTTTCCTTCAACACCTTCAATATTTGACTACTCTCTTCTTGCTTGTTTGATTTTAGACAAGAAGGTTAATGGAAGTCTTATGCTTGTTCCTCGGAGAAGGCAATGGCACCCCACTCCAGTACTCTTGCCTGGAATATCCCATGGATGGAGGAGCCTGGTAGGCTGCAGTCCATGGGGTCGCTAAGAGTCAGACACGACTGAACGACTTCACTTTCACTTTTCACTTTCATGCATTGGAGAAGGAAATGGCAACCCACTCCAGTGTTTTTGCCTGGAGAATCCCAGGGACGGGGGAGCCTGGTGGGCTTCTGTCTACAGGATCGCACAGAGTCGGACACGACTGAAGCGACTTAGCAGCAGCAGCAGCAGCATGCTTGTTCCTCTATAGATAAGGTGTTAATTTTTCCTCTAACTTTTTTCAAGATTTTTCTCTTTGTCTTAGTTCTTTTGCAGTTTGAATATGACATGCTTAGATGCAGACTTTTGGTTCAGTTCAGTTCAGTTGTTCAGTCGTGTCCGACTCTTTGCGACCCCATGAATCACAGCACACCAGGCCTCCCTGTCCATCACCAACTCCCGGAGTTCACTCAAACTCATGTCCATCGAGTCAGTGATGCCATCCAGCCATCTCATCCTCTGTCTTCCCCTTCTTCTCCTGCCCCCAATCCCTTCCAGCATCAGAGTCTTTTCCAATGAGTCAGCTCTTCGCATGAGGTGGCCAAACTATTGGAGTTTCAGCTTTAGCATCATTCCTTCCAAAGAACACCCAGGACTGATCTCCTTCAGAATGGACTGGTTGGATCTCCTTGCAGTCCAAGGGACTCTCAAGAGTCTTCTCCAACACCACAGTTCAAAAGCATCAATTCTTCAGCACTCAGCTTTCTTCATAGTCCAATTCTAACATCCATACTTGACCAAAGGAAAAACCATAGCCTTGACTAGACCAACCTTTGTCTCTGCTCTTGAATATGCTATCTAGGTTGGTCATAACTTTCCTTCCAAGGAGTAAGCATCTTTTAATTTCATGGCTGCAGTCACCATCTGTAGTGATTTTGGAGCCCCCCAAAATAAAGTCTGCCACTGTTTCCACTGTTTCCCCATCTATTTCCCATGAAATAATGGGACCAGATGCCATGATCTTTGTTTTCTGAATGTTGAGCTTTAAGCCAACTTTTTCACTCTCCACTTTCACTTTCATCAAGAGGCTTTTTAGATCCTCTTCACTTTCTGCCATAAGGGTGGTGTCCTCTGCATATCTGAGGTTATTGATATTTTTCCCGGCAATCTTGATTCCAGCTTGTGCTTCTTCCAGTCCAGCGTTTCTCATGATGTATTCTGCATATAAGTTAAATAAGCAGGGTGACAATATACAGCCTCAATGTACTCATTTTCCTATTTGGAACCTGTCTGTTGTTCCTGCATGATGCTTTTTAAGTTCCTGGATCTGTGGTTTGGTGTCTGTACTTTATTTTGAAAAAATTCTCAGCCATTATTACTTCAAGTATTTCTTGTGATTTGTTTCCTCCTTCTCTTCCCCTGGAGTACCAGCCAGGCACTATGTCACATCTTTTACAATCTTTCCCCAGTTGTTAGACGTTGTGATTTTTCTTTCTTCTTCTTTTTTAAAAATATCTTTGTATAGTCAGTTGGAAATTTTCTATTGATGTATCCTCAAGCTCACTGATTATTTTCTATGCCAAGTCCAATCTCTCAGTGAGCCCATAAAAGTCATTCCTCAGTTCTGTTATAGAACTTTTAATTTGTAGTGTTTCTTTTTAAATGTTTCTTAGAATTTCCTTCTCTCAATTTACATTATTTATCTGTTTCTACCTATTGTTTACATTTGCAATTAGAGCCCTTAAACTATTAAGCACATATTTTAAATTCCTTGTCTGATAATTTTAAAATCTATATGACATTTGAGTCAGGTTGATGTGTGTTTTATCTATTCAGACTTTGTTTTTTTCTTTCTTTTATCATGGCTTATGTTTTTCCTTCTTGAGGCTGGACCTCGTGTATTTGATAGCTGAAATTGAGGTGAATAGGCCCTCAGCAAAAGATTTTAAGTTAATCTAACTAGGAGATGGGCTGTGGCTAACATTTGCTATAGCCAGAGGGGTGCAGAGTTGGACTATGAGCACATACATACACAGCCTTAGATTTTACTCTCCAGATTCCTTAAGTCTCCTTGCTTTTGTAACCCTTATTTATTTATTTTTTTTCAAATTGGAGTATACTTGCTTTCCAATGTCGTGTTAGTTTCTTCTGTACAGTGAAGCATAGCTATAAGTATACATATACCCCCTCCATCCGGAGCCTCCCTTCCAGTAACCCCATCCTACCCATCTAGGTCATCACAGAACAGCTAACTGAGCTCCCTATGCTTTACAGCAGATTCCCATCAGCTATCTAGTTTACACTCAGGTTCCCTAGCTCAGTGGCTCTGGCCTGCCAATGCAGGAGACATGGGTTTGATCCCAGGGTCAGGAAGATCCTCTGGAGAAGGAAATGGCAACCCACCCAGTATTCTTACCTGGGAAATCTCATGGGCAGAGGAGCCTGGCAGGCTATAGTCCAAGGGGTTGCAAAAGAGTTGGACACAACTTACAACTAAACAACAGAGTATATATTGTCAGTCCTATTCTCCCAATTCATCTCACCCTCCCCTTCCCCACTGTGTCCACGTCTACATGTCTGCATCTGTACTCCTGCCCTGCAAACAGGCTCATCTGTAACATCTATCTAGCTTCCATATATATGTGTTAATACATAATATTTTGTGTGTGTGTTTTTTTCTTTTTCTGACTAGTCTCTCTTCTTGACTGTTCCATACATATTTCTCCTCAGAGACAGTTGACATCTAGTAGCTATTTCAGTTTCGTACACTTTTATTATACTGGAGCTCTATTGTGGTGGTGGTAGAGTGTAAGGGAAGGTAGTTATTTATAATCTTATGGCTAATTCATATTTAATAAGCCTGTGTTCCTGGGTTACGAATTCCCAAGTGTTCCTTACTCTCTCTCTTATGATAGCAAGACTAGAGGCGCTGGAGTTAGGTAATCACCCTCTCCACTTGTGGGATGAGGCTCTGACAATATATTTCCTCTGAATTCAGTGTAGATCTTTGTTAGGAGAATACTCGGATATACTTCAGACTGGTTCTTCTTCCTCTTCCCCTGATGGAGACACATGAAGGTTTTTCATGGTTCTTCACCATAACACTTGATGGTGTTTCTGAAGATGAAATCCATGAAAGTGTGAGCAGCTCCCTAAGACTGTGGTGCCCACAGTGGGTTGGTTTCTCACTGTACACTCATCTACATGTAGCCATGGCAATTCATCACAATTGCCATTTATGTGTCCCTGCCCCTCTGTGGTTTCAGTGGCTGCTTTTCTGGGTAAGCTGATCTCAGCTGCTGCAGTTCTGTGTTTGCCTCTCTCCAAATTTCAGTATGAAAGTTTGCTCTGTGACCTCAATTCTCTGATGGTTCTGAGAGACAACCATGTTTTTCAGTTTGTTCCAATTTTTCTTATTGTAAGGCTAGGAGTAGTGGCTTCTGAGATGTTTAGATATTGAATTGAAGCCAAAATCATTTATGGTTTTAACTTGTATCTCACTAATGATTAATGATACTGAGAATATTTTCATAAGCATATTTGCCATCTTATTTGGATCTGTTCAAATCTTGTGTTAATTTTTTGAGTTGTTTTGTGTGTTTCGTCTATACCTTTGTTACACATTCTTTGTCAGAAATAAGATTTGTAAAATCTGTGGCATCTATTGTTATTGTTTCCAAGTGTCTTTTCAAAGAGCAAATGGTCTTATTTTACTAAAATCCAACTTAAATATAGAAGATCCCATGGAGAAGGAAATGGTAACTCAAATAACTCATACCAGTATTCTTGCCTGGGAAATCCTGTGGACAGAGGAACCTGGTGGGCTACAGTCCATGCACTTTCAAAGGGTCGGCCACAACTTAGCAACTAAACAGCAACATACACACGCACATGCATACATATATAAAGAGAGAGAGAGAAAAAAAAAAAAAAAAGGATGGCTTTGTGTCTATCAAAATCTCTATCCCTAAAAAAAAAAAATCTCTATCCCTAACCTAAGGTCATTCAGGTTCTTTCTATTTTCATAAAGAATATTATAGTTTTAGATTATACACTTAGATCCATAATCTATGATGAGCTTTTTGTGAAAATAAGGTATGAATTATAGACCCAGGTATATATATTTTAATATTGATGTTCAATTGTTCTAGCACCATTTGTCAAAAAGACTAATTTTTTTCCCTTTGAATTGCCTGCATATCTGTGTTTAAAATAATTTGATTTGTATTTGTGAGACTTGATTGAGGGTACTGTATGCTGTTCCTTGATCAGTGTTCTGTCTTTTCAAAAATACCACATTTTCATGATTATTATAACTTTGTAGTGGGGAGAGTGAGCTTCCAATTCTGTTTTTCCTTTTCAAAATAGTTTTGCCTTATCAATATCTAAAAAAGGCATCTAGTTTTTTTTTAATATGGATTATTTTTGAATTCATAAATTATGCTGAGAAAATCTTTATTGAATTCTAATACATGAATACCTTATAATTCTCTGTATTTTATGTCTAGTTTGATTTATTTCATAATGGTTTTGAGATTTGGGGAATATAGTTCCTGCACATATCTTGTTTCATTAAATGTTCCTTTTTTTAACAAAAGAAATTTCAAGCTCTAATTCATCATTATTAGTATTTAGAATGCAATTGATTTTGTTGACTTTAATCTTGTGACCTTGAAGACATATTTATTAGTTTTAGGAGCTCTGGATAGGTAATTTTTGGTTCTCTACATAGATGACAATGCTATCTAAGAAGTGAAACAGCTTTATTTCATCTTTTCTAATCTGTATTCCTTTTATTTAACCACTTGTGTAAACTTCAGATCTCACAAAATAGGGTACAATGTATTATCCCAATATGCTGTTGTATTAAAAAAAATAGCTGACAAATATTATTTAGATATCCTTTTAGAGAATAATATACCTCTGATTTACCTTGATTTCCTACTTTGACAATATCCTATAATATGCAGAGGCTCCTAACTAAAAAGTGTATATTTATTTGTAGAATTTATACACTAGATAGAGTAGCAAAATAACTGTGTTCTGGAAAAAAAAAAAAAAAGATGCTTCAGGAAAGTAAATAAATGCATCTTATAAAGTTGACTTCTAAAGTCAATAACAGAAAACTCGGTTAATTTAATGTATTTTACCGCAATAGACTATATAGCATAATTACAGTATATGCTGCTATTCTTAAAAATAAAAGAAGGCAATTATGACAGGGAGTAACATTAAAAATGATCTTTATATCTTTATATCCATGGAATAAAAGGCCCAAACTGACTTGGATTTTAATTGTTGAGAGTGATACACAGCCCCTTGAGGTTATATCTATAACCCTAAACCACGTAGATATTGCTGGAGTTGGCTTCTCCCACTCCTCCTGTTTCCATGTGAAAAGATATCAGCCAGGACAACATTTCCAACTCTTTACTTGCTACTCCTCAGAGAGGAAGACTGGACTGACTACTGAAGGGAAGATCATTGGTTCATGTTTCTTGGTTTGGTGCAGCTAACTGATAAATGATTATAAGTGCTTGGTATTCAATCTCCTTTATTTCTTTTTTCTATGGCAAGTGACTGCAAAGTAGCAATTCTTGGTAATTGCAATCTTTAGACCCAAATATCCTCTCATGTGGGAATATCTTCAGTAAAGCTGAATAGATGTTAGACACTCCATTTGATTTATAAATAAAACATATTATCCAAAGAGCTTTGTATTAAAATAACAGCGGCTATGTGTTATCCCTGCTGCTGAGACTCCAGTGGTCTTTATTGGAAATTGTGTGGTAAAGTCTGGGATGTTATTCAATGACTCCTAGAACTCCATCATTTAATTTATGAGTTAAAAACACTCAGAAATAGAAAAGGAATTGGTGGATTAAATGTGGAGATAAAGGAAGTTGCTGCTGCTCAGGGCACGTGGCTTGGTTCTTAGGCTTTCGTGAGTAAAGTCATCTAGACCTTGGTGGATTATAACAGGTGATTTTGGCAGCTGTTTACAGATGGAGATCATTGTTTGTTTATTTTTGCTGTATGGCACTGCTTGCAGGATCTTGGTTTCCAACCAGGGATCGAACCTGTGACACTTGCAATGCAAGTACGGAGCCCTAACTGCTAGACCACTGGGAATTATCACAGATGGAGACCATTTTTAATAGCCTGAGCTTTAAAAGTCCTGGCTATGGAGACGACAACATTCATACTAATGTAGCTTGACATCAAAATATACTGGCCAATTTGACTGGGAAGGCCCCAAAACCAAGTCAGGGAATACATCTTTGTAGGCACTGACAAGTAGGAGAATATTTGTTGCTTTCACTGTTTTTCCAGACACGTCTACGTGCCAGGACTTTCAAAGGTAACACATCTATGGTCTGTCTCTCTACAGAACATAAGTAAAATTCTTGTTTACATAGTCTGTATCATGCCTAGCTAGGAAGGCTGTGTTATATCAGCTTCTCTAAATGCTGTGTCTATTTTTCTAGGATAGAAAGAGCCAAAATTTATGTGAATTTATGTGACTCGTTCTCAGGCTCTTAAGAACCTATGTCTTCTCTTCCCATTACTATGTGATCTTCTTCAGCTGGACCTTCACCTGTGGCCATACTCACAGGTATGACTGAGCAACAAGTGACTACAAAAGAGCCTGAGTTTAGCAGGAAAATGTATCGATTCATTAGATACTTTGTTGTTCAGTCCCTCAGTCATGTCTGACTCTTTGCACCCCCATGGACTGCAACATGCCAGGCTTCCCTGTCCTTCACTATCTCCCAGAGATAAAATATTTACTGAGGTGATAAGTAAAAGAATGAATAGAAGGTATAGTTAATCATTGATCCACGCAGAAGAGAAGACAAATAACTATAAGAAAGTGATGGGGATTTTGAGATATGGAATGAATGGTAGAATGTTGTATCTATAAGTAAATGGTGACACAAAATGAAAAGAGAAAAGGACAAGAACAAGACAGAAAACAAAGAGAAAATGATTAAATTCAGGCTGTACTGTGAAGCGTATTTTAATTAACATTCCAGATTTAAATGTGATAACAATGTTAAGTAAATAAAGGTTCTCTATTTACATTGGTCTCCATGTAACAGGGTCATCCCATATTGCTGAGAGATTTGCTAATTTATAAAACAAATTAAGTGGAATCACTTACATGCTGAGTTCTTTACAACGTTAACTTACCAAATGATAGAGAAATGTAATACTAAAAGCACCCACGACAAAGATGCTAAAGCATCTTCACCCCTTGCCAATCCTAGCCATGCATAGCCTTGGTATTTTCTTCTTTGTTCTGCTATCTCAATACTGGGACTGAATAGTTTTAATAATCTATTTAACTTGCTAGAAACCTTAATCAATAAAACACTCATATAGTTTGAGAACACTGAGATCCCAATAGGAGGCTGTGCAAATAATGTGAACAAATCACGGGAAAGCAAAATTCATTTGGATTTAAATATACATGAAGATTTTATCAGCCCTACATATGATAAAAAGTACATCAGCCACAATGAGACACCAACTTAGTGTGTATATAAAAATGCCTCTATTTTTGCTTTCTACATTTTATCAATTCTAAGATGCAAGCTTCCATACATTCATACCTTTGAAATTGACATGTATTTTACCATTGTATCATTTTAGATACAATGAAATATTATAGATGAAGTCTTTGTTTCGTATTGAAATACTTAAGTGAAATTAGTTAAGCTTCTGAGGCTGGTTTATCTTCGCTATTATAGATACCGTATTCTGTGTTTTTCCCATTGAACTGATCAAGATGGACTGGTTGTGCTCTAATAAAAAGCAACCCCAAAATCTCAGTTCTTAACACAAAAGTTTATTTCTTTCTCACCGTATATATTAGTTGTAGGTCAGCAGGGCTCTCTGTTAACTGGCTTTTTAGGGTCTCAGGTTAATGCATATCCTCTTGACATCATGGTAGGAACTAACATGATAGCTTCAATGAGTGAAAAGAATGTGAAAAATTGCATATTGGCTGTTACAGCATTGTATGTATGTCACATTTGCTCACAATCATTGTCCCAAGAAAATCACATGATCATGTTGGACTGGAAAAGGCAATCCTACCATGTCATGCAAAGTGGGGAGCCCTGGAGTACTTGTGTGACTCACCAATGACCCCCAAATTTACCTCAACGCAGCTGTTGCTTTCCTTACTCTGGCTTTGTTATTTAGCTAAGTCATAAAAATGTCAGTCTTCTGATCAAATTCACATTCAGGAAAATAACAACAGACTCCATCCCATTTGACAATAATTTTGATAAGAACACAGGGTTATATGTATAACTCCTGAAATGGGCTGGATTGTGTCCCTCACATTTATATGTTGAAGTCCTAACCCTCAGAATCTCAGAAGGCAACTGTATTTAGACCCCAGACAGGATCTTTCAAGAGATAATTAAGTTAACGTAAGGTCATGAGGGCAGATCTTAATCTAATCTGACTCCTTTAGATATGGTCTGAGCAAACTAGCAAAACTCCCTCTTCCCACCTTGACCTTTTCTATAGTTAGAATGATGAATGCCAGGAATATCATTTATATTATAATAGTTTCTGATATACTAAGTAATCTCTCTTCTAAACTGAAGGGCTTGGAAAAAGAGTTACTATTCTTGGTGCTTTTGCCTAAGTTGGCTGACTCAAAGTTTAGTCAGATGGCAATAAGGATGCATTACAGAACTTAGAATTCATGCACCAACTTGAAAATAGTCTTTCTATTTTCCTGGGCTTTAACATTATGGACTTCCCTCATGGCTCAGCTGGTAAAGGATCTTTCTGCAATTTGGGAGACCTAGGTTCCTGGGTTGGGAAGATCTCCTGGAGAAGTGACAGGCTACTCACTCGAGTATGCTGGCCTGGAGAATTCCATGGACTGTATTCCGCATGGACTGTATAGTCCATGGGGTTGCAAACAGTTGGACATGACTGAGCAACTTTCACTTTCAACACTATGGGATTCAGTTATGGCTTTAACAACAACAACAACAAAAGCCAGTAGGAAACTAGCATTTGTATCTGTAGAGAATGAAAAAAAAAAAGTTATCTTTATAGTCAACAAGATAATTCCACTTAGGAAGGAAACCACCTTTGTTTAGAAGATAATTTTGAATGCTGCTTTTACTGTAGAGTGAGACTTTGTGGGAAGAGGCTAGCAGAGTATTAAAAAAAAGACTTTAAAAAATAAAAGCAAATAAGAATTTGTGAGTTCATAGTTAAGGATAACCATGGCCTCTGAATTAAAGATTTTTTAAAAAGTTAATTTCTAAGTTGAGGTCACTTGCTGCAGTGCAACATTATCTGTCCCTTTATTACTGGTCTCCTTCACTAAATATGCTATATTTACACACATAGGTTATCTAAATACTACATGTGTAAATGTGTTCAGGCGAGGAAACTAATATGCACATTGAGATCAACACTAGATGAGGTATAAATAGACTTGCAAACCCATCTTCTTCTGTGACTCAGAGAGGTAATAAAGATGGATGAAGCCTGTGTAGACAGGATAAGAGAGGCAGTGGTGACTTAGAAGATGCTTCACTGGAAAAGAACTTTATCCACTCTAGAAGATTCTTGCCTTGGAAGATAAGAGTTCAATGAAGACTCTTATTATGATTTTTCAAAATGATTTCAAATTGATGGTATTTACGTAAACTTTCCTGATTTTTAAATGTGGACAACTAATTTAAGCAGAGTGTATAGACCATGTCTAGAGACTGAATTCCAAATTCAAGTTTTGGATTTTGCAATACAGATCAGAGAAGGAGAATTCAGTGAAGACCAGAATTTGAGACAAAAAAAATGATCATAATACCTTCAGACTCTAGATAGTTTTATTTAAAAAGATGGCATTAGACATTTTACAGGGTATTCAACATGGGATTTGAAGATAATCTTGATCATAAATAAAAGAAGGAGCCCAAGAGACATCTGGATTTACATTTAGTGGTGCCCATCTCATTGTTGCCTCTTTTTATCCAATAATCCTTATTTAAGCAATTTTGTGTGAGGCACTTAAGTGAGGATCAGGGGCTGAAGTAACAGTTTCTCATTTCCATAAGGTCTGGATGTATAACGGGACTTTGTGGCAAACATTTGATGGATGGATAAATTAATGGAAGCATCATAAAAGTGCGTAGTTTTTCAGTGAACAAGGATTTTAAAATCTCAAAAAGATAAACATTAATTTTGGCTCATAAGGGTAACCTGTAAATAGGGTTTTGACTTCAAATGTTTTATGTTGGTAATAGTATGGTAATAAGTAATCACTTTGCACAATAACTGACAGAAAGCGTGAGGTTTAGATTTTCAGCTTTAATACAGTCAGCTTTAAATGCATCAGGTGAATGGCTTCAGCTTCCCAGAAAGCAAGATGTCTTGCAAGTCATCATTCTTCAGAGACCATTGACAACAGAGATCGAGGAGAGTCTGAAATGAATGCTGTTATAAGGTCCTCATATTTTAGAAATACTTTCTAACATAAAATTTACTTCTAAATTATAGAAAGACTTTAAAGACTTTCAGATAATATCCTTATAATGGTTTAAAATTTTTCATGTGGCAAAAGGGTTTCAAATAAGCAGGCCCTCACCCATTCCACCAGCATTTGTAAACACACAAAAATCAAGGATATTTTGTTTAGTTTTCTTGAGAGTCCTGGCTTTCATTCCTTCAGGATAATCTGAGAAGAATTAAAATTTGATCAAGCATATTTATCTTCCTTGAGATACATGAGATTTGAATATGACCAACTTGATTATTAACCTTCATTAGAAGGACTGATGTTGAAGTTGAAATTCCAATACTTTGGCCACTTGATGTGAAGAACTGACTCATTTTAAAAGACCCTGATGCTGGGAAAGATTGAAGGTGGGAGGAGAAGGGGATGACAGAGATGAGGTGGTTGGATGATATCACTGACTCAATGGACATGAGTTTGTGTAAACTCCAGGAGTTGGTGATGGACAGGGAGGCCTGGCATGCTGCAGTCCATGGGGTCACAAAGAGTTGGACACGACTGAACAACTGTCCTGAACTGAACTGAACCTGATTATTTATCCCTGTTACTAAACTTTGCAATGCAGGAGACTCGAGTCTGATTCCTTGGTTGGGAAGATCCTCTAGAAAAGGAAATGGCTACCCAATCCAATATTCTTGCCTGGAGAATTCCATGGACAGAGGAGACTGGCAGTCTACATTCATGAGGTTGCAAAGAGTCAGACATGACTGAGCGACCAACACACACAAAACTACTACTAACAATTACAAGTTTGTTTTAATCAATCTTTTACTCTTCAATATCCATTCATTCAGTCTGCAGATTATGCATCTTCTTCGCTGTCTTCTTTTTCTGTTCTAGTGTGCCTCTAAGGATATGTGTTCCTAGTAATTGAAGGTTGAAGAGTAGAAATTCACATGAAGTCATTATTAAAACTGTGGTATAGAGTTGCAATTAAAGGAAAAAACCACAATGAACAGTCATGTTTATACAACTATGCAGCAAACAGAATTATAAGACCAACTAAACTATAATATGCTCCTGTATACACGTATGTCAAATTTATTTGCCGGTTAGGAAAGCAAAGGCTTTTACTTCATATTTGTGATAAGATTTGTACTTCTTCTGGGTAAGTATCTGAGGTTTATTTGCAGATTTGGCTTCTGCATAAGGTATATGAATATATATAATAAATAGCTAAAAACATTCAGAGAAACTTAAATGCTGTGGCTTTTATTTAATTTCTAATGGTAGGTTTTATTCAAGTAATGTTTTTAAATATGAAAAATCGGTTTTTTGTGTTAGGAATTCCTTGATATTATTATCAAGTTACTTGTGGTTTTAATCAATATTGGCTTAAAATGTACAATCCTAGGTCTCTCTCTCTCTCTCTCTCTCTCTCTCTCTCTCTCTCTCTCTCTCTCACACACACACACACACACACACACTAGGTTGAATATGAAGCTGCCAATATTCAACTGTTTTTGACCTGAAAAGGAGCACTTCCATAATATTCAACCTGATATGAAAGTATCCATTAAATGAAGATTAAATGTTCTGATAGAACACAAGATCTGCTCTTTAGAAAGTCAGCCACTTCTGAAATAGGGAATGGGTCAATTAAAATCTATTTCTAAGAAAAAAAAAACCTTCCAGTAATTTATTGAAATACAAGAATTATAGAATGAACTTTAGAAAAAAAATGGAAGTGATTATGAGGAGAAATTTTTTTAAAGTGATATTGGAAAATTGTATACTTGACTTTTGAAATTCTTGGGAGTATTTATTTATTTATTTTATATTTTATTTTATTTTTTAACTTTACAATATTGTATTGGTTTGTGGAGTATTTATTTTTTGGGTATTGCTTTTAAAACTATGCTCCATGGAAACAACTGCCCATTATATTCCTGCATCCCAGTTCAACACTGAATTGAAGACAACACCTTACTACTGAAAACTTTTCAAAACCTTCTTGAATGAAGTTTTTTCTAAGAAACACTATTAAAGATTCAACACACAAATCATCTCATTTGTCCCAAATGTGGCATGTGCATCTTCAATTCTGAGCAAACTCTAGTATGATAGTTCTTCAAAAAGCAAATGTGAAAAACATAGGACCGATTGGTCAATCTAAAGAATTCAGCTTTGGTTTAAGGAGATAAGAAAAAACAAATACCTTTTATTCCTTCAAGTAATTCATCTTCAGATGGTGGCAATATATACAGAGTATTTGCAAATAGAAAGAGGCATGAAAGCATCCATCAGTAAATCCTTTTTCTCTTTTCGAAAGCAGTTTCTCATTCTTTATCTGGCCTTTTTAGTAAGTTGATTATGATAATTCCTATGTGTCCTTCTGGAATGCAGTGAAGAGCATATGAATGCTTCCTCATAAAATTACGAAAAAATAGAGAATTGGAAATTAAATATGAAACAGGAAAAAAAACCCACAGGAAAATGGGGATAAGGAGGAGAGGCTAAACATACAGGAAACAAAAAGCAAATCCCTTCTCAGCCGGTGGTGGTAAAAACCACCCTTTAATTTGAAAATCAGTACAACATATGCTGATGAAAAAGCTTTAGTTTGTGCAAAATAACTGCTGCGTTTGTCAAAGAACATTTTGCTTAGTACATCAAATGGAACATTTTGGAGCTCTTGTGTGAATAATATAGCCCAACATATTCCAGAATCAGCCATAATAGGTAGTCCTGCTTAGGCTAAACACTATGAAGAAGCAGTGATTTAGTAGGAAAAATGAAAGAGCTTGATGATAAGCATTATATTGAAGAAAGAGAAAACAAAACTTTTAGTGGATCTTATTTGGGTTTTTCCAAATTTGCAGGTCTATCCTGTGAACTTCACCAAAGGTAGAAGTTAGTAAACATTCATTGTGTTCATATTATACAGTAGGTATAGGATTGCTAGTTTCCACTGTTAAGGACCACACTAAAAAAGAGACAAAGTTAAAAAATCATTACAATATACTGCAATAAGCATAATGTTATAAATCCAAAGTACTAGGCAGTAAAAAAAAAAAAAAAAAAAAAAAAAGGGACAAAATCAAAGCTATGGGGAGGGTGAGCCAGGGCTGGTTCTCGGAGTGGTCATGTTGAAACCGAATCTTGCAATGTACAATGTATACTGGAAGTAGCCAAGAGGCAAATGGGATGGAAAAAGGCCAAAGAAAAACTATGTTCAAAGTCATGAAATGAAAGTGCATAGATTGTTTGGTAAATTACATGTAGTCTCTATAACTATACTGAAGGTGTGAATGAAAGAATGGAAGGGAAACTCTTCCAGCTACCAACTGTCACACAAACTCCCCATGAAATTAGAAAGTCAGTCCAGAACCTCGTCTCGTCTCCTTCTCTAAAGATGGCTGAACACCCTCATTTCCTTTTAAACTCTACTGAGCTCTGGGTACCTGACAAATAGGAGACAATCCTGCCCCACTTTGCATGCAGAGACTGACAAGTAGGCTTTTATGAACCTTTTATTCCTTCATCTGAAGGATCTTCCTGTCTTTCTAGAAGAAGGAACTAGGAAAATCAAATCTATGGTGGTCTCATTATGATTCATTTTCCTGTTGCATCACCAAGAACTTCATTGAATATAGATACAGAGGGTAGGGTGGTAAAAGAAAGGATGTGTGGAGCAAACACAACTTGTGGAGTTATTTACTCAGGGTAAGACGTATTTAGAAATTAATTAAATTCTAAGGGTTGACTTAAATCATTATTGGAATTCTAAAACTAAATGCCGCTACTAGAAAATTACATTAGATGGACTATGATTAGACTTAGGCGAACATGAAGTGAAGTGAAATGAAAGTCGCTCAGTCATGTCCAACTCTTTGCGACCCCATGGACTATACAGTCCATGGAATTCTCCAGGCAAGAATACTGGAGTGGGTAGTAGGTGAACATTGGTATATGGGAATACTTATGGAAAAACTATATGCAACAATTTTTTACTGATAACTGTTACTGTAACTAATTTCTAGTTAATTGAAATTTTATGTTATTGCTATAACCAAAGCTGAAAATTGATAAATGTTACTAACCTGACAACCAGTCAACTTGAATCCTTGATAAACTTTCAGTTCTGCATTCTTTCATAAACAAGAAGTGAAAAAAGTAAAACAAGCTCCTATCAGAGAATTATTGCAAAGATCAGAGTGTTTGTGTAGTCAATTGTATTGCCTAATCCCTAAGACTCTGTATATGTATATTTACAGAGGGAAATAAATTGTTGTTGCTAATGATGGCTTTGAACTATTGTGAAATTTTAGTAGTGAAAGATTATATTTTATTTAGTGTGCTATATTTTTATGTTGGGGAAATAAAGTAGGATGCTGTAGAAAACTAGACTTTGTGGGTGCATCCTTGTTCTTGAGGTTATCCAGTCAAGAGTAACTCTTTCATTAAAGTTACTATTGAATCATTATTTTTCTGCTTATGTTGCTATTGTTCAGTCACTAAGTCATGTCCGACTCTGAGACCCCATGGATGGCAGCATACCAGGCTTCCCCATCCTTCACTATCTCCTAGAGTTTGATCAAATTCATGTCCATTGAGTTGGTGATGCCATCCAACCATTTCATCCTCTGTCACTCCCTTATCCTCATGCCCTCAATCTTTCCCAGTACCAGGGTCTTTTCCAATGAGTCAGCTCTTCCCATCAGGTGGCCAAAGAATTGGAGCTTCAGCATCAGTCTTTCCAATAAATATTCAGGATTGATTTCCTTTGGATTGCTTGGTTTGATCTCCATGCTGTCCAAGGGACTCAAGAGTCTTACGAGTCTTAAGCCTGTTTATGTAGTACTTACAATATGCCAGATAAATATTACAAATATTAGCACATTCAATGTACATAATGACAATGAGATAGGTCTCATTGAAAGTGAAAAGTGAAAGTGTTAGTTGTATTTGACTGTTTACAGCGTGGACTGCTTACTGCCTGTGGAATTCTCCAGGGAAGAATACTGGAGTGAGTAAGCAGTCTCTTTTCCAGGGTATCTTCCCGACCCAGGGTTTGGAACCTGGGTCTCCTGCATTGCAGGCAGATACTTTACTATCTGAGACACCAGGGAAGCCCATAGATCCCATTAGTATACCTGTTTTGCAAATGAAGCAAGTGGGAGCCATATAGTTTGAGTAACTTGCCAGAGGACATAGACTTAGCTAGAGAATCAGAGAAGGCAATGGCACCCCACTCCAGTACTCTTGCCTGGAAAATCCCATGGACGGAGGAGCCTGGTGGGCTGCAGTCCATGGGGTCGCTACGAGTCGGACAAGACTCAGCGACTTCCTTTTCATTTTCATGCATTGGAGAAGGAAATGGCAACCCACTCCAGTGTTCTTGCCTGGAGAATCCCAGGGACGGGGGAGCCTGGTGGGCTGCCGTCTATGGGGTCGCACAGAGTCGGACACGACTGAAGCGACTTAGCAGCAGCAGCAGCAGAGAATGGTGAGGCTAGGAAATGAACCCAGCCAGCCAGGCTTGAATCTGCTCTTACTATTCTGGAACATATTATGCAATAAAAAGAATACATTTTATACTATATACACTCCAAAATACATTTTCAGGAAAATATACCAGAAGGACAGTTTCTTGAGTTTCCCAGGTTTTCTCTAAGGAGACATTTGTAGACATTGATGGTAATCTGCCTGAATAGTGTGAGGCTCTCCCAGGTTGGCAAAGCTATAGTTGAGGGTTTACCAAACCATTAACCCCCAAAAATTTCACCTAAAATCTCTTCATATGGTTGCTAAACTTGCCATTTGAAAACTTGAATTCTGGCTCTAATACTTGCACTTCACATACAATTTAGTTTATATTCCCAGGGCCATTTTGCATTATATACTTTTTCCATGGACTCTAAAATTATATTTGTTGTTACATATTTTATTTTTTAATTTAATTTTTACTTTATGTTGGGATATAGTTGATTTATAGTCTTGTGTTAGTTTCAGGTGTACAGCAGAGTGGTTCAGCTATATATGTATAAATATGTGTGTGTGTGTATATATATATAAATATTTGTGTATATATACACACTTTTTCAGGTTCTTTTCCCATTTAGGTTATTATAGAATATTGAGTATAGTTCCCAGTGTTACACAGTAGGTCCTTGTTGATTATCCATTTTATATATAGCAGTGTGAGAGTCAGACATGACTGAAGCGACTTAGCAGCAGCAGCAGCAGTATGTATCTGTTAATTCTAAACTCCTAATTTATCCCTCCTGCCACCACCTTTCCCCTTTGGTAATCATAAGTTTGTTTTCAAATTCTGTAAGTCTGTTTCTGTTTTATAAATAAGTTCATTTTTATCATCTTTATAGATTCCATATATAAGTGGTATCATATGATATTTCTCTGTCTGACTTCACTTAGTATGACAGTATCTAGGCCCATCCGTATTGCTGCAAGTGGCATTATCTCGTTCTTTTAAATGAGTAATATTCTACTGTATACATGTACCACACACATCTTCTTTATCCATTCCTCTGTAGATGGATATTTAGGTTCTTTCCAAGTCTTGGCTATTGTAAATGCTGCTACACTGAACATTGGAGTGTATGTATCTACACACACACACCCACACCCACCCAGGAATAGGATTGCTGGATCAAATGGTAGTTTTAGTTTTTAAGGGACCTCCGTACTGTTCTCCATAACGGCTGTACCAATTTACATAACATTAGGAGGGTTCTTTTTTCTCCACACACTCTCCAGCATTTATTGTCTATAGACTTTTTGATGATGGCCATTCTGATGGATGTGAGGTCATAACTCATTGTAGTTTTGATTTGCATTTCTCTAATAAGCTTCCCAGGTAGTAAAGAATCTTCCTTGATGAAATACATCATGTAATAGTGACTGATGGAGAAGGCAATGGCACCCCACTCCAGTACTCTTGCCTGGAAAATCCCATGGATGGAGGAGCCTGGTAGGCTGCAGTCCATGGGGTCGCTGAGGGTCAGACACGACTGAGCGACTTCACTTTCATTTTCACTTTCATGCATTGGAGAAGACAATGGCAACCCACTCCAGTGTTCTTGCCTGGAGAATCCCAGGGACGGGGGAGCCTGGTGGGCTGCCATCTATGGGGTCACACAGAGTTGGACACAACTGAAGTGACTTAGCAATAGCAATAGCAATAGTGACTGAGCATAACACAAGAGCAGGCACATAAAAATTTTGCAAAGATGAGCAGTCTGTGGGCATGCCCATCTGTCTATGAGACTAGAAGGAATGCAATACAGCCACCACAGCCAGAGTCTACCCAGAAGAAGAACACTGAATAGCATAGAGTAGGTGCTGAATAAACAGCTTTTGAATGAAGGAGTCTCAATTTTACAGCAGAAATAAGCATTGTCTCATACTCATTTATCGGTATGAGTAGTTATTCAACAACTCATGTATTAACTAGAAAAAAATTTGAATTCTCTGGATATATTATTCAATTCTGCATTTTACATAAGCAATATCCTTGGCATTTGTTTTTACAAATACTACAAGTTCGGGGGGAAGAAAGAAAAAGTTTGAATACCAAGAAATTATTTTGATGGCCAAGTGAGTTTTCTGCAATGTGCAGAGGGCATGTGATGAAACAGATGCCTCTGTGTGTTTGGCTAAAAAGCTAGACAAATTTAAAAAGGGAAATTAATAGGAGCCTACTTTGGGCTCATTATAACAAAATTTTGCTTGATTCATATCTGCATATGAAGGGCCTACTTGATTGTATTTTTCTTTTGGGGGGAATGGCTCACTTATTTCATCAGATAAATAACAATTCTTTCTTCATTAAGTGCAGAAACATGTATATGATTCTTTGTCTTCCTTTGAACTTTATTGGTTATCATACTTCTGAGAATATAGATTGATATGCAGCAATAATCTTGGGCTATCTGCTAACATTGTGTTGTATCAATATGATTTGATTCCAAGTCCAGTCAATTCCCATATGCTGATTTGCTAAAGTAATAAATGTCAGAGCACTCGTTCTGCCCAGACTGGATGATAGCCACAGTGGACCTGCCTTTTTTAACAAGGGTATTTAAAGGAGAATTACCTGGGATGTAGAAGATTAAAAATTAAATTATCTGAAGAATTTGCAAGCACAGAGTCTAGGGGAAGTTTAGTTTTTAAAAGAGATGGCAAAAAAGCAGAGGGGAATAGATACTTTTTAAGTCATTTAGAATGTACTATTTAGCATACACAGACTTTGGATGACTTCAGGATGGAATCAAAGATAAGGAAAGAATTATGTCTAGGCTAAGTATACTTGTTCTGGTGGTCATTGCTACTCAAAAATGGAATGTGTTGTTTCATATTGTTATAAATTGCCAATTCCTTGAGATAGTGAATCCTAGGATGAGCAACAAATATTAAAGCTGTCATTACGGTGACTCTAGCATCACTAGATGAATTAACTGAAAGACTCATAAGATCCCTGGGCTTTTATTACATTTAGGAGATAAGAGAGATGGTGATGTATAATAAAAGTAATACATATTGGCTTATAGGCTAGACATAATAATGATATGTGTCTGCTTTGTGATATGTATTAAGATACAGTTTCTGAGAAACCTTGCTCTTTTAATTATGCTCTCTGTCCCCTGAATCTTCATCCTCTGCATCTGTTTCCACATTTCTGCCTGAATATCTTATCACTTTTCAAGGGGCATTCTAAGTGGATCTTTCTCTAACACTATCTGTATTTGGACCATCCCCAGAAGGTTTAATTACTTCTTCATCAATATCACTATAGTGTTTTACACATATTTGAGCAGAATAATTATACGATTTCTGCTTACATTTGTTTTCCAAATCCTAAGGAAATATCAATTCCTTGAGGCCAGTTACTGAACTGATTAACTTTACTTGTATGTCAAATATCTCATGAATTCTGATTGCTGGGAGAAAATTCTCCATAGATTTCTTGTGTTCCTGTATGATTTAAACCTTCTGAGTCAAGGACGTATTTGAATAGCAGACAGTTTTGAAATATAAAGATGATGTACACCACTGGAGAGATATAGAACCATCTTCTTCCTGAGGAAATTTCAAGAAAGAAAAGATAAAACCTTCTTGTTCCTTCCCCTCCCTGGAAGTTGTTCAGCTGTTCATTCATGTCTGCCTCTCTGCAGCTCCATGGACTGCAGCATACCAGGGATCTTGTCCTTGACCATCTCCCAGAGCTTGCTCACTCATGTCCATTGAGTTGGTGATGGCATCCAACCATCTTTTCCTCTATCATGCACTTTTTCTCCTGCCTTCAATCTTTCCCAGCATCAGGGTCTTTTCCAATGAGTCAGCCCCTCGCACCAGGTGGCCAAAATATTGGAGCTTCAGCTTCAGCATCAGTCCTTCCAGTGATAATTCAGGACTGATTTCCTTTAAGAGGGACTGGTTGGATATCCTTGCAGTCCAAGGGACTCTCAAGAGTCTTCTCCAACACCACAGTTCAAAAGCATCAGTTCTTCGGTGCTCAGCTTTCTTTATGTATCCTCTTTTTTTTTAATTTATTTATTCTAATTGGAGGCTAATTACTTTACAATATTGTAGTGGTTTTGCCATACATAGACATGAATCAGCCATGAGTGTACATGTGTTCCCCATCCTGAGCCCCACTTCCAGCTCCCTCCCCATCCCATCCGTCTGGGTCATCCCAGTGCACCAGCCATGAGCATCCTGTCTCATGCATCGAACCAGGACTGGCAATCTGTTTCACATATGATAATATACACGTTTCAGTGCTATTCTCTCAAATCATCCCACCCTTGCCTTTATGACAGCTTTCTTTATGGTTCAACTCTCACATCCATACATGACTACTGGAAAAACCATAGATTTGACTAGATGGACTTTTGTTGGCAAAGTAATGTCTCTGCCTTTGCTTATATTTCAGGCAGCAAACTTAAGAGACACTTTTCTTTGCTCCTAGAGGAGGCTGCCCAGAATAATGAATATTCTTTCCTTTGGGGTGGGTATACAAACACATATGCCAGTAACCTCTTGAAGTTTCCTTTACATTTCCTAAATCTGGGGTTGAGGTTTGTGTGGTACATGCTACTGCTATTGTTATTTAGCTGCTTAGTTGTGTCCAACTCTTTTGCAACTCCAGGGACTGTAGCCCACCAGACTCCTCTGTCCATAGGATTTCTCAAGCAAGAATAATGGAGTGGGTTGCCATTTCATTCTCCAGGGACTCTTCCTAACCCAGGCCCACATCCCCTGCATTGAAGGTAGATTCTTTACTGCTGAGCCACCAGGGAAGCCCATGCCACTGCATATGTGGGCAACTATTTAGACTTCATTGCATCAATGGTGGGTTTTGCTGTGCATAATAAATAATCTGTTTCTCTGACCTAGGGGACTTATGTGAAAACATGGATATGAAAGTGTGCCTGTTAGCTTCCAAACAGGGTAAATCTCAGACTCTTCATAGTTTCTGACTTCACACTGCTCTGCATATATGTACACATGAGTATGTGTGTGAATATCATCTATGTGTATACTGTAGCAAAAGGAAGAAGAGGGGAATAGATATTAAATAGATAACTATACTCTAAACTGTGGTCATTTCTGATAGAGATCAAAGTTGTATAAACACATAGAGGAGGAAACAGAAATTGTAAATCTATTGAATAGTGGCTATTTTTAAATGGGTGCTAAAATACTAACTCAAAGCAACTTTGAGATAAGGTAAGGAAAGAGTTCTCAGTGATTAAATCTGTCCAGTTATCTAGGGAATTTGTCTTTCCACAATGTGAAATCACAGACTTCCTCTCTGCCTCTTTCTTTATCTGCGGTGAAAGCTTTCTGCAAACACCTTATTTCTAGGCATGACCTGAATTATTTGGTTTTCATCCTTGTGGACAATGAATCATTCTCTCCTTGTTTCTCATCCTCCTCTTTGCCTCTGGATGACCTAGGGCTTTCTGTGACCCTGAGGCCGCCCCCATAACTTGTATAAGAAGAAGAGAGCACAACAGTACACTTTGCTGGAACTGTTCCTTTAAACAATAGATGTCAGAATTAGGAAAACAAACAGAACAAGCAAATCAGAGCCATTTCAACTGCACTCTTTAATGGAAGAGTTGATAGTCATTTTGCCCCATTGGTGAGGATCTGTTGGTCATCTGAGGAAGTGCCACAGATGTGTTTTCATATGTAGCAAGGGGAGCACTACTTTTTATCTTCTTTGTAGTAGACCTGATATTGCATAACTTTAGTTGATTTAGTTTGTTTTCCTCTCTCTCTCTCTTTAGGTTCTAGGGGCATTAGCAAAATCTCGATTCCCCAGACTATGTGAAACAAACTCCTGCCAGTCCCAGGGAAGGTGTCCCGAACTAGTTACTTCCTGTCTTCTCCCTCTGGGAGTAGTGGGGATGAAGCTGAGGCTGGAGTGAAGTGAAAGTGGTTTTCTTAGGCATTCAGCTAGGCTGAAAGTGATGGTTAGAGTATGAGAAGCTTCATTCCAGCAGAGCCCCACTTCCATCCTTCTCCCCTCTGGTCACCCTAGACCAGTAGGCATTCTCAACACCACAGAGTGCTTCTGAGGAAATAGAAAGGTATGTGCAACACCCCAACAGACTGGCCTCTTCCTACAATGCATGGCCTTGGCTACGATGATCAGCTCAGAAGCAGAGAAATCAGGTGAATCACACAGACCAATCCAAGCCTGACTTTGGAGCTAAGAGGTCATGACTTAATAACCACCCACATCCAAGAAATCTAAGAAAGCTTCAACATTTGGGACATACTGACCATCTTATACACAGCCATGAACTTGGCACTCCAGGCACACAGTCAGGTACAAGGACTGACCACTTCATACAAACTCATCATTCTATATCCATACTGTTCTACATTCTAGACACATCAACACACATGAACAGACCATTCCATAGAGAGTGACTCTTCTTGACCTCAGATTATACCTCCTCTGCACCTAGGAGTCACCAGTGGTCCCACTCTACTTCCTGTGAAGCTTTGCGTACATGGGATATGGGGTGGGAAGCTGTGATGGCCTCGAGTCTTCGGTGATAACTTCTACTCTGTGAATGTCATGGTGCATTTTTGTAAAGGGAAGGTAAACTTGGTTTCTAAAATGAATTATTACAGCTAACGAACATGCAAGTATCCAGGAATAATACTGATGTGTGTGTTCAGTTGCTCAGTCATGACTCTTTGCAACCCCACAGATTATAGCCTGCCAGGCAACTCTCTCCATGGGATTTTCCAGGCAAGAAGACTAGAGTGGGTTGCCATTTTCTTCTCCAGGGGAATCCATCCAACCCAGGGATAGAACCCACGTCTCCAGTGTCTCCTGCATTGACAGGTGGATTCTTTAGCACTCTGGCACTTGAGAAAACACAATAATGTTAACTATCATTTGCTGAGTTCTTAATATTCAACAAATGTTTTATATTCAACAAAGTGATACACACACATATGCACACACATACATAGTAACTTCTTTCATTCTTACAATGATACCATGAGATAGACCCTGTTAATACTTCTATTTAATAGGTGAGGAAAGAGAAGCTATAAGAGGTTAAATATCTTGCCAGTGTTACAGAGCCAGTACCTGGAAACTCAGGAAGTAAATCTGTGCAGATGGACTCCAGAGTTCCCTTTCTTAACTGCTATTTCCTGCTAAGTGTCTAATTTTTCTGTTATTGACACTGACAAATTTTAGGTGATGACTTTGACTTTTCTGTAAGCATTAATGTGTTGTTTAATGTTCAATTAATATTTTTTATTTTCATTAATCTTACAACTTTTTAGCATTTAACATGTGCTGCTACTGCTGCTGCTAAGTCGCATCAGTTGTGTCCGACTCTGTGTGACCACATAGACGGTAGCCCACCAGGCTCCCCCATCCCTGGGATTCTCCAGGCAAGATCACTGGAGTGGGTTGCCATTTCCTTCTCCAATGCATGAAAGTGAAATGTGAAAGTGAAGTCGTTCAGTCGTGTCCAACTCCTAGCGACCCCATGGACTGTAGCGCACCAGGCTCCTCTGTCTATGGGATTTTCCAGGCAAGAGTACTGGAGTGTGGTGCTGCTTTGAGGACATAATATTATGTTCTTCTCAGCTTGTTATAGGAATAGACTCTATTTTAGGCTACATCTCATGGTTTGTGGGATCTTATCTTCCTGAAAGAAAGTGAAAGCTGCTCAGTCGTGTAGGACTCTTTGCTACCCCATGGGCTATACAGTTTATGGAGTTCTCCAGGCCAGAATACTGTAGTGGGTATCCGTTCCCTTCTCCAGGGGATCTTCCCAACCCAGGGATCGAACCCAGGTCTCGCACATTGCAGGTGGATTCTTTACCAGCTGAGCCACAAGGGAAGCCCAAGAACACTGGAGTGGGTAGCCTATCCCTTCTCCAGCAGATCTTCCCCACCCAGGAATCAAACCGGGGTCTCCTGCACTGCAGGTGGATTCCTGACCAGGGATCAAACCCAGGTCCCTAGCAGTGAGTGCACCAACTTGTGACCAGTGGACTGCCAGGGAATTCCCAGAATAGACTCTTGAATGAATCTGATTATTCCTCCCAAAACTTCTAATGAGATCATAATACTTCTTCCCTAAGAAATATAACACCTAATCGATGACCACACTTTCTGATCTACCTCTTCAAAATATGAGTTTGGACTGGGATAGTCTTCTCATACTTTCAAAATCAAAGAAATCTGGAGAAGAAAATGACAACCCACTCTAGTATTCTTGCCTGAGAAATCCCATGGACAGAGAAGCCTGATGAGCTAGAGTCCATGGGGTTGCAAAAGAGGCAGACATAACTTAGTGACTAAACGGCAACTATATATATATATATCTCAATCCTTGTACAAAAAAATCAAATCCCACAGACACAGAACTGAAACCAGTGTGGTAATACATATATACATACATATACACACACACACACACACACACACACACACACACATTATATTTATATACATATATACACACACATGTATATACACACACACAATAAATATCCCTGCACATGCATACGTAATACATTAGAACACTAGGATTATCATCACTGGATGCTTATCTGTTCACTGACTGTAATGCCCATTTTGAAATCTAAGCTCACTGCACCTTGGGACAACACAGGAAAATTCCATAGGATAGAAGAAGAGTAACATTATTTGGACTAAAGAATAAAATGAGAGTAGAAGAATTCTTTGACTGTTCTGAAGACTTTTGTTTATCCTGAAATTTCTGCCATCTGGCTTGTTTTCAAAGTATTCAAAATATCAAGAAGTGTGAAAATTAGGAATTCTCCCCATTGTAGCAAGCAAGGAAAACAACTTTTCAAATGAAACCTGCTTGCATGGAAGTTGGAGAACCTCCACATTGACCCTTTTGCCTCTAAGGCTTTAAAATAAATAAGTTTACTAAAGGCTACTGGGGAAAAGTAATCACACAGAAGCCACTATTTATGGAAAATTGACACAAATTATTCAGACACCAAGGAATACTTTCTAAAATATCTTTGGTGTCTCACACAGGGATCTGATATTATCTCCTAAAGACAGAATGTTTGCATATGAATTTCCATATATTCCTTCTATTATTCTAATCACTTTAGAAAAGTGGTTCTGAGTCTTGGCTGCACATTACTGTTCATCTAGGGAGCTCTGAAGTGTACACTTATCTGGGCCAGAGCTTCTGATTTAATTGGTTTGGGATGCAGTTTGAGCATTGAGATTTGGAAAAGCTTCCCAAGTAATTCTGTGCAGCAAAAGTTTAAAACCATTCTTTTACTGGAACTCTACTGTTCTAACTTTACTTCCGACTTCAACCCACCTTCTCTCTCCTCATCACCCCCATCTTATGTATTCTTCTCCTCCCCTTGCCTTAATCATGAACAACTGAGAGATGTATGTACTGCAAGGCCTGTATGTAATACCTGCTGCTGCTGAGTCGCTTCAGTCGTGTCCAACTCTGTGCAACCCCACAGATGGCAGCCCACTAGGCTCCTCCGTCCCTGGGATTCTCCAGGCAAGAACACTGGAGTGGGTTGCCATTTTCTTCTCCAATGCATGAAAGTGAAAAGCGAAAGGGAAGTCGTTCTGCCGTGCCCAACTCTTAGCGACCCCGTGGACTGCAGCCTACCAGGCTCCTCCATCCATGGGATTTTCCAGGCAAGAGTACTGGAGTGGGGTGCCATTGCCTTCTCCAAATGTAATACCTAGGAAGTATTAATTCATGAACTTGTCTGAAGATTTTTTAACTCAATACTGCTAGAGACAACATGCCTACTATATAAGAACAAAGTTATTAGCGTTTGAGAGGTCCAGATTATGACTATGTAATACAGAAATTTGAGCATTTTTGAGTGATATTTGAGGAAGAAAATTCCAAAAAGAATGGAAATTTCTATTATTAGCATATCCTAAAGGAGCAAACTATATTTTCCAGCACATTAACTAATACCTATGAAAATAGAATGCATGGTCATAAAAATTTTGACAATTATTAGGTAAAAATAAAGTTAAACATTTTTTCCCCTGTAGTACTTATGTGCTGATATGTATTGTGACTCTTCAAGGGTATTATATTATTCAGCATTCACAAACTTATGTTGACCTTTTTAATATTGAGGGAAATAATTTTTAATATTGATTATTTTTATTTTTTTCTGCTCTTTTTCTATCTCTTGCTTCTTCTTGAAGACAGGAAATTTAAAAAATAAAAAAATAGAAATTCTTATATTAAGGGGCTATGAAAATAATAGAGTACTGGGTATAGAGGTAAAAAAAGGGGGGAGGGGAGATTTACACAGGGTATCAAATACCACAAGGGCAAATTTAGTGCCAGATGATATTTTAATATGTCCAGTGTGTGGTGCTTAGACTAACTAGACCACTGACAGCAGATATTATGCAAGAATAAATTCTATCACATTCCTCAGGGTATTTGTTAAAACTGTAGAGTTTCTTACTGGATAGAACTTTCAGATAGTTGGAGAATTTTCATACAGAAACCTTTCATCTAGTTAGGAAACTGTTCCATCTATTTTCCTTTCCTAGGATTTTTTATGCTTTGCTTCCTCAGGACCTTCTAAAGTAGTAGAAGTGTTGATAAATATAGTATTTGTGTTATCATTTATTGAAATGAGGCAGAGTACTCTTCAGATTAGTGGCTTAGTGGGAGTGTTGCAGTTTGTGTGGAAAATAATGTGGGAGTTCTTCAAGAAGTTAAATATAGAATGACTAAATAACTTAGTGATTCCACTTCTAGGCCCATACTAAAGAAAAATTGAAAGCAGAAACTAAAACAGATACTCATGTGCCAGTGAGTATAACACTAGTAATTGCAACACTAGTTCCAATAGCCAAAGTGTTCATCTACAGATGAATGGATAAACGCAAGGTGGTGTGTGTATATTATGGAATTAGTATTCAGCCATAGAAAGAGTGAAGCTCTGATAGATGCTATAATGTAGATGAACCTTGAAAACATTAAGGTATATAAAATAAACCAGATACAAAAGGACAAATATTGTATGATTCTTATTGGAAATACCTAGATTATGTAAATTCATAGAGACAGAGAGTAAGTTAGAGGTTACCAGGGTCTGGGAAGAAGGTGGAATGGAGGAAAGTGTTAAGAGGTTCAGAGTTTTTGTTTGAGATAATGAAAAAGATTTTGAAATTGATTCTGGTTATGAATGCACAAGATTGTGAATGGAACGAATACCACTGATTTGGACACATAAAATTTAAAACAACAATAAGAACATTTTAAACTAACATAAATTAGTGACTTTAAATAATAAGCATTTCATATGGTCTTGACTCTGAGAGTTAGGAATTCGGCCTATGCTTTGTTGAAGAGTTCTGCCCCACATAGTGTCAGCTGGGCGCTCTCGTGAGTCAGATGAGCTATGAATACAACATCCAAAATGGCTCTAATTCTATACCTGGAAAATAATACTGGCTACCAGCAAGGAGTTCATCTAAGGTCTCAGCCAGGAACTTTGCTTCTTCTGCATGTGGGCCAAATTGGCTGAGATTCAAGAAGGAAGGTTCGAAGATTTAAAGGCAGAAACTATTGTTCTCTGAAGGCCCAGCCCAAAAGTTAACACTCACGCTTGTTGCATTCTATTTGTTGGAAGAAAAAAAAAAAAAAGGTCATAGAACTGACCCAGATTCAAGGGGAAGAGAAAGAGACTTCCTTTCTTCATGTGGAGTAGAAAGTTCACATGAATAAGTTCATGTGGATTGGATGCTATTGGTGCAGCCATCTATGGAAACACAATATCCGAGTCTTATTATGTATGTTTTAAACAATATGTCTCTGTTGACCTTCACTCATGAAAAATGAGCCAAGCATCATAACAATTATAAGCCTCTTTTACCATCTGGAACGAAGTTGCAAGTATAAAAGTGGCCTGGACATGAAAGAGTGTCTGTGATGAGGCAAGAAATCTGTGCTTCTACTCTATAGCAATTCTCTAGTTGTCTTTGTTTTCTGATGGTTTGTTTCATATAATCCCTGCAGGCACATTATTTTTGCTTTCATCTGTACCAACAAATACCACTTTTGGTATTCTAGCTGCAGTGCAATATGAAATAGGATATTTATCATGGTTTAAATGAGACAAGCATATGCAGCAAGATAAGAATTCAGAACCACAGAATATTCATGAAATTATCCTACTCAGTATACATCACATAAGCAAGGGATATATAATTGTTCATATGCTCTTCATAACTAAATATTTTAGCTTTTTGTAGTCAATCGTCTTAGCTACTTAACATAAATTAACACATCAACTCCTGTCATAAACACACACAGACCCATAAAGCTCTGTGCTTTGCACTCTGCAGTATTCATAAGGCATACAGATGTGACCCGCTACCCTCTAGTAATTTTAAGTTGATAACATCTTCTTAGCTTTAGAAACTACCATCCCCAAATGCTCCCTCCATCCTCACACACCAAAATTCATCTCACAATAATCATTCTTGGACTTTTTATTCCTATGTATCATGTGACAATTTCCTTGGATGGTTATTTGTTTTGTACAACATTTGAGATGAGAGACCCATTATTTGCATGATTCTGCCCTAGTCCTCAACTTTTTAGAAAAGGGCCAGAGTTCTCCTCCCTTGTTTAGCTGTTCTGGTATCAGATTTTTATTCATAATAATACTGAAAACAAAACAGCATTAATGTAAGCAAGGTGAACCCTTGTTGAATACTTCATATGTGCCAGGCACTCAAGCAGTTTACAAACATGCTATCATGTAATATTCAAAATAGCCCTATAAAGTAGGCACTATATATCCTTGTTTTCTGGTGAAGGACATTGAAGCTCATTATGTATCTGAAGTAATCAAGCTAATAAGAGGCAAGAGTTGAAATTAAGTTTGATGGCTCTGTAGCCTATGTTCTTAATTGCCATGAAGTTTTTTCACCACAAAAATTTACAACAAATACTCCTGGAAACTTTATCTCCCTGCTCTACTCTGTTAAGAGCGATTCAGTATAGTTCTATTTTAGAACTACTGTTTAAGGAACACGTGAATCAGTTAATTCTCTGTTGCTGAGAGCAAAACAACATCACCATCTTTTTCAAAGTAAATGGGGTTTCTGACATTAGCAATGAGAATATAATTTAGTAACAATAAAATAGGTGTGCAGGAAGCTAGCCAAGGCTCTATCTCATTATTTTCAGGCTTTCGTCAAACAATCCACCCCAAATCTGTTGGGAGTTGGTCCTGGGACAAGCCATGGCTGTTCTCTTTGGACATATCGAGTGTAGCATTAGCCAAGTCTTCCTCAGTGGGCAGATCTTTGCTCCTTACTGTAATAACCCTGACACTATCATATTGATTACCTAAATATGATCATTATGCCTCTCCCATTCACCAACTCAGGCAGATGTCAGGAATTAAATCATTGATTGGATTTACACGTTTCATCAACCTTGCAAAGGGTTAAAGTAGACCAACATGCAACATAAAGATTCCCAGGCAGGTACAAGCATATGGGGTACACAGAAGACATAGGAATCTTTATAGAAAAGGGAAGGTGCTTTCACAACGCAAACAAACACTGTGCTTCTACTTAAAGATGTGTCTGAATATTTATTAGGTTGTTTGCTCTTCTGTGTCCTCTTGTGGTTTCATATAAATGAGTGATTTATTTGAGAAATGCTACAGTTGAGCATCAGCTGGGAAACAGACACTGGTAAGCACTGGGAAATGCATTTGCATTATTTTGGAGAGAATATGAACAGATTGTAATGACAGGAGATTTAATGGAGAAATTGAGAGTCCTTATATGAAAGTAAATTGAGAAATTCTTTTGAATTTCACTTCATTGCAGAGAAGTGATGAAAACAAGGAAACTAAATCTCAGAGACTTAACAAAGGCTGAATTCCTGCCCAAGCTGCATGTCAGTTGAGGGTTGCTGAGAGCTGGGTGCTACGTGACCCTCCTTTCAGGTCCCCAGGTGACAGGGCATACACTCCCTGGGAGATTGTCTGTTGATGCCCAATGAAAAGAAAAAGGCGCAAAGTACATTCAGCTCTTAAAACTTCTGCTCAGGAGTGACACCTATCACTTCCACTTGCGTTTTATTGACCAAAGAAATTTGTATGGATATAGCTAAGGTCAGGGGGGTGGTTAAGTATTATATTATCATGTGACTGAAAGAGAGAGCCAACTATTGTGAACTACCTTAATGGCAATTAGAGCCTATTTAATATAAAGTTTATCTTCTAAGTAACATGACTTTACCTTTTATATTCTAGTAAATAAAAAGTGTCTCATATTCTTAAAAATTAAAAAGAGAAATATTATGCAATGATATGTCAATATTATGGGTCCAATCTAGCATCATATTGTGGGTTCAAGAAAAGCAGCAGGGTAGTTATAATTCAGTTTTGTTCAAATGGGCCTTATGACAGGCCATATGGGTGGCCTTCAATGAAAGCAGATACTTACATGGTTGCAAATCTTTCACACTAGCTCTCAGAGCAATGTGCTTGAGAACTCAATTCAACTACACGGCAAAAAATGTTAAGAAATCAATCATCTGTTAGTGATTTCAAGTAATGAAAAGTTATATGTAAGAAAAAAAGTATAACAAATTGTAATTGACCCTAACACTCTCCTGAAGAAGAAAGTAATGTGCACTTACCAGTGGGCATGGTGGGAAGCATGGCGTGAACAAAAAGAAAATCTTACCTTGAGGTCTGTAAAAGCATTCCCTGCTGTTCTCACCCTGGCACCTCACCTGTCATTAGGCGATCAGGAGATTCCTCTTAGGTAGAGCAGTCAGCCCTGCACAGTCTTGGGATTTAAAAAAGGAAAAACAGCCTCCTACATTTCCCTGACTTGCGTGTCAACTATACCATTTTGCAAAGCATGACAAAACGTGAAGCATATCTGGATTCAGAGGAGTAAAAACTCACTGCAAGTTAGAAATACAGGAATAATGTTTGGGAAGGAGAGAAAAATAAGAAATGTTCTCAGCTCTGCAGGGTAAGCCCTGAAGTCAACTCTGACAAAATAGAGCATGCTCTCTGTTCTCACATCTATAAATCCAAAAGAGTTACAGCAAATGCAGGGCCCTTTCCCTAGACACTCTGGGGCCAAATCATGCTGTAAGACTTCAGGTGTATTTGTGGAGGAGGGAGCAGTGAGTATGGGAAAGGAGTCAAGACAAAGCCAGTTAATAAATGTTTAATCAGTAAGTCAAAGGCAATATATTGTTACCAAGTCCAGGCTTGCTCTGCTCGCCACAAGATAGGCCAATGAATCCAAGAGGAAGTATTGGGAGGAAGAAGGGACTTTATTAGGGAGTAGGCTGACCATGAAGATGGCAAGCTAGTGCCTCAACATAACCATCTTGTTGGGGACTGGAGGTCAGACTCTTTTATGGATCAAAGATGAAGGGAGGTGAGGAAGTGAAGGAAAAAGATTATTCAGTCCTCGTAATTGTCCCCTAGAATGGCAAGCCTCCGGCAGCAAAATGTGTCAGTTTCACATCCTTACTGTCCTTCACAGGTGGGAGGCTCAGGTTATATCCCTGAGGCAGGCTATTATGTATGCCTACAATAACAAAAGCAGCAAGATGAGGGTTAAAGTCACAGAAGCAGATCCAGTATAAAATGAAAACTAACCCTTCCCCGTTACAATATGGACATTTGTATACACTTCTCTGTGTGATTAAATTATAGCAAATCAATCCCCGTGCAGCCACCCTCTGCATGTGTTCTACTTTCTGTTGTAATGTCTGAATCCACATTTGTCTGTTTAATCCAACCAGGTTTCTAAGGAGTACAATCAGCATAGTGATCTCTACCTGAGAAGGCTCAGAGGGGATCATACAGAGGATGCTGTTTTTACTGAGTTTAAAACATATCCAGTCTGTTGCAGCATATTGAAAATGGCTAAAGAACATTTTCCAAGAGCTAAAATTCTGAGCAGTGAATGAAGAAATAGGAGGAATAATTCACAAATTCTTTGAAATAGTCTTGGTTTTTACAAAACAAAATGAAAGCATTATAAACTTCCAAAGTCTTTAGATTTCTAAACTGGAATTTCAGTAGCAAACAGCATAGTTATAACCCAAGCTGCAAGATAACATTGAAAAAACACATTCAGAATGTTAATTGAATTCAAGTTTGAAGGTTGATTTCTCCTGTACTAGTTAAAATTTCTATTGATCCTTACCACACGCCTATGAGGCTATGACTTTTGCAGCAGACCAACTAAGAACTGAATAGTTAAAGGCAATTGAGCTGAAGTCAGAGAGCCAGATTACAATGCAATCTCAGCAAGGACCCACAGCCCAATTTACGCTCCGGGGTTTTTTTTCCATTAAGCTAAACTTTAATTCTCTCTGATACCTAATTCCAGGTATTAATGTTGCTCCTTTTTCAATTCTCTTTATGAAGTTCATGCAGGGAGTAAGGTCATTCACACTGATAGGGATGAATAAGTGGAGAGAGCACGACTCACCATGATCTGACTTGATTTATTTTGTTGACCATAGTTTTTATTTCAAAGGACATTGAACTAATGTCATGTCAACCAAATATATTTTATGAGAACAAATCTCTGATTTCATGATAACCTCAAGGTATGGAAATCTAAAGAGAAGAATAATAAAATGATCTTTGAGTTTGCCAATGATTCTGTCATTTGACAAATATCCTCTCAGTGCCTGCTTGCTGCAAGCACACACTATTCTGAGGAGCAGGGGAATAAAAATACAACCTTCAGGCACAGAAGACATGATGATCCTTGGCTCTCCTGTAACAGGTAATAATTTATTCATTCCACAAATATTCACTGAGTACCATATAAAAGGCAATCAGGTAAACATGATCTGGGAAACCAAACCTATGGGATAAAGCAATTGATTAGAAGACATTTCCTTTAACATCGCTCCAGCCTTATCAGCTAATATATTCCTCAGAAAATTTCAACAAATTTGATATAGTGCTCAAATTATAGCATGCTTTCTTAAACAGCTTCATAAACATACTTTATGCAAAATTAGCCAGTCAAAAAAGACTATAAATGTAGTAAGTGATTCCATTCATATGAAGTTCAAAACCAGGCAAAACTATTCTATGGAGATACAGATCCAAAAAGTGGTTACCTCTCATGAGAAGTCTACTCACTAGAAAGCGTGAGGCATCTTTCTAGGTCATGGAAAAATTATCTTTTTTTTTTTTTTAATCTAAATGGTGGATAGATATGTGTGCTGTGCTCAATTGCTTAGCTATGTCTGACTCTTTGTGACCCCATGGATTGTAGCCTACCAAGCTCTTCTGTCCATGGGATTTTACAGGCAAGAATACTGGAATTGTTGCAGGAAAGTGGACTCCTTCCAGGGCCCAAAACTGGGCTCTTGTCTAATACTTGGAAATGAATTGTCTGAGGAGACGCATGCTGACAAACCAAGAGATTTTATTGGAAAGGGCACCCAGTTGGAGAGCAGTAGGGTAAGGGAACCCAGGAGAACAGCTCAGCTGCATGGCTCGCAGTCTTAGATTTTATGGTGATGGGATTAGTTTCCGGGTGGTCTTTGGCCAATCATTCTAATTCAGAATCTTTCCTGGTGGTGCACACATCGCTAAGCCAAGATGGATGCTAGCGAGAGGGATTCTGGGAAGTGGATGGACACGTGGTGTCTCCTTTCGACCTTTCCTGAACTCTTTCGGTTGTTGGTGGTTATTAGTTCCATATTCCTTACCAGGATCTCCTGTCATAAAACAATTCATGCAAATGGTTACTGTGGTGCCTGGCCAGGGTGGGCGGTTTCAATCAGTGTGCTTCCCCTAATGGAATGGGTTGCCATTTCTTCCTCCAGGGCATTACCCCCACACAAGGATTAAACCTGTGTCTCCTGAATTGGCAGGGGGATTCTCTACCACTGAGTCACCTGGGAAGCCCCCAGATAGGTATATGCACATGGCAAAATAAACCTAGTTATTCCATTAGGATTTGTGCATTTTACTATATGTAATATACTTCAGTAAAAACAAAAAGCAAGAGTCTTGATTCTCATAGCCAGTATCCACCAAGATAAGCTATTCAGGGTTACTAAAGAGATTATACTGAGACTTTATACAGTTTAAAATATGTCTTTAAGAACAACTGAACTCTTCATTCTATTCCATTGGTCTATGTGTCTGTTTTCATGCCAGTATCATCCTGTTTTGATTACTATAACTTTTGTAATATATCTCAAAATCAGGAATTTTGATGCCACTAGCTTTGCTCTTTTTCTCGGTTTGAAGTTATTTGTGGTCTTTATGAATTTTAGAATTGTTTCATTTACTTATTTTATTGAAGTATAATAGAATTATAGTAGTTTCAGGTATATGGCATAGTGATTTGATATTTCTATACATTAGAAAATAATGGTCACAGTAAGTCTAGGTACCATCTATCACCACATAAAGTTATTACTGACTATATTCCCTTGTGACTCAGATGGTAACAAATCTGCCTGTAATGCAGGAGACCCAGGTTCAATCCCTGGGTTGGGAAGATCCCCGGGAGAAGGGAATGGCAACCCACTGTAGTATTCTTTCCTGGAGAGTTCCATAGACAGAGGAACCTGGCAGTCTGCAGTCTATGGGGTCACAAAGAGTCAGACACGACTGAGTGACTAACACAACAACCACACATTCCCTGGGCTGCATTCCATTCAGGTGACTGTTTTATTACTGGCAGTTTGTACCTCTTATCTCCCTCACCTATTTCACTCATTTCCCCATCTCTCCTCCAACTCCCTCTCCCCCACTGCCAGCCACCTCTTCGTTCTCTGCATCTATGAATCTGTTTCTAGCTTTGCTATTTTTTTTTTTTTTTTATTCTACCTATGTGATATATCATAGAGTATTTGGCTTTCTCTAATCATCAGTCCTGGGTGTTCATTGGAAGGACTAATGCTGAAGCTGAAACTCCAATACTTTGGCCAACTCATGCAAAGAGTTGACTCATTGGAAAAGACTGATGCTGGGAGAGATTGTGGGCAGGAGGAGAAGGGGACAACAGAGGATGAGATGGCTGGATGGCATCACTGACTCGATGGATGTGAGTTTGGGTAAACTCCGGGAGTTGGTGATGGACAGGGAGGCCTGGCGTGCTGCGATTCACGGGGTCACAAAGAGTCGGACACGACTGAGCGACTGAACTGAACTGAACTGAATCATCATTTCACTTATAATACCCTCTAGGTCAATCCATGTTGTCATAAATGGCAAGAATTCATTCTTTTTATGGCTTAGTAATATTCTATTATGTGTGTATACACACACACATGTATATGTATGTGTGTGTATTTTACATTTTCTTTATCCATTCATCTAATGATGAACACAGGTTTTTCCGTAACTTGGCTGTTGTAAACAATGCTGTAATGAACATAGGGCTGCATATATCTTTTTCAATTAGTGCTTTTGTTTTCTTCAGAAAATTATCCAGTAGTGGAATTGCTAGTTTATGTTTAATTTTTGAAAGCCTCTCCATGCTGTATTCATAGTGACTGTACCAATTTATATTCCCACAAACAGTGTATAGTGTTTTTTTTCATTGCCAACATTTGTTGTTTAGAAAAATAATAAAAAAGATCAACAAAACTATGAGCTGAGTTTCCAAAAGATAAAACTGACAAAACTTTAGCTAAACTAAGGAAAAGAGAGCGATGACTCAGAAGTAAAATAAGATTGATTTTAAGTGATACTACAACAAAAAAGAATTATAAGATACATCTATCAAAATTATACACCAATAAATTGGATAACCTAGAAGAAATCACTAAATTCTACAAATACATAACCTACTAAGAAGTAATAATGAAAAATAGAAAATCTGAGAAGAACAATAATTGAGTCAGCAATCAAAAATCCAAGAAAGAAAAGCCCATTTCATAGGTCAATTTTACCAAATATTTAAAAATAATTAATACTGATCCTTCTCAAAAAAAAGACAAGTGAAGTTGCTCAGTCATATCCAACTCTTTGTGATCCCATGGACTGTAGCCTACCACACTCCTCTGTCCATGGGATTTTCCAGGCAAGTGTACTGGAGCAGGTTGCCATTTCCTTCTCCAGAGGATCTTCCTGACCCAGGGATCAAACCCAGCTCTCCTGCATTGTAGGCAGATGTTTTACCATCTGAGCCACCAGGGAAGTCCTTCTCAAACTCTTACAAAATTGAAGACAGGATACTGCCAAACTAATTTTATTAGATCATCATTGACTTCATGTGAAAACCAGACAAATTTGCAAGAAAAGAAAATCTTAGGACAATAAATTCTTGGTGAAAATAAATGCAAAATTTCTCAACAAATAGTAGCAAACTGAATTCAAGAGGCACATTAAGAGAATCATACACCATTACCAAGTAGGTTTTTTTTCCTGTGAATGCAAAGATTATTTGCCATATGCGGGGAGCGAGCTCTGCCCCTGGCAAAGGTCATGAGGAAGGAGACTTGGCATACGCAAAGGCGGGATCAAGCCTCAGGAGTCTCCCTGGAAATTTCTCGAGCAATCTACCCCCAAAACCAGAGTCTGCCTACTTTCTGCTTCGTGCTTTCACCTACACCTCTGACTTTATGGGGGGCTGTCCCCCACTACCTCTCTCTGAAAAAGAGTTAGCTTACAGCTCCAGTTAATAATTCCTGAGTGTGACAGTGTTTAACCTACAAACTCCTTTGGAAATCCTCTAGCCTGCCTGAATAGGTTTTTTCCGGCCACATGTGATTGCTCAGAGCCTCCCAACTGTGAGAGGCATGAGATGTTCTAAACTGTCTAAATACAGATTCCTTTGAGCAGTTAAAAGATTGATTAGAAATTGTATTGGTGAAGGGATTTTCACTTGTTGGGCCAATGTTTGCTGCTAAGTTTCCATATCCCTTATCTGCTGTGTCCCTGGCAGTGTATTGATTAATATAATTGGTGTAAGTAGTAGCTTTAATGTTTGTAACCTGGGACCCTTGAGTTAATTCTTTTTCTTGTTATAGCCCACCACACCTTTGCTCTGTAGGAATGCAACTTTATCTAATGCTTTTTGGAGGCTGGCGCCTGACATTAGAATAATCACCTTTAGAGAAAAAGGCCTCCGGGCCAGAAGATGATGCAAATCACCTAAACTTTCGCATATGATAAGTTTGCAGGAAGAAAGCCTGGCTTACTGCATGACTCTACCCCTTCCCCCATTATCCTCTATGCATAACTTAAGGTATAAAAACTACTTTGGAAAATAAAGTGCGGGCCTTGTTCACTGAAACTTGGTCTCACCATGTCGTTCTTTCTCTTACCTTCTGGCTGAATTATTCAGCCTCTTTTCTCCACTGAATTTCCTCACTGAGCTATCCTTATTCTATTACTCTTTATATCCTTAATTAACGTTTAATTAAGCAGTTGTTTCCTGATCCTCACCGACGCCGTCCCCGCTTCGAATTCCCTGGATCCACCGGGGCTGGACCCCGGCAGCCATACACAAATTAATAACTATAAAATTGCACATTAACAAATGAAGGAGAAAATTATATTATCATCTCAATAGATGAAGGCTTCCCTGATAGCTCAGTTGGTAAAGAATCGGCCTGCAATGCAGGAGACCCCAGTTCAATTCCTGGGTCAGGAAGATCTGTTGGAGAAGGAATAGGCTACCCACTCCAGTATTCTTGGGCTTCTCTTGTGGATCAGCTGGTAAAGAATCCACTTGCAATACGGGAGACCTGGGTTTGATCCCTTGGTTGGGAAGATCCTCTAGAGAAAGGACAGGCTACCCACTCCAGTATTCTGGCCTGGAGAATCCCATGGACTGTATATTACCATCTCAATATATGAAGAAAAATTATTGATAAAATTCAGTCCTTTATGCCCTTCTTGGTAAAAATTCTCAACACATTAGGTATAGAAGGAATGTATATCAGTATAATAAGGCTATATGTGACAAGTTCACAGGTAACATCATGCTCATATTATGTTAAAAAATGAAAGTTTTTCTCTAATATCATGAACAAAGCAAGGATAAACGCTTTCAGCAATTTTATTTACTATTATACAGGATGTCATACCTAGAGGAAAATGGCAAAGAAAAGAATAAAGATGTCCAAATTAAAGAAGAAGAAAATTATCTCTATTTGCAGACAACATTAAAAAAATCAGTTGATTTCTCATACATACACAAAAAACTGTTTCCACCAATACAGTTTTAGTAAAGTTCCAAGATACAAAATCAACATATAAAAATCAGTTGTATTTCTGTACACTAACAACAAAATATCTGAAAGAAATCAAGAAAATTATCCATTTACAATACCATCAAAAACCATAAAATACTTAGGAATAACTTTAACCAATTAGAGGAAAGATCTGTACACTGAAAATTATAAAATATTACTGAAAGAAATTTAATAAGACAAATAAGTGTAAAGGTATTCCATGATCCTGAATTGGAAGAATTGTTAAAAGGTCCAAAAATGTCCAAAAAGCCCTCTCATAATTTCAAGGACATTTTTTACAAAAATAAAAATAAATTCTAAAACTTGCATGGAAAAACAAGAAATTGTGACTGCCCAGAGCAATCCTGAGCAACAGTAGCACAGTTGGAGGCACCATACTTTCTGATTTCCAAACATGTTGCAAAGCTGTAATAATCAAAACTGTATTGTACTGGCACAGAAACAGACATAATAGACCAATAAACAGAATAGAAAAGCTAGAAATACACCCATGCGTATACAGAAAAACTAATCTTCAACAAAGACACCAAGAATCACCTTGAATAAGCAATGAGAAAAGGACTGTCTTTTCAGGAAATGGTACTACGAAACCTGGATAGTAGAGGAATGGAATTGGACCCTTATTTTACACCACCCACAAAAACCAACTGAAAGTGGATAAACATAACACCCAAAACCATAAACTCCTAGGAGAAAATATAAAGTGAAAGCTGCTTGACATTGGTCTTGGCAATTCTTTTTTTTTTTTTTTTTGGTATGACTCTAAAAGCACAGACAACAAAAGAAAAAATAAGTATAACAAAATCAGACTAAAAAGTTTTGCACAGCAAAAGAAATATTTATAGAATGTAATATTGACCTATAGAATAGGAAAAATATCCATAAACTGTGTACCTAATAAAACGTTAATATTCAGAATGGTGGCACAGTGTTAAAAGAATCTGCTTGCTAATGCAGGACACACATGAGACGTGGGTTTAAGCCCTGGGTCGGGAAGATCCCCTGGAGTAGGAAAATGCAACCCACACCAGTATTCTTGCCTGGGAAATCCCATGGACAGAGGGTCACGAGCTGGAATCAAGATTGCCAGGAGAAATATCAATAACCTCAGATATGCAGATGATACCACCATTATGGCAGAAAGTGAATAGGAACTAAAGAACCTCTTGATGAAAGTGAAAGAGGAGAGTGAAAAAACTGGCTTAAAACTCAACATTCAGAAAATTAAGATCATGGCATCTGTTTCCATGACTTCATAGCAAATAGATGGGGAAATCTGTTTTTTCAATTCCTTTGGAAACACTGAAAGAGCTCAGTGTGAAAAAAAATTTTTTGTGAGCTCTGATACATAGAGCTTGAAACGGTGAGAGACTTTATTTTGGGGGGCTCCAAAATCACTGCAGATGGTGACTGCAACCATAAAAGTAAAAGATACTTGCTCCTTGGAAGAAAAGCTATGACAACTTAGATAGCATATTAAATAGCAAGAGATATTACTTTGCCAACAAAGGTCCATCTAGTCAAATCTGTGGTTTTTCCAGTAGTCATGTATGGATGTGAGAGTTGGACTATAAAGAAAGCTGAGTGCTGAAGAATTGATGCTTTTGTACTATGGTATTGGAGAAGACTCTTGAGAGTCCCTTGGACTGCAAGGAGATCAAACCAGTCAATCTGAAAGGAAATCAGTCCTGAATATTCATTGGAAGGACTGATGCTGAAGCTTAAACTCCAATACTTTGGCCACCTGATGTGAAGAACTGACACCTTGGAAAAGACCCTGATGCTGGGAAATATTGAAGGCAGGAGGAGAAGGGGATGACAAAGGATGAGATGGTTGGATGGCATCATCAACTTGATGGACATGAGTTTGAGCAAGCTCGGGGAGTTGGTGATGGTCAGGGAAGCCTGGTGTGCTGCAGTCCATTGAGGTACAAAGAGTTGGACACTACTGAGTGACTGAACTGAACTGGTCAAAGAGTACAATTTTTCAGTTATAAGATTACAGATGACTAATTGTTTCATGCCCAGTACTAACTGTTGCTTCTTGTCCTGCATACAAGTTTCTCAGGAGACAGGTATGGTGGTCTGGTGTTCTCATCCATTTCAGAATTTTCCAGTTTTTTGTGACCCATACATTCAAAGGCTTTGGCATAATCAAAAAAGCAGAAGTAGATGTTTTTTCCTGGAATTCTCTTGCTTTTTCTGGATCCAACGATTGTTGGCAATTTGATCTCTGGTTCCTCTGCCTTTTCCATATCCAGCTTGTACATCTGGAATTTCTTGGTTCATGCACTGCTGAAGCCTAGCTTGAAGGATTTTTAGCATAATCTTGCTAACATATGAAATAAGTGCAATTGTATGGTGGTTTGAACATTCTTTGGCATTGCCTTTCTTTGGAATTGGAATGAAAATTGACCTTTTCCAGGTGAGAAATGAACTATTATCTTATTGAGGAACCTCTGCATGTTACGAATCTGACTGTTTTTTGTTGTTGTTGTTTTTTACTGCTTTTGAGACTCTCTACTTTTGGCTTTCTAATTAAAATGTGTCTCATTGTGAATCATTTTATGTTGGTTCTTCTCGGAATTCATTGTACTTTTGGATGTGTAGATCCACTTCTTTTATCACATCTGGGAAGTTTTCAGCCCTTATTTATTCAAGTATTCTTTCTGACCCTTTCTCTCATCTCCTTCTAAGACTCCCATTTTGCATATGTTCGTAAGTTTCATGTTGTCTCGCAGTTTTCTAAGGCTCTGTTCCTTTTTATTCAATCCTTTTACTTCTCCTCAGATTAAATAATTAAAGTTAACTTATCTTTTATTTTTTGTTTTTTTTTCTACTGCCTGCTCAACCTACTATTGAAAACCTGTAGCTAAATTATTTATTTTAGTTACTGTACTTTTTCAGTAACTCCAGAATTACTTTCTGGTTCTTTTTTGTAGTTTCTATATTTTTGCTGATATTCTCTATCTATTGAAAATTTTTTTTTCTGTCTTCCTTTAGTTCTTTCAAAAATTTTTAACACAGTTCATTTAAAGTATTTCCCTGGTAAATCAAACATCTGTTATTCCTTAGGGACAATTGCTGTTAATTTATCTTGTGAATGGACCTACTTTCTTGTTTCTCTATGTGATTTGCTTTGTAATTTTTATGAAAAATTGGAAATTTTTAATATTATAATGTGGTAAGTCTGATAGCCAGATTTTTTTGCTTTTCCTGGGGCTTTTTTTGTATGTGTTGTTTGTTTATTTAGTGACTTTTTTTAAAGTGTTTTTTTTTGTTTGTTTTGTTTTGTTTTTGTTTTGTTTTAACCCTAGGGGAAGGAGGAAGGCAGGCAGGAAGGCTGGCTTGCTTGGTCTTTGCAGAATTGTTTTCTGCTGGGGACTCTTTTACCATTTAGCCAAGTTATTTATAAATGTGATGTAGCACTCATTTTCTCTCTTTGCTGAGTCTAGAAATCAGCCAGAGATAAAAGCTTGAGGTCTTCTTAGGCCTTTTCTGAGAATGTATCCTGCTCTGGAAATTCATTTGAGTTTCTAAATCCCCCCATGCAAGTGGGTACTTTTCATTGACGTAATACCCCCAAATCTCCCCAGCTTTCTTTTCCAGGATTTCAGCATGCCTATGGTTTGCCTCAAAAGACCAAAACAAACAAACATATTCTCAGAGAATAACGTTTGCTCTGCCTTCTAAGCAACCTGGGACCGAGGTTTTTACCCTCAAAATGGAGGCTGATGTCTCTTGGGCCACTGCCTCACCAGTGAGGGGAAGGACAAGAGTGACTAAAAATAATACAAAGGTTTCCTATGTTTTTTTAAGTTACCCTTTTCTTGATTCAGCTTTTGTTGATTGCTATAAACCTTTATTTTTCATAGTTTGGGTAAAGTTCTTTCTGTTTTTGTTCCATTACTTAGAGTTTCTGTGGAGTTGAGAATACTTGGAACTACCTAATCTGCTATTTTCACTAATATTATTCTTTCAATTCAAAAATTTTTCATCCACGTAGTTATTTAATTATTTGTTGTTTAATATTTGAGTTAGAGTTGTTTCCTGCTATCTAGTAATTTTGAGTTATCTATTCATATTTAAAAGTGGGAAAATAAGCTTATTGGAAACACTGTGCATATAGGTAGGGCTTGCTATACACAGACTTCAACATTACAGTTTTATCTATTTGGATCATTAAATTAGGGACTTTCTGATGTATCTTTAGTTATTTCATCTTTGGTTGATCTGTTCTCAAGAATATTTTCCAGTCATCTCTGTGGGTAGGCTTGGTTATTGTCATTTTGAGAGACATGTAAAAGAAAAGTGTGGAAGTATTTCAGCATTCAGTAAGTAAATGTTTACCATATCTTCTTGTACCTGGAATGATCTTCTCATTACAGAACCCTCTCTGTTTTCTCTGTGGGGATTTGAGTGCTTTACTTATCTAGCTTCTGGCAGTCATTAGTCAGGCCTCCAGATGTTAGCCCATCTTTACCCTCAGTTTTAGAAGTATGAGGTGAATCATTTGGAAGTTCCCTACTGCTAGCTAAAGACTCAGATTTCTGATGTCTGCTGTCAGTTACTAGCATCCATCTGCTTTCCCCCTATAAGTTTTGCTGGGGTTCCTTTTCTCATTTTATCTGTTCTTATGGACTTATTTCTTTGAAATTCTGTCTTATAATTACTATTATTCTAATGGAATTTCTTGATGCAGAAGAGGTGGATGTGTTTTTAAATCACCAACTTCATTTTGAAATCTGTTTGAGGGATTTCTCATTAACCCCCTTTTCTCCATTGAATTTAAGCTATGAAAATTTAAAGATAATTCTTAAGATAAATGGTGGAAGTAAATATGACCAAATACTCAGAGGAATTTGTCTTATTAATAGTCTTGCTAGATATATTGAATATCATTGTGCAATTTAAGTTTAAATAGTGTTTTACTTCATTAATAATCTTTTTATTAATGTAATTTGTTAGAGATTAAAGATTAGATCAGGTCTTAAGTACAGAAGGTATTTGACTTAGCCTTTAAAGACACTCAAAGGGAAGGATAATGTCAGACATCTCATTGAATGGACATTCTCCAACCACATTTTGTCAAATGACTCCATTTTTACTTCCTATCATATTGATAATGTCCTGAATCTTTAGTTTTCTTTCATTCACTAATCCATTGTTTTATATAAATCTATCATGTTAGCTTATAGGAAAAAAATTAAAGGTAATGAACTATTTGATTTCTAGGCTTTATCATTACTGAACTCTATAAAATTACATGAAGTCCTCTTCTATTGTATGGTCAAAATTGCAAGGTTATTTTCTTTCATCATTACTCTTATAGTAATTTTTTAAAATCCTTTTAAAGATAGGCAGTTTATTCATGACTTCCTCTAAGAAACTATTTTTCCTTCTTAAACTTCAGTTTCTTTAAATAAATGTATTTGAAAGATCAAAATTTGGATGACTCACTAAATCAAAAAGTAATTGATTGCTGAAGTTGTTACTCTTGGTGACAAGTAAATCAATGGAAATAAATGTGTGGTATCAAAATGAACAAAAAGTAAAACATCAAAAGAAAAAAAAAAGAAAAACCAAGATCAAAGGAATATATAGGCTATACAAATGTTGTAAATCAATGAATATCCCAACCTTAACCAGAAACTATGCTTACATTAAAACTGGAGTTACACCGTAAGGAAGTAGAGGAAGAATGATTTAAAAGGGTGATTATTTGTGTCTCATAGTGAACCAGAGAAATATTAGGAACTTAGGGAAGACTTTTCAATGTCAATTCTTAGAATTTCTTAGAAATAATCTCAGTGATGCCCCCTCTGTGCTCAATTCAGGACTCAGCTTTTTAAGTCTTCCATTTGTCCAAGATCTTCTACAGTCATGATGCTATAGTTTGCTTTCTGTTTCCTTAGTCTTCAGTTTTGTTTTGATGAAAATGATAACTAAGATCTTAAAAATAAATGTATTTTAAGAGCCAGGCCCTTCAAGATGGAAAAGTTGAAGTCTGAGAGTGGAGACCTGATAAGAGGTGATTTTCTGCTCTTGATCCAATTTCAAGTCTGAATTGCAAAGCTGATATGATGAGCTTAAGAACCATTCAGGTTAGCATCAATATCTAAGTGATAAAATATTGAGAGGAGGTAGAAAGAGAGAGGTTTAGATATGAAAACACTGGCAGTGATAAATTCTGAATCACAACCATTTGAAGGAAATGTCAGAATCAGGTTTTCTGGAAGTTCCATCTAAGCTAATAAAGGGTCAGCTAGCACCTCAGAAGGAATCAGCTTCTTCATTTTACTTCCTTATTGAAAGTCAGGAGTTTGACGTTCAGTCACTAAGTCCTGTTCGACTCTTTGTGAACTCATAAACTGCAGCTTGTCAGGCTTCCCTATCTCTCAGAGTTTGCTCAGACTCAATGTTCATTGAGTCAGTGATGCCATCCAACCATCTTATCCTCTGTTGCCCACTTCTCCTCTTGCCCTAGATCTTTCCCAGAATCAGGGTCTTTAGCACATAAGAAATCAGGCCGTCATTTTCATATACCAGCAAAGAGTTCTCATAATTGAGCCAAGAGAGTTTTGACACAAAAGATTTATTGCTTCTGACTCTCCTTATTTTCTGTATAGTATTAATCTCCACTGTTTTTATTTTAAAAACTTTCCAGTTCAGATATAACTAAAACACAATTAAAATTTATCTTTCATATTATGATCAGGATGTTGACAGGATACATCAGGAATAGCTTTAACTCTATGTGTACCTCTGTACAGAGCTCTGAATGCAAGTGCATATGCTTAGGATATAGTCAAGGGGCTGAGCACTTAGGCTCAAAAGTCAGACAGCTGTGGCTTAATTTGCATTTCATAATACTTATTAAGGGGCTTCCCTTGTAGCTTAATGGTAAAGAATCCACTTGTCAATGCAGGAGAAATGAGTTCAATCCTGGGTCTGGAAGATCCCCTGGAAAAGGAAATGGAAACCCACTCCAGTCTTCCTGCCTGGGAAATCCCAAGGACAGAGGAGCCTGATGGGCTATAGTCCATGGAGTCGCAAAAGAGTCAGACATGACTTAGTGACTCAGTTCAGTTCAGTTCAGTTCAGTCGCTCCAACAACAAAAACACTTACTCAACGTGTGAGCTTACCAGAGCTAATTTTCTCCATATTACAAATTCCCAATTTGTCAAATGAGTCTAAAAACACTTCAAAAATTGTAGTGAGGTAGTAAAGTAGAAAATGACATTTTCCTGGTTAATACATGTGAACATTTTTTCAACATGGTATACCACAAATATCCTGGTATTGCTAAGCTCTTCCTGGCATTATTGATACAGTAATATTACTACTATTATATATTACTTATTTTGCTATTGTTACTATTTTATGATAAAATGAATAGGATAGGGCTGCCTCACTAAGAATTCACATTAAAAAAAAAAATCCACTCCAAGCATGGAGTTAAACAGAGGTCTCCTGAACGTATATTGAAAGAGGAAACTGTAATTACTCACATAGTGAGTGAGTTATGGTCACTCAGTCATGTCCAACTCTTCACGACCCCATGAACTGTACCCTGTCAGGCTCCTCTGTCCATGGAACTGTCCAGGCAAGAAGAGTGGAGTGGGTTGCCATTTCCTTCTCCAAGTACTCACATAAACGCCTACACATTCTCTTTACTCATCTATCATGCCAAAGTCCTTATGAATCCACAAAAGTTTCTCGTCTCTCACTCCTTGTCCGAAAACATTCAGTACAACTTAGCTACTATTTTCTTGTTTTATTTTTCCGTCTCGCTAACTGCTTCATCAATACCTTGTTAAGGATTTTCACATATTTATGAAATAATTGCTCATTTTCCTTTCTTTAATGTCCTTATCAATGTTTAACACAAAGCTTATGCTGTCTCCATAAAATAAGTTGTTGATTATTTATACTTTATTATCTTGAAGAGTTTGTTTTAAACTGATTTCTTGCTGTAATGGAGAAGGCAATGGCACCCCACTCCAGTACTCTTGCCTGGAAAATTCCATGGATGGAGGAGTCTGGTAGACTGCAGTCCATGGGGTTACGAAGGGTCAGACACGACTGAGCGACTTCACGTTCACTTTTCACTTTCATGTATTGGAGAAGGAAATGGCAACCCACTCCAGTGTTCTTGCCGGGAGAATCCCAGGGACGGGGGAGCCTGGTGGGCTGCCATCTATGGGGTCTCACAGAGTCGGACATGACTGAAGTGACTTAGCAGCAGCAGCAGCAGCTTGCTGTAATACTTTTCAATGGAAAACTTCTGGGCTACTCTTCTTACGTAGAAGGTCTTTTATTAAATATTCAATATTTTAAAATAACAATAATTTTCATTTAATTCAGCACTGTCTTTCTTGTTGGGTTGTGTGTATGTTTGCAGGAATTTATCCATTTTATCAAAATTTTAAAGTTTTGTCATAAAGTTGTTAATTATCTTTCTTGGTCTTTTAATGTTGGCATTTTCTGTAGTAATGTACTTTTTTTCATCTTTTGTATGTGTGATTAATGAGCCTCTTTTATGGGTTGTGTAGCTTGTTGCTTTTTTTAATCCATTACAAGCTCAATATCTTGCTGAGATTAGTTCATTTACATTTAATTGCATAAAATATATTTTAGAAAGATTAGAAGGGCAGGATTTTGTACTAGAATTCTAAAGAATAAAGACATATTTTAGGCATAATGTAATTCCTTTTGGAGAAAGTAAAATACATTAATTAAGATGGGTTAATTCTACTAGAATGTAACAGAGGAAATCTAAAAGAAAAATATTGGAAAAGATGTATCTATTATTTTCCTTCAAGCATTTCTTTTACAAATTACAGCACAAAGAAAAACTAAGCTCCATGGCTATCAGGAATGACATTCCTCCTCACTTTAAAATACTTTTTCTTTGTTTTCACGGATTTTCAGCATGGTCTTCAAGGTAGCTTTTGCTTTTGAAACACTGGAAGTCCAATTATTTTAAACTAAGATGCCTTACTTATTGAAAACAGTAGTATCTTGTTTGGGTTAGGACAACAGAGCTTTAATGCATGGTCCTGTTAATTCATGAATCCCAGACTCTTCCCATAGTCAAAAGCTTAGCTATAAACTTCAGAAATCCACTCATTAATCACCTTGTATTACCATTTTTTTCACCTTCTTCCTCACTCTACTCCACAATAGACACAACAGATACATACACAGCCACATGATGGCTTTTCCCCAATATCTGAACGCAAGCATTCTTTGATACTCATAGGAAGGATCTGTGGCTACAATTGACACTTTTCTTGTTGCTTTGTCACATTAAAAACTTACACTTGAGCTTCTTGGCTCTTTTCAGTGTTTTAGTGGCATCATGGAAGTTAATAAGCCCATCTTTTTTCAAATGGAGGATAATTGCTTTCCCATGTTGTTGTTAGTTCCTGCTGTACAATAATGTGAATCGGCTATAAGTATACATATATCCCTTCCCTCTTGATCCTCCCTCCCACCTCCCCATCCCAACTGCCTGCTGCTGCTGCTGCTAAGTCGCTTCAGTCGTGTCCGACTCTTAGCGACCCCATGGACTGGAGCCTCCCAGGCTCCTCCGTCCGTGGGATTTTCCAGGCAAGAGTACTGGAGTGGGGTGCCATTGCCTTCTCTGTCCAAACTGCCTAGGTCATCACAAAGCACTGAGCTGAGTTCTCTGGGCTATGTTGTATGTTCCCACTAGTTATCTATGTTATACATAGCCGTGTGTACATGTCAATGATACTCTCTAAATTTGTCTCACCCTCTCCTTCCCCTGCTATGTCCACAGTCCATTCTCTATGTCTGCCTCTGTTCCTGCCCTGCAAATAGGTTGAGCAGTATCATTTTTCTAGATTCCATGTATTTGTGTTAATATACAATGTTTGTTTTTCTCTTTCTTAACAAGCCCATTTATAGAAAACCATCAATACTCCTGATATTTGCTCTTAAATACCAAATTATTATTTTATGATAGATTTCTCATGTCCCTGAAAATTCAAAGTAGAGCCCTAAGTAAACTTACTAGTAGCTCTAGACAATCTTCCAGAATGTAAAGTAATTCTACCTTATGTAATAAAATATCACTTATCCTAAAGCTATATATTTTTCATTACATTTCGCATGATTTTTTCCTTTGATGTTCTTCTTGTTATGAGTATGACAATTCACTGACCATAATATTTGGAGGTGAGAACTTTATATTGTTAAAGCTTTTCTTTGAAATGTGTAACCAAACTCTTTCTTTTCTTTTTAGAACCAGAATGCTAGCGGGGTTTTTCATAACCTGTTAGCATTGTTCACCTTTAGAACTATTATATCATTCCCATTCAGTCTATAGGCAGTGTTTCATGCTTTATAATAAGATATATTAAATCGTCTGTCTGGAATTTATAAGAGAAACAGCATGAGCTTTGCTTGTCTCTTTTTCTCTGTAAGAAGCAACAGCATTTCAGCATCTCTATTTTTTGCCTAAAATATATAACAGAAATGAAAATCCATTATGTAATTCTGCCACAATGCTGCTAAGTCGCTTCAGTCGTGTCTGACTCTGTGCGACCCCATAGACAGCAGCCCACCAGGCTCCCCGTCCCTGGGATTCTCCAGGCAAGAACACTGGAGTGGGTTGCCATTTCCTTCTCCAATGCATGAAAGTGAAACCTGATAGTGAAGTCACTCAGTCGTGTCCGACTCTTCGAGACACCATGGACTGCAGCCTACCAGGCTCCTCCATCCATGGGATTTTCCAGTCAAGAGGACTGGAGTGGGTTGCCATGCTTCAACATTAAATATATTTTAATATATAGCATGTATTATTTTAGACTTTGAACAAATTTAATTTAAAAATGATTTTGAATTTCTACTCTAAGATAACATTTAGCTACAATGTGATTGTTCTTTTGAATAAGAACAAAACTGGTCATCTGTGCTCTGATCTATTTATATTTGAAAATTCCCAAGACAGGTAAAACTTAATGGACTTTTATTTTATGTCCACTAAAAGCATATTCTCATTGAAGTACCTCTCATTCCCTTATGTTGTTGTTCTTTAATTGCTAAGTCATGTCCAACTCTTTTTCGATCCATGGACTGTAGCCCACCAGACTCCACTGTCCATAAAATTTCCCAGGCAAGAAGACTGGGGTGGGTTGCCATTTCCTCCTCTAGGGGATCTTCCTGACCCTGGGCTTGAAGCCATGTCTCCTGTACTACAGGCTGATTCTTTACCACTGAGCCAGCTGGGAAGCCCCAATCCTTTATAGCCTTCTTTTTTTTTTTTTTTTTTACTGCTCTTCACTATGCTCAGTCAAGGCTTAGCCAGGGATCTATTATTGTTAACCTTGAACTTAATCAAAGAAAGACTGGAATCTTTACAAGGGAAGGATTTTGACAAGAGGAAACTGGAGACTTGGAGTAGTATCCCCACCACCAAAAGTGAGAACTGAACCTCTTGGTGGAGTCCTAGAAGGAGGAGTGAAGTCATTATTACTGATCAGTTTTCCAATAGTCATTGCTCCCAAATTTTCCCTTGCTACAGAACTATGATGGTTTTAGAAATAAAATGTGTTTAACCATAGAAGAGTCATGATTTAGTTTGCTCAATTTAAGCTAATCTCATTTTAATGCCTACATTTCTCAATTTTATTTGTAGAAAAAGTTCTGAATAACAATTACTCATACAGACACTTTTTTTTTTCCCCAGTGGCTTCCCAGCCTGCATTGCGGTGTTCCCAGCAGTCTTGACTCTCTGATCCTGGCTTTGTAATCACTGGATCACGCCTCAGGTGAGTCTTCCTAAACTCCCAAGGTGACTAGCGTTGTCTTACATCCCCAGTTTCTTAATGGTGGCCACATCACAGACTTGGTGTGTAAATTGAGCTAAGTAGTTCTAGAAATCATACATGGCCCAGGTTAGAACTCACGGCTTTAGTCTTTGCAATGACTTTATAAATATTTAATTCTTGTAGCAAATTCTCTTCTGCTTAAAATACCTAGAGAGGCTTGTGTTTCCTAGAGTGAACTCAGCTGAAACAGCTATTCACTTTTTTGCATGTATGGTTGACCTTGTGACATAGTAACTGACAAGGTTGTTGGAACTTTATTGGATCCTTCTGGTAAAGTTTGTTTTATGATTAAAGATATAAGGGTAAAAAGTCGTTGGGCTGTCCTGCTCTTTCCTGTCCTTTTCCTTTTCCTTCTTCTCCTCCTTTGATCTTTGTTATGATTTTCTGTGTTACCACAGCTATCTTGCAACCATGTGGTTACTACCTGAATGAGGACCAAAGGCTCTTATGTTAAGGATAATAGAGAAGGATGGGAAAAGCCTAGGTCCTTGATAATATCACTAGGCTGCTGAAGATCTTGACTGACTACTGGACTTAGACATTGTTAGCTTTTCTGTTGCATGCTGGAAAAAGAATTTCTAATTGATAAGATTGAATTACTACTGGATTTCTCAAAAGTAAAGGAAGTCTGAAATTTTCTAATGAGGCTGATTCTGTCAGTTGCCAACCCTCACACTTTACTTTCCAAGAGGTTCTAGCTAAATTTACAGAGCCAGGATTAGGGTCTCTGTACTTGAGGACTTATCTTAGAATTTTAGAATTTCCTTCTCACTTCTAGAGTAGGAGGAAGATGCCAAGGAAACAATATTCCCTGAGAGTACCCCCCAGCCAGTGACTCTCAGAAGTTGCTGTATAAATATACTGTCTTTCTGGTCCCTTGGGCAGAAAAATTCTGAGGCTTGTGTTTCCCACAGTTCCTAGACTTGCTCACTGCATTAGCCTGCTTAATACTGAATTTTAACAGATTGTCTCCTTTCTCTGTGCTTTCTAAATTAAATAATTACATGTGATTTCTTGTTTCAGCCTAACTGGAAATCAAATTAGGTATGTCAGGCCTGAATCAGATAAAAAAGACTCTCCTGATTCAATCAAATGTCAGTGCACAGAGTCCTGTAGAAGCTACCTGAGATTTAAACTCTGACTACAACTTTTCAAAGACTCAGTTCCTTTGACTCTGTTATATTATATCAGTTATGGCTGTATGTTGATGATTCCCATCATCTAAGTCCTGATGGATCCCGTTGTGTGTTTTATTACTAGCTTCCAAAAATATAGCCTATGATTAGACTACTAACTTGACTCTATTACTGCTTCCAAAGACAACTTAATTTTAATTCAATTAGAAGACTACTTCCCCATTTGTTACTAATGAATGCCTTTAACTGAAAACAGAAGTTCCAATTCTCCAAAATCATGTCTGTTATTTTCATGGGCTCAAACCATATAACTTTTTAAATCCATAAGTGCAGGCAAGATGGATAGACTTTATTGTGGATTAAAGAAAACATTCCTGTCAACATAAAAGTGCTTCCTTTCTTTGTTTACTAAGTAACTTGAAATTCTCTACCTTATAAATGTTTCTTCAGGTAACAGGCCATTGTAATGAATTAAGATATTTTGGTTACCAAGGAAGAACAAATCTGAGCTAGCCAATGCATCACTGAGGATTTAAAATATTACACTCATTTTCACCTATCATATAGAAATGACCCTGTTGAGATTCTACTTTAATGAGATGGGAAAAGAAGGAAAGGGCTGCTGCCACTCAGGTCAATTATTATGTAATCGTGGAGGACATCTGGGAGAACACTGGGGCCTGGGTGTCCCGCACATAGAGAAAGATAATAAAATGGGAGTCAAGCAAAAGGTGACATCGACTGAACAGCTCTGCCAAAGGGCTGCTATTGTACTGGATTAGATGAAAATTAAAAAAAAAAAAAAAAAATAAGAAACAGAATAATAAACTAGAGTTAAACTTTGCCTTAACTCTTATTTCTTCTTCACAGCACACCTGAATTGTGGGATAAACACAAAACATTTTGCTTTTACAAGTTTTTCTTTCTTTCTTTCTTTTTTTTTTTTTTTTGCAGAAAGGCCTCAGGTGAAAAATACATTTAAAAATCCAATTTAGAGGGAAAACCATGTTATTTTGTATTGCTGGAAACTTTTCCCCGTACAACTAATCATGTTCCATTGCATGAATCTTTTATCACAGCAAGGCTAAGGAAACTAGTTAGCTTATTATAGAGCAGTGTGTGTGTGTATATATATATATATATATATATTTTACAAAACAATTTCATTTTCATGAGTTTTACCTCATGACAAGTATATCTGATTTACTACTAGGAAAATTTACAAGGAATGCCCCTTTAGTTAGAGGGAGAAAGTGGTTATAAATTTGGGGATATAATTTTCCTGGGAGAAATCTTTCAAGTAACTTTACTGAGTAGTGCCAAGAATGTATTCTATACAAAGTATTGCAAGAGAGATTATATTAAAAAAAAAAAAAAAGAGTTCACCAAATTGCAAGTTTAATGAAAATAAAGACCTTAACTCAGTGAAGATTCCCACTGCCAGTAACAGTACTTTGCAATCATTAGATTGTCACTAAATATTTATTGAATAAGTTAATGCTAGATACATTTTGACTTCTGTCCTCAAGGAATTTATCTAGTTGAATTAGGGAGGCATTTGGCTGTAAATTTGCCAAAATCACTAGGTGTGTGCATAACCATGTATCAGCAATTTTAAATAAGTAAATGTCATTCCCAGTTTATGATAAAAGGATGTCTTAGGACAAATTTGGTCACTGACACCAAACATGTAATAACAATCAAGCATACTGTCTATTTAAAAAATTTTGATGAAGTTCTAGCTTATATATAGAAAAAAACTTGTATGAAAAATTCACTTGAGTCAGTGTGGTAATATTCTATTGTTAGATCTGGAGAAATCTATTAAGTCATTAAAAAAAATCCCTTAAAATCAGTAATGGAAAACAAATATTTAAGAATCAAGCCTAAAATGTCATACTCAAAGATATAGATGAAGGGTACAGGGTTTGCTATAGTCTTATCCCTTTTCATGCAAGGTCTGGAATTATCTCTAAAATATTTTAACCAATCTACACATTTTGCAAGTCACCAGTGAGATTACCACTGTGTTATTTCACAGAATTTCTTCAACAAAATCATAATTGTAACATAGTATGCTAATAAGCAAGTTTCTCAGATGATAATCAGGAGAGCTGCAATTTCTATAGTAGCTTCCTCAGGCTTGTAGCTAAGTCCATTGTCTACTGAATTTCTGATATGTGCAAATAAATGCTCTAAAAGTGTGGCTTCAACATACATATGTAATGACAGATTGTCTATACCAAAGTACTTCAAATAAGTCCAGCATAGCATCATATATGACATGAATGGAGAACAATAAATATCACTGCTGCTGCTGCTGCTAAGTCACTTCAGTCGTGTCCGACTCTATGCGACCCCATAGACGGCAGCCCACCAGGCTCCTCTGTCCCTGGGATTCTCCAGGCAGGAACACTGGAGTGGGTTGCCATTTCCTTCTCCAATGCAGGAAAGTGAAAAGAAAAAGTGAAGTTGCTCAGTCGTTTCCGACTCTTAGCGAACCCGTGGACTGAGCCCTCCAGGCTCCTCCGTCCATGGGATTTTCCAGGCAAGAGTACTGGAGTGGGGTGCCATTGCCTTCTCCAATAAATATCACTAACACACTGAATGCTTTCAGTGTGTTGAGGGATGATTCTAAATAATTCACAGGAGTCATCTCAAATAATCCCACAGCAACACTCTGTGATTTCATTTTCTTAAAGAGGAAATTGAGGCTCTGAGAAGTTAGATTGCTTGCTATGGTAAGAAGCTGGCAAGTGGCCGTTTGAGATTTAAAACTAGGCAATGAGCTCTGAAGTCCACACTCTGAGCCATGAAGCAGTACTGACTCTTAAAGGACTGCATACAGAATAATGGAACTAGGGCTAAATTGGGGCCATGAGAAGGTCCAACCTAATTGTACCTGAAGAAGACTGGACAGGAGTGTTCTCTTTCTTCCTTAGACCTATGTAGTATAGGACATCTCATCAAGCATGTCCTAAGCAACATGAACCACTGGATTCACTTTAGAATGGTGAGTTGTAAGTGGCATGTATGGTTTTTAGTGATGGTGAGATCTGATTGGGTGGTGGAGACAGATCAGTAGATTATATCAGAAAAATGTAAGCTAAAGGTAATTGCTTCATTAGAATAGCAAATGTAGCTTTGTTCTGCCAGGGAGCCAAAGCAAAAACACGATTCTCTGTGTTTCTTAATAGGGATCATTCAAGCATATAGGTAAAATTGAATTTACTATAATAACACTAAGAGAGGTTTGTTAACTGAATGCTTCTGAAAGGGATACTAAATAAATTCAAAACTATTTTTACAAAAGATGTGGGCATAAAAATTACAGACATGATTTTATATTTTCCGTCTCAGTTTTTTATGGGGAAGAGTGACTTCCTGATCAAGGCACAGACTGCTCCCTGTTTGTAGCTTCAGGTAACTGTAGTGTCTGTTCCCTGGCCTCTGGTGTGTTGCTTTCATCACACCAGGGTAAACTCTGGTCGTCATTTGTTTATTGTCTGAGAGACACTAGAATATGAGCTCCTTAGGGCAGAACCTGGCTCTGTCTTGTTTATCCGTGTAACTCAGCACCAGGAGTTCAATAAATTATTCAGCATTGTAAAAAATATAGTTTTCTCTTATATCAAAACATAATTTAAAACTCAGTCTTTTGGCATACTTTATACATCCTTAAGGAGACCAGTCCTGGGTGTTCATTGGAAGGACTGATGCTGAGGCTGAAACTCCAACACTTTGGCCACCTCATGCGAAGAGTTGACTCATAGGAAAAGACTCTGATGCTGGGAGGGATTGGGGGCAGGAGGAGAAGGGGACGACAGAGGATGAGATGGCTGGATGGTATCACTGACTTAATGGACATGAGTTTGAGTGGACTCCAGGAGTTGGAGATGGACAGGGAGGCCTGGCGTGGTGTGATTCATGGGGTGGCAAAGAGTCGGACACAATTGAGCACCTGAACTGAACTGAATGGATTGATAGATCCTTATAGCCCAAGACTAGTAGAAGGGAACTTTCAGAAATCAAGAACATTTTTATGTATACATGAAATGCGAAATTGCCAAATGTGAAAGTTTCTAGAAGATATTCAAAGCTTTTGAGGGATCGGGTAATCTATTCCAATAAGAAAAGGACTAAAAAAAATGCTTACTTCAATTGCCTGAGGAAACAATGAGAGATCTGAATTTCTTTGCTAAAGTGTTAAGGTTTCAATGTTGGTATAAAAGTGTGTGGGGAGGGATTATTTTTCCATCATTTGAGAAAATCTTGGATCTTATCTCTTAAAACTTTCAATTTAACTCATTGCCCTTGGAGTAGGATATGTTACTACTGCGAAAGGAAAACTACCATGATGCTATTAATCTTTTTAAGACACTGATCCTACTGCCATTGAGTAATTAATTGAGAAGGGTAAAAGATCCTTTTACCCCTTTATCCTTAAAGACAAAAATTAACATACAACATTGCATTTATGATAGCAGTTTTCCCACCTCTGGGGAAAGAACTGAATTTTGATTGGAAATATTAGACTATTAAAAGCTGTGTGTGTACATGTATGGAAATGTATGCATGTGTGTTTTCACATTAACTAAAAACAGGGTCAGTTAAGATTGTGTTTATTTCTGTGTTGTTCTTGATTACATATTCTGGCAGGTATAGTGTCTCTGAGTTGTTGCTAATAAGTATGCATTAATTTTTTAAAAAGTGTACTTTGCTTATGTATGGTATGTTTATAAGCTTTGACTGATGAGATAATTTTATTAAAAGGGAATCAAATCTTAACTGGGAGTGGGGACGAGGTGTAATTTTACTACACTGTTGCAAGAAAATTATTAATATCTTTTGTAAATAAACTATATTTATATACTTCCAAAAATTAAAATTGTCCTGTTAGATAAATAACTGAACACTTAAATGTACAATTCAAAAGCTAGAGATAGAGACTAAATGAATGATAAAATAGTGAAATGCATTTGTCTTGGCTGTAAAATTGATGTGGTCAAAAGCAATTAAAACTGTATCTTTCACAATGTAGGTGAAGGAAAAGTCAATCAGAGGAGATAGGTATTACCAGTTTACTCTTGATCTGGGTGAAATGTGGTCCAGTCTTTATAAAGACCTCTTTGGTGACATGAATCAGGAGTTTTTAAATACACACACACACACACACACACACACACACACACACACATACTGGCTCAATAGATATATCTATTAAGCCAGAAATTCTACTTCTGAGAATATAAATAATTAGAAATGTGAACAAAGATGTGTGTTTATTCAAATTGAATATTGAATCTCTGTTACATGGCAGATGCCATTTCCTTTAGGAAAAAGTTCTCTTAGTACTTTGAATGTCAAGTGGGAAGTCAGGAAAATTAAAGGCCAAATGCAATAGAGTAAATTAGAATACATTAAAACTATTAATGTCCCTAGCCCAGCCCTGAGAAGAAGATATTTTTAAGATGATGTAATATAGGAAACAAATTTGGCAGAACATTAGCATTAATAAGAGAGCATTTTTTAAAATTGAAGTTTAGTTGAATTACAATATTATTTGCTTCTAATGTACAGCAAAGTGATTCTTTTTCATATTCTTTCCATTATGGTATAACAGGTATTGAATATAGTTCCCTATGCTATAAAATAGGCCCTTGTTTATCCATTTAATATATAATAGTTTGGATCTGGAAATCCCAAACTCCTAATTTACCCCTCCTTGATCACTTTTCCCCTTTAGTAACCATAAGTTTGTCTTCTATGTCTGTAAGTCCATTTCTGTTTTGTAATAAGTTCACTTGTATCATATTTTAGATTTCACATATGACTGATAGTGTATGATACCTCTCTTTCTCTTTCTGGATATGAGGTCACTTAACACGATAATCTCTAACTCTATCCATGTTGCTCCAAATGGCATTATTTCATTCTTTTTATGGCTAAGTAGTATTCCATTATATTTATGCACCACAGCTTCTTTATCCATTCCTCTGTCAAAAGACATTTAGGTTGTTTCCATGTCTTGGCTGTTGTAAATAGTCCTGCTCTGAAGATTGGAGTGCATGTATTTTTTCAGATTAGACTATCTTCCAGATACACGACCAGGAGTGGGACTGTTGGATCACATGGCAGCTCTTTTCTCAGTTTTTTAAGGAACCTCCATACTGTTTTCCATCATGGCTATACCATTCCACGTTCCCACAAACAATAGAGGATTCCCCTTTCTCCATACCATCTCCAGAATTGATTATTTGTAGACTCTCAAATGATGGCCATTCTGACCAAATTGAGGCGATATTTCATTTTAGTTTTGCCTTGTACTTCTTTAATAATTAGCAAAGTTGAGCATCTTTTCATGTGCCTATTGGCCATCTGTATATCTTCTTTGAAGAAATGTCTGTGTAGAACTTCTGTCCACTTTTTGATTGGGTTGTTTGGGGGTTTTTGATATTGAGCTGTATGAGCTGTTTCTATATTTTGGAAATTAATTTCGTGTTGGCTACATCATTTGGAAATATTTTCTCTCTACTCCATAGATTGTCCTTTTGTTTGTTCATGGTTTCCTTTGATATGCAAAAGCTTGTAAGTTTGGTTAGATCCCTTTGTTTACTTTTGCTTTTACTGCTATTGCCTTGAAAGACTGACCTAAGAAAACATTGCTACAATTTATGTTAGAGAACGTTTTGCCTATGTTCTCTTCTAGAAGTTTTATGGTATGATGTCTTTTATTTAACTCTTTAAGTCATTTTTGAGTTTATTTTTGTGTGTGGTATAAGCTGCTGCTGCTGCTAAGTCACTTCAGTCTTGTCCGACTCTGTGCGACCCCATGGACTGCAGCCCAGCAGGCTTCTCCGTCCATGGGATTTTCCAGGCAAGAGTACTGGAGTGGGTTGCCATTGCCTTCTCTGGTGTGGTATAAGAGAGTATTCTAATTTCATTGATTTACATGCACCTGTCCAGTTTTTTCACCACTTGCTAAACAGACTGTCTTTTCTCTGTGGTATATTCTTGCCTCCTTTGTTGAAGATTAACTGGTACATGGATTTATTTCTGAGAGAGTCAGTTCCTAGGCAGGTTGATAGGGAGTCTAGGGGTCCCCAAGGAGAGAGGAGTCTGGAATTCTCAAGGAGGAAGAAAGGACAAACTGTTTTTCTTTCTCCACATTCCTTAGGATTATATAGCAATAATGTATCCTGCCTAAGGACAGTCTTTGGATTCAACCTTCTGTTACCTTAAAATGTTAATTATGGGAGTAGACCTGGTCTTTACAAGGATGTATCTTGCCTGAGGACAGTGTTATCTTAAAATGTAAATTATGGGAGTAGGTCTGATGAGGTCTTTACAACCTCCAGACATTCTTTGGAGTATATAACTTCATTGTTAACACTAGCAAGCGGGTACTCTTTCTGCCCCCTTCTGATGCCTATGTCAGAAGCTTTCTCTATCTCCTTTATACTTTAATAAAACTTTATTACACAAAAGCTCTGAGCGATCAAGCCTCATCTCTGGCCCCAGATTGAATTCTTCTCCTCTGGGGGCCAAGAATCACGGTGTTTTCGCGTGATTCAACAACAACCTTTCATTTCTGGGTTGAGAGCATTTTTTTCAAAAGTCATTATCATGTACTTTATTTCCATTTATGTAACATTCTTAAATGAAAAATACAGAGACAGACAACAGATTAGTAGCTGCCAGATGTTAAGGATGAGGGGGAAGAAGTAGTAAGTATGGAGGGGTGGCACAGTGGATCCTAGAGATGATGGAAGAGCTTTGCTTTCGATTGTGGTGGTGATCACATCAACATCAAATCAACACGTGTGACACTGTGTGAACTGCATAGAATTGCTCACATACACACACACACACAAAAGTGCGTATGAAGCTGGCAAAATCTGAATAAGCTTTATGAACTGTGCAACTTCCTGGTGGCTCAGACGGCCTATAGCGTCAGAGACCTGCGTTCAATCCTTGGGTTGGGAAGATCCCCTGGAAAAGGGAATGGCAACCCACTCCTGTATTCTTGCCTGGAAAATCCTATGGACAAAGGAGCTTGGTGGGCTACAGTCTATTGGGTCGCAAAGAGGCTACACAACTGAACAACGAAGCACAAACAGTGATGCAAGATGTTCCCACTGGGGGAAACTGCATGAAGAGCACACAGGACCTCCCTGGGTATTTTCTCTCTTGCAGTTTCCTACAAATTTATAATTATTTCAAAGTAAGAGATGACAACGCCATTGCCTAGATCTTAACCTAAAGTTTTCAGGTAGTTTCAGGTAGAGTATCAAACATAAGTAATATTCTCCTTTATTTTTTAATTATTATTTATATATAACACTCTCCTTTATTTTTTAATGACTAATTATATAAAGTTCATCCCTCATAGTATATAAAGACATACAGTCATGTAACCAACACCACAGACATATAGTTGTGACAGACAAACAGTCATGTCACCAACACCACAATCAAAATATAACACTCTTCCATCGCTCCAAAATATCTCATTTTGCCCCTTTTAGTTATCTCCTGAGACCAACCCCATCTGACAACTACTCATCTTTTCCTCATCACTGTAAATTTGTCTTGTTTTATAACATCATATAAATGGAATCATACAATGTATAAATTTAGGAGATCAAGTTTTTTTTTTCTCCCATTCTTATCTGTTCCTTCATATTTTTGAGCAGTTTCCCATTACATAAATACATCCCAGTTTATTCATCCATTGCCTGACATATACAACTATAGGAAGACCCAGCAACTGAACTCTGGGGCATTTATCCCACATAAATGAAAACTTGTATTCACATAAAACTTATACATTAATGTTGATAGCAGGTTTATTTGTAATAACTAATAATTAGAACCACCCCAGATATCCTTCAACAATTGAATGATTTAAAAAAACTGTAGTATATATATGCCCTAGAAAGTTACTCAGAAATAAAAATGCCTTTGGTAATAAAAGCACATCAAATTTGAGGGTAGCATGTATAGAAATGGTAAAAGAGACTCAAAGAAATTTGGATAAGTCTTGACTTTGTCTGCTACAAACGTCATTTTTAATAATCTTTCATAGGTACTTTTACTGAAAAGTGGTTTGTAATTTTAGGTATTCACAGACCTCATTACTTTCATGTAATAAATAAGGCTTAATTTGGCAGATAGGTAACTTTAGTAGGTGTCATCATATTATGCTAAATGCTATAAATTGCAGTTATTTTTATTGCTTAGAAACAATTGACAATCTAGATTCAAAAATAAAACTGACGCATATAGAATACAATGGAAACATTTTAAAATCTTATTTTTGGAAAGCAAATAGAAATCTTTCCAATGATTTCATTTAAGGCAGAAGTAGTACCTACCAATATCTTCATTTCTTTGGAAAAATGAAACAGAAAAATTAAAAAGTAAAGTATTAAATGACCCATACATGAAAAGAGAGACATACATATCTGTTTTTAGACTAAATACAGCTTCTATCTTGCAAGCTCTAATTTTACTCTTTCTATTGATAATCCATAAGGGAGGTTTTTATATGCATCATGTCTAAACTAAATACCTACTCTCCATGAAGTGCAACTGCCATAAGCACTTCCATCACTGTGTCATCCCTGTTGCCCAGTTTACAAACTAAGGGCCCTTAAGTGCCTCTAAGTATTTTCAGCACAATGTGATGTAACTGTATCACCTACATTAGCTTTAATGAGTGTAGTACAGCTAACGCTTCACTTGGGGGACTGACATGTGGCTGTATTCTGCAAAATGCCTCTACAACTAATACATTAAACTTTTTAGAAGTTGTACAATAGATAGCTCTCCAGAAATCCTCAGTCTCAAGTGGTTTCTCTAAGCATTCTACTACACATTGAAAGAATTGTTCAGGATAGAACTTTCCTATGCCCCCAAAACTATTTAGTAAGCAAGTAAAAAAGGAATAGCAAACAACCTTTAGTCTAATTTAAGTCATGCTACACAAAATGTTAGAAAATTTGGTACAATGTTTGAAATCAAAGGTCACGTGATAGGATAAGGGATGTTTTAGCTCCCAGAGAGGGCGTATGAGAGCATTTAAAGACTGGAGTTCAATGAAATTTCTATCTGCTGTTTGATGAGTGTATGAGAAATCTTCTAATGAACTTGTCTTTATTTTCAGTGGAAAAGAATAAGTATTCTGGCATGGCAAATAAACAGGAAACTTTTAACTGTAATCTTTCAATCTACTGGGATTATTTTCAAGTATCTGTTGAGTGTGTGTGTGTTTTAACTTGATATCTGATAAATTGTCTAATCATTACATTAGACACTCACTCTTACAACAGATGTATAAAAGAGTTTGGAATTTCTAAGGTCATCCTCTAACAATATAGAGTGTTTCCATTTCTAGGAAGATAGGGCAGTGTTTCCTAAACTCAACATGAAGATGATCCCAAAAGTATTTTCCCAAGGGAGAAGTGTTTGCCTGCTGATAGGAAGAAACATTAACTATTTGAGATAAAACAGTGCTGCAACAGTGATAAGAATTACCTAGGCTCCTGCCTTACCAGTAAGAGTAGTAAGTGAAAGTCTCTTTTCTGTGCAGCCTCTCTTGCTTGGCAGTGATGGTGATATTTATCTTCTGTTTACTTCGAGTTTGCATTAAAGTTGGTTATCTGGAGGCTATAATCATGTCAAATTTCCTTCCAATAAGAAGGAATAAGAATAACAATATTCTTATTGAATATTCTTAATAAGAATATTCTTAGCAATAAGAAATAGTGCTTACTTTATGCTATGTCTTCTATTTTCTTCTTTGTTTAATTTGTATTCTGTTTCAATAAACTTCTTCTGGTGTATTGAGTAAGAAATAAACTTTCTGAGTCATCTTATATCTGAAATACATTTGTCTTCACATTTGAACAATACTGTTGCTCAGTAAAAATATTCTAGAATGAAAATAATTTTCCCTGAGAAATTTGGAGATGTCTTTAGTTGTCTTCTAATATCCAATTTTATTGCTGAAAAATATGATGCTTGTCTAATTATCATTCTTTTTTATTATATTGGTTTTGCTTTCTGGGAGTTACTAGGATATTTCCTTAGTCCTTGTGATTATAAAATACGATGAAAATATATTTATGATAGATCATTTTTTAAGCCATTCATTTATAACTTACCAAGTCATTTCAATATGAAGACTCATGTTTTCATCAGCTATGAAAGTGAAAGTGAAGGTCATTCAGCGGTGTCTGACTCTTTGCAACCCCATGGACTATATAGGCCATAAAATTCTCCAGGCCAGAATACTGGAGTGGGTAGCCTTTCCCTTCTCTAGGGGATTTTCCCAACCCAGGGGTTGAATCCAGGTCTCCCGCATTGCGGGCAGATTCTTTACCAGCTGAGCCACAAGGGAAGCCCTTCATTAGCTATGGGAAATTATTAAACTATTTCTTTGAAAATTTTTTCTTTTAAATTTCTGACCATATAATGTGAACTCATATTTGTTTTCCATTCACTAATCTCCATCTACAAATACCAAGGTTTGGCAGATAATGTATGTTTATGATTCAAAAGTAATAAAATGTCAGATTTAAGTGATAATACATAAATAATTACTTTGAAAGTAAAAGGTTTAAACATACCAATTTAAAGAAAAGAGAGTTTCTTTAAAACTTTTCTTTTAGAGAAAAGTTTCAGAGTGAACTTATAAAATGACTCAATTATATGCTGCTTAAAAGAAATTAACTTTGAATTCAAATGTATAAGTATGTTGAAAGTAAAATGATTGAAGAAGATATGTCAAGCAACCATTAATAAATAAAACAATAAAACAATGGCTATGTTAATATCTTACAAAGTAGACTTAAAGTAGACTTTTAAGTAGATTTAAAAATCAATACTTACTTAAAAGTCAATAGCTATTCCACGTTGAAGGTCAGGAAGGGCAGCGGTGAGGAGATACCTACCCCTTGTCCAAGGTAAGGAGCAATGGCTGCGCTTTGCTGGAGCAGCCATGAAGAGATACCCCATGCCAAAGGTAAGAGAAACCCAAGTAAGACAGTAGGTGTTGCAAGAGGGCATCAGAGGGCAAACACACTGAAACCATACTCACAGAAAACTAGTCAATCTAATCACACTAGGACCACAGCCTTGTCTAACTCAATGAAACTAAGCCATGCCTGTGGGGCAACCCAAGACGGGCGGGTCATGGTGGAGAGATTTGACAGAATGCAGTCCATGGCGAAGGGAATGGCAAACCACTTCAGTATTCTTGCCTTGAGAACCCCATGAACAGTATGAAAAGGCAAAATGATAGGATACTGAAAGAGAAACTCCCCAGGTCAGTAGGTGCCCAATATGCTACTGGAGATCAATGGAGAATAACTCCAGAAAGAATGAAGGGATGGAGCCAAAGCAAAAACAATACCCAGCTGTGGATGTGACTGGTGATAGAAGCAAGGTCTGATGCTGTAAATAGCAATATTGCATAGGAACCTGGAATGTCAAGTCCATGAATCAACGCAAATTGGAAGTGGTCAAACAAGAGATGGCAAGAGTGAATGTCGACATTCTAGGAATCAGCGAATTCAAATGGACTGGAATGGGTGAATTTAATTCAGATGACCATTATATCTACTACTGCAGGCAGGAATCCCTCAGAAGAAATGGAGTGGCCATCATGGTCAACAAAAGAGTCCGAAATGCAGTATTTGGATGCAATCTCAAAAACGACAGAATGAGCTCTGTTTGTTTCCAAGGCAAACCATTCAATATCACAGTAATCCAAGTCTATGCCCCAACCAGTAACACTGAAGAAGCTGAAGTTGAATGGTTCTATGAAGACCTACAAGACCTTTTAGAACTAGCACCCAAAAAAGATGTCCTTTTCATTATAGGGGACTGGAATGCAAAAGTAGGAAGTCAAGAAACACCTGGAGTAACAGGCAAATTTGGCCTTGGAATACGGAATGAAGCAGGGCAAAGACTGATAGAGTTTTGCCAAGAAAATGCACTGGTCATAACAAACACCCTCTTCCAACAACACAAGAGAAGACTCTATACATGGACATTACCAGATGGTCAACACCGAAATCAGATTGATTATATTCTTTGCAGCCAAAGATGGAGAAGCTCTATACAGTCAACAAAAACAAGACCAGGAGCTGACTGTGGCTCAGACCATGAACTCCTTATTGCCAAATTCAGACTTAAATTGAAGAAAGTAGGGAAAACCACTAGACCATTCAGGTATGACCTAAATCAAATCCCTTATGATTATACAGTGGAAGTGAGAAATAGATTTAAGGGCCTAGATCTGATATATAGAGTGCCTGATGAACTCTGGACTGAGGTTAGTGACATTATACAGGAGACAGGAATCAAGACCATTCCCATAGAAAAGAAATGTAAAAAAGCAAAATGGCTGTCTGAGGAGGCCTTACAAATAGCTGTGAAAAGAAGAGAAGCAAAAAGCAAAGGAGAAAAGGAAAGATATAAACATCTGAATGCAGAGTTCCGAAGAATAGCAAGGAGAGATAAGAAAGCCTTCTTCAGCAATCAGTGGAAAGAAATAGAGGAAAACAACTGAATGGGAAAGACTAGAGGTCTCTTCAAGAAAATCAGAGATACCAAAGGAACATTTCATGCAAAGATGGGCTCGATAAAGGACAGAAATGGTATGGACCTAACAGAAGCAGAAGATATTAAGAACAGATGGCAAGAATACACAGAAGAACTGTACAAAAAAGATCTTCACGACCCAGATAATCACGATGGTGTGATCACTGACCTAGAGCCAGACATCCTGGAATGTGAAGTCAAGTGGGCCTTAGAAAGCATCACTATGAACAAAGCTAGTGGAGGTGATGGAATTCCGGTTGAGCTGTTCCAAATCCTGAAAGATGATGCTGTGAAAGTGCTGCACTCAATATGCCAACAAATTTGGAAAACTCAGCAGTGTCCACAGGACTGGAAAAGGTCAGTTTTCATTCCAATCCCAAAGAAAGGCAATGCCAAAGAATGCTCAAACTACCGCACAATTGCACTCATCTCACACACTAGTAAAGTAATGCTCAAAATTCTCCAAGCCAGGCTTCAGCAATATGTGAACCGTGAACTTCCTGATGTTCAAGCTGGTTTTAGAAAAGGCAGAGGAACCAGAGATCAAATTGCCAACATCCGCTGGATCATGGAAAAAGCAAGAGAGTTCCAGAAAAGCATCTATTTCTGCTTTATTGACTATGCCAAAGCCTTTGACTGTGTGGATCACAATAAACTGTGGAAAATTCTGAAAGATGGGAATACCGGACCACCTGATCTGCCTCTTGAGAAATCTGTATGCAGTTCAGGAAGCAACAGTTAGAACTGGACATGGAACAACAGACTGGTTCCAAATAAGAAAAGGAGTTCATCAAGGCTGTATATTGTCACCCTGTTTATTTAACTTATATGCAGAGTACATCATGAGAAACGCTGGACTGGAAGAAGCACAAGCTGGAATCAAGATTGCCGGGAGAAATATCCATAACCTCAGATATGCAGATGACACCACCCTAATGGCAGAAAGTGAAGAGGAACTCAAAAGCCTCTTGATGAAAGTGAAAGTGGAGAGTGAAAAAGTTGGCTTAAAGCTCAACATTCAGAAAACGAAGATCATGGCATCTTGTCCCACCACTTCATGGGAAATAGATGGGGAAACAGTGGACACAGTGTCAGACTTTATTTTTCTGGGCTCTAAAATCACTGCAAATGGTGACTGCAGCCATGAAATTAAAAGACGTTTACTCCTTGGAAGGAAAGTTATGACCAACCTAGATAGCATATTCAAAAGCAGAGACATTACTTTGCCAACAAAGGTTCGTCTAGTCAAGGCTATGGTTTTTCCTGTGGTCATGTATGGATGTGAGGTTGGACTGTGAAGAAGGCTGAGTGCCGAAGAATTGATGCTTTTGAACTGTGGTGTTGGAGAAGACTCTTGAGGGTCCCTTGGACTGCAAGGAGATCCAACCAGTCCATTCTGAAGGAGATCAGCCCTGGGATTTCTTTGGAAGGAATGATGGTAAAGCTGAAATTCCAGTACTTTGGCCACCTCATGTGAAGAGTTGACTCATTGGAAAAGACTCTGATGCTGGGAGGGATTGGGGGCAGGAGGAGAAGGGGACAACAGAGGATGAGATGGCTGGATGGCATCACTGACTCGATGGACGTGAGTCTGAGTGAACTCCGGGAGTTGGTGATGGACAGGGAGGCCTGGCGTGCTGCAATTTATGGGGTCACAAAGAGTCAGACACGACTGACCGACTGATCTGATCTCTGAAAAGTCAATACAGTTAGAAGAGATAAGAAGAATATAATGTAAAGACAAAAAAGATGAAACCATCAGGAAGCATATGGATCCTAAGTATGTTACACACCAAATAAAGCCTTCAAATATGTGAAGCAAAGCCTTGTAGATCTAAAAGGAAAAATACATTGATTCATAATCATACAGCTGAAGACTCAGTTGTCTCCTCTCAACAGTAACAGAATTACTAGTCAGAAGATTTGAATAGTACAGTCAAGCAACAGGATCCAATCGACATATATAGAACGCTAAAGAACAGCACACATTCACCAAGATAGACCAGATTCTAGTCTATAAAACAAACCTCATCCAGTTTAAAACAACTTGTCATTTGGTGTATGTTCTCTATAGTAATGAAATTACTGTAGACTAGTGACAGTAATGAAGTTAAACTAGAAATAAATAACAGAAAACAACAGGCAAACTTCACATCATATGGAAATTAAACATGCTTCTAAATAGCCCATGGATCACAGGGGAAAACTCAAATGATTTTTTTTTTTTAAAGTAGAGCTAAATGGGGAACATAATTTTCCATCAATAATGAATGGATAAAGAAGACATGAGTATGTGTGTGTATGGTTGTATACATACATACAGTAGAATACTAGCCAAGAAAAAGAACTGAATCTTGCCATTTGCAACTGTGTAGGTGGACCTAGAGGGTATTATGGTAAATGAAATAAGTCAGACAAAGACAAATACTATATGATTTTAATTTTCTGTGGAATCTAAAAATCAAAGCAAATGGACAAACCAGGAAAAACAGAAAGCAAATCAAAGACTAGTGGTTGTCAGAAGGGAGCAGATGGGAAGATAAGTGGTATAGGTAAAGGGGTTTAGGAAGTGAAAACTTCCAGCTCTAAAATAAATAACTGGGATATAATATAAAACAAAGGGAATACAGTAAATAATATTATTATAATTCCATATGGTAACTAGACATCACAGTGATCACTCTGTAATGTATAAAAACATCAAATCACTGTGGTATACACGTGAAATGAGATAATATTGTATGTCAATTATAATTCAATTAAAAATAACTAAAAAAAAATGCAATGTTATCAAAATGTTCAGGACTAGTTAAAGCAGTTCTTAGAGGCATAACAGCATTAAATGCTTACATAAGAAAAGAGGAAAGATCTCAATAATCCAAGTTCCTACTTGGATGAGCTCTTTACAGTACTTCATTGTATTTTCCAAAGTTATAATTCTTTGGTTCAATAATATATAATCATTTACTTCACTGATATAAGAATGACCTAAGGAACACCTTTGTTATCACAATACTTCTCAAAAGTAATAGTTATAACATTTACCACATTTTGAGGGTTTATAAGACTTAAACTGTGCATTGTATATGTATTTTAAAACTATCATCTCATTTATGGTTTCAATAATCCTGTGAGATAACTATCGTTGTTTTCTGTTTTTGAAGGGGAGAAAACTTAACCTAAAGAGGTAAAGTAACTTTCCCAAAGTTATTCAACTAAACTTACTGGCAGTGTTAATTATTGTACTTGAACTCTGGTCTATCTGAGACCAAGTTTAAACATTACACATATTGTCTCCCCTATAAAACATATTGAGAGTAAAGCACTTGAGATGTGGAGGCAAATAAAGAAAGAAACAGCCCCCCAAGTGGTGATGAGTAAGTAGTCTAGGAAAAGCAGAGAGATCTCAAAGTCTTGGTGCATGAGTTGTCAGGAAGATACCCAGGATCAATGCATAAATTAAGTCCTGCTTCCATGGAACACACATTCCTAAACATCAAGCTGTCATCTTCTAAACTCTTTTTTCCCTATTCACATTTGAGTTGTTCAAGGACAGAATTTGTGAACATTTATTGAATCTGAGAGCATGGTGTTGAGATGAGTGCATTAAACCTATGACTTTTACATCAAGACAATAATCCTGAATGCTAATTTTGGACAGGAAGAGAGAATGAGACAAAGAAGGAGAAGTGGGGAGAGAGCAAGAGTTAGATTGATTGGTTTTCAAGACTCAACTGGCAATCAGGGTATTGCCACAGAAATCAATGGCAAGACAGAACAAACACCAGGCACTTTGGTGATTCAACGTCTTCTCTGCATCATCAAAACCCTTCAATCACACGCCATCTTTGAACATATTCATATGTCATCGTAAAAATAATCTTAAGAGAGGTTCCAGACAGTTTAGGAAAACCAAAGTTTAAAAAAAAGAAGTATTTACCTGAAAGGAGTGGTTAGGTGAATCTTGGACTGAGTTTACTAAATTATACTAAAATTTACTTGTTTTTCCACCTATTTCCTTCCCTCAAGTAGGTAGGGATTTGTGAGCTCAGAAATAGAACCATTTTTAAAGCTCATTTTCTTGTATGCCTGAATATAGTAGGTATCATTTTGTAACCCCATATCTTCATGAGCATTTGATTGGTGTGTCTGTTTTCTGTTATTAGAGTGTGACCTTCCAGATGCTGTGATCTAGGCTTTAAAAGTACTTTCTAGCAATATGATTTTCATTGTACAGGCTCTGAATCACAATTCAATTAAGTAAATTTCTCCCAAATCATTTGAATGTGTGCCAGTGTGAAGTTAATGTGCATTTATCTTGAAGCCTCCTTGAGGAATGGTGTCTAAGATGGAGTAGGGAAAACAATAAAAGATGGCAGTGTCTATTAGAAGTCAATAGAAGTTGGACATTTGCTCAAATTCTATTTCATACAAACACACACACACATACAGAAGTTGCTCAGTAGTATTCGACTCTTTGCGACCCCATGTATTGTAGCCAACCAGGCTCCTCGGTCCAAATACAATTCTGAGCTTAAAGAGTTTATAAATGTTTCAGCAGTTAAGCTGGAGATAAGCACAATTGACTGATTTAACTCTCATTCTAATCTTTAACCACTTCATACCGAAAAAAATAAGTACTTTCACTTACAGAATAAAAAGTAATGAGGATCAGGAAATTTTATCAAAATACTTCCTTTGGTTTAAATTACTATTCTTATTATATGACATAGGTCATTTGTGATTGATTAAGTGTTGGGTCATTGGAATCATAGTAACAAGAAAGTGATCTTGTGAACATCTACATATTCATGCTGCTGCTGCTGCTAAGTCACTTCAGTCATGTCCAACTCTGTGCGATCCCATAGACGGCAGCCCACCAGGCTCCCCCATCCCTGGGATTCTCCAGGCAAGAACACTGGAGTGGGTTGCCATTTCCTTCTCCAATGCATGAAAGTGAAAAGTGAAAGTGAAGTCGCTCAGTCGTGTCCAACTCTTAGCGACCCCATGGACTGCAGCCCACCAGGCTCCTCCGTCCATGGGTTTTTCCCGGCAAGAGTACTGGAGTGGGGTGCTATTGCCTTGAACATTAAAAAAAAGAATATAGACTTGTATATACAATATGCTACCAACTATACAGAACATCTGAAAAGAATCTTCAAATATTAAATAATAGAATTACATGTGATTTTAGAATACTCTCCTTTACATAGTTTTTAGTTTCCAAAAATTTTACAGTGACCACCTATTATTTTGGTATATATAAAAATGCTACTAACAGCAAATAAACATTTACAAAATTAGATATTCATCTCTTATTTATTCCATACTATTATAATAGCAGCTCTCATCTGTCTTATTATTCTGACTTTGCAAACCTGCTTCTATCTTGCCTGTGAATCCAAATTTCCTTGAAACTACCAAGTGACAGATTTTCTCTACTGTTTCTGTAACTATTGATAAAGATAATACTGGAGTATTTCTTTAAATTGATTTGTCAGCAATTGCAGTGACTGTCATTAAGAGTTTGATATGGGGGAAGGTAAAAAAGGCAGGTGTCAGAATTATAGAGGGAAACCCTTATTTTTCTTAAGTATATGTATTATTTGTACTAAGTTCTTATAATGTAAAATGAATCAAAGCAATTCTCAACAAAACTATTCTTTGTAATCTTAATTCTTCAGAGTAAATACATGTATCCTTAAATATAAATAAAAATCTGTGTGCAGCTTAAATATAGAACTATTTCAACAATTCTTTAATCTCCCTTTAGGATGTCCTTCAAATTTTTGTGTTACCTGAATGAGTCTTGGTCCACAGAACTTTCATTATGAAGTTTGTATTTCAACTAAATTTAGTATTTTTAATCCCCACTTTGATTAAAGTGACTTTTGGAGAGAATTCAAAGAATGCACCTTTCTGAATGAGTGTGATTAAACTTTTCATTATTTGTTATCTGAACGTTTGACATCCTTCCAATGTCACAGAGTAGAAATATTTTAAGCATTTTTTTCACCCCTAAGCATATTTCTCAATGACTCCTAAGGCCATGGGGTTTTAGAGTTGACATCTCAGAACAGTGAAATGACTTGCTAAACTTACTAAAGTATCTTCTTTTTTAGGCATTTATTTGTAGTGACAATTTTGCATCAGTTTGACAAATGGAACCTGAAAATAGCTACTGTCTGCTTGATTCCTTTTGCTAAAGTTTTTCCTTTCCTACTTACTGAATTTAGACTCCTAAAATGACACATTTGAGCAACAAATCTTCAGCTAACTAAGCATTTCTCATGCTTCTGATTTGTATTACACTCTTGAAAATATGAAGCTTGCAGATCATAGAAAAATATGAAAATTATAAGTGAAAAAGTACAGACTTATGCACATATACAAACAAATCTCTGACAAAAGTACATCCTTTTTTTTTTTTTTTTTTTGCAGGGAAACTGCACTGGAGTCTAAATTTTGTAAAACATTTTTGTCTTTCAGGATTATAGAAGCTTCCTCTTCTAATCTTCTTAATGATATAAAAACTAATTACATGATAGAGAGGGAAGGAAGAGTAAGAAAAGCAAGACTTGAGACTTCTTTAAAGATTCACTTTTCATAGTCCTGATTTTGGAAGATTGTTTTATTTTACTGCCAGCTGAAATAGAAATTTCCAGAGATATAAATTGACTTCTTTACCTAAAACATTAACAATATCAAGGCAGAAAATGAGTAAAATAATAATGCTAGCTTTAATTTCTTTACTGCTTTGTCTTCTTTTCAAGCTTTATAATTCTTACTACTTACCAAGCCTAAGATCAATTGCTCGATTGATCGATCAATTTTATTTATTTCTGTTCTCATTCTCAGTGCTGGCTCATTTGCTCACATTTGCAACAATCCATAGTTAGGGGCTTCCCTGATAGCTCAGGTGGTAAAGAATCCATGTTGCAATGCAGAAGACCCCGGTTCAATTCCTGGGTGGAATTGATCCTCTGGAGAAGGATCAATATTCTTCCAGTGTTCTTCCAGCCCACTCCAGTATTCTTGGGCTTCCCTTGTGGCTCAGCTGGTCAGGAGTCCGCATGCAATGCAGGATACCTGGGTTTGAACACTGGATTGAAAAAATCCCCTAGAGAAGGGAAGGGCTACCCACTCCAATATTCTGGCCTGGAGAATTACATGGACTATATAGACCATGAGGTTGTAAAGAGTCAGACCTGACTGAGCCACTTTCACTTTCACTTCTTATAAAAATATGACTGCAGTGCTGATATTATTCCCAGCTCCACCTACAATTCAAATTCCTCATCCTTATTGATATTTCCTTACACTTAAATATCCAATATGTTGGATATTAACATATTAATATTAGGAAGATTAATATTTTTAAAACTAAAATATCAAAGGTTCCTGCTGACAGCTACCTCTCCTTATTTCCTTATCATTGCAATATATTATTAAAATATTCCAACTTTCCTATAATCACAACTATTCTCTGTGTTCTCCTCCTTGGCCAGGTTTCTCCTTTTTGGAATGGTGGTCTCTGGACAATGTAGTCTGCCTTTTTAGAGAATATTACAATTTCTTTGGAAAATGTGTTCTATAGTGTAGCTAGCTACTAGACAGGGAAATTCAGTTCGGTTCAGTCGCTCAGTCGTGTCCGACTGCGACCCCATGAATTGCAGCACGCCAGGCCTCCCTGTCCATCACCAACTCCCGGAGTTCACCCAAACTCATATGCATCAAGTCGGTGATGCCATCCAGCCATCTCCTCCTCTGTCGTCCCCTTCTCCTCCTGCCCCCAATCCCTCCCAGCATCAGGGTCTTTTCCAGTGAGTCAACTCTTCACATGAGGTAGCCAAAGATTGGAGTTTCAGCCTCAGTATCAGTCCTTCCAATGAACACCCAGGACTGGTCTCCTTTAGGATGGACTGATTGGATCTCCTTGTAGTCCAAGGGACTCTCAGGAGTCTTCTCCAACAACACAGTTTAAAAGCATCAATTCTTCAGCCCTCAGCTTTCTTCATAGTACAACTCTTACATCCATACATGATCACTGAAAAAAACCATAGCCTTGAGTAGACGGACCTTTGTTGGCAAAGTAATGTCTCTGCTTTTGAATATACTATCTAGGTTGGTCATAACTTTCCTTCCAAGGAGTAAGCATCTTTTAATTTCATGGCTGCAGTCACCATCTGTAGTGATTTTGGAGCCCAGAAAAATAAAGTCTGACACTGTTTCCCCATCTGCTTCCCATGGAGTGATGGGACAAGATGCCATGATCTTAGTTTTCTGAATGTTGAGCTTTAAGCCAACTTTTTCACTATCCTCTTTCATTTTCATCAAGAGGCTTTTGAGTTCCTCTTCACTTTCTGCCATAAGGGTGTTGTCATCTGCATATCTGAGGTTATTGATATTTCTCCTGGCAATCTTGATTCCAGCTTGTGCTTCTTCAAGCCTAGTGTTTCTCATGATGTACTCTGCATATAAGTTAAATAAGCAGGGTGACAATATACAGCCTTGATGTACTCCTTTAATTACTGACGTGTAATTTCAAAAGTATTTTAATGTCTAATTTGTGTTAGCACTCAACTAGTTCTAGATAGGTCAGACGTGATAAATCCAGGATCTGCTCTTCTTAGCATAAATAGCCTAGAAGAGACATACATACAATACACACACATAGTTACAAACTTTGATGAGAGCCATGAAGAAAATGTGTAAGGTACAAGAACAAATACCTTAGGAGTAAAAATTAGATTTGTATATTAGTAAATATTTCTGACTCCAATTCCAACAGCTCTGCACCAAATCTCAGCACTTCTTGCATTGCTCAGTGGTTTTCTGATATTGCCATTTTTCTCTTGCATGTCCCCCCAATCTTGGCCTTTAGTAATTGGAAACAAAGGTCGGTTGAATGGTCTCTTAATAAAAAGCCCACTTCTTCAGAAATCAGTTTGACTAAAGGGTCTTGTCAACATGACTGCAAGTTAAGAGCTGACAATGCATTGAAGAGAAGTTAGGATATATATAATAATTTGACTTATATCCATCCCAGAATTATTTTCACCTGTCACTGTTGGAGCAACTTCTCCAGGCAATTAAATCATTGCGTGCAACATTTTCTTCACTTCCTGAGGCTGGTTTCAGAATAGCATCTGGGGTTTTATGGAGTATGTATGGGATGTGTAGGTGTACTAAATGGCTCATGTAGCTATAGGAAGACATGTTGAGTGTCAAGAACATTCAAACTTCAAGATACTCTGGTAGCTAAAATGAATTTTTTCTGTATGAAAAGTCACTACCTCATACTAATTTAGACAATAACAAAATTACTATGTGATATTTCAGAAAGAGTACCAGTAGAAAGAGAATCAAAATCTGAATGAAGTATCAGTGGGACAGTGTTCTTTTTAAAAATTTTAATGTACTTTTATTGTGGTAAAAGTCACACAATATAAAACATACTATTTTAACCATATTTAACTATGTATTTCAGTGGCACTAAGTACATTCAATTTATTGTGAACTCTCACTATCATCCATCTTCAGGATTTTTCATTCTCCAAAACTAAAACTTTGTCCCCATTAAACAGTAAGTCTTCATTCCCCATTCCCATTTTCCCTACCACCTTAAGGAACAGTATCCTTCTCTCAAGTTTTATGTGACTTCTTTTATGACTTGGGTATTAGTTTTGCAAATTAATTCTGTAACTATATCTTGAGGTTGGTAACAGATTTACTCAAATTAGGAATGTAAACTAACTTGAAAATTATAAACAGAAAAAGCAAAATTAAAACTGATAACAATAAGTTGTAATTTAAAGACAAGCATCAATATATTTAAATAGATCAGTCATATGGAGTATAGTTTCTGAGTACAGTGGAATTAAACTAAAAATTGCTAATAATAATTTTTACTAAATCACAAGTAATCATAATGTTTGTGTGCATGCTCAGTCATGTCTGAATCTTTGTGACTCCTCTACACGGTAGCCTGCCAGGTTCCTCTGTCCAAGGAATTTTCCAGGCAAGAATACTGCAGTGGGTTGCCATTTCCTTCTCTAGAGGATCTTCTCAACCCAGGGCTTGAACCCACATTTCTTGCATCTCCTGAATTGGCAGGCAGTTTCTTTACCATGGTGCCACCTGGGAAGCCCTTAATAAAATTCACTAATAATGAAAATAAAATTAAGAAATACATTCATAAAGAATATATGGCCTATAAATCAAATGAGATAAAATTGAATCAGTGTTTATTTAGAAATATACAACTCCTATGCTTATGTTAGAGAAGACCTAAAATTAATGATCTAAGGCTTCCGTTTGACAAAATCAAATTAAACTTGAAGTAAGTGGAAATAAGTAAGTGAAGAAATTAATAGCAGCAACAGAAATATATGACAGGGACAGAGAAAATTAACAGAAGAAAAAGATTAATAAAATTTATATATCTCTAGGTAGATTGATTACAAAAATAAGAGAGAAAAAAAAAACTACCAGTATCAGGCTTCAAAAGGATTTATCAACACAGATTTTACAGTGATTGAAAGCATAACAAGAGATTACATTTAAACTTTTACAACACATATGACAATTTATATGAAATGGAAACATTTATTAAAAAATGTAACCTACCAAAATTAACACAAGAATAAAGGCTGCAATCTGAATAGCCCTAATTCTAAAATAGAAATGAAATTTCTTAACTCCTCTGCTAAAAGAGCACATTTAAAGAAGAAATAACATGAATATTATGCAAGTATTTTTGAAAAAGAAAAGGAGGGATCACTGCCCTCCTTGTTTGTGAGTCCAGCAAAACAATCAGAAAAGACATTGCAGAAAAAATTCACCAATATTTCTCATGAATATAAAGCTAAAATTCACTAACAAATTGTTAGTGCTTGAAATCCAAATGTATTTTGACCAAGTAGGATTTATCCTAAGAAAGCAAGATTGATATAACCTTTGAAAAGCAATCAATGCAATTTATCATATGAAGAAATTAAAAGAAATAATACATAATTATTTCAATAGATGCAGAAAAATAATTCTAAATCAATCAATTTACAGTCATGATTTAAATGTTTAGCAAATTAAGAAGAGGTGTTATTTTTTAAAATAGAGCTTTTTCCACTTTCCAATCTAGTTTCTAAGAAATTTGTAAGTCATCACTTCATTCTAACAGCAAGAGAAAAAGCTGAACAAACTAAAAATCAACAATGCTTCTTAGCTATTTCAGAGAAGTTTGGTCACAGGGCAAACTTCTGTCTTTAAAATTGGATAGATGGTTACAGAGAATCATAATTTCTGGAAGCAAAAACCCATGAATAGGCTTCCCTTGGTGACTCAGTGGTAAAGAATCTACTTACCAATTCAGGAGACATAGGTTCAATCCCTAGGTAGGGAAGGTCTCCTGGAGAAGGAAACAGCAGCCCACTCTAGTACTCTTACCTGGAAAATCCCATGGACAGAGGAGCCTTGCAGGTTATATATAGTCCATGGTGTTGCAAATCGGACATGACTGAATGACTAAACAAAAAACCCATGAACAGAAAACTCCATGTGAAACACTGCTAAAGTAGAAAAACTAAATTGTAATAAGGTCTATTGCTGACAGCTTAGTATGTATAAGTCTGAAAGTTAAAAACTCCAAGTGGTCCAGTCATAAAGGGATCACCACCTATTTGTGAGTTTTACTTCCAGATTCCAACCAGGTTCTCATAGTGAAGAGTTAAGAAAAATCCCTTTGCATTTTTGGCATGGGGAGAGGGGAACAAGGATTTTGAGATAGACTATTCTGACCTAAACAAGACATGCCTTAAAGAGAAATGCATTTACCAGAACCTAACCAACCTGTGGGCAGAGAAACACCCAACTCTAACCCACTCCAGCCTCATACACTGGAAAAGGGAAATATCCAGTTCTCAACCTATCCAGTCAACTTGTCCCAATTAAGGCTGTAAAAAATCACGGAGAGACACTTTAAACATCACAGCTCAGAGACACAGATTCACAAAAGGACTGAGACCTAATCATGGAATGAGAGAATGTTTACCTTCCCACACACTCCTTACCAAAACATCATTAATGACCTAGTGATTATTGGTCATTAGTAAACCTTGCCTCAGTTCCTTTTACCTCACACATCATGTTCAGTTTCCAAACAAAAGTTACAACGCAAACTGGAAGGCAAAAAAACAGTTTGTAGAGACAAAGTGAGCATCAGAGCCAGACTCAGATATGCCAGGCTTGTTGGAATTTACAGATGGAGGATATAAAGCTGTGATTAGCATGCTAAGGGCTCTAATGGGTAAAGTAGACAGCGTGTCAGAACAGATGGCCAATGTAAGCAAAGAGATGCAAAATCAAACAAAAAAATTAAATGCTTGAGATCAAAAACAGTGTAATAGACATGTGGAATGCCTTTGATAAATTCATTAGTAGATTGGACATGGCTGAGGAAAAAAAAAATCATGTTAGTGACATGTCAGTAAAAACTTCTAAAACTGAAAAGAGAAAAATATACTGAAAAAATAATCTAATATTTAAGAACTATGGGACAACTATAAAAGGTGTAACATGTATGTAAATATAACACCAGAAGGAGAAAAAAAAAAAAGGAAGAGAAGAAATATTTTAAGTGAAAATGAGAATTTCCCCAAATGAATGTCAAATACCAAACCATAGATCTAGGAAGCTCATAAAACACCAAGAAGGATAATTGCAAAAAAAAAAAAAAACCCCAAACCCAATACCTAGGCATATCAAATTTAAATAGCAGAAATTCAAAGCAGAGGAAATAAAATTTTAACTATTGAAGAGCAATGATAAGAATTACAAAATACTTCTCAGAAACCATGCAAACAAGAGAGTAGAGAGGAATATTTAAAGTGTTGAGAGAAAATCACTGCAGACGGTGATCTGCCGCCATGAAATTAAAAGGTGCTTGCTCCTTGGAAGAAAAGTTATGACAAACCTAGACAGCGCATTAGGAAGCAGAGACATTACTTTGCCAACAAAGGTCAGTCTAGTTAAAGCTATGGTTTTTCCAGTAGTTATGAATGGATATGAGGGTTGGACCATAAAGAAAGCTGAGAGCCAAAGAAAATGAAAGCATTAGAGAAAGAATATGTAAAGATCAAACACATATTTGTCTTTCTTATTAATTGATCTAATAATATGTTTTAAAAATAACAATGTATTCAGTGTTACATGGAGGACAGCAATAATACAAAAGTTGGGAGGGACGAATGCTATTAATGTTACTTATATTATCTGAGGTGTGTCATAGTGTTGTTTGCAAGTGGACTTGTGTTATATAGGTATATTGCAAATTATGTAACAATCACTAAAACATTTTTTAAAAAAGAAGTATAATTTATATGTTAAGAAGGAGAGAATGTAACCATATGAATTGCTCAGTTAAAAATCAGAAAAGGGAGAAAAAGACTGTAAAACAACCAGAAAGGAAAAAATAAAAAGAAACAAAGAACAACATAACAAGTAAAAAACAGTGATAAATATAACATATATTCATCCAAATACATTAATAATCACTTTAAGTGATAATAAAACAACTTTAAAAACAGATGTTTGAGTAGATTATGAAACAAGATACAACTATATGTTATTCAGAAGAAACCTACTTTCAAAATAAAGACACATATAAATTGAAAGTAAAGGAATGGAGAAAGATCTACCATATTAACAGTAATCAAAAAGAAAGCTGAAGAAGTTATATTAATTGTAGACAACAAATTCTAGAGCAAAGAAAAATGTCAAGGACAAAGAATGTTATTATATATAGATAAATGGGGAATATAGCCAATATTTCAAAATCACTATAAAGGGAATATAACTTTTAAAAATTATATAAAAATTAAAATTTAAATATATAATATATACATTTGTATATATATTAATCCTTAATATGTATATATCCAACAACAAAGCACCAAAATATATAAGGCAAAAATGGATGGAACAGCAAAGTGAAGTAGATGAATCCATTATTAGAGATGTCAGCATCTCCATAATGTACAGACCCAGCAGGCAGAAAATCAGTAGAGACATTGTTGAACTCAAAAACCATCAAGCAAATAAATATAAATGATACATATAGAATACTTCCCAGAAATAGTAGACCATCCATTCTTCTCATATTCATATGGAACATTCACTAAGAGAAACTATATTCTAGGCCATAAAACACACTTTAAATACTTTAAAATAATAGGAGTCATACAGTGTAAGCTTTTAGACCACCATGGAAGAACATTTTTTTTTCTCATATTTCAGTTTTTCTTTTTCCTTATGAATGGACCCAAATCATGGTAATAGGTCTTTTGCCCTGGCTTTCCACAGTGGTCTTCAGGTGATTGTCCCTGCATTTTTGTCCCAATTAATCCCCGAATTCATAGTTTTTACAAAACTTCTGGATCTATTCATTGCTACTTGCCCTTACTAATAGTGACTCTACCAAGTGGCTACTTTTTTGTATAGTTTTCACATCAACCAGCTTTGTAAAAGGGATTTACAGTCAGACAATGTCACTTGTTTTGCTGGCAAATTGTTTTAATACACTTGACAAAACTGGTTGATAACTCATTGAACCAGAAACTATCTTTACATAGTCTCTTTCAATTTTTTTTTTTTTCAATTTGTAACCACTGGTTTAAATGGTCTTCTCAAAGTGATTAGCTTTGTCGGGGATCAGAGAAGAGGGGTGTTATTTAAAGGGGGAGGGTGAATGGACTACGAGAGGAAGTATTTTGGTTGTTGGTTTATTTGTTTGCTTTACAATGAAAGACACCTGAGTATGTTTATATTGTGAGATGTTCTTACACCTCATCTTCCAGAGATGCAGGAGTTTAAATCCTGAAGAAAAAGGGCTTAATAGACTCTTAAAATTTTCAGGAAAAAAAAATATAGGCTACAGAAAACTGGTAAAGCAGGCCAGAAAGGAAGCAGGCAGTGCAGAACACACTCTAGAAGGAAGAATGGATATGACATTCATCAGGGGACAGATCAGTAGATTAGACTCCAAAACAATTTTCAAAAATTGTACATCAACAGTGCTTCATTTAATTTAAAATGCAAGTTTTGTGTTAGGAAAGAATATTTTCTATGTAAATGGCAGATAGAGTTATTATCTTTAATGCACAGTGTGCTTCTAGATATCAGTAAGATACATATAATCATACTTACAAGTACAGTCTTTCTAACAGACTTGAAACCCCATATCTAATATCTACTAATTATCCTAGTTTTCATGAGACTTTCATCTACTTCAGGACCTTTTATTTGATCCTTCTGTTTTGCTAATCCATTCCTATATTAGTGCCACAGGGTCATTGCAATTTAATATTTGGTAGAGAAATATCAGCTTTATTTCCTCTCTTTTCAGAGGCTGTGTAGACAATTTTTCACATTTATGGTTCCATGTTAATTTAGGAATAATTGTATTGATTAAACTATCCATTGGAATTCTAATTGGGATTTAGATTTAGATTCAGTTCAGTTCAGTCGCTCAATCGTGTCTGACTCTTTGTGACCCAGAGCAATGAATTTCTTTTTAACTTGTTGATAACTGATATATTAATATCACTTACACTTAGGAGCATACTCTCATGCAACTTTTTATTCCTAAATAAAGTTCCATTTCTTTTTTCTTTAGATGTAGTTTCCTAGACATTTAATTTTATTTTCCTATGTATTGCTTTTTTTTTTTAACTACAGTGATCTGTTAATAAAACTACAGATTCTAGTATAAAGTCTTATTAATATCTTATAAAATCATTTTAGTTTTTTCTCATAGTAAAAGAACTTGTAGTATTAATATTTCTCAATCATCCTGTGGAGTATGAAGCTCTGCAATCATATTACACAAAATGTTAAGTTAGTTTCTTTTCTTTTTCTGTGTAACTAAGTAAAACTTTGTGGATCCTATTGCTAAAAGGACAACATTGATAGGGAAAAAACTGACAGAATCTGAAACACATTTGTAGTGTTTTGTCATTAAAAAATGGTACTTGCTCTTGGCTTCACATAAACCATTTTTCTAACAGTATTATAAGAGTATATTTCTGTTGCCAGATTTTTAAACAATCTGTAATAAATGTTGAATTTTATTCAATAGTTTCTGAGTATCTGTTGTGTGCTCGTGTGCTTAGTCACTCAGTTGTGTCCAACTCTTTGTGACCCCATGGACTGTAGCTCGCCAGGCTGCTCTATCCATGGGATTTCCCAGGCAAGATTACTGGGGTGGGTTGCCATTTCTACCTCCCGAGGATCTTTCCTATCTAGGGATTGAACTGCATCTCCTCCATAGCAGGCTGATTCTTTACCCACTAAGCCACTGGGGAAGCCATAACTTTTACATTTTCCATTTGCAACAGTGGCAAACTTGGAGGTCTTTAGGCTTAGTGAAATAAATCAGAGAGAAAGATAAACACTGTACAATACCACTTATATGTGGAATCTATGAAGTACAGCAAATTAGTGAATATAACAAAAAAGAAACATATTCACAGATACAGAGAACAAATTAGTGGTCACCAGTAGATGGGAGGGAAGGGAGAAGGGACAATATAGGAGTAAGGGATTAAGAGGTACAGACTGTAATGGATAAAATCAGCTATGAGGATATATTGTACAACACAGGGAATACAACCTGTATTTCATAAGAACTATAAATGGAGTATTATCTTTAAAAATTCTGAGTATTAAATATCTGTAACTTATGTAATAGTGTATATCAACTAAACTTCAGTATAAAAGATGAGAAAACATAGCCTATAGCAAATGTTTAATAAAAGTTACTTATTAAAAAATGCTTTTGCTTGAATATTAAACACTCCAATCAATATTTCCATAGCTCAGGTGAATGGCTATTTGCTGTTTTTTGCAAAGTGGCAGTAATTACCATTTTCATCAACAGACAAGTATTGAAAGAATGATTTCATTATTTTTTTTTCTAATTTTATTTTATTTTTAAATTTTACATAATTGTATTAGTTTTGCAAATATCAAAATGAATCCATCACAGGTATACAAGTATCGAAAGAATGATTTCATTATAAGCAGAGCAGTAGTCTATGTTAACCTGAATTTACTCTTTCATCCAGTTATAGAGAGTAATGTGATTTTTCCTTAAAGTATATTTGATATATATTATACATAGGAAAGGGTTTCCCTGGTAGCTCAGGTGGTAAAGAATCTGCCTGCAGTGCCAAAGACCTGGATCAGGAAGATCCCCTGGAGGAAAGTCATGGCAACTCACTCCAGCTTTCTTACCTGGAGAATTCCACTGATAGAGGAACCTGGTAGACTACAGTCCTTGGGTATCAAAGTATTGGACATGACTGAAGTGACTCAGCACATGTGTACACACACACATACACACACACAGGGCTAAGCACATTTTCATCAGTAGATAGCTTGGTAATTTTTCGCACACTAAACATGCACGTGGAACAAGCAACCAGATCAAGAATCTGCATGTTACCAGGATTCCAGAGGTCTCCATTGTGCTTTCAGTGAATAATGATTACTCTGCCTTCTGGTAGCTTAAATTAGTTTTATCCATCTTTATACTTATATTAATGGAATCAAGCTATGTCGTCTTCTTAGTTGATATAAAAAAGTCAAAAAATAAAATGATAAACTCTTGAGCACTTTAAGAAGATACTATGTTAAATATATAATCTTGCAGTTTTGTCTTCAGCCTGGCAATTTAGTGAAAGGTTTAGAAAGTAATGATTTTACCAGTGTACTGCATGATGTCACAGCTGGCGGAGTCAATGCTGAGTCCTAGGTAGGATTTTAGGCCATGTCTGTGCTCCTGAACCAGTGTTCTTGTTAGTGATTTGCAATGACGATAGCTGCTTAACTGCCCTTCTGCTACAAGTGGCCTCCTTATGCATGCAGTTAAGCTCATTGGCAAATGGAGCCAATAAAAGTTTATGAGGCTTGAATATTTGTCCCAATGAAGTTAAAATTTGGAAGATTATAAGGCAAGTGGAATCATTGGATTTAGACCAAGTATAAGATATTCAGCTGTCTGGGAGAGAATTAGTACTTTTTGCTTAATCTATTCTCGTACATATGTGGGTGTGTAATGAGGACTGTTTCATTGTATGATTTCCTTCATTTCTCCCTAGTTGAAGGGGCCATGCATGCGCTGATACCTCTCAGGATGTCTGAGGACAAGCCTCTTTTTTCTACTTCTGCTCCCTGGGCTGAAACTACCTGGAATCTCTTGCCTTTTTGATCGACCAGGCATGCTTGCAGCTGACTCTGCTCCAGCTGAGATATTTCAGAGGATCTGGATCCCACATCTGTGACACTTTGGGCAAGTTACTTCAACCTCGCTAGATCTCAACAGTCCCATCTGTAAAATAGTGATACAGTGATATTATGCTCTTAGGGCTTTTGTTGAGTTTCAGTGGATTCAGTTGTCTAAAGCTTTTAGAACAATACACATCAAGTCATAAGCCTAAAACAATGTTTGTTGATACTGTTATTGTTCAAAGCAGATGGATATGCCACTCTGAACGAATCAGTGAAGCAGTCCCGGGAGCTCTGTCCCTGCCTCAATGGGTTAGCAGACTGACTTATCGGCAGACCCATGAGTACTTCTGGGAGGACTTCTCAACTCTATCCAGCTCTGTGTTGCTCAGTCACGTCCAACTTTTTGCAACCCTTTGGACTGTAGCCTACCAGGCTCTCTATCTGTGGGATTTTTCAGGCAAGGATACTGGAGTGGGTTACCATTTTCTTCCCCAGGGGATCTTCCCTACCCAGGGATCAAACCTGCATCTCCTGTGTCTCTTGCATTGTAGGTAGATTCTTTACCCACTGAGCCAATGAGGAAGCCCTTCTTGTTCAGGGTCATCTCATATTTTCTTGTAGGTTTTATGCTGTACAAGTCTAGACCTATAAAACCATGCCCTGAGGTTGTGCAACATGGGACCCTTACCTGTTCCCGCAAATCCTTGCTACTTTCTCTCTACTAATACTCTTTGCCTCTTTACCAGGCTTCCTGGAGTCTATGCCCTGCCCATCTTAGAAAAATGGCTTAGATAGCTGCATGAATCAACCTCTGGTCAGTTTTGGTACAGACTTCAGGCTCTGTCACGTACAGAAATCTTCACAGGTCAGAAAATCCTATGATTGTTACATGGGAGACAAGATTCTATGTTCTGACTGAAGGGAAGACACTTTGATTATAAAATGATGTGGAAAAGTAGAAGCAAGAAGGCCCAAAACCCAAGACTGAGCTTTGAATCCCAGTTTGGCTGATTTATATGTTGACCTTGGTCCAGTCACTTAATCTCTTCTCTAAATTAGGCTGCTTGAGTTGTTTTGAAAACAAAATGAAATTACATTTTAAAGTTCTACAAGAAAAGTATCTATAGACTCATGGTACAAAATCTACAATGTAGATTTTATGATGATTAAGTGATACAGATTTAAAACTTTTGATGTAATATCTGGCTCAGAGGAAAGACTTAAGTACTGACAGCAATGTTTTATAATGATGGGGCAAAATATATGGCCCAAATCAGTATAAGTACCTCAAAAGATCTGGGGAGGTTCATATTACCTCAGTATGGTTGATGATGCAAGTATTTATATTTATGGTCTGAAATATCTAAACATTTTTAATTTTTAGTCACACATTCTATCCCTTCCCCAACCAATAATAATATTGATAATCTACATATGTTAGAGCTTTATATTTGTACCAGATACTCTTAGCGTCTGTGTGTGTATGTGTGTATTTATGCAGTGGGAAAAACATATATATATAAGTATATTCATCACAATTTCACAGTAACTTTCTCAGGTAGTTATAAGTAATATTATTACCATTTATCAAAGAGAAATCAAGGCAGAGAGAGACCAGCCTGCCCAAGATCAGCCAGCTGGAAGTTTGTGAAGTTGTAAACAATCTCTGAGTTCGTGCTGTTAATATTTTGTTGTTGTTGTTCAGTCTCTAAGTCGTGTCTGACTCTGTGACTTCATCAACTGCAGCATGCTAGACTTCCTGAACCTTCACTCCCAGAGTTTGTTCAAACTCATTTCCATTGAGTTGATGATACCATCCAACCCTCCCATTCTCTGTTGCCCACTTCTCCTCCTGCCTTCAATCTTTCCCAGCATCAGGGTCTTTTCCAATGAGTCAGCTCTTCACATGAGGTGGTCAAAGTATTGGAGCTTCAGCATCTAGAGATGGCAACCCACTCCAGTACTCTTGCCTGGAAAATCCCATGGATGGAGGAGCCTGGTAGGCTGCAGTCCATGGGGTCGCAAAGAGTCAGACACGACTGAGGCAACTTAGCAGCAGCGGCTTCAGCATCAGTCTTTCTAGTGAATATTCAGGGTTGATTCCTATAGGATTAACTAGTTTGATCTCCTTGCAGTACAAGGGACTCTCAAGAGTCTTCTCCAGGATCACAGTTCAAAAGCATCAATTCTTTGGTGGTGTTTATGATCCATCTCTCACATCTGTACATGGCTATCAGAAAAACCATAGCTTTGACTATATGGACCCCTGTTGACAAAATGATGTTTCTGCTTTTTAATACACTGTCTAGATTTGTTGTGAAATCATTGTTTTGAACCCACCAACCACTTGCCTTCCATGTTTTGTGCTCTGCCTCTTCAAGAACCGAGGCAGGACTCACTTAATTTATCTCAGAGCAGTGTGTATGCATTGTTGGTAAAGCAGTGGATGCCTCTGAGGAGGATTTTAGAGTTTTTCAGTAGAAGTTCTCAATACGTTAAGAGCAAGGATCTTAGTAGATTAGGAAGTTTCTAACATTATGTAAACAATGAACTATATGTGTGTGTCTGTTTATCTTTTGGCCTTGCCATGTGGGATCTTAATTCCCCAGGGATCGAATCTGCACCTCTGCATCAGCAGCAAAGAGTCTTAACGACTTAACCACCTGTGTGTGTGTTAGTTGCTTAGTCATGTCTGACTCTTTGCAACCCTGTGGACTGTAGTCTGCCAGGCTCCTCTGTCCGTGGAATTCTCCAGGCAAGAATACTGGAGTGGGTTGCCATTCTCTTCTCTAGAGGATCTTCTCTACTCAGGGATTGAACCCGAGTCTCCCGCATTGCAGGCAGATTCTTACTGAGCCACTAGGAAAGCCCTAAACCACTGGGCCACTAGGGAAGTCCCTAAAAATCAATTAATCATAGTGTTTTATGAAACTGAAGTAAGGGTTCATTTTGACCTACTTAGATAAAGAATGTAAAAGGAGAAAAGTCACTGTAGGCCAGTGCACTATTCCCTTGCCATCTCCAGGATGGCTGAGCAGTTGAACACATGATTAACTATCTTACAGTAGATGCCGAGTCTATGATAGTGTATATAAACTGTTAGAATTTGCCTTCAGCATTTTTAGAGTTGAAATACGATAATTAGGACAGGTTAAATCATTTATTCCAAGCAAGTAGCAGAATACCTCCAGTATAGAGTACAATGCACTCTGTCTATAGGTAACTAACGGGTTTTGACCCACTATGTATCTTTAAATATACAGACCACCATCTAGCTCATTAGATAATCTAGATCTTGATTTTAACAAGTCTATTCCTGTGTAAGTTCACATGGACTAACACACAAATACATAAAAACATACTACTATTCTTAATCAATTTAAAATCCATTTGCATAGCCCTGTGTGTATGTGTGTGTGAAGAATAGATGATATCTGAATGCATCACTCTTAATAAAAGTATGTTAAACTTTCACAAATAGTACATCTTACTATGAATGATACATTCAGATATAATCTATTATATTTATATTCTCCCTATTTTTGTTCTACCTTGTTTTAACATATGAATACCAAAGGAGGAAAGAGGGAGATGGGATGAATTAGGAGACTGGGATTGACATAAATACACTACCATGTATAAAATAGATAACTAATGAGAATCTGCTGTATAGCATGGGAAACTCTACTCAATGCTCTGTGGTGACCTAAATGGGAAAAAATCCAAAAATATATGTATAACTGATTCACTTTGCTGTACAGCAGAAACACAACTTTGTAAAGCAACTACAGTACAATAAAAAGTAACTTTTGAAAAATATAGGTTGAAATCCATCATATTTTGATGGATTTCATAAACAACTAATGAATTTTGACCTACAGTTTGGAAAACATTGTTTGAGGAAATGGTTACCAAGTTACTCAAGTGAACCTTGCATTAAGAATGTTGCTCTCTGTTATGTTCTGTAAAGCTGCCTGGACTCTTGCCCTAGAAAAGCACAGCACTTTCTGACCAAACTTGGTATATCTTGAATTTAATTAAAAGTAAGGAGTAAGGTTCCTGCCTGTTGAAAGTGGATCAGATCTTTTCTATACTCATTACACTTGTCCTTATTTTGCCCTATTTTCCAGTAAATGTCCTATATGCTCAGAGTGTGTTATTTAGCTCAAAATAGACTGCTTAAGAATGACACATTTAATATTAAAGAACACGCTTTAAAATGTTTATGACCAATAGCATTTTTATGACATTATAAAAATAATTTGCACACCTTCTGTAATGCAAAAACTTTGAGACACCCTCAGCTGTCTTGAATAGAGATAATTCTTTTTAATTTAAAAAATTTGAAATAAAACTGTGCTCTTTAGTTACAGATTCCTTCTGTTTCAGCTTTCATTCACAATATACTCATTTTGTCTTGCCATGTTTATTCCATCTGTCCAAATAAGGACCTGTACTTCATGAATTTCTACCTTTTCAGTAGATTTTTCATAGACACTTAAGTACATGTGAGCCAACTGTGCCAACTTATTTTTATCTAATTCAGGAGATGAGCCCTTTTAAACTCATAAAGTCTTTATTCCCTAAAAATAAATAATTTTTCTTCTATTGATTTTCTTCTACATTTTATCTCTGATGTTACTATTTAATTTTATCTGCTATGTATCTTTGCATGTTGAATAGTGGACAAACTTAATTGACAACCCTAACCTACAAAACTGACTAATTGTTCCAACATAATATATAATAATTCAGTCCTTTTAAATTATTTATGATGCCTCCTTTATAACATATTAAGATTTTATATATGCTACAATGTGTTATAAAGCCATGCATTCCATTGATCTATTTTCATTTTTGTGCTGATACAAAATAAAATTAATTGTTGAAAATACAATTAAATATTTGGTAGAATGTGTGAATTTCTAGTTCTCTATGCTAATCTTTATTGAGATAAACTTGCTGCCGCTGCTGCTAAGTCACTTCAGTCATGTCCGACTCTGTGCGACCCCATAGACGGCAGCCCATCAGGCTCTGCCGTCCCTGGGATTCTCCAGGCAAGAACACTGGAGTGGGTTGCCATTTCCTTCTCCAATGCATGAAAGTGAAAAGTGAAAGTGAAGTTGCTCTGTCATGTTCGACTCTTTGCGACCCCATGGACTGCAGCCTACCAGGCTCCTCCGTTCATGGAATTTTCCAGGCAAGAGTACTGGAGTAGGGTGCCATTGCCTTCTCCGGAGATAAACTTGCAGCCAACTAATTTTTCTTAACTCATTTATTCATAGACATTGCTCGGATATTGCATCTTGCAAAACTAAAATTCTGTACCTATTAAACAGTTACATCTCATCCCCCCAGCCCCCAACAACCACGAATATACTTTCTATCTCTATAAGTGTAACTACTCTAGGCTCTGCATAATAATAGGAATTATGCAGTATTTGTCCTCCAGTGACTAGCTTGTTTTGCTTAGCATAAAGTCTTTAAGGTTCATGTGTTAGAATTACCTCCATTTTTAAGGCTAAATACTATTGCATTGGAGAAGGAAATGGCAATCCACTCCAGTGCTTTTGCCTGGAGAATCCCAGGGACAGAGGAGCCAGGTGGGCTGCTGTCTATGGGGTCGCACAGAGTCGGACACGACTGAAGCGACTTAGCAGCAGCAGCAGTATTGCATTATGTGCACATACATAGCATGTTTATCCATTCATCTGTTGATTCTCCACCTGTTTTTACATGTCTTTTGGGGGGAACACAAACTCATGACATTTACCAGGCAAGACCCATGTCTGTTGTGTTTAAACTTTTATTTTCAGTGTGTTACAAAAGTAGTGATTCAGAAAGTAATTTAGTTATATAAATGAGTATCATAATGTAAGTACAGCAGTAAGTGAACTCATATGTAGGAAAGAAAGGAGCATAGCTATGATAGGAGGGGAGGAGACAGTGGCCAGTAGCATACTTCAGTGAACACTCCCAGGAGAAAGACCTGGGTTAATTTCATGGAGAATGACGTTATGTAAGATTATGTAAGATTATTTTGTTCTTTTATCTTTATTTCTGTAAAAGTCAAAGAGGAAAAGTTGTAGCATCACAGTCTGAAGGTGTGATTTGTCATAGCTTATGAGATATATTTCATTTATTCCAATAAAGTAACATCCATACCAATGCGTAGAGGTATTGTTGTTGTTCAGTCGCTAAGTCCTGACTGACTCTTTACCACCCATGAACTGCTGCACACCAGGTTTCCCTGTCCTTCACTATCTCCCAGAGTTGGCTCAAACACATGTCCATTGAGTCAATGATGCCATCCAACCATTTCATCCTCTGCCATCCCTTTCTCCTCCTGCTTTCAATCTTTCCCAGCACAGGGGCTTTTCCAACAAGTCAGCTCTTCACATCAAGTGACCAAAGTATCAGAGCTTCAGGTTCAGCATCAGTGCTTCCTGTGAACATTCAGTTGATTTCCCTAGGATTGATGGATTTGATCTCCAGTGAGTCGATTCTTCACATCAGGTGCCCAAAGTATTGGAGTTTCAGGTTCAGCATCAGTCCTTCCAATGAATATTCAGGACTGATTTCCTTTAGGATTGGCTGGTTGGATCTCCTTGCTGTTCAAGGGACTCTCAAGACTCTTCTCCACAATTTGAAAGAATCAGTTCTTTGACATTCAGCCTTCTTTATGGTCCAGCTCTCACATCCTTACATGGCTACTGGAAAAACCATAGCTTTGACTAGATGGACTTTTGTCCACAAAGTGGTATCTCTGGTTTTTAATATGCTGTCTAGGTTTGGCATAGCTTTCTTCCAGGGAGTAAGTGTCTTTTAATTTCACAGCTGCGGTCACTGTACACAATGATTTTGGAGCCTAAGAAAATAAAACCTGTCACTGTTTCACTTTTTTTTACCTTCTATTTTGTGTCTGACTCTTTTCAGCCCCATGGACTGTAGCCCATCAGGTTCCTCTCTCCATGGAATATTCTTCCAGGCAAGAATACCAGAGTGGGGTGCCATTTCCTATCCCAGGGGATCGTCCCAACCCAGTGATTGAACTTGGGTGTCTTGCATCTCTTGCATTGGCTGGAGGATTTTTTACCACTAGTGCCACCTGGGAAGCCTGCAAAAGCATTACAAAGACCAATATATGAAACTAATTAGTCAGACTAAGAACTTATGTACTATTTAGTCTGGAGAAGAAAATTTCAACATTTAAATACAGAAAAAATAAATTCAGATATAGAATCAATCAGAAACAGACAATTCAGGCATAGAACTTCTACAGTTTAACCTAATATATAGCCAATATCAGGTTACTTTAATTTTTTTATCTTTTGTTCTTTAAGCAGCTAAATAGAGGTTTAACAATTGAATTGATCTTAAAAAAAATTTTTTTATCTTTTATTCTTTTTGCAGCTAGATAGAGGTTTATTAATTGAATTGACCTTTTCAAAAAACAGTTTATAGTTCCATCAATTTTATTGATAGTTTATTGTTTTGATTTCTTTGATTTCTTCTATTGCTTACTCATGTCTCACTCTTTGTGACCACATAGACTATACGACACCAGGCTCCTCCCCATACCATCCCTCTGGGTCATCCCAGTGCACCAGCCCCAAGCATCCTGTATCCTGCATTGAACCTGGACTGGCAATTCTGTAAGGACTTTGGTTGGCAAAGTGATGTCTCTGCTTTTTAATATGCTATCTAGGTTTGTCATTACTTTCCTTCCAAGCAGCAAGCATCTTTTAATTTCATGTCTGCAGTCACCATCTGCAGTGATTTTGGAGCCCAAGAAAATAAAGTCAGCCACTGTTTCTACTGTTTCCCCTTCTATTTGTCATGAAGTGATGGGACTGGATTCTTTGATCTTAGATTTTTTCCTTTTCATTTTTTTTGAATGTTAAGCTTTAAGCCAGCTTTTCACTCTTGTCTTTTATCCGCATCAAGAGGCTCTTTATTTCCTCTTCACTTTCTGCCATTAGAGTGATACTATCATTTGCATTTCTGAGGTTGTTGAAGCTTCTCCCAGCAATCTTGATTCCAGCTCATGCTTCATACAGCCTGGCATTTCACATGATGTACCCTGCATGTAAGTTAAATAAGCAGGGTGACGATATACAGCCTTGTCATACTCCTCTCCCAATTTTGAACCAGTTGGTTGTTCCCTGTCTTGTTCTAACTGTTGCTTCTTGATCTTCATGCAGGTTTCTCAGGAGATGGGTAAGGTGGTCTGGTATTCCCATCTCTTGAAGAATTTTCCACAGTTTGTTGTGATCCACACAGTCAAAGGCTTTAGCATAGTCAATAAAGCAGAAGTAGATGTTTTTCTGGAACTCCCTTGCTTTCTCCGTGATTCAATAAATGTTGACAATCTGATCTTTAGTACCTTTGCCTCTTTGAAACCCACTCTGTACATCTGGAAGTTCTCAGTTTGTATATTGCTGAAGCCAAGCTTGAAGGTTTTTGAGCATAACTTTGCTCAAGAATCTTGGATGGCCCTCCATGGCATGGTTCATAGCTTAATTTACCAAGTCCCTTTCTCCACGTCAAGGCTGTGATCCATGAAGGGGCTACTTTTGTTAATTTCTATTTACTTTCCTTTTCTTTGTCTAATTTATTAGGTGGAAATTTAGATTACTGATTTAAGAAGGATTTATGTTTGCTAACATCAGCACACAATGCTATAAATTTTACTAACCTCTGTATTTTCTGTATCCCATGCATTTTGATATGCTTAATAATGCTTTTTTACAGTTCAAAATATATTTTCACTTCTTTTCAAACCAGTGCGTTATTTAAAATTATGGTGCTTAATTTCCAAATGTTTGGGAATTTTCCACATATCTTTCTGTTATTGATTTCTATTTTCATTCCATTATGACCTGAGAAAATACTTTGTATGAATTCTCTTTTCCAAATTCAGTTCTGTACCATAAGAGATACTTTCTTAGTATTCTGCCAAATTTTCTATGGACATTAGATGAGTTTGGTGGAGATAAAACCTGTAAGAGGGTATGTGTGTGTGTGAAGTTGCTCAGTCATGTCCAATTCCTTGCGACCCCGTGGACTGTAGCCCGCCAGGCTCCTCTGTTCATGGGTTTCTCCAGGCAAGAATACTGGAGTGGGTTGCCATTGCCTTCTCCAGGGGATCTTCCCAACCCAGGGATTAAATCCGGGTCTCCTGCATTGCAGGCGGACGCTTTATCCTCTGAGCCACCAGGAAGAGGATATAAACCTCACCTAATTTTGCTTTCCCAAGGGACCCACTATCGCACACAGAGTACACTCAATTCCCACTAATTTACCCATCACTTGCTGAACAGTTCTTGTTGGTGTCTGCCTTCTTATTCACCCAGTAAGCCAGTAATCATGTCTTATCATTGCCGGCAAACTCTGGTCTCTTTTTAGATGTTGAATTAGTTGAATGTTCTAAGTCCTCAGCACTATGATAAGATATCAAGAAAATCTGTGAACTTGTTGTTTGTCTGGCTTCTGTAGTCCTTAAACGTCATTCAGAGTTTGAAGTTCTTCTCTGTCTCCTAGTTTTATTGAAAATGCAGTATTTTTTATTCTTATCATTGTATTTTTTCAAAAGAATTACAGAGGATTCAAAACTAAAATGTCTCCATAATTCCATATGCTTATTCTATTCAGTGAAATTTTTTTAAAAAATCACCCTTTTTAAATTACACAGGCTATTTTCCTATAGTCTCTTTAAAACTGCTTTTTAGTTTCAGCTATACCCAATTTACATTGCCACTGCTTTTCTTCATGTTTATTTTGCTTTTCTTTACTGGCCTCACTTAATCACAAAGCTTGCCTGCATTTTTTAGAGCAATAATGTCAATAAAATAGAGAAGTCTCCTGTTAATAAATGAAAAACAATTGCACTGCTTTGTACTACAGGTTAACTATGACAATAGTAATTTCAGAAAAATATTTGAAATTCATTCTAGAGGGTGAATTTATAAAGTATCCTATATCTCAAATATCAATTTCTTTCTCCTCTAAAACTTTGAAGTATGGTTGAGAGAAGACATTTTAAAAGTGAAAATAATGCTAAATGTAAAAACTCTCACATATCTTTCTCTTAGATCAAAATATTTCTTGATTGCCAGTCTATTGTGGAAACTTTCTTACATGTTTAAATATAATCTTACTGGATGAAATTTCTTTCTTGCTCCACACTGATTTGAAATTCTTAATGAGGAATGCTTCCCGGTAGCCCTAAGATACTTATTTTTAAAAAATCTAAATTATTTTATGTTTGCTTCATTTTTATATTTCTTGGGAGGAAAAATAAAATGTTTCACTACCTGATCTTTTTTTTACTTTCTATTAGTATCTGATCACAACCCAGTTAAAATGTTCTTTGCTATCAGACTTTACAATTTAGTGTTTTAATTTAAAATTTCCTTAGCTTCAGAAAAGCTGATTATGATTAAATTTGTTATTTTTTTAATCCAAGACATGTTTTTAGCTTCACTGTTTTAGATACTTCAGTAATAGCTATTTATTGTTTTTTAATTATGTGACATGTTCTTATATTTTTATCTTGATATTTATGTATATGTGTATACATATACATAAATATATATATATATATATATATATATACACATACACACGATTGTAATAGTTGTAAATAACTAAATGTCTTAAATAGTAATTGAACCTGTTAGGAAACTTGAATAATATTTTAAATAATGGCAGGGAACTGAGAGAGGACTAGAATGAGAGCAAGAAACTCCTAAAAGGCTACAGTCAAAAGGCAGTCTACATTTTTTTAGGATTTTCCTCTAGGAACCTTGCCATGTTCTCAAAGAGAAGGTCTCATAAAAATCTCTATGTGGACTCCAATGGTCCTCAGACCCTCTGAAACCCTTACAAAGACCTAGAATCAGGGGAAGGATTTCACCAGAAGATAATTCTGAAACATTACCCCACATGAGTAAAAGGAATCACCACCCTTCTCCAGGCCACTCTTACTTTCCAGTATTACCTAAATTAAAAGAAAAAAATCTAAATGAGTCAAAGCTGTAGTCAACAAGGAAGAAAATTTAAAAGAAAAGAAAGAAATAGCGTGAGAATACTATAGCCAGAGAAGAAATTAGGGAACAAGGAGGAGAAAAGCTTTATCCCTGAAGGAGGACAGATATATTTAAAAACACACCCTTAAGAAAGGCCCATTGTAAGAGCAAGACTTCTTTAAATGATTAAGGAACACCTCTTCTATATCTACCACCAGTCTAAGAAGCCCTGTTAATAACAATAGTTGGATTACAGATGAAAGAGCTTGTGGACACACTGTCTTTGAGGATAATACAAAGGGAAGTCCCAAGGACAGGAGAGGTGGACAAAACAAGCTCACTCCAGGAACTTGCAGCCTTTGGTGCCTACAGCTACAAGATATATCAAACAGGGCCTAACTCCTAGCCAAATTAGCATAAATACTCATACAAAAGTCCTGTACCTATTACCCTATGAAATAAGATTTGTCCCAGGAGCATAAGGTTCATTCAACATTTGGAAATCAATCAGTGTAATCTGCTATATTAATCAACAAAATAAAATTAAAAAAAAAATCATCATACTGGATGCAGAACATTCATGTATCAAAATTTAACATTTATTGCTGATAAAAACTGTGCAAACTAGGAATGGAAAGGAATTTCTTTTAATAAATAAAATATACCTATAAAAACTTACTGCTAACATCTAACCAGTTATGGAAAAACTGAATATTTTTCACTTAATATCAAGAATTAAGCAAAGATGTCAGCCCTAAACACTCCTATTTGTCCTTGTGTCAGTTGCCCTAGCCATTGCAAAAAGGCGAGAAAAAAAAGGTATAAAGTATAGGGATTCAAGGGATAAATATGTATTTGGAGAAAACATGATTGTTTATGTAAAATCTTGAGAAAGCTATCAAAACAAAGTCATAATATACAAGGTCCAAATGTGCAAAAAATGAAACATACCTCATTCTTCATTATTAAAAAAGTACATCCTATGCCAGAACGCAAATAATACATCATAGACCTAAATTTAAATGAATTATTGATCTAAATACAAAATGTAAGGTTATAAAATTTATAGAAAAAAGCACTAAGGATAATTTGACCTATGTTGGCAAAGATTTTTAGATATGACAGAAAATTAAATATATTGCAATTTTTAGGGTGATATCAAGTTATTATTCTCAATTACTGTTAGAGGAGTATAGAAGTCTCCAACCATAATAGTTGATTTAACTATTTCTCCCTCTAGTTCTATTAGTTTTTGCCTCACATGTTTTCTTATTTTATTGTTCAGTACACACACATTAATGGCTATTATGTCTACTTGGTAATTGCTCTTTTTAATATTAATTAGTGGTGTACTTTATTCCTGACAACTTTTGCTACTTTGAAGTCTGCTTTGTATGAAATTAATATAAGCTACTCCTGCTTTTTGATCAGTGCTAGCATGGTATATCTGCCTCCATCCCTTTCATCAATCTTTGTCTTTAAAATTTAGGTGGATTTTTTTGGTAGAAAATATATTTGGATCTTTTTTATCCACTTGTAAATTATGTCATTTCATTGATGTACTTAGGCCATGGTTATTAAAAATGATTACTGATATAGTTTGATAAATCTATTCCATATTTATTACTATTTTTATTTTTTGCCCTTTTTCTTTTTTTGTTTGTTTCTTCTCTGTTGTTCATCTGACTTCTCTGATTTTAATTGAGCATGTTAATAGAATTTCATTTTCTTTCCTCTCTTACCATATCAACTAAATTTAAAATAATTCTTTTACATATTGCCCTGGAGCTTGCAACTTATCTTTATAGCTAATACAAGTATATTCTCAGATAAGAGTATACTACTTCACAGGTAGTGAATATAACAGATTATTCCCAATTTCTCCCTCCCATACCTTAGAACATTGCTGTCATTTATTTCACTTCTCCATGAGCAGTATTTATGGAATACATGGTTGCCATTGTTATTTTGAGCAAACCGTTACCTGCTAGATCAATTAATAATAAAAGCAAAGTGGTGGGATAAAGATGGCAGAGCAGGAGGATGGTGGACTCATCTTCCCCTACAAACACATCAAAACAACAACTGCACATGGACCGACTCACTGAAATCAACCTGGGACTGGTGGGATGGCTCCTCTACAACCAAGGCTGTAAGGAAAGATCCACATGGAGTGCTACATAAAGGGAGAAGTGACCTGATTTGGATCTGCAGCCCTAGCAAGGACTAGGAAGGAGAGGGGATTATCACAGGCTCGGGAATCTTCCCTGAGGAGCTAAAACTTAAGTCTTGTGTTAGTCAACCCAGCCTTGACTCTAGGAAGAGGAGCCCCTATTAGCTGGGTTGAAAGTCAGTGGGGCCTACTGGAGGGCTACAAGAAACCAAGACTTTGCTCACAAAAATCACATGCACAGGCTTGCTTGCCCTCAGTCACAGCACAGAGGCAGCAGATTGAAAACTGTCTGGAGTTGCAGCAAACTTGCCAGGATCACCCCAGCACACCTTGCAGCAGGCACTGGGCTGCTACTCTAAGCCCCTCTTGCTTCAGTGCTGCTCCCCAGTAAGGCAGAGGCTGCTGTGCAGACACTTGGGGCACAACCTGGTCCTTCCTCTGACCAGGACAGAGGCGACCATTGAAAGCACACGCATTGGAATACACACTCTGGAGGGAGCTACACTAGCTCCAGGGTGGAGACCGCCTCTCCAGAGCCTGACTCTGCACAGACTTGGAAGGGAGTGAAGCTAGCTCCAGGGCAGAAACCAGCATTGCCTGGGCAGACATCCCTGAACAGGCCTGGAAGACAGCCAGCTCAGTAAAGCTACACCAGCACCTTTGCTGCTGAACCAGCCTCTAATCAAGGCATGAACACCAGGGAATAAGTGAAACCAACGCAACAGCAGCCTCAAGCCCTTAGGCCCCATTCACAACCCAAACTAATGAGGAGCCAACCATCATAAGCTAGAGAAACCCAACTCCGTTAGGGCTCCTGCTCTACCCCTTGGACTCAATCCCATCCCCAATAGGGCCATGATAGCCATTGAGCTCAGGAGAAGCCCTGGCATGCATCTGGCTCTGGTTTCAGCCCCTCCAATTCCAAGCCCACATCCCACCAAGGCAATGGCTGCCAGTGCACCCTTGGGGAAGACAGAGACTGTGCTCCCTTCAGATCTGCCTCCTCAACCAAAGCCACTGAGCACATGCAGATTATGTAGGGACACATCCACAGAAGGTCACACCTTCAAGACCACAATAGGTAGCTATTCAAAAAAATTTTTAAATGAATATAGCAAAACAGAAACAGACTCATAAATGCAGAAACAAACTAGTGATTACCAGTGGGGAAAGTGTTAGGCGAAAGGGAAAGACAGGGGAAAGGGATTAAGAGGTGCAGACTCCTATGTATAAAATAAGAAGATACAAGTATGTAATTTACAATTCAGAGAGCATAGCCATTATTTTATAATATCTTTAAATAGAGTATAATCTATTGAATCACTTCATTGTATACCTGAAGCAATATTTCATTGTAAATCAATTATATGACAGTAAAAAGAATAATGAAATATATATGATTTATTTTACCTTCACTTTTCCCTTCTCTAATGCTTTTCCTTTCTTTATGTGGACATGAGTTTCCAACCTATATTATTTTCCTTCTCTCTGAAGAATTAACTTTAACGTTTCTTGCAAGAAAATTCTACTGGTGAAAAGTTTCCACAATTTTTTTTTTTTTCTGAGGAAATGTTTTTATTTTAAAAGATAGCTTCATTGGATACTGAATTCTAGGTTGGTGATTTGATTTTTTTTTTTTTCCTTCAACATTTTAAAGCTTCACTCCATTGTTTTCTTATTGCATAACTTCTGACAAGAAGCCTGATATAATTCTATTTTTGCTCTTCTGTAAGTAATGTGTTTCCTACACCTGGCTTGTTTGAAGGTTTTCTCTTTGATTTTCTACAATTTGAATATGATATGGCTGGATGTATATTTTGGTCTTTATCTGGGTTGCTAGTCTCTGAGTTTATTGTATCTGTGCTTTGATGTCTTTAATTTTGGAAACTTCTCAGTCACTATTTCAAATATCTCTTCTGTTTCTTTCTTTTCTCCTTATGGTATTTTCATTATATCTATGTTTCAGCTTTTATAATTATCCTATATAGTTACTGGCTGTGCTGTTATTTCTTTTTTCATTTTCTTCCTCTTTATTTTTTAGTTTTGGCAGTGTCTCTTGTTGTTTTTCAAACTCATTGATACTCAGTTTTGTTCATTCTGTTGATGAGTCCATCAAATGAATTTTTTTCCATCACGATGTTTCTGATATCTAGCATTTCTTTATAATTCTTTTAGAATTTCCATCTTTCTGCTTCTATTACCCAGAAGTTCTTGTATTTTGTCCACCAGTTCCATTAGAGCTTATATTAATTTTAGTTGTTTTAAGTTCCTGGTCTGATAATCCAGCATGTTGCTATATCTGAGTCTGGTTCTGTGTCTTCACAGATTGTTTTTGACTTTTAGCCTGCCTTGTAATATTTTGCTGAAAGCTGACAATGATATGGAGAAGGCAATGGCACCCCACTCCAGTACTCTTGCCTGGAAAATCCCATGGATGGAGGAGCCTGGTAGGCTGCAGTCCGTGGGGTCTCGAAGAGTGGGACACAACTGAGCGTCTTCACTTTCACTTTTCACTTTCATGCATTGGAGAAGGAAATGGCAACCCACTCCAGTGTTCTTGCCTGGAGAATCCCAGAGTCAGGGGACCCTGGTGGGCTGCCATCAGTGGGGTCGCACAGAGTCGGACACAACTGAAGCGACTTAGCAGACGATGATATACAAAGTAAAATAACTAAGATAAGTAGGTCATTTTTGTGAGGCTTATGGTTGTCTGGTTACACGTTAGGCTATATTTACTGTTTATTGTAAGAGTCAGAGGCTAAATTTTACTCCGGTGTCCTTGTTTTCCCTCTTGTCTGAGACTTCTCAAATAAGGTCTGAGATGCGCTGTCCTTTCAGTTGTATGTCCCTGTTACTATGTAGGAGGCCTACTGATGTGGTGGTAATGTTGGAGAGAGGAGAGAGGAAGCATTCTATAGTCCTATCATGGACTAAATGTTTGTGTCCCCCAAATTCATATGTTGAAATCCTAACCCCCAAGGTCATGATATTACAAGGCAGGGCCTTTCAGAGGTGGTTATGTCACGAGATGAAGTCCTTATGAAATATATTAGTGGTCTTATAGAAGAATGCTCTTATAGAAGATATTAGTGCTCTAACAGAAAGCTTGCACCACTTCAGCCATTTGAGGACCCAGAAAACACTCATCTTTAAATCAGACGGTGTATCACCCCTGCAATCCTTGAACTTCCTAGCTTCCAGAAGTGTGAGAAATAAATTTTTATTGCTTAAGAGCTACATAGTCTGGACATTTTGGTACATCAATCCAAGCTGGAATCCTATGATTGGGTATTAGTCTTTTAGTGAGTCAGTGACACTGAGCTATGACTTCCATAACTGTTTCCAAACACCACCACCCCCATCCCCACCTCTGTAGAAGAGGCAGGAAAGTGAGATGTGGCTGGAATTACATATTTTCTTCCTTTGTATATAAACTAGACAGGGTTGGAGTTTCTCTTCTCCTGGATGTGTTAGACTCTGATAAAACACCAGTCATTTAGGCTCTGATAAAATAGTTTCCTTTGAGAGCAGACCTTGGTAAGAAGAACAGAATCTTTTGAGAGCATTTCATGTGGTGATTTGTTCCCTTCCTCTGCCAAAATCACGAGGGACATTTTTCCCTGGTCTTCACTGTAAGAATCTGGTGGGACTCTTAGAGGTAAAATTGCCAAAGTATGAAGCTTCCCGTAAGACTTCTCTTCCCCCAGCCCCGAGAGTTCTTAATTTTCAAACTTGGCCATACTGTGACTGTAGTGCTTAGTTACTTACAGTTTAAATTTCCCTATCCTGGTACTCACTCCCTTGGTGGGTTTTACTCCTGGGCTTCTACTTCAATAAGCAGTTATTCTCTATACCTCAGATCAGATCAGATCAGATCAGTTGCTCGGTCGTGTCCGACTCTTTGCGACCCCATGAATCATAGCATGCCAGGCCTCCCTGTCCATCACCAACTCCCGGAGTTCACCCAGACTCACGTCCATTGAGTCAGTGATGCCATCCAGCCATCTCATCCTCTGTCGTCCCCTTCTCCTCCTGCCCCCAATCCCTCCCAGCATCAGAGTCTTTTCCAATGAGTCAACTCTTCCCATGAGGTGGCCAAAGTACTGGAGTTTCAGCTTTAGCATCATTCCTTCCAAAGAAACCCCAGGACTGATCTCCTTCAGAATGGACTGGTTGGATCTCCTTGCAGTCCAAGGGACTCTCAAGAGTCTTCTCCAACACCACAGTTCAAAAGCATCAATTCTTCGGTGCCCAGCCTTCTTCACAGTCCAACTCTCACATCCATACATGACTTACTTGTCTCTAATTTGGGGGTTAGTGGTTTGCCCTGTGATCCCAATTCTCTGCTATTGATTTTGTTTGTTCTAGTTTTCCCCTTGTTTTGATTACTGAAATGACAATTCTAAGATCTTTACATCCTGGACCAGAATCCTTTTTTTTTTTTTTTAATTTTAATGTTGTATGGCTTTCCTGAGCATTAAGAATTTTACCTCAGGTTTAAATAGCAGGTGATAAGCTTGATAAACTTTGGTTAGTATGTTGAAGTTTCTATTTCTCTTTCATTTTTCTACCATGTAAAGATTCTTATTCAGGTGCCTGGTGATGTCTCTGAGTTGCTTCCTAAGTCTTTTTTTTTTTTTTTTTTGTCATCTGCCAAAGGGACTATCCAAGGTCATGTGAAAGATATTTAATTTCTTAATCCAATGGTTTGAGTCTTTGAGAAGAAAATCTCCTGAATATCAAACAATATGTTCCCTGGTATTTGCATAGGTTAGCAAATGATTGTCAACATTCTGTTTTACTAAGTTTGAGAGGCAAAGAATAATTCTCTTGAATCACTGGTGAAGTTTTCATGCCCCATGGTGTGATGTTAAAGCAATTTTAAAGAGCCAACTTCACCCAATACCTTTCTGTAGAGTACCTAAGGGGTTAGAATGGAATATCCAGTAAAATGAGCTCAGAATATGTGAGTTAATTTAATGGGAGTGTAATGGAAGTGCATATTGCATCATACAAGATGGGTGTTAAAGAATACTTTGGGGCAAAAATAAAAATAATAGCAGAAAATGAAAGTGAAAAGAAGAGCAAAAGAAACAATGAGGGAGTATACTCATGTTCTGGAGAAGGAAATGGCAACCCACTCCAGTGTTCTTGCCTGGAGAATCCCAGGGACAGGGGAGCCTGATGGGCTGCCTCTGGGGTCACACAGAGTCGGACACGACTGAAGCAACTTAGCAGCAGCAGCAGCATGCTCATGTTCATTGGATATTCAGAATGATAAATGATTGATTTATCAGTTTCTTTCTGCAAGAAGGAAATGTCAACCAACTCCAGTACTCTTGCCTGGAAAATTCCATGGACAGAGGAGCCTGGTAGGCTACAATCTATGGGGTTGCAAAGAGCCGGACAAGCTGAGCAACTTCACTTTCACTTTCTGTAAGAAATTGTTTTAATCAATCTAATAATAATATAAAGATAAAGGCCTTTTTAAAGAAAGAAAATATTAACAGAAACTTTTAGAGTTCATACCAGCTCTATTGCTATAACTTCTTTGCTGGTTCACTTTACCACCTCTTCTACCCCTATCATAAATACTCAGGTTTTGTACCACTTATTTTTGCTTCACTTTTATCTGGAATAGTGGTGACTGTGGAATGAGAACTTATTATCAATATATACTGAATAAATCAATATCCAATTTCATAAATTGCTCAAACATCTCTCATAGCATTAAAAGCATGTCCGTTTTTAAAGGAATTTAGATTTAGGGTTACTTTTTCAGAAAGGAGAGAAGTAATATTGGGCTTCCCAGGTGGCTTCCCTGGTATCTCAAATGGTAATGAACTCACCTACAATGCAGGAGACCCTGGTTTGATTCCTGGGTCTGGAAGATCTGCTGGAGAAGGGATAGGCTAACCACTCCAGTATTTGGGGGTTTCCCTGTTGGTAAAGAATCTACCTGCAATGTGGGAGACCTGGGTTTGATCCCTGGGTTAGGAAGATCCCTCCCCTGGAGGAGGGAATAGCAACCCACTCCAGTATTCTTGCCAGGAGAATCCCCATGGAAAGAGCAGTCTGACAGGCTACAGTCCATGGGGTTGCAGAATTGGACATGACTGAGCAACCTTCAATTTCCCAGGTGGCACAAGTGGTAAAGAATCTGCCTCTGCCAATTCAGGAGAAGCAAGAGATGTAGGTTCAATTCCTGGGTTGAAAAGATCACCTGGAGTTGGATATGGCAACCCACTCCAGGATTCTTGCTTGGAAAATTCTACGGACAGAGGAGCCTAATGGGCTATAGTCCATAGCATTGCAAGATCACATGCACACACACACACACACAGAATTAATATTGTATATGTTGAAGTATACATTAAGTGTAAGCCATTTTCATTTTTCTTCTGGAAACACAGAAAGACTTCATTTTCCAACCTTCCTTCTAGATAAGGGCCATGTGACTATGGTCTGGCCAATAGCTAGGATACAGAACAACTATATGTGCCACATCCAGCCTTATGAAGCCCATGGCCTGTTGTCCACACTGCTCACTCTCCTCATGGTAGCTCTCACTACATTCTCCCATTCCTATGGTTGGAATCAAAGATCCCTAGGATGAACTACACTCGTTTAATTGGGGATCCTCAGGAGAGCCGCTAACCCACATTGGACTATAATGTGAGTGAAAAAATAAACATGTATGTATTGTATACTAATACTAAACCACCAAGACTTTGTGCTTGTTATTTAGAGTAGCTAGTGAGCATGACCAGACACGGCAATGGCAACCCACTCCAGTGCTCTTGCCTGGAGAATCCCGGGAAGGTGGAGCCTGGTGGGTTGCCATCTCTGGAGTGGCACAGAGTCGGACATGACTGAAGTGACGCAGCAGCAGCAGCAGCAGCAGCAGTGAGCATGACTCAGATGAAAACAGTACTCTAGACTATTTAAATTCAGAGAGCTGGAAACTTCAGCCTGTCTTATCCCCAAAGCAATAATCCACCAATGAAAACCATGTAGAACTCGGAGGTGCCTGTGGTCATTACCTGTTAGCAATCTGCCCCCTCTTTGGTGAAGGTACGTAGTGTTTAGTGTGAGCTGTGCTCAGTTGTCTCTGATTCTTTGTGACCCCGTGGGTTGTGGCCCACCAGGCTCCTCTTTCTAGGGATTTCCCAGGCAAGAATATTGCACTGGGCTGTCATTTCCTTCAGCAGGGGAGTTTCCCCACCAAGGAATCAAACCCCATAGCTCCTACCACAAATTCTGCATTGCAGGAGGGTTCTTTACTGCTGAGGCACTGAGGAAACCCTGGTGAAGGTGGTTTGAGGAAACTGAGACTAAATGTCTCTAGCCAGTCAGTATATTACCCATGATGAGGGCTAAATTTTTCTCTACTTCATCTTTGATTTCTGCTAAATGTTTCTTCACTTTGTGTCCTTGGAATTCTTCTGCTGTCAGAAAGGTACAATTAGCAGACAGACTCAACTTCCGTTGTTTCATATGTGAGCAGTGTTTATTCCTCAACCACAAAACTAAAATCAGTCATGGAGTGCTGTTGATAAATTCACCTGTTAAAGAAGAAAGGCATTGAGGAAGCAGAATATTTTTTAGTGTTTTATTCATACAGAACAAATTTAAATAGTTTTCACAAAACAGTTTGCTTTTAATATCTCCTTTTGTCCTATTATAAAATGCTAAAGCTTAAGTTGCAGTTCTGAAATGACTGCAGATCTTAAGGACTGCCTCACTCAATATTAGTGAGATGTGTGACCATTAGTAATGATGTGTTCTATTAGCCTTATGTGAACCACTCCAGTTAAACTTGTCAGCATTTTTAACACTGTTAAACTCCAAGGTTTATAATTCATCAAGGGTTTTGTTTTGTTCTGTTTTATTTTTCTTGCCTGACTTACAAATAATGTAATTCCTTTGATTCCTCTAGGAGATGACTTTTCCTTACTGTGGTTGTAAAGCAAACAAATTTTTGTTTTAACCAAAATGCCCTTATTCTGAGGACAGAAGCCATTGCTGATAGCTAAGGTTTAAACATTACCATCCTTTACTTCAAAAAAGTTATGCTTACTTAATTGCATCTCAGTTCTTAGCTGATCATGAAAACATTCCAGTTAAACTGCAGTTAACGGATGATTCTGACAATGATACCACATAGCCAGGGATCTGTAATGTTTCAATAACTTTTGCCTATTATTTTTCTCATGTTTATATTAGACTGTATATTTTGCATACAGTTTAACTATTGCTCTGACATTGAATATTTATTTGAAAATAAGTGAATAGATTTGGATAATTTTAAAACTAAACCAAATACTGCAGTGTAATATTTGATTTTACTAGCCTTTAAACGGAGAAGGCAATGGCACCCCACTCCGGTACTTTTGCCTAGAAAATCCCAAGGACGGAGGAGCCTGGTAGGCTGCAGTCCATGGGGTCGCTAGTCGGACACGACTGAGTGACTTCACTTTCACTTTTCACTTTTCACTTTCATGCATTGGAGAAGGAAATGGCAACCCACTCCAGTGTTCTTGCCTGGAGAATCCCAGGGACTCGGGAGCCTGGTGGGCTGCCGTCTATGGGGTCGCACAGAGTCGGACACGACTGAAGCGACTTAGCAGCAGCAGCAGCAGCCTTTAAAAAGAAAATATAGCTTTCACATTTCATTCAAGTTAAATCCTTTTCATAACATATTTTTAATCTGACCACTTTTGTCATGAAAATAGTTAGACTCATTCCCTTGAAGAACTTTGGTTCAAATATAATGTTAAAATGAATCAGATGGTAAAAGCACATAACTTTAATATTATTGAAATCATTCTCTTTCATTTAGGGATACAAAAAGAATAGGTATGGAGATGTAGAATAGAAGAAAAAGTTAATGGGGATTATTTACAAAACAACATTTTGGGTAAAACAGATTATTTTCAAATCTAGAGATCCTCACATATGTAAAACAGATACTAGCTTATTCTTATTTCAATAATTTTGTCTTCAAAAGTCTCTCTCTGGCCACAGAATATATTTTATGTGTGGAAGAAACATAACTGCTGATTATCCTTCATTTAAGACATGACTTGGGCTTCCCGGGTAGCTCAGCTGGTAAAGAATCCACCTGCAATGCAGGAGACCCTGGTTCAAGTCCTGAGTCAGGAAGATCCCCTGGATTAGGGCATGGCAACCCATTCCAGTGTTCTTACCTGGAGAATCCCATGCACAGAGGAGCCTGGTGGGCTACAGTCCATGGGGTTGCAAAGAGTTGGACATGACCGAGCAACTAAGCACAGCACAGTACAGCAGAGACATGGCTTGCTGAGTTTCTTCTAATCTTTCCTACTGTATAATTTTAAGCTTTATTACATTCATTTTTGCTTTGAGAAAAGCTACATTGTCCTTTAGTTTTCTTCTTTCATCTTTTCTCTCTTCAGGTGAGAATCAGTCTCTTGGTCATGGTTTATCAGGATTAATTTTTAATGTGAGCTGCATTTTCATTTGTTGAGTCATCACCCTTGTAGAAATCCTATTAGCTTTCTAAGTATGGATATGTCTAAGTGTGGATATTTAGCTGGGATTGAATGTTACCACTATAAATTTAGTGAAACACCTCAGCTTCCTCTCATCAGCTGATGCTCCTCTCTTTGTTTTGAACCAAGCTGTCAGCCCTAATAATGAATTGATTGTCACCCTTTGTTTTTGTCAGAAAGCCTTTTCCAGAAACATTATGTTGGTAGTAGGGACATCGTTTCTTAAACTGTTTCTCATTTTCTAACAGCTTGCTGGAACAGCATGGCTATGGTAGCAAATACAAGTATGTTTGAAACTAATTTTTACTTTCTCCTCCCATCTGTGCACACCAAATCTGCTATTACATTTCATTTCCAATATTTTCTATCCATCCCATCTCCAGGCCTTATTTTGGATTCCTTCATAACCTTTATGATTCATATTCAATCTCTAAAAAACCTTTGCAGTTTTCTCCCTCCTATTCACCTTTCACAGGACTGCCTTTGCTTAGACCCTTATCATTTGTCACTTGAGCCATAAAGCTCTCTGCTGCATATCTTATCTCTGTCACCTGCCTTCCAGTTTATTCTTCACAATGTCACGAGTGGGATTTATAACATCTATTTTTTACTGTATTGTTTCCTTGTTTAAACTCCTTTAGTGTCCCCCTCACCTTCACTCCCAAAACACATCGTTCGTCTTACTAAATCAGTAAGTGCAGTAGCAATATTTTCCTTTTCTTACACCTTTGAGCTTGCTCTTTCCATTGCTCAGAATGACTTTCCTCCTTGTCCAACTGGCAGCTACTACCTTTCTTCAAGACAGCTCAAGTTACTTCCAGGTAGCCAACCTCCCCTTCCTCTGTACTGGGGATTATGTATGCAAAACAGATCTCAGTTACGAAGAGAATATATACTAGCACTAACAATATTTTTTATCCCTCATCCTTTTTTCTTTTTCGGCTCTGTGCTTACAGGAGAATGCTGCTAAAATTAAAATAATTAGCATGAAATTAAAATATACAGCCTGCTAGATATCAAATGAGCATATGCATAGCATAAGCCACTCTTGTAAATAAACTGAGACTGTGTAGTTTTAGCATGTCTTTACAGGTTTACTCACTTTTTTGTTTGTTGTTTACTAAAAAACTGGCATATATCCCTTCATTATTAACAGAAGATTATAAAACTTTCTTAAGAATACCAAATAAATAGGTATGATGAACAAAAGAGATGAAAATTAATTTGACTTGCTTGAAATTAATGAATAAAACATACTTATTTAATGTATTTTATAATAATATACTGAAATATATCCATTTATAGAACACATTTTCACACATTGGAGAAGGAAATGGCAACCCACTCCAGTGTTCTTGCCTGGAGAATCCCAGGGACGGGGGAGCCTGGTGGGCTGCCGTCTATGGGGTCGCACAGAGTCGGACATGACTGAAGTGACTTAGTAGCAGCAGCATAGAACACATCAATCCGTATGTCTCAGTACGATTTCCTTCTTTAAACTGAGAAACAGAAGTATTGAAAATTGTGAATGGTAGTTTTTCCTAACTGCCCTTTCATTGCTGCATGAATTGATAGATGAATAACTGAACCACCTTTTCCAGAATTTTCTGGGGCAGGTGTCAACTGAAAATAAAGGTACCTGAGTCCCATTTTATTAAATGAATTTCTGGAGTGGAGATATACTGATTCTGTATATTTGACAAACCCTCTAAGTTAATACAGGAGAAGGAACTGGCAACCCACTCCAGTATTCTTGCCTGGAGAATCCCATGGACAGAGGATCCGGGTGGACTGCTGTCCATTAGGTCGCACAGAATCGGACACAACTGAAGTGACTTAGCATGCATGCATGCATTGGAGAAGGAAATGGCAATCCACTCCAGTATTCTTGCCTGGAGAATCCCAGGGAGACAGGAGCACGGTGGGCTGCCATCTATGGGGTCACACAGAGTCGGACACAACTGAAGCAACTTAGCAGCAGCAGCAGCTAAGCTAATACAATGCACTCAGAAGTCAAAAAGCCACATATCTAGTCCAGTTGTTTAGTGTTTCTATCTCTCTGTCTTTGCTCAAAATCTTCCAGTGGTGTGGAACTCTGAATTTCTGAAGGCAGACCATTTAGATTTTTTTAAATGGCAGTCTACTTTAAATACAAGAAGATGCCAATTTTTTAGAGTTCAGTTTGTTCAGTTTTGACGACTGTGTCCACCCACAAAGAAAAAAACATCTCCGTCATCCCAGGACAGTTACTCACACCACTTTCCATGCAATCCCTTTCTCTCAGAATCAGCCTCTTTATATCTTTTATCACCTCACATCAATTTTTATTAGAACTTCATATAATTGGAACTTAAAAGTATTATATTTAGCTTCTGCTGCTCAGTTTAATATCTATAAGTTTCAGCCATGTTGTTGAGTTAATTTACTTTTACTTCTGGGTAATATTTTTTGCATGAATATACCAAAATGTCTTTATCTGTTCACTTGCTGATAGGAATCTGCACTGTCTCCTTGTTATGAATAAGCTTGCTAATATATATTTTTAGGTATTTTTGTAGCCATGTGTTCATTTGTTTTGGGCAGTTACTTAGGGTCATATGAATTACCAGGTCATTTAACTTTAGAAGAACTTGCAAATACTTCTGCAAAATGGTTGCACCACTTCACACTCTCACCAAAAATCTATGATGGTTCCAGCTGCTAGTTTCCAACATTTGGTGCTATTGAGATTTTTTAACTTTTAAACTAAATTCTAGTGAATAAAAAACCATTGAGACTTAAATTTGATTTCCATTATCCTAAAAATGTTTAGTACCCTTTTTATCAGCTTATTGCTGTTTAATTGGAGAAGGAAATGGCAACCCACTCCAGTGTTCTTGCCTGGAGAATCCCATGGACGGAGAAGCCTGGTAGGCTGCAGTCCATGGGGTCGCACAGAGTCGAACACGACTGAAGTGACTTGGCAGCAGCTGTTTAATACCTGTGTGTGTATAATATCTCCTTATGTCTTTTGACCATTTTTACATGGGTTCTTGGTCTTTTCCTTTTTTAGTTTGTAAGTCCATCTGCGTCATCTCAGTAGTCATTTTTGAAACACTTAAATGTAGTAAATGTGGAAACTTTTTATAAAATTGCTTTGATGATTTTGTTGTATCTATTCTCTATCTTATGGATGAAAATATATACATTATACTTAACTCATGGATCAATAAGTTAAAGGAAAACATCCAATAAATATTTTCCAAGGCACAAGGAATAAAGAATATGATTAACTCAAAAGTGGATGCATTAAAATCTGTTTAAATCTTACTTATGTTTTACTGCCTCCAAAGAAGATATTCACTTCCTCTCTGTCTGCTGCTGCTGCTGCTAAGTCACTTCAGTCGTGTCTGACTCTGTGCAACGCCATAGACGGCAGCCCACCAGGCTCCCCCGTCCCTGGGATTCTCCAGGCAAGAACACTGGACTGGGTTGCCATTTCCTTCTCCTCCTCTCTGCCTAAGGAAAAGCAATTTTAAAAATCCTCCTCAGCAAGCATTTCTTCTGTATTGGCTGAATTTGATCAATTTGATTTGTCTCTTTACAAAATAACCTTGAGAGATGAAAACCAAGTTATCTTTATAGTTTTATAAAGAGAGGAGAGATGTTCCAGAGAGGCTTGGTTCTTCATTCCAGTAGAATTCTGAGTGACGGTGTTTGCGCAGCTGACACTTTCTGCACTGACCTCTTAAAGCCTGCGTCCCCTTCTTGCCACTTCCCTAACACATGGCTGAAGGGGGGTAGTCATTGCTCCTATTTGATATGAAAGTTACCAGTAGTTCTTTACCACCTGAAAGAAATGGCTTATGTATGGCATGAAAATCCAGTTGGCTGATTGGGGGCATCCGTCCCAGATCATCATTCTCTTCACTTTCTGGGTAGGAAATTCTCATGATAAATCTTCCTGGTATACACTCAGTTAATAACTTGAGCCTAAATGCAGTAAAATATACTTAGCACCCCCCCCCAAACATTTAATATTAAATTAAAGAGCATTAAGCTCTTATTTATGTTCAGCAAAGACTTTGTAATATGCATTTATTGATGCACTTACTGAAAATCTGTTTTGTGCATAGTATACTCTAAATGTTAGCCGCTCAGTCATGCCCGACTTTGCGACCCCATGGATTGCAGCCCACCAGGCTCCTCTGTCCATGAGATTTTTCAGGCAAGGATACTGGAAGGGGTTGCCATTTCCTTCTCCAGGGAATCTTCCCAACCCAGGAACTGAACCCAGGTCTCCTGCACTGCAGGCAGATTCTTTACTGACTGAGCTGCAAGGGAAGCCCACATAGTACTCTAGGAAGCATTAATTTCCAAGAGACATTTCTGATGCAATATCTAGTATTGTATTATGTGTATCCAATCTATTAATACACATATGGACATGTTTAAAGTTCAAACCAGTTTGACTGGTTGACTTTCAGTTCTGAACATATAGCAGCCTGGGTACCCTGAAACTCTTCGCTACAACTTCATAAAAATGTTAGCTAAAGAAAAGTAATTGTTTTAAATTATTTTCAATATATTGCTGGACTCACTAGAAAGAAAGAAAAATTACCGTGTGTCAGAAACTAGAAGGAAATAATAGTAGCAGCTAATTTTAAAATGGCACTAGATCTGCTGCCACAAGGGTGGTGATAGCTGTGTGGCAACTGGTCTTGGTAACAAACTCTTACTAACAAACTTACTTAACAAACTCTTAGTAAGCAGGAATACTAGCTCAAGGATAGGAAAGGAGGCCAGCACCCACTGAATGTGAGGAGCAGGAATTGAGAAACCACATGAAATTGATATTCTTAAAAGATGCCACATTTGGCAAAAAGTGGACTAGGAAACATGCATTCCCCTAGCGTAGGAATAGTAAACAAGTGGTTCATCCTCAGTTCAGGTACAGGAGTCCTAATTTTAAAAAAATGAATAAATAAATGATGTTTATTTTTCTTTCTGGCTTACTTTGCTCTGTATCACAGGCTCTAGGTTCATCTGCCTCAGTCAACTGACCCAGATTCATTCCTTTTAGCGGCTGAGTGATATTCCATTTTATATATATATATATGTACCACAACTTCTAATGTATATATATGAACTCTAGAAAAATGGTACTGATGAACCTATTTGCAGGGCAGGAATAGAGACGCAAATGTAGAGATCTGACTTGTGGACACAGGGAAAAGGAGAGGGTGGGACTAATTGAGAGAGTAGCATTAAAATATATTATTACCATGTATAAAATAGATAGCTAGTGGGAAATTGCTATATGAGACAGGGAGCTCAGACTGGTACTCCATGATGACCTAGAGGGGAGATATTGGGATGGTGGGATGGAGGCTCAAGAGAGAGGACATATATATATATATATATGTATATATATATATGAATGTGTGTGTGTGTGTGTGTGTGTATCCTTATAGCTGATTCACACTGTTGTATGGCAGAAACCAATGCAACATTGTAAAGCAATTATTTTCCAATTAAAAAATAAATTTAAAAAATGTAAGATAAAAACTTTAAAATAGACTCACCAAATGCAATAAAATACTGGATATTAAAAACATGTAATTATAAATCAACTGGAAACACTAGGAAATGCTATATGTAAATGATAATATTTAAGAGCATTATTAGGCATTATGAGCACTGTAACTAATTGTTGAGTTGGGAATATTTCTTATGTGGCTTTCTGGTATATATTTAGAGTGGTTCACAATCACTTCCATTCCTAAATAATCATTTGTTTTGCTAATACTTAATAGTGTCAAAGAATATTTCTAATACCCAGTATTCTGTCTCTTGTGGTTTCATGGCAAAAAGTGCAGGGCCAGAGGAATGCATAGGGACACAAAGGCATTTTCTGTCACATGTCCTAGAGCATGTGGACAGAGGAGGAGAAACGATGTTTGAAATATATGGAACCAGAAATAAGTACATACGAAATTTCGTCCAACGATCTCCTGTGTTAAATTGCAAATTAGAAGATTCAGCTCTCATTGAAATAGCTAATACAGACATTCTCTTTTAATAGGAATATACTTAATTATACAATGTATAGGTACACCAGACTTTTCCTTCCTTTTGGTTGAGTAACACATTAAATAGAAATTATTAGCAATTTTCTATTTATAGAGCACAGCCTATAACAGTAATACAGAAGTGAGACTGTCTCTATGTAGAGTAGCATACCTAATACACCCTTACATGCAGATTGCATCCAACCACATTTGATGCATTTCATTCTGATGAAGTCTGAAATTTTCTAGCAAAATGGCATATGAAAATGAAAAGTCTTTATGTGCGTGGATTTATCTCTTTGACAAAGGAGGCAAGAATATACAATGGATTAAAGATAATCTCTTTAACAAGTGGTGCTGGGAAATCTGGTCAACCACTTGTAAAAGAATGAAACTAGACCACTTTCTAACACCATACACAAAAATAAACTCAAAATGGATTAAAGATCTAAATGTAAGACCAGAAACTATAAAACTCCTAGAGGAGAACATAGGCAAAACACTCTCTGACATACATCACAGCAGGATCCTCTATGACCCACCTCCCAGAATATTGGAAATAAAAGCAAAAATAAACAAATGGGACCTAATTAACCTTAAAAGCTTCTGCACATCAAAGGAAACTATTAGCAAGGTGAAAAGACAGCCTTCAGAATGGGAGAAAATAATAGCAAATGAAGCAACTGACAAACAACTAATCTCAAAAATATACAAGCAACTCCTACAGCTCAACTCCAGAAAAATAAACGACCCAATCAAAAAATGGGCCAAAGAACTAAATAGACATTTCTCCAAAGAAGACATACAGATGGCTAACAAACACATGAAAAGATGCTCAACATCACTCATTATCAGAGAAATGCAAATCAAAACCACTATGAGGTACCATTTCACACCAGTCAGAATGGCTGCGATTCAAAAGTCTACAAATAATAAATGCTGGAGAGGGTGTGGAGAAAAGGGAACCCTCTTACACTGTTGGTGGGAATGCAAACTAGTACAGCCACTATGGAGAACAGTGTGGAGATTCCTTAAAAAACTGGAAATAGAACTGCCTTATGATCCAGCAATCCCACTGCTGGGCATACACACTGAGGAAACCAGAAGGGAAAGAGACACGTGTACCCCAATGTTCATCGTAGCACTGTTTATTATAGCCAGGACATGGAAGCAACCTAGATGTCCATCAGCAGATGAATGGATAAGAAAGCTATGGTACATATACACAATGGAGTATTACTCAGCCATTAAAAAGAATACATTTGAATCAGTTCTAATGAGGTGGATGAAACTGGAGCCTATTATACAGAGTGAAGTAAGCCAGAAGGAAAAACATAAATACAGTATACTAACGCATATATATGGAATTTAGAAAGATGGTAACAATAACCCTGTGTACGAGACAGCAAAAGAGACACTGATGTATAGAACAGTCTTATGGACTCTGTGGGAGAGGGAGAGGGTGGGAAGATTTGGGAGAATGACATTGAAACATGTAAAATATCATGTAAGAAACGAGTTGCCAGTCCAGGTTTGATGCACGATACTGGATGCTTGGGGCTAGTGCACTGGGACGACCCAGAGGGATGGTATGGGGAGGGAGGAGGGAGGAGGATTCAGGATGGGGAACACATGTATACCTGTGGCGGATTCATTTTGATATTTGGCAAAACTAATACAATTATGTAAAATTTAAAAATAAAATAAAATGTAAAAAAAAGTCAAAAAAAAATAAAACAGTAGCATAGGTAAAAAAAAAAAAAAAAGAAAGAAAATGAAAAGTCTTGTGAAAACACAAGACTCTTTACTGTGTCAGAAGTGTTTCAGGCAGAAAACTCTTTCTACGTATTTATCAAAGAGTCAAATTATGTAGGATAAGAGGACTCTTATTATGAAAGTATGAAGGCACTGGCACCCCACTCCAGTACTCTTGCCTGGAAAATCCCATGGGTGGAGGAGCCTTATAGGCTGCAGTCCATGGGGTCGCTAAGAGTCAGCACGACTGAGCGACTTCACTTTCACTATTCACTTTCATACATTGGAGAAGGAAATGGCAACCCACTCCAGTGTTCTTGCCTGGAGAACCCCAGGGACAGGGGAGCCTGGTGGGCTGCTGTCTCTGGGGTCGCACAGAGTTGAACATGACTGAAGTGACTTAGCAGCAGCAGAAGGGTTGATTCCTCCTGATGATTGTGAGTGAGTCTCACAATCATTACTCTCACCTGGCATCCTGTAGTTTGCTTGGTGAATCTGGGGAGTCTCTGGTTCTTAGAAGTGTCCCCCTCTGCCTTCATCTTCATATGGTTCCCCCATGCATGTCTGTATCCATATTTTGCCTTGTATAAGGACACTGGCAGGCATATGGGGGATACCATATGAAGATGAAGGTGGAGATTGGGGTGACTCTTCTACTCACCAAAGAATCCCCTGTGTGTGTGCCTGTGTCCAAGTTTTGCCTTATATAAGGACAACACTGGGCTTCTCTGGTGGCTCAGTAGTAAAGAATTCACCTGCAATTCAGGAGACTTGGGTAGACACGGGTTTGATTCCTGGGTTGGAAAGATCCCCTGGAGGAGGGCATGACAACCCACTCCAGTATTCTTGCCTGGGAAATCCCATTAACAGAGGAGCCAGGTGGACTACAGTCCCCAGAGTCACAGAGAGTCAGACAGAACTGAGCGCGCAAATGTACATACACAGTCAAGGACACTAGTCATACTGGATTACAGTCTCATCCACTCCAGTGTGAACTCATCTTGCTTAACTAATTACCTGTGCAATGAATATCTCCTAAAGCAGTCCCATTCTGAGCAACCAGGGGTAGGGACTTCAACACATAAATGGGGGTGGGAGAGCACTATTCAATCCATAACAAGGTGTAAGAGCACTACTATGTAACAGCAAACAGCAAAGAAGACCAAAATAAACTGTTGAATAGAAGGACTTATCCTGCAAGAAAGATGGGAGCAGGGGAGACCTTCTTCTCTGACTGCCTTGTTTTTGTTCAATCACTCAGTTGTATCTGACTCGTTGTAACCCCATGGACTGCAGCAGGCCAGGCTTCCCTGTTCATCACTATCTCATGGAGCTTGCTCAAACTCATGTTGATTGAGTCAGTGATGCCATCCAACCATCTCAGCCTCTGTCACCTCCTACTCCTCCTGCCTTCAATCTTTCCCAGCTTCGGGTTTTTTCCAGTGAGTCAGCTCTTTGCATTAGGTGGTCAAAGTACTGGAGCTTCAGCTTTAGCATCATTCCTTCCAGTGACTATTCAGGGTTGATTTCCTTTAGGATTGACTGGTTTGATCTCTTTGCAGTTCAAGGGACTCTTGAGAGTCTTATCCAACACCAGAGTCTGCAAATACCAATTCTTTGGCGCTCAGCCTTCTTTATGGCCCAACACTCACATCCATACATGACCACTGGAAAAACCATAGCTTTGACTATATGGACCTTTGTTGGCTATGTCTCTACTTTGTAAGATGTTGTCTAGGTTTGTTATAGCTTTCCTTCCAAGGAGCAAGCGTCTTTTAACTGCACGGCTGCAGCCACTGTCTGCAGTGATTTTTGGAGCCCAAGAAAATAAAAATCTGTCACTCTTTCCATTGTTTCCCATCTGTTTTCCATTGTTTCCCCATCTATTTTCCAGGAAGTGATGGGACCAGATGCTATGATCTTTGCTTTTTTGAATGTTGAGTTTTAAACCAGCTTTTTCTGTCTCCTCTTTTGCCTTCATCAAGAGGCTGTTTAGCTCCTCTTCGCTTTCTGACTGCCTGCTGCTGCTGGTAGGTTGCTTCAGTCATGTCCGACTCTGTGCAACCCCATAGATGGCAGCCCACCAGGCTCCCCCATCCCTGGGATTCTCCAGGCAAGAATAATGGAGTGGGTTTCCATTTCCTTCTCCAATGCATGAAAGTGAAAACTGAAAGTGAAGTCGCTCAGTCGTATCTGACTCATAGTGACCCCATGAACTGTAGCCTGCCAGGCTCGAGTCGATGCAGGCTGGGGAACTACAACAAATTGACACTTGACTCAGCCAGTGTTGGTGGGAGGGTATCAGAGGCCTAACGACTTGATTTAGATAATTTAGCAAATGCTTGTATTCTAAATGTCATTTAATGAAAACATATAGGAAATAGTAGCTTTGCATATGAATGTAAGGAGGGAATGAAAGTTGAACCATGCATAAGTCAGGATTCATTCAACTAGAGAAGCAAAATAACATGAGCGTGCATAAAGCATTGTATAATTCCATGGATGGTAGCTTTGGCAGAAGCACTGCAGGCATGGAATATAAATCTATATTTGGAGCAAATGACTATTTCAGGAAGAATAAAGTGCTGCCCCATGCATGATATAAGTAGTTCAGAGTGTTCCACCTACCACAAGGTAGCAGGCTCTTCACCTTGAGAGATGGTGCTATGTTGGTGTTTGCTGCTGGCAGTTTGGGCACTCAGCAGTCTCTGTAGTCAGGTTGGCCTTGGTGACTACAAGTTTTTGTTGCTGGACCCATGCTTGACTTCCATCCCTTCAATGTGGTCTCTGTTCATGAACCCATTGAGCAATAGCAGGAGTGGCTGCAGAAAGGGTCTTGCTGGTATCCACATAACATGTCATCCTATCCACTTGGTCACTTACACCCTTCTCTGATAGTATTACCCTATGGTAAACATGTACACAGGACAAAAATATCACCACATTCTGTGCCCATCCAGATAATTCTATTCACATACCTCCTTCACAGTTCTTACCATCAATTTTCCAGTTGTGTTTCTTCAAAGTTCCTGTCCATCAAGCCAAACCATTGGCAATAGTCCATCAATAGAGCAATCAATAATAAATCAATATAGAGATATCCCTCTGGCCATCTCTCCTTTCAGACACAATGAAAAACCATATGCTCTGCTTGACCTCTCGCCTTGCCTGTTAGGAAGATCCCTCTTCATGATTACTCTGTAAGCCTGAACCAAAGTGTTACTGTACCACTACTGCTATCCACTTTTCTACAGTGCCTCCATTTCATGCAGAGCTTCTGTAAACCCAGCCTGAGTTTTTCCTTCCTTAGTCAACTGACTTTAAGGAACTGGCCATGATTCTATAGGTGTGGGTTAAGACAGAGAAAATAACATAGCAAGGTGAGTGGTCATGGGTATTTTGACCACTTCTCTATGCAAATTACATCACAGGGACATTATAAGAGCTTTCAGGTCATTTATGTAGAGTCGCAACTGGGGATTTAAAGACCCTGAAGTCATCATTTTCTTTCACTGCTTTCTACAGCATAGTTCAAAGCAACAAACACACACTATTATACTCCTTATGTGCTGCATGTTAAGTCGCTTCAGTCATGTTCAACTATGATTCCATGGACTGTAGCCTTCCAGACTCCTCTGTCCATGGGATTCTCCAGGCAAGAATACTGGAGTGGGTTTCCATGCCCTTATCCAGAGGATCTTCCCAACCCAGGGACTGAACCTGTGTCTCTTCTGTCTCCTGCATTGGCCAGCAGATCCTTTACCATTTTGACCAAAGTATCTTAAGGTAGAATATACTCATCCAGAGCCTCATGTTCCATAGGTACTCAATTACAGATATCCAAAGGCAACAATTTAAGTGACTCCTCTGTCACTTCAGGCCATAGACTACCTGTGCCTTCATGACCAATGCAAATAGAATCATTTTTCTTTTAAATTTAATCAGATTAAAGCACCAATTCCAGAAAACCTAAAATTAATTCAGAGAAGTTATCCTTAATGCTCTGTTCCTCTAGAACCACTTCCAATACCAAGTTTTGCATCAGTCAGGGCTCATCCAGGCGTGCAGAGCCAGCTGTCAACATAGAAGTAGATATGAAGATATATATAGAGAGATAGAGATGGATATAAATATAAACAGAAGTTTTACCACAGAGGATTTATTAAAAGAAGATATAACTCATACAATTTTGGAGGTTGGCTATACAAATCTGAAGTCCATAAGTCAGGCAATCAGGAAGAAAAGATCATGAGTCAGCCAGAACCCCAAGCACAATATACAGCTTTTTGTCCAGCGGGAGGAAACTCTCCCTTTGAGGAAGTCCAAAGCTCATTTGTAAGGGCTTTCAGCTGAATAGTCAAAAAAATCCAGAACATCACTTTGGTTTAAATGTATTGTTCATCCAAGTCACTAAGACAGCCCAGTGAAGAGGAGGGAAGTGAATTCTACGTCTTAACTGGGCAACAATAGAATCACAATTCAGACGTATATGTAGGATAGGAGGTATCCCTTTGGCCATCTTTGTAAAATACAATCCACTGCACAACTCTGTCCTCAAAATCAAGTGATCTGATGTATCTTGGTGTGACATTTTTTTATAAATTAGTTATGAATTTATAAAAGCCCATCTTTTGAATTAACTCAATATTAATCTATATAATATTTCCCCATATAACCAGTAGCAGACTCTTTGGCTCCTAATATACAAGGAGCTAAGTCTAAATCTGTGTTTCTAGTTCTAAGCTTTTTAGAAGCTGTTTGAATTTTTTTCTTCATTCCATTTACTTCCTAGCTGATTGCAACAAACAGCTGTTGGTGTCATTAGACTTGAATAATCCACTTGCTTATTAAGTTAGTTTTTACTTCCTTGTCACTTTGATTTAACAGAATTATTAACAAGTGTCCAAATCTAGTGCCAAGGGTCTAAATCAGATGTTTAATCCATAGTATAAGTGGAATTGTACACATCTCAGCAGTTGAGAGCTTCCTTTTGTCACTTTCTTAACAAATGCCTCCAATGAGTACACCAATGAGATGTCGTTATTACTTAATTATCCTGTGCTGAGGGACATGGGGAATACCAGAGGGTAAGCAGAGGTAGAATTCCATGGTAGAATAACTCCAGTTTTCTAGGGAGCTCGGTGACAAGGCAGAGAACACTAAAATATAATCTGTGATATTTTTTCATTTGCATCATACATATAAAAATTGAGATCCAACTGCTTTGATTAAAATGGAGGCATTTATATTACCATTCTTGGGACTGTCTTGTCACATCAGCCTGTCACCCATTTAATGAAATAATTCATTGTGTTTTTGTTGTTTTTGTTAACTTCTGACTTATCTGTGAAAATATAGGGATATTCATTATTCAGTGATTTTGGATGTAAGTATATCCTAAACTTACCAAAAATATTTCAGCAAAACATCAGATAGAAAAGTAGACAATCAAGAAGAATGTTGATAGGTTTAGTGATATTGAAAGATGTAATTCTAGGAGTCTTGAGCCCCTTGGGCTTAAGTAACAAACTCAGGTGACATTTAACAACCCCTGAAAGTCAGTGTTTCCTCTTAAGTGTGTCAGTCACGGAAGATTTATTGCCCTTTCATGTTTTTATTTTTATATCACATTTTATATTTTTATATAGAGAGATGGCCCATCATTACACTAGTGACTTCTAACATGGGGAAATACGAAGAATGTCCAATAGAGTAGAACAGAAATGGAATAGCATTTGGAGATGATTTCTAGTTACGGTGAACTCAGAAAAGTGAAGAAGCAGAAAGAGTGGGTTTCTTTTTCTTTTCTTATTTTTTTAAATTAATTTAAAATTTTTATTTAATTACTTTACAATATTGTGGTGAAGTTTTGGTTTCTTTAGCTGCATTTTTTGTTTTCTCTTGTTGACTACTCATCAATTTTCATTCCTTCATTACTTTTTCTTTCTTTCTGGACTAGACACAATTCTTTTGTACCCATGTAGGCATTCTAAGTACATACAAATTGTAAACTCCAGCTGGAGCAATCCAGGTTTTAGCATTTAGTTTTTTATTTGGTTGCTTGGGGGGCAGGGTTGCAAAGGAAGGGAACATCAGCATCCCACTGTATACTTCTAGCCCTCCCACCTCAAGACAGTCAGAGCAGAGTTAGGGACAGTCTAGAAAAGACCAACAACAAAGGTAAAGAAGATGAATCCATTTAAGGAGAAAGAAGACTTACATGATCAAAATCTATAAGTGAAATAAAGGTACTAAACAATACAGTGAACATATGTTCATTCAACAAATAACAGAACCTGAGAGGAGCATGAAATGACCTCCCCGTAATTCATCATTCTAGATCCAATGCTACGTAAACTTCCAGAGGCCCATGTCAGGGAATCGGAGTGTGTCCTTTCAGATCCCTCTTCCACTTGGTATAAGATGAGAGGGAAGCATGTTGCCATCCACCCTTTTCATTGGGAGGATAATGTAAAATAATGTTGTCCGCCATCCAGTTCTACAAGAATCAAATCATTAGCGTCTGTAGTGGCTGATGCGTAATACACCCAGAAAGGCTGAAATCAATAATGAGACACTGTGCTCTGGAAAAACTGGCAGAACAGGCCTTCATATAGTTAAATATTTTCAAGAGAAATTTTTGTGAACCCAAATTCTTGCATCAACCCATACTTAGAAAAGCACTAAAACGATTCACTAAGATACCTGTTCCTCATGACTAGTAGCAGTCTTCTACTGAGATGTGTACTTGATTGCATGCACCCCTTTACCAAAACTGCATATATACTGCCCATCCACCTTACCTTTTCAGAAGTTTCTCAGAGCTCTCTGAGAAGCTGTCTCCCAGGCTATTATCCTTAGTGAGACATGGAATAAATTCAACTCACAGTTCTTACATTGTGCACTTTTTTTTTTCAAGTCAACAGTAAGAATGCACAGAACACCCAACGTTTGACTCCAGAGAATTCTGGCCTCCTCCTATTAATTGTTTATTAATATCTCAAGATTAATGAAGAGCTGGGAGTCACTAAACAGTTTTCACTCATCTCCTTACTAAGTCCTAATCAGGTGGCCACAGATCTTGCTTTAGTATGTGGGAATAGCTGGAATTTATTTAGTTTTTAGTCTTCAGTATTTCAGCTGAAACAGAGAGAAAGAGTACCATTTTACTATCTTGTTATATAGATATTGCTCCATTATAGTGATGCTTAAGCTTAGGTTTAGCAGCATTGAGGTAACTTTTACAAGGTCACAGAAAAAGAGTTGGGATTCAAATCCATGTTTGATATTAAAATATATATATTTTTAAAATGTGTAATATATTGTGAGAAAAATATTGAGCCTTAAAAAATCTTTCTTTTTATTTCCTGTTTGGCTGTACATTCTCCATTTTACATTTCTATATCTGCTCTCTACTAGTCCCCATCCTGATTTGTGCAGAAGAAGATGGCTATATGGAAAATATCAGTCAACTCCCTTGCCTCTGGTTTCTGGTTGCCTTTGGCCAATGGCAGTCACCTGCAGAAGATGAGGGAGGGCAGGAGGATAATGACGTAGGGGTATTTATTCCTCTGGCTTCATCCCTGCTAGGGCTATGACTTGACAGTAGCCACATTTCTCTTTTGAAAGCCACAACTCCTGCCTAATGGACCCTCACATATGCTAAAATCATTTTCAGAATCTCTCCCCTTTCATTCTCAGAACTACTGTTAGGAATAGCTATTGCTGGATACTATTATATTTCTTTTTGGCTTTCCTGTATATTTTCAACAGCTTTTTAAATAGTGCTTTCATTAAATTCTTCTGAAGCATACCTATTTGAGGGCACCATCTGTTTCCCATTGGGAGCTTAACCAATATACCTCCAAACTGATAGACCAGTTTATTCATATCACACTCGTGCAAAGAAAAACATTGCTTTCTCATTCTGTTTCATTGTTAGGTCAATGGGTGGAGGTGGTGGTGTAAGAAAAGAACAGAACTTGTCCCTATAAATGAAATTGCATGAAAAAATGGAATGTAGAAATAGTGGTATTAAATCTTGACACCCTTAAAATGTTATTATATAGGGGACTTGCAGGTACACTAATATATATGGAAAACAGAGCTCTTATAGTCTGAAGTTTTCTTATATCCTTATCAATTGAAAATATTTCCATCTTCTCAGATAAAACAGCCTCTGTTAAGTTTAAACATTCACTTAATTTAATTGTATTAGAATTTATTTATGTAGTCTCATTTGGATCACTTGGCCTATTTAAATAATTGTCTCACTTTCTATTTTGCTTTCCTACTCCTTGGTATGTGGGTGTATAGCAGGCTCACTGTGTCATCATGCTAACCAGGAAAAAGAAGCCCTTAGTCTATAAAAATCCAAAAATAGTGAGTTGAGCAATTTCTTGAAGCTGAGAAGAGGTTACGGAGAGAAATCAGTAATCTAATAGTGTCCTTTGCTGGCGGCAATAAAGACATTTTGCTGATATATTCATTCAAAATTTCCTATAACTACATGACAATCTGGATAAGCCTGTTTAATCTTATTAATTCTGTGACCATGACGACACACAGATAGAAAACAACAAAAAGTGAAACAATGACTATGCACCTATTTTAAAATAACATCTATTTTTGTACTAGATTCTTCTCTTGATAAACTATATGTGTGACTTCCTCTGGAAAATATTTTAGATAAATTACAAGGAAACTTTTAGTTAGGTTATCCCATTATTAATCACAATCTCACTCTTTATTAACATGAAGAGAAATTTGTCAAGAAATGTACAAGATTATTCTGAACTTTTATTGATTTTCTTTTCCCTCAGTCTTTGTGGAAAGGACGGAGAAGGCAATGGCACCCCACTCCAGTACTCTTGCCTGGAAAATCCCATGGATGGAGGAGCCTGGTGGGCTGCAGTCCATGGGGTCGCTAGGAGTCGGACATGACGGAGGGACTTCACTTTCTCTTTTCACTTTCATGCATTGGAGAAGGAAATGGCAACCCACTCCAGTGTTCTTGCCTGGAGAATCCCAGGGACAGGGGAGCCTGGTGTGCTGCCATCTATGGGGTCGCTCAGAGTCGGACACGACTGAAGTGACTTAGCATAGTGTTGTGGAAAGGAACACATTATGAATTAAGCTGCTTGAGCTCATGTGCTTTAACCTTGAAACTAATCTCAGAGTCCAAATTCCACAAAAATTTCCAACTTACCAACCAGAAGATAACTCAGAGTATTAAAAAATAAATGATATTCTTGCCTCCATACATCCAGTTTCTTCTATTCTTTCATTTTAATGAACTGAAAATGCTTTCAAATGATCTAGATGAATGTCTGCCTTCTCTGCATGAGTGCATGCTTAGTCATGTCCAACTCTTTGCAACCCCATGGACTATATAGCTCACCAAGCTCCTCTGTCCATGGAATTTTCCAGACAAGGATACTGGAGTGGGTTGCCATTTCCTACTGAACTCACATCTCCTGTGTTTCCTTCATTGCAGGCAATTCTTTATCTTCTGAGCCATCAGGCAAGCTACCTTCTTTTAGAAAATCATTTTCCTTGCACAAAAGGGTAAAATGTTATTATCATGATCCAGAGGTTATCTCAATTGATTTTTGAGGTTAAATTATGATTAAAAATTCTAAGTAGCAATATTTCCAAAAGTAGAGACATACTTTTGATAAGAGCCCTTTAAATTTTATTTGGTGATTACCTGAGGAAATAGAAACTGTATAGCTCTCCTCCAAATATTACACCTTAAGTATAAATAGAAGAGAGAAAGCAAACTTCAAATCGCCTCTATCTAGAAAAGTAAACACCAATTTCTAGTAGAGCTATTTTTCGCTTCAAGCTCTTTTGAAGAGTTAAGTGGGTCCAGAAAACCTATGTAGAAAAGAGAGGAACTAAAGTCACTCTCACAAAGAAAAAAATTCAACATGAGAATCTTTGTAAACCAGATAACAGTCTATATGGAAGGGACGTAAAAGTCAAAGGGTCTCAAAGTGTCAGTCTCAACAAGGCAATGCTTCTGAGGGAGAAGAGGATAAAAAGACAGGGAGAATTACCCTCTGGTGACTAAGTGGCAAAGAAGAAAACAAGCAAGAGAGAAAAATAAAGATTTTTGTGAAAGATACACATAAATGTAGATGTATGGATATGTATTAAATACAACAGATCTTGCATAAAATGGTAAAGAGAAGGAAGGGAGGAAAACTTAGGTTCCCGAAAGACATTAAGAAAATAAGGTGCATCTCATAGATGTAGGTTAAAATTTACACTCTAATAGTAGAGAATATACATTGTCTCAGGAGCACATGGAAGATTTCACAAAAATTAATCAAAATCTGTGTATATTGAAACTATCAGTAATTTCCAGAAATACTGGCAACACTCTAAATGCCCATATGTAGGAGAGTGACTGAATAAACTTTTATACACAGTGGAATACTGTGCAGCTTTAAAAGAAAGAGGAAATTCCCTGTAAATGGATGTTAATTGTTTTCAAGTAATAGAAAAAGAGCAAAAGATAAGTGGATTCAAGGTCTTGGTAGTTGTTTGCTTAATTAATATACAGAGTGTTGTTATGCAGACTGATATATACAGGTTATGTCTATTCATGCAACTTGAAATAGAAGTTATTTATTTTTAGAAAATATTTGGGACTCTGAATTAAGAATTAAAAATTTCAAAATGTCCATAACAAAAATATTTTAAATTAACACATGATCTCATTCTGTTGACATCATAACACATGCCTTTTGTTCTTTCCTCCACCGGTATAATCCCCACCTACTTATTTAAGCCTCATACACACCACATAGTTCATTATAACCCATCCAACTATGTCAATCCCATCCCAGTAATGATGGCTTTATAGGCTCCATATATACTCCCCAAACTCCATATACACTCTTCTGTTTCATTGTTGAATACCCACGAGGTAATTTTTTTGCTCATTTATCAGAATTAAAACACGCAGATTTTGAGAGATAGAGCAAGTAAATTAAATATCGTGACTGGTTTAAAGATGGAGTAGTTTATTAAAGATGGCTGAGTTGATGAAATTTTCACTTTTGAGCTTGGATCTTTTTAATGTCTCCTTGGTTCACCAGCTTCTGAACTTAAAGCACAGAAAGAAAGTATTTTTCAACAAATTCACTTCAAGAAGTCTTAATGCTCAAATCCATTAAATACAATCTTAGATTTTAAAGCTCTGACAGCACAGTATTGAGCACAGGTGCTCATGGCTCCTTATAATTATTTTGATGTTTCTGTGGAACAGCATCTTGTTTGCTTGATAGGCATTTATACACATCCGTTTTTTAGGTGGGAAAATGAGACAGGTGTGGACTTGAAGGTCTGCGTATATTTACTGTTGATGGGTTTAATTTCCTATTATCAATAACACTACTCCTTTATGAAAAGTGATAATATAAAGAACACACTCCCTTAGAGAATCTATTTTGAAGGGGAAAATGATGTTTGTCTCTGGGATGAATTCATTGAGCTACTAAAATTCTGCAAACTTTATGGAAAATGCTAATGCTGCTCTAATGTGCAAGCCACTTTCCTATTTTGATGAATAATGCAGTTTCCATCTAGTCAGTGGTTCTCAAACTTTTGTTCACATCAGGACATTATTTAAAATGTCAGGGACAGGGTTTTATGTTCAGAGATTCTGATTCTGAATCTATGTGAAAAGGGAGAGTCAAATTTTAAGCAGCCCCCAAAGTGATTCTGATAAAGGTAGTCCTGGGATAGCAAACTGAGAAACATAATTTGTTATCAACTGGTTTTTGACTAAAAAGATAAATACAGGAAATGAAAAGCAAAATGATGGTGAGCAAAGGTGAATTTTTAAACTGGAGTGTCATGTAAATGAAATAGCAGAAAAAGAATTGAAGGATTGTTGTTTATAGCAAAATAGGGACTAGAGACCAGTTCAGATTTTACCTCTTTCATACGACTTAATAGTCAAGACATCATTGTGTGAGTATCTTGGACTGGATTGTGTCCCCCTAAGTTTATAAATTGAAGACCTAATCCCCAATGTGACTGTATATGGTGATAGAGTCTTAAAGAGGCAATTTAAGATTGAAATGACATCATAAAGGGTAGGGCCCTGGTAAGATAGGCTTCTGCTAAGTCGCTTCAGTCAAGTCTGACTCTGTGAGACCCGATAGACGGCAGCCCACCAGGCTCCCCCATCCCTGGCTTCTCCAGGCAAGAACACTGGAGTGGGTTGCCATTTCCTTCTCCAATGCATGAAAGTGAAAACTGAAAGTGAAGTCACTCAATAGGCTTAGTGTCTTAATAAAAAAAGACACCAGAGAGCTCGTTTGCTCACTCTCTGTATACTCACAAATGAGAGCTCATGTGAGGACACAGTGAAATAGTGGCCACCTTCAAACCCAAAGGAGAGGCCTCACCAGAAACTGACCATGATGGCGTGACATCATGACCTTTCAGCCTCCAGAGCTGTGAGAAAATAAGCACTTCTCAAGCCACCAAGTCTTTAGTATTTTGTTACTGCAGCCCCCGCAGATTAAAAAAAGCTAGAGAATTCCAGAAAAACACCTACTTCTGCATTGTTGACTACACTAGAGCCTTTGCCTGTGTCGATCACAACAAACTGTGGAAAATCCTTAAAGAGATGGAAATACCAGACCACCTTACCTACCTCCTGCCAAACCTGTATGCAGGTCAAGAAGCAACGCTTAGAACCAGATATGGAACAGTGGACTGGTTCAAAATTGGGAGAGGAGTATGTCAACAGATTAAGATAGTGAGCAAAATAACTTTGGGGTATCACTGTATCTTAAGAAAATGTAATAGAATGTCATAAGTCAATAAAAATTATATAAATTCTTAGTCACTAGATTTTTGTTAAATGAGTGAAAAATAGGAGCGAAACCATCTAAAAAGTGCAACATTACCACAGGTTTAACTTCCATAGGATATCATTACTTATAACTTATTCAGCTTAAGAAACTCACTGTATATAGACCTCTAACAATAGCTGAGAGTTTTTGAGATAATTCTGTAGGCTTTACCTAGAATTATAGAAGAAAAGTATTCTTTATATATTATTTTGTTTTAAAATCTTTTTGAAAATCAATAAACCAAAAACTCTGAGATCGTTTTCTACCTAGAGTCTTCTCTCCATAGAGCAGGAGTTCTAAACTTCTCATTCCCTACCGGCCTTCAGGTGGTATGTTTTTGCATTTGTTTTTTCCCTTTTGCTATTGACCAAAATAAATACAGGTTATCAGAATTAACTTCGACATAGAATTGAAATACATTTTAGTTTAATGTAATATATTATTCTGATTGTGGTAAAATATTGGTTTCAGAAGAGTTTCTTTTGAAGCATATGGGGAAAACCTAAAGACAGATTTAAAGGATAAATTATTAAGTTTATCTGGAGTAATAAAAACCTCATACAAAAGCTGACAGCCTTTAACATGAAGTAATTTAAGAGATATACAATTAGCAGATTTTGAAAGATAAGTAAACCTGCCTAATCTGTATCATAGAAGAATAAAAAGAAAAATGGGGGTGGCAAGACATGACAAGGAACTAAGACCAAAGTCTGGAGGATGGGGTAGGGCTTTCCAATACAGTCTCAGTCACATGGAGTAAAAGAATGTAAAGGAAAACTTTATAATTAGACTGGCTCTCCTACCTCTCATGCAAATAGCAATGACCAAAACAGAAGGTCTCTGTTTTCATCATGTGTACATTCTAGCAGTGATACATGGATGATATCAGTTCAGTTCAGTTCAGTTCAGTTGCTCAGTCATGTCCGACTCTTTGCGACCCTGTGAATCGCAGCACGCCAGGCCTCCCTGTCCATCAGCAACTCCCGGAATTCACTCAGACTCACGTCCATCGAGTCAGTGATGCCATCCAGCCATCTCATCCTATGTCATCCCCTTCTCCTCCTGCCCCCAATCCCTCCCAGCATCAGTCTTTTCCAATGAGTCAACTCTTCGCATGAGGTGGCCAAAGTACTGGAGTTTCAGCTTTAGCATCATTCCTTCCAAAGAAATCCCAGGGCTGATCTCCTTCAGAATGGACTGGTTGGATCTCCTTGCTGTCCAAGGGACTCTCAAGAGTCTTCACCAACACCACAGTTCAAAAGCATCAATTCTTCGGCACTCAGCCTAGGCCATGAATATTTGCTGGGAGAAATATCAATAACCTCAGATATGCAGATGACACCACCCTTATGGCAGAAAGTGAAGAGGAACTCAAAAACCTCTTGATGAAAGTGAAAGTGGAGAGTGAAAAAGTTGGCTTAAAGCTCAACATTCAGAAAACTAAGATCATGGCATCCGGTCCCATCACTTCATGGGAAATAGATGGAGAAACAGTGGACACAGTGTCAGACTTTATTTTTCTGGGCTCCAAAATCACTACAGATGGTGACTACAGCCATGAAATTAAAAGATGCTTACTCCTTGGAAGGAAAGTTATGACCAACCTAGATAGCATATTCAAAAGCAGAGACATTACTTTGCCAACAAAGGTCTGTCTAGTCAAGGCTATGGTTTTTCCTGTGGTCATGTATGGATGTGAGAGTTGGACTGTGAAGAGGGATGAGCACCGAAGAATTGATGTTTTTGAACTGTGGTGTTGGAGAAGACTCTTGAGAGTCCCTTGGACTGCAAGGAGATCCAACCAGTCCGTTCTGAAGGAGATCAGTTCTGGGATTTCTTTGGAAGAAATGATGCTAAAGCTGAAACTCCAGTACTTTGGTCACCTCATGCAAAGAGTTGACTCATTGGAAAAGACTCTGATGCTGGGAGGGATTGGGGGCAGGAGGAGAAAGGGACGACAGAGGATGAGATGGCTGGATGGCATCACTGACTCAATGGACGTGAGTCTGAGTGAACTCCCCAAGTTGGTGATGGACAGGGAAGCCTGGCGTGCTGCAATTCATGGGGTCGCAAAGACTTGGACGTGACTGAGCGACTGATCTGATCTGATCTGATACATATACATGGAGAAGGCAATGGCACGACACTCCAGTACTCTTGCCTGGAAAATCCCATGGATGGAGGGGCCTGGCAGGCTGCAGTCCATGGGGTCGTGAAAAGTCAAACACAACTGAGCAATTTCACTTTCATTTTTCACTTTCATGCATTGGAGAAGGAAATGGCAACCCACTCCAGTATTCTTGCCTGGAGAATCCCAGAGACAGGGGAGCTTGATGGGCTGCCGTCTGTGGGATCGTACAGAGTCGGACACGACTGAAGCGACTTAGCAGCAGCAGCAGCAGCATACATATGTGTGTGTGTGTGTGTGTGTGTGTGTGTGTGTGTGTGTGTATGTGGTAGAAAATAAAACAGGGTAAGTGGAAAAAGAGAGATGACAAATGAGAACTCTTTAGACTGGTTGAGGGGAGGTGTTAGGGATAGCCTTCTGAGTATAGATTAGAATAAAATGAGGGATCAAATAGATGCTGAGTATAAGAGCTTTCCTCTGAGATAGATGTCCAGACATAAGTCATTAAGCTACAGCTTCAAGCACAGTGTTAGGTAGTTCAGACATAGTTGCTGATAGTCAACTCCTACTGGGAGGAACTATCCCTAGAGAAGATTGATGTGGGGAAATCATTACCTGCTAGACTTTAATTATAGAGTATCTATTTTAGAAACCTTTGGAGTACAAAATGAATAGTCAAGCTTCTCTTATAACTAAAAAGCTTGAGTGGGGAGGTGGTTAGAAGAACAATGGATTACATCGTTTAAATGATACTGCAGGACCTCACAAGTTACTTGGGGACTTTTGATGTGGAGTTTATACTCCTTACAGGAAATACTCGACTTCAAGATGAAAGCATGGGAGATATATCAGTTGTCTGTAAAAAAGATCTAAAATGTAATTTTAACCATTGATGTGATTTTAATCTATTTATTTATTTTGAAATAAAAACATTAAAGTACAGAGTGAAGTCTTTTGTAACAAATGGATACTGTATTAAAAAACTGGGAAACCTTGACCTGGTCAGTTTTGTTTTCTTTTTTTTTAAGAAAAAGCAGAAAATTTAGAAAATGTTGGGAAAATGCAAGTATGATAGCATAATCATGTTTGATTTAAGTAACATGTCATAAAGTCTCAGTCATAAAGTCTTCAATCAGGGTTAGAAGACTCCATTTAGATTAGTGGGATATGATCTTATCACATAAACTGTGTTTCATGAAGAAGTTTTAGGAAAGAAAATAAAAAGATCACAAAAGGTAAGATTGAGGGATAAAGAAAGGAAAGGAAGGGAAGATAAGAGAAGGGATGGAGGAACTGAGACTCAACCATCACTTTGATACTAGAAGCCAAGGAAGTCAGGCACCACTCCAATTGGCAAAGTCAGGAAAATTTGATTCATGACTTTACTTTCCATCTTTTGCACTAAATGCACTTTCCATCTTTTCTTTATCCATCCATCCATCCATCCATTTACTTATCAATCCATCCATTTATTTTTTAATAGAATGCCTTTTTTATTGAAGCATAGTTGTTGTACAACTATATTATATTTACAAGTGTATAATACAGTGATTCACAATGATTCACAATTTTTAAAGGTTATTCTCCATTTATCGTTATTATTAATATTGGCTGTATTCCCTCTGTTGTACAGTATATTCTTGCATCTTATTTTATACATAGTTCTTTATGTCTCTTAATCCTCTATCAGTGTATTGCCCTTCTCGTCTTTGCTCTTCACACTAGTAATCACTAGTGTGTTCTCTTTATCTGCATCTGTTTCTTTTTTGATACAGTTACTAGTTTGTTGTATGTTTTAGATTCCACATATAAGTGATATCATAATAGTATTTGTCTCTGATTGATTTCATTTAGCATAATCTTCTTCAGGTACACACATGTTGTTTCAAAGACAAAATAGATTCTTTTTATAGTTTTCTCCATATACATATATGTGTGTGTGTGTGTGTGTGTGTGTGTGTGTGCGCGCGCACAGCAGTGGGACTGTTGGCTTATATGGTAGCTCTACTTCAGTTTTTGAAGGAATCTCCATCTTGTTCTCCCTCATATCCATACCAATTTACATTCCCACCAAAAGTATAGGAGGATTCCTTATTCTCCATACCCTCTGCATCATTTATTATTTGTAGATTTTTTATTGATGATCTTTCTGACCAGAGTGAAGTGATATCTCATTGCAGTTATGATTTGCATTTCTATAATAATTAGTGATATTGAGCAGTTTTTCATGTGCCTCTTGGCCATCTGTATGTCTTCTTTGGAGAAATATCTGTTTAGATCTTCTGCCCATTTTTATTTATTTTTTTTAATATACTGAGCTATATGAGATGTTTATATATTTTAGAAATTAATCCCTTGTCTGTTGCATTATTTGCATCAATTTTATCCCATTTTAAAGGTTGTCTTTTCATTTTGTTTATGGCTTCCTTTTCTTTGCAAAATCTTTCAGGCTTAATTAGGTCACATTTGTTTATTTTTGTTTTTATTCCATTGTTCCAGGAGACTGATCCAAAAAGACATTGCTACGATTTATGTTAAGGAGTATTCTACTTATGTTTTCCTCTAGAAATTTTATAGTATCTGGTCTTACATTTAGGTCTTTAATCCATTTAAGTTTATTTTTGTATATGGTGCTAGAGAATGTCCTGGTTTAATTCTTTATATGCAGCTGTCCAGTTTTCTAGCACTATTTATGTAAGAGACTGTCTTTTCTCCAGTGTATATTTTTGTCTCATTTGTCATGTATTAACTGACCATCAGTGCATGGGTTTATTTCTGGGCTTTCTATCCTGTCCCATTGATCTATATTTCTGTTTGTGTGCCTGTATCATACTGTTTTGATTACTATAGTTTTGTAGCATAGTCTGAAGACAGGAAGCCTGATTCTCCAGCTTTGTTTTCCTTCTCAAGTTTGCTTTGGCTACTTGAAGTCTACTAGAATTGATCAATGAATTTGATAAAGTTGCAGGATGCAAAATTAATGCACAGAAATCTGTTGTATTTCTGTATACAAGTGATGAAAGATCAAAATTAGAAATAAGGGAACAATCATGTTTAAGGGAACCATCACATCAAAAAGAACAAAATATCTAGGAATACATTTGCTGAAGGAGGCAAAAGCCCTGTGCTTTGAAAACTATAAGACATTGGTGAAATAAACTAAAGACACAAGCAGGTGAAAAGATATACTGTGTTCTTGGATTGGAAGAATCAATATTGTTATAATGTCTGTACTGCCCAAGGCAGTCTACAGATTCAGTACAATTCCTATCAAATTACCAGTGGCTTTTTTCACTGAACTAGAACAAAAAAAGTTTAAATTTGTATGGTAGTCATTTAATAGATTAAAAAATTATAGTTTTGGACCAGATTTAACATGATGTGTCAGCCTCAATTTTTATCATTTTGTTTTATTTATATCCACAGACAAAACAAATAAGGAAGTCACTAGCAGAATTTTTAAAATTTACTAATTAGGAAACAAATATTTTATGCCATGACCTAATTAAAATATAGAGGGAAAAAACATAGCTCACTTACTTTAAAGGTTAACCCTTTCATTTTATGAGACTCTCATTAACAATATGTCATCAAATTATAATAATTAAATTGGATTGGATACCACACCAGAAGTTGAAATTAAAAAAATTATATTTTCTAATGAAAATAGTTCCACAAGGTCTTAAAAATTCCTTTATATTAAGACTTCCACTATGAATTAAATGGAACCTTGGGGAACTAGAATAGTTATGGGATTTCCCATACACTAAATTAATCCAGGACCCAGAACTTTGTCAAGCAGTAATACTAATGCTGGGGTGAATGAAAAAGATCTTACTTTTCATGTAAAAATATTTTAATGTACAAATCAAAACTACAATGACATATCATCTCATACCAGTCAGAATGGCCATCATCAAAATGTCTACAAACAATAAATGCTGGAGAGGGTGTGGAGAAAAAGGAATCCTTTTGTACTGTTGTTGGGCATGCAAATTAATACAGCCACTATGGAGAACAGTATGAAAATTCCTTTAAAAAGCTAGGAGTAAAACTACCATATGACCCAGCAATCTCACTACTGGGCATATACCCTCAACTGTAACTGAGAAAAGCACATGTACCCCAATGTTCACTGCAGAGCTCTTTACAACGCTAGGACATGGAAGCAGTCTAGATGTCCATTGACAGATGAATGCATAAAGAAGTTGTGGTACATATACATGACAGAATATTACTCAGCTATAAATAGGAGTACATGTGAATCAGTTCTAATGAGGTGGATGAACCTAGAGCCTATTATATGGAGTGAAGCAAGTCAGAGCGGGAAAGACAAATATGGTATATTAGTGCATATGTGTGGAATCTAGAAAGATGGTACTGATGGTCCTATTTGTAGGGCAGCTAAGGAGAAGCAGACATAGGCAACAGACTTTTGGTCACAGTGGGGAGGGAGAGGGTGGGATGACTTGAGAGATTAGTACTGACATACCTACACTACCATATGTAAAGTAGATAGCCAGTGGGAATTTGCTGTGTGATGCAAGGAACACAAAGCTGGTGCTCTGTGGCAACCTAGAGGAGTGGGATGAGGAGTGAGGTGGGAGGGAGGTTTAAGAGGGAGGGGACATGTGTATGCTTGTGGCTGATTCATGTTGATGTATGGCAGAAACAATCACAATATTGTAAAGTAATTATCCTCCAATTAAAAATAAAATTTTTAAAAAATTTAAAACTAGAGACTGGCAGACACTCATTGCAGTATATAGAATTGATTAATGACAGGGAGCTACTGTATAGCACAGGGAATTGAATTCAGTATCTTGTGGTGGCCTATAATGGAGGATAATCTGATAAAGAATATATATATGCATGTGTGTGTGTGTATATATATATATATATGGCTGAGTTGCTCTGCTGTAAACCTGAAATATTGTACATTGACTATAATTCAATAAAAAAATAAAATCAAAAAGTAAAAGAGACACAGATATAAAGAACAGACTTTTGAACTCTGTGAGAGAAGGCGAGGGTGGCATGATATGAGAGAATAGAATTGAAATATGTATATTACCGTATGAGAAATAGATCACCAGTCCAAGTTCGATGCATGAAACATGGCACTCAAAGCCAGTGCACTGGGGCAGCCCTGAGGGATGAGATGGGGAGGAGAGGGGAGGGAGGTTCAGGATCGGGGACAAATGTACACCCATGGCTGATTCATGTCAATGTATGGCAAAAACCACCACAATATTGTAAAGTAATTAGCCTCCAATTAAAATAAATAAACTAATTTTTTAAAAAAGTAAAGGCAAATAAATACACAATAGAAGCTCAAAATTTTTAAAAAGTTAGTGTAATTAATTGTAATGGTATGTTTTCCTCAGTATAATACTATTACTGATGATAGCTGAGTTAAAAAATGACTGATTTAATTTTTTAAGGGTTCAAGCCACACTCTTTCAGTGTGTGGTGGGCTTACTTGTACATCTTTACTAAGAATATAGCATTAAATATTTCCTAGGTACCTCAGAAAACTTAGCTAAGTCCAATCACTGTAGGAGTCTAAGCTGGACATTTGAATAAATGAATTAATTTACAGAAATTTTGATTAGAGCCTTTGAGCTATAAAGTGTAGGCAATCTGGTTTTATATTTTTATTTTATGGATTGAGGAGCTTTTCCTGGCAAGGCTAAGCAACTTGCTGGAACCATAGCCAGTTAATGATAAATGGATTTTCCCAAAGTATCACTGAATTTGAAAACTGATAGTTTAAAATAGAACAAAACAAAAACTAATAATGATAGACATATTACATATATTATCTTAAATTCTTATCAAAATTCTAGAAAACATAATATTGCTTTCATATAATGTTGTTGTTGTTCAGTCGGCCAGTCATGTCCTACTCTTTGTGACCTCTTGGACTGCAGCACACCAGGTTTCCCTGTCCCTCACCTTCTCCTAGAGATTGCCCAAGTTCATGTTCATTGCATCAGTGATGCTGTCCAGCCATCTCATCCTCTAACACCCTCTTCACCTGCCCTCAATCTTTCCCAGCATCAGGGACTTTTCCAAAGAGTCATCTGTTCACATCAGATGACCAAAATACTGGAGCTTCAGTTTCAAATCAGTCCTTCCAGTGAATATTCAGGGTTGATCTCCCTTAAGATTCACTGGCTTAATCTCCTTGCTGTTCAAGGGACTTTCAGAAGTCTTCTCCAGCACCACAGTTTGAAGGCATCAATTCTTTGGCATTCTGCCTTCTTTATGGTCCAGCTCTCACAACCATGTGTGACCACTGGGAAGACTTGATGATATGGACCTTTGTCAGCAGAACAATGTCTTTGCTTTTCAACACACTGTCTAAGTTTGTCATCGCTTTCCTGTCAAGAAGCAATCATCTTCTGATTTCATGGCTGCAGTCACAGTCCGCAGTGATTTTGGAGCCCAAGAGGAAATCTGTCACTACTTCCACCTTTTCCCTTTCTATTTGTCATGTGATAATGGGGCCAATTGCCATGATCTTAGTTTTTTTTTAATATTTAGTTTTAAGCCAGCTCTTTCACTCTCCTCCTTCACCCTCATCAAGAGACTGATGCTGAAGCTGAAGCACCAGTATTTTGGTCATCTGATATGAACAGATGATGTTGGAAAAGTCCCTGATGCTGGGAAAGATTGAGGGCAGAAGGAGAAGAGGGTGTCAGAGGATGAGATGGCTGGATGGCATCACTGACGCAATGAACATGAACTTGTCAAACTCTGGGGGATGGTGGGGGACAGGGAAGCCTGTCGTGTGGCAATCCGTGGGGTCGCAAAGAGTCAGACACAACTGGGCGACTGAACAACAACAACAATGAAACTGTTAAAAAACTCTGCTTAACCAAAACCAGAATTCTCTATCCACTGATCCACACATAACCCATTGAGAAAAAAAATTGTCTTCTTTTAAAACATATGAAAACATGAAGATCAGAGATGCATTGTGAAATAAAACTTTTTAAAAACATAACATGAACTGATTTAATCTTGCCCTATAATTGTTTAGATAATATGAAAACCCAATAAGTAATTTATTCAGTCTGAAATTAATTATGTATGATAATATAATACCATGTGATTATATGTGAGTAATAAGCATTAAATAGCAGTATCAATAGAAATGTAATAGTAATGTTCTTCCCTTAGAAATTCTGATTTTAATCTATAAGTATCTTTTGTGTGGTAGTTTTCAAAAAGAGTGAGGTCCTGTTTGAAGTTTTAAAGTGGCATTGTCATAATGAGTTGTTCCACTTTTATATATAATAATAACAAAATATAAATATTTCTGGTACCTCTATTTTCTGGGTTCCAATTGCACTTGGGGAAGAAACTCTAAACTGAAGTTTAATAGAATGATGACCCCTAGGAATTTATCTGCCAATGAATAGTTATTGTGATGATTAAATACTGAATATTTAAATGTTCCATGGCATGAATCCTGATTAAGTTATTCTAATTTATATAAAGTATTGTATCTAATATATAGGCAAAATATTATATATAGGCAAATGTTGGGGGCCAGAGTGAGGTACTCCGCCGTGGCAAAGGTCATGAGGAAGGAGGCTCGACATACGCAAAGGCGGGATCGAGCCTCAGGAGTCCCCCTGGAAATCCTCGAGCATCTACCCCCATAACCAGAGCCTGCCTACTTTACTACTTTGTGCTCTCACCTACACCTCTGACTTTACGGGGGGCTGTCCCCCATCACCTCTTTCGGAGAAGGAGTTAACCTAGAGCTCCAGTTAATCAAAACTCCTGGGTGTGACAAGAGTGTTTTAACCTACAAACTCCTCTGAAGGTTCTCTGGTCTGCCTGACAGGCTTGTCCGGCCACATGTGATTGCTCACAGCCTCCCAACCGTGAGAGGCACGAGATGCTTTAAACCTTCTAAAAACAGCTTCCTTAGAAAAGTTAGAAAACTATTAGTATAAGTATAATGGGCTCATTAGAAATTGTATTGGTGAAGGGTTTTTCATTTGTTGAGCCAATGTTTGTTGCTAAGTCTCCACATCCCCTGCCCTTACACACGTTAATGAGTATATAGAAGAAATTAGTATTAACCTTTGATATTAATCACGTTAGACCTTAGGCTAAGTAAATTCTTTCCTTAACTAAAACCCACTACACCCTCACCCTATAGGAATGTAACTTTATTTGGGTGGCATCTGTTTTAAGAATAATCACCCCTGGAGAAATAAGTGTCCTGGTTGACTGACCACTGTCGCAAGGAGAGGGTCATAAATTGTCAGCAGGCCCCCTGGCCAGAAGATGATGTAACACCCTTAAGACCTCTGTATACATTTGTATGAAGCACCTGACTTTGATAAAAGTCAGGATTGCTGACCCTGCGTGACTTTTGCATAACATCTTGGTGTATAAAAATAGACCGTGGAAAATAAAGAATTGGGATCAGTTTCTTGAAATACTGGTCTCCCCATGTCGCTCTCTCTCCCACTCTGGCTGAGTCTCCATCTGGAGCGCGGAACCCACAGCGCTTACTAATTATGCCTGGGCTTCTAAGATCCGACCGGGGAGGCCTCGGTGTCTCCTCTCCTTCGGGAGAACAGAAGGACGCCTGCGGCCTACATAAGTGGTGCAAGCTTCTTGTCTTGAAGTTTTATTGGTCTCCCGCGTAAACCAAGCTACTCAGCCTCTTTTCTCCACTGAATTTTCCTACTGAGCTATCCTCATCCTATTACTCTTTATATCTTTGATAAAATATTTAAATAAATAGGTCGCTGACGCTGTCCCCGCTTCAAATACCCTGGATCAGCCGGGGCTGGACCCCGGCAGGCAAAATATTGTCTTCCCTGATAACACTTGCAGTCTAAATATTTTTAAAGTTTTTAATAAAAACACTCAAACAGAACTTCTTTTTCCTAGGATTTGGTAGAAAATCTCATAGTAGATAACTCCTCTTCTGCCTAGTATACATTTTGTCTCTACTGGAATGGACATAAGGATGCTAGACACATTCACTCACTCCAGTAGCTCTGGTTTGAATTCAAAGCATGATCTAGAGAGCAATAGTAGATGATGGCAACTAGACCATCATACTTAATATGAGACACCATTGCAAAGAGAAGTAAAAATTGTAAAATTCATTAAAAGCAAAATTCTTGGACTATCAGTATTTAGTTTAGGTGTCAAAGCAGAACCATATTGCAAATTCACCAGCAAAAGGGTGAAGGAAAGTTACAGACCTGGGAGTGTCGGCAGGTATGAGTGGGAAAAGTAACTCATGCAACATTTTTCATTCAATTAGACTTGCAGATTCATTGCCAGATTAGCATAAAAAATACACCAGTTATTTCTAAAGATAATGTTTATATTTTAGAAATTAGAATATGAATTAAAACAACTTAAACTCTTTATGGTTTAAAGAAAGTTTTCAGCTCTCAGAGCTTTTTGGATTACTAAACAGACACAGGAGGAAGTCTGGCTTCCTTGTTAAAATTATACTAAAAACAAGATTATGAAAAATAAAAGAAAAAAGTGTATTTTACACTTCACTGTAATATATTTTCTCCTAAAATATGTTTTGATGATTGGAAAAATAATGAAAATGTGAATATATAGAATTCTTCAGAGACTCATCACTAGGTTCACATGGATTCATACAATCAGAAGAAGTCAGCGGGCCTTTCACAAGCAGACTATGTTTCCAGGCTTAGTTGTGTTTCCAGGTCATTATCTGCTCTGCACACTGCAAAGGAAAAACACATAGCACAGCTTAGAGTCTCATTTTCCATTGCTTTCATAAAGTATCAAAAGGAGCAGAGGAGAAAATTAACCTAGACTTTTTGTGTCTAACTGATTTTCTTTCATGAGGTCTCTGGTTTTCTCATGTCAGAGTTTAGTACAATACTAGAAATTTTCATTTTGAAAAAAAAATTTTAAATGCATACAAATAATTCTCATTTTGGATGAGTTTCGGAGTAACTAAATTCACTGTAAAATACCTTTTGCATATAGAATTTTATCTGACCAATAACTACATGCTTTTCCATTAAGAGGCAATATTTTTATGTTTTATTCTTAGCTTTTTGTGCTTTAAAAACATGTAAGCCATGAGGTTAGCCTTCCACTGCTTCTCCCTTGGTATTTAAGTTCATATTTCTACTAAGAACAAATGTTAGGTGGCCTTGATCTACAGCTTGACACATGGCACTTTGCTCTAGAATAGGAGTTATTCAGCACCTTCAGTCCCCCAAGAAAAACATGTTTATATAAATAAAAATAAGGAGAAATTTTCGTGGTTATTTGAAGGATAGAATAACAATGGTTATGTGTTTGTCTCTTGGCTAGAAATCTTACAAAATAGTTATAATTTTATAAGCAATTATTGTATAAAGAAAGGAAGAGGAGGTGAGTAAAAATGTGTGTACACATTGTCATGTTTTAAATATGTACACACATATTTTAATAGCTGGTACTGAGTTTCCTTTAAGGATGACTCTTTGCTTCGAGAAAGACCTAATAATCTATTTGTGACTAGAACATTTAGCTCTGAGAGAGAGAATATTCAGAGACAAGAAACAAAAGAGATAAAGTGTTCTTTAGGTAAAATTTTTTAAAAATTTGGAGATAAAGAATAGAAAAGACTGAACATAATTGGTAGGAGGTAAGAACCTAGCAATATAGTGTAGACTTTGAAACTATGAAAAATCCTCAACAAAACCATTTCAGGGACTGTATAGTCAAAGTAATTCAATATTACAAATTTAGTCTTTAAATAAATTATTAGTATATTCATAATGTAGACACCTTTCATTTCCTGGTGGCTCAGATGGTAAAGCATCTGTCTACAATGCGGGAGACCCAGGTTCGAGCCCTGAGTTGGGAAGATCCCCTGGAGAAGGAAATGGCAATCCACTCCAGTACTATTGCCTGAAAAATCCTAAGGACAGAGAAGCCTGGTAGGCTACAGTCTGTGTGGTCGCAAAGAATCGGACACGACTGAGCAACTACACACTTTATATACACAATGTAGCCACCTTTCATTTCCCGCAAATTTAAGCAAAGGGTCATATGCTAATACTAATAAGAACTTTTACTGAACATATACTATTAATCAGGTACTGTACTAGGCACTTTAAATTATTGTTTAATTAATACAAAGCCTTATCAGTAATGATTTTTCTTATCACTGTTTTAGGCAGTGAAAATAAGTAAAGGCTCAACAGTGATACAGCAGAGAACAGAGGAATAGGATATAAAGCCCAGTGTGGATTGCGCCAAAGTCATCTTTCTCTAGACATCTGTGCAGAAGGGTCAGCAGAGTAGGGGACAGACAGTGATTCAGGAACCCCAGAGGGCTACCAACTGAGAGTGAAATGGTATCAGGGTCATAGATGAAGAGTGGAACTGACACAAGAATAATCATAAAATATTCTTAGTTCCCTTAAGAAAAAACAAAACAAAACTAGGAGGTGAACTTAAAAGGTGAAGGTGGCTGTCTTTTCACCTTGCTTATAGTTTCCTTTGTTGTTCAGAAGCTTTTAACTTTAATTAGGTCCCATTTGTTTATTTTTGTTTTTATTTCCAATATTCTGGGAGGTGGGTCATAGAGGATCCTGCTGTGGTTTATGTCAGAGAGTATTTTGCCTATGTTTTCCTCTAGGAGTTTTATAGTTTCTGGTCTTACATTTAGATATTTAATCCATTTTGAGTTTATTTTTGTGTATGGTGTTAGAAAGTGTTCTAGTTTCATTCTTTTACAAGTGAATCACCAGTTTTCCCAGCACCACTTGCTAAAGAGATTGTCTTTTCTCCATTGTATATTCTTGCCTCCTTTGGCGTAGATAAGGTGTCCATAGGTGCGTGGATTATCTCTGGGCTTTCTATTTTGTTCCATTGATCTATATTTCTATCTTTGTGCCAGTACCATACTGTCTTGATGACTGTGGCTTTGTAGTAGAGCCTGAAGTCAGGCAGGTTGATTCCACTAGTTCCATTCTTCTTTCTCGAGATTGCTTTGGCTATTTAAGGTTTTTTGTATTTCCATACAAATTGTGAAATTATTTGTTCTAGCTCTGTGAAAAATACCGTTGGTAGCTTGATAGGGATTGCATTGAATCTATAGATTGCTTTGAGTAGTATACTCATTTTCACTATATTGGTTCTTCCAATCCATGAACACGGTATATTTCTCCATCTATTTGTGTCCTCTTTGATTTCTTTCATCAGTGTTTTATAGTTTTCTATATATAGGTCTTTTGTTTCTTTAGGTAGATATATTCCTAAGTATTTTATTCTTTTCATTGCAATGATGAAAGGAAGTGTTTCCTTAATTTCTCTTTCTGTTTTCTCATTGTTAGTGTATAGGAATGCAAGGGATTTCTGTGTGTTGATTTTATATCCTACAACTTTACTATATTCATTGATTAGCTCTATTAATTTTTTGGTGGAGTCTTTAAGGTTTTCTATGTAGAGGATCATGTCATCTGCAAACAGTGAGAGTATATACACAATGGAATATTAGTCAGCCTTAAAAAGAATACATTTGAATCAGTTCTAATGAGGTGGATGAAACTGGAGCCTATTATACAGAGTGAAGTAAGCCAGAAAGAAAAACACCAATACCGTATACTAACTCATATATATGGAATTTAGAAAGATGCTAACACTAATCCTATATGTGAGACAGCAAAAGAGATACAGATGTATAGAACAGTCTTTTGGACTCTGTGGGAGAGGGCGAAGGGAGGGGGGGGTGTTATGGGAGAATGGCATTGAATCATGTAAATTATCATATGTGAAATGAATCACCAGTCCAGGTTCGATGCATGATACAGGGTGCTTGGGGCTGGTGCACTGGGATGACCCTGAGGGATAGGATGGGTAGCGAGGTGGGAGGGGTCTCAGGATGGGGAACACATGTACACCCATGGCAGATTCATGTCAATGTATGGCAAAATCAATACAATATTCTAAAGTAAAATAAATAAATAAATAAAATGGGGAAAAAAAGGTGAAGGTGGAAATGCATAACATCTGAATTAAGAATATGGAAGTGCTCTAGATGTAAAATAGTAAAACCTTAACTATTTGGAAATCAAAAGGCATTAAAGTCTTCATTCTTTTCAAAATATATCACATTTCGCTCTGATTTCTAAAGCAATAACTTAGCGCATTAAAAATTTCACAGATTCTGGGAAATATCCTTGACTTTTCTATTTATTAATAACTCTATAACCTTGGAGAAAGTATTTACCTCCCTCAAGCTTATATTCCTCTTCCACAAATTAAGTGTAAAAATAGCTACTTTTTTAGTTTGTCATGAACTTTCAATGGATATATATATCTGTATCTATATTCATTTATGTAGCTATGTCTATATCTATAGATATATCCCACCATGCCTGATACTAAGGGGGAGCTACAGGGAAAATATTCTCTTTGTGGAACATAAGTTAACATTTTCAGGATGACCCAGTGTGATTATTATTAAAAAAAAAAAAAAAACACTACAGCTTAAGGAAGTATGAGTTCTGTTTATCCTTTTGCTAAATGACTCTTGACCACAGTCTGCTTTTCTCTTTACTCTTGGTTTTGTACACAACTTGCCCTCAAGCCATCATCTGACCTTTCTTGCTGCTGCAAGTAAACTGAAGAAGTTGGAAAGAGAAGAAAACTCCTTTCTGTGGAAATCAGTTTAAAAAATCCAAGCCTAGAATAATAGGCCCTCTGGATATACTTGTTCTGTGTGTGTCTGTGTGTGTGTGCATGCTCAGTCACTCACTGTGTCTAACTGTTGGCAACCCTATGGACTGCACCGCACCAGGCTTCCCTGTCCTTCACTCTCTCCCAGAGTATGCTCAAACTCATGCCCATTGAGTCGGTGATGCCATTCAACCATCTCATCCTTTGTCGCCCCCTTCTCTTCCTGTCCTCAGTCTTTCCCAGCATCAGGGTGTTTTTCAGTGAGTTAGCTCTTCACATTGGTGGCTAAAGATTTCCAAACAAACATCAATAAAAAGGAAGTTAATATTGATGCACTGCTATTGTCTGATAACCAGACACTTATTTAGTTTCTCTAATTTCCCTAAAAATGATTCTTAACAGATTTAGCTCCAATTTACATGCAGTAAACTGTACATGAAGTGTATAATGTTTTAACATATATACATAGTAGTAAAACAATCACAGTCAAAATAATAAACATTTATATCACCCCCCTCCAAAGCTTCCTCATGCTCCTTTTTATCTAACTTCCTTTCACCTCTCCCCTTTGTGACCTCCTAAACCATTCCTAGGCAAATACTGATGCACTTTAGAATTAACTTGAAATTTCCTGAATTTTATATGTATAAAGAATTATACATTTATTATTTTTTGTCTTCTTTCACTTAGGAAAATTAATTTGAGTTACATCCATATTATAGAATGTATTAATAATTCTTTAATTTTAAATGTAGAATATGATATTCAATTTCTTTATGCATTTGCTTGTTGATGAATATTTCATTCACTTCCAGCTTTTGGCTATTACAAATTAAGCTGTTATGAACAGACATATGAATATCTTAATGGACATATGCTTTTGTTTCTCTAAGAGTGAAATGACTGAATTAGAAGATAGATGCATTAAAGAAAAATTTATATATGTCTGTTTTCAAAATGGTTGTACTATTTTATAGTTCCACTAGCAGTCATTTCCTCCAAATCCTGACACTTGCTATGATGAGTATTTTCAGTTCTATCCACTGGGAAAGATATGTAGTTGTGTCTCATTGTGGTTTAATTTGCTGTTTCTCAAGGGGCTAATGATATTGAATACATTTATTGTGCTTGTAAGGCACTGTTTGTCTTCTTTAGTGAAGCTTCTGTTCAAATCATTTGTTCATTTTTAATTGGGTTGTTTATGTTCCTATTATTGAGGCTTGAGAGTTCTTTATATATTCTGAATCTAAGTCTTTTATCAGACATATGGTTTGTAAATATTTTCTTCCAGTGTGTATCTTCATTTTATTCTCTCAACAATTTTGAAGAGCATAAGCTTTTAATTTTTATGGATACCAATTTAGCTATTTTTTCTTTTATGAATCATGCTTTTGGTAATTTATATAAGAAAGCTTTACCTAATTCAAAACCTCAATTTTATCTCCCATGTTTCCATGTTTAATTCTAGAATATTCATAGTTTTATGTTTTAAATTTAGATCTATATTTTGAGCTAATGTTTGCATTCAGTGTGAGATAGAATTCAATAAAGATTTTTAAGATATGAATATATCCAATTTTAAGTCATGTTTGTTGTAAAGATTATCCCTTTTCTACTGAAGTACCTTTCTCATTTTGTAAATCAATTGTCCACACTGTTTCTGAGCTGTTAAGTTCCTTCATCTACTATTTGTATCTCAACACTGATACCACACTGGAGCTTTACAATCGTCATGAAATCAGGAAGTATTAATTCTCTAACTCTGTCCTTCCTTAAAATTTTATTGGCTATTCTAGGTCTTTTGGCTTATGAATTTTGAACACTACTTTTTTATTTTTTTAATTTCTAAGAAAAAAGTCAAATTGAAATTGTGTTGAATCTACTGATCATTTGGGGGAGAACTGACATCTTAATGTTGGTTCTTTTAACTTATAACCACTGTATCACTCTCATTTTTAGGCTTTTAAAATTTCTCTCCACAGTACTTCATAGTTTTACATATTTGTCAGATATATTTCTAAGTATTTTATATTATTTGATGGCATAGTGAGTTGAATTTTTATTTCAACTTGTATTATCTGTTGTAGTATATAGGAATGCAATCGACTTTTTACATTGATCTTGTTGAAGATCATTGTTAATTTCTTAATTCAGCTTTTTAATTTCTTAATAAGATTTTATACACAGATAATTATGTCATCTGTGAACAAAGATAGATTCAGCTTTGCTATTTTTGCAGTTTTGTGTGCGTGTATTCTTCGTGTTCAGTCGTGTCTGACTCTTTGCAACCCCATGGGTTGCAGTCCGCCAAGCTCCTCTGTCCATAGGGTTCTCCAGGCAAGAATACTGGAGCGTGCTGCCATTTCCTTCTCCAGGGGTTTCTCAACCAGTGTCTCTTGAGTCTCCCAAATCGGCAGGCAGGTTCTTTACCAGAGCAGTATGGCTTCCTGTTAATTCTAGATTTACTGCTCCCGCTAGATCCTTCAGTACAGTAATGCTGAATTGAATTTTTGAAAATAAATAACCTTGATTCGTTCTCATTCTTAGGGAAAAAGCATCCATTTTTACCATTAATTATGGTGTTAACTGTGGGCTTTTTGTAGATGCCCTTTTTCAGATTGAGCATGTTCTCTTCTATTGCTAATCTGCTGAGAGTTTTATGAGGAATGATTGTTAAATTCCATTAGATGGTTTTTTCCCCATGTATGTTGAAATAATATATGGGTTTTCTTTTTTAATTTGCTAATATGGCAAATTACAATGAATAATGTTAAAATATTAACTTTGCATTCCTGGAATAAACCTTTGTTGTGTTATTTTTATTTTTGTATATATTGTTGAATCTAATTTTCTAAAACTTTAGTTAGAAATGTTATTTCTATTTATGTTTTCATGAGAGATTGTTTTACAGCTTTTGTCTTAGAACGTTTATGTTTAATTTGAATATTAACATGAGACTGGCCTCCTAGAATGCTTTCAGAAATTTCATTCCTCTCTAATTTTCCAAAAGAGTTTGTGTAGAATTGCTTTTTTTTTTTTTTAACATGATTGGTAAAACTAACCAATGAATCTACCTGGACCTGTAGTTTTCATTCTGGGAAAGTTTTTACCTATCAGATTAGATTGTTTACTATATATATAGCTGTTTATTTTAACTATTGCTTCTTGAGTGAAATTTATAAGTTTTCGTATTTCAAGATTTTTATTCCATCTAAGATGTTAAATTTCTTGTCATAAATTTGTTTAGAAATTTCATTATTATTGCATTTCATTATTATTCTATTAATCTCTATTAGTCTATAGTGATGTTACAGTTCTGATTCCTAATTCTGGCAATTTGTTTCTTTTTTCTTTCTGATCATTCTGGCTAGAACTTTATCAATCTTTGATACTCTCAAAAAATCATTGCATTGATTTTTCCTTAAAGATTTTAATGGTTTCTGTTTTATTTCCTACCTGACCATTGCTATTCCTTTCATCTACTTATTTCATATTATATATATATATATATATATATATATATATATATATATATATTTAGTTTCTTAAGGTATAATCTGGAGAAGGAAATGGCAACCCACTCCAGTATTCTTGCCTGGAGAATCCCAGGGATGGGGGAGCCTGGTGGGCTGCCGTCTATGGGGTCACACAGAGTTGGACACGACTGAAGCGACTTAGTAGCAGCAAGGTATAATCTGAAGTCATTGATTTGAGACCTTTTTAAAATTTTCTAATATAGACACTTAGTGCTGTTTTATAAATTTCACCACCAACTCCAAGGACTGGTTTAGTGGTATACCATAGTTTTTAACATGTATTCTGTTTTTGTTTTGTTTCTCAGTTCAAAATTTTTATTTTTTTCTTGGTTTCTTCTTTGACCCATTAATTATTTGGATGTGTGCTATTTTGTTTCCAAATACTAGGAGATTTTTCAGAGATCCTTTTTTCAATTGATTTCTAATTTAATTACATTGTAATCAAATAACCTACTTTCCATGACTCAAATAATTTTAAATTTGTTGAGATTTTTCTTATAGTCAAGATATGTTCCGTCTTGGCAAATAGTCTGTATACATTTGAAAAGGTGTGCATTCTCATGATATCAAGGTGGGTTGTTCTATAGACGTCAATTAGGAAAATCTGGTTAATGGTATTCAAATTGTCTATATCCTGTATAATTTTCTGAGCACTTATATCATTTATTAAGAGATTAGTGTTGAAATTGCTGATGATAATTGTTCATCTCTTTTATCAATTTTTGCTTTGTGTATTTCAAAACTTTGCATATTTCAAAGCATTAGGAACATAAACATTTATGATTGTTATGTCTGTTTCACAAATTGTCACTGTTATTATTAAATGGCCCTCTTTACCCCTGCTGTGCGAGATCACCTCATAGGGATGCTCATTTCAGGTTGTGTGTGATCTGAAAGCTTTTCCCCACCCAGGAATCAAACCCAAGTCTTTTTCTTGGCAAGCAGATTCTTCTCCACCAAGCCCCCTGGAAGCGCATGTTATCTGTATGATTCTAAATACATGGTAAACTTTGGACACTCTAATGAAGGGGTGTCCTTCTTACCCACCTTGGTACCTGACAATTCATGCCAGGCCACTCACCCACACCCATCCTACCTCAACACAGTCTTTCTTTTAACCCTTGTTGAGCTTCAACATTCCATTCTGGGTTGCCTCCTATGTACAGACTCTTTTCACCTCACTTTGTCTTTGACACTCCCTGCTGGGAAGTCCACTTTTATAAATATTTTCCTTACCTGATCAGCCCACCATGGGCTGCTTTCTTATGCAGACACCTACTTTACCACATCTAGGTTCCAATCTCCCCCACACTAGGCTACTCCTCTTGAAACATTCTCCTCACTGTACTCAGTTCCCCATACTATATGCCCAATTCCCACTAACCCACACAGACATCCTCTTCAAACTAACTGCTGTGACTTTTTCTTAATCTGGACTATTCCATCTCACCCATCCTCAAGCCAGCCAGATACCTCTCTTGCTGAGTATTATATTTTGGACAAAGTCCTTCAGGAAGAAATGAGAAAAATAAGAGGAAAATTGAGCATACATTTTTGTGCTTGAAAACTTTCCTTCCTAAATTGTGTTCTTGACAAGAGATAATTGGGTTTTAAGTTCTTACAGGCAAGGCATGCTCTGTTTTGTTGTTTAGGTGCTAAGTGAAAGTCACTCAATAGTGTCCTACTCTTTGCAACCCAATGGACTACACAGTCCATGGAATTCTCCAGGCCAGAATACTGGAGTGGATATCCTTTCCCTTCTCCAGGGGATCTTCCCAACCCAGGGATCAAACCCAGGTCTCCTGCATTGCAGGTAGATTCTTTACCAGCTGAGCCACAAGTTGCTAAATCATGTCTTAACTCTTTTGCAACTCCATGGAATGTAGCCCGCCAGGCTCCTCTCCCCATGGGATTTCCCAGGCAAGAATACTGGAGTGGATTGCCACTTCCTTTTCCAGGGGGTCTTCCTGACCCAGGGCTCAAACCCAAGTCTCTCCTTCTTGGCAGGCAGATTCTTCACCACTGAGCCACCTGGAAGCACATGTTATATGCATGATTCTAAATACATGGTAAACTTAAGTAGCATATGGAGCATGGCAACCAATCTGCCTCAATTACTGCTTATTTTGAAAGCCTAGAAAAACTAATTAAACATTACTGAATTCTGGGGGAAAGCTAAAGCCAATAATAAAGCTTGGGGGAAAATTAAGACCAAGAATAATGAAGATATTGATAGCTTACGATGAACAATGTTGGATTTGTGATCTCTGAAAAAGATTTAGCTTCAGGACCAGGGACAGGTCTTGGTCTCTCAGGAGCTTTTGTGTAGCAGAGTTTTATTAAATTGAAAAAGGGACAGAGAAAGTGTCTGACATAGACATCAGAAGGGGGATGGAGAGTGCCTCCCTTGCCAGTCTTAGCAAAGGAATTATATACTGTTTAAATTAGTTATTACAATAAATCAAAAGAATGTCTCAAAGTTGTAAAAATTTTACCAGACCCAGTCCCACAATTACATTTTAAGGTAACAGGATTAGTCAAAGGTTTTCAAGAAGGAGAAACTGTTCTTTGTTGTGTAATCAATGGTTCTGAGCTTAAAGGGGGAAAAAAAAAAGGTTCAATGTGAATAAGACTAAGGAATGTAGAGAAAAAAAAGTTTGTCCTTTCCTCCTCCTTGAGAATTCAGTTCAGTTCAGTTCAGTCACTCAGTCCTGTCCAACTCTGCAACCCCATGGACTGCAGCACGCCAGGCCTCCCTGTCCATCACCAACTCCTGGAGCCTATTCATACTCATATCCATCATGTCAGTGATGCCATCCAACCATATCATCCTCTGTCATCCCCTTCTCCTGCCTTCAACTTTCCCAGCATGAAGGTCTTTTTCAATGAGTCAGTTCTTCTCATCATGTGGCCAAAGTATTGGAGTTTCAACTTCAGCATCAGCCTTTCCAATGAATATTCAGGACTGATTTCCTTTAGGATTGACTAGTTTGATTTCCTTGCGGTCCAAGGGACTCTCAAGAATCTTCTCCAACACCACAGTTTAAAAGTAGCAGTTCTTCAGCACTCAGATTTCTTTATAGTCCAACTCTCTCATCCTTACATGACTCCTGGAAAATCCATGGCTTTCACTAGATGGACCTTTGTTGGTAAAGTAATGTCTCTGTTTTTAATATGCTGTCTAGGTTGGTCATAGCTTTTATTCCAAGGAGCAAATTTCTTTTAATTTCATGGCTGCAGTCACCATCTGCAGTGATTTTGAAGCCCAAATAAATAAAGTCTCTCACTGTTTCCATTGTTTCCCCATCTATTTGCCATGAAGTAATGGACCAGATGCCATGATCTTAGGTTTATGAATGTTAAGTTTTAAGTCAATTTTTTCACTCTCCTCTTCCACTTTCATCAAGAAGCTCTTTAGTTCTTCTTCGCTTCATGCCATAAATGTGGTGTTATCTGCGTATCTGAGGTTATTGATGTTTCTGCTGGCAGTCTTGATTCCAGCTTGTGCTTCATCCAGTCCGGGCTTTTGCATGATGTAATCTGCATATAAGTTAAATAAGCAGGGTGACAATATACAGCCTTGACATACTTCTTTACCGATATGGAACCAGTCTGTTTTTCCATGTCCAGTTCTAACTGTTGCTTCTTGACCTGCATACAGATTTCTCAGGAGGCAGGTGACCTGCCTTGAGAATTCCAGACCCCTATCTCCTCCTTAGGGATCCCAGACTTCTTATCAACCTGCCTAGGAATTGACTCTCTCAGTATCTTCACATCCCTTGAAGGAAGTCATGATATCTATCACTTGTAGAAACTGAATCATAATAACATATCTCAAGACTAAATGTTGTTTTGTTTCCATTGTTTTATTGTTTTTGAAGTTTTATTGTGGATTTCTAAATAAACCAGAGTTTAACAATTCTAATATATTTTTATACTTGGATAACTGGGCAAGATTTTTAATAATCTTGTACTTTATTCTTATCATTTATAAAGTATGGATAATAAGACCTATTTTGCAGGACTCTTGTGATAACTAAGTAATGAACATATGCAAACTGTCTAGAACATTCAAGAAATAACAGTGCCTATGCAGTCCCCACCACCTCTCCTCAACTTTTTTCTTTTCTCTTATGAAGACTAAATGTGAAAAGCATATTTTGAAAAGCATTTGATTAATAAAAGATGCTATGCTTAATAAATAGTTCACTTTTTTCTGTTGCCTTAGTAATACAAATGAACATTAAAATGACAGAGGCATGGAGGGAATATCCAGAGTAGCAGTAATTAGGAAGAAAAATTCTTAATTAAAATTTTTGTGAACAATATATATTTATGACAAATTTTTTAATGGAACAAAAGAACAGCTAAATGTAATTTTTCCACTTACCACTGTGCTTTAGTCACACTAAACCTGATTTATTTTTTAAATGTTTTTCACAATTTTATTGAGAAATAGACACACATCACTGTGTAAGTTTAAGGCATACAGTATAAGGGTTTATTTACTTATGTTGTGAAATGATTACCAGAATTGGTTCAATAACATCCATCTTCTCAAATAGACATAATAAAAAGAATAGAAAGAAAAAATAAAAGAAAAAAATTTCTCTTTGTGATGAGAACTCTTAGAATTTACTCTCTTAACAACTTTCCAATATATCATACATCAGAGTTAGTTATGGCCATTATATCTCTTCCCACTCCAGACTCTGGTAGCCACAAATCTGATCTCTTTTGCTATGAATTTGGCAGTGGCATATTTTTCCTTCTGTGTTTGTTAGTTTTAGGTTCCACATATGTGAGATCATACAATATTTGTAAATATTATTTCTTATTTATTAATTTTATATTTTACCAGTTCTTAGCACAGTATGTGTAGATTCTTTAACTTGAATTTCTTTACTTAATAATATATTTGGAAAATATCTCCATTATTTCTCATGAAAACTACCTCATTTTTCAGCAACTACATAATATGAATGTATTACAATTGTATTAGTCATTCACTTAATAACTGGCCTTTGGGACATTTTAAAACTTTTTCTATTACAAAAAATTCTGGAATATATTTCCTTGTGTGCACAGTTTTTACAACAGTAAAATTGTAATTGTATCATTAAAAGATAAACTGAAGCATATGAAAAATATTGAGTTTATTTGAGCAAAAATTGATTGAAATTGGGTAGTGCCAAACCAGAAGTGGTAAGGAGTACTCCACCACCAAGAGCCTGGGAAGAGACTTTTATACATAAGAGGCTGAAGCAGAGCAAGAAAATTGTCGATTGGCTATAGCTTAAAGTCTAGTCAGCTGTTTGTGATTGGCTGTCCTTAGATTTCAATTTTGTACCTTAAGGCATTTACAGACCTAGATTTTGGTTTGCTTACAGAAACTTCCAAAGCATTAGAGCCCCTTCTGATGGTCTCCTTATTTTATTACCTTAAAATTAGAAGTATAATTGTTGGATAAAAGCAGTACAATTGTATAGAAGTATAATTGTTGGATAATATTCTTAGTGGACATTGGAAATTTCATCAATAGAAATTCTACTTATTTATATTCCACCAGCAATATTTGGGAGGAAAGTGTACCATATCTTAGCCAAAGCATAAAAAAATAAGTTGTTTTACCTTTGCCAATATTTGAAATTTGTGTTTCTAGTATGAGTGAAATGGATTAGGCTTTTTCTCATAAATTGGAATCATTGCCATTTCCTTTCCTGTGAACTTCCTGTTTGTCCACTTAAATATTGTTATTGGTCAGTTTATTCTTGACAAGCTGAGGTTGTTAATATATTAAGAAAAATTATTTTGGTTTCTGTTATGATTGATAAATGAGACTCCCCCAGGTGACGCTAGTGGTAAAGAATCCACCCACCACTATTGGTAAAGAATCCACCTACCAATGAAGGAAACGCAGGAGACACAGGTTCAATCCCTGGGTCTATAAGATTCCCCTGGAGGAGGAAATGGCAATCCACACCAATATTCTTGCCTGGAGAATTCCATGGACAGAGTAGCCTGGCGGGCTACAGTCCATGGAGCCACAAAGTGTCGGACATGACTGAGCAACTGAGCACACATATGATTGATAAATAATTTTCTCAGATTGTTATTTATTATTTTGTCATAGTTTTCCCTATATTGTGACATTTTCTTCTGTGAATTTTCAATTTGGTATCATATTAGAAAAGCTCCTGCATTTTGCAACTATAAAAACAAAATCCCCACATTATTTTCTTCTAGTCCCACAAACACACCTAACTGGGAGCCTTACAGTTATAGTCTTTATCCCCAGAAGCGTAGGTCCATCTAAAATTTGCCTATTCTTATAAGGAAAGAAAAGAATGGCCCGCTGGTAACAAAACCATAAAAACATAATGTCTGCATATATATATTTGTAATATGTATATATCACATACATGTTTATATATATGGCGTGCTACAGTTCATGGGGTCACAGAGAGTCGGACATAACTTAGTGGCTGAACAACATATATTTGTAAGCATACATATCTGTATTTTAGATATATTTTGATATATATATATTTATATAGCATACATATATAAGCACACAAATCTATGCATATATCCATATCATAGATCTGTATGTATTGATATGTGTGACTATATATATCTGTAACTATTTGTAGAGAGGGAAAAATAATTTTCCCTCTACCTTTATAGGTTCTGTGGCTAAGATGCTCCCCACCATAATAAAAGATAATGGCACCCCACTCCAGTACTTTTGCCTGGAAAATCCCATGGACAGAGGAGCCTGGTGGGCTGCAGTCCATGGGGTCGTGAAGAGCCGGACATGACTGAGCAACTTCACTTTCACTTTTCACTTTCATGCATTGGAGAAGGAAATGGCAACCCACTCCAGTGTTCTTGCCTGGAGAATCCCAGGGACGGGGAGCCTGGTGGCCTGCCGTCTATGGAGTCGCACAGAGTCGGACACGACTGAAGCGACTTAGCAGCAGTAGCAGCAGCAACAAAGAAAAACAAACAAAAGTTTAATAACATATATACCTCATGTATACTGGGAGAGACTCAGAAAAACTGAGTGAAACTCCCAGAATGGCCCAAGCCACAACCTTAAATACTGTCTTAGCTAAAGACAAAAATCTCAAAGAAGCTGGGTGTATAGGGAGGCTGAGCCAGACCTAAGTTTGAGTGTTTGAGTGTCCCCTGCAGAGGCAAAGGTAGCAGCCATCTGCCACAGGGACTGGGGCTCTGGCTGCCGTGGACTTGGGAGGTGCAGCATGTGGCGTACGTCCTCTTGGAGGAGGTTGCCATTAGCCCTACCATAGAGTCACCAAGCAGATGACCCACAAGCTGGTAAATAATTATACCAAAGAAGTTCTCACACTTCTAGGGCCCACAACAGATTTCCCAACCTAAGGATCCAGCAAAGGGACTGAGAACCCCATGGAATTTGAAGGCCAGTGGGATTTGATTACAGAACTTCCACTGGACTGGGGAAACAGACTCTTGGAGGGCACAGACAAAGCTTGTGTGTACCATGACCCAGGAGAAACGAGCAGTGGCCCCACAAGAGGCTGAACCAGACTTGTCTGTGAGTGTTCAGAAGTCTCCTGTGGAGGCATGGGTCGACAATGGCCTGGTGTGGGGTCAGGGGCACTGAATACAACAGTCCTGGGATTCACAGCATGGTGGCATAAGTCCTTTTGAAGGAGGTCCCCATTACCTCCATTACCCCTACCATAGTTTGGCCTCAGGCCAAACTAAGGGAGGGAACACAGCCCCACACATCAGCATAAAATTGGATTTAAGATTTACTGAGCATGGCCCTGCCCATCAGAGCAAGACCCAGTTTGCCCCACAGCCAGTACCTCCCATCAGGAAGCTTCCACAAGCCTCTTATCCTTCAGAATGAAAACCACAAGCACAGAAAAGTAACCAAACTGATCACATGGATCATAGCCTGGTCTAATTCAGTGAAACTATGAGCTATGCCATATAAGGCCACACAAGATGGACAGGTCATGGTGGAGAGTTTTAACAAAATGTGGTCCACTGGAGAAGGGAGTGGCAAACCACTTCAGCATTCTTGCCTAGAGAATGAACAGTGTGAAAAAGAAAAAACAAAAGATATGACACTGAAAGATGAATTCACCAGGTCAGAAGGTACCCAATACGCTACTGGAGAAGAGTGAAGAAATAGCTTCAGAAGGAATGAAGAGGCTGAGCCAAGTGGAAACAGCGCCCCATTGTGGACGTGTCAGGTGGTGAAAGTAAAGTCTGAAGCTGTAAAGAACAACACTGCATAGGAACCTGGGATGTTAGGTCTATGAGTCAAGGTAAATTGGAAGTGGTCAAACAGGAGATGGCAAGAGTGAACATTGAAATTTTAAGAATCAGTGAGCTAAAATAGACCAGAATGTGTAAATTTAATTCTGATGACCATTATATTTGTTAGTGTGGGCAAGAATACCTTAGAAGAAATGGAGTAGCCTTCATAGTCAACAAGAGAGTCTGAAATGCAGTACTTGGGTAAAGTCTCAAAAATGACAGAATGATCTCTGTTCATGTCCAAGGTAAGCCATTCAATATTACAGTAATCCAAGTCTATGCCCCAACCACTAATGCTGAAGACGATGAAGTTGAATGGTTCTATGAGGACCTATAAGACCTTCTGGAATTAACAGCAAAAAAAAAAAAAAAAAATGTCCTTTTCATCATAGGGAACTGGCATGCAAAGTAGGAAGTCAAGAGATACCTGGAGAAACAGACAAGTATGGTCTCTGAGTACAAAATGAAGCAGGGCAAAGGCTAACAGTTTTTCCAAGAGAGCACACTGGTCATAGCAAACACCTTCTTCAAACAACACAAGAGACTACTCTACAGAGGGACAACACCAGATGGTAAATACTGAAATCAGATTGATTATATTCTTTGCAGCCAGAAATGGAGAAGCTCCATATACTCAGGAAAACAAGATCAGGAGCTGACTGTGGCTCAGATCGTGAAATCCTTATTGCAAAATTCAGACTTAAATTTAAGAAGTAGGGAAACCCACTAGGCCATTCAGGTATGACCTAAATCAAATCCCTTATGATTAACAGTGGAAGTGACAAATAGATTCAAGGGATTAGATCTGATAGACAGTGCCTGAAGATCTATGGACGGAGGTTCAAAACATTGTATAGGAGGCAGTGATCAAAACCACTCTCAAGAGAGAAAAAGTTGCTCAGCCGTGTCTGATTCTTTGTGACCCCATAGACTGTAGCCCACTAGGCTCCTCTGTCCATGGGATTCTCCAGAGAAGAATACTGTAGTGGGTTGCCATTTCCTTCTCCAATCTCCAAGAAAAAGAAATGCAAAAATACAAAATGGTGGTCTGAGGAGGCCTTACAAATAGCAGAGAAAAAAGGGAAGTGAAGGCAAAGGAGAAAAGGAAAGATATACCCATCTGAAAGCAGAGTTCCAAAGAATAGCAAGGAGAGATAAGAAAGTCTTTCTCAGTGAACAATGCAAAGAAATAGAGGAAAACAATAGAATAGGAAAAATGAAAGATCTTTTCAAGAAAATTAGAGATACAAAGAAAACATTTCATGCAAAGATGGGCACAATAAAGGACAGAAATGGTAAAGACCTAACAGAAGCAGAAGATATTAGGGAGAGGTGGCAAGAATGCACAGAAATAAAATACTCAGATATAATACACAGATATAAAAAATACACAGATATAAATACACAATACACAGAAATAACATACACAGATATAATAGAATACACAGATATAAAAAATATCTTAATGATCCAGATAACCATGATGGTGTGATCACTCATCTTCACCCTGGCATGCAAAGTTAAGTGGGCTTTAGGAAGCATCACTATGAACAAAGCTAGTGGAGGTGATGGAATTCCAGCTGAGCTATTTCAAACCCTAAAAGCTTCTGCTGTTTAAGTACTGCACTCAATATGCCAGCAAATTTGGAAGACTCAGGAGTTGCCACAGACTCAGCAGTGGCCACAGGATTGGGAAAGGTCAGTTTTCATTCCAATCCCAAAGAAAGGCAATGCCAAAGAAGGTTCAAACTGCCGCACAATTGCACTCATCTCACACGCTAGCAAAGTAATGTTTAAAATTCTACAAGGTAGACTTCAACAGTACATGAGCTGAGAACTTCCAGGTGTTCAAGCTGGATTTAGAAAAGGCAGAGGTATCAGAGATCGAATTGCCAATATCTGTTGGATCATGGAAAAAGCAAGAGAATTCCAGGAAAATATCTACTTCTGCTTCATTGACTATGCTAAAGCCTTTGTGTGGATCACTGCAAACACTGGAAAATTCTTAAAGAGATGGGAATACCAGACCACCTGACCTGCCTCCTGAAAAGCCTGTATGTAGGTCAAGAAGCAACAGTTAGAACTGGCCATGGAACAACAGACTAGTTCCAAATAGGAAAAGGAGTCTGTCAAGGCTGTATGTTGTCACCTTGCTTATTTAACTTATATGCAGAGTACATCATGAGAAATGCTGGGCTGGATGAAGCACAAGCTGGAAACAAGATTGCCAGGAGAAATATCAACAACCTCAGATATGCAGACAACACCACCCTTATGGCAGAAAGTGAAGAGGAACTAAAGAGTCTCTCAATGGAAGTGAAAGAGGAGAGTGAAAAAGCTGGCTTAAAGCTCAACAGTCAATAAACGAAGATCATGGCATCTTGTCCCATCAGTTCATGCACATAAATGGGGAATCAATGGAAATGGTGACTTTATTTATCCAAGACTTTATTTTCTTGGATTCCAAAATCACTGCAGATGGTACTGTAGCCATGGAATTAAAAGACGCTTGCTCCTTTGAAGATAAGCTATGACAAACTAGAAAGCATATTAAAAAGCAGAGACATTACTTTGTTAACAAAGGTCTGTATAGTCAAAGCTATGATTTTTCCTGTGGTCATATATGGATGTGAGAGTTGGACTATAAAGAATGCTGAGCACCAAAGAACTGATGCTTTTGAACTGTGGTGTTTGAAAAGACTTGAGAGTCCCTTGGACTACAAGGAGATCAAACCAGTCAATCCTAAGGGAAATCAACCCTGAATATTCATTAGAAGGACTGATGCTGATTCTGAAGTTTCAATAATTTGGCCACCTGATGGGAAGAGCTGACTTTTTAGAAAAGACCCCGATGCTGGGAAAGATTGAAGGCAGGAGGAGAAGGGGATGACAGAGGATGAGATGGTTGGATGGCAAAACCAACTCAATGGATATGAGTTTTAGCAAACTCTGGGAGATGGTGATGGACGTGAAAGTCTGACGTGCAACAGTCCATGGGGTCGCAAACAGTCACACACTACTGAGTGACTGAACAGCAACAATAGGGAGGCTAGTTAGAGGAGATTATTAGGAAAAGTAGAGTGAGGTTATGCAGAGTTGTCTGGCATTTTCCCTATTGATTAGAGTTCTTTTCATTTACAGTCATTCTCCTCTTTCTGATAAACAGAGGGAAACATTTTCAAAATGAAATTTTCTCTTATAAATGTACATTTCCCTTACAAAAGTGTAAATTCTACTGCTTTTAGATCTTTTCCTGTGTCTGCTTCTTCTAAAAAATATTCAGCTCAAAATAATCTTAATGCCACAGAGGCATAGATGAGGTGGTATAGTCTACTGTTCTTCATAGATCACATTGTATATAGCTTATGTAGACATATGAATATTCTATACATCATACATATATAGGCATATGAAAGCAAAAGTCACGCCATCATGTCCAACACTCACAGGCCCGTGAACTGAAGCCTGCCAGGCTCTTCTGTCCGTGGGATTTCCCAGGCAACAACACTGCAGTAGGTAGCCATTCCCTTCCTCAGGTGATCTTCCTAACCCAAAGATTGAACCCAGATCTCCTTCACTGCATGGAGATTCTTTACCATTCGAGCTACCCGGGAAGCCCTACATAAGCATAGGTATCTTATTGAACTTCACAAATAGAACATAATTTTTTTCTATTGATGTTTTCTCTATTTACAAAGGAATATCAGATTACCTAATTCAGAGTTTCAAAGTCTTATTTATAAACTCTAAGTATGGCAAGCTTGGATGGGTTACCTATCAGAAATGAAACCTATATCTCTCAAGAACTGAACATCTGAGTTGGAAACAAGTTTGCTTGAAATAGGATAGAGGGTAAAAAAATGTTTCAATGAATATGACTTCTCTGCCTCCCCACGGATTTGGAAGTTTCTTCCACCAACAGGTTAATGGGGCCCTTCAAACACTGGTGCCTGTGGGAAAGTCACTGATGGGATCATCTATTTCTAAACTTCCCACTGCAGGAAGTAGTTTTGATTGAAAGAATCGTGTGTAATGGAAACACAGTATAAAAATGAATGAGCTGAGGGGTGTTTTTCTAACAAGAATTTCCTGGGAAAGTACTGATCACAGGAACTAAAGTAAGAATTTAAATCTTGTAATCTGGCAAAGACCACGTTGAACTCAGCCTCTTTTGATGTGATATGAAAACTTGAGCTCAATAAAAATTTGCTCCTCTCCCCTCAAAGCTTCTTCGATCTGTTTCTGTCACTTGGAAATAAGATGATACTCTCCAAGGTTTAAAATAGTTCCTTTTCAGAGTTTTGATGAGATATAATATAGGCTTTTAGACACACTGCCACTCCTTATGAGTTCACAAGGAGGCTGGGGATTAGGAGGAATAAAATAAAGAAAACTAGAATATGAATTACTGTGTGAGTAGTTAGCCCTTAAGCCCCATTAATATTATCACTCTGACAAGTCTCTAATCGATAATCTTCAGAATAAACCTTATGTCAAAAAGATAAAGAAGAATATCTGATAGCATCAGTAACCTGAAAGTACCCAGGATCCTTCTTTTGCAGTTTATATCAAGAATTCATAGGCTGAAATAACATGTTACTGCATTGGAAAGGTGAAGGTAATATAGAGAAAACGGGGATTTTAGCCATTGCTCTGACCCATTTAATTCTACACAATGCTTGTGTGATTCATATTTAAAATGTCCTGAAGGATCTATGACTCTCAGGAGAAAAAGGCTTTCTACAAATTTGCTGACAAAGGAGATAACTAGACGCTGCGACCCATGAGTTTCTTTCCTAGTGTACCAGCCCCCTTCTATCATCCTCAAAGATTTGTTGATCGAGGTTTTAGATGACCTCTACACCAGTTATCAGGTTCATGCTGTCTCTATTCCCACCCCAAACCCCTCTCTATACCAATTTGTAGTGCGTACCTAATGAGATGATAGTATGCAAAAGTGTTACACAGAGAATTCTCAAAGGTGGAATGGCTGGCTTTCTGGTTAGTTAATTTCTTTCACGTTGTGTTTAATGGAGTAATGTAGGGTTAAGAAGCAAAACACTGAACTGACTCCCTTTGTACACAGAAGCAACCTGAATGTTTCTTAATAAAGCTAAAACATCCATTTGCAAACCCCAGTAAAAGGGGTTATGGAACCAAATGGATAAACAGGAGGTGGAATGGAACCAGTGAGTCTGGAATCTTCTTCAGGATGGATGGTAGGGTCTATTATGTTTAATAGTATGTGAAATTAGGACTCTTCTAGCCATCATAGGAAGGAAGTCATCGGCATTCACTTCCTTACAATTTATTCCTAATCATCCCCCTGCAATATACCTTTTATTTCCATTGCTCTACTGAAAATGCTGTCTGAATCTAAGACATAACCAGTGACATTTTTTACCTGTTTCTCATCATTGTTGGCATTTCTATAGCCCTTGAGCCCATTTCTTTATTTTTAATTTTATTGGAGTATAGTTGATTTACAGTATTGTGTTAGTTTTAGATGTACAGCAAACTCAATCAGCTATACATACATCCACAGTTTTTAAAAGATTCTTTTCCCATGTAGGCCATTATACAGTATTGAGTAGAGTTCCCTGTGCTATACAGCAGGTTCTTATTAGTTATCTGTTTTACATATGGTAGTGTGTATATCTCAATCCCAATTTATCCTTTCTCCTTCCTTATCCCATGGTACCAATAAACTTGTTTTCTACATCTGTGACTCTACTTCTGCTTTGTAAATAAGTTCATTTGTGTTCTTTTGTAGATTCCATATATAAGTGATATATGATATTTGTCTTTCTATGTCAGATACTTCAATCAGTATGACAGTCCTTTGAGCCCACTTCCGACTGCTTTGTCTGTTTTGTCATCAAAAAGAGAATCTTCTACTACAATAATCTGCATAATGTTGAATTGTAAATAATGACTGATGATTGTATCTTTACATGAACATACTACAGGAAAGGTGTTCTAAAATAAGGTGACTGAACAAGAACAACTTTTTAAAAATAAGTTCATTGGCTTTTAAATTCTTTCCATCAATGGTTTAAAAGATTCAGTTTGCCAGAGATTCAAGGAGGATTTAAGAAGTGTGATACTGGGGAGAGATGCTTATATTCTTTGAGTCCAATCCTCCCCCCCCATAATAGACAAACAGAACTCAACAGAAGGAGGTTGTCAAATTGTCTAATTTCTACAGTTGAGAATGAAAACCAGAAATGTGAGATCCCCAGTGAAGTGAGTTCTCTAAAGGACCCACAAAAATATTCATAAAACAGACTCAGCTTAAGCATCTTCCAAGCCTACAGGTTAGTTAGTTAACAGTTCACTGTTAGTTAATGAAACTTATCACTCTAGTATGATCTTTATTCCTCTCTCTCCTCCTTGTACTCCATCAGTATGTCAGAAACGTCAATGATCCAGCTGCATTCAGTGTTTCCAGTGTGGAAACACTAAGCAGAGAAAGAAAGAAGTTGTCAAACACATTCCCTTTCTTTCCCATTACAGAATTCCTAGCCTATAGCATTACTTAGCTAGGAAGGGGAAATGTACAACTTTGAATAATCTCAGAAGTTTGACATTTCAGTTACTAAATTGAAACAGTTTTCTGTTCTGGAGTAGACTGAAAATATATAAGATGTGGCCAATAGAAAAGATATGTCCTGCTGAGCAAATTTAAGAACAATGGTAGATGAAAATCATTTTATGATTACATCATATTTGTTCGATATATGGACAATCCAGAATATACAGATAAATTTAAAAAATAAGCTACATAAACTCCATCAGGTTTGGTTAATTATCATAAATATTTTTGTATACATATACACATATAATCATACTATCTACACTGTTTTATAATAATATAGTTTGAATGTATCCCCCAAACCTCAAAAACTAGACTGGATCTTTTCACCTTATGTTTCTATAGGATCCTATACTTAACCCTATTATAACATTTAATTATTTGATATTGAATTGCCTATCAAATTGTTTTGTTCCACTTTGGTATGCAGAATTGTGAGATAACCCCTTAATGACTGACTCTCAGCCTTGTATAGTACTTTCCTTTTTTAACGTAGGTAGAATTTGTGAAGCATGATGAGGTATCACTACCATGACTGTGCTACATTATATGGCAAAACGTATTAATGGATGATCTAAGTGAGTTAACCTAATCACATATGTGCTGTAAAAGCAGAGAAGTTTCTCTATTTGGTGGCACAAGTGGAAGTCAGGGAGATTTCCAACCATGAGAAGGATTCAATGTGCCCTTGGTGGCCTTAAAGGTCAAGAGGGTTATGTGCCAAGGAATGAGGGCAGGCTTCAGGAAAGTGGACCCTCGCTGGCAACCAGTAAGGACCCTAGCTCCTCAGTGCTATGGCTTCAAATTGAATGATGCAATTCTTCAAAGGACCTGAACAGGCTTCTAAACAGATTCTACCCTAAAGTGTCCTGATAAAAGAGCAGCTTGGCCAACATCTTGATTTTTAGGGAACTCAATTAAGTCTAGCTCAGATTTCTGACCTAAAGAAATGTGAGTTAACAAATGGTTATTGTTTCAAGCTGCTAATTTTGAGGTAACTTTTTACACAGCAATAGAAACTAATACTCCAGTACTCTTGCCTGGAAAATCCCATGGACAGAGGAGCCTGGTAGGCTGCAGTCCATGGGGTCGCGAAGAGTTGGACCCGACTGAGAGACTTCACTTTCACTTTTCACTTTCATGCATTGGAGAAGGAAATGGCAACCCACTCCAGTGTTTTTGCCTGGAGAATCCCAGGGACGGGGGAGCCTGGTGGGCTGCCGTCTATGGGATTGCACAGAGTTGGACACGACTGAAGCGACTTAGCAGCAGCAGAAACTAATACACTATGCCTACAGAAGTAGACTGTAAATGCCTTAATTCGGGGAATGTCTTCTTCTCCAACACAGTGGTTGACAAAATAAATACATGGATTTATTGTTGAGATTAAAAGAGATAGTATGTAAATTTTCAACTGTAAATTGCAGTATAAATGAGAAGAGTTCTTTTGTCTGGTTCCAGGATGACACATTGGTTTCATCTCTGGGTCAAGACTTAAAATTTTCCAATGAACTTCTGCAACATTTAACCCTGATGTGACTTAATGGGAAAGAAGCCATGGTATATGTGGAGTCTCTGTAGGGAAGATCAGGGAAGGGACAGAAGTTAGGATGGCATAAATGAGGCCTGAATCCTTTCATTCTGTATGGGATCCAAGCAGATTTTTCAGATTAGACTTGTAGAAGATGAAAAAATAAAGGTAGGGTATCAGGTACTTCTCATGTAAGATTTCTTTTTTAAAAAATTAATTTATTTATTTTAATTGGAGGCTAATTACTTTACAATGTTGTAGTGGTTTTTGCCATACAGTGACATGAATTAGCCATGGGTATACATGTGTTCCCATCCTGAATCCCCCTCTTACCTCCCTCCCCATCCCATTCCTCAGGGTCATCCCAGTGCACCAGCCCTGAGCGCCCTGTCTCAATGCATCAAACCTGGCCTGGTGATATATTTCACATATGATAATATACATGTTTCAATGCTATTCTCTCAAATCATCCCACCCCACCTTCTCCCACAGAGTCCAAAAGTCTGTTCTTTACACCTGTATCTCTTTTGTTGTCTCACATATAGGGTCATCATTACCATCTTTCTAAATTCTATATATATTTATAAATATGTACTTCTAAATATATATGTGTTAATACACTGTATTGGTGTTTTTCTTTCTGACTTACTTCACTCTGTATAATAGGCTCCAGTTTCCTCCACCTCATTAAAACTGATTCAAATGAATTTATAATAGCTGAGTAATATTCTATTGTGTATATGTACCACAGCTTTCTTATCCATTCATCTGCCAATGGAGAATCCAACAACATATTTAAAAGATCATACATTATGACCAAGTGGGCTTTATTCCAAGAATGTAAGGATTTCTCAGTATTCACAGATTAATCAATGTGATATACTACATTAACAAATTGAAAGATAAAAATCATAATATCTCAATAGGTGCAGAGAAAGCCTTTGACAAAATTCTACATCCATTTATGATAAAAACCCTCCAGAAAGCAGGCATAGAAGGAACCATATATGATATGGAACCATATATGATATATAGCTTTTATCATAAAAGCCATATATGATAAACCCACAGCAAACATTATTCTCAATGGTGAAAAATTGAAAGCATTTCCCCTAAAGTCAGGAACAAGACGAAGGTGCCCACTCTCATCACTACTATTCAACATAGTTTTGGAAGTTTTAGCCACAGCAATCAGAAAAGAAAAAGAAATAAAAGAAATCCAGATTGGAAAAGAAGAAGTAAAACTCTCACTGTTTGCAGATGACATGATCCTCTACATAGAAAACCCTAAAGACACCACCAGAAAATTACTAGAGCTAATCAATGAATATAGTAAAGTTGTAGGATATAAAATTAACACATAGAAATCCCTTGCATTCCTATATACTAACAATGAGAAAACAGAAAGAGAAATTAAGGAAACAATTCCATTCACCATTGCAATGAAAAGAATAAAATACTTAAGAATAAATCTACCTAAAGAAACAAAAGACCTATATATAGAAAACTATAAAACACTGATTAAAGAAACCAAAGATGACACAAATAGATGGAGAAATAATACCATGTTCATGGATCGGAAGAATCAATATAGTGAAAATGAGAATACTACCCAAAGCAATCTGTAGATTCCATGCAATCCCTATCAAGCCACCAATGGTATTTTTCAGAGAACTAGAACAAATAATTTCACAATTTGTATGGAAATACAAAAAACCTTGAATAGCCAAAGCAATCTTCAGAGAGAAGAATGGAACTTGAAAAATCAACCTACCTGACTTCACACTATACTACAAAACTACAGTCATTAAGACAGTATGATACTAGCACAAAGACAGAAAAATAGATCAATGGAACAAAACAGAAAGCCCAGAGATAAATCCACACATCTATGGACACCTTATCTTTGACAAAGGAGGCAAGAATATACAACGGAGAAAAGACAATCTCTCTAACAAGTGGTACTGGGAAAACCAGTCAACCACTTGTAAAAGCATGAAACTAGGACACTTTCTAACACCATACACAAAAATAAACTCAAAATGGATTAAACATGTAAATGTAAAACCAGAAACTATAAAACTCTTAGAGGAGAACATAGGCAAAACACTGTCTGACATAAATCACAGCAGGATCCTCTATGACCCACCTTCCAGAGTAATGGAAATAAAAGCAAAAATAAACAAATGGGACCTAATTAAACTTAAAAGCTTTTGCACAATGAAGGAAACTATAAGCAAGGTAAAAAGACAGCCTTCAGAATGGGAGAAAATAATAGCAAACGAAGCAACTGACAAAGAATTAATCTCAAAAATATACAAGCAACTCATGTAACTCAATTCCAGAAAAATAAACGACCCAATCAAAAAAATGGGGAACACATGTACACCCATGGCAGATTCAAGTCAATGTATGGCAAAAGCAATACAATATTGTAAAGTAAAATAAATAAATAAATTTTTACAAAATGGGCCAAAGAACTAAACAGACATTTCTCCAAAGAAGACATACAGATGGCTAACAAACACATGAAAAGATGCTCAACATCACTCATTATCAGAGAAATGCAAATTAAAACCACAATGAGGTACCATCTCATGCCGGTTAGAATGGATGCTATCCAAAAAGTCTACAAACAAAAAATGCTGCAGAGGGTACGGAGAAAAGGGAACCCTCTTACACTGTTGCTGGGAATCCAAATTAGTACAGCCACTATGGAGAAAAGTGTGGAGATTCCTTAAAAAACTGGAAATAGAACTGCTATATAAAACTGAAATTCCACTGCTGGGCAAACACATCAAGGAAACCAGAATTGAAAGAGACATGTGTACCCCAATGTTCATCTAAGATTTCTACACAACAAATATATGGGAACTAGGAGTAGCTTGGGGGAAACTTTTCAACTCCTGAATGTCAATATATAAGGTTTACCAGGTAAGGAAATAGCAAAGTTCAAGGGTTTTTATTGGCATATTTACATTAACCATTCTTTTTGATGAAAATTAGATACTAAAATTATAAAAATATGTACAAATGGTATGATTATTTTAATTATGATTAGAATATTGGTACCATATTACATCACATATATACAGTGTCCTTGGTGTTTCAGATGGTAAATCTGCCTGTAGTGCAGGAGACCCAGGTTCGATTCCTAGGTTGGGAAGATCCCCTGGAAAGGGGGATTCCAGTATTATTGCCTGGAGAATTCCATGGACAGAGGAGCCTGGTGGCCTACAGTCATTGGGGTCGCAAAGAGTCAGATATGACTGAATGACTAACACTTTCACTTCATATAGTGTCCAGGGGTTAGGATATGGACATCTTTGAGAGGGGATTATTCTTCGTATAATAAGTTAAAAAAACTTTTTATATCTTCTTATGTCTATTTTCAAATATGACTTCAGTCCTTCTTTCCAACCCCTGGAAGGTATTTCAGATACATTCCAAATTTTTATAGTCACTTTCAAGTATCAGACCAATTTCATTTTGATAATTGGGCATTTAAAAGTCAAAATCACTTTGGTAATTTAAAACCTTACATCTAACTTGAAGATTTTTTGCATTCCTCCAACAAAGGTCTGCCCTGCAGCTTATAAACCACAGTACTTTCATGCATTGGAGAAGGAAATGGCAACCCACTCCAGTGTTCTTGTCTGGAGAATCCCAGGGATGAGGGGGCCTGGTGGGATGCCATCTATGGGGTCGCACAGAGTCAGACATGACTGAAGTGACGCAGCAGCAGCAGCAGCAGCAGCAGCAGTGAATTTTGAATGTAATCTATTGTTCACACTACTTGTTTTACCACTTCTTGCCCTGCAATTTCTGTCACTTTGCAAACCAGGGTGGTATGAAGGGGATTAAAATCAAAGACTTATAAGTTTGTTTGGCAGCTGGTATTATCTGTAGGTTTGCTTGATTGATATTCCTACCTGTTGAGTGTCTTGATTATGAAAGTGAGTTGGATTTTGCCAAATGCTGTTCCTGCTTATGTTTAGTTGTCATATGGATTTTCTCCTTTCATCCACTTGTATGGAATATTATATTGACAATTTTCCTATGTTGAACTAACCTTATACTCTTGGGATGAATTCCAGTTGATAACAGTGTATAATCTTTTTTCTTTATTTCTTTATTGGTTTGCTAGTATTTTTCTTGAGTATTTTTATGTCTATGTTCATGCAAGATATTGGTCTTCAGTTTTTTCTTCTCATAAGGACTTTGTCATTGGTACCAGGTCTTCATAGAATGAGTTGAAAGTGTTTTCTCCTCTCTATTTTTTTCTGATTTTTGTGATTAATTGGTGTTAACTTCTTTAAAATTTGATAATTCAACAGTGATCCTATTGCTTATGGTTCTGGGTTTTTCTCTCTAGGAAATTGTTTGATTACTACTTTAATCCCTTTGTGATTATATTTCTATTCCAATTTTCTACCTTTTCTTGGGGAAACTTTTATTGTCTATGTCTCTATTTCATCTCCTTTATCTATTTCTTGGATTACACTGTCCATAGTATTTGTTTATTAATATTTTCATTTCTCTAAAGTTAAAATCTAATTTTCTTGAAGAGATCTCTAGTCTTTCCCATTCTGTTGTTTTCCTCTATTTCTTTGCATTGATCACTGAGGAAGGCTTTCCTATCTCTCCTTGCTATTCTTTGGAACTCTGCATTCAGATGCTTGTATCTTTCCTTTGCTCCTTTGCTTTTTGCTTCTGTTCTTTTCACAGCTATTTGTAAGGCCTCTCCGGACAGCCATTTTGCCTTTTTGCATTTATTTTCCATGGGGATGATCTTGATCCCTGTCTCCTGTACAATGTCACGGACCTCCGTCCATAGTTCATCAGGTACTCTATCTATCAGATCTAGTCCCTTAAATCTATTTCATACTTCCACTGTATAATCATAAGGGATTTGATTTAGGTCTAGTGGTTTTCCCTACTTTCTTCAATTAAAGTCTGAATTTGGCAATAAGGAGTTCATGATCTGAGCCACAGTCAGCTCCCAGTCTTGTTTTTGCTGACTGTGTAGAGCTTCTCCATCTTTTGCTGCAAAGAATATAATCAATCTGATTTTGGTGTTGACCATCTGGTGATGTCCATGTATAGAGTCTTCTCTTGTGTTGTTGGAAGAGGGTGTTTGCTATGACCAGTGTATTCTCTTGACAAAACTCTATTAGCCTTTGCCCTGCTTCATTCTGTATTCCAAGGGAAAATTTCATGCAAAGATGCACTCAATAAAGGACAGAAATGGGATGGACCTAAGAGAAGCAAAAGATATTAAGAAAAGGTGGCAAGAATACACAGAAGAACTGTACAAAAAGATCTTCACGACCCAGATAATCATGATGGTTTGATCACTCACACTCACATAGAGCCAGACATCCTGGAATGTGAAGTCAAGTGGGCCTTAGAAAGCATCACTATGAACAAAGCTAGTGGAGGTGATTGAATTCCAGTTGAGCTATTTCAAATGCTGAAAGATGATGCTGTGAAAGGGCTGCACTCAATATGCCAGCAATTTGGAAAACTCAGCAGTGGCCACAGGACTGGAAAAGGTCAGTTTTCATTCCAATCCCAAAGAAACGCAATGCCAAAGAATGCTCAAACTACCGCACTGTTGCACTCATCTCACATGCTAGTAAAGTAATGCTCAAAATTCTCCAAGCCAGGCTTCAGCAATACATGAACCGTGAACTTCCAGATGTTCAAGCTGGTTTTAGAAAAGGCAGAGGAACCAGAGATCAAATTGCCAACATCCACTGGATCATGGAAAAAGCAAGAGAGTTCCAGAAAAACATCTATTTCTGCTTTATTGACTATGTCAAAGCCTTTGATTGTGTGGATCACAATAAACTGTGGATAATTCTGAAGGAGATGGGAATACCAGACCACCTGACCTGCCTCTTGAGAAACCTATATGCAGGTCAGGAAGCAACAGTTAGAACTGGACATGGAACAAGAGACTGGTTCCAAATAGGTAAAGGAGTAAGTCAAGGCTGTATATTGTCACCCTGCTTATTTAACTTACATGCAGAGTACATCATGAGAAATTCTGGGCTGGAAGAAGCACAAGCTGGAATCAAGATCGCCGGGAGAAATATCAATAACCTCAGATATGCAGATGACACCACCCTTATGGCAGAAAGTGAAGAGGAACTAAAAAGTCTCCTGATGAAAGTGAAAGAGGAGAGTGAAAAAGTTGGCTTTAAGCTCAACATTCAGAAAACGAAGATCACGGCATCCGGTCCCATCACTTCATGGGAAATAGATGGGGAAATAGTGGAAACAGTGTCAGACTTTATTTTGGGGGGCTCCAAAATCACTGCAGATGGTGACTGCGGCCATGAAATTAAAAGACGCTTACTCCATGGAAGGAAAGTTATGACCAACCTAGATAGCATATTCAAAAGCAGAGACATTACTTTGCCAACAAAGGTCTATCTAGTCAAGGCTATGATTTTCCAGCGGTCTTGTATGGACGTCAGAGTTGGACTATGAAGAAAGCAGAGTGTTGAAGAATTGATGCTTTTGAACTGTGGTGTTGGAGAAGACTCTTGAGAGTCCCTTGGACTGCAAGGAGATACAACCAGTCCATTCTAAAGATCAGTCCTGGGTATTCATTGGAAGGACTGATGCTGAAGTTGAAACTCCAATACCTTGGCCACCTCGTGCAATGAGTTGACTCATTGGAACAGACTCTGATGCTGGGAGGGATTGGGGGCAGGAGGAGAAAGGGACCATGGAGAATGAGATGGCTGAATGGCATCACTGACTCGATGGACATGAGTCTCAGTAAACTCCAGGAGTTGGTGATGGACAGGGAGGCCCGGTGTGCTGCAATTCATGGGGTCACAAAGAGTCAGACACAACTGAGCAACTGATCTGATCTGATTAGATTTATGCCAGAAAGAAATGTGCTTTCTGAAAATATGTCAAGAGTATTTTCCAGACTAAAAACCCAATATTATTATCAACTAAAAATTCATTGTGAATCCCATTCTGCACAAATAGGAGATTAACATAGCTCAGCAAAATTCTGAATTTGACAATTTTAGGGGTTGCAAGTTAATTTAATAAACATATTAAAAAAAAAAGAAACATATTATTTGATATATCAGAAAATTACATTTCAAGCCCTTGTGAGTCACATGCCTGAGGGATCAGTATAACTGGTAGACATGCAATTTAGAAACCACACCCAAAGCATCAAAATTTTACTGTGTTCTTACAACTATTAGTCCTTCTCCAAAGGTATGAATGCTGCCAAGGATGCTCCCTTGCTGGCATTACCTGGGCAGAACTGGCTGATTGGTTAAGAAGCTTTGAGAATACATAGACCTACATGGTCATTCAGGTTTTTGAAGAGTGGCAACACTAGACCAGACTCTAGGGATACAGTGATGAAAGAGACAGTCTCAGATCATACAGTCTAGTGGAGGAAAGAAACTGTAGCTAAGAAAATGAACATGCCAAAAAATTGATGCCAAATAGTGATAAGGCTATGTGGAGTTCATAAACAAGAAGCCTGAGAAAAAATGAGGTGATCTAAGTTAGGGAAGCAGGACATTTAAGTGACAGGGAAGTGGATTACACGTGGAAGAAACAGTATATTAATCATTTGGGGTGACTCTAAGAGAAAAGACCCCAAAAGATCACATGCAAATTAGCCACAGTGCCTAAAGCACCACAATTAGAAGTTTTAAAATTTGTATTGAGGTTTTTCTTTTACATATATAACTCAGGGGAAGTGATAGCCTATAAAACAGTTTCTTCGACAAAGGAGGCAAGAATATACAATGGATTAAAGACAATCTCTTTAACAAGTGGTGCTGGGAAATCTGGTCAACCACTTGTAAAAGAATGAAACTGGACCACTTTCTAACACCATACACAAAAATAAACTCAAAATGGATTAAAGATCTAAACGTAAGACCAGAAACTATAAAACTCCTAGAGGAGAACATAGGCAAAACACTCTCCGACATACATCACAGCAGGATCCTCTATGACCCACCTCCCAGAATATTGGAAATAAAAGCAAAAATAAACAAATGGGACCTAATTAACCTTAAAAGCTTCTGCACATCAAAGGAAACTATTAGCAAGGTGAAAAGACAGCCTTCAGAATGGGAGAAAATAATAGCAAATGAAGCAACCGACAAACAACTAATCTCAAAAATATACAAGCAACTCCTACAGCTCAACTCCAGAAAAATACACGACCCAATCAAAAAATGGGCCAAAGAACTAAATAGACATTTCTCCAAAAAAGACATACAGATGGCTAACAAACACATGAAAAGATGCTCAACATCACTCATTATCAGAGAAATGCAAATCAAAACCACTATGAGGTACCATTTCACACCAGTCAGAATGGCTGCGATCCAAAAGTCTACAAATAATAAATGCTGGAGAGGGTGTGGAGAAAAGGGAACCCTCTTACACTGTTGGTGGGAATGCAAACTAGTACAGCCACTATGGAGAACAGTGTGGAGATTCCTTAAAAAACTGGAAATAGAACTGCCTTATGATCCAGCAACCCCACTGCTGGGCATACACACTGAGGAAACCAGAAGGGAAAGAGACACGTGTACCCCAGTGTTCATCGCAGCACTGTTTATAATAGCCAAGACATGGAAGCAACCTAGATGTCCATCAGCAGATGAATGGATAAGAAAGCTGTGGTACATATACACAATGGAGTATTACTCAGCCATTAAAAAGAATACATTTGAATCAGTTCTAATGAGGTGGATGAAATTGGAGCCTATTATACAGAGTGAAGTAAGCCAGAAGGAAAAACATAAATACAGTATACTAACGCATATATATGGAATTTAGAAAGATGGTAACAATAACCCGGTGTACGAGACAGCAAAAGAGACACTGATGTATAGAACAGTCTTATGGACTCTGTGGGAGAGGGAGAGGGTGGGAAGATGTGGGAGAATGGCAATGAAACATGTAAAATATCATGTAGGAAACGAGTTGCCAGTCCAGGTTCGATGCATGATGCTGGATGCTTGGGGCTGGTGCACTGGGACGGCCCAGAGGGATGGTATGGGGAGGGAGGAGGGAGGAGGGTTCGGGATGGGAAACACATGTATACCTGTGGCGGATTCATTTTGATATTTGGCAAAACTAATACAATTATGTAAAGTTTAAAAATAAAATAAAATTGGAAGAATAAAAAAAAAAAAAGATACATAAAAAAAAAAAACAGTTTCAAAATGATATTAAACAATTAAGATGGGAAGAAAACTTTGTTGATGTTTTGGAAAGAACACACGACTTAGAGTGAAATTCAGATTTTCTATTTAACTGTATGAATTAATACACTGACTTAACCAACTAATACATATTATTTTTGACAAATTACTTTGTTTCCACATCATTAGTACCTACAGTAAAAAGCAAGGTAATTACATAATCAAATGAGATAGTAATTGTAAACGTATTGTATAACTTATGAAGTATTAACATAAGGTGGTAATACTGTTATTTTTAAATGACAACTGAGAAAAGCCTAAAACATTCACAATTTTGCCCACTGCCAATACCAACACCAATACATCTAGCTTCAGGTATGGCTCTTGTGGACAGGGAGTTTATTAGTCCAACACCAAGACATCTAGCTTCAGGCTTTGTTGGTGTGGACTGGAAGAGTATTAGTAAGACTACAGTGGTAACTTCATTCACAGGCTCTGATTGACAGTTTTTCTGCAGGGAAGTTGTTGTTTAATTGTTAAGTCATGTCTGACCCCGTGGACTATAGTCCACTTGGCTCCACACTCCATGGGATTTCCCAAGCAAGAATACTGGTTACTGAAATGGGTTGCCATTTCTTTCTCCAGGGTATCTTCTCGACCCAAGCATACAACACGTGTCTCCTGCATTGGCAGGTGGGTTCTTTACCACTGAGCCACCTGGGAAGCCCCTGTAGGGAAATAGTCACTGATTATTTCCTTCTCTTTAAAGATTTAACTGAGGTACTGTTATCTAGAAGTATTCTATCTCTGTTGGGAAGTTTTACCTTAGTCATCCAAGCATAAAAGAAAATTTGAGTTGGCAAAAGAGAGTCAGAAATGACATTTGTATGAAGTAACTCTTCCTTATACTTATCTACAGTGATGGTCTCTATTGTATTGAAAGACATTTCTCAAGTTTAAGGATATGTGAATACTTTCCATTGCTCCTGATTGTATCAAAGAGAGGCTGAGAAATTTAAGTCCTTAAATACACTTAAGAAATTAAGTGTATTTAAGTCCTTAGCTAGATTGTCAATCTGGAAGGTATGTGTTAGAGTTAACATTTTTATAGCTCCAACTTTCAGAATTATTATATTCTTCCTGCATGTATATATATATATATATATAAAACATTAAGAAGGATTTGAAACTCTTTCACATTGATATATAAATGTCTGGTAAATTATATTTGGTTGTAAGTCTAGAAATTGAGTTTCTTGCCCTGGTTTGAGATGATTTACTCACCAAGTTCATTGCCCCTATAAACCTCCCTTTCCTCAAATATAAAACAAAGGAATTGTTTATCATGGTGATTTTCAAATATACTAGAATTATACACAGAGTTTGTGACCTATGGACCTACAGTTGCCAAAACTTTGGTCATAGAAACTGTGATTCAGTAGAACTGAGGTAGACCCCAGGTGATTCAAAGTTCAATCTGGATTCAAGTTCAAAGTTCTACAGCTTGAAATTGCAGAACTAGATAGACTCCAAGGCTACTTCTAGCATGAAAATTCTAGAATTCAGAGATTTAACTGAAAAGACTTCTGACATTAAATTATGACCACAGATATTTTTATGGTCCCATAAATAGTGAACTGTCTATTAATGACAAAATAATAACTAATGCTTTATTGAGATCTTATTCTGTGCCTGAGACTCTGCTAAACACTTTATATGTGTTTTCATGCAACTCTTATAACAGTCCCAGGAAGTAGGAAGTGTTGCTATTCTTATTACAGAGATGGTAAATTTGAGAAACAGAAATACAGAAATGATAATGTGGCAAATATACCTCCAGAGTATTTGTTACATATTGGGCATTATAGCATTACATATTCTTAAAAATCACCTATATATCTATTTACAACACTATGGTTTGTACTATTATTCTTATCCCTTCTTTATAGATGAGGAGTCCAAAGAACAGAGAGGTTAAGTAATATGTACTAAGGTTGCACAACTGTTGAGTGACAGTCTAGGGATTTAAACACAGGCAGTCTGGCTCTAGAATACATACTTTTAATAAAAGCAATTAATGCATGCAGACATGTGTACTCAGAAATGTCTGGTAACCACCCCAAGTTTGTGTAGCAAATAAGAAGCTATCACTGAAATTAAATACTCACCTAATTTTATTTCAGAGCCCCTATACACAATTGCTACTATATTAGAAATGCTTGGAAGCAATAAGTTCTACAGAGTTAGTGGTGGAATGAGGAAAATTCAAGGGCATTGAACTAGGAGTGCCATGTTTAGGAAGAGAGAGTATCTATAACCAAACAATATGTCTGCAAAGATAGGAAATCACAAAAATAAGATAGAACCAATTTGTGTTCTTTGAATTCTTATATCCCATCTCTTGAATTCTTTCTTATTCTGTTTCCTCAAACACACAGTTATTGAAAACAGAGCACAGATGAAAGGTTTCAACTCAAATCTTCCTCTAATGCTGAATGGAGAAACTTTATAAAAGGATGATTTGGATTTTATTGAGTGTCTACTATGTGCCCAGCGTCACATTATATTCATAGCTCTTCATTTTTTGGTTTCAGGGTCATTTTACATAAAAATTGTTAGGACCACAAAGTTTTTGTTTGTATGGCTTACATAACAAATAACACCTATTATCATTTAAAAGGAAAGTCTTAAAAACATTTATTAATCCATGTGAAAAGAAAAATAAAACCTATTATATTATTCATAACATATTTTATGAAAATTAATCTTATTTTCAAAAACAAGCAATTACTTATTACTGAGAAAAATTGTATTTCTTTACATATTTGCAAATATATTTAATATGTGGCTTAGCAGAATTCAGCTGGGTTTTCGTATATGTTTCTGCATTTAATTTATTATATCACATATATGTGGTCACTAAAAATTTCATGGTACACTTGGTGAAATGAAAATAGTTTTGAACTTCTTAAAGAATATCTGGGACCACCAGAGACCCATGAACCACACTTTGAGAGTAATTACAAAAGATATTGTCTGTCAATAATAATGAAAAAAATAAGTATTACAATTACCATATAAGAAGTCTTAAAGTCAACAATAAAAAGAATATAAAAAGAGCAAAGGATTTGAAGAGCCATTCCTGATAAGAATGTATTCAGTTCAGTTTAGTTCAATCACTCAGTTGTGTCTGACTCTTTGAGACCCCATGGACTGCAGCACGCCAGGCCTCCCAGTCCATCACCAACTCCTGGAGTTTACTCAAATTCATGTCCATTGAGTTGGTGATGCCATCCAACCATCTCATCCTCTGTCGTCCCCTTCTCCTCCTGCCTTCAATCTTTCCCCGCATAAGTGTCTTTTCAAATGAGTCAATTCTTCGCATCAGGTGGCCAAAGTATTGGAGTTTCGGCTTCAGCATCAGTCCCTCCAATGAATATTCAGGACTGACTTTAAGAGGGACTGGTTGGATCTCCTTACAGTCCAAGGGATTCTCAAGAGTCTTCTCCAACACCATAGTACAAAAGCATTTATTCTTTGGCACTCAGATACCTTTATAGTCCAAATCTCACATCTGTATGTGACTACTGGAAAACCATAGCTTTGACTAGATAGACCTTTGTTGGTAAAGTAATGTCTCTGCTTTTTAATATGCTGTCTAGGTTGATCATAACTTTTCTTCCAAGGAGTGAGCATCTTTTAATTTCATGGCTGCAATCACCATCTAACGTGAGTTTTGGAGCCCAAAACCAATAAAGTCTGTCACTGTTTCCACTGTTTCCCCCATTTATTTGCCATGAAGTGATGAAACCAGATGCCAAGATCTTCGTTTTCTGAATGTTGAGCTTTAAGCCAACTTTTTCACTCTCCTCTTCCACTTTCAGCAAGAGGCTCTTTAGTTCTTCTTCACTTTCTGCATATCTGAGGTTATTGACATTTCTCCCAGCAATCTTGATTCCAACTTTCACTTCATCCAGTCCAGCATTTCTCATGATGTACTCTGCATGTAAGTTAAATAAGCACGGTGACAATATACAATCTTGATGTACTCCTTTCCTGGTTTGGAACCAGTCTGTCATTCCATGTCCATTATTAACTGTTGCTTCCTGACCTGCATACAGATTTCTCAAGAGGTGAGTCAGGTGGCCTGGTACTCCTATCTCTTTCAGAATTTTCCACAGTTTGTTGTGATCCACACAGTCAAGGACTTTGGCATAGTCAATAAAGCAGAAGGAGATGTTTTTCTGGAACTCTCTTGCTTTTTCCATGATCCAGTGGATGTTGGCAATTTGATCTCTGGTTCCTCTGCCTTTTCTAAATCCAGCTTGAACATCTGGAAGTTCACAGTTCATGTACTATTGAAGCCTGGCTTGGAGAATTTTGAGCATTAGTTTGCTAGCATGCAAGATGAGTACAATGGTGTGGTAGTCTGAGCGTTCTTTGGCATTACCTTTCTTTGGGATTGGAATGAAAACTGACCTTTTCCAGTCCTGTTGCCACTGCTGAGTTTTCCAAAAATGTCTAACAAGGGCATCAAAAGATGTTAAATATCACTATTTACTAATGAAGTGCTGCTGGAAACTATAATGAGGTATTACTTCATACTCATAAGATGGATAAAATTAAAAATGACAATAGTATTGGTACAGATGTGAAGGGACTGGAACCCTTATTCACTGCTGTTAAGTTTGTTTTCCAAAGTAGTATCACCATTTTACAATTTAAAAATTCCTCAAAATATTAAACATAGAGTTACAATTGTTGCTGTCGTTCAGTTGCTTATTTGTGTCTGACTTTTTGCCACCCCATGTACTGCAGCACGCACCAGCTTCCCTCTCCTTCACCATTTCCTGGAGCTCGCTCAAACTTACGTCCATTGAATTAGTGTTGCAATCCAACAATCTCATCCCGTTTTCTTCTTCTCCTGCCTTCAATCTTTCCCAGTATCAGGGTCTTTTCTGATGAGTTGGCTCTTCCCATCAGGTAGCCAAAGTATTGGAGCTTCAGCTTCAGCATCAGTCCTTCAATGAATACTCGGGGTTGATGTCCTTTAGGACTGACTTGTTTGATATCTTTGCAGTCCAAGGGCCTCTCAAGAGTCTTCTCCAACACCACAGTTCAAAAGCATCAATTCTTTGGTGCTCAGCCTTCTTTATGGTCCAACTTTCACATCCATACATGACTACTGGAAAAACTGTACCTTTGACTAGACAGACCTTTGTTGGCAAAGTAATGTCTCTGCTTTTTAATACACTGTCTAGGTTGGTCGATTTCCTTCAAGGAGCAAATATCTTTTAATTTCATAGCCGCAGTCACCATCTGCAGTGATTTTGCAAAAGAAAATAAAGTCTATTACTTTTTCCATTGCTTTCCCATCTATTTGCCATGAAATGAAGGTACAGGATGACATAATCTTAATTTTTTTAAATCAATTACATTTTTAATTGACAAATAATTGCTCTACAGAATTTCACTGTTTACTGTCAAGCCTCAAATAAATCAGCCATAGGTTTACATATATCCCCTCCCTTTTGAACCTCCCTCTCACCTCCCTCCCCATCCCACCCCTCTAAGTTGATACAGAGCCCCTGTTTGAGTTTCTTGAGCCATACAGCAAATTCCCATTGGCTATCCATTTTACATATGGTAATTTAAGTTTCCATGTTACTCTTTCCCTACATCTCACCCTCTCTTCTCCTCTCCCCGTGTCTATGAGCCTATTCTCTATGTCTCTTTCTTCATTCCTGCTAGTAGATAAGTTATTCAGTACCATTTTTCTAGATTCCGTACACATGCATTAGAATATGATGTTTATCTTTCTGACGATCTTCACTCTGTATAATAGGTTCTAGGTTCATCCATCTCATTAGAACTGACTCAAATGTGTTCCTTTTAATGGCTGAGTAATATTCCATCGTGTATATAGACCACAACTTCTTTATCCATTCATCTGTCAATGGACATCTAGGTTGCATCTATGTTCTAGCTATTGTAAATAGTGCTGCAATGAACAATGGGATACATGTGTCTTTTTCAATTTTGGTTTCCTCAGGTTATATGCCTAGGAGTGGGATTTTTGGGGTCATATGGTGGTTTTATTACTAGTTTTTAAAGGAATCTGCATACCGTCTTCCATAATGGCTGTATCAGTTTACATTCCCACCAACAGTGAAAGAACGTTCCCATTTCTCCACACCATCTCCAGCATTTATTGTTTGTCAACTTTTTAATGATGGCCATTCTGAATGGTGTGAGGTGCTATCTCATTGTAGCTTTGATTTACATTTCTCTCATAATGAGTGATGTTAAGCATCTTTTCATGTGTTTGTTAGCCACCTGTATGTCTTCTTTGGAGAAATGTCTGTTTAAGTCTTTTTCCATGTTTTGATTGGATTGTTTGTTTTTCTGGCATTAAGTTGTATGAGCTGCTTGTATATTTTGGAAATTAATCCTTTGTCAGTTGTTTCCTTTACTATTATTTTCTCCCATTCTGAGGGCTATCTTTTCATCTTGCTTATAGTTTCCATTGCTGTGCGAAAGCTTTTAAGTTTAATCATGTCCCACCTGTTTACTTTTGTTTTTATTTCCATTACTCTAGGACATGGGTCATGAAGGATTTTGCATTGATTTGTGTCATCGAGTGTTCTGCCTATGTTTTCCTCCAAGAGTTTTATGGTTTCTGGTCTTACATTTAGGTCTTCAATCCATTTTGAGTCTATCTTTGTGTATGGTGTCAGGAAGTGTTCTAAATTCATTCTTTTACATGTAGCTGTCCAGTTTTCCCAGCACCATTTATTGAAGAGGCTGTCTTTGCGTCATTGTATATTCTTGCCTCCTTTGTCTAAAACAAGGAACCCATAGATACATGGGCTGAACTAAGCTTGGAGAAACCTACAAGAAGCCTGGAGATATGTTTGAGATAAAGCATCTTGGAGATGGAAGATCCCAAGGTCTCAGGAGATCAACATGGGGTGGGACGTCAGGAGGCAGCCCTCACAAGTGACAGATAGGGAGGGTACATATGTTGATCTATGCCTCTCCTGGAGACATATATATATATATATATATTGCCAAATGTGAATACAACTTACTAAGAATCTACACATTTATAAAATTTTAATGAACACCAGATTTGATCCTGACAGTGTTCTAGGTTTGGGGAATATTGTTTGTTTGTTGTTCAGTTACTAAGTCGTGTCTGATTCTTCACTACTCCATAGACTGCAACGCGCCAGACTTCTCTGTCCTTCACTCTCTCTTGGAGTTTGCTCAAACTCATGTCCATTGAGTTGGTGATGCCATCCAATGATCTCATTCTCTGTCACTCCCTTCTCCTCCTCTTTCCAATTTTTCCCAGCATTAGGGTCTTTTCCAGTGAGTTGGCTCTTCACATCAGGTGGCCAAAGTACTGGAGCTTCAGCATCAGTTCTTTGTAGTCCAAGGGACTCTTAAGAGTCTTCTCTAGCATCATAGTTTGAAATCATCAATTTTTCAGTGCTCAGCCTTCTTTATGGTCCAACTCTCACATCAATACATGACTACTGGAAAAACCATAACTTTGACTAGATGGACCTTTGTCAGCAAAGAAATGTCTCTGATTTTTAGATGCTGTCTAGGTTCATCATAGCTTTTCTTCCAAGGTGTAAGTGTCTTTTAATTTCATGGCTGTAGTTACCATCTACAGTGATTTTGGAGCCCAAGAAAATAAAATCTGCACTCTTTCCACTTTATCTTCATCTATCTGCCATGAAGTGTTAGGACCAGATGCCATGATTCTAAGTTTTTGAATGTTGAGTTTTAAACCCACTTATTCACTCTCTTGATGAGCCTCTTTCACCCTCACTAAGAGACTCTTGGGGAATATAGCAGTGAACAGTCATATAAAATCTCTCAGGTAACTTATATTGTAATTATAAAATACAGATAATAAATACACATGAAACAAACACGATAATATCTTATAATGATATAAACAACAAAGTTTATATCATTAAGAAAAAGAAATGCAAAAAAGAAAAATGGCTGTCTACGGAGGCCTTACAAATAGCTGTGAAAAGAACAGAAGTGAAAAGAAAAGGAGAAAAGGAAAGATATACCCATTTGAATGCAGAGTTCCAAAGAATAGCAAGGAGAGCTAAGAAAGCCTTCCTCAGTGATCAATGCAAAGAAATAGAGGAAAACAATAGAATGGGAAAGACTAGAGATCTCTTCAAGAAAATTAGAAATACCAAGGGAACATTAAATGCAAAGATGGGCTCAATAAAGGACAGAAATGGGATAGACCTAACATAAGCAGAAGATATTAAGAAGAGGTGGCAGGAATACACAGAAGAACTGTACAAAAAAGATCTTCACGACCCAGATAATCATGACGGTTTGATCACTCACACTCACATAGAGCCAGACATCCTGGAATGTGAAGTCAAGTGGGCCTTCACAAGTAGAAAGCATCACTACAAACAAAGCTAGTGGAGGTGATGGAATTCCAGTTGAGCTATTTCAAATGCTGAAAGATGATGCTGTGAAAGTGCTGCACTCAATATGTCAGCAAATATGGAAAACTCAGCAGTGGCCACAGGATTGGAAAAAGTCAGTTTTCATTCCAATCCCAAAGAAACGCAATGCCAAAGAATGCTCAAACTACTGCACAATTGCACTCATCTCACATGCTAGTAAAGTCATGCTCAAAATTCTCCAAGCCAGGCTTCAGCAATACGTGAACTGTGAACTTCCAGATGTTCAAGCTGGTTTTAGAAAAGGCAGAGGAACCAGAGATCAAATTGCCAACATCCACTGGATCATGGAAAAAGCAAGAGAGTTCCAGAAAAACATCTATTTCTGCTTTATTGACTATGCCAAAGCCTTTGACTGTGTGGATCATAATCAACTGTGGAAAATTCTGAAGGAGATGGGAATACCAGACCACCTGACCTGCCTCTTGAGAAACCTATATGCAGGTCAGGAAGCAACAGTTAGAATTGGACATGGAACAACAGACTGGTTCCAAATAGGAAAAGGAGTACATCAAGGCTGTATACTGTCACCCTGTTTTTTTTAACTTATATGCAGAGTACATCATGAGAAATGCTGGGCTGGAGGAAGCACAAGCTGGAATCAAGATCAATAATCTCAGATATACATATGACACCACCCTCATGGCAGAAAGTGAAAAAGAACTAAAGAGTCTCTTGATGAAAGTGAAAGAGGAGAGTGAAAATGTTGGCTTAAAGCTCAACATTCAGAAAACAAAGATCATGACATCTGGTCCCATCACTTCATGGCAAATAGATGGGGAAACAGTAGAAACAGTGGCTGATTTTATTTTGGGGGGATCCAAAATCATTTTAGATGGTGATTGCAGCCATGAAATTAAAAGACGCTTACTCCTTGGAAGGAAAGTTATCACCAACCTAGACAGCATATTAAAAAACAGAGACATTACTTTGTCAACAAAGGTCCATCTAGTCAAGGCTATGGTTTCTCCAGTAGTCATATATGGATGTGAGAGTTGGACTATAAAGAAAGCTGAGTGCCAAAGAATTGATGCTTTTGAACTGTGGTGTTGGAGAAGACTCTTGAGAGTCCCTTGGACTGCAAGGAGATCCAACCAGTCCATCTTAAAGCCGATCTGTCCTGGGTGTTCATTGGAAGGACTGCTGTTGAAGCTGAAACTCCGATACTTTGGCCACCTGATGCAAAGAGCTGACTCATTGGAAAAGACTCTGATGCTGGGAAAGATTGAGGGCAGGAGGAGAAGGAAACGACAGAGGATGAGATGGTTGGATGGCATCACCCACTCAGTGGACATGGGTTTGGGTAGACCCTGGGAGTTGGTGATAGACAGGGAGGCCTGGCATGCTGCAGTTCATGGTGTCACAAAGAGTCGGACACAACTGAGCCACTGAACTGAACTGAAACAACAAAGTAAGTAAAGAAGACTTCGTGAGACAAGAAGTGAGGGAAGGAAACTGAGGAAAGGAAAGGTGTCACTTTAGCTATGATGATAAGCAAAAGCCTCCATGATGGGATGATAATTAACTAAAATGATTTTTAATCTAAAAACAAGGGGTAAGCCTTGTGAACAGATAAGGAAGGATTCTCCAGAAACAGGAGCAAGTTGAAAAGATGGAGATGGAAAAGAATTTGGTGCCTTGTGTAAAACAGAAGGGAGAAAGAGCTAGAATTAAGTGTACAATATTCATAATAAAACAAAATGCTATTGAATAGGTAATCAGGGGCTTCATTGCATAGAGCATTGTGGGTTATGATTTATACTTTCAGAAGAGCCAACATTATGTAAATCAGATTCTAGGGGGCAAAAATGGGAACAGATGGACTGATTCAGAGGCTGTTGCAACAGTTCAGGTGAGATCATGGTGGGTTAGCCTTGAAAGTAAATAGATTGAGAATATACTTTGAAAACATAGCCAATAAGACTTGCAAATGAATTTGATATGAAGGCAGAATAGGGGTGGTTTGAAGTAAAGATAAATCAAGGACAATTTCTAGATCTTTGGCTTGAACATTTGGTACATAGTAAAACTTGTTACTGAAATGAGGACTGTCAAAAGCAGGTTTAGGAGGAAGGTAACAAATGTTCTATTTTCAGTGTGGTAAGTTTGGACATGTTAAATTCCCAAGTGGAAATGTCATGTAGGTTGTCAAATATATATTTGGACCTTAGGGAGAAAGTCAAAACTGGGAGTAAAAAAAACAAATGTGCATCTGGCATCATATAATTTCATTTGCTTTTATCTGGTGACATTATTCTATTTGAAAAATATTTGGCTTGTTTCTAAGGCCCCCGCTACTGAATGTTTAAAGGTTCTAATGGAACCTTCAGTTTTCCAGGCTACAACTGAACACAGGCAAGGATGGGGTGCCCTCTGGTGGAAAATCGACAAGGTTATGCACACTGGGGTACAGACATGCTAAAATAGGGATTAAACCCTTCACCAACAGGTTATAGGAGGGATAGCCCCAGGAAAATAATACATGAATTGGGCAAGATATTAAGGAGAAACATAGAATGGGGTGTAATGGTACAAAGTGGAGAATACATGTTGTTTAATAAAAATGATATTTAGTTCTAGCCAAAAGTTATATGAAGAATGCAGGCCTGGTTTTGAGAGAGGTGATTTAAATCCACACTAGTCTATACACTTTTCTGATTTGTAAATATTGGTTGCTAATAAGATTACAACACCAGTTTAAATTATGCAATAATAGATGTCTGTGGATAAGATCGATGGACAAGAGCAGTGTCAATATCCTGGTTGTAATACTTCACTATTGTTTCACAAGATGTGACCTTTGGGGGGGCCTGGGTTAAGGGTACACAGGATCTCTCTCTTATCTATCACAATTGCATAGGAGTTTATTATTAACTCAAAATAGTTTAGTTTTAAAAATCTATTAATTTTTCTGTCAATCAAATTCAGCCCAAAGAGTACTAGTTTCCAGCTTTTAAGGAAAGAGCATATACAAAGTGGTGCAGTTTGAAAAGGTAGCCCCTGAAATCCTGCTATGAAAGAAATGGGGTGTTTGCTGGCCTGATTATCCACCTAAATCCTAGGCACATCTCTTATGAGAAACGGAGCTCCGGTTCCTTGATCCCAAGCACTAAGTGCTTGGGATCCCAAGTGGATCCCAAGCTGGTTCCACTTCTTGGGACCAAGTGGGCACGATATGGGCAATGTATGGGGGTGGGGGTGGTTGCTAAAATGTAATACTAAATCCTGAGAAATTATATACTGCTCTCTGGTTCTTACTTGCCAATCTTTGAAACAATGTCTTATATATTTCCTCAAAAAGTGGAATTTATGAGGAAGGAAATACAGTAAAAGGGATTTTTTTTTTTTTTTTTAATTTCTATGTGATTTGGGAAGACTCTTGAGAGTCCCTTGGACTGCAAGGAGATCCAAGCAGTCCATTCTGAAGGAGATCAGCCCTGGGATTTCTTTAGAGGGAATGATGCTAAAGCTGAAACTCCAGTACTTTGGCCACCTCATGTGAAGAGTTGATTCATTGGAAAAGACTCTGATGCTGGGAGGGACTGGGGGCAGGAGGCGAAGGGGACGACAGAGGATGAGATGGCTGGATGGCATCACTGACTCGATGGATATGAGTCTCAGTGAACTCTGGGAGTTGGTGATGGACAGGGAGGCATGACGTGCTGCGATTCATCGGGTTGCAAAGAGTCGGACACGATTGAGCGACTGATCTGATCTGATGTGATTTGGAAAAAAATAAAGAATAACTGCACTTCCTTCACAATTTTAAACACTTTTGAATCTTTCTGAAATTCCTGTTAATTTGGGGGTGAATGAGATTTTTTTACTTCTACATACTCAATGTAATCATCAATTTTCCCTGAAGGTATCATATGAAATGCACAGCAGTCTTAAAACTCCCAGTTTACCTACTACATTTACTTTGTTTTCAAAGTTGGTTTTTGATTGCTTTTGAATAATATAGTCCCTAATGTTTACAGCCACCTTTTCAACACTGTATTCAGAAGTCAAGTTTAGAAACACCCACTTATGCCTTAGGGAGTTTTATCTTTGCCAAACACCAGTATGCATGTTTCAAAAAGTACTCTCCCAGCAGAAAGTTTAATTATGAAGCTGTCTAAGCATTATTTCTGAACTTCCATCGTATCCCTGCTGTGTTCCCAAATCATTTTGACTCCAGGAATGTACAAATCTTAGTTTCAATAAATTCAGAGAATAGACATTTGGGCCTTTAAGACCTTGGGGAATAATAGTGAATGCATTAACTGCTTGTAACATGTAATTATCTATCCACAATTCCATTTCCTTTGGTCTTTCATCAAAAGCTGATGAGAGGCAGCCGTCCGTAGGAGAAGGCTGCTTCCTTGAGTGGTAGGTCTATTATTTACACAGTGATAGCGTCAGAGTTCTAAACTGACACAAATGCTTTATTTTAACTGAAGGGAAACACTGTGCCAGTTTAATAATAATAAATTAATAGTGTTGAATCCTCATGGATTTTCATTTTTAAAGACAGCAAATGACAGATTTGGAAAGATATCAATAGTAGAGCAAAATCTGAAGTCATGAAAGAACAGTTGCTAAAGAAGGGGTCACCTGCCTTTACCATCAATCTATTTAAAAACTCACATTTAAAAACCATATGAGATGTACAAAGCAAATTTCTCTTGGTACTATGTCCCTACTCCTTTTGACTAGTGTTGTGACAATACCAGAGAGATAGAGACTAGTTTGACTTTCAGAATCCTATGCAATTTATTGAGCTCAGTTACTGATGTAGATGATGTTACCACAGAAATAGGTTTTTGCCAATGGCTCAGTAGGTAAACAATCTGCCTGCAATACAGGAGACGTGGGTTTGATCCCTGGGCCAGTAAGATCCCCTGGAGAAGAAAGTGGCAACCCACTCCAATATTCTTGCCTGAAAAATCCCGTGGACAGAGGCGCCTGGTAGCCTACAGTACAAAGGATCACAAAGAGTCAGACATGCCTGAGCACACACACATACATCTACTTATACATGTATCACAGAAATAGGTGTTATATATTTTTTATCTATATATTTATATAGATATTAATTAATTTAAATTAATTAAATCTTAGAGCAAAGTGATATCGTGGTGGTGGCTGTTTGCATTTGCTGTTCCTTTGGCCTAGACTACAACTCTCTCAAATTGGTGCATGACTGGTTTCTTTTCACATTCAGGTCTTTGCTTGAATTATGCTTTTTCAAGGAGATCACACACAGACATACAGTATACATTCCATTACCTTGCTTTACTTCATAATTTGTATCTATCTCTATCTGAAATTAAATCACATAGTATTTTGTTATCCATCTATTGTGTTTGTTTCCCCATTATTTTTCCCTTTATCTGTTTTATTCACTGTGTATCTCCAGAACTTATACACGTGTTGCTTAATCATGTTAAATAGAATGAATTAACAGGAAAAGCCAAATAAGCCAATATATGTTTAAATCCACTTAATTTTGATGGGAGGTGGAGATTGATAAAGCTTTTGCCTAAAGATAATGTAACAGAGGGAATGGATTTCTGTTTTAAATGAGACATGGGCAATAATTACTCTCTCAAATATAGGTATGATTTGAGAATGAGTTATCTCTTTTATATCAGGTTTCATATCTTCAAAATGGCTAAACTCTCAAGTGACTGCAACTGTTAGCCAAAGAGTTTTTAGTTAGGATGCTGTTACAGAACCTGTCAAGGGTCAGCACATAAGTGAGAACCTTTTTCAACCTATGCATAAATCCAGACATGACCTATGAGAACTCAGTTTATAGAAGTATATGCAGAAAACTGACCAGAGAAGTTACAGGCCTATCTGAAATTCTCTGTGGCTACAAAATTTAAATAGAAAATAAAAGCTTTCTAGAAGAACTGTCACTGGGAAGTTCATTCATCTGTAGAGAGATGAGAACTTTTTCCCCATATCCAAAGAGAAATTTGCTAGGTTTTATTTTAGGTTCACAAGTCCGTGACGTTTAGAATTTTCAAAGCAATTTTTCCTCTTATCTGATAAATAAGAAGGCCTGAACTAAGGTAGAGTCTTTGGTATGCCACCAAAGAATTGTTAATTATTCATTAATCTGCTTGGATTCATTATTGGAAAACAAGTATGTACCCAAAGAGAATTATGCCCATAATTTCAGACTCTTGCTGGGGCAATCTGGGGACTCATTAAGGAAGCATAACCAAATTGAGTCATTTCTCCCTAAAAAATGGTGGAGTGGTTTTGCCCAAATGGCATTTATATTCAGTGATACAGAATTAATGGCAGCGCCACTGTTCATAAGAAGATAGCAGTATATCACTAGTTCCAAGTATTGATTTGTTGCTGTTGTTTAGTCACTAAGTCCTGTCCGACTCTTTGCAACCTCATGATCAGTACCCTGCCAGGCTCCTCTGTCTATGGGATTTCCCAGGCAAGAATACTGGAGCGGGTTGCCATTTCCTTCTCCAGGGGATTTTTCCAGATCAGGGATTGAACCTGAGGCTCCTGCATTAACAGGTGAATCCTTTACCACTGAGCCACTGGGGAAACCCAGTTCCAAGTATTGATATTTTTAGCATTTATAATTGAGCTATGTTTGAATAGAAATACAACTTCCAGTGAGTAACAAAGAAGCAAAATAAATATCATGTTTTGGAATTGCACCTACGAATAAAAACTTTTTTTTTCCTAAGCTAAGTATACTTAGTTTTAGATCTGTGTATCTGAAGTCACAATTCTTTCTGGCTCCCACGTCTCTTCCCTGCTTGAAGCTGCCATTTGACACTCTAAGGCCATTTGTTTTGGGATATAGAGGGCAGGAGGGTTTTACCTACAAAAAATGAAAACAGAACTCCCAATTCTTGCCCAGCATTTCACTAATGCTAGGCAGAATGAACAATAATGCAACACAAAACTTTATTATATTATTGTTATCCTTTAGCTTTGAGAAAAGGTAACCGTTTGGGTTGTTACAGAGAACATTTCTTGCTTTGCTGCTCTGTGTTGAGCTGATTTGACAGGAGTAAGTTGTTTACATTTTCTTCTTTGGATAATGATTCAAGAAAGTAATCCTATTGACTCTATATATTACAAAGTAAAAATGATTATTTTAGGGTCTGTGAAATTCCAGACAGTGATATCCAGGTGTAGGCCGCCTTGCATACCAAATCTCTTCTCTGTTCACCCTGAATGAGGGACTTTTGTAATTTTTTCAAATATTTTTGTGTTAGTACACATTTCCTAATTTTTTGCATATGCAATTGAAAGCATTTCCATTTCAGTTTCCAGTTATAAAATAAACTCTTGAAAAACACACCCAGAGATTATATTATAATAATGTAATTGTCTGTTAATGTAGGAATTGACATAAAATAAATTTAATAATAATAACTGTACTGCAGGGAAAAGAGATTAGCTTTATAAACTCATAAAAGTAAGACAAATTCATGTCAAGTAAGTGTTTTCCCCAATTACTTTTGCTTTTTACTAAAAAATAATTGATTATTATTCCCTTGATACGTTAAATGTTCTATTTTTCAGTAGGACAAGCTAACTACATATAGAATAAGAACAAATTAGGTTTTAGACACAGGGTTGGGAAAACTTCAGCAAACACTGAACCTAGACTGGTAATTGCTTCAAGTAGCTATCTCCTTTAGTCACAGTGAAGCTTTTATCATTGTTAAGGAAGATAAAATATATTTCTAAAATCCTGAGTGAATGTAGGAAAAAGCTCAGCTTTAACTAACAACACTGTGCTTTTAGTTCCTTTAAAGAATTATCGGACTACAAGATGATAGATCTTGTGTGCACTTTGCCAATGTAAAACTCTTCTGTTTTTGACTCAGCTTTCATGCAAAATCCAGGGAAAGTAAATGGTTTTCAATAATGACAGCTAGGGAATCATCAAAGGAATAACCTACTTTTTCCTTAAAACTAGTTAGTAGACACCAAAAGAAAAACATGTGGAGAGAGAATAAAAACATTAATAATTGAAAAAGCAAGACAAGTCTCAGTCAACTCTCCTCCTCCAAGGTTAACAGATAAAATAAAATTGAATTGAAAGAGGAAATTCTACCCACAGATTTTGGACAACACATTGAGCTTAGGGAGATAACACTTAAATCCCTGCACATGTGGTGGCCTCTACAGTTAGTTACAGACTTCTGGGCCTGGAACTGCAAGTTAATAGACTGTGAAAGGAAAGAATAACCATGAGATGAGACAGCTGATGCATCAGCAGCTATCAGGATTGAAAATAAGGAATAACTATTCCCTCTTACTTCCTAGGATGCTATAAACCTTCAGATTTCAAAAGAGAGCAAATTTACTGTGACAGTATAGATGGAAGAAGAGAGATTTCTAAGAAGCAATTTCTATGACATCCTTCATTTGAACAGGGACTTGGGAAGAGCAGAAAAGGATGCTAGAGGTGACACAGTATTTTGGTTTCAGTTATTTAATGCTTTGGAGACAGCGTTATTTCTCTTTTAGTTGTTAAGTTAATTACCTTTCTATTTTTTTTTTTTTTATTTTAATTGAAGTATAGTTGATTTACAATGTAGTACTGATTTCAGGTGTGTAGCAAAGTGATTTAAATACATATTCTTTTTTCAGGCTCTTTTCCCTTAGGAGAAGGAAATGGCAATCCACTCCAGCACTCTTATTTTTATTTTATTTTATTTTATTTTTAAACTTTACAATATTGTATTAGTTTTGCCAAATATCAAAATGAATCCACCACAGGTATACCTGTGTTCCCCATCCTGAACCCTCCTCCGTCCTCCCTCCCCATACCCTCCCTCTGGATCGTCCCAGTGCACCAGCTCCAAGCATCCAGTATCGTGCATCGAACCTGGACTGGCGACTCGTTTCATACATGATATTATACATGTTTCAATGCCATTCTCCCAAATCTCCCCACCCTCTCCCTCTCCCACAGAGTCCATAAGACTGATCTATACATCAGTGTCTCTTTTGCTGTCTCGTACACAGGGTTATTGTTACTATCTTTCTAAATTCCATATATATGCGTTAGTATACTGTATTGGTGTTTTTCTTTCTGGCTTACTTCACTCTGTATAATAGGTTCCAGTTTCATCCACCTTATTAGAACTGATTCAAATGTATTCTTTTTAATGGCTGAGTAATACTCCATTGTGTATATGTACCACAGCTTTCTTATCCATTCATCTGCTGATGGGCATCTCTCTTGCCTGGAAAATCCCATGGACGGAAGAGCCTGATAGGCTACAGTCCATGGGGTTGCAAAGAGTTGGACACGACTGAGCGACTTCACTTATGATAAGATATTGAGTACAGATCCCTGTGCTATACAGTAGGTCCTGGTTGTTTATCTGTTTTATATATAGTAGTGTGTATCTGTTAATCTCAAACTCCAAATTCGTACTTGCCCAAATATTACCTTTCTGAATATAGGACAATTCAGTTTAGATTAAAAAAAAAAAAGTAAGGATTTGAGGGTAAGTCTTTGATAGTAAATGTGTTCTATTAAAAATTAAAGTGATGACATAAATTTTATCTAAGATATATGGGTGTTAGGGGAAAAGCAGAGTATCTCCCAATTTTCCTTTTACTTGGCTATCCAACAACTATACATTCCAGCTTTTATAATAGGAAGAATGAAACCAGTTTATTCCAAGCTTTCTTCCAACTCTATTGGTAGAAACAGCTTGGTTTCTGACTTGAAGTTCTCAGTGTTCAAAATATGTTTCAGTGATTAAATATTCTAGGTCTTTTTCCACAGCAAATCTGAATGCTAGGAAACAATGACCAATCCTACTAATTCCTCAAGGACAAAAATGTGTAACCCATGAAATTTATTCCCCAAAGAAATACAATTTCCATGTATCCTTCTTGAAAAAGTATTAGAGAACATATTTCACAGTATCATGGACTTCACATTTTGTTAGGAGGGTAGATGCAATGTTAAGTGTTGTTACTTTGAAAAAAAGTATTCAAGGACACTTTGGGAGGTTTTACCTTGATTGTGGCGATAGTATTGTAAGTGCTTGCATATGTCCAAATTCACCAAGTTGTACCCAATAAATATGTGCAGTTCTTTAACAATTATACCACAATAAAACTGTTTTTAAAAGTCAGTGAAGCAAGAGATGAAACCATGGTAATAGAAGAGAATGAAAGTATCCCAAACCTTGATAGAGTTGGAAGAGGGAAGGTAAAAGAGGATGAAGGATAGATGGATGACAAAAAAGTATTCCCAATTTTTCAGTTCTCCCTGGATTCAGGCCATTGCTTTATAACTCTTCAGTGATTTCACATTGAACCTGAAGCATTCTAGCTCATCTCTCTAATCTGTACTCAGCTAAGCTAAATTCTTTAACCAGAAGCATTATATGTGTATGCATATGTATATATATGCATACACATATATGTGCATATACACAAATAAATAAAATTTATTGTATAGATATTATCTTTGGGGTTGGGAAAATCAGAACAGATATAGACAGAATACAGAATGTAATGTACTCAATTATTTTTCCTTGTTAATTTGTTATATATACTCAAAAGTTCAAGGATTAAAACAGTTCTTTTGAAATTCCCTGTTTTTAAAAACTTGTAATGTTTAAATGAAATATTTATAGCTTAAATGGCCTAAGTTAAAATTTAGGCTGGTATCTCTAAACTAAGGAAATGTATTTATCACTAATTTCTTTTCTGAACTACACAGCCCCCATTTGCAGTTACAAAATAAACAGATTATGTTTTTCTCAATAAACAATGGAGTCAAGAAAGCTCTTCTCCTTATAATACTCTTGACAAAGAAGATTTAAAGCTGTGTGGGAAAAATTAAAGCACAGGGGAAATTTTAGCAAGGCAAGCATATATAAGGTGTTTTAGATTTATTGAATAACATTGTAATGATGGGAAATGCATATAAACAGAATTTGTTTCAAAATTTTATAAACAGAAACAGCAATGATAATTGTATTATGTCATATATATTTCATTATATACAAATAATTCATAAAAGTAAAATTGTACCCTTGAGTTTATAAAATTGATATTTGCCCTAAAGTTAGAGAATTATTATAGAAAATAATTCCCACTTTTTTTCTCTCCTTGCCTATACAAACCATGCTCACCTACTCAGAGTGTTCTAGGAAAACAGCAAGAAACTTTTTAAAGTTACTTGTTATCAGTGAAAAAAGGAATGCTTATTAATATATAGCCAGTTCACATTTCTAAGAGTAAGCATATATGTTGTTTACATAATAGTTCAGTAATACATCCTGTTATCCATTATACCACTATCTCCTACCTAAGTAGATTCAAGCAGAAATCATAAAAGAAGTCATATGATCATATATAATCACTTCAGAGATTTGAGAAGCAATATATGAGAATATAATCCCTGGTGATTCAGACAGTAAAGAATCTGCTTGCAATGCAGAAGACCCGTGTTTGATCCCTAGGTCCAGAAGATCCCCTGGAAAAGGGAATGTTTACCCATTCTAGTATTCTTACCTGGAGAATTCCATGGACAGAGAAGCCTGGTGGGCTACAGTCCATGGGGTCACAAAGTGTCAGACACGACTGACCAGCTAACACTTGCACTTTTATCATATGAGAATATAAAAGCCACAGTTGGCATAAGCTGCTGTAATGAAAAGATCTTAAATACAATGATTCAATTAGGACATATTTTTCTCTCATGGAACAATTCCAAGATGCAAAGCTCTGAGCTGAGAGGAAGACTCCACTGTTATCAAAATGGGGCTTTCATGATTGTTCTGATTACTGTCATTTCAGAAATCCATGAAAGCAAGCAGCTTTGTTTTTAAAAGGAGCCTAGAAGTTGCACATTTCACTTCCACTCTCATTTCTAGGCTGGGACTTTACCTCATGCTACAGTTAGCTTTCAAAATAAAAGCTAGAAAATACAGCTTCTAGTAAAATTCTGGGAATCTATTTATGAAAATAATGAGACAATGGAAACTGTGAAACAATGAGCAGACTTGTCATGGAGGATAATGAGATTGTATCTTCCAAATATGGTTTGTGAATATATCTCATACCATATGCTCTTTTCAATGTCACTTTGCCACTCCAATCCAACATCAAAAGACAAGAGTCTAATAGCTTATCTTGCTTCTAGGATATCTGACCAATAGAATATGACAGAAATGACCTTCTGCGACTTCTGAGGCTGTGTCATAAGATTTAGAATGTCTTCATGGATTTCCTGGAATACTCATCACTGGGACCCTCTCTGAGAAAATAAGCAGTCTTGCTATGAGAAGTTCAAGGCACATAAGCAGGGCATGTGTGGGTTTTTCAGTCAACAGACTCAAGATCCTAGTGTACAGCCATCATTGATCACCAGCCGTATTAGTGACCCACTGGACACATGCAGCCCAGTTAAGCCTTTGGATGACTTCAGCCTCAGCTCACCATTGTATGAGAGTCCCTAAGACAAAATCAGTTAGGTGTGCCCAGCCAACCACAGAGTCATGAAAAACAATAATAAATTGTGTTAAACTTCCAAGTTTGAAGGCAATTTGTTAAACAACACTAAATACCTGAAACAGGTAATAAATATTTATGTGGACACTGAATAAAATCTCTCAGTTTCTCTCAGTGTTGAATAGTAAGCATCATACTAGCAAAAGATCCTCCCTGCCTTTATTCTCCCTTTAATATTTAAAGGGAGATTTAAATCTTTGCTGGAGTACAGCAACTTCAGTGTCTTTTTCTTCATTTCATTCTAAATCTTCAAATACCCTCAGAAAAGTAAGATTTTAGATGTGATCAAACATTTTTACCTTAACTGGAATGAGGGATTTACAAGATTGTGTTAAAAAATCAGTGTGGAACAGACTGGGTTTCAGGTTTTGAATATGTAAGGGAAGTAGAAAGTAATACATCAGCATCTAATGGGGGAGAAATTGAGAGCAATCACATGCAAATTCCATGTACCTCATAAGCTTGTCTAGAGTCTGTCCTGTAACAGCCACTTATCAGATCAGATCAGATCAGATCAGTCGCTCAGTTGTGTCCGACTCTGCGACCCCATGAATCGCAGCACGCCAGGTCTCCCTGTCCATCACCAACTCCCAGAGTTCACCCAGACTCACGTCCATCGAGTCAGTGATGCCATCCAGCCATTTCATCCTCTGTCGTCCCCTTATCCTCCTGCCCCCAATCCCTCACAGCATCAGAATCTTTTCCAATGAGTCAACTCTTCGCCTGAGGTGGCCAAAGTACTGGAGTTTCAGCTTTAGCATCAGTCCTTCCAAAGAACACCCAGGGCTGATCTCCTTCAGAATGGACTGGTTGGATCTCCTTGCAGTCCAAGGGACTCTCAAGAGTCTTCTCCAACACCACAGTTCAAAAGCATCAATTCTTCGGCACTCAGCCTTCTTCACAGTCCAACTCTCACATCCATGCATGACCACAGGAAAAACCATAGCCTTGACTAGACGAAACTTTGTTGGCAAAGTAATGTCTCTGCTTTTGAATATGCTATCTAGGTTGGGCATAACTTTCCTTCCAAGGAGTAAGTGTCATTTAATTTCATGGCTGCAGTCACCATCTGTAGTGATTTTGGAGCCCAGAAAAATAAAGTCTGACACTGTTTCCACTGTTTCCCCATCTATTTCCCATTAAGTGATGGGACCAGATGCCATGATCTTTGTTTTCTGAATGTTGAGCTTTAAGCCAACTTTTTCACTCTCTACTTTCACTTTCATCAAGAGGCTTGTGAGTTCCTCTTCACTTTCTGCCATAAGGGTGGTGTCATCTGCATATCTGAGGTTATTGATATTTCTCCCGGCAATCTTGATTCCAGCTTGTGTTTCTTCCAGTCCAGCATTTCTCATGATGTACTCTGCATGTAAGTTAAATAAACAGGGTGACAGCCACTTAAAGGAATGCAAAACTCCTGGGAGACATGCTTAGAATCAACAAATTATTTTATTGTATGTCTTATATGGTTTTGTGCTTCCATCATGGTGTTTATTTTTCCTTTTTAGTTACTTCTATTTGGAGCTAATCTATTTGAATGTCCATGTTTATTACTAAGAAGATATGGAATATGCAGTAGTTTATAAGTGATGACTCCCTCCAGTAGATTTAGGTTTCAGAGGTTGGTTATTTATAAAGGCTGAATTATCTGATTGGTTGCATTTTCTTATCATTAATATATCAGTTATTCTCCAGAAACTGTGTGGGAAAAGTATTCTTCCCAGGTTGAGCAAAGATCAGTTTTCTATAAATCTTAAAAAGAAATTCAGAAGATCAGCATTTCTAAATTATATACAGATATTGAGTGATCCATTTCCTTGAATAATTCAGAATATAATTAATGTTACTTCAAGGGATGTAATGAAATGGATAGGAGTACCTTTCCTTATCAATATTAATACACGCAATTAATAGAGAAAATTTGTTATAGTCACTTTTGAGATGTCAGAATCAGAAAATACCCTTTGGGGATATTTATGAGTAGAAAAATCAAGATATATGTCTTTTAAAACTTTTTATTTTATATTGAAGTATAGTTGATAAACAGTGTTGTGGTGGTTCAGGTGGATAGCAAAGGGACTCAGCCAAACGTATACATGTATCCTCTCTCTTAATCTCTCCTGTCTAGACTTCACATATAACATTGAGCAGAGTTCCATGTGCTATAATGTAGGTCCTTGTTGGTGATCCATTTTAAACATAGCAGTGTATACATGTTGATCCCAAACTCCCTAACCTATCCCTTTCCCTATTCTTTACCTCTCGCAACTATAAGTTCATTCTCTAAGTCTGTGAGTCTGTTTCTGTTTTATAAATGAATTAATTTATATCATTTCTTTTTAGATTTCACATATAAGGGATGTCATATGATATTTCTCCTCTGACTTCCTTCACTCAGTACGACACTCTCTAGGTCCATCCATGTTGCTGAAAATGGCATTATTTCATTCTTTTCAATGGCAGAGTAATATTCCATTGTATATATGCACCACATCTTCTTCACCCATTCTTCTGTGGATGAACATTTGGGTTGCTTCCATGTCTTTTCTACTGTAAACAGTGCTACAGTGAACACTGGGACGCATGTATTCTTTAGGATCAGGTTATTTTCTCTGTATATATGTCCAGGATTGGGATTGCAGAGTCATATGATAGCTCTATTTTTAGTTTTAAATAAATCTCCATACTGTTTTCCATAGTGGCCACACCAATTTATATTCCCACCAACAGTGTAGGAGCATTGCCTTTTCTCCATAGCTTCTCTGGCATTTGTTTTTTGTGGATTTTTTTTTTTTAATTATGGTCTTTCTGACTGGTGTAAGGTGATACCTCATTGTAGTTTTGATTTGCATTTCTCTAATAATTAGTGATGTTGAACATCTTTTCATGTGCCTGTTGGCCATCTACATGCCTTCTTTGGAGAAATGTATATTTAGTTCTTCTGCCTATTTTTTTATTGGGTTGTTTGTTTTGCTGATATTAAGTCTCATGAGCTGTTTGTAAATTTTATAAACTTACCTCTTGTCGGGCACATCATTTGCAAAGATTTTCTCCCAATCTGTGGGTTGTCTTTTCATTGTTTCCTTTGCTGTGCAAAAGATTTGAGTTTAATTAGGTCCCATTTGTTATTTTTGTTTTTATTTCTATTATTCTGGGAGATTGACTGAAAAATATATTGCTGTAATTTATGTCCAAAGTGCTCTGCCTATGTTTTCCTCTAGCCTGGTCTCACGTTTAGGTTTTTAATCCATTTTGAGCTTATTTGTATATCTCCCTATGTTTCTGAGATTTATTAATTTGTGTTCCCAAACTGGGAAAGTCAACAGTTTATTGCCTATTTCTTTTTCCTATTCACACTCTGGAACTCACCAAGATGGACCTTTCTGCAGATTAAATCATAGCCAGAGAGTGACATGGGCCCTGAAGTGGAAAAACACAGCACACGATGTTAGTATCATGTTGAAGCTAGGTAGGCCTGATGATCTCTATGCCATCTACATAAAAATGTCAGACTTTTGCAAAATTTAACTGCACGAGAAAAGAGGAAAACAGGCCTTGTCCTTCTACATATATAATTTTATTAAGCTAAAGCCTATAAGTTATAATTCTTAGAATATTTTAATCTGAAAATGATTGGTAGACAAAATCATTGTCCTGATCATCATTACAAAGCCCAGCTATTCTGGAATGGCTGCACCTACACTCTAGATCTGTGAACTCCTTTAGTATTGCATTCATCTATAACAGAAAACCCAAATAAATCCAAGTGGCTGAAATGTAACAGGGACCAATTTTTCTCAGGTAGGAAGTTCAGAGGTAACCAGCTCAGAGCTGGTAGTTTGTCTCTAAGAAATGCCAGAGGGACCAGGCATCAGCACCTTTACTGAGTAGTTCCCTTTTCAAATTCACAAAATTGCTTTCTAGTATAATATATTACATTCAGGAAAAAACTAGGACCAGTGAAAGGCAAACATGAATGTTGAGTGATTTGTCTTTTTTTATGAGGAAAACAATAGTTTTCTGTAAGTTCCAGTCAATGAAGTGCTTGTTATGTTATTTTGGTCAGAATTAGACCACAAAACTACTGATTATCAATAAGCCTAGAAAATTAAATATGAAGGTGGATTCCTTCCTTTGGTAATAAAGGAAAGAGGAAGGTTGGGTACCAAAAGTAACATCTGCCACAGTCCTAGGTGCCCCGTGTGCCTGTGAAAATAAGAGTTTTCCCAGTAAAAGAGTAGAGGGGACTTTTAATTTTCAAAGCTTTGTTGAGAAATTTTGCTAAGACAGGGCAACAGGGAAAACCTTTGGGTGGCAAAAGTAATCAGTCATGGAAAAGGAGTTGGACAGGTCAATAAATATAACACTGGCAAGCAGACTTTGATGGATGAGGGAATAACAAACTCTACCTTCCTATACTGCCATGCTAGGTACGGTAATGTGAAGCAAATGCATGATTCAACAGACTCTTTAGCTTGGAATTTCCATACATAACTGGCACAGCCACTTTTCATTACTGATGACAGTCAGATAAGCCGAAACCAGTCTAATCAGTAAAGTCTATAATCTTCTCATGGGAGAAGACAGAAGGGTATTTTGAGTAAAGTAGCAATCATTAGCTACTATAACTGGCTCTGTCCTTCAGCTAGAGGTAATCATCATTTTAAAATAATGATGTTGGAATGATGGGTATATATGATTACAGTTGTCTCTGTGTACACAGAGGGGATTGGTTCCCGGACCAGTGGCAGATATAAAAATCTTGTTCAGTCACACAGTTGTGTCTGACTATTTGAGGCCCTATGGATTGCAGCACACCAGGCTTCCCTGTCCTTTGCCACCTCCCGGAGCTTGCTCAAACTCAAGTCCATTGAGTCGGTGATGCCATCCAACCATCTCATCCTCTATCATCACCTTCTCATCCTGCCTTCAATCATTCCCAGCATCAGGATCTTGTGCAGTGAGTCAGCTCTTCCCATCAGGTGGCCAAAGTATTGGAGATTCAGCTTCAGCATCAGTCCTCCCAATGAATATTCAGGATTGATTTTCTTTAGGATTGACTGGTTAGATCTCCTTGCAGTCCAAGGGACTTTCAAGAGTTTTTTCCAACACCACAGTTCAAAAGCATCAATTCTTCAGTGCTCAGCCTTCTTTATGGTCCAACTCTCACATCCACACATGATTACTGGAAAAGCCATAGCTTTGACCAGATGGACTTCTGTCGGCAAAGTAATGTCTCTGCTTTTTAATATGCTATCTAGGTTTGTCATAGCTTTTCTTCCAAAAAACAAGTGTCTTTTAATTTCATGGCTGCAGTCACCATCTGCAGTGATTTTGGAGCCCAAGAAAATAAAGACTGTCACGGTTTCCATTGTTTTCCCACCTATTTGCCATGAAGTGATGGGACCGGATGCCATGATCTTAGTTTTTTGAATGTTGAGTTTTAAGCCAGCTTTTTCACTCTCCTCTTTCACTTTCATCAAGAGGCTCTTTAGTTCCTCTTTGCTCTCTCCCATAAGCGTTGATGTCATCTGCATATCTGAGGTTATTGATATTTCTCCCGGCAAACTTGATTCTAGCTTGTGCTTCATCCAGTCCAGCACTTCACATGGTGTACTCTGCATATAAGTTAAACAAGCAGAGTAACAATATACAGCCTTGATGTACTCCTTTCTGAATTTTGAACCAGTCTGTTGTTCAATGCACGATTCTAATTGTTGCTTCTTAACCTGTACAGAGATTTCTCAGAAGGCGGCTAAGGTGGTCTGGTTTTTCCATCTCTTTAAGAATTGTCCAGTTTGTTGTGGTCCAATCAGTCAAAGTCTTTAGCGTAGTCAATGAAGCAGAAGTAGATGTTTTTTTCTGGAATTCTCTTACTTTTTCTATGATCCAAGGGATGTTGGCAATTTGATGTCTGGTCCCTTGCCTTTTCTAAATCCAGCTTGAACATCTGGAATTTCTCAGTTCATGTACTGTTGATGGCTAGCTTGGACAATTTTGAGCATTACTTTGCTAGTGTGTGAAATGACTGCAACTGTGCTGTAGTTTGAATACTCTCTGGCATTGCCCTTTTTTTAGGATTGGAATAAAAACTGACCTTTCCCAGTCCTGTGGCCCCTGCTGAGTTTTCCAAATTTGCTGGCACAGTGAGTGCAGCATTTTCACAGCATCATCTTTTAGGATTTGAAAGAGCTCAGCTGGAATTCCATCACCTCTACCAGCTTTGTTTGTAGTGATGTTTCTTAAGCCCAACTTGATTTCACACTCCAAGATGTCTGGCTCTAGGGGAGTGATCACACCATCATGGTTATCTGGGTTAATAAGATCTTCTTTGTATAATTCTTCTGTGTATTCTTGTCACCTCTTTTTAATATCTTTTGCGTCTGTTAGGTCCATACTGTTTCTGTCCTTTATTGAGCCCATCTTTGCATGAAATGTTCCCTTGAACATTTCTTGAACAGCCTCTTCATGAAAGTGAAAGAGGAGAGTGAAATGCTATCTCTAATTTTCTTGAACAGATAGATCTCTAGCCTTTCCCATTCTGCTGCTTTCCTCTGTTTTTTTTTTTTTTTTTGAATTGTTCACTGAGGAAGACTTTCTTATCTCTCCTTGTTTTTCTTTGGAACTCTGCATTCAGATGGGCATATCTTTCCTTTTCTCCTTTGCCTTTTGCTTCTCTTCTTTTCTCAGCTGTTTTTAAGCCCTTCTTAGATAACCATTTTGCCTTTTTGCATTTCTTTTTGTTCAGGCTGATTTTGAGCACTGCCTCCTGTACAATGTTACTAACTTACGTCCATATTTCTTCAGCACTCTATCTATCAGATCTAATCCCTTTAATCTATTTGTCACTTCCCACTGTGTAATCATAAGGGATTTTATTTAGTTTATACCTGAATCGCCTAATCGTTTTCCCTACTTTCTTCAATTTAGTTCTGAATTTTGCAATAAGAGTTTAATATATGAGCCACAGTCTGCTCCCAGTCTTGTTTTTTTCTGACTGTATGTATCTTGTCCATCTTTGGATGCAAATAATATAATTAATCTGATTTAGGTATTGACCATCTGTTGGTGTCCATCTGTAGAGTCGTCTCTTGTATTGTTGGAAGAGGGTACTTGCTATGACTAGTACATTCTCTTTATCAATATCTACCAACACTCGAAATCTACGAACACTCAAGTCTATACTCTATGCTCCTGCTGCTGCTAAGTCGCTTCAGTCGTATCCGACTCTGCGTGATCCCATAGATGGCCTCCTACCAGGCTCCTCTGTCCCTGGGATTCTCCAGGCAAGAACACTGGAGTGGGTTGTCATTTCCTTCTCCAATGCATGAAAGTGAAAGTGAAGTCTCTCAGTCATGCCCGACTCTTCACGACCCCATGGACTGCAGCCCACCAGGCTCCTCCGTCCATGGGATTTTCCAGGCAAGAGTACTGGAGTGGGTTGCCATTGCCTTCTCCGACTCTATGCTCCATGTATCTGCAATTTTGCATTTGTAGATTCAACCAACTGAAGATTGTGTGGTACTGTAATATTTATTGAAAAAGATCCAAGTATGAGTGGATCCACACAGTTCAAACCATGTTGTCAACACTCAGCTGTATATTCTTCATGTCCTATGTTAAAAATAATAAAGGAAGGATGGATAGCACAACTGAGGCACTATGGGAAGAAATATGCAACAGGAGTAGATGGCAAAGGAACTGATTTTATCTCTGATACATTCTGACTTGATCTCTATGATATTGATAGTTTTCATATTCTATAAAATATGTTTATAGATGGGCTTCCCAGGTGGCGCTAGTGGTCAAGAATCCACAAGTCAACATGGGAGGTGCAAGGATGCCCTCTTCAGTGTTCTTGCCTGGAAAATTCCATGGTCAGAGCAGCCTGGCAGGCTACAGTCCATCAGGCCACAAAGAGTCAGATACGACAGAGCACAGCATATAGCTGAGAGCTTACTGATAGATATGAAAATGTTAAAGTTCTCTTTTTTCATATTTCTGAATCCCTATTCTTATATTGTTATTCTTTACTTCCATTTTTACCTCTGTATTATTACAGCACAGTAGTTAAATACTTTAAGTGGAAATTGCTATAGAACTTCTTTGGCTATTGTGTCATATTTCAAATATTGCCGTTGGTCAATATTATTTAGTAACCATCCCCTGTGTTTACACCCTGTATGAAAAAGATGAGGAAAATAAAATGCAATCTAAGGACACTCTTCCAACTCTTTGGTTACATTCCTCAGCCTATAGACTGGCTAAGGCTTTTCTTTCTGCATTCATCTCATTTATTCAAGCTGCCATAACAAAGTGCCATAAACTGCATAGTTGACACAACGTAAAGTTGCAGTTCTGGAGGCTACAAGTCAGAAATCAGGGTGTCCACAGGTTTGGTTCCTTCTGAGAACTATGAAAGGAGGATCTGTTACAAGTTTCTCTCTCTTTGGCTTGTTGATGTCATCTTCTCCCATATTTCTTCATTTCATCTACCTTCTATGCATGCGTATCTCTGTGCCTAAGTTTCCCTTTTCCATGATGTGAAAAGTCGATTCATTGGAAAAGACCCTGATGCTGGGAAAGATTGAAGGCAGGAAGAGAAGGGAACGACAGAGGATGAGATGGCTGGATGGCACCACTGACTCAATGGACATGAGTTCAAGCAAGCTCTGGGAGATGGTGAAGGACAGGGAAGTCTGGTGTGCTGCAGGGTATGGGGTCGCAAAGAGTCAGACACGACTGTGTGACTGAACAACAACAAATAAGGACAACAGTCTTCTTGGATTCGGGGCGTACCCTACTCCAGTATGACCTCATCTTAGCTAATTATATCTGCAAGGGCCCCATTTCCATAAGGTCACATTCTGAGGTAATGAAGGTTTAGACTCAACATATGAATTTGGGGAGGTGAGGGATATAGTTCAACTCACAACACCATCCTAGAAAATCTCATTCTTTGAACTTTTGCATGAGTTCTCACTTTCCTGTTAGTGCCAAATTTCTTGACAGTAAATGTAATTATTAGATCCATGATGTTTACCAAAGCATGTTTACATGAAATTATCCCCTCCACCCCTTTTATCCTGGCAACCATACTCTGAGGTAATGCACAGGGAAAACTGGAATGTTTTCACATCTCCAATTAACAGGCTTAGACAGTTTACATGATTAGATTGAAATCACTGGGAAGTGGGTAAGCCAGGGCACAAATCTATGCTTCTTGACCCCCAGGTTCTACAATATTTTTAATATGTTATTCTGCCTCTACTCCCTCACCATTCACACACCTTTTGATTTCAGATCTTACAGTATTTGGGTATTTTTCTGTCTCAGTTTTCAGTTCACATATTATTTCCAAATGTGTGGTCTATAATACTGTGTCATTAAAAAAAGAAAAGAAAATTAACAGGAGTTTAAAAAAGGAAAGTTAACAAGTTAAAAAAAAAAATCTTAGGTAAGATTCACATCAGTTCAGGCAGCTTATTTTTAGGCCAGAAAGGATTATGATAAATTGCTTTACCACACCACCCATTATAAATTGCTTAGCACACAACCTCCACACTCCTCTAATTCTTTTTAGGCATCTTAGACAAATAGCTTTTAATTGTATGGTCTATTAGAGGAGATGTGTAAAAAGTATTAATATTTATTTGTGTGTATTTTATATCCTCATTAATACTAAGCCATTGTGACCTTCTTGCTCATACAAAAGAAAAACCGAGTATTGAAAAAAATTGAGTTTGAAAAAGAAATTTATTCTCTATTTGTATGCCTGGAGAGAAGGTTGGCTTTGCAAAAACTTCAAACTCAGGAGTAATACTACAATTGAAAAAAAAAAACAAACATCAAATTGACCTCCAAACATTAAGAAGTAGTGATTGGGAGAATAGAAAGTCAGGTCAGACTTCTTTAAACATGGCTCAGATGATAAAGTGTCTGCCTGCAATATGGGATATCCAGGTTTGATCCCTGGGTCGGGAAGATTCCCCTGGAGAAGGAAATGACAATCCACTCCAGTACCCTTGCCTGGAAAATCCCATGGACAGAGGAGCCTGGTAGGCTACAGTCCATAGGGTCTCAGAGAGTTGGACATGACTGAGCGATTTCAATTTTACTTTTTTGATTATACTATTTTGAAAATCAAATATTAATGTACATTTTGGACAATGACATGTCTTGGAGGATGACACTATGATAGCAGGAACTGTTTTAATTTTTACTATTGTATTCCCAATGTTTAACAGAGTACCTTAGACATACCTGCCTGCTAAGTGGCTATCTCATGTCCAACTCTTTGCGACTCAATGAACTTTAGCCTGCCAGGCTCATCCGTCCATAGGATCCTCCAGACAAGAATATTGGACATAGCATTTATTTTAAAATATTTACTGATTGAATTGTTGTCATTCAGTCACTCAGTCGTGTCCAACTCTTTGCCACCCCATGGACTTCAGCACGCCAGGCATCCCTGTCCATCACCAACTCCCAGAGTTTACTCAAACTCATGTCCATCGAGTCAGTGAAGCCATCCAGCCATCTCATCCTCCGTCACCCTCTTCTCCTTCCACCTTTAATCTTTCCCAGCATCAGGGTCTTTTCAAATGAGTCAGCTCTTCACATTAGGTGGTCAAAGTATTGGAGTTTCAGCTTCAACATCAGTCTTTTTAATGAATATTCAGGACTGATTTCATTTAGGATGGACTGGTTGGATCTCATTGAAGTCCAAGGGACTCTGAAGTTCAAAATCATCAATTCTGCAGTTCTCAGCTTTCTTTATAGTCCAACTTTCACATCCATACATGGCTACTGGAAAAACCATAGTCTTGACTAGATGGACCTTTGTTGGCAAGGTAATGTCTCTACTTTTTAATATGCTGTCTAGGTTGGTCATAACTTTCCTTCCAAGGAGTAAGCATCTTTTAATTTCATGGCTGCAATCACCATCTGCAATGATTTTGGAGCCCCCCAAAAATAAAGTCAGCCATTGTTTCCACTGTTTCCCCATCTACTTGCCATGAAGTGATGGGACCGGATGCCATGATCTTTGTTTTCTGAATGTTGAGCTTTAAGCCAACTTTTTCACTCTCCTCTTTTCACTTTCATCAAGAGGCTCTTTAGTTCTTCTTCGCTTTCTGCCATAAGGGTGGTGTCATCCACATATGTGAGTTTATTGATATTTCTCCCGGCAATCCTGATTCCAGCTTCTGCTTCAGCCAGCCCAGCATTTCACATGATGTACTCTGCATGTAAGTTACATAAGCAGAATGACAATATACAGCCTTGACATACTCTTTTTCCAATTTAGAATCAGTTTGTTATCCCATGACCAGTTCTAACTGTTGCTTCTTGACCTGCATACAGGTTTCTCAGGAGGCAGTAAGGTGATCTGGTATTCCCATCTCTTTCAGAATTTTCCACAGTTTGTTGTGACCCAAACAAAGGCTTTGCCATAGTCAATAAAGCAGAAGTAGATGTTTTTCTAGAATCTTCTTGCTTTTCCCATGATCCAACAGATGTTGGCAATTTGATCTCTGGTTCCTCTGCCTTTCATAAATCAAGTTATAGCATCTGAAAGATCTTGGTTCGCATACTGTTGAAGCCTAGCTTGGAGAATTTTGAGCATTACTTTGCTACTGTGTGAAATGAGTGTACTTGTGCAGTAGTTTGAAGATTCTTTGACATTACCTTTCTTTCGGATTGGATTGAAAACTGACCTTTCCCAGCCCAGTGGCCACTGCGGAGTTTTTAAAATTTGCTGGCATATTGAGTGCAGCACTTACACAGCGTCATCTTTTAGGATTTGAAAGAGCTCAGCTGGAATTTTTCATAACTTCCCTAGCTTTGTTCATAGTGATGCTTCCTAAGGCCCACTTGCCTTCACATTTCAGGATGTCTGGCTCTAGTTGAATGACCACACCACCATGCTTACCTGGTTCATGAAGATCTTTTTTGTACAGTTCTTCTGTGTATTCTTGCCACTTCTTTTTAAATATCTTTTGCTTCTGTTAGGTCCATACCATTTTTGTCCTTAATCATGCCCATCTTTACCTGAAATGTTACCTTGGTATCTCTAATTCTTTAAGAGATTTCTAGTCTTTCCCATTCCATTGTTTTCCTCTATTTCTTTGCATTGTTCACTTAGGAAGACTTTCTTATCTCTCCTTGCTATTCCTTGGAACTCTGCATTCAGGTGGGTATGTCTTTCCTTTTCTCCTTTGTCTTTCATTTCTCTTCTTTTATCACCTATTTCTAAGGCCTCCGCTGACAACCATTTTGACTTTTTTTTGCAATTCTTCTGGATGGTTTGATCACTGCCTTCTGTACAATGTTATGAACCTCTTTCCATAGTTCTTTAGGCACTCTTATCAGATCTAATCCCTTGAACTATTTGTCACTTCCACTGAATACATTAATGTAAATGTTATAAAAAGTCTACTCAACAGAAGGTTTAAAAGGCAAGTTTTATTTAAATCTGCCTGCCCTCTATTACAAAGCCACAGTTATCAAGACAGTATGGTACTGGCACAAAGACAGAAATATTGATCAATGGAACAAAATAGAAAGCCCAGAGATAAATCCACGCACATATGGACACCTTATCTTTGACAAAGGAGGCAAGAATACACAATGGATTAAAGACAATCTCTTTAACAAGTGGTGCTGGGAAAACTGGTCAACCACTTGTAAAAGAATAAAACTAGAATACTTTCTAACACCATACACAAAAATAAACTCAAAATGGATTAAAGATCTCAATGTAAGACCAGAAACTATAAAACTCCTAGAGGAGAACATAGGCAAAACACTCTCTGACATACATCACAGCAGGATCCTCTATGACCCACCTCCCAGAATATTGGAAATAAAAGCAAAAATAAACAAATGGGACCTAATTAAACTTAAAAGCTTCTGCACAACAAAGGAAACTATTAGCAAGGTGAAAAGGCAGCCTTCAGAATGGGAGAAAATACTAGCAAATGAAGCAACTGACAAACAACTAATCTCAAAAATATACAAGCAACTCCTACAGCTCAACTCCAGAAAAATAAATGACCCAGATCAAAAAAAAAAAAATGGGCCAAAGAACTAAATAGACATTTCTCCAAAGAAGACATACATGGCTAACAAACACATGAAAAGATGCTCAACATCACTCATTATCAGAGAAATGCAAATCAAAACCACTATGAGGTACCATTTCAAGCCAGTCAGAATGGCTGCAATCCAAAAGTCTACAAGCAATAAATGCTGGAGAGGGTGTGGAGAAAAGGGAACTCTCTTACACTGTTGGTGGGAATGCAAACTAGTACAGCCACTATGGAGAACGGTGTGGAGATTCCTTAAAAAACTGGAAATAGAACTGCCTTATGATCCAGCAACCCCACTGCTGGGCATACACACTGAGGAAACCAGAAGGGAAAGAGACACGTGTACCCCAGTGTTCATCGCAGCACTGTTTATAATAGCCAGGACATGGAAGCAACCTAGATGTCCATCAGCAGATGAATGGATAAGAAAGCTGTGGTAAATATACACAATGGAGTATTACTCAGCCATTAAAAAGAATGCATTTGAATCAGTTCTAATGAGATGGATGAAACTGGAACCTATTATACAGAGTGAAGTAAGCCAGAAAGAAAAACACCAATACAGTATACTAATGCATATATATGGAATTTAGAAAGATGGTCACAATAACCCTGTGTACGAGGCAGCAAAAGAGACACTGATGTATAGATCAATCTTATGGACTCTGTGGGAAAGGGAGAGGGTGGGGAGATTTGGGAGAATGGCATTGAAACATGTATAATATCATGTATGAAATGAGTCGCCAATCCAGGTTCGATGCATGATACTGGATGCTTGGGGCTGGTACACTGGGATGACCCAGAAGGAGGGTATGGGGAGGAAAGAGGGAGGAGGGTTCAGGATGGGGAACACAGGTATACCTGTGGCGGATTCATTTCGATATTTGGCAAAACTAATACAATATTGTAAAATTTAAAAATAAAATAAAATTTAAAAAAAATAAAAAAAATAAAGTTCATCCACATTTAAAAAAAAAAAAAAAAGAATAAATCTGCCTGCCATGCAAATATTGAATTTATCCTCTTTTCCCAACTATTTAGAATTTTGCCTAAACATTTCACCCATTTACCTTGCAATCCATGCACTCATTAAATCTTTGATTCATCTGAAACAAAAGATTTTCTGTATAAACCAGGTGCAAGGTCATTAAAGATAAGTAAGAATGTACTTACATAAGTGATGGAGGTAAAGCAAAATAACATATTTTAGCACAATAATGTGCTATATAATTTTTCAATATTTGCACATATGTCTGTGTTTGTGTGTATGTAAATATATGATATACACACTTATGTATATCACAGTGACAGTGTAAAATACCAAAATAGAGAGAGTAACATAGTGTTATAGGAGTTGAACAAAATAGGGGAAAAAGTGCTTCCAACTGGAAGCATCAGTCATGGATCCTCATAATGTTTTCATTCAGTTGGTTCTTATTTAAATATTGCTACTGATTCAAATGAATGAACAGGTCAGTGTGAAAAATGCTTTTCAACCGAGATCTTTGCTTTTCTCCTTGGACGGGCTCCAGAGGGGAAAAAAAATGATAAAATCGATCTGCTCCAGAAGCATCAGCTGCAAAGCCTTAGGCATTCCTTGACCAATATAGCATTGAAGAGAAATAAGTTTAAGAAAGAAATATTATCTCTGCTACCACATTGCTAAATTGTACTAAACTCTCCAGGGCATGATGTCTAAAAATAATGGTCTGGTTGAATTTTAGTTTTTCTTTTTTTTTTTTGTTTAGTTTGTATATATATATATGCTTGTGCATGTTTATAGTTACATAATTAATATAAATATAATTATATATAATAATTATGTAATATACTATACATCATAATCTTATTACCAATAAAGTGTTTAGAACAGTCAATCTCAATTTGACACTAAAAGTTCTATTTGAATATGACATTGTTAGGCAGCACACAAGAAAGTTAAAAGGCATAGTTATTAAAATTTTAACTACCATCAAATGGCATCTTTTTGAGCATTATCTCTTTTGACCTTCATGAAAACATTGTGGAGATGTTATCATTGACCTGTGTTACAGGTGAATCATAAGCTGTGAGCAGTTAGATGACATCCCCAAGGTCACAAAACTGAATGCAGGTCATCAATCAATGTAGTTCCCACTACATATGACTACACCATTCTTTAATGAATGGCCCATAACATGCTGAAGAACTTTTTGAGTCTTTTGGTGGGATAAAGTAGCGTGGAAAAGAACGTCTTTCTTCAAAAATTATAGATGTGTAACATCCAAAGGTTTTCATTTATTTTAGTTTCCCAATTCCCATACCAGGGGTTTTCTTTTCAGTACCTTCTACTCTAAATTTATCAACAATTTCTGTTGGCTCCAGTATACATCTATTGTTAGTACCTTAGCCTGGGTTGTCATCGTCTCTTGCCTGCCTTCCTGTCTCCTGTTTACTCTGATGCTCATTTCTATGTAGGGTAAAATATGTGGAATTAAGTTCATAGAAAAATATTACTGATTTCTGTAAGCAAATTATTTTTAAAATTTTCTTTTGAAGAAACTATATATTTATAACAAACAAGGTATTCTCAGAACACTAATGTCATGCAAATAAATATTGAATTAACAGGAACAGAATTAAAGGAGTTGATATATCTTCTAAATATCATGAAAGCATTATGTAAGTTTGAACTTGATTCCCTTGGCTATGCTTAAAATTTTTCAACTGGAAAGATATGGCCCAGGTGATTAAATCTAATGGTATGACTTCATTTTACTATATACAAATTTTACTCTGTAATTTTGATGAACAGACTTACAAGGCACTTCAAGATAGAGTGTGAGACACTAGGTTAGTATCCTTTCTATGGTTGTGTTATTCCCATAGCTTCTATTAAATAAAAAGACAGAAAAAATAAGGTTTACCCAGAACTTACCTGACAGCTGCTGCACAGACAGTATTTTTGAGCACCATTGCTTCCTTGTATGTTAAACAAGCAGTGTTCTCCTTAGGGATACAGTTAATCAATTATCTCAACCTGGTGAATTTCAGCAGAAGCAGTGTCTGTGTCAACAGTCATACATTGCTAGGGAATAAGAAATTAGACTATATGTTTTTCTCTGTCTCAACTTCCAGGTATTTCTCCATACTCTTCCTTCTTGCTGAAGAAGAGTGGAGTTGGTCGATCCCCACATCATTTCTAGATTGGAAATGAAACATGAAAGGTTGCAAAACTCCTAAAATAGTCAGAGACATAAAGAAACCAGGTCTTCCCAGGTAGCGCAGTGCTAAAGAATCCACCTGCAATGCAGGAGAGTTCAATCCCTGGGTCAAGAAGATCCCCTGGAGTTGGAAATGGCAACCCACTCCAGTATTCTTTCCTAGGAAATCCCACTGACAGAGGAGCCTGACGGGCTACAGTTTAAGGGGTTGCAAAAAAGGCAGACATGACTTAGCAACTAAACAAAACATAAACCGAGGATAAGAGAAAGAGGATTTGATATCAGTGGATGAAATAAATTTTTCATTAAGTGGGAATCCTACTTGATAGAAGTGACCTAGCCATTGTCATTGAGAAACAGGAAAACATTTTAGTTTATAAATTAAATTGAAAGTACTAGGCTCTGAAATATATGTAAAAGAAATCTAGGGTAGATGAATACTAGTTTGCTCTTAAAGTGTGATTGAGAGATTACAAAATGTGGCAAAAGCTATGATAAACCAGTGACAAGCAACTAAATCAACAGTGTTTGTCTTTCAGAAAATAGTTTTGGGGACACTGGCATTTGAAATGTATTACAGCTGCCTGCAATAATTATTATCAAGCATATCCAGAGAGCCAGTGCCCCAGATTGTAAAGATTTAAAGCATTTTCTTCCCTAAGTAGAACAGAGTTGAATAAGGATCAGTATCTTTTTATTATTAACAAATGGAGTTTCTCAGAAAATATCAGAAAAATATAATAAATAATAATGTGTTTTCTCCACTGCATCAAAGTGTATTTTTTGGTGTCAGTTCAGTTCAGTCACTCAGTCGTGTCTGACTCTCTGCGACCCCATGAATCGCAGAACACCAGGCCTCCCTGTCCAGCACCAACTCCCAGAGTTTGTTCAAACTCATGTCCATTGAGTCGGTGATGCCATCCAGCCATCTCATCCTCTGTCATCCCCTTCTCCTCCTGCCCCCAATCCCTCCCAGCATCAGAGTCTTTTCCAATGAGTCAACTCTTCGAATGAGGGGGCCAAAGTATTGGAGTTCAGCTTTAGCATCAGGCCTTCCAATGAACACCCAGGACTGACCTCCTTTAGGATGGACTAGTTGGACCTCCTTGCAGTCCAAGGGACTCTCAAGAGTCTTCTCCAACACCACAGTTCAAAAGCATCAATTCTTCGTGCTCAGCTTTCTTCACAGTCCAATCCTCACATCCATACATGACCACTGGAAAAACCATAGCCTTGACTAGATGGACCTTTGTTGTATGTAAAGAATAAAAACATAAAGGAATTTACAAATGTCAGGAATAACATATATTGTTTCCTATAAATTAATAGCCAGAAGCTGAGAAAAATTCCAAGCTAAGGAATGACTATATATTTCAAAACATTTTAATGCATATGAGATACAAATTTTAGATATCAATCAGCAGGTCTCAGATCAGAAAGGTTTTCCAATATTAGTAGATTAAATAATATCTCACAAATTATGATTCTCATTGGAAAAGTTTAATGTTCTTTCATATTACCCAGATTATCTATTTCCATCAGAACCAAGTCTACTTACAGTCTTTTCTATTACTATTTGTTTTCCTCAGATGTATGATATTTCTTAATTCTCCATTTCTACAAATTTATTCATTCAGTAAGTGCTGATTGATTAATAATGTCCCAATTTTTGTAGGTAGGTAAAGGATACTAGTAAGGAATTTTTAAAAAGATCCTTTCCCTCATTCAACTTACATTTGGAAGTGGTAGACAGAAAGTAAACAACAAACACACTAAATTAATTCCATAAGTATATAAAAAGATTATCAGAGCCACTGCAAAGAAAAATTAAAAGGAGATAAAAGAAATCATATTGTGGGAAGGGAGGAGACAATTTAAAATAATTTGATCATGATAGATACATTGAGAAATAACACTGATAAAAAATAAAAAATTCAGGATAGGAGAGGTCACTGGATATCTAAAGGCAATCATTGCAAACTAAAACAACAGCCAGTGGAAAGGCCCGAAGAAGAGAGCAGTACAGGTATGCTTAAGGAACAGCAGGAAATAGCCAGTGGTCAATTCAGTTGGATCAAAGTGAGCAACATGGAGAGTCAGAGGGGATGAAGTCTGCAAGGTAACAGAGGCTGGTTTTATATAATTTAGAAATATATATCTAGTATTATAATCTTTTACTTTAAGGGAAATGGAGAATCATAGTGAACTTCTGGGAAATGACATGATATGTATTACATATTTTCACAGATCGCTGTGATGAGACAAATTACATATGAGATATGAGAGGAAGAGTGAAGTAATTAAAGAATTCAAATTTGGGATTTTTGGGTTTTGCTGGTGGATTGATTGAATAGTCTTGAGCAACTGGTAGAATGATTTAGAAGACTGGGATGGAAGAGGGTTCAGCTGTGGACATGTTCATTTTGAGATGTCCCATCACACACATTATTTAAGCAGTTGTTTATGTGAGTCTGGTGTTAAGGAGAGTTTTGTGCTGGAGATGTAAATTTGGGAAACATTAGCATGAAGAAAGCATGAATTTGTCAACATTAAATTATATACTGCTTCTATTCCCCTTAATAAAATAACTTAACAGAATTAAGTTATTGTTTTGCAATTTAATTTTTTAAAACTTCACAAACTGGAACAATTTATATTATGTGTAAATTTAAACAAATACATGAATATGGTTGCAATTAGTTGCTTAAAATTGGAGAAGGTAATGGCAGCCTACTCCAGTGTTCTTGCCTGGAGAATCGCAGGGACGGGGGAGCCTGGTGGGCTGCCGTCTATGGGGTCACACAGAGTCGGACACGACTGAAGCAACTTAGCAGCAGCAGCAGTTGCTTAAAACATTTTAGATACTATTTTTCTGTTCTGTATGGTACCTAGAATTGAAATCAACTAAATAGGGATATACTTCTCTTTAGCATTTGTAAAGACAAAAAGAACAATTAGCAATGATAGTCATGTACTACTGTATCTAACTGGTGATTCCTGTGTCTGTGATACATTATGTAAATAAGCTTAAACTGTGAAAGTGGTACAAGGTCCAAAACTTAGGAATGATAAGTACTTTCAGCTTTGTGCATTTCTTGCAGATTGTGATTATGTTCATGCCCTGAAAAGCAATTTAGCTGAATTCACTTTTTATTCATTTTCTTAAACTGTCACAGTGAATTTTTCACTATATTTTTAATATAGAGAGCTAATTAATGAGCAACATCTATATGAAAAAAAAATTCAAAAATCATTTTGATAATTTCCTCCTGGTCATTTTCAAGTGTTTGCTAATGTGCTTGCTTAGTCTTCCTGTTTTATTTGCTTTGTTTGGTTTGGCTTGCTTTTAGTTAGCTATAAATATTTTGCTAGTGTCAGCTAAGAATTAAAGAGAAGATAACAATAGGGAAAATCAACAAATTAATAATATTAAAAACAGTAACAAGCTATTAGATGTTATGCAGATAAATCAGAAAGAAATTAGCTCTTCTATTTAGATGATGATGATAGCATCAACGCATCTTGAACAGTTCTGTTTCTCAAACTGTGTAATCTTCTTCAGCTAAGTCAACTAAAGTGAAAGTGAAAGTGAAGTCGCTCAGTCCTGTGCGACTCTTTGCGACCCGTGGACTGTAGCCCACCAGGCTCCACTGTCCATGGGATTCTCCAGGAAAGAATACTGGAGTGGGTTGCCATTTCCTTCTCCAGGGAATCTTCCCGACCCAGGAATGGAACCCAGGTCTCCCGCATTGAGGGCAGACGCTTTAACCTCTGAGCCACCAGGAAGTCAACTAAAGGACTTGTTAAAATGCAGGTTCTCTAATGCTAATGTACCTATTAATGAGAATATATGCAATCAAGGGAAGGATCTGTGCATCCTGGAAATCTATATTTTCTTTCTTTTACATTTTGGAAAATACTGTTGGAGTATTTTATGATATAAAAATATTTCCCTGTTAATTTATTTGGTTATCATAATACCTATATGCAACAGCTTGAGCAATTGCTATTATCTCCCAGGTTACAGATTCAAAAGAAACATGCTCAAAGAGATTAAGTAAATTTCTGACAAAGTAAAAACTTTAACACAGATGTTCTAGTTGCTTGTAATGAACCAATTGAACGAACAACAACAAAATGATGGTGCTTTAGTTAGATTTGATTTCTGTCTCCTTCATTTACGAAACGTGTGCCCTTAGAATGGATATTTAAACTATTCCTCCATTTTACTAGTAAATTTCTTAGTCTGAGTTCTGGAAAAGCCAATTTAGAGATGAGGATTCCTGTGCAAATGATCTATTAAGGAAATGTTACCAACAAATAAACAGTAAGTGCTGGTGGAAGAAAGAGTAGCAAGTGGAAAAAGTCAAACAATGTTGTGATTGCAGAAATGTCCTAGGAGACATATGTATACCTATAGCTGATCCATATTGATGTATGGCAGAAACCAACACAATACTGTAATTATCCTTCAGTTAAAACTAAGTAAATTAAGAAAAAAAAAAAAAAAGAAAAATCCTAGCATCAGCCTGACACCCATTGGGAACTCGGAAGTATAAATGACACCCTAGTTTGTCCTGACTCAAGAAAGCAAGCAGGGTGGACTCCTGCCCTAGTCATTGACTTTGAGCATTCCAGGAAAGTTATAAAATCAGAATTTCTGACAATCTGTGCACACAGGCAAAGCAAGTCCAGTTGCCCTTGGACAGCCCTCAAAGAGTCATGGGTGCAGGCTATTAGATGCAAGAGAACACAGAAACTGAGGAAATATAGGTTATTTTAGGAAGAAAAAATTACAGATTCTAGTACTAGTAAATACAGTTTACTAGTAATTAGCCCTAAGGTGAGCCAATTTACCTCATTCAAGTCTGTTTTATTTTTTTACCTTTCATGTAAAAAGTTAACAGTAGCCTCTGCCCTGCATTCTTGTAATAGTGTTGATTGGATCAAAGAGAATAAAAATGCTGTCCAACACTTTATAAAAATATAAAGTGCTGTTCTGATGGAAGATAGTCTTTTATTTAAAATATTTTGTTATTATTTAAGAGACACTTAGAAATACTCTTTCCTGAGGTTCATATGCTGAAAGGCCTTTGTTCTTTCTGGAAGCAAACTAAATAATCTTCCAATATAGCTCTTCTCTGATTCTAATAATGTATATAGTCCATTGTTTATTATTTTACTTAAGACTATCATGTTTAAACAACATGAAGATCATTAAAAGCACACTCCTAACTAATACCGAGTCAGCATTTAGTGATTCATCAGTTAAAATTGAACCAAAGGAATTCTGAGGGAATTGTATTTACATCACAGTATAGTTCTACATTTCAACCATAAGTTTGGAAATTCCGTAGATATTTTGAATTGTGGATTTCATAAATAGGCTGCTTATGTTAAATTTTTTCTTGATCAAATTTAATAATAGCTAAAAAATAGGCCATATGTCATTGGAGAAAGGAATATCTTCTAATGCAAGAATCTCCTGACAAGTTCTGGTAGAAAGTTTTTTTAACAAGAGTTGAACATTACAGAATATTCCCAGATCTATTTAGAAGTATCATTCTCTACTTAAAACAAGGAGATCTGTGTCCATGAGTGTGTTTCAAATTTATGAGCACAGAATGTAAATTCCTCAATCGGTAATGGCACTTGAAGCCAGGGTACATTTTACAATGCAACATAATAGAGTCCATAGGTTGTGAAGGCTATTTTCATTACACAGAACTGAGTGGTCTTAATTTTCCACATCACTATAGGAATTTGAAGGAGAATCACATTCACAAGTGTTTGGGCAAGATATCTCTCAGTAATGTAGTAGTTTCAACCTAATTTGAAAGGATCAAAACCTAAACTTAGAAGTCAACCCTGATTACCATTCAGTATTATTAGGAAAAAAAAATTTGTATTCATTATCTCATATGACCTTTTACCACATTTATTGGGACTACATGACCATTTGTCTCAAGATCACAATTTTTAGTTTTATAGGTGAAGTTGTATTGATTCCTTTGATAATGTGGGAAGCTCTGCTGTGAACATGCAGAGGGGCAAAGCCCAATTTGGAGCAAATATTCTCATGGGCATCTTAGTCAATGGCCTTCGTACTATCAGGAAGTCCTGACTATAGGAAATTGTTGACTTCAGGAACAGCCTAATTTCTTCCATCATATTCTTGGTTTTATCTTTATTCATCTAAAACTAGAGATGAAAATTTAGCCTTAGTGAGTACATAGGAATCTGAAAATCTTAGCTATCTACTGATTGAAAAACCTGTTTTTATATCTTTTTGTTCCTTCTGTAGAAGAAAGGCAATATGACCCGCTTTATATTTCATAAGACTCTGTGACTGCTGCATAGAAAGTAAAATGTACTTAATCTTGGACTCTGTTTACAGACCTAAAATTGGTTTTGAACCCAAACTTTACATTTGAAAATCTGCCAAGGTTACATTCAAATGCCACCTCCTTAATTAAGTCTCCTTAAGTTTCTTTGCCAGTTATTCATTTTCTAATGTGTTTTATTCCTGCGTATTACGTACTATGAGAGCTTCCCTGGTGATTCAGTGTTAAAGAATCTGCCTGCCAATGCAGGAGACATGGGTTCGATTCCTGGGTCAGGAAGACCCCCGTGAGAAGGAAATGGCAACACACTCTAGAATTCTTGCCTGGAAATCCCATGGACAAGGGAGCCTGGTGGGCTACAGTCTGTGGGGCCACAAAGAGTTGGACAAAAATTAGCGACTAAACACCAATAAAAAATTATGTATTATTCTTAGAATGATCATTGCTATTAAACTTCTTTGAGAAGTTTCCATACAATATGTATTTTTGTATTCCTGTCCTTTGTCCCTTCCATAAAATGTTGTTCAGTAAACTCTTATTGAATAGAATAGAATTGAAGATATAATTGGACTGGTGATACTTTCTCAGAACTTCATGAGTTCTTACATTTAATATTTAAGTGAGATTCCAAAGTCATTTCATATGCTTGAACTGAAACCACCCTGATTCAGGACATCAGGTCTACATATATGTTTGCTGTCCTCACAGGCAGACCTGCTGATTCAGCTCGAATTGCAAAAAGCTACTAAAGGAACCAAAGAGCCCTCACATTTTAAGGAATGCCTCTCTCTTCAGAAATTCTGTTTTGTTTTTGAGATTTTTTTTTTTCAAGTGATGCCTGGAGCTAATCTTTTGAGGTATTCCAGGAGTAGGCAGATGTTTAAGTGTTTTGTTTTGGTTTTTTTGTTTGTACTATGAGATCAACACCTTCCACACATCATAGGCTGATAGAATAAATTAGGCTGTTCCTGAAGTCAACAATTTCTTATAATCAGGACTTGCTTATTTCACGCTAAGCAACTTTGATTTGTCCAGTGTATCCTATACCTTCTCTCAAACTGGCTTATGTAGGTATGACTCTCTTTTCCTGGAATACCACCATCCCCCAACCCTCCCTTTCTGTAGATGACCCCCATTAGTTTTCATGACTTAGCTCATGTACCATCTTACCACCCCAGAAGCTTCCCTTCCTCACCCATCCCAATAAAAATCAGGGTGCAATTCTTATTGCACCTGATACATACACCTAATCCAATGCCATCATGTTGCAATTTTCAAGCTACTTAATGATCTTATTTCTAGACTATAAGCTCCTTGAGAGGAAAAATCAATATATTAATACACACACACACACACATATAGCTAGCAAAATGCCTGAAAATTCATAGGCACTTAATCTTGTAGATGAATATTGTTTAAGTAAGCAGACTTCTGTGTGAAAGAGAGAAAGGTGGTAACAAGAATCCCTTTCTGTCATTTTTGTAATTGAGACATCTACTCTAAGGCAATGTCTCTTAATTTGTAGTGATCAAAACAGTGCCTTCATTTTCTAAGGAAAACTCTACGACATTAACTACTTCAGCTAGATATTTTAGTTAGGGCTCCTGACTATGCATACAAACACTTTTTATATGCATTCAAGTAGGAAAAAAGCAACATATGATTTCAGTGCCCAGTGCCACCTGCCTCAGCAGATGGTAGATTTTGTTGCACCAGCTACACTAAAATTTCGTCAGGTTTACCAAATCATACGATTAATTTTGTACCCAAATCATGCTCTTATAATGAGATGTTGACAGGGTGGTAGCAGACGAATTGTCTATGGATTTTATATTATTCACTAGTGTGGTATCTGATAAAAAGTTACCTTTATTAGTAACTGTAGTTGTTATTTCAAATGACAGATCACTGTTATCTCATTTACCTACCTGGAGAAAATTTACAACTTGTTCACATAAATACAGACTATAAAATAAATTTTCTGACCCATTTGATCCTGTCATATAAGTGATTAATATGATCAAAGCAGAGCCACTTCAATTACCATAAGCATCTCTCACTACCTCTCTATGGGAAGTGGTCAAGAAGCACTGATTAAGGATTCAGATTAATTTTCGGGACTACTGCTGAGAATTTTGATTTGTTGCAGACTCTTAACAAAATGGTTTAAGCTGCTTCTAGTAGTTTTCCAAAACTTGTGCCCTTACGTCTCGGATTAGTTATCTCCGTCATGTAGATCTCTGTTTAATGGAGTCATATAGACACCGTTTAACGTGGAGTTTGAATATAAGGAAAGATTGAACTGAAGTCTTATGTGTGTTGCCATTATTGCACTGTCAAGGATATTTTCAGGATGGAAGAATAGCACCAGTTAAGAAGAGCGCTTTAATGGTAAGGAGAAGTAAAAGCTAGAATAGAACTCTTTCAAAATGTGTATAAAAAAATAACACTTTGTTTCGGATATCAATGGTGCACTTTTAAGATATGACAGGTAAATGCTGCTGAAAACTGGAATGACCAAATTGGAATATCTCTAGGCAAAAAGGAAATTGCTAAACATAGTATAACAAGCTGCCTCTCATTCCAACCACTCAAGTGACTCCTGATAGCTGACCATATTCTTTTTCCCAATTCCAGTTAATTCTCTGCATTGTAGCTTATGCATTTTCTGTGATATGTCCCTGGAACACCTGAAACTGTGCCTTTTGTGACACCTTCTGCTACTAATTTCTCTTATACTCATCTTAAACATGTTTCTTTCTCCATTCTTGTCTAACTCGAATATGATGGTGGGTGTACTTCTTTGATTAAGAATATGAGCTATTCACTTGAAGCTTCCATTAGTGCTTGGAGAATTTTCTATTGTTTGAAAATATTAGCCAGAAGTGAGATATTTTAAGTCAAATATCCTGTGATTGACAGATCACCAAAACAAGCATAATCTTTATGTGAGTAGCAAGATCATAGAAAAGGCAGCCACACAAAGGTACCTTAAGCAGTGTGATATATCATCTTCAAAGTAAAAGAGAATAATAATAATGGTGTGATCACTCACCTAGAGCCAGACATCCTAGAATGTGAAGTCCAGTGGGCCTTAGGAAGCATCACTACGAACAAAGCTAGTGGAGGTGATGGAATTCCAGTTGAGCTATTTCAAATCCTGAAAGATGATGCTGTGAAAGTGCTACACTCAATATGCCAGCAATTTGGAAAACTCAGCAGTGGCCACAGGACTGGAAAAGGTCAGTTTTCAGTTTTCATTCCAATCCCAAAGAAAGGCAATGCCAAAGAATGCTCAAACTACCACACAATTGTACTCATCTCACACGCTAGTAAAGTAATGCTCAAAATTCTCCAAGCCAGGCTTCAGCAATACATGAACCGTGAACTTCCAGATGTTCAGGCTGGTTTTAGAAAAGGCAGAGGAACTAGAGATCAAATTGCCAACATCCGCTGAATCATCGAAAAAGCAAGAGAGTTCCAGAAAAACATTTACTTCTGCTTTATTGACTATGACAAAGCCTGTGTGGATCACAATAAACTGTGGAAAATTCTGAAAGAGATGGGAATACCAGACCACCTGACCTGCCTCTTGAGAAATCTATATGCAGGTCAGGAAGCAACAGTTAGAACTGGACATGGAACAACAGATTGGTTCCAAATAGGAAAAGGAGTACGTCAAGGCTGTATATTGTCACCCTGCTTATTTAATTTATATGCAGAGTACATCATGAAAAACACTGGGCTGGAAGAAGCACAAGCTGGAATCAAGATTGCCAGGAGAAATACCAATAACCTCAGATATGCAGATGACACCACCATTATGGCAGAAAGTGAAGAGGAACTAAAAAGCCTCTTGATGAAAGTGAGAGGAGAGTGAAAAAGTTTGCTTAAAGCTCAACATTCAGAAAACAAAGATCATGGCATCTGGTCCCATCACTTTATGGCAAATAGATGGGGAAACAGTGGAAACAGTGTCAGACTTTATTTTGGGGGGCTCCAAAATCACTGCAGATGGTGATTGCAGTCATGAAATTAAAAGACGCTTACTCCTTGGAAGAAAAGTTATGACCAACCTAGACAGCATATTCAAAAGCAGAGACATTACTTTGCCAACAAAGGTCCGTCTAGTCAAGGCTATGGTTTTTCCAGTAGTCATGTATGGATATGAGAGTTGGACTGTGAAGAAAGCTGAATGCCAAAGAATTGATGCTTTTGAACTGTGGTGTTGGAGAAGACTCTTGAGAGGCCCTTGGACTGCAAGGAGATCCAAGCAGTCCATTCTGAAGGAGATCAGCCCTGGGATATCTTTGGAAGGAATGATGCTAAGGCTCAAACTCCAGTACTTTGGCCACCTCATGCGAAGAGCTGACTCATTGGAAAAGACTCTGATGCTGGGAGGGATTGGGAGCAGGAGGAGAAGGGGATGACAGAGGATGAGATGGCTGGATGGCATCACTGACTCGATGGATGTGAGTCTGGGTGAACTCCGGGAGTTGGTGATGGACAGGGAGGCCTGGTGTGCTGCAGTTCATGGGGTTGCAAAGAGTCAGACATGACTGAGCGACTGAACTAACCAGTTATTAATCCCTTATCATGAGAGGCATTTGTATTTTTATATTCATCTTATTCTCCCAACAGACTTCCCTGGTGGCTCAGATGAATAAGAACCTGCCTGCAATACAGGAAACCTGGGTCAGTCCCTGGGTCAGGAAGATCTCCCAGAGAAAGGAATGGCTACCCACTGCAGTATTCTTGCTTGGAGAGTTCCATGGATAGAGGAGCCTGGTAGGCTACAGTCCTTAGGGTCACAAAGAGTCAGACATGACTGAGTGGCTAACACTTTCACCTGCAATCCTCCCAACAACCCAGGGACAAAGTATTATTATTATCTCATTTTACAGGTGAAAAAAGTGTGCTTAGAGAGGTTGAATAAACTGCTCAAGGTCACACAGATAGTAGAAAGTAATAGAGCCAAACTTCTAAGGCAAGCAGTGTGATAATGGCTTGTGCTATTAAACATGATGATATTCTGTGATCCAGGAAGTGACCATGAATCAAGGGAGAGGGAATTTGAAAGTGGAGGACTCTTTGTACTATGCTTGGTCCACCAAACACAATGAGACACAGACAAATTTAAGAGAAAATGAAGGAACTGTGAGATTGTCTCTACACACCTTTAATACTTAAGGCATGGATGTGGAACCTCACAGTAAAAAACAAACATTAATCAATATAAAATCTGGCCCCAGCTTCCCTGCATCCTAAGAGATATCTCAGAAGAACCATAGGATTCTGTATAACAAGAATTGGAACTCTGCCATCAGACCCTCAGACATGGGAGAGATCTTCAAGGTAATTTCACCATGGTTTGTACCTTAAGTTCACCTCACCATCCTAGATGCTTCATATTTCTTAAGTGAAACAATGAGAAGGACTGTGTTTGGGAGCATGCCAAATACCACCAACTATCTAATTGCAGAGTTGGGAGAATATCCCTCAGTTTCCACATGCATACAACAGGATGATAATCGTACCTAACTTTCAGGGTGAATGTAAGAATTAGAAATGGTGCACATAAAGTGCCCAGCACAAAGGAGATATCAGTAAAAGGCAGATGCTATCTTCATTTTCATTACTATTGGCATTTATTTCATAAAAATACAATGTATTGAACCCAAAATGCACTATATATTTTGCTCAGTTTTCTATGACGAATGACCAAGTGTTGTTTTTTTCCTTTTCTGTATTCTATTGCTTTTAAGATGAATGTAAGAATTCAATTGAATTTCTGTAGGCGGGCATGGGCAAAAAGAGAGAGCCAAATGTATTAAAGTAGAATCAATTTGACATGGGTTATCTCCCTTTGAATTAGGAATACATTTTTATCATTGTGTTCAGCGATATAATCAGTTAGGGAACACTCTGATAACTCTAGTAGAAAAAAAAAAAAGCAGGGCTATTTAGGAGAAAAAATGCCACACCAGATATGAAAGGCTGTAAGTTGTTTGGAGTAATAGTAGAGGTGCTCATATACAGCAGATGTTCCTTCCTGAGCATGTCCACCACTGGGATCACACCATGCCAGGGCATGGTTGGCAAACTGGTAGGATAGGTCAGCAGTGATCTTTGCAGGAAGATTTCTGAGGAGTCATCCTCAGAAAAAAAGGCAGTCTGGTATACACACTCAGCCTAGTAGGAATTAATGGGGAAAGGAAATATGAGTACAGTATGGAATTTTTTCCAAAGACTTTTTTTTTTATAATTAAAATATAGTCGATTTACAGTTTTGTATTGGTTTCAGGTATACAGCAAAGTGATTCGGTTACTTTTCAGATTACAGTTCATTATGGGTTATTACAAGGCATGGATATAATTCCCTGTGCTATACAGTGTATCATTTTTGTTTGTTGATGGTTTCCTTTGCTGTGAAAAGCTTTTAAGTTTGATTAGGGCTCATTTATTTTTACCTAGATCAGGGAGACTGATCTAAGAAAATATTGCTACAATTTATGTCAGGGAACATTTTGTCTATGTTCTCTTCTAGGAGTTTTATGGTGCCATGTCTTACACCTAGGTCTTTAAACCATTTTGAGTTTATTTTTGCGTAGATAGTATGAAGGAATGTTTCTATTTTCATTGGTTTACATTGTCACTGTCCATCTTCCCCACATCGCGTGTTAAAGAGATTGCCTTTTCTCCACTGAATATTCTTGCTTGTGTTGTAGATTAATCGACCGTAGGGTATGGGATTTGTTTCTAGGCATTCTACTCTGTTCCATTGATTTGTACATCTATTTTGTGCCAATAACACAGTGTTTTGATTACCTTAGTTTTGTAATATGCTCTGAAAGGGTTATGCCTCCGGCTTTGTTCTTTTTCCTCAGATTGCTTTCACAATTCTGGCCCTTTTCTGGTTTCACATAAATTTTAGCATTAGTACACTTCTGTGAAAGATGTCATGCGTATGTTGATAGGGATTGCATTAAATCTCTGGATTGCTTTGGATGGTATGGACATTTTAACAATATTAATTCTTCCAAACCAAGAGCATGTGATACATTTCCAGTTCTTTGAATCCAAAGGTTTGTCTTTTGATATAATTCCAAATGAACTTTTATCTCATTTTAATAGGAAGTGAAAAGAATATATGATAGCGCTGACAAAAATATTTTCACTAAAATCTCCATAAACTCTTAGAATCACAAGAATAAGATTTTAGTTTTAAGTATTTTAATATGTAAATATTCAATTTTAAACAAAGAAAGCCACCTCTTCATTCCTGCATGAATACAGCATGGCTTTGTTTCACTAAAGCATTCACACCCATTTTCTCTAGAATCCTCTCCCCCAAAGAACTGTAAGAAGTAGCTATTGGTGGTGCCCAGGGAAGTTGGCTGAAATGGAAGAAGTTAAAAAATCAAATGTTTTGTAGATGCTAAAAGAATTTGATCATGAAGATGAAGGATATGCCCTAGAGAATCTAGGAGACAATAAAGAATGTGTTTTAGGGAGGCAAAAAGTACTTTTCAGTTCAGTTCAGTCACTCAGTCGTGTCCGACTCTTTGCAACCCCATGAACCGCAGCATGCCAGGCATCCCTGTACATCACCAACTCCCAGAGTCCACCCAAACCCGTGTCCATTGAGTCAGTGATGCCATTCAACCATCTTATCCTCTGGCATCCCCTTCTCCTTCTCCTCAATCTTTCCCAGCATCAGGATCTTTTCCAATGAGTCAGCTCTTCGCATGAGGTGGCCAGAGTACTGGAGTTTCAGCTTCAACATCAGTCCTTCCAATGAACACCCAGGACTGATTTCCTTTAGGATGGACTGGTTGGATCTCCTTGCAGTCCAAGGGACTCTCAAGAGTCTTCTCCAACACCACAGTTCAAAAGCATCAATTCTTCAGGGCTCAGCTTTCTTTATGGTCCAACTCTCACATCCATACTTGACTACTGAAAAAACCGTAGCCTTGACTAGATGGACTTTTGTTGACAAAGTAATGTCTCTGCTTTTTAAACTGCTGTCTAGGTTGGTCATAACTTTCCTTCCAAGTAGTAAGCGTCTTTTAATTTAATGGCTGCAATCACCATCTGCAGTGATTTTGGAGCCCCCCAAAATTAAGTCAGCCACTGTTTCCACTGTTTCCCGTTCTATTTCCCATGAAGTGATGGGACCAGATGCCATGATCTTAGTTTTCTGAATGTTGAGCTTTAAGCCAACTTTTTCACTCTCCTCTTTCACTTTCATCAAGAGGCTTTTTAGTTCCTCTTCACTTTCTGCCATAAGGGTGGTGTCATCTGCATATCTGAGGTTATTGATATTTCTCCCAGCAATCTTGATTCCAGCTTGTGTTCCTTCCAGACCAGTATTTCTCATGATGTACTCTGCATATAAGTTAAATAAGCAGAGTGACAATATATAGCCTTGACGTACTCCTTTTCCTATTTGGAACCAATCTGTTGTTCCATGTCCAGTTCTAACTGTTGCTTCCTGACCTGCATATAGGTTTCTCAAGAGGCAGGTCAGGTGGTCTGATATTCCCATCTCTTTCAGAATTTCCCACAGTTTATTGTGATCCACACAGTCAAAGGCTTTGGCATAGTCAATAAAGCAGAAATAGATGTTTTTCTGGAACTCTCTTGCTTATCAATGATTACACAAATGTTGGCAATTTGATCTCTGGTTCCTCTGCCTTTTCTAAAACCAGCTTGAACATCTGGAAGTTCACGGTTCATGTATTGCTGAAGCCTGGCTTGGAGAATTTTGAGCATAACTTTACTAGCATGTGAGATGAGTGCAATTGTGTGGTAGTTTGAGCATTCTTTGGCATTGCCTTTCTTTGGGATTGGAATGAAAACTGACCTTTTCTAGTCCTGTGGCCACTGCTGAGTTTTCCAAATTTGCATGCATATTGAGTGCAGCACTTTCACAGCATCATCTTTCAGGATTTGAAATAGCTCAACTGGAATTCCATCACCTCCACTAGCTTTGTTTGTAGTGATGCTTTCTAAGGCCCACTTGACTTCACATTCCAGGATGTCTGGCTCTAGGTGAGTGATCATACCATCATGATTATCTGGGTTGCGAAGATCTTTTTTTTTACAGTTCTTCTGTGTATTCTTGCCACCTCTTCTTAATATCTTCTGCTTCTGTTAGGGCCATCCCACTTCTGTCCTTTATTGAGCCCATCTTTACATGAAATGTTCCCTTGGTATCTCTAATTTTCTTGAAGAGACCTCTAGTCTTTCCCATTCTATTGTTTTCCTCTATTTCTTTATATTGATCACTGAGGAAGGCTTTCTTATCTCTTTTTGCTATTCTTTGGAACTCTGCATTCAGATGTTTATATCTTTCCTTTTCTCCTCTGTTTTTTGCTTCTCTTCTTTGCACAGCTATTTGTAAGGCCTCCTTGGAGAGTCATTTTGCCTTTTTGCATTTCTTTTCCTTTGGGTAGGTCTTGATCCCTGTCTCCTGTACAATGTCATGTACCTCTGTCCATAGTTCATCAGGCACTCTATCTATCAGATCTAGGCCCTTAAACCTATTTCTCACTTCCACTGTATAATCATAAAGGATTTGATTTAGGTCATACATGAATGGTCTAGTGGTTTTCCCTAGTTTCTTCAATTTAAGTCTGAATTTGGCAATAAAGAGTTCATGACCTGAGCCACAGTCAGCTCCTTGTCTTCTTTTTGCTGGCTGTATAGAGCTTCTCCATCTTTGGCTGCAAAGAATATAATCAATCTGATTTCGGTGTTGGCCATCTGGTGATGTCCATGTGTAGAGTCTTCTTTTGTGTTGTTGGGAGAGGTTTTTTGTTATGACCAGTGCATTCTCTTGGCAAAACTCTATTAGCCTTTGCCCTACTTCATTCTCTACTCCAAGGCCAAATTTGTCTGTTACTCCAGGTGTTTCTTGACTTCCTACTTTTCCATTCCAGTCCCCTATAATGAAAAGGACATCTTTTTTGTGTGTTATTTCTAAAAGGTCTTGTAGGTCTTCATAGAACTGTTCAACTTCAGCTTCTTCAGCATTACTGGTCTGGGCATAGACTTTGATTACTGTACTTTAAGTGCCAATAAAACATGAGTTATGTGAATGGTTAGACATGCCAGATATGGAGATAAGTCTTATTGATAGGTTTCTAGGTTCTTCTGTTCTGGGGGCCAAGGTGTTCGTATACTTCTTAGAACTGAGGTGGAGCAGTGTTACATTTTGGGAGCTGTGCCATTTTGTGGTTCCACAGTGGGAAAACCTGTGCTCTCTTAAGAAAGAATACAACACTATGTTTCTTTTAGGTACAATTTGAGTAGAGCCTTCCAGAAAGATCTGTGTGCACTGCCATCTACCTAACATAAGGAAAATATGCAGAGCTGATACCTTGTTTTGATTTACAAAATTGTTCCTTCTTTTTCCAAAAGGATGAATATAGTGATGAAAATGTGCTTCTCTGCTTTCCTAGTACAGAGAGTGTAATTAACTGGCACCTGCTGATTCTCTCTGAAATCCATCTATAAGCTGGTACCAAGGCTACACTTCTGATAGGCTATTCCCAGCCAGTAACTTAGCAAGGTGAAGGGTACTGAGACAGGCCCATTCCTGAGAAATTCAGGACTATACCAATGGGTAACTTGACTTGAAGATTTCCCATCAACTTTGCCAAAATTATCTTAAAACTTTGTCTAGTCTTAAGGCCTTTCCTTTCCCATATTCCTTCCTCCTCCACAAAACTGAATGTACCTCACTGTTTGATGGCTTCCCCCACCCCAGTTTTGTAGTGATATAATTTACATGTGTTATTGTAAAGGTTTAAGGTGTGGTATTATAGAATGACTTACATATACTGTGAATTGATTATTACAGAGGTTTGGCTAGTATCCATTATCTCGTATAGATTCAATAAAAGATAATGAAAAAATTCCTTGTGATGAGAAATCTTAGAACTTACATTTTCAACTGTTTTCATACATATAGTACTAACTATAGTTTTCACGCTATTCAATGATTCAGTCTCCTTTCTACTAACTGATCTATTCAGACTTTCTATTTCTTCCTGATTCAGTCTTAGTTTATATGTTTCTAAGTTTTCCATTTCTTCTGCTGCTGCTAAGTCGCTTCAGTCGTGTCCGACTCTGTGCGACCCCATAGACAGCAGCCCACCAGGCTCCCCTGTCCCTGGGATTCTCCAGGCAACAACACTGGAGTGGGTTGCCATTGCCTTCTCCAATGTAGGAAAGTGAAAAGTGAAAGTGAAGTCTCTGAGTCTTGTCTGACTCTTAGCGACCCCATGGACTTACGGCCCACCAGGCTCCTCTATCCATGGGATTTTCCAGGCAAGAGTGCTGGAGTGGGGTGCCATTGCCTTCTCCATCCATTTCTTCTAGATTGTCCTATTTGTTGGTGTATATTGTTCATAGAAGCCCCTCTTGTGATTAATTTATTTCTGTAGTATCAGACTTGATGTCTCCTTTTTCACTCATAATTTTGATTTGGGTCACCTTCTATGAGCTTGGTTAATCTAGCTATAGATTTGTCCATTTTGTTTATCTTAGAGCCTGCTTTTAGTTTGGTTAGTCTTTTCTGTTGTTTTCCTCTTCTCTATTTCTACACTAATCTTTACTCCAGGCATACCATGAAGATATTATATGTTTGTTTCCAAACCACTGCAATATAGCAAATATTGCATAAAGCAAGCCAAATAGGATTTTTTTGTGTGTGGTTTCCCAATGCATGTTTACACTATATACATATATTACATATAAGTGCTATGTTTACACTATATTAAGTGTACAATAGCATTATGACTTAAAAAACAATGTACATACCTTTAATTAAAAAAAATAATAATAATACTGTTGGGAAAAGGGTATGATAGACTTGATCCATGCAAGATTGCAACAAAGCTTTCATTTGTAAAATATGCAGTATCTGCAAAGCATAATATAACAACAGTAATACAACACATTTTGCTTGTATTTCCTTCTTTCTGCTAAATTTGAGCTTGTTTTCTATTTTCATAAGATACAGAGTTAAACTGAGATCTTTCTTCTTTCTTATTGTGTTTATTGCTAAGAACTTCCTCTTAGAACTGCTTTTTCTGAGTCCCATATGTTTTGGTATGTAATATTTTCATTTTCACATCTCTAGATACTTTATTTCTCTGTTAATTTCTTCTTTGGTCCATTGGTTGTTCAGCAGAGTATTGTTTAATTTCAAGGCATTCATAAATTTTAGTTTTCTTCTGATTGGTTTTTAGTTTCTCTAACCATTGTGGTCAGAGAAGTCACCTGGTTATGATTTCAGTCTTCTTAATTTGCTAAGAATCGTTTTGTGGTCTATCCTAGAAAATGTTTACATGTACTTAAGAATGCATGGTTTGCTGTTGTCTAATAGACTGATCTATATATGTCTGTTGGGTACAGATAGTCTGTAGTATTGTTAATATCCACTGTCTCCTTATTGATTCTTAGTCTGAATGATCTATTATTGAAAGTGGAATATTGAAGTTTCCAACCACTATTATACTGCAGTTTATTTCTCCTTTGAGTACCTCATTAGTTTTGCTTTATGTGTGTAGTTGCTCCAATCTTGGGCTTATAAATAGTTACAACTGTTATATCTTCTTGATGTATTGACCCCTTTATCGTTATATAATGCCTTTGTCTGTTTTTTTTTACCATGCTTAAAGTCTGTTTTCCATATAAATATACCTGTCCTGCTTTTTCTTTGGTGACCATTTACTGAACTATGCTTTTCTGTCCCTTTACTCTTGGTCTTTGTGTATCTTTAAGGTTAAAGTAAGTGGTTCACAGGAAGCATATTGTTGGATTTCGTTTTTATATCCATTCAGTCACTCCATTTGTTTTGATTGGGGGATTTAATCTATTAGGTTGGCCAAAAAGTTCATTCCAGTTTTTCTATAACATGGAAAAATCCAAATGAATTTTTTTTGGCACCCCAATATTTATATTTAAAGTAGTTATTGATAGAAACTCACACTTGCCATTTTGTTCGTTATTTTCTGACTGTTTTGAAGATCCATTGTCCTTTTTTATGTGGCTGTCTTTTTTCACTTGTTTGGTATCTTATGGTACGAGTATGCTTTGATTTTTATATAAAGTTATTTTATACATTTACTACAGGTTTTTCCCTTGCATGAAGCTTACATAAAATAGAACAACTCTGCTTTAAACTGACACCTTCAACAGAATTCCTAAGGCTTACACTATTATTTCTCATTCCCCTAACATTTTAGGTTTTCAGTGTTATAATTTACATATCTTTTGTATTTTATAACTGATAACAAATTATTATACCTATATTATTATTATATTTGTTTTTTTAACTTTTAAATTAGAATTTTAAGTGAATTACACACCACCACTACTGGTAGTTTTGACTATAAAAAATCTAGTTTTGACTATATATTTACCCTGTTCAGTGAGTTTTACACTCCCTTTTCATGTTTTTATGATGTTAACCAGTGTCTTTTTATTTCCATTCAGAGCACTGACTTTGGCATTTTCTGTAAGTCAGATCTGGTGGGGGTGGTTTAGTTGCCAAGTTGTGTCTGAACTTGTGACCTCATGGACTGTAGCCCTCCAGGCTCACCTGTCCACGAGATTTCCCAGGCAAGAGTACTAGAATGGGTTACCATTTCCTTTTCCAGGGATATTCCCAACCTAATCATGTCTGACTGTTTATGAGCCCATGGACTGCAGCACGCCAGGCTTCCCTGTCAATCACAAACTCCTGGAGCTTACTCAAACTCCCATCCATAGAGTCAGTGATGCGATCCAACCATCTCTTCCTCTGTCGTCCCCTTCTTCCCCCACCTTCAATCTTGCCCCATTATCAGGGTTTTTCCAATGAGTCAGCTCTTTGCATCAGGTGGCCAAAGTATTAGAGTTTCAGCTTCAGCATCAGTCCTTTCAGGACTGATTTCCTTTAGTATTGACTGGTTGGATCTGTTTGCAGTTCAAGGGACTCACAAGAGTCTTCAACACCATAGTTCAAGGCATCAATTCTTTGGTGCACAACTTTCTTTATGGTCCAATTCTCACATCTATACATGACTACTGGAAAAACCAAAGCTTTGACTAGATGGATCTTTCTTGGTAAAGTAATTTCTCTGCTTTTTAATATGCTGTCTAGGTTGGTCATAACTTTTCTTTCAAGGAGCAAGCGTCTTTTAACTTCACAGCTGCAGTCACCATCTGAAGTGATTCTGGAGCCCAAGAAAAGAAAGTCTGTCATTGTTTCCATTGTTTTCCCATCTATTTGCCATGAAGTGATGGTACCAGATGCCATGATCTCAGTTTTTTTAATGTTGAGCTTTAAGCCAGCTTTTTCATTCTCCTCTTTCACTTTCATAAAGAAGCTCTTTATTTCCTCTTCGCTTTCTGCCATATGGGTGGTGTCATCTGCATATCTGAGGTTATTGATATTTCTCCTGGCAATCTTGATTGCAGCTTGTGCTTCATCTAGCCTGGCATTTCACATGATATATTCTGCATATAAGTTAAATAAGCAAGGTGATAATACACAGTCTTGATGTATTCTTTTCCCAATTTGGAACCAGTCCATTTTTCCATGTCTGGTTCTAACTGTTGCTTCTTGACTGCATATAGATTTCTCAGGAGGCAGGTCAGGTGGCCTAGTATTCCCATCTCTTTAAGAATTTTCCACAGTTTGTTGTGCTCCACACAGTTAAAGGTGTTAGTGTAGTCGATGAAGAAGAAGTAGATGTATTTCTGGAATTCTCTTGCTTTTTCTATGATCTAAGTGATGTTGGCAATTTGATCTCTGGTCCCTCTGCCTTTTCTAAATCCAGCTTGAACATCTGGAAGTTCACGGTTCACGTACTTTTGACACCTGGATTGGAGAATTTTGAGCATTACTTTAGTAGCATGTGAGATGAGTACAATTGTGTGGTATTTTGAGCATTCTTTGGCATTGCCTTCCTTTGGGATTGGAATGAAAACTGACCTTTTCTAGTCCTGTAGCCACTGCTGAGTTTTCAAAATTTGCTGACATATTGAGTGCAGCACTTTCACAGCATCGTCTTTCAGTATTTAAAATAGCATAACTGGAATTCCATCATCTCCACTAGCTTTGTTCATAGTGATGCTTCTTAAGGCCCACTTGACTTTGCATTCCATGATGTCTGCTTCTAGGTGAGCGATCAAACCATCATGATTATCTGGGTCATGAAGATCTTTTTTGTACAGTTCTTCTGTGTATTCTTGCCATCTCTTCTTAATATCTTCTGCTTCTGTTAGGTCCATCCCATTTCTGTCCTTTATCGAGCCCATCTTTGCATGAAATGTTCCCTTGGTATCTCTAATTTTCTTGAAGAGATCTCTAGTCTTTCCCATTCTATTGTTCCCCTCTATTTCTTTGCATTGATAGATGAGGAAGGCTTTCTTATCTCTTCTTGCTATTCTTTGGAACTCTGCATTCAGATGGGTATATCTTTCCTTTGCCTTTCACTTCTCTTCTATTCACAGCTATTTGTAAGGCCTCCTCAGACAACCATTTTGTTTTTTTGCATTTTTTCCCCCTGTGGATAGTCTTGATCCCTGCCTCCTGTACAATGTCATGAACCTCCATCCATAGTTCTTCAGACACTCTGTCCATCAGATCTAATCCCTTGAATCTATTTGTCACTTCCACTGTATAATCATAAGGGATTTGATTTAGGTCATACCTGAATGGTCTAGTGGTTTTCCATACTTTCTTCAATTTAAGTCTGAATCTGGCAATAATGAGTTCATGGTCTATGCCACAGTCAGCTTCCAGTCTTTTTTTTTTTTTTTTTTTTTTGCTGACTGTATAGAACTTCTCCATCTTTGGCTGCAAAGAATATAATCAATCTGATTTCATTATTGACTATCTGGTGATGTCCATGTATACAATCTTCTCTTGTGTTGTTGGAAGAGGGTGTTTGCTATGACCAGTGCATTCTTTTGGCAAAACTCTATTAGCCTTTGCCCTGCTTCATTCTGTACTCCAAGGCCAAATTTGCTGTTACTCCAGGTATTTCTTGACTTTCTACTTTTTCATTCCAGTCCCCTATAATGAAAAGGACATCTTTTTTTGTGTATTAATTCTAGAAGGTCTTGTAGGTCTTCATAGAACTGTTCAACTTCAGCTTCTTCAGCATTACTCCTTGGGACATAGACTTGGATTACTGTGATAGTGAAAGGTTTGCCTTGGAAACAAACAGAGATCATTCTGTCATTTTTGAGATTGCATACAAGTACTGCATTTTGGACTCTTGTTGACTATGACATCTATTCCATTTCTTCTAAGGGATTTTTGCCCATGGTAGTAGATATAATGGTCATATAAGTTAAATTCACCCATTCCCATCCATTTTAATTTGCTGATTCCTAAAATGTCAATGTTCACTCTTGCCATATCCTATTTGACCATTTCCAATTTACCTGGACCCATTCTAGTTTACTATGCAATATTGCTCTTCACAGCATCAGACTTTGCTTCTATCACCAGTCACATCCACAACTGGGTGTTGTTTTTGCTTTGGCTTCGTCTCTTCATTCTTTCTGGAGTTATTTCTCCACTCTTCTTCAGTATTGTATTAGACACCTACCGACCTGGGGAGTTTATCTTTCAGTGTCCTATCTTTTTGCCTTTGTATACTGTTCATGGGTTTCTCAAGGCAAGAATACTGAAGTGGTTTGCCATTCCCTTCTCCAGTGGATCACATTTTTTCAGAACTCTCCACCATGACCTGCCCATCATCTTTGGTGATCCTACACAGCATGGCTCATAGTTTCTTTGAGTTAGACAAGCCTGTGGTCCTTGTGATCAGATTGGTTAGTTTTCTGTGATTGTGGTTTCCAGTCTGTCTGCCCTCTGATGGAGAAGGATAAGAGGCTTATGGGAGAGACTGACTGAGGGGGAAACTTGGTCTTTGTCTGATGGTCCAGGTCCATGTTCAGTAAATCTTTATCCAATTTTCTGTTAATGGGTGGGGCTGTGTTCCCTCCCTGTTATTTATCTGGGTCCCAACTATTATGGAGGTAATGAAGATAATGGCAACCTTCAAAAGGTCCCATGCATACACTGCTACACTCAGTGCCCCCAACCCTGCAGCAGGCCACCACCAACCCACACCTCTGCTGGCAATTCCAGGACACTCATGGACAAGTCTGGGTCAGTCTCTTGTGGGGTCACTGCTCCTTTCTCCTAGGTCCTGGTGTGCATAAGTTTCTGTTTGTGCCCTCCAAGAGTCTGTTTCCCCAGTCCTGTGTAAGTTCTGTTGTTTCTATGGTGGGATTAATGGTGACCTCCTCCAAGAGGGCTTATGCCACACCCAGGTCCACTGCTGACCCATCCCTCCACAGGAGACACTCAAACACAGTTCTGTCTTGGTCCCTGTGTCCTGGTGTGCACAAGGTTTGTTTGGGCCCTCTGAGTGTCTCTGGCGGGTATGGGGTTTGGTTCTAAATGTGATTTCACCCCTCCTACCATCTTGCTGGGACTTCTCCTTGACCTTGGACATGGGGTATCTCCTCAAAGTTGCTCTAGCGCTGCACAGCTGCCACTCCAACTCCACGCAGCCACCTCTACTAAACATTTTAAAGAATTATTCTGAATTCTCTGATAGTTCATAGATCTTTAGTATCAGTTATTAGACCTTTATTATTAAATAGCTTCCTTTGGTGTTCTCATTTGCTTCATTTTTTCATGATCCTTGATTCCTTACCTTGGTTCCTCTGACTGGATAATTTCAAATGTCCTATCTTCCAGGTTGCTGATCCTGCCTATTAATCCTATTAATGGTCTGAGACTGCTTTTGAAGCTCTCTAGTGAATTATTCTGTTCAGTTACTGCATTTTTTTAGCTGTAGAATTTCTGTTTTGTTTTTTTTTATAGTTTAAATTTGTTAAATTTCTCATCCATTATTTTTAAATTTCATTTAGTTGTGTATGTGTTCCTAGAGTTCACTAAACATTTTAAAGAATTATTCTGAATTATCTGATAGTTCATAGCCCTTTAGGTTATTAGAGATTTATTATTAAATAGTTTCCTTTGACACTGTCATAATTACCTCATTTTTTCATGATCCCTGATTCCTTACCTTGGTATCTGTGCATATGAATAAGTTTCCTTTTCTAGACTTTGTAGGTTCACTTTGGCAGAGATAGTTCTTCACCAGTAACTTCAGCTGAGGCTTCTGGACATGTCTGCTGGCAACATCCTTGGGCAACTTATGGTTCTATTAGGTTCTATTTTTGAGTAAAGCAACTGTTCAGGCTCTGAGATTGTGGGTAGAGTGGTGTGCCACTGGCTGAGAACAGCTTGATAGAACTGCTGGCTTGGTTCCCTGCAGTCCCTGTGACTGTTGGCTTTGTAGTTGCCTAGATTCTCTGGCCAGGCATACTAAACAGTGGGGACTGGGTACTACACTTGGCAGTAGGCAGGGCTATAAGTTGCTTCCCAGCCCTGACAGGGCAGCAGGAATGGGACCCAAGGCTTGCACAACTCACTGTTTTGTATCCTGAATCAGGTAAGAGTGTGCACTGAATATCCTGTCAGGTGAGCACTGGTCTTGCTCTGCAGACAGGGAAAGCTGCGGCCGTGCTACTTGCCACTGTTATCAGCGTTGTTTAATGGACTACACAGCTCCCCATGTGTTCTTGTAAGTTTCCCGGTCAGGTGGTCTGAAAGCTGTATTCAGCAGTAAGTAGGGTTACAAATTCATTACCCTGCCTGGGTGCAGTAGGAAAAGCAGCTTCAAGGCTGCTGAATTCTCTTTGTGAGCTTAACTCAAGCCAATTCATGCCCCAAGTTCCTTGGTTAAACAGGGCCACTGGCTTTTCTCTGGGGGCCCATGCTCTGCAATGAGCAGGGCTGACTCTGGCCCTGGCCTGGCTGGAACAGGAAGGGCCTACTTCTGGCAACTCCAAATTTTTTTAAAAGGCTTTTTGGTTGGGAGGGGCTAGGAGCTATGATTTACAGTTGATGGAAGAGGTAGGAATTAACATCCCTACCTGGCTATAGCAAGGGAACCCTCCATACCTGGTACTGCCTTTGTTCTGAGGGCCAACAGCTCTATTCACGTGCTTCTCCACTTAACAGTTGCTGTGTAGTTTCCAGGTGTTCTCACCAGTCCTCCTGTCAGAAGAGGGCTCAGCACCATGCTCTACAGCAGTCGGAGCTATGGCTCAGGCTCCTGCCAGGCTGTAGACAGACCAGGCTCTAGAACCGGTGGAATTCCCTGTTTGGGCACCTGAATTAAGCTGTCCCTGCCCTTCCAAGTTCCCTGGTCAGACTCTTCCCTGACTTGACTCTGCAGATGAGCAAAACCCCTTATTGGGGCTACTACTTGAGCCCTGCTGGTAGTAACGGGGCTGGTTGCTGGAAGCTCTCCTCTTCTCTCAGTGTCAATCGGGTTCCTGGTGGCTGAGTCCCACAGATTCCCTTGTGGAATTTCCCTGGGTTATCCCCATGCAGTGAAACCAGAGTAAAGACTCCAGCACAGCAATCCACAATGCTGTAAGAGCCTGACATCACCCTGGGCTCTCTTTCCTACAGAGGAAATGTAGGCTCAGAGGAAACTTCTTGGTGTGCTGCTATGCCGACCTAGGGAAGGAGTCATGAGGTCGTTATGTAGCCATTCCTCTTACCTTTCTAATGCAGTCTGTCTTGGTTCCTATGGTGCAGAGAGTTGCTTCAGCTTCAAGTTCTAGGATTATTTTAATGGTGTCTTATCCATGAATAGTTTTTTGTTGCTGTTCTTATGAGGCAGAGCAAAATCAGGAATGCCCAAGGTTACCGTCTTGGTGATACTACTCTTCATGGCTTTTCTGATATGTGGTTCCCTCTCTTTTTCTAACTGGAGGCCTTTCCTTAATAAAGCCCTCGCATGTTTAATCCCATCTTGGTGTCTGCTGCTCAGAGAATCCAGCCAACCTAATGAACAAAGTGAAAACATTTTCAATAATTGCTTTTGTATAACTGGAAAGCAAGTAGAAATTTCATGACCAAAACATATCCATGGTGGAGTGCAATGTAACTAAAACCTAGGTTCTGTGCTACCTCTGTTTTCTCATCTGCAGCAAATGAGTTCAGATCCTCTTCAGATTTCATTCGTGGTTGTAGCATATACTTCCATTCTAAATACATCCATTATCTTTTCACTTTTTTGCTTTGGAGCTTTCTTGAAGCTGTGGTGACTACTCAGGTAATTGGCAGATACAGTATGTATAGTCTGGGGAGTTCCCTGGGGAAATACTCAGTAGACACATGTCCCAGCCCTTGTTCTTTAGATGGATCATTCTGGAAGTCTTCTCTGAGTTTCTCAGAGATCCCTGCAGAACTGACCCTGTACTTCCTAGAGCAGCAAACATCAGCAACATAATTACTTTTGGCTTTCTTCCTTCCTTGTCCCACTCTCCTCCATTCTTTCCTCCTGATTCCTGGGATAACTTCCAAGTATACTACCTGCACCAAACCCCTTATCTCAGGCTCCACTTTGAGAGAACCCCAAGGCAAGATATCATCTCTTGAAAATGGTGACATGAATTTTTAAGATGATTTACTTCTCTCATGAACATTACACCAAATGTTAATATGGTATATATGGCACTTAGTAATTTGATCCTTTGGCTACTCTTTAATCACTCACAACTCTTCTGCATACACTGTGTCCCAGCCATATCAAACAACACATAATTCTGTTGATAATGAAAGTGTTTTGTTACCCCCAACACTATACCTTTAATATGCTAGTTTTTCTTTCTCCATCAACCTGAGGAAAATAGAAAAGTTCATTTACCAGTGCTGACTCTTTAGTTACTCACCTGGGCAAATTAGCAGTAGATACAGAGAGCTTTGCAAAGGCACATATCCCATTGCACTGTCATTTTAGTTCACATGCCTGACTTCCTTACTGGAAGAGAAGATAAGGACAAAATTCTTGTCTTCTAGGGTGGCTTCACATTGTATGGTACTTGGAAGTTTCTCAAATATTTTTTTCCCCACAAATCAGCAATGCACTTAATAAAATAATATTTATAACACAGCAAGATATGATACAGAGATAGTATGAATGTGAAGATTTTAATATTAACTGTCTTATTCTGGATACATGTAGTATCTTACAATAATAATTACTTTTAGTTACTAACAGCTTTTTAATAGCTAATAGCTAAGTTTTATACCATAATTAAAGCAAATGTTAAATTTAACTAGTAGAGGAAATGGTTTTATCCTGGAAATTCTCTTCCCTGTGTAATCTGACCAGAGAATCTCATTTTTTAAATAGTTTTAAAATGAAAAGGGAAAGAAATTCACCAAATTCTGTTTATATAGTACAATACTAGCATTGCAGTATCTATTTTGATCTTTATTGACCAATTTAGAAAAATCAGATATTACTGTTTCCATTTAAAACATGAGGAAAGTAAAACTTTAAAAGTTAAAATGAATATCTCAAAAGCACACAGATGAGAAGTACAAGGCTAAGATTTAAATCCAGACATGCTAAACTTTATCTAAATACCCTTCATGTCATTTGTCTCAAACCTCCAGACATTATCCTAACTGACTTGAGACAAAATGACAGATGCTATACAGGAACTAAAGCCAACACATTTTGGTACCATATTGCCAGATACCTAATGTTGAGGGAGCATATTCTGGAATGAAAATACTATTTTAATAATGATATTACAAAATAAAAGACTCAGTACATAACATGAATATGAGTGTTTTTACAGAGTTGAAAATACTCTAACCATATGATCCAGAAATTCAAAACCTAGGTCTTTACCCAACAAAAAATGAAAAGGTATGTCCACACAAAACCTGTAAGTGAATATTTATGACTGCTTTATTCATAACCACTCAAACTGGAAGCAAGATGTCATGTACATTCAGGGGAATAACACACTAAAAAAGGAGAAATTAACCATTACATAAAACAACATGGATATATCTTAAAAGCATTATGTTACCTAAAAGAAGTCACACAGTATGATTCCATTTATATGATAATCTGAAAAAGGCACAACTATAGGACACACAAAAGATCAGTGGTTACCAGGGGCTAGTGGTAGGGGAGCAGGTTAACCACAAACTTTTGGAAGTGATGGGAAATGTTCTATATTCTGAGATAATGGTTATGTGACTATATACATTTGTCAGAAATTCATTGAACTGCACAGCTACAAAGTCTATTTTACTCTATATAAATTGAAAGAAAGAAAGTGAAAGTCACTCAGTTGTGTCTGACTGACTCTCTGCAACCCCATGGACTGTATAGAATTCTCTAGGCCAAAATACTGGACTGGGTAGCCGTTCCCTTCTCCAGGGATCGAACACAGGTCTTCTGCACTACAGGCAGATTGTTTACCACCTGAGCCACCAGGGAAGCCCCTACATAAATTATACCTCACTAAACCTGAGTTAGAACATAGAAGATACATGGGTCCTATAAAGTATTTGAATAAAAAATAAGATATATATACAACCTTTACTTGTGAAAAGTATGATTGAAGATGTAAAGTCTTTTATGCAATTATAATAAAAATCCCTTGCAAGGTATCAAGCAATTTCTAATATTTACATGCAGTTGCTAAAGACTAGATTAAGCATGATATTTTGAAGATGCACAGGTCGGGGTGACTTGCTTTAATCAAGATATCAGGACTTATAATGCTGTAGTAATTAAAATATTTTCCTATTGGTACAGAGAAAGATCAATAGGAAAAACAGAGCACTCTTAAGAATAAAGTCTTTGTGGAACTTTTATATATATTAGAAAATGCATTAAAAAGCAAAGAGGGAAAGGTAGTTACTTGGTAAACAATATTAGGACAAACCATTTCCACTATAAAATTAGATGCTTAAGTCAAATCATGCACAAAATTACTATGTATATGATATAGAGCTAAACATGAAATTAAAAAAAACTTAAAGAGATAAGTAATTCTGCCTATCATAACTTTTAAAACTTCTACAGTAAAAAAGACTATTAAGTTAAAAGAGAAATAAACTGAAAAATACCACCAACATGCACTACAGGCAATAGAAAAATTCAAATGATTCCTATCAGTCAATAAGAATATGATAAATAATCCAATAGAAAAGAGACAAAGAATATGGGTAAATCAAGGAAGAAAACAGACACAGTATCATTAGTGGTTGAGAAAAAATGCAAAACAAAACAAGATGTCATTTAAAACCCATTAAACTGGCAAAAACTATATTAAGTCCAAATGATAAGATATAGGAATGAAAATCTCATACACAGCCAGTTGGAGGATAAACTGGGTTTGAGGGGCAATTTGGCAATATCTTCTCAAGTTGAAAATAAGCATATCCTACAACCCAACAGTTCCATTTCTCAGCATACTCTAACACATTCACGTAAGATATATGAATAGAAATGTACAGGGACATCCACTAGCATTGTTTGTAATGGGAAATATATCATTGTTAGAATTTATATTTCTCTCCTCTGGATACTTGAACCAAATGGAAATATAGACAAACGAAAAGCTTCAGAAATTGTAATTCAGCATCCTCATTAAATATACTCAGGAAAACCAAATGCATAGAAGTTGACCTAACCAAAAGGACCAAGAATTAACTCCCTCATAACAAAGATACCTTTGTTTCCATGGATGGCCACCAAACTCTTGGCCATTGACTGTCTACATCTGTTCAGTTTATTTGCACAAATGGTACTATGTAAAACATTCCCATTCTGGCAGGAGAAGGTGTTTCATTCTATTTTTGCAGACTTTGAGTATATATCATGATGAGTTAAGTGCAACAAGATTATAATTAACTTACAGCTGTGCTCAGACTTCAAAATTCATTTCCCAAACTACAAGAAAGGAATAGAATCCCTATTCACACCACTATGACTTATGTCTCATTGTCTTTCTATTCAGTTCAGTCAGTTCAGTTCAGTCGCTCAGTCGTGTCTGACTCTTTGCAACCCCATGAACTGCAGCATGCCAGGCCTCCCTGTCCATCACCAACTCACGGAATTTACTCAAACTCATGTCCATCGAGTCAGTGATGCCATCCAGCCATCTCATTCTCTGTTGTCTCCTTCTCCTCCTGTCCACAATCCCTCCCAGCATCAGGGTCTTTTCCAATGAGTCAACTATTCACATGAGGTGGCCAAAGTATTGGAGTTTCAGCTTTAGCATCATTCCTTCCAAAGACCACCCAGGGCTGATCTCCTTTAGAATGAACTGGTTGGATGTCCTTGCTGTCCAAGGGACTCTCAAGAGTCTTCTCCAACACCACAGTTCAAAAGCATCAATTCTTTGGTGCTCAGCTTTTTTCATAGTCCAACTCTCACATCCATACTACACTTAAAAAAAAAAAAAATTGTTCTTAAGTGAAAGTGCAAGTTGCTCAGTCCTATCCAACTCTTTGCGACTATACAGTCCATGGAATTCTCCAGGCCAGAATACTAGAGTGGGTAGCCTTTCCCTTCTCCAGGGGATCTTCCCAACCCAGGGATCGAACCCAGGTCTCCCACATTGCAGGCGGATTCTTTTACCAGCTGAGCCACAAGGGAAGCCCAAGCATTGAAATTACTGGAACATCATTTCAAGCAGTCATCATTTAAGTATTAGCTTTTACTTTTAATCTGGAAACAGAGTCTTTTTTTTTTTTTTTTTTCTGGTCATTATACTGATCCAGTTCATTTCATTTTAGTTCCTTCTGAAAGGAATAGGTGAAAATAAACTTTCTCAGTTGTGGATGAACTAGATTATGTTATTAGCCAATTAGAATGTGCTACCCTCAGGAAGGATCTCCAGTAATAACATAAACCCAAAACTTTTACATACAAGACTTAAATGACATTTAATGCTTTATTTTTCCATTGTTCATTCTTCTATGGTTTTATTCTAGGAAAATGTTTATTATTATATTACTACAGTCAGTATTTATTCCTAATGGCTTTATTAGGCCATTCACTCATGTTGCTTAAGAATGATATGTTATGAGAATTAGTACTAGAGTCTAATTTTTTCCCTGATAATTCAAAATAAGCTACTTATGTTCAATAAGCTACAAAATTCTACAGACAGAAATCTTACCCTCTTATATAACCAAGCAGATACAATCTGTTACACATATGTTCTCAAGATAAACAATAACTAGTCAAGAGAACAGCACAATTTGTCACATATAATTCATCCTAAATTCACTTGGTAATTGAGGTGACCATTTATGTTAGCTAATTGACTTTGTTCAAAGAAACAGTAAAATTCCCATGTCTTTATGACAAGAGGTAATTTTGCTACTTGGAATGAGTGTCCCAGACAAAATTAGTCTCCTGCCTTCACACAGAAACTGAGAGACAGAAATGCTTTCCCAGTTTCTGTGTAATAAAGCTGGGGTCATACAGCTGGCCAAAGGCTTATTTGGCTTTCAACAGGATTTACATACTTTTAGAAAGACAGAAAAAAGCTTTCAAGTTTCCTAAGGTAAATGCTTCAGGAAAAGAAGAAAGTCACTTCCTTTATTTTCAACAGGGAAATCTAAGCTTCTTATTTTTATTTTGTATTTCTCCTTACACAACAAAGCTGCCAGTCACAAACTGGGCAATGTACTTCCTCCTATCTTTCTCTTAAGTATAGAGTGAAAGTTCTTTTTCTTAGTTGGAGTAAATCTGGTAAAACCAAAGAACAACCAAAAACTATGTACCTTTTGTTTTAGGAGTGGTAACTGGTTATCTATCAGCCTCTTCAGCAAGAACTCTGACAAGAAAAATTGGAATTACCTGCCTTTGGGTCATTCAGAACACACTCTTGAAGGGAGAGTTGAGTTAATTAAGCTGGAACCACAATTGTGTTAAACAGGGAGGAGGAGAAGAGGGCATTGAGTATCATCCATTCTGGCAGGAAGTCAGTAGCATAGATGAAGCTAAGCTTTTCAAATTCTCATCCCTAGTTCCTTCTCCCCACCTACCTTCAAGGTGGTGTTAAGGGGCTGCACATACAGTTCAGTGGTGCTGCTACTGCCCGGTCCTGTCTCAGACTTCCTCTTGATTTACCTTCAAGACTTTCGTTCACTATTTTGACATCCTAAGTAAGGGTGAACCTTATAGCACGTGATGACCAAAAATGACTAGCACCAAGACAAGTAAACAAAATAAATTACATAGGAAAAAATTGCTGGTTGCAGAGGTGAGAATAAATAATCAAATAGCTAGAAATATCTCCTTATGTTACCCACTTCTGAACAGCAGCAGTGTTCAACTGGGGACATTTTTCCCCAAAGATGATGCTTTGAATGGGAGCATTTATATTTGAACATAATTATAATAAGTTATAAGAGGCGGTCTTAAGTTGGTGGAGGAATAGGATGGGGAGACCACTTTCTCCCCAACAAATTCATTGAAAGAACACTTGAGCGCCAAGCAAATTCCACAGAACAACTTCTGAATGCTGGCAGAGGACATCAAGCACCCAGAAAAGCAGCCCATTGTCTTCGAAAGGAGGTAGGACAAAATATAAAAGATAAAAAGAGAGACAAAAGAGGTAGGGATGGAGATCCATCCCGGGAAGGGAGTCTCTCTCCGGCGGGTCTGTGGTGAGCCTTGGAATCTCAGAGGGCAAAATAACCAGGAGGAAAAATAAATAAATAATTAAAATCCACAGATTACATGCCTAACAGCAACTCCCAGTGGTGCAACAGCCCAGACGCTTGCATCCCCCACTAGCAAGCTGGGGAGAGACAGGGAGGAGCAGGCAGCATTGCTTACAATAAGGACCAGGCCTGAATGCCCTGAGGGCAATCTGAGGGACCTAGCTTGAGATAGCAACCCAGACTGTGGGATAGTTATCCCTCAATCCCCCGAAAAGCCCTAACCATCGCCAAGCACACTCACAGAACAAAGGACTGAGCAGAGCTAGCCAGCTGCAGACCGGCCCATCCCCCACTGGAAACAGGCAGGCGAGGGCAGCCAGAGCAGTAAGGGGGCAATCATGGCCCTAGAGAGGCATCCTATACCAAACTGCAAGCAGATTTCGTTGCTAACCCAGATTTCTTGGGATTCTGGACAGTCGACATCCGCTGGGAGGGTGGCAGCCAGAGACCTGATCTGAGCTGAAGGTGCGCCGGTTGTACACCCAGAAAACCGAGCAGCTTGGGCGGGGGAGGGGATAAGTTGCAGCCTTCAACTGGGGGAGACTACGGGCGCCAATGAACTTGTCACCTGAGCTGCTCAGACCTGGGATGGGTGCAAAACGCAGGCCCAACCAAGTCTGCGCCTTTGTGGAGTACCCAAGAACCTGAACCTGAGCGGCTTAGGCCTGGGAAGTGCATGCAAACCAGGGCGCACATCAGACAGTTCCTGGCAGAGCAACCTAGAGTCTGAGCAGTATAGACTGGGAAAGCACACATATCGTGAGCGGGGGCAAACCCAGTGTGACTGAATCACTGTGAACACACCAGTGATATTTGTTTGCAGTGTTTCTCCATCCCCAAAGCATGACTGAACAAGCCAGCCTAAAAAAAAAAAAATGACCACCACTGTGCCCCTTCTGTCAGGGCGGAAATTAGACACTGAAGAGACCAGCAAACAGAAGAAGCTAAAATAAGCTGAGGGAACCGCTTTGGAAGTGACAGGTGCAATAGATTAAAACTCTGTAGTTAGCACCAACTACATAGGAAGGGGCCTATAGACCATGAGAAGTACAAACTGGACCAAGGAACTATCTGAAAATGAACTGACCCCACACTGTCTGCAACAGCTCCAGAGAAAGTCTTAGATATATTTTTACTATTATCATTTTTTTAATTTAGAAAAAAAAATTTTTTGTTATTTTTAAGTCCCCATTACTCCTTTTTCATTTTTATAACCTACTATTACTTTGCGCAGGTGGCTGCCACGGGCACACCAAAGCGCTGCCGAGAGGAGCCACCCCACGTCCGAGGTCAGGGGCAGAAGCCAGGAGGACCCCATGCCCGAAGGGCAGCGGCCAAGAGGAGTTACCCCACGTCCGAGGTCAGGGGCAGCGGCCGAGAATACCAGACTGCGACAGCGCAGGAACAGCTGAGAGAAGCTACCCCACATCCGAAGTCAGGGGGCGCGGCCGAGAGGAGATACCCAGCATCCGAGGTCAGGGGTGGCGACGAAAGGAGTTACCCCGCGTCGGAGGTCAGGGGCAGCGGCCGGGAGGAGCTACCCCACGCCCCTAAGCCCGAGGCCAAAAGCGGCAGCAGGGAGGAGCAACCCCACGACCGAGGCCAGGGGCAGTGGCCGGGAGGACCAACCCCAGGTCCAAAGAGCCGTGGCTGCGCGGGCGCAGGAGGGCCTAGAGGAGCTATGCCACATTGAAGGTCAGGAAGGGCGGCGGTGAGGAGATACACCTCATCCAAGGTAAGGAGCAATGGCTGCGCTTTGCTGGAGCAGCCGTGAAGAGATACCCCACGCCCAAGGTAAGAGAAACCCAAGTAAGATGGTAGGTATTGCAAGAGGGCATCAGAGGGCAAACACACTGAAACCATACTCACAGAAAACTAGTCAATCTAATCACACTAGGACCACAGCCTTCAGAATGGGAGAAAATAGCAGCAAATGAAGCAATGGACAAAGAATTAATCTCAAAAATTTACAAGCAATTCCTGCAGCTCAACTCCAGAAAAATAAACGACCCAATCAAAAAGTGGGCCAAAGAACTAAAGAGACATTTCTCCAAAGAAGACATACAAATGACTAACAAACACATGAAAAGATGCTCAACATCACTCATTATCAGAGAAATGCATATCAAAACCACAATGAGGTACCATTTCAAGCCAGTCAGAATGGCTGCAATCCAAAAGTCTACAAGCAATAAATTCCAGAGAGGGTGTGCAGAAAAGGGAACCCTCTTACACTGTTGGTGGGAATGCAAACTAGTACAGCCACTATGAAGAACAGTGTGGAGATTCCTTAAAAAACTGGAAATAGAACTGCCATAGGACCTAGAAATCCCACTGCTGGGCATACATACGTAGGAAACCAGAATTGAAAGAGACACGTGTACCCCAATGTTCATCACAGCACTGTTTATAATAGCCAGGACATGGAAGCAACCTAGATGTCCATCAGCAGATGAATGGATAAGAAAGCTGTGGTACATATACACAATGGAATATTACTCAGCCATTAAAAAGAATACATTTGAATCAGTTCTAATGGGGTGGATGGAACTGGAGCCTATAATACAGAGTGAAGTGAGCCAGAAAGAAAAACACCAATACAGTATACTAATGCATATATATATGGAATTGAGAAAGAAGGTAATGATAACCCTATATGTGAGACAGCAAAAGAGACACAGATGTATAGAACAGTCTTTTGGACTCTTTGGGAGAGGGCGAGGGCAGGATGATATTGGAGTATGGCATTGAGACATGTAAAACATCCTGTGTGAAATGAAGAAAAAATTATAATACATTATAATAGCTTAATTTTTAAAAGGCCAGATTCTTTCCAGTAGAGAAAATCACTACTTTTGGCACATTCATTAATATACAAATATCCCCAATTTGAACACTATAAACTAGTGGTCGGTCTTGCCAAGTTGTCTCTCAAACAGTAAATCTAATCAATAGCAGTCCTTTATAATTTTCAAAATCTCATTTCCTGGAAGGCTGGCTGAGTCATTAAATACCACCTTTTGTGGCCATCAGGGCTCTAAAATGTTAGCTGACTGCATTGTTGTATTTTGTTAATACTTAGCTAGTGGTGATAACATATGGGTATTTTAGTGTTTTCCAGTGTACTAATAATAAAGAGTATAAATTATTCATTCCAAAACTTCAAAATTATGTAAAAATGATAGGATTGAAGTATATCTCAGTCATTTCCTTACATTCTTCTAGATAAAATTTTGTGTTGCTAATTTTATGTCACCTTGTCTGGGCCACAGGGAGCCAGGATAGTTATAATAGTTCAACAATGTTCTGAATCTGTGTGAGTAGATTTCTTGGTGACAGCATTTGAATCAGGAGAATGAGTAAGGAATATTCTCCTTCCCAGTGGAGGTAGACCTCATCCAAACTGCTGACCTGAATAGAATAATAAAAGTAGTGGAGAAAGAATTAGCTCATCCACTTACCTGTCCTTCAGCTGAAATATAGGTCTTTTCTTGCCTTCCTCTGGAACCTAACCATTGGCTCTCCTGGCTCTTCAGCTTGTCAGTTGCAGATCTTGATATTCTTCCATAATCATATTCATCAATTCCTTAAAATAATAAAATAAATGGATAGATATGTAGATCTACCATTGTACCCATTGATTCTGTTTCTCTGGAGAACTTTAATATGGGTATGAATGAGGGAAAAGGAAAAGCATACAAAATAAGAACAATTATTTGTCAATGTAATTCCTTTATAACCCAAATTAGTATACACATACACACATGTACTCTCAGGCAAATGTGCTCTACATTCATAGATTTTATAGGTTGTTTAGTCGTTAGCTTGGAAAAAGCTCTCTTAGAACCTCAGTTGCAGACTTTTAAATTTGGTCATTTTAACATACACATTTCTTCTTTTGGTATGGAATAGAGAGTTTTTTATGAAATCCCTTGGGATGTGGAATACACATGCTCAGCCAAGCTTTCTGTTTACTTAAAACCACATTCCAACTGACTCCATCAAGAATAGGTTTGTGGTTGCTTCTCTCTCCTCTTACCTGTTTACAAATGATCTTTGCTCTCTAAACAAGACAGCTTCTCATAACTATTGCTTACCTGTTTGGTAATGGATGTTTTTCTGAGACAGTTGTCTCAGGCCTTCACATTGCTGGAGGTTTCCATCTTTCTTCTGCCTGGATTTCTCTACTCCCTTTGGCAGCAGTGCATGGTCCAGACTGATGCTTGCCTGGCCTTGAGCATCAAATCTCCCTCTTCCCTCTTCTCTCTATAGCTAAAACTGCCTCATTTTAGCACTACTAAGGGACACTACTACTCTATTAACTAATTCAATTAGTATTATAGCATTCCTCTGCTGGCCAGGTGGCACTAGTGGTAAAGAACTCACCTGCCAATGCAGGAGGCATAAGAGATGTGGGTTCGATCCTTGGATCAGGAAAATCCCCTGGAGAAGGGCATGGCCACCCACTCCAGTATTCTTGCCTGGACAATGTCATGGACAGAGGAACATAGTAAGCTACTGTCCATAGGGTTGCACAGAGTCGGACACAACTGAAGCAACTTAGCACAAACTCTGCTGGCCAGAGGACATAGTAGTACATAAAAAGATGTCTGACCTCATGGGGCTGAGTCCAGTGGAGGATTAAGATATTCCAATATTACCTACCAAGAATGCAATCAGGCTACAGTGAAAGGAATAAATCCTCTCTCCTCTAAGTCCTGAGGGATAAAGTTGATTACATATGCCTGGAAAATCTAATTATCAACTTTTTGCTTTATGACCTTTCTGTTCTACTGACTTTATTTTATAGCTACCATATTCCATGAAATTAAAAGATGCTTGCTCCTTGGAAGAAAAGCTATGATAAACCTAGACAGTGTATTAAAAAGAAGAGATTTCACATTGCTGACAAAAGTCCATATAGTCAAAGCTACGGTTTTTCCAATAATCACATATGGATCTGAGAGCTGGACTGTAAAGAATGTAGAGCACCAAATCATTGATGCCTTTGAACTGTAGTGCTGGATAAGATTCCTAAGTGTCCCTTGGACAGCAAGGAGATCAAACCAGTCAATGTTAAAGAAAATCAACCTTGAATATTCATTGGAAGAACTGATGCTGAATGGACAATATTGTGGTCACCTGATGTGAACAGCCAACTGATTGGAAAAGACTGTGATGGTAGGAAAGATTGAAAGCAAAAGAAGAGGGTGGCAGAGAATGAGATGGTTGAGTGACATCACCAATGCAATGGACATGAACTTGAGCAAACTCTGGGAAATGGTGAGGGACAAGGAGGTCTGGCATGCTGCAGTCCATGGGGTCATGAAGAGTTGGGCACAACTGCACGACTGCACAACACCACCACCATACACCACCATATTTCTCTGATTAGGCTGCTGACTACTCTGTTAGCCTTGTCATTCCTCCATTCTGAGGTTTAATCTGTAGTCCAAACCAATAAACACTCAGTGACTGGGCTTTAAAGTAGCGCTAATTTGCATGTCTGGTCTTCCAGAAACAATAGAAATTCCCAATGTTTAGTTAACTTTTTTTTAATAGTTGTCTCTTTTTATACCTAATTTTTTCTGTAGAGCTGTATTAAAATAATAATAATAAAAAAAAGGGTGGGACAATACCATATGGATGAGATGCTCTCTCCAAAATACCATATTATGGTATTATGAGATGCTGTCTCCAAAACCATATTATGCTCTCTGCAAAATATGGTGCCCCTCATCCTCGCTGACCCTCAGCCAGTTTCTGTACTTTATCTTCATTGAATGAACAGTTTGCTACCTACCTCTAGTAAGGTGAGGTGTAAGATAGGGATCCTTACAGAATCAGGGATCAGTTATCAGGCCCAAGTGTCTTTAATGTGGCCTTCTCATAAAATGTATACATTAGGTACTCACATATTGCATGAATCCCTAACATTTGTCCACTGCATATGTCAGACTTTACAATTGATACAGTTTGGGACCTCAAACTGAGATACACATTTCTCACTGCTTACTGTTCTATGGCTTATGAAATATTCTCACCAACCTTATCTTATACGTAAGTCTTCATCTACATTTACCCTTCATCCAATCCTTGAGAAACCCCAGAATCCAAGAAAAGCATTAAAATATAAATGTGAGATTTTAACTGGGAAATAATCATGTGCATAGAGTTGTTGATATCTTGGGTCTTTAAAAAGTTGTTTTTTAACAAATCAGATCAGATCAGATCAGTCGCTCAGTCGTGTCCGACTCTTTGTGACCCCATGAATCGCAGCACGCCAGGCCTCCCTGTCCATCACCAACTCCTGGAGTTCACTCAGACTCATGTCCATCGAACCAGTGATACCATCCAGCCATCTCATCCTCTGTCGTCCCCTTCTCCTCTTGCCCCCAATTCCTCCCAGCATCAGAGTCTTTTCCAATGAGTCAACTATTCACATGAGGTGGCCAAAGTACTGGAGTTTCAGCTTTAGCATCATTCCTTCCAAAGAAATCCCAGGGCTGATCTCCTTCAGAATGGACTGGTTGGATTTCCTTGCAGTCCAAGGGACTCTCAAGAGTCTTCTCCAACACCACAGTTCAAAAGCATCAATTCTTCGGCTCTCAGCCTTCTTCACAGTCCAACTCTCACATCCATACATGACCACAGGAAAAACCATAGCCTTGACTAGAAGAACCCCTGTTGGCAAAGTAATGTCTCTGCTTTTGAATATGCTATCTAGGTTGGTCATAACTTTCCTTAAGCAGTAAGCGTCTTTTAATTTCATGGCTGCAGTCACCATCTGCAGTGATTTTGGAGCCCCAAAAAATAAAGTCTGACACTGTTTCCACTGTTTCCCCATCTATTTCCCATGAAGTGATGGGACCGGATGCCATGATCTTCGTTTTCTGAATGTTGAGCTTTAAGTCAACTTTTTCACTCTCTACTTTCACTTTCATCAAGAGGCTTGTTAGTTCCTCTTCACTTTCTGCCATAAGGGTGGTGTCATCTGCATATCTGAGGTTATTGATATTTCTCCTGGCAGTCTTGATTCCAGCTTGTGTTTCTTCCAGTCCAGCATTTCTCATGATGTACTCTGCTGCTGCTGCTGCTGCTGCTGCTGCTAAGTCGCTTCAGTTGTGTCCGACTCTGTGCGACCCCATAGACTGCAGCCCACCAGGCTCCCCCATCCCTGGGATTCCCGAGGCAAGAACACTGGAGTGGGTTGCCATTTCCTTCTCCAATGCATGAAAGTGAAAAGTGAAAGTGAAGTTGCTCAGTTGTGTCCGACTCCCAGCGACCCCATGGACTGCAGCCTACCAGGCTCCTCTGTCCGTGGGATTTTCCAGGCAAGGGTACTGGAGTGGGGTGCCATTGCCTTCTCCATGATGTACTCTGCATATAAGTTAAATAAACAGGGTGACAATATACAGCCTTGATGTATTCCTTTTCCTATTTGGAACCAGTCTATTGTTCCATGTCCAGTTCTAACTATTGCTTCCTGACCTGCATACAAATTTCTCAAGAGGCAGATCAGGTGGTCTGGTATTCCCATCTCTTTCAGAATTTTCCACAGTTTATTGTGATCCACACAGTCAAAGGCTTTGGCATAGTCAATAAAGCAGAAATAGATGTTTTTCTGGAACTCTCTTGCTTTTTCCATGATCCAGTGGATGTTGGCAATTTGATCTCTGGTTCCTCTGCCTTTTCTAAAACCAGCTTGAACATCAGGAAGTTCATGGTTCATATATTGCTGAAGCCTGGCTTGGAGAATTTTGAGCATTACTTTACTAACATGTGAGATGAGTGCAATTGTGCGGTAGTTTGAGCATTCTTTGGCATTGCCTTTCTTTGGGATTGGAATGAAAACTGACCTTTTCCAGTCCTGTGGCCACTGCTGAGTTTTCCAAATTTGCTGTTAAAATCTATTTTAACAAATAGACATATATAAAATTGAAATATACACACAGACATAGAAAACAAACTTGTGGTTACAAAAAGGGAAAAGAAACAGGATAAATTAGGAGTTTGGGATTAACATATTCTGTGTTTTGTATAAAACAGTTAATCAACAAAGGCCTACTGTATAACACAGGGAACTATACTCAATATTTTGTAGTAACGTATAAAGGAAAAGATTCTGAAAAAACAATACTCACACACATATCTGAATCACTTTGTTGTATAGCTCAAACTAACAGAAGATTGTAAATCAATTATATTTCAAAAAAAAAAAAAAAACCTAAACCAGCGCAAAAATGGAATTTAAAAGACAAATTAATTCAAAAACTCAAAAAGTTATTTTTCTGCTTGTTAAATAGGACATGTTCACTGTAAATATTTTGTTTTTAATTACCATGTATGTGGAATAGAAAAAAAAATGGTACAGATGTACCTATTTTGCAGAGCAGGAATAGAGGCACAGACATAGAAAACAGATGAGTTGACACCAGTGGGGAGAGGGAGACTGTGGGATGAAATGAGAGATTGGAACTGATGTATGTGCACTGTATGTGTAAAACAGCTAGTGGGAATCTGCTGTATAGAGGAGGGAACTCAGCTCAGTGCTCTGTGGTGACCTAGGTGGGTGGGATGGGGTTGTGGGGAGGTCCAAGAGGGAAGGGATATGTGTGTATATATACAGCGGATTCATTTTATTGTACAGAAGAAACTAACACAACATATAAGCAACTTTACATGCATACATAAAGGGTGAAAAAGGTAATTGATATAAATATGCCATAAGTTACATATTCTTTCTCCTATATTTGAATATGTAGGTAGTTGCCTCTTTTTCACAATTAAGAAACAATGAGTTAGTAGACATCTTTGTCCACAGAAACGTTGGTTACTTTAGAGTTTTTTCTTAAGTATGGTTTCCCAGATGAGAATTTACTGGGTAAATGGGATTAAGAGGCATGTTTCAGACTCATGAGACAAAGTATCAATTACCATCCCAAATGGTTATATTTATTTATACTTCTATGATAAGTGTCTATTACTGCCTGTTTCAACATAAACACACAGGCTAGTAGATTTTAGAAATGATGTCATCATTTAAAGTGAAAACATGGATAAAAGTCTGAGTGAATAGGTAGGTAGTCCAAGAAGCTAAACATGCTCTAAATACCTTTCTTTAAAAGGCAGGGTTTAGGACATCTATGAAGACATTTATGAAACTTGGTTCAATGGCTAGAGACATTCCACATCTAAGCCAAAAGAAAGTCCCTCTCCAGAGATCAAGTAAACTATGATAACTGTTCAACTGTCCTAAACTCTATTCAGTTTTAATCACTAAATACCATTGACTCATGCTTTGTCCCATCCACCACCACCTCCATCTGGGGCCACTGTCTCACCGTCTCTCTCAACTTTAGCAACAGATGTGAAACTATTTTCTCTACTTCCACTTTGCAGAGAATGAAGCTCTCTTCTCTCCAATTCATAATCTTCTTTTCAAATATGAAATTCTAACTTATTGCTTTCCTTTTGTACCTTTTTAAGAGGTTCTCATTATTCTTAGGATGCTCTTAGGCTAAGGATTAAACCCTTGGTATAGATCACAGGGACCTGAATGTCCTGGTCCCTGCTTCTCTCCCCAGCCTCAATTGTTCATCTCCATTCCACTTCTAACTACTCATCCTTTTTCCCATTCTGTGAATAACCTACACTCTCTCCTTATCTGGAAGGAAAATGCTATTAATGTGTTCTGCATGCCTCGGTTCTCTTCTCCCCATCCAACCCCTGTTGATTCATCACCTTTCAAATATCATCTCACGTATCACATCCTCGCTCCCCAGCCTAACAAGCACCTCCATTTTGCCTTCAACATATGATTCACAACACATTCTGTTGTGAATAATTACTTATTCAGGAGGTCATTTGATTGATTGTCCGCCCCAGAGTGTTCTTGGTCAAATCCAATCTGTTTTTCTCCCTTTTGAATCTAAACCACCTGGCAGAATGCTTGCCACGTAACTGGAGTTCAGCATTATTATAGCATAAAACGTATTTCTACAGTAAATGTATGAATCAGACTTTGATATGAAAGTTTACACCTAGTAAGAAAGGAAGACTCATTGGAAAAGACTGATGCTGGGAGGGATTGGGGGCCAGAGAAGAAGGGGATGACAGAGGACAAGATGGCTGGATGGCATCACTGACTCGATGGACGTGAGTCTGAGTGAACTCCAGGAGTTGGTGATGGACAGGGAGGCCTGGTGTGCTGCAATTCATGGGGTCACAAGGAGTCAGACATGACTGAGTGACTGAACTGAACTGAACTGAAGAAAGGAAGGTGACTTCAGAATAGAAGGCATGGGAAGTTATAACCAATTGAAAATACATCAGACAAAGAGAATATGTATAAATGCTATTGGATTTTCAAGCTGTCCTAAACTAATTGAGAAATGAAAGATGCTATAACTGATTTGGTGACTTTCAACCAAAATTTTGACCTCTTTGTTCCTGAAATGCCTCATCTATACAATATGAATGACACCTATATGAATGACACTATCATTTCCATACTTCCTAGTATCAAAAATCTATATAACTTTTACTCTGAATTTGATTCAAACTATAATGAAATTAGAAGATGCTTGCTTCTTGAAAGGAAAGCTATGACAAACCTAGACAGCATATTAAAAAGCAAAGACATCACTTTGCTGACAAAGGTCTGTGTAGTCAAAACTATGGTCTTTCCAGTAGTCATGTACAGATGTGAAAGTTGGACCACAAAGAAGGCTGAGCACTGTAGAATTAATGCTTTTGAACTGCGGTGCTGGAGAAGACTCTAAGAGTCCCTTGGATTGCAAGGAGATCAAACCAGTTAATCTTAAGGAAATCAACCCTGAATATTCATCTGAAGGACTGATGCTGAAGCTCCAATCATTTGGCCACCTGGTGCAAACAGCCAACTGTTTGGAAAAGATCCTGATGCTAGGAAAGATTGAAGGCAAAAGGAGAAGAGGGTGGCAAAGAATGAGATTGTTGGATAGCATCACTGATTCATTGGACATTAACTTGTGCAAACTCTGGGAGGTAGTGAGAGACAGGAGGACTGGTACACTGCAGTCCATGGGGTCACAAAGAGCTGGACATGACTCAGCCACTGAACAACACAGTAAAATAATTATGCAATTTGTAACCATAACCATGTGGCATGTATCATAAAGGATGAACCAAAAAGGAGACTGTAAGAGAAGGAAAAGAAGGAATCAACATAGATCAAAGCATGATTCATTTTGTAGGAACAGTTTTTGCCCCTTTTAGTTATGAAGAAGTAAGCACACTTACGAAGCCTGTTTGTTTTATTATAAATTACACAAGCTAATTCAGTGATAACTGCACAGTCCTTAGTTTTCTATGGGAATTAATGCTGTATGAAGTAAATCATTAGAATAGCATATAGCTAGGAAGAGTTAGTATTCCAAGTTATGTTGTTGCTGTTTTTTTTTTTTTAATAGGAGGGGAATAAATTAAAAATTAAATGAAAATAATTTTTGAGTTCTTATTTGGGCAAAAGTTTCCCAGTGAACAATCCCAGCTTTTTTTATAGCCTAATTACTAGTTCTTCCTTTTAAATTATCATCCTCTCCTACTTTATCTTCATTTCTGTAAGTAACTAGGTATTATGACTATGATTCAAACCTATAACTCCAGCAGGGAAAGCAATTATGGCATAAATAATGAACACCAATAGGGAATACAAACTTGTAATAAACCATATTTAAGTCTGAAGATGATCTGAGTTTTGCATAATTTAGGCCAGAAAAATATTTAACTGACAGTTAAGATTCAGCTATGGAAAATTCTCAGGACTATCCTTCCGCCTAAACTGTGATAAAGCAGATCCACTGGGGTGCAATCTCACCATGATATATACTGTAATTAGAAAAAGCGAGTGCAAATATGACAAATACTTGGAAGTGGAAAGTTCAGTCGTTAAAAAAGTAGTGCAAAACCTTAAGAATAAGGTGTTACATAAATTAAGGAGCAAGTTATAAGTTATAAAGAAGTCTTTCTATTGAGATCATTCTAAGTTCTAACAAGTCCTTCAGATGGAATACAAAATCTTAAAGTCTGAGTAATACTCCATTGTGTATATGTACCACTGCTTTCTTATCCATTCATCTGCTGATGGACATCTAGGTTGCTTCCATGTCTTGGCTATTATAAACAGTGCTGCGATGAACATTGGGGTACACGTGTCTCTTTCCCTTCTGGTTTCCTCAGTGTGTATGCCCAGCAGTGGGGTTGCTGGATCATAAGGCAGTTCTATTTCCAGTTTTTTAAGGAATCTCCACACTGTTCTCCATAGTGGCTGTACTAGTTTGCATTCCCACCAACAGTGTAAAAGGGTTCCCTTTTCTCCACACCCTCTCCAGCATTTATTATTTGTAGACTTTTGGATCGCAGCCATTCTGACTGGTGTGAAATGGTACCTCATAGTGGGTTTGATTTGCATTTCTCTGATAATGAGTGATGTTGAGCATCTTTTCATGTGTTTGTTAGCCATCTGTATGTCTTCTTTGGAGAAATGTCTATTTAGTTCTTTGGCCCATTTTTTGATTGGGTCGTTTATTTTTCTGGAGTTGAGCTGTAGGAGTTGCTTGTATATTTTTGAGATTAGTTGTTTGCCGGTTGCTTCATTTGCTATTATTTTCTCCCATTCTGAAGGCTGTCTTTTCACCTTGCTAATAGTTTCCTTTGATGTGCAGAAGCTTTTAAGGTTAATTAGGTCCCATTTGTTTATTTTTGCTTTTATTTCCAATATTCTGGGAGGTGGGTCATAGAGGATCCTGCTGTGATGTATGTCGGAGAGTGTTTTGCCTATGTTCTCCTCTAGGAGTTTTATAGTTTCTGGTCTTACGTTTAGATCTTTAATCCATTTTGAGTTTATTTTTGCAGTCCAGGTTCGATGCATGATGCTGGATGCTTGGGGCTGGTGCACTGGGACGGCCCAGAGGGATGGTATGGGGAGGGAGGAGGGAGGAGGGTTCGGGATGGGGAACACATGTATACCTGTGGCGGATTCATTTTGATATTTGGCAAAACTAATACAATTATGTAAAGTTTAAAAATAAAATAAAATTAGAGAAAAAAAAAAAAAAGCCACCTAAAAAAAAAAAAAATCTTAAAGTCTATGTCATAGAAAGCTATTTCCAAACAGCATTCCTATTGTAAAGGAAAAAAATAGATCCATATCACTTAAGTATAATAGTGGTTTGTCTCTACTAAGTACTTTTCCTGACACCAAGACTCCTGCACATTTAAGCAATTTTTTGCAAGGTCCTTATAACTGAAACAAACAAGAAAGGGTTTACAGGAATCATAACTAACTTGAAATTAAGCTTATCTTTGTCCTATTTTAAAAGTCTTTTAAACATAGGGTGGAAAACTTTACAAATGTTCTGACACACAGAAAGAAAAAATTAGTCACATGCTTTATGCAAGTCAAAAGGAACGTAATCTAAAAATTTGTTAAAACAAAAGGTGGTTGCTTTTTCCATATTTTAAATTAAGAATGTGGGGAAAAAAAACTTTACCTAGTAGAGGCTGGAAATGCATGCTTTAGCATATGTTTATAACTATCATAAGGTAAAGGATATAGAAGAAAGGAGGCAGGGAAAGAGGAAAGTTAAGGAAACCATGAATTTACAGTTTTTAATATAAGTGTCCACAAATGCTAGAGGGGCCCTCAAGTTCCATGGAAATCGGAATATCTATTATCACTGCCTTCTGAAGTTCTTATTAGCTCTCTAGAAGTTAGAATTCTTCCCTTTGACCAAAGAAAAGCTTCTATTCTCATTTTTCAGGCTGCAGAGATATCTTCAAAATAAAGAGTTATTTTTTCCTTGATCTCTTGAGTGCTTGCACCTGCATTTATAAATGACTTGGGAATTTTTGAAACACTCTTTCTCAGAAAAACTGATAAAATTTCCCATCATTTCTAAAAAGTCACTTTAACTTCCCAGATAAACTTATTATACATTCAGGGATGTTCATTTCTGTTGTCAGATCTCTAAATCTTTCTGTATAGTAAATTTTCCACTTAGAAAAATCACTAAATTTACAAACCTAGACAGCATATTAAAAAGCAGAGACATCACTTTGCCAACAAAAGTCCATATAGTCAAAGTTATGGTAAAGAATCCACTAACCAAGCAGGAGACCTGGGTTTGAACCCTGGGTTGGGAAGATCTGGAAAAGGAAATGACAGCCCACTCCAATATTCTTGCCTGGGCAGAGGAGTCTGGCTACAGTCTATGGGGTCACAAAGAGTCGGATATGACTTAGAGACTAAACACTAACAGCATGGTTTTGCTCGTGGACCAGTATGCATGTGAGAGTTGGACCATAAAGAAGGCTAAGCATCAAAGAATTGATGCTTTCAAATTGTGGTGCTGGAGAAGACGCTTGAGAGTTCCTTGGACTGCAAGGAGATCAAACCAGTCAATACTAAAAGAAATCAATCCTGAAAATTCACTGGAAGGACTGTTGCTGAAGCTCCAATACTTTGGCCACCTGCTGCAAAGAGTTGATTCATTGGAAAAGACCCTAATGCTGGGAAAGATTGAAGGCAAAAGGAGAAGGGGTCAGCAGAGGAAGAGATGATTAGATAGCATCACCAACTCAATGGCCATGAATTTCAGCAAACTCTAAGAGATAGTGGAGGACAGAGAAGAAAGAAGCCTGGCTTGCTGCAGTCCATGAGGTCACAAAGAGGAGCACACAACTGAGTGACTGAGAATAACCCATAAATTTCTGACAATCAGAGCTAGAAATGACCTCGAAAATAGAACAACTGGCCCACTTATGAAATGGTTAGGAATATCTGATGCGCCCCCTAGTGTGTGGGAAAATGTGTGGTTCATATATGACATCTTATCCTTTTCACATGACTCATGTCATTAATTCGGAGAAGGCAATGGCACCCCACTCCAGTACTCTTGCCTGGAAAATCCATGGACGGAGGAGCCTGGTAGGCTGCAGTCCATGGGGTCGCTAAGAGTAGGACATAACTGAGCGACTTCACTTTCACTTTTCACTTTCATGCATTGGAGAAGGAAATGGCAACCCACTCCAGTATTCTTTCCTGGAGAATCCCAAGGACAGAGGAGCCTAATGGGTTGCTGTCTATGGGGTCGCACAGAGTCGGACACGACTGAAGCGACGCAGCAGCAGCAGCAATGTCATTAATTGAACATGATGCTTTTCTTAGCTCAGCTTAGACACACCATCATATTCATTATCACAAAGTTAGTGCTATGAAACTAGTCTTAATCAGAAGTAGTGAACAAATTAAAACTTATTTACTATCCATAACTTTGTCCAATTATGTCATTTTACAGATGCAGAAGCTGAAGATAAAAAAAAATGTTTGTGATGTGTTGATTTAGCTAATTAATGTCAAGGCATGAATAATAAATCATTTTTTCTGTCTTCAAGACATCATCCATTTATTCAGCATTTATTGAATACTTGATATCTGCCAGCACTAGATATTGGATTATATATGTGAAAAGGCCATTATTAACAATGTCAATGGGCTTTTAAAAAGTACATCAGTGGAATAACTTCAAGCTTTTCTGGTTAAGTGATGGAAATACTTAAACACAAAACAAAGTTATGAATTTAGACATTTCTAGTGAGCTTTGTGAAAAGCATATATCTTCTAAATTTTTCTGTAAATTCTCTAAATATTAATGAATGTTCAATGCTTATTTTTTCTAGCTTACTAGGTTTAAGTAGGTCAAATGTAGATAACACTGAAACACTGTCCTTTTATACATTGTATTATTACATGTATTCAAGGTACACTGAGTATCCCAAAACATTTCAGTACTCTGTACTTCTGTTGAAGTTATAAAATAATTAAAACTAAACTGAGGATCAAAGAATAAGGTTCTAATATAATCTCTGTCTAATTACCTATGTCATATCATTTATCTTTCTGAAGCCTCAATCTTAGTAAAATGAAAGTCAAAAATAATATTAAAGATTATTTTTGTTTTTTAACAATAATTGAAAACAAAGTATCAGTATTCTATTTTTTTGTTTCACAGTTGTTTTTATCTTTTTCTTCCATAGATTGTTTATATCTACCCTTTTGTGTTTGAACTAGCTCATTTACAAAGCAAAATCAGCAAAGAAAAAGCAGTCTGAATGTATAATGTTTGAATAACCCAAATTAATTTCTACAATTGAAAAACTCAATTATTGAAGTTAGAATCTCAGTAGATGGGCCAAATATAGTGTAGGCACAGCTGTAAAATTAAAAGTAAGAGGCTATTCTATGAGGCCACCATCACCCTAATACCAAAACCTGACAAAGATCCCACAAAAAAAGAAAACTACAGGCCAATATCACTGATGAACATAGATGCAAAAATCCTTAACAAAATTCTAGCAATCAGAATCCAACAACACATTAAAAAGATCATACACCATGATCAAGTGGGCTTTATCCCAGGGATGCAAGGATTCTTCAATATCCACAAATCAATCAATGTTATACACCACATTAACAAATTGAAAAATAAAAACCATATGATTATCTCAATAGATGCAGAGAAAGCCTTTGACAAATTCAATATCCATTTATGATAAAAACTCTCCAGAAAGCAGGAATAGAAGGAACATACCTCAACATAATAAAAGCTATATATGACAAACCCACAGCAAACATTATCCTCAATGGTGAAAAATTGAAAGCATTTCCTCTAAAGTCAGGAACAAGACAAGGGTGCCCACTTTCACCATTACTATTCAACGTAGTTTTGGAAGTTTTGGCCACAGCAATCAGAGCAGAAAAAGAAATAAAAGGAATCCAAATTGGAAAAGAAGAAGTAAAACTCTCACTATTTGCAGATGACATGATCCTCTACATAGAAAACCCTAAAGATTCCACCAGAAAATTACTAGAAATAATCAATGACTATAGTAAAGTTGCAGGATATAAAATCAACACACAGAAATCCCTTGCATTCCTATACACTAATAATGAGAAAACAGAGAGAGAAATTAAGGAAACAATTCCATTCACCATTGCAACAGAAAGAATAAAATACTTAGGAATATATCTACCTAAAGAAACTAAAGACCTATATATAGAAAACTATAAAACACTGGTGAAAGAAATCAAAGAGGACACTAATAGATGGAGAAATATACCATGTTCATGGATTGGAAGAATCAATATAGTGAAAATGAGTATACTACCCAAAGCAATTTATAGATTCAACGCAATCCCTATCAAGCTACCAACAGTATTCTTCACAGAGCTAGAACAAATAATTTCACAATTTGTATGGAAAAACAAAAAACCTCGAATAGCCGAAGCGATCTTGAGAAAGAAGAATGGAACTGGAGGAATCAACCTACCTGACTTCAGGCTCTACTACAAAGCCACAGTTATCAAGACAGTATGGTACTGGCACAAAGACAGAAATATAGATCAATGGAACAAAATAGAAAGCCCAGAGATAAATCCACGCACATATGGACACCTTATCTTTGACAAAGGAGGCAAAAATATACAATGGATTAAAGACAATCTCTTTAACAAGTGGTGCTGGGCAATCTGGTCAACCACTTGTAAAAGAATGAAACTAGACCACTTTCTAACACCATACACAAAAATAAATTCAAAATGGATTAAAGATCTCAACGTAAGACCAGAAACTATAAAACTCCTAGAGGAGAACATAGGCAAAACACTCTCTGACATACATCACAGCAGGATCCTCTATGACCCACCTCCCAGAATATTGGAAATAAAAGCAAAAATAAACAAATGGGACCTAATTAACCTTAAAAGCTTCTGCACATCAAAGGAAACTATTAGCAAGGTGAAAAGACAGCCTTCAGAATGGGAGAAAATAATAGCAAATGAAGCAACCGGCAAACAACTAATCTCAAAAATATACAAGCAACTCCTACAGCTCAACTCCAGAAAAATAAATGACCCAATCAAAAAATGGGCCAAAGAACTAAATAGACATTTCTCCAAAGAAGACATACAGATGGCTAACAAACACATGAAAAGATGCTCAACATCACTCATTATCAGAGAAATGCAAATCAAAACCACTATGAGATACCATTTCACACCAGTCAGAATGGCTGCGATCCAAAAGTCTACAAATAATAAATGCTGGAGAGGGTGTGGAGAAAAGGGAACCCTCTTACACTGTTGGTGGGAATGCAAACTAGTATAGCCACTATGGAGAACAGTGTGGAGATTCCTTAAAAAACTGGAAATAGAACTGCCTTATGATCCAGTAATCCCACTGCTGGGCATACACACTGAGGAAACCAGAAGGGAAAGAGACACGTGTACCCCAATGTTCATCGCAGCACTGTTTATAATAGCCAGGACATGGAAGCAACCTAGATGCCCATCAGCAGATGAATGGATAAGAAAGCAGTGGTACATATACACAATGGAGTATTACTCAGCCATTAAAAAGAATACATTTGAATCAGTTCTAATGAGGTGGATGAAACTGGAGCCTATTATACAGAGTGAAGTAAGCCAGAAGGAAAAACATAAATACAGTATACTAACGCATATTATGGAATTTAGAAATATGGTAACAATAACCTGGTGTACGAGACAGCAAAAGAGACACTGATGTATAGAACAGTCTTATGGACTCTGTGGGAGAGGGAGAGGGTGGGAAGATTTGGGAGAGTGAGACTGAAACATGTAGAATATCATGTAAGAAACGAGTTGTCAGTCCAGGTTCGATGAGCGATACTGGATGCTTGGGGCTGGTGCACTGGGACGACCCAGAGGGATGGTGTGGGGAGGGAGGAGGGAGGAGGGTTCAGGATGGGGAACACATGTATGCCTGTGGCGGATTCATTTTGATATTTGGCAAAACTAATACAATTATGTAAAGTTTAAAAATAAAATTAAAAAAATAATAATAAATAAAAGTAAGAGGCTAGACCTGAAGAAAGTATACAGAACGAAACACAGGGAGAAATAAACATACAGATTGAAATGATTTAAATTAATTCATGGACATTTTCCACAATTGTCTGCATTTTATACTAGTATTTTATTATTACTTTAATGGTTACAGGGTGTTTTATTATGTTGATATACAATAATTTGTCTGATTCTCTATTTGAATACACTTGGGTTATTTGATTTATTTTTGCTGGTGGTATTCTGGCATTCAGTATTGTGAAACCAGTAGCTAACAACAGTCTAATTAGTTTTTCCAATGTGAAATATTCTTATTTTTTCCATAGTCTTGTTTTATTCTTTATTTTTTAATCTCATTTAATTATTCTTTTCTTCTTTCTAAGCTGTGGGTCATTTTGATATTCAAACTCAGGCCTTTTTCCATTTCAGAAAAGTTTTATTAGAATTATAGTCATAGTATTATCATATTGGAATTCTCTTTCTGCTTACTCCTAGGACATCAATTACTGCTTTTTTATTTTCCCCTATTCATTTTTCTATATATATTGTTCCCTGATCCCTTTCACCACATTCTAGATGCTTCTCAAGGTCATACAAGACAATGTAATTTTCTTTAAAAATCAATACTATTTTTCTTTTTACTGAGTGTGAAACAGTGTTTAATTTTTCTAGGAAATTCTTTTCAACTTTCCAGTTCCACACTGCATTGCTGATCATACAGCCAATTAAAAATATGTAAGTGTACAGCACTGTTAGTTTTTACAAATGCCAAGTTGAGTAGAATTTTTGCTTGTTTCCTTTAACTTAATAAACACTGCCCATAATTATGAGCACTTTAGTTCATATGTAAGGGGTACAATCATCGATTCGATGGACATGAGTTTGAGCAAGCTCCAGGAGTTGGTGACGGACAGCGTAGTCTGGTGTGCTGCATGCAGTCCATGGCGTCGCAAAGTCAGACACGACTGAGTGACTGAAATGAACTGAACTGAGAGGGTACAATAATAGTTATCTATAGAATTTACATGCATATCGATTTTACTTATCCTATTCAAAATCAACTTGTCAACATCCATTTATGATAAAAACTCTCCAGAAAGTGGACATGGAGGGAATAAGCATGCTGTGTACTCAGTAGCTCAGTCATATCTGACTCTTCATAACCCACGAGACTGTAGCCCATCAGGATTCTCTGTCCATGGAATTTTCCAGGCAAGAATACTGGGGTGCGTTGCCATTTCCTACTCTAGGGGATCTTCCTGACCCAGGAATCGAACCCGTGTTACTTTCATCTCCGCACTGGCAGGTGGATTCTCTACCACTGCACCGCCTGGGAAGCCCATTGAGGGAATATACCTTGAAGCAATAAAGGCCATATACATTAAGCCTACAGCTAACATCAAAATCAACTGTAAAAAGCTGAAAGCATTTCCTTTAAGATCAGAAACAAGACAAGGATGCCTACTCTCACCTCTTTTATTAAACATGGTATTGGAAGACCCAGCCAGTGTAATCACACAAGAAAAAGAAATAACAGGAATCCAAATTAGAAAGGAAAAAGTAAAACTGTGACTGTTTCCAGATGACATGATATCATACACAGAAACCCTAAAGATGCCACCAAAAACCAACTAGAGCTCATCAGTGATTTGGTAAAGTTATAGGATGCAAAGGTAATATATAGAAACCTGTTGCATTTCTAAACACTAACAACAAACTAACAGGAAGAGAAATTAAGGAAACAATCCCATTTAGAATCACACTAAGGGGAATAATAACTTAGGAATAAATCTGCCAAAGGAGGTAAAAGACACGAACTTGGAAACTGTAATACACTGGTGATGGAAATTGAAGATGACACAAACAGCAGTTAAGTTATACCATGTTAATGGACTGGAAGAATTTACATTTTTTAAATTGACTCTACTACTAAAGGCAATTTACAGAGACAATGCAATCTCTATCAAATAACCAGTGGCATTTTCCACAATATTTCACAATAATTCTAAAAGTTGTGTGGAAAAAAACCAAAGACCTTGAATAGCCAAAACAATCCTGAGAAAAAAGAAACAGAGCCAGAGGAAACACATTTGCTGGCTTCAGATTATATTACAAATCTAGAGTAAAACAGCGTTATGATACTGGCACAAAAACAGATACATATATCAATGGAACAGAACTGAGAGCTCAGAAATAAACTCATTGTCTTTATGGTCAATTAATCTGTAATAAAGGAGTCAAGAATATACAATGAAAAAAATACAGTCCTTCAGTAAATGGTGCCAGGAAAACTGGACAGTTATGTGTAAAAGAATGAAATTCAAACATTTTCTCATATCATATAAAACAAACAAATTAAAAATGGATTAAAAACACAGATGGAAGACCAGAAATCTTAAAACTCCTAAAAGAAAACATAGGCAGAATACTCTTTGATACAAATTGTAGCAATATTTTGGGGGGTCTATCCTCTAAGGTGAAAGAAACAAAAGCAAAAAATAAACAAACAGGACATAATTAAACTTAAAAGCTTTTGTACAGCAAAGTAAACCATAGACAAAACAGAAAGAAAGCCTAGTGAATGGGAGGAAATATTTGCAAGTGATATGTCCAGTTAGGGATAAATACACAAAATATACTAACAGCTGATAAAACTCAATATCAAAAAAAAAAAAATTAAAAATAGCAAGACCTGAAAAGATGTTTTCCCAAATAAGACATACAGATGGCCAATAGATACATGAAAAGACTCTCAACATTACTAATCATCAGCAAAATGCATATCAAAACCATGAGATATCACCTCACACCATGGTTATTATCAAAAAGACCACAAATGACAAATATTGTTAAGGACATGAAGAAAAGTGAGCCCTTGTATCTTGTTGGTAGGGATGTTAACTGGTACAGCCATTGTAGAAAGCAATATGGAAGTTTCTAGAAAACTAAAATAGAACTACCATATGATTCAACAGTTATATCCCTGGGTATATATATGAAGAAAATGAAAGCACTAATGCTTAAAGATATGCACACCCAAGTGTGTATAATAGCATCATTCACAATAGCCAGGATATGAAAGCAACCTAAATGCCTACCAATACATGAATGGCTAAAGAAAATATTGTATATAACGGGACATTTCAGCAATAAAAAAGAATGAAATATTGCCATTTTCAACAACATAGATAGACCTAGACATTTTTATCTAAATCAAATGTGTCAGATGAAGACAAATACTGTACAATTTCACTTACATGTAGAATCTAAAAATCAAAACAAATGAGCAAACATAACAGAAACAGAATCACAGATACAGAAATAAGTAGATGACCTCAAAAAGTGAGGGGAGTAGCAGATGACTGAAATGGGTAAGGGAAATTTAAGAGGTACAAACTTCTTAGTTGCAAAATAAATGAGTTCTGGGAATGATACGTACACAGTGGGGGATTTAGTCTATAAGGTGGCCATATCTTTCATGGTAACACATGGTAAATAGACTCATCTACTGTGGTGATCATTCTGTGATGTATAGAAATATGGAATCACTATGTTGTATACCAAGAATATAGTGTTATGGGTTAAATATACTTCTAAAAATAAAACCAAAATATCTCATAGAAAAGAGACCAGATTTGTGCTTTCCAGAGGCAAGAGGTAGGATGAGGAGAAGGGAATGAACATAGACAAAAGATACAAACTTCTAATTATAAGATAAATAAGACTAGGATGTAATGTACAACATAATTAACACTTGGATGTTATACACACACACACAAAAAAAAACTTTGTTTTCTTTTTATATCTGTATGTGATGATGGATGTTCACTAAATTTATCATTGTAATCCTCTTATGCAATATGTAAGTCAAATCATTATGTTGTATACCTGAAGATTATACAGTGCTTTCTGTCAGCTATCTCTCAATAAATCTGGAAAGAAGAAATCATCTTGTTAAGTACTATTCACACACTGATATTTAATCATCACTAAAAAGTTTAATACTACTTTCAAGATAAAAATTAATATGGCCACACTTGCATGAATGTAAGCAGGGTCTAAAACAAAGTACTTTTTAGTTACAACAATAGCAGCATTAAAAGTTTTAGTATTTTTACCAGCTTTCCTAACCTCAAGTCCTACAGGGCCAGAGCCTATGAGTTGAATGATTCAATATCCTCAAATTATCATCTTGAAGCTCTTATCCCTAAAGTGATAGTATTTGGAAGTGGGGCCTTTGGAAGTAATTAGGTTTAGATGGGGTCATGAGAGTGAAATTCCCATGATGGGATTAATACCCTTATAAGAAGAGAAAGAAAGAAAGCTCTCTCCCTCTCCATCATGTGAGATGTGAGGATAAAGCAGGAAGGCAGGTATTTGTGAACCAGGCAGAGGGTCCTTCTCTGAAGATATTGAATCTGATGGCATTCTGTTCTTGGAGCTTCTAGCCCCCATAAGTATGAGAAATAAATGTCTATTTTTAAGCCACCTAGTCTATTGTATTTGGCCACAGCAGCCTGAACTAGACAGCAGGTAACACTCGCACAAAGTGGGTTTTGTTACAAGAAAGGGACCTCAAGCTTAAAATTCTGAACTTTTATAATGGACAGTACTTGAACTTTGCTCCAGAAGGAAGCATTATCCTTATTATACTGAACAGTAAACATACATCCCTTTGCTGTGGGAGGATTTACTATGCTTATCTTCCAAGGCAATTTGTTACACAATCATCCTTGAAAAGATAGTCTGGAACAAAGAGGTCATTATCTCTGCTTGCAGAAATGACAGAGACTATATAGAGATGTTTCCCAACATATAATGTCAAAAATGTGTTTGATGACATGTAACAGAAAACCTAACAAATGATGGTCTAAGCTAGATAATAATGCCACACATTGTTTCCACATTCAGGACAGGGAGAAGATGGAAGGTGATGGTGGTGGTTAAGTGCTAAGTCATGTCTGACTCTTGCGACCTCATGGACTGTAGCCTGCCAGGCTCCTCCACTCATGGGGATTCTCCAGGCAAGAATACTGGAGTGGGTTGCCATTTCCTTCTCCAGGGGACCCTCCTGACCCAGGGATCAAACCCGGATCTTCTAGATTGCAGGCAGTCTCTTTACCAACTGAGCTACAAGGGAAGCCTGAAGATGAAAGGAATAGCACCTTATTCAAGAAAATCAAAACCTTTCCTAAAGCCCTCAGCTTGTGTCCATTCAACACAATTATGTACACAGTTGCCATAACTGCAAAGCAGTTTGAGGAGGCAGGTATGTTTATCTGGCAATTTGGTCTTAACTGCTGCATGAAAATCTTTCCTCTTTGATGGCTCTTAGTATGCTGCTCCAAGTTCTAGTCACCAGTGCATTGAATGGTCTCTCTGAGAACTTGTAACCCCACTGCTACAGTTTTCTTTACCTTGCCAGACACAATTCTGCCCCTGCTAAATCAGTACTGTAGAACAAAGAACATTGTTTTCCTCTCCCTAACTGAGCACAGAACATTGCTGCAGCTGGGGTATTTGCAAGGTTGAGAATGACTCCTCATTGCATAAATATTGGAACAGAACAAGGACTAAAACAGTAAGTGATTTTCAAAACAAAAGTCAATTGCAGGAACTAATTCTACATTCTACCCTAGAATGCCAGGGTGTAGAATTAGTTTTATATTTTATGCCATTTCTACGAAATATATTACTCACTCTAAATTGTCATCGATCTTTCTCCTAAGTAACCTCTTGGAACACTGTTCAGTTATATCTTCTTAGTGGATATGTCTAAAACTTGACTGGAGCTTAGAAATAAATGTGAAAATGTTCTCTATGTTTCCTTCTTGCCTGTATGGTTTAATGGGTAACGCTTACCGCTGCTGCTGTTTAGTTGCTAAGTCATGTCCAATTCTTTTGCGACCCCAAAGACTGTAGCCCACCAAGGTCCTCTGTCCATGGGATTTCCCAGGCAAGAATACTGGAAGGGGTTGCCATTTCTTTCTCCATGGGATATTCCCAACCAAGGGATCTTACCCATGTCTCCTACACTGGCAGTTGAATTCTTTTCCACTGAGTCACCAGGAAAGCCCAACACTTACTGCTACCAATAATGAAAAGAAGGAATGGATATCCATTTTGAGCCACCATATTCATATTTTTATGTGGAAGCTTAATTTATGTCCCAATGCATATGAAACCTAAAGCAAGAATTCAACCAAACTCTTAGACGTTTCTACCATTTTAACATCCCCATGAAAATTTCCTATACTTGAGAGATAACCCAAAGAAGATATATATCTTTATCCACAAATGTTTTTCAAATATATTCCAAGTTATAATGCAGTGGTTCAGAAAAGAATCCTGGAATATGAAAGACCTGTGTCTGAATTACCACTCTGTCATTTACTTGCTTTCTAACTTTAGACAAGTTACTTAGCTTCTCAGACTAACTCATTATCTTCAAAATGATGATATAGCAATGCCTATCTTGCTGGACTATTTAAAAAATCAAATGAGATTATAACACCAAAAATTTAACACACTTTCTGGAAATTAGTATGTGCTTAGTAAACAGTAGCTATTATTATAGCATCAGATTATTTTTACTAGTTACTCCAAATTGACTGGAGTAATCTTGGAGATTGGAAAATCTCCAAGTTGGGAAAATACTGTTGTAGACAGAGAATGTCAGCTGCCATTTCAGTAAACAAGGGATGGTGAGACCATCAAGCCATCAGTCAATGCAGCCACCCCCCAATGGTGGACCCTGAGGTGTTCAGGACAGAGAAAAACTGGATACTAGCCCTAGACAAAGTGCATATCAAAGGATTAATTTCAATGAGCCCAGAATCTTGTATCTTCCTATATAAAAAATGCATTAACTTGAGATGTCTGTTGAGAGAGCACAGCTTGATTTTCACATCATGGGCTGAATTTTCAACTCTGGTAGTTAAAAAAATCAGCCTATAATTTAGAAACTGTGCAGATTCAAGTAAATATAATTAAGAAAGAATAAATACGGAACTCGACAAGGTCATATTCTTTACATAGGTTCTTATATTGTATTTCAACACTAATACTTTAGCAGAAACTATCTAGGATGCTGTAACCATGCTTTATTCAATCATTCATTCATTTAATTGTTCCTCGAGTACTTTTTAAGTGCCTACCATGTATTACACCTATTCTACTATTTGAAAATGTGAAGATGAAAAACACCTCAGTGTCTCATGGAGCACACAGATATCAGTATTATTTTTTAAATGTAGGATGCTTGAGAGGTTATGACAGGAGAATCTGATCATGGACATCGGAAATTCTCCCATTAGGAATGTCATTTAAGCTACAATTCAAATAAAGCAGAAAAGATAACTAAGTGAAGATGCTGATTAGAGATGGTGTGGCAGGCATGTGCAATCTTCAAAGTAGGAAAAGAAAGAAGGTAAGTTTGTTGGAACAGACAAATTCAGAGAGAATGGCAAAAAATGGCAAAGACATAGGTGACTAAGAAGCCACTGAAGGTTTTTAAGTAAATAAGTAATAGAGTGAGATGTAGAGTTCGAAAAAAAGTATTTTTGCATATGATATAAAAATTGAACTCAAGTGTGTTGAGCAGGAGTGGTTGCGTGGAGACTCATTAGGGTGCTTTTACATTACAGTATTGATATGACACTTCCCTGGTGGCTCAGATGGTAAAGAATCTGCCTGCAATGCAGAAGACCCGGGTTTGACCCCTAGGGCAGGAAGATCCCCTGGGGAAGAAAATGGCTACCCACTCCAGGACTCTTGCCTGAAGAATTCTATGGACAAAGGAGCCTGGTGGGCTACATTCCATGGTGTTGCAAAAAGTCAGACACTACTGAGTGACCAACATTTTCACTTTTCACTTCACACTGATATGAATGTGGCTTGAAGTTGGATTGGGAGTGGAGGATACACAGAGGAGAAAACAGATTCTAGATTGCAAAGTTAATAGAACTTAGCGATTTAACAACGGTAGTGGGCAGATTCATGTTGATGTATGGCAAAACCAATACAATATTGTAAAGTAATTAGCCTCCAATTAAAATAAATAAATTTATATTTAAAAAAAAAGAATGGTAGTGGGGCTGGGAAGGAGGAAATGAGGCAAAAAGAAATAGGAGAAGCAGCCTCAGGTTTTTAACTTCTGCAAATAGATAGTAATTGTATCCATATGATGTTTTCCATAATGATGATGACTAAAGTGAGGAATGTTGGACGAGGGAAGGTCTAGGGGAAAATTGTTAGTTAAATTTTGGACTCTTTGCCGTAAAGGTGCTTTTGAAATGCCCAAGTAGAGATAATGAAGAAGAAGTTGGATACAAGGGTCAGATCTGGAATGGAGTTGTACATTGAAAATTTACTGTCATCTGCTTGATTATAGAACCGATGCATGTGGGATAATACTTCCAAGAAAAGAATGTAGAAACAAATAAGGAAAACTAGGGCTGGACCTTGAGGACTTAAGTATAGCCAGAGGCTGATGAGCCAGTAAAATGGTCAGAGAAAGAATAACCTGGAAACAGCAGGAAAACCAAAAGGTTCTGATGTCATGGATGCCAATGAAAAGAGAGGTTTTCCAGAAGAAAAGAGTTATCAAATATTATTGAATAATGTTAAGGGGTTGAATAAGTGATTATTAAATATGACCATTAAGTTTAATGACAGGAAGTCAGGACCAATTGTGCAGAGTATTAAGAATGAAAGCCAAATCTTAATAGCTGAGGAATGAATGAAAAGTGACAGAAAGAGAGACTATAAATATAGGCCCCTCCTTCTGAGACCGGAGAAGAGGAAGGACAGCCACACCTCAGGTGAAAGTAATTTTGTTGGTTTTCTTTATTGTTTCAAGTTTGGAGGAGTCTGAGGTGGCACTAGAGGTAAAGAATCCACCTGCCAACGTAAGAGACATAAGAGATGTGGGTTCAATCCCTGGATCAGGAAGATCCCCTGGAGGAGAAAATGGTAACCCATTCCAGTATTCATGCCTGGAGAATCTCTGGACAGAAGAGCCTGGTGAGCTATGGTCCATAGGATAGCAAAGAGTCAGAAACAGATGAAGTGACTTAGCACTGGCACTAGAGTTTGATAATGGAAGAAGAATAAATCTTCAGAAACAATTTATTTCCCCAGAAGACACACGCTGCTCTTTTGGCTTAACACTCATTCTATTTGAGAAAATGGATAATGTGTTCACAGAATCTTAATTCTCAGAACACTCATCATGAGAGAAATTATAATTCACTAGAGTTAATTGATTTGAATTTTATGAAACTTGTAGATAAGTATATACATAAAAACCTAACTATCTGGAAATTGATTTTAAGTTGATTGCTAAGATATGATTGAATTACCAAATTAAACGACACTTTGCACAGTCTTAACAGAAGGAAAAAATATCCCTTCTATTTATTTTTAGGAAGTATGTCATTCAGGGTTCAAACAAAGACTCAAAAGCAGTAGAAGAGATTTTATAAGCATATATATATATATATATGATAGTGTGTATGTATGTATGTATATGTATGTGTATGTATATTTATATATATAAAGGAATTCATCAAAAGGAATATGCTTACTCATATGTGGGGACCTGACTAAACTAGTCTGAAATCCATAGAGCAATCAGCAACAAGACAAGGCTACAAGCAGGATGTAACCCCAAGGGTATAAGCTGCAATTTTTTTTTTTGTCCACAGGTCCATTTTTTTTTGTCTCTTTATTCTCTGAATAAAGAGAATCTCTCTTTATTCAGACCCATCTAGGAAAACTTCTCTTTTGATTTACTTAATCAAGTGACTATAGACTTTAATTACAAATTCCCTTCACAGCATCTCTATATATTTGATTTAGAAAATTTGGAGAGGGAAGCGACATGGTTGCTTCCTGACTTAGCTCCCCCTGACAAGAACAACCAACAACTATTCATGGACAATACACCACTGCAAGTCTCCTAGAACACAGAGGGAGGCTAAAGCACCTCACTGTATCACAGAGACCAAGACAGGCTGTGTTAGAAAGGTAAGAGTATGGCTGTACTCTGACCACATTGTCCCTCCCTCAGACCAGCAGAGCACCATTCTAAGAGATCTCCCTGGAGACTACAGTTGTCCAAGGTGTAAAAGAGAGTCCAGGGATAACACCTGTCTCTCCCAACTCAACATGTGGTTCACTTCATGAGAGCCCCTCTTCTGCTTTCACCATATGAGACAGATTGGGACTCTACAGGGTTCAACCCATTCAAATCTGAGAGACTGAAAAGGGAGTAGGGGCTTCTAAGAGCCAGCACTTGGATTACGGCAGACTGAGTTCCTACTGGCAGAGCTCAAATAGTAATCCCAATCAATAGCTTTGATCATCTACAGAACCAAATCAGGAACAGAGTCTGACCAAGAAACTCAATAAGGTACAGTTTCCCCAAATGAGGAATTCTGCTAACCCTGGAGTCTGATCTGCCCATAGTAAACTGTTAGTCACTCAATCGTGTCCAACTCTGTGACCCCATGTACTGTAGCCCAGAAGGCTCCTCTGTCTATGAAATTTTCCAGGCAAGAATACTGGACTGGGTTGCCATTCCCTTCTCCAGGGGGTCTTCCTGACCCAGGGATCAAACCCAGGTCTCCTGCATTGCAGACAGTTTCGTTACTGTATGAGCCACCAGTGAAGCCCCTGTACTCAGGCAGAAAAATGAGTCATACCTCTACCTTGTAAATGGCAGCTCCCAACCCCTTTCAAACAGAAAGCCTATTTAGGAAAATTGAGGAGTTGGTTACTTGGAATGGGTCCTCCTGGTCCTACCTAGGTAGGAGCCAGAATAGTAGCCCTACCAGCTACAAAGCACAATCTCCAGCCCCATCTGAGAGGAAGTTCTGGTAAGAACACCTTAAAGCTGTGTAACCCAGCAATGCTAGACCAAAAGGCGTGTATGCAGAACTCATCATCCTACAGCAAAGTAAGTGGCCCTGTTTAGCCAGGGAACTTGGCATATGGGTGGCTTGAGTCAAGACGACAAGCAAAGAGCATTAATGGCCTTGGGACTGCTTCTCCTACTGCTCTCAGGCAGGAAAACCAAAGTATAGTCCCTGTTGTTTAGTTGCTAAGTTGTATCAGACTCTGGAGTGCAGTCCACCAGACTTCTCTGTCCATGTGATTTATCAGGCAAGAATACTAGATAGTGTAGCCATTTCCTTCTCCAGGGAATCTTCCCAACCCAGGCATCAAACCATCTCCAGCATTGGCAGATGGATTCTCTACCACTGAGCCACCCAGGAAGTCCAATTTGTAGCCTGCTGCTGCTGCTGCTAAGTCACTTCAGTCGTGTCCAACTCTGTGCGACCCCATAGACGGCAGCCCACCAGGCTCCCCCGTGCCTGGGATTCTCCAGGCAAGAACACTGGAGTGGGTTGCCATTTCCTTCTCCAATGCATGAAAGTGAAAAGTGAAGGTGAAGTCAATCAGTGGTTTTCTACTCTTAGCGACCCCATGGACTGCAGCCTACCAGGCTCCTCCATCCATGGGATTTTCCAGGCAAGAGTACTGGAGTGGGTTGCCATTGCCTTCTCCGATTTGTAGCCTACTTACTGCTAATAAAGCCTTCATACCATCAAACCAGGAAACCTTACAGGAACACACAAGAAGCTGTGTAGCCCAAAAAACAGCTCTGCTCACAGTACATTTTAACAGGAAGAACAGCCCATGACCTTCCCTGTCTGCAGAGCAAGTCTGGTGGTCTCACTTGATCAGGATATTCAGGGCACAGTCTTACCTTATTCAGATCCTAAAACAATGCACTCTATAGACCGTAGGTCCCGTCCTGTTGCCCCAGCAAGGTGGGGCAGCTAATTCATAGCCCTGATAACTGCTGAGTATAGTAGCCAGTGTTGACTGTCTAACATGTCTAGCCAGAGAATCCAGGCAACTAGGAAGCAAGCTTACACCTCCACTTGAGCAGGAAACCAAATCATCCCTCCTATATAGTTGTTCTCAGCCAGTGGCACACCCCAACCCCCAATCTCAGAGCTCAAACAGTTGCTTTGCTCCAAAATTGACCCTAATACCAGGCCTCACCTGTCCAAAGCTGTTACCAACAGACACATCAAGGAATCCAAACTGAATTGACTGGTGAAGAACTGTCCCAAAGCAGTCCTGCAAAGTGGATGAGGAGACCACTTACTCAAATGTGAAAATACCAATGTAAGGAATCAAGGATCATGAAAAACCTGGTAAATAAGACACCACCAAAGGAAAGTAATAAAGCTCTAATAAGTAAGAAATGGATATCCATGAACATTCAAAGAATTCAGAATAGTTCTCTTTAAAAAGTTGAGGAGGGCGTATACAGACAGATAACTAAACAAGAACAGGAAAACAATGCATGAACAAAATAAGAAATTAAAAAAATAGAAACATATATATATAAATCCTAGAGCTAAAAGTAACTAAAGAATTCAAAATAAAGCTTCAAAAGTAGACTCAACCATTAGAAGAAATAATCTATAATCTAAACAACAAGACAATTGTAATTATCCAGAGAATCAAAAAGAGAAAAGAATTGAAAAGAGTGAAGAAAGCCTATGGAATTCATAGGACCCAATGAAAATAAACATAGTTTCATTATGGTAATTCCAGAGGGGAATGGAAAAGGACACAAAATATATTTAAAGCTCTAATGACTTAAAACTTCCCAAACATGGGGAGAGATTGACATCAAGATCCAAGAGGCCCAAAGAATCCAATAGGTTGAACCTGCATATAATTAAATGCATTATAATTATCAAGACTAAAAGATTAAACATTTAAAATAGTAAAAGCAAAATCATATACAAGGGAACTCCCATAAGACTATCAGCACATTTCTCATCAGAAAGTTTATAGGCAAGAAAATGGTATGACATATTCAAAATATTGGTGGAAAAAAATTGTCACCAAGAATACTACACCCAGTAAAGCTGTCCTTTGGAAATAAAGAAGGAATAAAGACTTTTCCAAACAACCAAAATTCGTTTGAGGAAATTCATCACAAATAGACCTGCCTTACAAGAAATGCTATAAGGAGTTCTTTGAATGAAATAAAAGAACATTAGTTAATATCATAAAAATATAAGAAGACCATGTAAAAATCACTAGCAATGCTAAGTATATAGTCTTCAATAAGATTCTTCAATAAGGATTCTTCAATAAGAAAATGGGGTGCATAACTTACTTACATCTCAATTTTAAAAGTTGAAAGAAATGTAGTAAAATAACCATAACTATATAATTTTTAAATTAGTTATATAATATAAAAAGTATATAAATTATAACATCAATAACCTAAATTTGAGGAGGAGAGGAACTAAAATTGTAAGACTTGGGAATTCTACTGAAGTTGTGCTGTTGTTAGCTTAACACAGGGTGCTATAATTGAAGATATTTTGTGCAAACCTCATGGTAACCATAGTCTGGCTTGCAAATGGCCACCTTCTTGCTGTTTCATCACAAGAATGCCCCTCAGTCTGTGTGTTGTCTGAGTCCTGGTTTACTCTTTGTATGAAGATGCCTGTCATTCCTGGATTCAGGCCCCCTCACATGACCTCATTTTACCCTAATTACCTTTTTAAAGACCCTATCTCCAAATATAGTCACATTCTGAAGTACATAGGGTAGAACTTCAATATATGAATTGGGGGTTGGGAGACACAATTTAGTCCATAACACCATGCATCTGACTTAGCCTTTAAAAGCATATCCAGTTGACCCTTGAACAACACGGGAATTAGGGGTGCCAACTCTTCTCACAGTGAAAAATTTGCATATACCCTATAGTCGGCCTTTCATATCCATGGTTCCCCTGGTTCCATATCCACTGATTCAACCAGATGTGTAGTACTAGTATTTACTATTGAAAAAATCTGCATATAAATGGACCTGCATGGTTCAAGCCCATGTTGTTCCCAGGTTAACTATTAGTATATAGCTAAAATCCAAAAGGAAATCAATCCTGGATATTCATTTGAAGGACTGATGCTGAAGCTGAAGCTCCAATACTTTGACCACCTGATGTGAAGAACCAACTCATTAGAAAAGATGCTGGGAAAGATTGAAGGCAGGAGGAGAAGGGGACGATGGAGAATGAGGTGGTTGGATGGCATCACCGACTCAATGGACACAAATTTGAGCAGCTCCAGGAGATGGTGAAGGACAGGGAGGCCTGGCGCCCTGCAGTCCTTGGGGTCACAAAGAGTCAGACATAACCGAACAACTGAACAACAACAAAATATCCAATTATCTATATTTTGCATTTATGTGAGTGACAGAGAAAGGTCAAACAGTTTCAAATCATTTATCATTACACTTCACTGAACCAAAGCTAAGAACTTTTTCTCTTTTATCAATAGAAAACAGTATCCTTCCTTTTAACATATTATTGACCATACATGTAATAATACATCTTTTGTAACCCATATATTTTTGACTGGAGTCTTTCAATATTCACTTACATAACAAATTACTAGCCATAGGATTTAGTTTCTGTAAAAAATCTCCTGGTCAATAAACAGTTAAAGTGAATAATCCACATAAAAGTAGAAAAATTATAAAACCTTCTTGGACATCTCTTCTGGCTCTGCTATCAACTTTTCAATGAGGCCAACCAGTCCATACCTACTTTCCCTAACCATATGCCATGACTAATTCTTTGTGTTCATTTATATTTTCATAGATCTAAGATATAATTTATTGTTTTTTGTTTGTGGCTTCCTACTGGAATTTCAGCTCCATTTTTTGGGATTTTTGTTTGGCTCATAGTATGGCTCAATAATAGAATTTATCTTATCTTTCTAAGTAAGTTCCATCCCCTTTATTTCCATATTTTCAGTTGTGTCATCATTATATAGATTACAGCACTTGCTAGACTTACATATGAACACCTAAGGGAAAACAGACTTTCAGGAATATGAGGAAAGAATCCTCTAGCCAAAAAAGTAGCATCTCCACTTGTTTGCTTTTCATCGACAATTATGGAAAGAAATTCAAAGTATCTTAGAATTATACTCAAATAATGTAATATTAAATACTATCAGATCCTTCACTGAATTTCAATATAGACAAATTTTTTCTAATTAAGAAAAATATATGGAAGGAAGATATGGCAGAAAGAAAAAAAACTGATATAAACAGAACTGCAGTAAGTTCCACAAGACATCTTCAAAGTAAAGGAGGCAACACGTATGGGCGAATTAAAGGAATTCTTGCTAGAGAAGCTGACATATGAAATTGAAAGGAAAATGATAATTTGACAAGTGGAGATGGAGGAGGGCCTTGCAGGTGGCCAGAATTAAATCAGAAAATTAGAGAGACATGAACAATTGGTTGCCGGGAGCCGGCATATTGCATATTGAGTGCATATTGCATATTGAGTGCAGCACTTTCCAGGATCTGGAATAGCTCAACTAGAATTCTATCACTGCCCGGGAGCCAGCGTGAGGAGCTCCACCCATGACAAAGGTCATGAGGAAGGAGGCTCGGCATACGCAAACGCGGGATGGAGCCTCAGGAATCCCCCTGGAAATTCTCAAGCATCTACCCCCAAAACCAGAGTCTGCCTACTTTCTGCTTTGTGCTTTCACCTACACCTCTGACTTTACAGGGGGCTGTCCCCCACTACCTCTCTCTGAAAAAGAGTTAGCTTACAGCTCCAGTTAATAATTCCTGGGTGTGACAGTGTTTCAATCTACAAACTCCTTTGGAAATCCTCTAGCCTGCCTGAATAGGTTTTTCCGGCCACATGTGATTGCTCAGAGCCTCCCAACTATGAGAGGCATGAGATGTTCTAAACTGTCTAAATACAGATTCCTTTGAGCAGTTAAAAGATTGATTAGAAATTGTATTGGTGAAGGGTTTTTCACTTGTTGGGCCAATGTTTGCTGCTAAGTTTCCATATCCCTTACCTGCTGTGTCCCTGGCAGTGTATTGATTAATATAATTGGTGTAAGTAGTAGCTTTAATGTTTGTAACCTGGGACGCTTGAGTTAATTCTTTTTCTTGTTATAGCCCACCACACCTTTGCTCTGTAGGAATGCAACTTTATCTAATGCTTTTGGAGGGTGGCTCCTGACCAATCATCTTTAGAGAAAAATAAGTTTTCTGAAGAAAGGGTCTTAAAATGTTAACAGGCCTCCGGGCCAGAAGATGATGCAAATCACCTAAGCTTTTGCATATGATACGTTTGCAGGAAGAAAGCCTGGCTTACTGCATGACTCTACCCCTTCCCCCATTATCCTCTATGCATAACTTAAGGTATAAAAACTACTTTGAAAAATAAAGTGCGGGCCTTGTTCACCGAAACTTGGTCTCACCATGTCGTTCTTTCTCTTACCTTCTGGCTGAATTATTCAGCCTCTTTTCTCCACTGAATTTCCTCACTGAGCTATCCTTATTTCAGCCTCTTTTCTCCACTGAATTTCCTCACTGAGCTATCCTTATTCTATTACTCTTTATATCCTTAATTAAAGTTTAATTAAGCAGTTGTTTCCTGATCCTCACTGACGCCGTCCCCGCTTCGAATTCCCTGGATCCACCGGGGCTGGACCCCGGCAATTGGTTGTGGTGAACATCACCTATGTTAATTTGGCTGAACTCAGAGCATATGTTGAGACACAGTAGAAAAAGTACCTAGAAATATTCATCAGAGAAAAGTCAGAGAAGACCCTGAATGGCCACAATAAATCACTGGAATTTGGTCAGTTAGCAACTGAGAGTCATTGATCTTTCCTTGGAAGAAGATGAGCATGGTAAGGAGTGCCTCAAGGAGGATTAATCTGGCAATATCAAACTAATTTTTGAAAAAATGAGATAAAAGGATATCTCCTACGTAAGCAACAATCCTTAAAATTGATTCATTAACTTAGAAGTATTTAGGGAAGAAAAGTGCTCTAAAATGATGTATTTAGTGTGCCTCTGTTTCCTTACAATTCACAAGATTGTCATAAGGATGAAATGATTTAATATACATAAAACACTAAAGAAGTGCTATACAAGTATTTTTGCTATGATCATCCATTTGAACATGGACAGGCCATTTAATCTCTCTGTACCTTGTTTTCCTTATCTGTAAGATGGGGATAGTAATAGTAACCTAGCATGTAGATATCCTTAAGGCTGAAATATGTTAATAATTATAAAACTCTTAAAAAATTCCAGGCACATACCAGGTGATTAATAAGGGTTAACTACTGTTGTTGTTGTTATCACTCTCAATATACATGAACATAATTGGGAAACATCAGGAAAAAAAAAAAAAGGAAACTTCTGACCCATTCATACTAAGATTCCATGTCATTATTCCATAGTTAATAATTTAAGTAGATAAGACTTTAATTGTGGCTACTCAACTCAATTCTCCCCAAAATCATGGTCTTCCCTCCCAAAGTACCTTTTGACCTACATCACTTATTTGGTTTGAATCAATATGGATGTTCTTGACTGGCTAATGAGAGCTAGAGTTTTCTAGAAAGAAAAAGTATGATGCTATTTTCTAAATTTTTGGAAAAAATCTTAAAGACTTCTTTAGTTGGGGAAAAAGAGGTCAAACCTGTAAGAAATTTTGAGGATAGTTATATTAATCAAAAAATTAATGTACCAGCAAATCTTAATTGCAATGTGGTTTTCATAAGGTACTAAACTAGGCACCCTGAAAAGTACAAATAAATTAAAGACCTAATTCTAATTTAAAATCTGACATATATATTAGTTTTTTAATGCTGCATAACAAATTATCTAAAAATTAGCTTAAAACAGCAGAAATGTAGAGTATTACAGTCTTTATGGATTAGGTGTTTGGGAACAATGTAGCTGGATTCTCTGCTCAGGGATTCACAATGCTGAAATCAAGACACTGGGTAGGCTGCATTCTCATCTAGAGCTCAGAATTCTCTTCCAAGACCCTCCAGGTTGTTGGCAGAAATACTTCTGGTTAAGGGACTGAGGTATTTACCGCTGGATGTGGGCAGGTGAGGGGTTTGCCCTCAGTCCCTAGAAATTGCCCTTAGGTCTTAGCTACATGGCTTTCTTACAACATGGAAGCTTTTTCTTCAAAGCCAACAGAAGATTCTCTATCCAGTCTGCTAAAAAGGAGTCTAATAGAACTTCATATAATTATTTTAGTGACTGCACCATCACCTTTCCTATCAAGTGTAACTTAATCGTACTAATGGTTTCTACCCACACTCATGAGTAAGTGATGATACAGAGTAGTTTTTCCAGGGGTGGAATCTTGCAGACCATTTTAGAATGCTGTCCATTTCAAATATAAATTTTCAAAAATCTGAAATATATGAAAGTAAAACCTACCAAAAACTGTGGATGCAGAGCCTGACAAGGGAGAAGGGTGGTTTTAAGAATTTATGCAGAGAGAAAAACAGAGGACCAAGGATCCAAGCAAATCAGGCATTGGCAATAGTACCCCTGCCTCCTAATGTAGTAGTTCTATCCTGGGAATTTTCAAGTTCAGCTCCTATTCAAAAGTCTTTCTTTTATTTCTCAGAAACAGAATAATGAAAATGTGTATGATACGTTAGTCTCTTCAAAGCATTTTCTCATATAACATGTCACTTATATTTTTTCATTCTTTTTCAAGAATCAGCACTTCCCATGTCCTCATCTCTACATCCCCTCCTCCTTTCATGACTACCACCATTCCTGACCTCTGGTACTGAATATCATGCTTCTGAGCTCACTGTGCCCAGAAGCCAGTGCTAGTCTGTTACTAGAACACAGAGACAACAGGAGGATCCTGGAATAGTCACTAGCTACACAAGTAGGATTTAACTAACAAGTTGACTATTACTAGAGCAGACATTGTTGAACAACCTTTGAAAACAAATGGCAATGCTAAGAATAGTTCTATTTGAATATAGGAATACAAGGATGAAAATATATTAAATGACTACTACTCAGAGAGAGCAGTGGGCACTTATTAATGTTTTGCCTTCTCAGAAATGTGCTTCTGTGTTTTGAATAATTCTTTAATATTCCTCACCCCCTGACTGGTGCTCATGAACACCTAACTCCAGTACACCATGCTCCTGGCTATAGAAGTTTTTCTGCAGATGGTCTCTTCATCAAAGCAGTCAGTCACAGCACTTAGCCAGGTTATTTTCTGACTATAACTGGCAGGCAAGAGTCTCTTTCTTTTTAGATCACTACACTGGAGAAATGTGAATATGGAAACAGCCTGAGACCAGGTCCCTTGAATGCAAAATTTGTATATAAAAGATGAGAATGGAACCAACAGAGAGAGGGAATTAGAGATGGGAAATAGATCTGATAGTCGACAAGTCCTTCAATTCAGTTGGCCCTGAGGCAAGTCTTACCTTCTTTCTTACCAGGTTAGTTACATATGCCATAAACTCTCCTTTTAGACTGAAGTGGAGAGTGAAAAAGTTGGCTTAAAGCTCAACATTCAGAAAACGAAGATCATGGCATCTGGTCCCATCACTTCATGGTAAATGGATGGGGAAACAGTGGAAACAGTGTCAGACTTTATTTTTCTGGGCTCCAAAATCACTGCAGATGGTGACTGCAGCCATGAAATTAAAAGACGCTTACTCCTTGGAAGGAAAGTTATGACCAACCTAGATAGCATATTCAAAAGCAGAGACATTACTTTGCCAACAAAGGTTTGTCTAGTCAAGGCTATGGTTTTTCCTGTGGTCATGTATGGATGTGAGAGTTGGACTGTGAAGAAAGCTGAGCGCCGAAGAATTGATGCTTTTGAACTGTGGTGTTGGAGAAGACTCTTGAGAGTCCCTTGGACTGCAGGAGATCCAACCAGTCCATTCTGAAGGAGATCAGCCCTGGGATTTCTTTGGAAGGAATGATGCTGAAGCTGAAATTCCAGTACTTTGGCCACCTGATGTGAAGAGTTGACTCATTGGAAAAGACTCTGATGCTGGGAGGGATTGGGGGCAGGAGGAGAAAGGGACGACAGAGGATGAGATGGCTGGATGGCATCACTGACTCTATGGACGTGAGTCTGGGTGAACTCCGGGAGTTGGTGATGGACAGGGAGGCCTGGCGTGCTGCAATTCATGGGGTTGCAAAGAGTCGGACATGACTGAGCGACTGAACTGAACTGAACTGAACCCACTTAAAAGAGTCCTAGAGAATACAAGTTGACTAAACAGGTTTGTATGATCTTGAGAGTTGTAAGGTACTGGAGAACCATGCTAGTAAAGTAACAGTATAAATGGAAAAGAAGTTCTCAGAGACTCTGTAGAGAAAGTGTCCATAGAATTTTAAAACATGATGAAGTAGACAGGATAGAGGAGAGCATAGATTCCAAATCTAAGGGAGAAGCAAGATCATCAGTTAGGACATGGTTCAGTTCAGTTCAGTTGCTCAGTCGTGTCCGACTCTGCGACCCCATGAATTGCAGCACACCAGGCTTCCTTGTCCATCACCAACTCCCGGAGTCCACCCAAACCCATGTCCATCGAGTCGGTGATGCCATGTCATCTAATTGATCATGTTGTGGTAGATACAATGACAGCAACTAAACTTTGTACCTAGTACACACGTCAAACCTCTGAGAAGAAAACATACTAACTTCTTAATGAACTTAGTGTATAAGTTGCCCCATTCTCCAAATCAGCTGTATTTGTCTAAATTTTTACAATTCCTTGCATATCCCTAAACCACCACCACCTTGTCACAGCATTCCATATGAACTCGTTTGCTTCTTTCAAGTTCCCTCTTCTAGGGCTTCAAGGAAAAGTTAAGTTCCCTAAGTTCTACAAAACCTCTCTAAATGTTTCCAGGTGTCCTCTTTATCAGACAGCAAATGTATTTGGAGCTTAGAAAGTTCTATTTTACATTGCTTTTTTTCTTGCTATATGTAAATCCAGGCAGTCCTAACAAATTGAAGAGCTACCTACTTTTTTTGGAGAAGGCAATGGCACCCCACTCCAGTACTCTTGCCTGGAAAATCCCATAGGACCCTAACATATTTAATCATCAATAGTATAAACATTGAACAACAAAAATGTGCTATGTGCTGTTTTCAGTGTTGTCTGACTCTCTGCGACCCCACGGACTGTAGCCTGCCAGGCTCCTCTGCCCATGGGGATTTTCCAGTCAAGAATACTGGAGTGGTTGCCATTTCCTTCTCCAGACAACAAAAATGAGTTATAGTAATTATAGTCACCAGCAAAGTAAGAATCCTTCATTATCTACATATCCATAGCATAGCATTTTGTGTTTTAAATAATGATAGATTCTTATTTTACTGGTGACTATAATTACCACGGGTCACTATGTACTTACATGCAGTATGTATATGGCATGTGTGTGTGTCTGAATGCATATGTATGTGTGTGTGTGTGTGTGTGTGTGTGTGTTGTGTGTGTTTTCAGACCCATTTCAAACAGTATGCAAACTGAAGTATATATCCTGGACAAAGACCAAAGCCTGATGATAAATAAACTGTTAAAATTACTTGTACTTCATTTTTTCTTGTTTTAAAATTCTAAATTAAAACAAAATCCCTTTGGTATTAAAGGCAGTTCTATGGTTTCATGATATCCAGGCAGGTAGGTCAGGCAACGTTGTATTCTTCATTATGTGAGATTCAGGTTAAGAATTTAGGCTTGGGCTCTGCCACTTCCTAGCTGCGTGACCTTGGGCAGGTTATTCTCTACATATCTCAGTTTTCTTCTAAGTACAGCTCAGATATTAATAGCTCCTTCCTTGTAAGGACTTTGTAAAGATTCAGTAAGTTAGTCCATGTAAAGCCATTAAAAAATACACAACACATGGAAGACTTCAATCAGTATTTCATTAATAATATTTCACATCATCATCATTCTCCAAGTCTCTATATTGTAGAAGTACAAAAGCTTAACAGAAACTCCTGACTCGTATACAGAAAGTTACTGCTTAAATCGGCACCATATTTAAATTTAAAACAATGGGCAAGAATTGAAAAATGCTTTCCTATGGAAAATGAGTTTTTACAACCTGTGACTTTGTTTTATCACTACAAAGTCAAACATTCTGAGCTGAGAGATTTATGCAAATATCCCAGAGCAGTACAGCCCTTTCTTGTCACCTCAAGCTCTGTGGTAAAAATTCTGGTCCTCAATTTTTCTCACCTACAAGACCCATAGAAATTCTTTCTGTTTGCAAGTTATTTTCATATTATTACTGCTATTTTTGCAAGTAAAGAATTAAACTTTCAAAAAATCTTTACTCAAATTGACTTTATATGTCACATTCTTAGTGCTGCAACCAAAAAGAAAATCTGAGTTTCCATGTGTCAAGGTGCCATTTAAAAAAATACAGAAACTTAATTAATAGAAGCATTGCTACACTACAGAGCAGAGACCAGTGGGTTTATCAGTGAAGCAGATCAGCAGAAAATTCTGGTTTCAGCTTCACTGAGATATCAAAAAATCTGTGTCCCTTTTCTGGAACCAGTGATATGTCATCTTAAACCAAACAAGGACAAACCTCCTAACAAGAAGTTAAATTTGACACTGAGTGTTTAGCACATTTGGAGAAGGAACTCATGCATACTGCTCTCTTCAGAGCATGAAATCTGGGACACTTCAGACTTCTTTTGAAGTGTAGATACTTGTGAAAGTAGTGGCCCCAGAATGGATCTCATTCAAGCTGCTGTTCTTTCATGGACAACAGACTTACAACTTCTTAGTCTCCATCTTGCCTTTGGGTCCTGTCCATTGAGTATGAGTTTTATCTTGTGACATGACCATCAGACCATCACACACTTGAGTAAGTCTGTGCTGCAGTGGCTGTTTCCATTGTCTCTTGCTATGGAACTGTTTAAGTCCTGACAAACCTACACTCTCACTAAAGTATAATTAGCTAGTTTTGAGCCAACCTGAACCACATGTTTCAGGGGGAGGCAGGATTTCTTGCAGATGTAGAGCAAGCTGCATATATCCCAGGTGAGTGCTTCCAAAGTGCACTCCTAGACCAAGTACATAATTGAGTTTAGGGTAGCCACCTGGCACTGCCAGTCTAGGGCCAGAAAATGAAAACATCTAACTCTCTGTGGGACACTTAGCAAATAAACACAGCAAATAACTCTCTCCAAAGTATAAAGGATGTGTATACACAAAGATGGTTTCTCTATAGCTGAGAATTTTGGTTCAGCCAAGCCTGCTGGGGAATAAGCCAAACTAGGCAGACCTGGTGCTTCTGATGAGTACTATGCACACAGGGGGATACCTGAGGAACATTCTGCTCATATGCAACTGAGGGTCCCACAACCTTTGTTTTGTTCAGGCTCCAAGGCCCCACACACTACCTGAAGGCCAGAAAGACATTCAACTTCTGTGAGATGTCTATGGCCAAGAATATTCCATGAGGCTGTGAGCCTGAGGCAGTCATTTGTTGTTCAGTTGCGCAGTTGTGTCCAACTATTTGTGACCCCCATGGACAACAGAACGCCAGGCAACCCTGCCTTTCACCATTTCCCGGAGCTTGCTCAAACTCATCTCCATTGAGTCAGTGATGCCATCCAACCATCTCATCCTCTGTCCCTTTCTCCTCCTGCCCTCAATCTTTCCCAGCATCAGGGTCTCTTCTAATGAGATGGCTCTTGGCATCAGGTTGCCAAAGTATTGGAGCTTCAGCATCAATCCTTCCAATGAATATTCAGGACTGATTTCCTTTAGGATTGACTGGTTTAATCTCCTTGCAGTCCAAGGGACTTTCAAGAGTCTTCTCCAACACTACAGTTCAAAAGCATCAATTCTTTGGTGCTCAGCTTTCTTTATGGTCCAACTCTCACATCCATACATGACTACTGAAAAAACCATAGCCTTGACTAGATGGACCTTTGTCAGCAAAGTAATGTCTCTGCTTTTTAATGTGCTGTCTATACTTGTCATAGCTTTTCTTCCAAGGATCAAACATCTGTTGATTTCAGACACTTAAGATGGGTGCAGTCACCATCTGCAGTGATTTTGGAGTCCAAGAAAAGAAAGTCTGTCACTGTTTCCATTGTTTCCCCATCTATTTGTCATGAAGTGATGGGACCAGATGTCATTATCTTTGTTTTTTGAATGTTAAGTTTTAAGCCAACTATGTCACTCTCCTCTTTCATCTTCATCAAGAGGTTCTTTAGTTCCTCTTCACTTTCTGCCCTAAGGGTGGTGTTATCTGCATATCTGAGGTTATTGATATTTCTCCTGGAAATCTTGGTTCCAGCTTGCACTTCATCCAGCCTGCACATCGCATGATGTACTCTGCATATAAGTTAAATAAACAAAGTGACAATATACAGCCTTGGCATATTCCTTTCCCAATTTGGAACCCGTCTGTTGTTCCATGTCCATGTCTAACTGTTGCTTCTTGACCTGCATACAGGCTTCTCAGGAGGCAAGTAAGGTGGTCTGGTGTTTCCATCTCTTGAATAATTTTCCACAGTTTGTTGTGATCCACACAGTCAAAGGCTTTAGCGTAGTCAATGAAACAAAAGTAGATGTTTTCCTGGAATTCTCTTGTTTTTTCTCTGATCCGAAAGATGTTTACAATTTTATCTCTGGTTCCTCTGCCTTTTCTAAATCCAGCTTGTACATCTGGAAGTTTTCAGTTCACATACTGTCATAGCCTAGCTTGAAGAATTTTGAGCATTACCTTGCTAGCATGTAAAATAAGTGCAATTGTGCAGTAGTTTCAACATTCTTTTGCATTGCCCTAATTTGGGATTGGAATGAAAATTGATCTTTCCAGTCCTATGGCCATTTAATTTCCAAATTTGCTGGCGTATTGAGTGCAGCACTTTCTCAGCATCACCTTTTAGGATTTGAAATAGCTCAACTGGAATTCCATCACCTCTGCCAGCTTTGTAGTGATTCTTCCTAAGGCCCACTTGACTTCACACTCCAGGATGTCTGGCTCTAGGTGAGTGATCACACCATCAAGATTATCTGGGTTATTAAGATCTTTTTTGTATAGTTCTTCTGTATATATTCTTGCCACCCCCTCTTCATATCCTCTGCTTCCGTTAGGTCCATAGTGTTTCTGTCCTTTATTGAGCCCATCTTTACATGAAATGTTCCCTTGGTATCTCTAATTTTCTTGAAGAGATCTCTAGTCTTTCCCATTCTATTGATTTCTTCTATTTATTTGTATTGATCACTTAGGAAGGCTTTCTTATCTCTCCCTGCTATTCTTTGGAATTAAGCATTCAGATGAGTATATCTTTGCTTTTCTCCTTTGCCTTTTGCTTCTCTTCTTTTCTCAGCTATTTGTAATGCCTCCTCAGACAATCATTTTGCCTTTTTGCATTTCTTTTTCTTGGGGATGGTTTTGATCACTCCTCCTGAGGCACTCATTTAGATAGTATTTATTGTAACTTTACCTTTTGCCTTCTCGTGATATCAATTTTTTATACAGATATGTGGCTATTTTCCCCCTATGAAGACACAAAGACATGAAGTCTATTTCCCTTTTCCTGAATCTTGGCTGACCTCTGACTGTTTCTTTAAAGTCCACAGGGCTCAATGAAGAGGTCTACCTGTCTATACTGTGTGTGTGTGTGTGTGTGTGTGTGTGTGTTTGTGTTTGTGTGAGTGTGTGTGTGTTTGTGTTCTTACATGTTACAGAGAATTGCTTAGCTAGGAACATCTGCAAAGTACGTCATGTGAGCAAAAAAAATATATTTTACTGTGTGTTTACTGATTTATGATAACAATTAACCTATCTGGTCTAATATACTGATCAATCTAGGCTATCATTTTTATAGCAAGAAAAAATAGAAAATAAATTCTTAATAAAGAACAATCAGTAGGCTGAATTAAAATGCTGGTCTGATATTCATAAAGATTTAATGGAAACCAAAGGGTATATTTTCAAACTCTAAATTTGTAATTTCAGTGAAAAATTAAAAGGAAAATTTATCAATAATAAGAGTAGCTGTAGAAAAAACATTTCTTAGGATGTTAAACAAAAGAAATATCCCTCAAATAATTAGTTTTAAAATGTTAACCTATTTTCATAACTCAGCAGGGCATTTGCAGTAGGGCATTATGTAGTAACAAAAGTGTTACTACATAATAAAAAAATACTCAATTTACCAAAAATATATGATAGTTCTAACCTGGTACGTACCTGAAAACATCAATAGACATCTGTGTAACTGACACAACCAATGAAGAGCATTAGTCCATATCATATACAAATAACACCTGTGGATAATAAGACAGTCTGATAGGGAATGGAGCAAAGGATGGATGGATTTTCACTGAAGAGGAAATGCAAATGGCAAATAAACATAGGAAAAGATGCTCCACCATCCTAATGATCAGGAAAATAAAAATTAAAGGCAATGCAACACACCCATATTTATGGCAAAAATAAAGTTTTAAAGTATAAAAATCAAGTATTAGCAAGAATGTAGAACAATGAGAATACTCAAAACTACCAACAGAATTATATATTAGTTTAAGTATTTTAGGAAATAACATGGCAGTAATTTCTAAAAATAGAGATATACATATTTTACAATCTAGCAATTCTTCTATTAGGTATATTTTATATGCATGTATTAGTAGCCATAAAAAGAAAAATAGAATTACTGTCATTTTAAAAAAGCCAGAAACAACACAGCTACTCATCAGTAGTGAGGATATAAGTGAGTTGTGGAATTATTTATGTATTTGAACATACCCAACAGTGAAGTGAACCAGAGCAAACGTCAAACATATAATGTGGAAAAGAAAAGTGAGGTTGGTAAAGAATAAATATGAATGTCTCTGTTTATATAAGATACAACAAAACAGGCAAAGCTAAACCATTATATGCAAATACATATCCACACATGAACATTGGAACACACGCATGCACGTGTACATGAACAGCAAACACTGTACTTATTACAAAGTTCAGAATATCAGTTTTCCCTAGGGAAAAGGATATAGACTGTGATTTGAAAAGGACACATAGGATATTCAAAGTTACTGTTCATGTTTTATTATTTAAGCTCAAGATTGATACATGGGTGGTTATTGGTAAAAATTAATTACGCATGGTGCTAAATCACTTCGGTCGTGTCTGACTCTTGCGACCCCACGGACTGTAGCCAGCTAGGTTCCTTTGTCCATGGGATTCTCCAGGCAAAAATGCTAGAGTGGGTTGTCATACCCTCCTCCAGGGGATCTTCTCAACCCAGGCATAGAATCCATATCTCCTGTGTCTCCTGCATAGGCAGGCAGATTCTTTACCACTAGCACCAAAGCCCGTATATATGTTGCTGCTGCTGCTGCTAAGTCGCTTCAGTCATGTCTGACTCTGTGCGACCCCATAGACGGCAGCCCGTTACTCCTCCTCAAAACAAAACAAACAAACAAACAAAATCCTTGGAAAATACTATGCTATGCTAAGTCACTTCAGTCATGTCCGACTCTGTGTGACCCCATAGACGGCAGCCACCAGGCTCCCCCGTCCCTGGGATTCTCCAGGCAAGAGCACTGGAGTGGGTTGTCATTTCCTTCTCCAATGCATGAAAGTGAAAAGTGAAAGTGAAGTCGCTCAGTCGTGTCCAACTCTTAGCTACCCCATGGACTGCAGCCTACCAGGCTCCTCCGTTCATGGGATTTTCCAGGCAAAAGTACCGGAGTGGGGTGCCATTGCCTTCTCCGTGGAAAAATACTACCTAATGCTTAAATACGAAAAGCCACTGCTGCATGTTACTAGTATATACCAACAAAGGTCATCACTGGGTCTGAAAAGGGAATGCAGGCCCCTAAACACCTGAGAGAGCCCCAGGAAGACAAGAAGCCTTCACAATCAAGATGACTTACTTACAACCTCATCTTTTTTTAGCACACATACTTCCTGCCTTGAAATTGCTATGTATAGTCCATGATATTACCACTTTGTGTTCGTATAAAAAAACCCAAATGTAAAGAAAAATTCAAAAACAAAAAAGCTTTAGATAACCAAGTCACCAACCATTTCAGGAAAAGGAGCACTTCAAAAGTTAAGAACTAAATTAGGAATCAGAAAAATACCTCAGAAAGCAGAGGTAAAAGAAGAAAATGAAGGTTTTGAAATAATTGCAATTAATATCCTTGTGAAAATATTCATAGCAAGCTATTATAAAAAATAAACATTTTAGACATGCTAATATTATCTTTATATAATGTAATAGTTGGGTTTATTATAAGAATGATAAAAATGGAAGACGTATTAGCTAGGGCTTCTAGACAATGGTTTTTCCTAAATGAAAAGACAAGTGAAAATATATGTAATAATGGCTAAAGGTGCAAGAAAAAAAAGAGATACTGTCTATTTCTGAGACTTGTATGAGAAAAAACAGAATATATTAAAGTAAACGAATAAATATTAGAAGAATATTTTAGAGATAATTAAAAACTCTAGAAAGAAAAACACCAATACAGTATACTAACGCATATATATGGAATTTAGAAAGATGGTAACAATAACCCTGTATAAGAGACAGCAAAAGAGACACTGATGTATAGAACAGTCTTTTGGACTCTGTGGGAGAGGGAGAGGGTGGGAAGATTTGGGAGAATGGCACTGAAGTATGTATAATATCATATATGAAACGAGTCGCCAGTCCAGGTTCGATGCACGATACTGGATGCTTGGGGCTGGTGCACTGGGACGACCCAGAGGGATAGTATGCAGAGGGAGGAGGGGGGAGGGTTCAGGATGGGGAACACATGTATACCTGTGGCGGATTCATTTCGGTATATGGCAAAACCAATACAATATTATAAAGTTAAAAAATAAAATAAAATTTAAAAAAAAGAAAAGGAAAAAAATAGAATTCATATTGAAAAGGCTCACCATACACAGAGTAGGATGGAGGAGAAAACATACTTGCCCTATACATATTGATGTGAAATTTAAGACACTGGGTAAATGAAAAAAGCCTTTTAGAGAGGGTAAAATAGGTTACACAGAGGTACAAGAATTCCAGTGGCATCAAACTTCCCATTGCCAACTCTAGATCACAGAAAATAGGTAAATTAAGTTGTATTTTAGTAAAATTATTTTGTACTTAGAATTTCATACCCGTGTATTCAAGAACATTGCTGATTGCATGAGGGCAAAACGGTATCAGCCATAAAACTTACATTTTAAAAAAATGGAAGGAAATGCTCATTCACTTTTCCACTATTTTTCTGTCAATTTATAAATGACCTCTATAAATTTGGATTTAAAAAGCAGTTGCTGTATGACAAAGGGACCCCAAAGCTGGTACTCGGTGGCAACCTAGAAGGGAGGGATGGGGAGGGAGGAGGGAGGAAGGCTTAAGAGGGAGGAGGCATATATATACCTAGGGATGATTCATGTTGATGTATGGCAGAAACCATTTCAATACTGTAAAGTAAATATCCTCTAATCTTAAAAAAAATTTAATTTTTAAAAAAAACAGTTGTTCAGTTCATTAAATCTGCTGTTTAATTCAAGTTTGGGCATATTTTGATTAAGGACTAAAAAAAAATCCAACAAATGGGAGAGGAATATATACACATGTACACATTTGTAAGCACACACATGCCATCCCCCAGGCATTCAGGGTCCACCCCACACTTTTAACCCATAGTGATGTGGCCCAAGAGTCAGTGGGCAAGCTGAGCATCATTGCAACAGCAAGCTTCTCAGAGGTTAAGAAAGTGAAACATACTATTTGAAACCAACATTTGGAAATCTGCATTTTTCAAACCAATCACTAAAAATAGAATATGTTCATACATCCCTTCTTTCTACCTCACAATAACAGTGGAGCCAATTGCTTTAACTTCTATTTGAAATATTTAATGGAAATGGATATCCATAGTAATGGATATTCCAGTTGAACTCTTTCAAACCCTAAAAAGATGATGCTGTTAAAGTCCTGCACTCAATATGCCAGCAAATTTGGAAAACTCACCAGTGGCCACAGGACTGGAAAAGGTCAGTTTTCATTCCAATCCCAAAGAAAGGCAATGCCAAAGAATGCACAAACTATTGCACAATTGCACTCATCTCACATGCTAGTAAAGTAATGCTCAAAATTCTCCAAGCCAGACTTCAACAGTACTTGAACCATGAACTTCCAGATGTTCAAGTCAGATTTTGAAAGGGCAGAAGAACCAGAGGTCAAATTGCCAACATCCATTGGATCATCGAAAAAGCAAGAGTTCCAAAAAATATCTACTTCTGTTTTATTGACTATGCCAAAGCCTTTGACCGTGTGGATTACAGCAAACTGTGGAAAATTCTTCAAGAGATGGGAATATCAGACCACCTTACCTGCCTCCTTAGAAATCTGTATGCAGATCAAGAAGCAATTGTTAGAACTGGACATGGAACACCAGACTGGTTCCAAACTGGGAAAGGAGTACATCAAGGTTGTATATTGTCACCCTGCTTATTTAACTTATATGCAGAGTATATCATGTGAAATGCCAGGCTGGATGAAGCACAAGCTGAAATCAAGAATGCTGGGAGAAATATCAGTAACTTCAGATATGCAGATGACACCACCCTTATGTCAGAAAGTGAAGAGGAACTAAAAAGCCTCTTGATGATAGTGAAAGAGGAGGGTGAAAAAGTTGGCTTAAAAATCAACATTCAAAAAATGAAGATCATGGCATCCAGTCCCATCAGTTCATGGCAAATAGATGGGGAAACAATGGAAACAGTGTCAGACTTTATGTTTTTAGGTTCCAAAAACACTGCAGATAGTGACTGCAGCCATGAAATTAAAAGATACTTGCTCCTTGGAAGAAAAGCTATAACCAACCTAAACAGCATATTAAAAAGCAGAGACATTACTTTGCCAACAGAGGTCCATCTAGTCAAAGCTATGGTTTTTCCAGTAGTCATGTATAGATGTGAGATTTGGACCATAAAGAAAGCTGAACACCAAAGAATTGATGCTTTTGAACTGTGGTGTTGGAGAAGACTCTTCCTGGACTGTAAGGAGATCAAATCAGTCAATTCTAAAGGAAATCTGTCCTGAATATTCATTGGAAGGATTGATGCTGAAGCTGAATCTCCAATACTTTGGCCACCTGATGCAAGGAACTGACTCATTGGAAAAGAGCCCTGATTCTGGGAAAGATTGAAGGTGGGAGGAGGAGGGGATGACAGAGGATGAGATGGTTGGATGGCATCACCAACTCGATGGACATGAGTTTGAGCAAGCTGCACAAGTTGGTGGTGGACAGGAAATCCTGGCAATCTGCAGTCCATGCAGTCTCAAAGAGTCAGACATGTCTGAGCGACTGAACTGAACTTTAAAAAATGAGAGTCAGAGGTGCACAGCAGTAGATGAACCAGTCAACTAACCCTTTAGGAGTTGTGGGCAGGGGACATGTGGACTTCACTTGTTAGCAAGAATAAAATATCACCATGTTAATTTTAATAAAAACATCTCTTTCTTACACTTTGTGGAAACTTACCTTTTCTAATCCAAATTATGCTTTATCAATGTGGGTGCTCAATTGTTCAGTCGTGTCTGACTCTTTGCAACCCCATGGACTATAGCCTACCAGGCTCCTCTGTCCATCGGGGTTCTCCTGACCCAGGAACTGAACCCAGGTCTCCCGTATTGCAGGCGAATTCTTTACCAACAGAGCCACCAGGGAAGCATGCTTTATCAATACGTATTCTCAAATTGCTTATTTACATGTTTAAAAACATGCACTTTAAAAAATTTCAAAGTGTATAATTTTACATGGAAAAGGTCTTGTCATTTAATACGAAAAGGTACAATTAAGTTGGTTTCCCAAAGATGTCAGATCAGAAAACAAAAACTGCTAAGAAGTCAAATAATGAAAAGTAACAATCACAATCATAAAGCAATATCAATTTATATTAAAATGCAGGCAGATAACCAATGCTAATAATGTCACAAATGCTACTTCTCAACATTTTATAAGATATTCCCAAAGCTTTACCAACTAACATATTCATGGGTCAATTACAGTCACATATAAAATAGTTTCTAAAAGGGTTGTTTTATTCCAAGTCATTATTCATGACCCAAAATAGTACTAAATTTCTAAATCTAAAACAGTACTATTAAACTTCACTTAAAAAATTTGACCATAATCTCCTCTTTCTAACAGAGTAAATGACTTTCTTGAAAGGAATGATTACCTGTGTCTCTGTTAGTGACTTAGAAATAAGAGAAGGCCACTTGGAATTACACAATATGTGACCTTATTCAAACTTTCCACAGTACCTGCTTCCCACATTATAACTTGATGGAAATAAGAACGTGGTGAAAATTTAAAGTGAAAGTCTGTTCAAGGTTATGAGAAAGCTAAAGAATTCTGGACTATATAATGATTGCTTTTTATTCTCCACTGTCTTTTACAGAAATCACAAGAATTTTGCAAAAGTTTCAAGTGGAAACAAAACCACTGGAAGATCAAGTCTTTAGGACATACAAATTGCTGCTTTTTCAGGTGGAAAAAGGAAATCAAGAAAAGAATTACCATGGGAAAAGCTATGTGTCATGGTGAATAAAATTTACCTATCAACAGTCTGAATAATGTATGTCAACTGTGCACAATGCCTTATTTTGTATGAAATAACTGGGAAGAATATGTCAATTTTTATGAATTAGACATGCAAACAAAGTAAAAACTTTGTAACAAACAAAGTCAGAGCTTTACAATTTTATTTTATGTGACTAATGGAGTAAATAATTATTAAAAGGAAATCTTATTCTTTTCTAAATATAGTAATAACCAAATTAATTTAATTTCTTTGGCTTCTTTGCCTCCTAAGCTAGGACCTAATGGTCTGTGAATATTTAATAAGCAATGAAATAACATGGTTCATGTGATACTAATACAGTGAAAGAGCATGGATAAATTTGAAGACTTAGCTTAGAACCTGTTATTCTGGACTATGTAAAGGGAGCATTTGTTATTAGCATTTTCAATGGCTCAAATATCCAGCAATGCCAAGGGTAAAATGTTCCTCAAACAGGGTTAGTTCTCTCCAAGTCCATACAATACAAACACACTTAAATTTAAAATACAGATTCTTGTCAACATTCTGAATACTCATTTTCAGACAAAGCAAAACAAGCGTGTATTTCCAAGAATCAATGTGAAAACACCATTCCCACTTTCAAGTGTATCTAAATATGCAAACAAAAATGTTACTTTGTATGTGAGTGTTTGATGTCATATAGACATGCTTCTTTCCTTTCCTCATTTCTTTTTTGGTTTAGAAAAAACCTACTATGGTAAGACTTTGGTTTGGAGGAGAGAATGACAAAGGAAAACTAGAGTAAATGGAAAAAAATGACTTCAATATTAGGTGTGGAAGAAGGATAGGTAGAGGGAATAGGCCATGAGAGGGCAATTGGGAATGGAAAAAGGTAACTGAGAGATTCATTGGCCCACATTTATTCACAGAGCTGTCACAGAAGCCCCAAGAAACACAGTGAAGGAGGCAAGTTCTCTTGCAGTTCAGAACTGATGCTATTGCTTCCACCAGTATTCTATTGACCAAAGCAAGGTATATGTGCTGTGCTTAGTCACTTTAGTTGTGTCCCACTCTATGAGGCCCCATGGACTGTAGCCAGACTCCTCTGTCCACGGGATTCTCCAGGCAAGAATACTGAAGTGGGTTACCATGCCCTCCTCCTAGGGATCTTCCCAACCCGGGAATCAAACCCAGGTCCTCTGCCTTGCAGGTGGATTCTTTACCATCTGAGCCACCAGGGAAGCTCATGAGTACTGGAGTGGGTAGCCTATCCCTTCTCCAGGGGATCTTCTGGACCCAGGAATTGAACCAGGATCTTCTGCATTGCAGGTGGATCCTTTACCAGCCTAGCTACCAAGGGAGCCCCAAAACAAGGCATAAGGATAGCCAATTCAAAGTGGGGAAATAGACTCTACAATTTACTAGGAAGAATTGCAAGATATATTATAATGGGCATGTTTACAGGAAGGAGTGGAGAAGTGGGACCATTTGGGGAGCCATTTGTATAATTAATTTACCACACTGACTAACCAAAGAGATGAGAAGTCAAGCTGTATAATAAATTAAATAAAGCTTAACTTCTTTATTTGTATATTTTTAAAAAATACAAATAACATTTCTAATCTTTTCTTTCTGGATCCCTTGAATCCCCTCATATCTCATCTTTAATAACACGTATTCAACTTAGTTTATTTAAATGTAACAGAAAAAGAAAAAGAAACTGAAATCTTCTTTCAACAAAAGGTATTTTCCCCCAAATCTCTAAGGTTAAGAAAATAATCTAGTAATGTGCTTTTTTAAACCATGTTTCTATTTAAAACAATAGATTGATTTCCTACATTGAAAAATGAAGGCAATAATCTCACAATTATTCCCACCATCCCATCGGTAACCTCCTGTATAGGTGAGTTATTTTATATATGTTTTATATAAAATTCTTGTTTTTAACTTTCATATTCTGTTTCATAACTATAATATGCAGTTGTTTGATACGTGTCCATATTTCAATGAATTCTGTACTTAAAACTAGGATTTTAATCCTGATAACAGTTCCTGAACTCTGTTAAGTTTGTTTCTTAATTTGACTGAATTTTATCAGCAAATATTATTTTTGCTTTTTCCCCCCAAAATATATATGGATGTTTTATACCTTGGGTTCTTTCCTGGTTAGAAATATGTCTTTGTTGTCCTAGTAACAAAATTGAATCTAGAATAGGTATAATATTGCCAGTCACAATTTCTCTCAAAATTTTACTGGTATTGATTTATTATCATTTGGCTTTAAATATGGAGAAGGCAATGGCACCCCACTCCAGTACTCTTGCCTGGAAAATCCCGTGGACCGAGGAGCCTGGTAGGCTGCAGTCCATGGGGTCCCTAGGAGTCGGAAACGACTGAGTGACTTCACTTTCACTTTTCACTTTGATGCATTGGAGAAGGAAATGCATTGGAGAAGGCAACCCACTCCAGTGTTCTTGCCTGGAGAATCCCAGGGACGGGGGAGCCTGGTGGGCTGCCGTCTATGGGGTCACACAGGGTCAGACATGACTGAAGCAACTTAGCAGCAGCAGCAGGCTTTAAATGTATTTTGGAGGAAGTTGAGGACAGCCTGATTTAGTTGTTTTTTTTTTTCTTTTCTGCTAGGTATTATCTTTTCTTTTATCATTTTGATTGAAGGAAGATAATTTCTGTGATGAAATTTCAAACTGCAATTTTTTTTTTTAATCATAAGAAGCTATTTGCCTACTTTGTATTCTATAAAACTTACTGGCCATGCACTCACACTCTAGTCTAAAAACTGATAAAGGCACAAGTACTTCTTTGGAAGGAATGATGCTAAAGCTGAAACTCCAGTACTTTGGCCACCTCATGCGAAGAGTTGACTCATTGGAAAAGACTCTGATGCTGGGAGGGATTGGGGGCAGGAGGAGAAGGGGACAACAGAGGATGAGATGGCTGGATGGCATCACTGACTTGATGGACGTGAGTCTGAGTGAATTCCAGGAGTTGGTGATGGACAAGGAGGCCTGGCGTGCTGAGATTCATGGGGTCACAAAGAGTCGGATACGACTGAGCGACTGATCTGATCCGATCTGACCAGAGTCACAGTTCGGGTGAGGATTTGATCTGATGTCTTCTGCCGGGAGCCAGCGTGAGGAACTCTGCCAGTGGCAAAGGTCATGAGGAAGGAGGCTCAGCATACGCAAAGGCGAGATCGAGCCTCAGGAGTGCCCCTGGAAATTCTCGAGCATCTACCCCCAAAACCAGAGTCTGCCTACTTTACTGCTTTGTGCTCTCACCTACACCTCTGACTATGGGGGGCTGTCCCCCACCACCTCTCTCTGAAAAAGAGTTAAATTACAGCTCCAGTTAATAAAGTTCCTGGGCGTGACAAGAGTGTTTTTGTTCACAACCGTGAGAGGCATGAGATGTTCTAAACTGTCTAAATACAGATTCCTTTGAGCAGTTAAAAGATTGATTAGAAATTGTATTGGTGAAGGGTTTTTCACTTGTTGGGCCAATGTTGCTGCTAAGTCTCCATATCCCTTACCTGCTGTGTCCCTGGCAGTGTACTGATTAATATAATTGGTGTAAGTAGTAGCTTTAATGTTTGTAACCTTGGACCCTTGAGTTAATTCTTTTTCTTGTTAGAGCCCACCACACCTTTGCCCTGTAGGAATGCAACTTTATCTAATGCTTTTGGAGGGTGGTGCCTGAAAAATAAGTTTTCTGAAGAAAGGGTCTTAAAATGTTAACAGGCCTCTGGGCCAGAAGATGATGCAAATCACCTAACTTTTGCATATGATAAGTTTGCAGGAAGAAAGCCTGGCTTACTGCATGACTCTACCCCTTTCCCCATTATCCTCTATGCATAACTTAAGGTATAAAAACTACTTTGGAAAATAAAGTGAGGGCCTTGTTCACCGAAGCTTGGTCTCCCCATGTCGTTCTTTCTCTCACCTTCTGGCTGAATTATTCAGCCTCTTTTTCTCCACCGAATTTCCTCACTGAGCTATCCTGATTTAACCACTCTTTATATCCTTAATTAACGTTTAATTAAGCAATTGTTTCCTGATCCTCGCCGACGCCGTCCCCGCTTCGAATTCCCTGGGTCCACCGGGGCTGGACCCCGGCAGTCTTCACATAAAATTCAAAAGCAGGATGGAGTAAATATTCATGGTCATTGCTTACTTATAGAACTTGGCATAATTTTCTCTCCTTCTGTATCACAAGTGCATACTTATCATCTGCTAAATAAATAACTGAGTATATTTTAGGTCATTTTTTTTGTCAAGGTCTAGGTCATTAATCTAAATAAGCATTATGAATCTGGATTACTTTCATCAACCCCTCAATGATGCCTAAATACTCATTTCTTTTTTTCTTTCTTATATTTTAAATTATGAAAGAATGATAGCACATTTACAAGAGACTTAGAAAATGGAGAACAAAATAACATATAATTCCATTAAACTATTATTTTTAAGTAGATGAATTAAGATTTTTAGTTGGGCTTTCAACATCACACTCTCAAAAATCATTAGAATGAATAGACAGAAAAGTAGAAGCATATACTAGACCTGAAAAGCACTATGAACCTATTCAACATAAGATTTATACAATTTTCTATTCAAGTTCCAATAGACTATAAACCAGAAGACACTGGAACATATCCAAGGACATAAAACAAGGTGCAAAAATTTCATCTTCTAAAGGTATGGAAATCATACAGAGTCTATTCTATCACTAGAATTATATTAAAAATCAATACCAAAAAATATTTGAAAATAACTTTCATATTTTCAAGTGGAATGTGACATTTTACCAAGAGAGATCTTTTCATTTAGTCACTTCTTATATTTTATTAAAATATATTATATGTTATTTATATATATTCATATATATTTATTTGATTTGATTTAGCCACTTCTTATATTTTATTTAACATTTACTTCCCAATACTGATTAAAAGGCTGCTACTTAAAATACCTTTCCATGAAACCACACATTTTTGACATTGCCTGCTCAACAATATGCTTGATTTCTATTTGAAATTTGATTTATATTTTAAATTTGTAAGAATCCATTTGACAGCAGTAAAATGTATATGTCTGGTACTATGTTAGACTTGATGTAGAAAGGAACCTATCGTAATGCATAAACTGCTAAGTCATTTCAGTCATGTCCGACTCTGTGCGACCCCACAGACAGCAGCCCAACAGGCTCCCCCATCCCTGGGATTCTCCAGGCAAGAACACTGGAGTGGGTTGCCATTTCCTTCTCCAATGCATCAAAGTGAAAAGTGAAAGTGAAGTCGCTCAGTCGTGTCCGACTCTTCGCAACCCCATGGACTGCAGCCCACCAGGCTCCTCCATCCATGGGATTTTCCAGGCAAGAGTACTGGAGTTGGGTGCCATTGCCTTCTCCAGTAATGCATAAAAAGGATATATAAAACATAGTAAGTATCTAAAATTAAGTAAAGGAAGAGAAGGGGTATAAATGATCCAGAACCATCATTTAATAGGAGTAGTGGAAGATCCAAGCCTCAACTTCCCTGGGTATATCTCTGGATATACTGATGAAAAAGTGAAGTATTTACCAGATAGGTAAACAGGTGACAAATCCTGGAGTCTGAAAATGATGAGATGTTAGATTAGAGATTCTTACATAAAGGTAGGGACATAGAATGTACTCATACTAGGGATGGGGGGAAGTGTTAAAGAAGGATATTTTCCTATATCAGCTTCTTCTATAAATATAGGAAAAGAAAAAGTAAAAGATCTCACTTAAGAATGACTCACATTAAATACACACTCATATGAGTTTGAAGTTATAATTCAAACCTGAGTTGAAAATATTAAATATCCTGGGTTGTCAGTGTCCAAGGAATAGGGCAGAAATATATTTAAATAATTTCAGAACCAACTATTTAAAACATAAAACTCAAAGAACTGTCATGGGCGACATTGCTAAAATCATGAAATCAGAATAAAAAACACACAAAAATAAATGAGAAAACAAGTCATTTTGAGCAAGAATATAGAGAAGCCACAAACAATGGCCTCAGATATGCAAAGTTTAGAGAAAATGAGATGATTAGATACATAACATTTTAAAAATGAGAAACAGACCCAACTACAGGTAGAAATCTGATATATGTTCTATCTGTCATTGCAGAATATCAAGTAGAGAGTTAATTATTCAAAAATGGTGCTAGGATAATTGTTAATACATAAAGGAAGAAATAAAAGATTGACACATCACACAGAAATCAAAATAATAAGCACTTAATGAAATTAAAAGACGCTTACTCCTTGGAAGGAAAGTTATGACCAACCTAGATAGCATATTGAAAAGCAGAGACATTACTTTTCCAACAAAGGTCCGTCTAGTCAAGGCTATGGTTTTTCCAGTGGTCACGTATGGATGTGAGAGTTGGACTGTGAAGAAAGCTGAGCGCCGAAGAATTGATGCTTTTAAACTGTGGTGTTGGAGAAGACTCTTGCGAGTCCCTTAGACTGCAAGGAGATCCAACCAGTCCATTCTAAGAGATTGGTCCTGGGTGTTCTTTGGAAGGACTGATGCTAAAGCTGAAACTCCAGTACTTTGGCCACCTCATGCAAAGAGTTGACTTATTGGAAAGACTCTGATGTGGGGAGGGATTGGGAATAGGAGGAGAAGGGGATGACAGAGGATGAGATGGCTGGATGGCATCACCGACTCAATGGACGTGAATTTGAGTGAACTCCGGGAGTTGGTGATAGACAGGGAGGCCTGGCGTGCTGCAATTCATGGGGTTGCAAAGAGATGGACATGACTGAGCAACTGAACTGAAGTGTGAAAGACAAACCTTTGGAAGAAACTGTAAAAGAATATACATATAGGATATAAGAAGTATAGATCACTAAAAAAATGAGAAATTACATTAAAAAATAATTCTGTTTTTCAAAATATATCATAAAGGACTTTTGTTTTAGGTAATGAGGGATGTCTCCTTCTATAAAGCAATTGGAAAACTGGAGAAACATATATTAATTCTTTTCAGATGCTGGAAAATGGGTAGTACGTAACTAAAATCCTTGAGAGAAGGGAGAAAATGAAGTTAGCCCTATAATCACCCCAGATTTCCTTATTTAAGCAATTGCTGGACCATGGCTCATGGAATGGGATACAAACAGAGACCAGTGGTCTCTCAATGAGAAGATGAGACAGAGATACCAAGATGGTGAGGACTTAAAGAACAGAGTATCAAGGGCAAGGCGCACAGGGTAAAATGTGCACAAAATTTGGCTTTTGAACCTTTGGCCATATATTAAGCTATGCATTTACAGGGTAAAATAGACCAAGTGAATAACAACTTCCAGGGAAAGAAAATTTTCTGGGGAATTGCAAGCTACAATTCTAGGAGTTAAGAAAAGGCTGGAAATTATCAAAGATGATACAGATCCTAATTGAGAGACTTTGCTGAATCCATGAAGATTTAAGTAAATATCCCAAATATCAGCACCTTAATTTCAGGACTAAGCTAGTCTCAGTAGAAGGGCTGCATTATGCATGACCTTAAAAAGCCTTCAAAACAGGCTTTGAAAGAATGAAATTGCCATGCCAGAATTATAAGTTCCCTCTAGGCTAAAAGGCCAATGGTCTCTAAATGAGTGCAACCCACACAGTGAATCAATCATAAACTTCACAATGTGTGAGATCTAATGATATATTGTAAGACATGCAAAGTAAAAGGCATATGTGATGCATTCCCCAGAAATAAAAAAGACACAGTGGTCACAGAAATGTTGAAATTAGTAGACAACGACATTAAAATGGTTATAATAATAAATGAATCACTAATAAATGTAATAATATTAGTAAATCTCTAAGGCATCATGTTAAGTAAAAGGAGCCAGACATGTAAGACTACACACTGAATTATCCCCTATATATAAAATGCCTGAAAATGTAAAACTATAACAAGAAAAAACAGATCAGAGGTTGCTAAGAACTAGTGATGGAGACAGGAAATTTGCTGCAAAAGGTAATAAAAACACTTTTGAGATACTTAAAATATTTTTGGTTCCAGAGGTAATAGGATTATTCTTAATTTCTGAAAGTGTTTCTTGATTGATGTGGTATACCATTCTCTCTCTCTCTCTCTCTCTCCATATATATATATATATATATACACACACACACACACACACACACACTTTAAAACTCATTGAACTGAACACATTAAAAGGATAAAATTATATATAAATTATATTTAATACTAAAATTTTTGAAAAAGAAGGTATTAAAACTGTATGAAAATAAATGGACTGTACAAATAAATGAGAAATTAAGGAAACATCAAAAAGTTCAATGAGCAAGATTGATAAATTAGATACTATAGAACAGAGGATCAAGGAAATAAAGATATAGCAAAAGAAACTACCCAAGATGAAGCACAGAGAAATAAAGACTGAAAAAGTGACCTAGGAAACAATACTGACTTTGCTGCCATGCATATTATTGGAGTCCTAGAAGGAAAGGAGGAATAAAAGAGAATAAAAAAATATTTGGGACGACCCAGAGGGATGGTATGGGGAGGGAGGAGGGAGGAGGGTTCAGGATGGGGAACACATGTATACCTGTGGTGGATTCATTTTGATATTTGGCAAAACTAATACAATTATGTAAAGTTTAAAAATAAAATAAAATTTAAAAAATATATATATTTGAAGAAATAATGGGGCTTCTAGCATGTGCTGCTTAGGCTGTAGACATTAAGAAAGTGCATTGCTTCAGCCCTGACAAGAGAAAAACAAACCAGCTATAGAATCACACTCTTTCTTGAACCTATCAGAAACCTGAAGTTTCATGACAACCAACTATCAGTACATTGTAAGGAAAGCCAAGCACCTCCAATAAGTAGGCCATGAGCCCTTACTTGGAATAGAACACAAGAGTAATAGGTACCATCATACAGGTTGGTAAGCTACAATTTTTCCCAAAGTAACAAAGACCAAGTGTGGGTGAGAGTGAAAATATAGAACTCCTGGGATCCATAGACACAGGAGAGTTCACATCCCCTTGTAGTTTCGTCTTTTCAGACTTTCACAAAGTGATTGTGAAAAGATTGGGAAAGCCCATCAGTGAAAACAAGTAAGTCAGTTAGCCCTGCTAAATCCTTCTACCCTGTGGAACAAAAGCTGTAAGACTCCAAGTGAAGGACAGCAAAGGCTGTCATCTCCCAGGTACAGAGAAGGATCCATTTAAACTGGGGAAGAGACAGGAGAAAATAGCTCAACCCCCTAGGCAGGATATTAGACCATTAGATGCCTAGTCTGTACTCCAGAAAATATTGTTAAACCAAGTTCTTCATGCAAAAAGAAAATGGTAACTGGCTAAAGTTTGAACCTACATTAGAAGTCAGCAAACATTTCACATAAAGTGTCAGTAAATAGTAAATTCTTTAGGCTTTGCAAAATTCTGTTGCAAGGACGCAACTCTGCCTTTGCAACATGAAAGCAATCATGCACAATATATAAATGAACAAGTGTGGTGGGACTGCAATAAAACTTTATTTACAAAATCATTTACTAGGCCATAGTGCACCAACCCTACCCTACGGAAAGGAATGAGTACCATTAGAAATGGTAAGTACACTGGTAAATATAAAATATTATTTTTTTCATTTCAAGGTTTTTTAATTCAAAACTTCAAGCAATAGTTCTCTATAGCAACTCATAATAAAGTAAAAGACATAGAATTAACAAGGCCAATTGTGGAAGTAAAATGAAATCCTTAAAAATATTCAGTTAATCCAAAAGAAAGCCACAAACAAGGAAAAGGAAACACCAAAAAAGAGGGAACAAACAGCAAGAGAATAGGAGGAAATCCCACTATATTGAAAATCATACAAAATTTAAATTATATGAAATGTAAATTATATAAATTATATAAAGTACAATTATATAAAATGAAAAAAGGAGGAATGCCTGGGGGCTTCCCTGGTGGTGGAGCTCCTCCATCAGGTGGTGCCTCCTCTGGGCCCACCATTGAAGAGGTTGATTAAGCCAGCCTAGCATAGATTTAGCATTGTTCCACATAAAACATGGAAGGACCCAAATTGTAGCAAATTCCGTGGCAGTTACGAAGTTGAGCTGCTATAGTAAATAAACTGGGCATTCTTGATACTTGAACATGGAATGTGTGTGCACATGGAAAAACATTGCACTTTACAAGCACTGTATTGTAAGTGGAAAAATGCAATGTCTTAAATAAAATTGTATTTAAAATTGGCAAAAAAAAAGGAGAGAGAATATCATATTGTTTTAAAAGAATACCGCAGCTATATACAAGATGTGCATTTTTTGATCTAAAAATGCAGATGGAAAATGAAAACCATGTAAACATGAATAGGAAACATGGAGCAGCTACATTCAGTTCAGTGCAGTCGCTCAGTCGTGTCCAACTCTTTGCAACCCCATGAATTGCAGCACGCCATGCCTCCCTGTCCATCACCAACTCCCGGAGTTTACTCAAATTCACGTCTATCAAGTTGGTGAGGCCATCCAGCCATCTCATCTTCTGTCGTCCCCTTCTCCTCCTGCTCCCAATCCCTCCCAGCATCAGGGTCTTTTCCAATGAGTCGACTCTTCGCATGAGGTGGCCAAAGTATTGGAGTTTCAGCTTCAGCATCAATCCTTCCAAAGAACACCCAGGACATATCTCCTTTAGAATGGACTGGTTGGATCTCCTTGCAGTCCAAGGGACTCTCAAGAGTCTTCTCCAACACCACAGTTCAAAAGCGTCAATTCTTTGGCACTCAGCTTTCTTCACAGTCCAAATCTCACATCCATACATGACCACTGGAAAATCCATAGCCTTGGCTAAAGGGACCTTTGTTGGAAAAGTAATGTCTCTGCTTTTGAATATGCTATCTAGGTTGGTCATACCTCTCCTTCCAAGTAGTAAGTGTCTTTTAATTTCATGGCTGCAATCACCGTCTGCAGTGATTTTGGAGCCCCCAAAATAAAGTCGACACTGTTTCTGCTGTTTACCCATCTATTTCCCATGAAGTAATGGGACCAGATGTCATGATCTTAGTTTTCTGAATGTTGAGCTTAAAGCCAACCTTTTCATTCTCCTCTTTCATTTTCATCAAGAGGCTTTTTAGTTCCTCTTCACTTTCTGCCATGAGGGTGGTGTCATTTGCATACCTGAGGCTCTTGATATTTCTCCCAGCAATCTTGATTCCAGCTTGTGCTTCTTCCAGCCCAGCGTTTCTCATGATGTACTCTGCATAGAAGTTAAATAAGCAGGGTGACAATATACAGCCTTGATGAACTCCTTTTCCTATTTGGAACCATTCTGTTGCTCCATGTCCAGTTCTAACTGTTGCTTCCTGACCTGCATATAGGTTTCCCAAGAGGCAGGTCAGGTGGTCTGGTATTCCCATCTCTTTCAGAATTTTCCACAGTTTATTGTGATCCACACAGTCAAAGGCTTTGGCATAGTCAATAAAGCAGAAATAGATGTTTTTCTGGAACTCTTGCTTTTTCCATGATCCAGCGGATGTTGGCAATTTGATCTCTGGTTCCTCTGCCTTTTCTAAAACCAGCTTGAACATCTGGAAGTTCACAGTTCACGTATTGCTGAAGCCTGGCTTGGAGAATTTTGAGCATTACTTTACTAGCGTGTGAGATGAGTGCAATTGTGCGAAAGTTTGAGCATTCTTTGGCATTTGCCTTTCTTGGGGTATTGGAATGAAAACGGACATTTTCCAATCCTGTGGCCACTGCTGAGTTTTCCAAATTTGCTGGCATATTGAGTGCAGCACTTTCACAGCATCGTCTTCAGGATTTAAAATAGCTCAACTGAAATTCCACCACCTCCACTAGCTTTGTTCATAGTGATGCTTTCTAAGGCCCACTAGACTTCACATTCCAGGATGTCTGGCTTTAGGTGAGTGATCACACCATCGTGATTATCTTGATCATGAAGATCTTTTTTGTACAGTTCTTCTGTATATTCTTGCCACCTCTTCTTAATATCTTCTGCTTCTGTTAGGTCCATACCATTTCTGTCCTTTATTGAGCCTGTCTTTGCATGAAATGTTCCCTTAGTATCTCTAATTTTTTTGAAGAGATCTCTAGTCTTTCCCATTCTGTTGTTTTCCTCTATTTCTTTGCATTGATCACTGAAGAAGGCTTTCCTATCTCTGCTTGCTATTCTTTGGAACTCTGCATTCAGATGCTTATTTCTTTCCTTTTCTCCTTTGCTTTTCGCTTCTCTTCTTTTCACAGCTATTTGTAAGGCCTCCCCAGAGAGCCATTTTGCTTTGTTTCATTTCTTTTCCATGGGGATGGTCTTGATCCCTGTCTCCTGTACAACGTCACGAACCTCAGTCCATAGTTCATCAGGCACTCTATCTATCAGATCTAAGCCCTTAAATCTATTTCTCACTTCCACTGTATAATCATAAGGGATTTGATTTAGGTCATACCTGAATGGTCTAGTGGTTTTCCCTACTTTCTTCAATTTAAGTCTGAATTTGGCAATAAGGAGTTCATGGTCTGAGCCACAGTCAGCTCCTGGTCTTGTTTTTGCTGACTGTTAGAGCTTCTCCATCTTTGGCTGCAAAGAATATAATCAGTCTGATTTCGGTGTTGACCATATGGTGATGTCCATGTGTAGAGTCTTCTCTTGTGTTGTTGGAAGAGGGTGTTTGCTATGATCAGTGCATTCTCTTGGCAGAACTCTATTAGCCTTTGCCCTGCTTCATTCCGCATTCCAAGGCCAAATTTGCCTATTACCCCAGGTGTTTCTTGACTTCCTACTTTTGCATTCCAGTCCCCTATAATGAAAAGGACATCTTTTTTGCATGTTAGTTCTAAAAGGTCTTGTAGGTCTTCATAGAAAAGTTCAACTTCAGCTTCTTTAGTGTTACTGGTTGGGGCATAGGCTTGGATTACTGTGATATTGAATGGTTTGCCTTGGAAAAGAACAGAGATCATTCTGTCATTTCTGAGATCACATTCAAGTACTACATTTCGGACTCTTGTTGACCATGATGGCTACTCCATTTCTTCTAAGGGATTCCTGCCCACAGTAGTAGATATAATGGTCATCTGTATTGGCTGCTTTTAATATTTTCATATTTTCTTTGTCATATATTTTCAATAATTTGATTAAGATGTGCCATTGTGTATTTTTCTTTCTGAGATAAAGGTGGTCAATTTATCAAGAAGACATAACAATCCTAAATATGTGTATACTTACCTAAAAGTGAGACAGGATGTGCCGGGAGCCAGCACGGGAGTTCCCACCCATGACAAAGGTCATGCGGAGAGGCCTGATATGCAAAGGCGAGTCAGGACTTGAGGGGTCCCCTCTGGACCTGCCTGAGCATCTACCCCAAAACCAGAATCTGTCTGTTTTACTATTTTACGACTTTCACCAACTCCTCTGACATTAACAGGGGGCTATCCCCGACCACCTTTCTCTGAAGGAAATCAACTTAGAGCTCTAGCTAATTAGCCTCTTGGGCATAATAGGAGTGTTTCAATCCAAACCCCTCAGATGGCTCTCTAACTTGCCTGACAGGTTTACCTGGACTCCTACAGCTATGCATATGATTGTTTACAGTCTCCCAACCGCGAGATGCATGGGAAGCTTAAGATATTCAAATAGTATAGAGCCTCTTGGGGAGGTAGAAATTGTTAGAATAGAACTAGTAGAAGACTTCATTGTTGAGCCAATGTTTGCTGCCGAGTTTCCACATCCCCTGTATTGTATCCTTGGAAATGTATTAATTAATATAGTTGGTACATAGAAAAAATAAGTAGTGGCCTTGGTGCTAACAACTTTAGACCCTTAAGGTAATAAATTCTTTCCTTGTTGTAAACCCACTGCACCTCTGCCCTATAGGAATTCAACTTTATCTAACACCTTTGGAGGATGGCGCCAAACTTTAAAATAATTACTCTTAGAGAAAATAAGTCTTATGGTTGACAAACCTTTATCAGAGTCATAAAATGTTAACAGGCCTTCTGGCCAGAAGATGATGTAAATCACCTAAACCATTTGTATACAATAAGCTTGCAGAAAAGAAAGCCTGGTCTTGATAAGGATCAAAGACTGCTGACTTTGCATGATTTCACACCCCCTATTATCCTCTATGCACAACTTAAGGTATATAAGCTCCCTTTGAAAATAAAGCTACGGGCCTTGCTCAAAGCTTGGTCTCCCCATGTCGTTTTTTCTTGTTTCCTTTTCCTCCTTTTCTCTTCTGATCTTCCTTCAGGCCAAACTATTTGGAGCGTGGAGGTCCTCTGAGACCACTTACTTGCCTGGGCTTCTAAGACCCACTCGAGAAGGTGCCCAAGGTGGGGCACCTTCAGCGATTCGAGAGAGCACCTGCAGCCTCCGTGGTCAGAGCAAACCTGGTGTCACGGGTTATATTGATTTTCCACGTAAACCAGTTATAATGAGCCTCTAATCTCTTTGCTTTGCTATTCTAATCACCGACACCATCATCCTGAGGGAATCCCTGGATCCAACCGGGCCTGGACCCCAGTAAGGATGGAACCTGGACCCTTTGCTTCGGTGCTGCAATGGTTGCACCTGGACACACCTATCCTCAAGCAACAAAATACAAGGAAACTATATGAGACTATAATGAACTTCATGCAAGCATATTTAGGGCAAATTCTGGACAAAAGGGTACAAAGAGGTCAAAAAACCCAACTGCCACTTTCGAAGAGCCCAGAGCAAAAGTAGAGGGTAAGAAACAAAAGCAGAGCACTGTGCATGCCCCTTGCACACAGCGCCACCTAAGGGGTGGGCAAACCACACAAGCCACGCCTCCAGCCTGCCCCTGGACATACCCCTACCCTCATCCCACATAAGGAACAAGCCCCACTGCAGTATTCTGGCCTGGAGAATTCCATGGACAGAAGAGCCTATCAGACACTGAGTGATTAACACTTTCACTTTTTCACCTTCCCCAGACCAAACTGGTAAGGGTACCGTTTATTTTCTTCTATAGCAGGAGCCCCAACAAAGCCTTTTCTGAATTTCTTGTCTGGCCTCTGATCAATTTCTATAGATTAAGGAGGCCAAGAACCTGGAACCAAAGCAGAACATCCAAATATATAAAGCAAAAATCAACAGAGCCAAGGAGATATAGCTAAACCCTTGAGGCTTAAAAAAAAAAAAATTAACATGCAAACATGCAGTCCATGGGGTCACAAAGAGTCGGACATGACTGAGTGACTGAACTGAACTGAACATGCATACATCTGAAAAGAATCTAATAGGTATACAGAAAACAAGAAAGTAATAAGAGATATAGAAGACTTGGAATAATACCATCAAATTTACTGAATTGACATAACAAGTCACCCAACATCTGGAAAACATATTTTTTAAACATAAAATTCTGTAGTTTAAAAATATTCTCAATGTTGTGCAACTGTCATCACTATGTCTCTAAGAACATTCCAGAACTCAGAAAGTGCCTGTACTCATTATCAGTCACTCCTCACTCCTCCTCATTCATTCGTGGCCACTACTAATCTGTTTTTTGTCTCTATGGATTTGCCTATTTGGGGCATAATATACAAATGGAATCACCCAATATGTGACTTTTGTATCCGACTTCTTTCTCTTAGCATAATGTTTTTAAGGCTCATCCTTATGCAGCATGAATCAAAATTCCATTTCTTTTTATGCATAAATATAGGTATATCCTATTTTGTTTACCTATTAATCCATTAAAGCTTTCCTCAATACAGTCATCAGTAATTTACTTTCATTGTGGTATCAGAGATACAAAGGAAATAACAACTTAAAGAAGAGTTAGGAACAGGAGGGAGAAATAAAGATGCACAATTTAGACTTCAGTGTGCTGGATTTTTACTCACTTTAAAATCTAAGTCCTCTAAAAAAAGCCCATCAAGTCTTAATTCTAAAAATTATATAACATTTCCAAACTATAAACATCATTTCATTTACTTTCATTCATAATTTTTCCACTCTCCTTGGGATTTTAATGAAACTCAAGGGGAGACATTTAAACTTTTTTGGATGTTCTGAGAATAATTTAGATAAAATACTTAAGTAAAAGGACTACTTTTGTTGTGATGGTTTAGTTGCTAAGTCGTGTCCAACTCTTTTGCAACCCCATAGTCTGTAGCTCCACAGGCTCCTCTGTCCATGGGATTTTCCAGGCAAGAATACTGGAGTGGGTTGTCATTTCCTTCTCCAGGGGATCTTCCCAACCCAGGGATCAAATCCATGTGGCCTACTTGATAGGTGGGTTCTTTACCACTGAGCCACCTGTGAGGCCAAAGACTACATTATTCCCCTATAAAGCAGCTGTAACTGGAATAATTTCAAGCTGGAAATATTATTTTATATAAATTGAATATATATTAAATGGTAACATTGATGACAGAATTATTTAAGAAAAGCCTCTTCCCAGTAATGTCTTTTCCTTGATTTTCCCATAAATTTATGTCATTCCATAGGTCGTGCCAGTAGCTCTTCATCTGCATTTTTCTGAAGGGTTATACTAGTCATATGAGTATCTAGAAGAAGTACGTTCCAGGTATAGGGAAGTGCAAATGTCCTAAGGTGGTATGTTTTAAGATCTCCCTAGTTCCAATAATATATTTGCTTTTCTACCAGTACTGAAGAAAGGATCGAATCCACGGACTCTACCTCTTCTTTCCCTTCTTCATATCACGAGCTTACTTGGCCCTTCTGAGCCCTCGTCCATTGCATGTTTCTTGGCAATATCTTTCCTCAGCAATGTTATGTATCCTACATAGACGGTCTCAAATGCCTCTTTAGCTATCTCCTTGATCTCTAAATCTCACTATTCTGATTATAATCTTTCTCGTTCAGTAGCTCTCTACTACTTGCTGGATAAAGTACAGATTTCTTAGAATTTAGGAATTTCTCATATTTGCTTTAGCATCTACCTTTTTATCTTCAACTCTCTCTCCCAACTCCCAACTCTCTCTCGCCAGGCCATAATTGGACCACAAACTTCCTGCACCATTTCAGGTACCTGCCTGCCCACTTTTAAATTTTCTCATGTTCTTCTCTCTCCCTGAAATGTCCATTCCGGTTCTAACTCTGCCTTTTGAAATCTTAACTGCTCTTAAGGGTCCATCATACACCACCTTACTTTTACCATGTTTCCCGATCGCCCCAGTTGATGTGATGGCTCCTTCCTCTGAACTTGTAAAGCTCTTTGCACCACCCTCGCCATCAGGGATCATATTCTGTTTTGTATTATGGTGTGTGCTGTGCTTAGTGACTCAGTCATGTTCAGCTCTTTGCGACCCCATGGACTTTAGCCTGCCAGGCTCTTCTATACATGGGGATTTTTGAGGCAAGAATACTGAAGTGGGTTGCCATGTCCCCCTCCAGGGGATCTTCCCAACCCAGGCATCAAACCCAGGCCTCCCTCATTGCAGGTAGATTCTTTACCATCTGGTCCACCAGGAAAGCCTGGCTGCTTCTAATACATACTACAGTAGTCTTCTAGTAGATTTCAACCTACTACTACAATCTTAAATTTAGCCAAATTGTTTATGCATTTTTACAGCATACATGATACATACCATGAATATACAATCAAGTAAGATGAACTTGCAACTGAACCTTCCAGAAAAAAGAGGATATACAGTTGATTGGAATTACACGTCACAGTGTTCAAGTTTCATAAATTTGGCTATGTGAGGGTCTATAGAGATAGGTATGGGGACTTTCCTGGTGGTCCAGTGGTTAAGAATCTATGCTTCCACTACAGGAAGCATGGTTTTATTCCTGGCCAGGGAACTAGGATCCCACATGCCACACAGTGCAGTCAAACAACAAAAACAAAACAAAACAAAAAACTAGAGAGAAGTATGATTGACTCTACACGTCTCTCCAGAAAGATTTGTTAGCACTAATATAAGTAAAAATTGGCTCTGGGACTACTAATTTACTTGCATGTTAGTATGATAATAAAAGTAATAAAAATAATGATGCTAATAACTATCACTGAGTGATTATTATAAATTTGGCACTGTGATTAATACTTTATTTGATTTATCTTATTTCCTTATAAAATCCCATGAAGTAGAGTTTAAATTATTGTCTTTGTTTTCAGTTGAAGAAACAGAAGATAGCATTGGTTAAGTAACTTACTAAAGATTACTTTTCCAGAGTACCACAGATAATAGTTCTGGGAAAGAACAACAGAAATTTTTCTTCATATAGGAACTTATCTATACATTTTCATATATTCAATACTTTATATGTTGTTCTTTTATGAGCACTTCCAGCCTCTACACAAAAGTCTTACATTTACTAATTGAATAAAGTAGGATAACTTAGTTTAAGAATCAAAGCTTTAAAGTATAAATCTGTGTCAATGAATCTAGAAGGACTGTTTTCATAAAATGCCCACAGTTTTATATGTTATTAAAAGTGACCAATAATAAGAAACCCATCCTTCACAGATTTTACTGATGAGTTAAAAGAGCAGGAATTCTCCTATTGAAAGCTGGAGCAAAAGTCTTAAGCAATCATCTAGTGGAATAACTACGAGAGGTCCACATGTTGGCACAAGTGGAATTTTGCATAATCTCATAATCTCATTTTCCCATGAAGTTGGGAAGAGATTTTCATAAAGAAATAACCTGCATATTGATTATAATTACACAATACTGTTTCTGCTCTATGAGTAATATTTGACTTCACAGCTCAAGGAATGAACTCTGGCCCTTCAAATTCATTGGAAAGAAAGAAAGTAGGATAACTACTACTTTAGAGGACTCTCTATGTTGAAGGACAATAAATCCTTTGGATTGAACAATTATGGTAGTCTAAACCCCTGGGTTTAGAACTGGAAGAGACAATTCATCCAGATTTTATCCTCTACAAATTAATAGAAAAGCAAGCCAAAACAAAACAAAACCCATCTAATTGATGATGTACAGTATCCCTGATAAACCAAGCATGACATAATTAATGCAACAGAATAAAACTGGCAATATCACAGTATCAGAAAAAGAATACTGTGTGCAAAGCAGTGGGATTTATAACTGGGTAATTAGGGGAATATTTTAATAATTGAAATATCAAGAAGGTCATCACTTTTACACAAAAGGTATAAAACACAAGTTAAAGATGACATATTAACTCAATATGGCAAGAGAAAAATTGGTCATTTACTGCTTTGTAAGTAAAAAAAAATGTATAGCAGAATAAATCCTCTCTCATTGATCATTCAGATTCAGATGATAAGTCTAAAGCATTTTAATTCATTTCATTATATCCTAAGTCACCGACTATACAGTTGTAAGAATCAATTAGACTAGAAATTCCTCAAAGTCAGGAATTGAGTATTTAGTGAAGAACTTTTGGTATCTACTGAAGTAGTATATATGATGACTTAAAAATCAGTAGGCACTCAATAAGGGCTTTCAGCCTTCCCTGGACCCCCTTCCTGAAGACTGTGGCAGGGCATCTGCCCTGGCCCCTGGGCAATACATTGACCAACACCCAGCAATGGGTGGACCAGCTCAATGAGGACCAGCAGTAAGACAATCAGGGCGCTGGGCATGTCATCCAGCTATGGGGAGTGGCTAAAAGTCATGTCCCTGCTAGTCAGGGCCTGACAAAACATGGCCACCAGAGAAAGGAATGACAAACCACTTCCATAGTCTTGCCTTGAGAGCCCCATGAACACAATGAAAAGACAAAAAGATATGACACCAGAGGATGAGCACCCCCAGGTCAGTAGGTGTCCGATATGCTACAATGGAAGAGCAGAGAAAAAATGAAGGGGCTGGGTCAAATCGAAAACATCGCTCTCAGTTGTGGATGTGTGGTGATGAAAGTGAAGTCCAATGCTGTAAAGAACAATACTGCATAGGAACCTAGAACGTTAGGTCCATGAATCAAGGTAAATTGGATGTGATCAAGCAGGATATGGCAAGAGTGAACATCGACAGCTTAGGAGTCAGTGAACTAAAATGGACGGGAATGGGTGAATTTAATTCAGATGACCATTATATCTGCTACTATGGGCAAGAATCCCTTAGGAGAAATGGAGTAGCCCTCATAGTCAACAAGAGTCCAAAATACAGTACTTGGATGCAATCTCAAAAATGACAGAATGATCTTGGTTTGTTTCTGAGGCAACCATTCAAGATTGAATAAATAGATTTCTGCTTTAGGCAATTTATGTTCATAAGCTTGAACCAATACTCCAGAACTTGGTTTCACATAGAAATTTTTGAATTTTACATTCAATTTTTCAAATGACATTTCTAAATGAATGCATAAAATATCTGCATTTAAGTATCTATCTAAGTATCTATCACCATGCTTATCAGCATACCTCATTGCAAGTATCCATATGCCAGGTTCCAGTTAGCACTAATAAGATACACAGGATTTTAGCTCTGTAGCTCACTTAGCAAATAGTGCACATACCATAGTCCAGTAGGCCCTGAATAAGTATTTGCCAAAGAGTGCAGCACATTTTACAAAGCAATATAACTTGTAGAAAATCACTAGCCCCAGGACAGAATACGATTTCCTTCCCTCTGTGATCCATATTCATTTGCAACAGAGAGTTCTATATTGATCCGTTGTGCAGTGAATCTCTGTCTCTTTGGCCACTATTGATTTCAACTTACCCAATCAGCAAGGTTCACAGACTTAGTTTTAAATGGGTTGAAAGTATATGGACTGCCAAAGAATAACTATTTATCAAGGGAGCCCTGGAGTCATTGGATGGAATTTATTTGCCAGTTGCCTGGCACAGTCGACTACACCTATCAGAGTTAAATGAGTATAGAAATGTTTCAACCGAACAAGCTCCTTAATCCCTGCTGCTATTCTAATGCTCCAAGCAATTTTAAGCCATCTACTCTTAACTCTTTTAAACAATCAGGTATCTGTACCTTCTTACTATGTGTAACAAACTGAACTAACAGTCAAAAGAGGGGTCCTAATGACAGCTATTAAGTTACTTTGAGCCTCAGAATATCTGCATGCCACTTTGTTCCAATTTCTTCATCTGTACAATGTATATGGCAGCAGCTGTTCTTCTCAAACTTACCGTCATCCTTATCTTCATCTACCTTACAGGGAAACACTGAAGATAATTGGGGGAAAAATGGACTCTATGTCCTCAGTTCAGTTCAGTTCAGTCGCTCAGTCATGTCCGACTCTTCGCAACCCCATGGACTGCAGCACGCCAGGCCTCCTTGTCCATCACCAACTCCCGGAGTTCACTCAGGCTCATGTCCATTGAGTCAGTGATGCCATCCAGCCATCTCATCCTCTGTCATCCCCTTCTCCTCCTGACCCCAATCCCTCCTAGTATCAGAGTCTTTTCCAATTAGTCAGCACTTTGCATGAGGTGGCCAAAGTACTGGAGTTTCAGCTTCAGCATCGTTCCTTCCAAAGAAATCCCAGGGCTGATCTCCTTCAGAATGGACTGGTTGGATCTCCTTGCAGTCCAAGGGACTCTCAAGAGTCTTCTCCAACACCACAGTTCAAAAGCATCAATTCTTCGGCGCTCAGCTTTCTTCACAGTCCAACTCTCACATCCATACATGACCACTGGAAAAACCATAGCCTTGACTAGACAAACCCTTGTTGGCAAAGTAATGTCTCTGCTTTTGAATATGCTATCTAGGTTGGTCATAACTTTCCTTCCAAGGAGTAAGCGTCTTTTAATTTCATGGCTGCAATCACCATCTAAAGTGATTTTGGAGCCCAGAAAAATAAAGTCTGACACTGTTTCCACTGTTTCCCCATCTATTTCCCATGAAGTGATGGGACCAGATACCATGATCTTTGTTTTCTGAATGTTGAGCTTTAAGCCAACTTTTTCACTCTCCACTTTCACTTTCATCAAGAGGCTTTTTAGTTCCTCTTCACTTTCTGCCAAGCAGCCAGTTATTTCAGCAGTTCTGTTAAGAACATAAAGGACTCCTACACTCCTTCTGTAGATTCTTTTAATGTCACATTTGAGCACCCCTTTCAGAGGGTAAAAACATCTGCTTGCAATGTGGGAGACCTGGGTTTGATCCCTGGGTGGGGAAGACCCTCTGGGGAAGGAAATGGCAACCCACTCCGGTACTCTTGCCTGGAAAATTCCATGGATGAAGGAGCCTCATGGGCTACAGTCCATGGGGTCGCAAAGAGTCGGACACGACTGAACGACTTCACTTTTACTTCCCTGACCAAATATCTCTAATATCTAATAACAAAAGTAGGGAGTTGTACTAACTTTAAAGTTGGAAGTTTTAGTTCCTAGCTTTCTGATCAGAAGATCAGCTCTTCTGATGCTGGTCAGTTCCCACTTAGCATCTACCTTTCCAAATGAACTTAGGGTGCCACTCTCAAACAGAATCAAAGGTAAATTCAGCCTGTCTCTGTTCCTGACCTTTGTACCTCTGCCCAAATCTAGCCTACTTACATTTCACCATTTCTCCCACTGCAATAAGTCTGACTTCTCTTAATGTCACATATGTCTTCTTTGACCCTTATTATTTAAAAAATTATCACAGAGATATAAGTAATCACTCCTGCATCTCATTATTGACAGAATTATCTTTTAAAACACTAAACTAATTATGTCATTCTCCTCCTCACAAGCCTCCAGTGGCTTCTCACCACTTACAAAGTCTAAAGTCATCAGAATGTCAAATAAAGCCCTTCAACATCTGGCATATCTCTTAGATGATGTTATTGCTGCTATTTAGTTGCTAAGTCATGTCTGACTCTTTTGCAACCTCATGAACTAGAGCCTACTAGGATCCGCTGTCCATGAGATTTTCTGGGCAAGAATATTGCAGTGGATTGCCATTTCCTTCTCCTTCCTGACCCAGGAATCGAATCCATCTTTCCTGTATTGGCAGGTAGATTCTTTACCACTGAGCCATCAGAGAAACCCCACTCTCTCACCTACACTCTCATAATGACAGAATTCTAATTATACCTTACTACTCACTCACATTGGTTAGGTCTCCCTAGAAGACTTCTGGATGGGGTGGAGATGTAACTTGGAAGGTGGTGCCAGAATGCACCAGATGGAGATATGAACTGAAAATGCCAAGAGAAAAAAGTCAGAGTATGCTAATAAGTGATTACCGTATGGGCTTATATGTGCACAATTCCTCACAGATTCTCAGTGACCATATAGAGCACACCTCACAATTATTCTACCCAAAAGGCAAGGGCCCTGTGATATTCGTCCTTTAACTTCCGCCTGTCATATTTTGAGGGCAGTTACAGAGTGCATTAACTCCTTGATACTTCCAGCCTGCAGACTGAGCACACACTTGTGGCCAGCCTTCAGGCAGAACTGAAATGCTAGCCAGGACACCAAGAGTAACTGTAACACTCATAAATCTGCAAGTATGCCTGTTCCTTCCTACCTCTGCCATGCTTTTCTGTCTGTTCATCTTTAATACTGTTTTCTCTATCTGAAGGGCCTTTGCCCTACTTCTCCTCCAGGTAAAAAAGTCTACATCCCTGAAGAAGATGATGAAGAAGAAGACTTCTTCACATGTACTAGGCTTGTTGGACTTTGTCTCCTGGGCTGCATAAGATTCTATACAGACTTGTGGCAGAACAGTAGCTTCGTTTCTATAAATACATTCTTACTTCCATCCCTTCCCTGCTCAGTCTAATCTCTCACGTTTTCATTAGTAACAAGTCCTTCACTTTGATTGCATTTCCTCAAACAGAAAGCTTCAGGCTACAAATGCAGAGCATAGAGCTCTAACGGCCTTGGGAGAATATTCAGTTCAATCTTTCATCTCACAGATGAGACGTGTCTTGGTCAGTTTGTGCTCCTATTGCAGAATACCATAGACAGAATCTTAAACAACAAACATTCTTTTCTCATTGTTTTGAAGGTTGGGCAATCCAAGACCAAGGTGCAGGCCGGCTTGGTTCCTGATGAGTGCTGTCTTCCTGGTTTACAAAAGGGCATCTTCTCACTGTTTCCTCACATGATGGAGAGAGATTGTCCTTCTCATGTCTCTTCTTACAGCAGGCTCTTTCATTTTTTGCAATACATAGAGGCTTAAAATTTTCTCCAAACAAAGCAAATCCTTTTTGCTTAATGATTCCATTTTCAAGTTCTCTCTTTTTTCACATTTTTACTGTAAACAAGAGAAACCAAGCCACTCCAACATTTTGCATAGAAATCTAGCTAAGTATGCATTTCATCTTACCCAAGTTCTATCTTCCACAAAATACTAGAACATGAGCACAATTTAGCCAATTTCTTTGCCACTTTCTGCATTGCACAAGTACATGTTCCTTATTTTCATCTGAGACCACATCAGAATGACATTTACCATCCATTTTCATATGTGATTATTTATGTTAAGGTCCAAGGAGGAGGAAATTTGGTCTATATCTCTCCTCTATCCTTTTCAGGCTCTCACCAGAATCACCCTTAAACTTCTCTTTACCACAATCTCACCTTCTTCTAGAATGCACTCAAAACTCATCCAGCTTCTATTAGCCCATTCTGTTTCACCTTTTTAGGTATTTGTTACCCTAAACCAAATGGCTTAAACAAGCATTTGTTTCTCATCATTCTGGGGGCTGGAAGTCTGAAGTCAGGATGTCAGCATGGTCAGTTTCTTAATGCGTTTCACTCCCTGGTTTACAGACAGCCATCTTATCTCTTTGAGTTTCCATGGTAGAAAGACAGCTATCCAGTTATCTAGGCTCTTCTTACAAAGGCATCAATCTCATTCATGAGAACTCCATCCTCATGTTCTAGTTACCTCCCAACAGCCTACTTCTAAATGCTATGTTGGGATTAAGATTCAACATATGAATTTGGGAGGAGCACAGACATACAGCCCACTGAACATGCCTACCTGGATGCCTATTAACCCCAGTCCTAATTCTCTGTCTCATCAATAACCCTGCCATCCTTCTCTGATATACTTCCCATATTATGGTATATTTTATTTATATAATATATTTACTCTATATTGCATATTTACAGTACAGTATGCCATCTCTTGCTAAGTAAGGAAGCTGCTTAAGATTTAATCTTTGTCTTAAATATATTTAGACCCCCATAGTACCTTACACATATTTTCTGAATAAATTAATGGATAAATGAACACAAAAGTGAATGAAGAGCAAAAAGAAATCAACCCTCTGCAACTGAGAAAATTAGCCATTGTAAACTGAGCATACTCTTACTTACTTCAGAGATGAGTAACAATTTCACATAAAATTAGTGTCCCTTATAAGAATATAGGTATATAATCCTAAGGTGATTCTTAAAATAATCTTTAAGTATTTTCTGGATGTTTCAATGCCTTGGTACAATGGATAGTATTTTTCCTTCCACCATGAGGATAGATAGTACCTGAAAAAAGACGACTTGGTACATTTCTTTCTTCACACTGGGGTCATATAAATTGGGAGAAAAACAAGCACGAGGCCAATATCAAACATAGTTAAAGTGCTTAAAGTTTTTTTAAGTACTTTTATTATTACTATTATAATATTAAGCTTAGAGTCCATAATAGTATTTTGGTTTTCCTATTTGCTGTGCAACAAACTCCAGTAGAACACTGAGATACAATAAACAGAGAGGTCTAAAGCATTAGTCTTAGAAAAGTTAAAGGAAAAATAATCTTGTCTTTTGATACAGCAATGGTAAGAAAATAGAAATGGCTATTTAATTCTGACAGTATGAAGCATTTGAGTTAGTAGATATACTTTTCTTTCTTCCTTTTGATATTTCTTCAAATCTTTAATGATTTTTTGAAGCTTAAAGAAATGGCCCTCATCCATATTATACCTAATCATTGAGAAACTTTCTTTTTGGAAATGATCGCTTTTAAGCTTAATTTTATGCTGTATATTTTTTAAGAATAATTGTCTTCACTCACATCAATGATAAGTATTTTTTCTCTGCTTTAAAAAAGTAAAATAGGCTTTTTATACTATTGAAGATATTTATAGTTTAAAAATGATTGTTTGAAGGGTAAAAAAGCTTCTGGAATCTACTTAAGTATAAATAGGAAATAAAATTTGCTAATGATTGAGGGGTTGTTAGCAAATGTGATGCTGCAGATGAAAAACTTTTCAGGGATTTTTTTGGGTGCTTTATTTATTGCTATGAAAGCAAATAATATGCACCCAAAATTCTACTATTTCATGAAAGTATTACATCTCAAGATACTTTTACTTAGGGCATTTGTAGAAATACACTTCTTTAACTTGTAAATTGAAAAGTTTCCACTGGAGAGAAGCAGTTGCTAGCCAAATCCAAACATTAATCTTATGCAGAATAACAAACAGTGATGACAATAGCAAAAATATGAGAACAAAAATTTCAATGCTTTTGTAACTTATCTTTAAAATTCAAAGTGTCCCAAACCACAGGACACCTTAGTTGCAGTTTAGAAACTGTTGGATGTTGTTTTAGTTCTTTCAGGCAAGCATAACTTAGTATATCAAAGGGTATCCTCAGGGTCTACATGAGTTTTAATGAACTATCCATAGGAGAAATAATAGAAAAACTTTGTGTTATTGAGCTTGATCCATTCCCCAAGTGACTTTCAAGAGTTAGAGCAGTGTCAATAATTCAAAGGCCACAGCCTTCTGGGAGTCTCTTTGTTCAGGAAAAGACACACTCTGCTGGTTCAATTTCTGGTATTCTCTTTCTCACTAAAAATTCAGCAGTCTTAATTTCTGAAATCAAATTAATATGTTAGTTTCAAACAAAATGAAGAAACTTCATGCAACAAAAATAAAAAAGCAAAACAAAATTTAGCTCTTTTTCCAGAAGCACTTATTTAGACATATTAATGGGTATGAATGTGGTCTTTGGAAATAATAACCTGAAATTATATATTTTAGAATCATTAACTGATACTATCCCTAGAAAGAAGTTTCTTCCAAAATATATAAAATGTATTTCTCTCAATTCTGCAACATTTCAATTTGCTAAGGAGTGAAGTTTTTAGTAGTATTGCGAAAAATTAGAAAGCAAAGCATTTGATCTTTGCTTACTTGGCAAAATTTGGCCAGAAAAAAAAAAAATGATGTTGAAAATTGAAAAGTCAATGGTAATCACAGACTTTTCTCATCCTTAATTAGGAAATGGGAAAAGTATCTTATTCTGTTGCTATTATATCAACACCATTTGATATTTTGATTTGCAAAATATGGATGCGATTACTGCCCAACTTGTATCCACATCTTTTTCAATATAATTTTGCAGATCTTCTCATCAAGAAATTAGTTTTCCTAGTACTTAGCCTGCCTTATGAATTTACTTAGCTAGTTGAATGTGGCAAAACTGTTATGCGTCAGTTCTAAGCCTAGGCCTTTTTCTGTACCTTCGTAGGCACTCTTGATCAGCTGCTATATGAAAAACCAGAGCTAGTCTCCTAGCTGATGAGAGACAGGAGCATTTATCACCTGGGTTGTTCTGGGTTGTCAGCCAGCCAACCACCTGAAATGTTAGTGAGACCATGCTAGACCAACCAGCCAACCTGCCAGCAAAATGCAGATACACTAGCAAGCCTAGCAGGGATTGGCTGATCCGGGTCAGATGAGCAGATCTGTTGCCAGAGCTGCTCCAGATCTTTTTGCTCAAAACTCTTCAACTCCCCACCTTTAGCAGGAGTTTCCTTGCTCAAAATCTGCCAACCCCATCACCATCTTTAGAAAGAGTGAGCATAAATCTTTAAGTTAAAAGGTTTCAGAGATAAGAAAGATATCTGGGCTGGGCTGGGCTAGGACCTGAGCAGGGTCCATATGACTTAATTTGGTAACAGATTCATCTAGTTAACACTCACTTGTGAACAAACTAAATGGTTATATTATTTTTTAATTGAATTTTATATATATATATTTTTAAATGTGTACAATGTTGTGTTGGCTTCTGCCATATGGCAACACAAATCAGCCATTATACATACATCCCCTCCCCTCTCCCCTCTCTCCCATCCCCCATCCTGTCCCTCCAGCTCATCACAGAGCACCAGACTGGACTCCTGTGCTGCACAGCAACTTCTCACCAGCTATCTGTCCTACACCTGACAGTGTATACATGTTAATGCTACTTTCTCCATTCGTCCCACTCACTCCCTCCCCCACTGTATTCCATATGTCCATTCTCTACATCTGAGTCTCCACTCCTTTCCTACAAATAGGTTCATCAACCATCTTTCTAGATTCTGTACATATGCGTTAATATACTATATTTGTTTTTCTTTTTCTGACTTACTTCACTGTGTAAAACAGGCTCTAGGTTCATCCACCTCACTAGAACTGACTCAAATGCATTCTTTTTATGGCTGAGTAATATTCCATCGTAAATATGTACCACATCTTCTTTATCCATTCATCTGTAAAGCCACTAAATTAGAGTTTGCTTTGTCACACTGCAAAAGAAAATTCATGTATCATTAGAAAACTTTATTCATTTTATTAAGGCAGGAGATAAATGGGCAGGAGATAGATAGATAGGCTGAACAATTTCTCCCCTGTGGACAGAAACTCCATAATAGCAGAAACTCCATAAAAGCAGGATGATGGAAGAGGCTGAGCCCTGCCCATATAAGAGATGAAAGACCACATATTCCTCATTCTTCCAACTACACATGCACAGAAAGTCTCCTTGGATGTCAAAAAGTATAGGTGACATCACCTCATAGTGAGTGATGCCAGCTAACTGCATACGCCTCCTCACTAGAATCCATCTTGGCTAAAAGCTATGCACGTACATATGGGAGGACCCTGAGATATACCAAATATGGACTCATAGTCAGGCAAGTCAAAGTGATTGGCCAGAGGAAACCCGGAAGAAATGCCCCATAAAGGTGAGCCAAACCACCACCAGAGTGTGACTCTCTCGGAGTCCACCCGTGTATCTAAGTAGTGTACTCTTTTTCTTCCTAATAAGTATTTGTTGTACTACTTTCTGTCTTTGTGGGAATTTTTTTCCACAAAGCTGAAGGACCAGAGCCTTGCCACTGACCACTGGTCGAATGGCCAGTATTCAGTGCTCCTACCTCTGTGACCCAACTTCAATCACTGGCAATTAGCTCTCATTTAGAATCTGAACAAAATTAAGAAAAATATTCCAATGAAGACATTTATTTTTCAGCTGCTCAGGGTACCTCACTATATAGTGGAGTAAAAATACAAATTGTTATAAAAACACAAATCTAGAGCTCCTTCTAGTTCTGAATATATGTATGAATGGGTTAGGGGATGAAGTAATACACAAGGATGGACTCTCTTGTCTCTTCAGTGCTTTTCTCCAGTTTCTAGAGATGGTGGGGCAGGGAGTAAGGAAAGGATGAAACTCCAAAGCTTGTTTGCTCCCTGTGCAGCTAGAAGTTGAGATCCAAAGTAAAAGCCTCTTTTACATGCTTTGCAAAACAATGGAAATCAGGTAGGATTAGCACAAGGAAATAATGTGGTTGGTTCAGGGGTTCATAAAATACTCCCATGGGGTTCAGAACATGCTTCCCCCAAATATGGCACCTTGGCACATTGAGTATTTTGCGCTGAAAGAGTTTGAGAACACAGCAGATGGGTGAAGGTCAGTCTATCTTCACCTTCCCTGCTTCCCCCTAAGGAGGTCATAAAGACGCCTCCGTCTCCCCCTAAGCAAGTCATAAAACTCTTCTGTGATGGGTACCCTCCTCATACCCAGAACAGAGAAACAGCCTTCTCTCTGAAGAAATGGACCCTGAAAAGAATTTGAACAAACAGGCCTTGCCAAATTCCCCCCAGTTTGTTACACTTCTATCCTGCCCTATCACATTTCCTCTCCAGGACTGTGTATTCAGCATCACTCAGATTTAACCATCTCTTTGAGTTTGTCTTCCTTTAAAGTGGCTCCTATGTTACAAAAAACTAATATTAATCAAATGTTTATGTTTTTCTCCTCAATCTATTAATCTTTATTTCTCAGTATAACTTTCAGATCTAGCCAGAGACTGTAAGAGAATTAGAAATAAATTAAAAAAAAAAACAAACTTTTTTCTCCCCTAATAATTCTTTTCTAAAAAGATTATTTCTATTAATATTCACTGCCAGTAGGAGCCAAAGAGAGCAGTGGATGTTGAAGGTGAAATTGTTCACAGTAGATGGAGAAATTTTATAAACCCAGATATTGGAGGAAGAAAAATCTGGAGAAGGTTCCAAGTTCAAGTTATGATACTTGGGCAGCCCCAGGAGTTTGTACCTTCTAAAAGAGAAGGCATTGTTCAAATATTGTAGTATTATCTCAGTTTACATGGAAACTAAGGCTCAAAGCAGTAAAGCAATTTACTAAATGTTCTTGCATCATAAATTTCAAACACTGCAATCTAAGAACAATCTCCTATACTTTCAAACAAGGTTTTTTAAGAAAATAGACCTTCAAAGCTAGTGTAGAATATCTTCTTTGCCAACCTAATTCGTTGGGTCTGATATAAAACCCCTGAGAAGGCAATGGCACCCCACTCCAGTACTCTTGCCCAGAAAATCCCATGGATGGAGGAGCCTGGTGGGCTGCAGTCCATGGGGTCACTAAGAGTCAGACACAACTGAGTGACTTCACTTTCACTTTCCACTTTCATGCACTGGAGAAGGAAATGGCAACCCACTCCAGTTTTCTTGCCTGGAGAATCCCATGGACAGAGAAGCCTGGTAGGCTGCAGTCCATGGGGTCGCACAGAGTTGGACATGACTGAAGCAACTTGGCAGCAGCATCAGGAATGGAAAAATGTGGCTGTAATTTTATTGTCAATCTATTTGCATTGAAAAATAATATAGGCAATTGGCATCCTTGTTACACAGATCCTCCAAAAAAATTGCAGCCATCTTTAATTTCTCTGAGAGGAAAAACAGAAGGTACTGCTACTAGAATTTGTTATTAATATTTTAGCATTTATACCAATGTAGTCACAGCCCCCAAAAAAGATTTTTTAATTTGTAGGTTCTATCAGCTGGAGGCATGTTGTCTCTCAAACCTGTGGTTTATATTTTGCATAATCCTTTATAAAATATAAGACATTAGGGGACTTCCATATCCAATTAATAAATCCTTAAATTATAAAGTAAATTACACCCTGAAATAAAAATTAAAGAAGAGCAGTATCTATGAGTCTTTGTTATTGGATTAGCATCTTTTTTTTGTAATTGTTTGTTTGTGCTTAGCTCATTTATTTCATCATCATTCCAAAATATATTATCATTTTCCTGACAAGAGATTGACAAATGAAAATTGGATAGGCTTAATTTTTCTGGAAAAATGAACATCTTAATAAATATCTGTGTCATACTGCCATAGTAGCTACATTTACAAAACAAGTGCATTTCCTTGAGAATTGAAATTATATTGCTTGTTGCACACACCCTCAGTCATGTCTCACTCTTGTGACCCCATGCACTACAGCCCATCAGGCTCCTCTGTCCATGAGATTTTCCAGGCAAGAATACTGGAGTGGGTTGCCATTTCCTACTCAATGGAATCTTCTCAACCCAGGGATTGAACTCACATGTCCTGCACTGACAGGTGGATTCTTTAATACTGAGCCACTAGGGAAGATCCTGTACTGTTTATTAGGTGTTGGCAATCAGTACCAAGTTGTCTGCTAATAATATTCTAGTTGATAAAGACCAGGGACTATTGACAGAAATAAAATCATGATAAAGACAATACTAAAAACCCAACATGGGTTTTCTCATATTTCCAAGGAGTTTGTAAAAAGATATTTATTGAACATCTTCTTTATTCAAATACTATGCTAGGGATACAGGGACAATAAGACACAGCCCAAGAAGCTATAAACCTTAGACAGATATATAGGTAACAGCCCAATGAGACAGAATGTTCAAAGTGCCATTGGAGAGGGACAAGAAGAGATCTCTAAAGGAATTATCCAGCTTGTAAACCTTTTTATTGCTTCATGACTTAATTCCCTTTGTGTGCTTTGGATATGATATGTTTCACCTACCTCATGAATGTTTTTGCAAGCTGATCCCAAAAACATATTAATAAAGCTCTGAAATTTGTTACTTGTGTCTGAAAAGAGGAAGTCCCCAATGGGAATCATATTCTAGAATCCAAACTAAAAAACCCTGGTGAAGAGAGTGGAACTTACAAAGTAATGGAAGAGATAAATAATGCATAAGTATGGGATACCTTAACTCTGTTTTAAGGAGGCGGTATGGGCCTCCTTCCTTTTCTAGAGACCAATGAGTCAAGAAAGTAGAATGAAAGGCCAAAGTTCTGTCTATTTTCTGTGCTGCTAAAATTGAGATCCACAATATATGACTTTTTGTATAGCCATTCTCTGCAGACAATAGAAACCAAGTGTGATCAGCACAAAGAAAGGAGCTTGCCAAATCCTTTCTCCAAAAAAAGCAACAATAAAGCTTGACAAAATTGTCACAACCATTTCAAGACTCTGGAAATCAACCCAAGTCTTAGGGGAAAAAAAAAAAACTTATTCAAAGAAAAAGTACTAAACCTATGGCAAAAACAGTGACAGTCTATAGATAGCCTTCTTGAGCAAAACTTCGCCAATAACCCTGTCCCAGGTTGGTCACTGCAATAGTTCTGTAATATGGCAGGACAAGTCGTGAGAACCAGCTGCTTCAACACCAGCAGGGGCTCACTAGGTTTGAAGCGGAAATTAGAAAAACTGCACATTCAGGCACATAAGCATAAAGCAGTAGGAATTTTAGTAACAGGGAAAGAGGTTGCAGCACCAGTTGGGAAAGCAATGGAATGACAGACTAGCCAGATGTTCAATGGGGAGGTAAGGGATGGGTTCGATGTAGAGAACCTTGATAAGTATCCACACATACCTGGCGGTCTGGAAACTGTGCTCATGTCCAAGGCTATACGTGTACAGGAGAGTCCAGAGAGGTCCCCAGCCATCCACTAATCCCTGGCTGAGCATGATGCCATGTTGCACATGCAGGACCCCATGGAAAATGAAAGCCTGAGATTTCAATACACTCACAAGCCCACATGCAGATTCACATAAAGATTCCATGATGATGATGAAAGGGTTACTGTCTCAAGGTATTTGAATACAACCTCTATTTAATCATTGGCTGAGTAACTTCCAAGGAGTAACCACTAGGACATTAAGCCTTATAATGACAAAAACAATATTTTTGAGCAGAAACATTAACAGATGCATTTTGAGGGAGAAACAAACTATACAGATTTAGTTCAAGCAAGTAACTAAGGAAAGCTTAATAGAATCCAGACTCGCTATATTATCTAGAATATTAATTTTTTTAATTATGAGAGACATACAAATAAACAGGAATGTGTGGATACAAATATTGATTTGGCAAAGATTTTAATGTAACTATAAATATATTCAAAGAAATTAAAGAACTTCTTAACAGTTTATTTATAGTACACATTCTATATAATTCACCCACTTTAAAAATTCAGTGAGTTTTGGTAGATTCACAATGGTAATATACAACCATTACACAGTCAATTTTAGAACATTTTCATTACCTCATAAAGAAATGCTATATTGTATATAAAACACCATTTATTCTCTACTTCATCCTCCAGTTCCAAGCAATGACTAACCTATTTTCTTTATCTAGGTGTGCTCAGTCATTTCAGTTGTGTCCAACTCTTTGCGACCCTATAGACTGTAGCCTGTCTGGCTCCTCTGTCCGTGGGATTCTCCAGCAAGAATACTCAAGTGTGTTGCCATGCCCTCCTATAGGGGATCTTCCCAAACCAGGTATTGAACCCATGTCTCCTATGTTTCTTGCATTGGCAGGTGGGTTCCTTACCACCAGTGCAACCTGGGAAGCCCTTCTATATCTAAAGATTTGCCTATATGAGTAAAATCATACAATACCTTTTCTGCACAGCTGCTTTTACTTAGCATAATTTTTTCAGGGCATCTATGCTGTTCTATGTATCTACATAAAAGTGATTCAAATACTCACACTCGAATATTCTTGCTGGAGAATCCCATGGAAAGTCAATTCATCAATTGATGTACATTGGGATTAATTTCATCTTTTGGTTATTATGAATAGTACTGCTATGTTCATCTACAAGCTTTTTGTGTGTATATATGTCAACATTTCTTTGGGGTATAGGCCTAGTGTGTAGTTGCTATATTTCTGTTTAACTGTTTGAGGAACTCCCAGGCTGCTTTCCAAAGTGGTTGCATCACATTACTTTCCCATCAGCAGTATAGAGGGGTTCAGATTTCTCTACATCTTCACCAACACTATTTCTTATCTTTTTGATCCTAGCCACCCTAATGTACGATGTGGTCTCTCACTGTAGTTTGCATTTGCATTTCCCTGATGGCTAATGATGTCAAATATCTTTTCATGATCATATTGCCCATTTCAATATCTTCTTTGGTAAAATGCCTATATAGAACCTCTGCCTAATTTAAAACTTTTTATCACTGTTCAGTTATATGAGTCTTTGTATAATCTAAAATAAGTACTTATCAGATATGTGATTTGTAATTAATTTTTTCCCTCTGTGGGTTATCCTTCCAGGTTCTTGATGGTATAATTTTAAGCAGAAAAGTTTACTTTCAATGAAGCCCAATTTATCTATTTTTTGTTTCTTCTGCTTTTGGTGTCATATCTAAGAATCCATGGCCAAATCAAAAGTCATGAAAATTTACCCCTAAGTTTTCTTCTAAGTGTTGGGTAGATTTAACTATTATACTTAGATCTTAAGTTCATTTTGTGTTTTGTGCGTATACTGCAAGGTAAGAGTTGACCCTTTTTTTGACATGTGGATATCCCATTGTTCCAATATCTTTTCTTGAAATACTTTTTTTTTTAATCTATTAAATGGTCTTGGTAACCTTGTTTTAAAAAAAAATTGCCTGCAGATGTATGGTTTATTTTTGGACTCACAATTGTATTAAATCAATGGATATCCTTATGTCAATACCAGAATTTACTTTGTATTAAGTTTTGAAATTGGGAAGTGAGAGTACTCCAAGTTTGGTCTCCTTCATTAAGAATTTTTTCAGTTACTTTGAGTCCCTAGTAATCCATATGAAATTTTGGAATTATCTGGGTAATATTTACAAAGAGGTCATCTGGGATTCTGATGCAAATTGTACTGAATCTGTAGTTCAATGTGGGTAGTATTTCTATCCTAACAATATTAAGTTTACAAATCCATTAACATATTATCTTAATTATTTTGATCTTCTAAAATTTCTTGCACCAACGTTTGGTAGTTATTTAAGAGTATACTTTTTATACTTCTTTTGTTAAATGTATTCTTACTTTTTATGTCATTATAAATTGAATTAGAATTGTTTGCTTAGTATCATTTTGAAATGTCCTTACAACTATAGAGAATATTATACATTCTGAATATGGATCTTGTATTCTACAAACCTGCTGAACTTGTTTATCAACTCGAAGTTTTTTTTTAAACTGTTCTTCAGGAATTTTTATATACATACTTCTATCATCTGCAAATAGAAATAATTCTCTTCTTCCTTTCCAGTATACATGCCTTCTTTCTTTCCTTTTTTAATCTAATTGCCCTGGCCAGAACTTCTAGTATAAGGATGAATCCAAATGGAGAGTGTAGGCATTCTTGTCTTGTTCCTGTTTCTTCAGTTCAGTTCAGTTCAGTCGCTCAGTCGTGTCCGACTCTTTGCGACCCCATGAATCGCAGCATGCCAGGCCTCCCTGTCCATCACCAACTCCCGGAGTTCACTCAGACTCACGTCCATAGAGTCAGTGATGCCATCCAGCCATCTCATCCTCTGTCGTCCCCTTCTCCTCCTGCCCCCAATCCCTCCCAGCATCAGAGTTTTTCCAATGAGTCAACTCTTTGCATGAGGTGGCCAAAGTACTGGAGTTTCAGCTTTAGCGTCATTCCTTCCAAAGAAATCCCAGGGCTGATCTCCTTCAGAATGGACTGGTTGGATCTCCTTGCAGTCCAAGGGACTCTCAAGAGTCTTCTCCAACAACAAGTTCAAAAGCGTCAATTCTTTGGCACTCAGCTTTCTTCACAGTCCAACTCTCACATCCATACATGACCACAGGAAAAACCATAGCCTTGACTAGACGGACCTTTGTTGGCAAAGTAATGTCTCTGCTTTTGAATATGCTATCTAGGTTGGGCATAACTTTCCCTTCCAAGGAGTAAGCGTCTTTTAATTTCATGGCTGCAGTCACCATCTGCACTGATTTTGGAGCCCCCCAAAAATAAAGTCTGACACTGTTTCCACTGTTTCCCCGTCTGTTTCCCATGAAGTGTCCTGTTTCTTAGGGGGAAGCATTTAGTCTTTAAGTATTAGGGGTGATAATTGTTTCGGCTTTCTTTCTGAGTTGTGCTCTATCAGGTTGTTGTTATCTAGCTGCTAAGTCGTGTCCTGCTCTTTGAGACTCCATGGACTGTAGGCCTCTATTCTCCCTTGCCCAGGGGATTTGCCAGGCAAGAATACTGAGTGGGTTGCCACTTTCCTTTCCAGAGGATCTTCCTGACTTAGGGATCGAACCCACATCTCCTATATTGGCAGGTGGATTCTTTACTACTGAGACACCCAGGAAGCCACATTAGGTTATTGCTGTTGTTCAGTCACTCAGTCATGTCCGACTCTTTGTGACCCCATGGATTGCAGCATGCCAGGCTTCCAGGTCCTTCACCATCCCCTGGAGTTTGCACACACACATGTCCATTGAATGCCATCCAACCATCTCTGTCATCCCCTTCTCCTATCTTCAATCTTTCCCAGCCTCGGGGTCTTTTCCATTGAGTCAACTCTTCACATCGGTGACCAAAATACTGGAGCTTCAGCTTCAGCATCAGCCCTACCAATGAATATTCAGTGTTGATTACCAAGAGAATAAGACCAAAGTAATGTCATTTGTTTATCTGTGATTGCAGAGACTTGCAATAGGATTATAAACTGTTATAATGAGCAAAGTGTTTGTGGGGAATATTTTCACCTATATAGGCAGGTGGTGGTGATGGTGGTTTAGTCACTAAGTCATGTCTAACTCTTGCGACCCCATGGACTGTAACCCTCCAGGCTCCTCTGTCCATGGGATTCTCCAGGCAAGAGTACTGGAATGTTTTGCCATTTCCTTCTCAGGTTGAGGAAGTACCTTCTATTCCTAGACTTATTGAGTATTTTATCATGAAAGGAGATTAGATTTTGTCAGGTAGGTTGAAAGAATGGCAAAAAATATACAACACAAATTGTAACTTTAACAGAGCTGAAATGCTATACTAGTATCAGGCAAAATAACGTTTAATACAGAAAAGCATATGTTACTAAAGACAAAGATGGCCAATTAATAGTGATAAAGTATTATTTCATTAGGGAAACTTAATAATATAAGCATCTGGGTGAACTCCGGGAGTTGGTGATGGACAGGGAGGCCTGGCATGCTGCGATTCATGGGGTCGCAAAGAGTTGGACACGACTGAGTGACTGAACTGAACTGAACTGAAAAGAATCACAAATACACAAAACAAAAATTGATATAATTGAAATAAGCAGTAGGAGATTCAATAATAATAGTTTGAGACTTTAATCTGAGTTTCAATAACTGATAAAACAGAAAGATAGAAAATAAGTAAGGATAAGGTCAGCTGACCTAACTGACATCTATAAGAACACTACACACAATACCAGTACTCTTGCATTGAAAATCCCATGGACAGAGGAGCCTGGTAGGCTACCATCCATAGGGTCACAAAGAGTCAAACATGACTGAGCGACTTCACTTTCACTTTCACACACAATAAGAGCAAAATACACATTCTTTTCAGTGAATGTGAACCTTCCTGGGAAAGAACATGTAACAGTCCATAATAAGTCTCAATAAATTTAAAATGATTGTAAAATACAAAATACATTCTCCAACCACAACAGAATTAGAAGCAATAAAAGAATTTTGACAGACCTCTAAGCATTTGGAAACAAACTCTAATACACATCACAGATGAAATCACAAGTATAATTAGAAAATATTTTAACTAAATTGAAATGAAAACACTACAGATTAAAATTTGCATGATGCAATCAAAACATATTTATTAGAGAGAAATATGTAGAAACCTCTATATTAGCAAAATAGAATGATCACAAATCAATAAGCGAAGATCCCACTTTAAGAAACTACAAAAAGAACAAAAAACAGAACCCAAAGCAAATAGAAAATGAAAGTGATAGAGATTAGAAACCAAATAGGTTAAATAAAAACAGGAAAACAGTGGATTTTAAAAAAGAATCAAAGACCTGATTTTATTTTGAAAAGATGATCAAAATTAACACATTATACATAGAATAGCTTAAAAAAAGAGAAAGAAGACACAAATTAGCAATATCAGGAGTGCATTTGGACCCTCACACTGCACCATACACAAACAGTAACCCAGAATGTGCTCTACACCTAAATATAAAATCTAAAACTATAAAATGACTAGAAGAAAACATCACAGAAAAATCCTTGAGAACTTCAGCAAATAGTTCTTGGATATAACACCAAAATATGATCCATTAAGAAAGACTGTCAACGAATGAATTTCATCAAAGTTGAAAAAACCTGCACTTCAAAATACATTAGTAAAAGAACGACAACAACAACAAAAAACCAAGGCCTGGAAAAAACAATATGCAAATCATATATCTGATAAAGAACTTGTATTCAGAATATATATTTTTAAAAAATCCTTACAAATAAATAATTACCTGATGGAAAAATCTGAAAGAGATGGGAATACCAGACCACCTGACCTGCCTCTTGAGAAACCTGCATGGAGGTCAGGAAGCAACAGTTAGAACTGGACATGGAACAACAGACTGGTTCCAAATAGGAAAAGGAGTATGTCAAGGCTGTATATTGTCATCCTGCTTATTTAACTTATATGCATAGTACATCATGAGAAACGCTGGGCTGGAAGAAGCACAAGCTGGAAACAAGATTGCCAGGAGAAATATCAATAACCTCACATATGCAGATAACACCACCCTTATGGCAGAAAGTGAAGAGGAACTAAAAAGCCTCTTGATGAAGGTGAAAGAGGAGAGTGAAAAAGTTGGCTTAAAGCTCAACATTCAGAAAACTAAGATCATGGCATCTGGTCCCATCACTTCATGGCAAATAGATGGAGAAACAATGGAAACAGTGTCAGACTTTATTTATTTATTTATTTTTGGCTCCAAAATCACTGTAGATGGTGATTGCAGCCATGAAATTAAAAGATGTTTACTCCTTGGAAGGAAAGTTATGACCAACCTAGATAGCATATTCAAAAGCAGAGACATTACTTTGCCAACAAAGGTCCATCTAGTCAAGGCTATGGTTTGTCCAGTGGTCATGTATGGATGTGAGAGTTGGACTGTGAAGAAAGCTGAGCGCCAAAGTATTGATGCTTTTGAACTGTGGTGTTGGAGAAGACTCTTGAGAGTCCCTTGGACTGCAAGGAGATCCAACCAGTCCATCCTAAAGGAGATCAGTCTTGGGTGTTAACTGGAAGGACTGATGCTAAAGCTGAAACTCCAGTACTTTGGCCACCTCATGCAAAGAGTTGACTCATTGGAAAAGACTGATGCTGGGAGGGATTGGGGGCAGGAGGAGAAGGGGATGACAGAGAATGAGATGACTGGATGGCATCACTCGATGGACATGAGTTTGAGTGAACTCCAGGAGTTGGTGATGCACAGGGAGGCCTGGCGTGCTGTGATTCATGGGGTCTCAAAGAGTCAGACATGACTGACAGACTGAACTGAACTGAACCAAATAGAAAAGTAGAAGAATTGCATAAACATTTCATCAACAAAATATAATAATGGAAAATAAGCACATGAACAAATGACCAACATTATTAATTACTAAGGAAGTGCAATTAAGGGTACACTGAGATAACACTCCATATCCACTAGAATGACCATAATCAAAATGACAAACTATATAAGGTGCAAGTGAGGATGATGGAAACTAGAACCCTCATACTTTGTTGGTGGTAGTGTCAAATGCTAGAAACACTTTAGAAAACAATTTAGCAGTACAGCAGACAGGCCCTAAAATGGTCCCCAATAATTCCCACCTCCTAATAGTAATCACCTCCCCTTGATTCTGGTATGACAGGTGCTATGCTTCTAACCAATAAAACATGGCAAAGGAATATTGCTTCCATGATTACATTTTTTAAGACTGTAACTACTGTCTTGCTAGTAGATTCTCTCTCGCTGACTTTGATCAAGTGAGCTGCGATATTGTTAGCTGTCCTACAGAGAACCCACATAGCAAAGAAGTAAACATATCTTCTGGTGGACAGACAGTAAGAAAATGAGACCATCAGTCCAACAACCCCATAAGGAAATAAATTCTGCCAAGAACCACAGGAGCTTGGATGCAGATTCTTTCTCAACTGAGATTTGAGATAAGACCACAGTTAGTACCTTGACTACAGCCTTGTGAGAGACCCTGAGCCAGAGGACCCAGTTAAAGCAAGCTCAGACTCCTGACTCAAAAACAATAAGATAATAAATATGTGTTTTTTTTTTTTTAGCTACCAAGTTTAAAGTTTATTTTTACACAGCAAAAGATAACTAATACAGCTATTTCTTAAAGCTAAACTTAACTTACTATACAACCTAGCAATTTCAATACCAGTATATGTTCAGGAGAAATGAAAACATATGTCCACACAACTATTTATATACATTGGTTCTTAGCAGCATTATTGTCACAGCATAGAACTGGCAATAAATTCAACTCTTCATCAACTAGTGACCAGATAAAATATGATCTATCAATCCTATGGAATCCTAGTCACCAATTAAAATGAACTGTAGCACAACACAAATGAACCTCAAAAACATTAAGCTAAGTGAAAGACATGGAGAAGGAGAGGGCAACCCACTCCATTCTTGCCTGGAGAATTCCAAGGACAGAGGAGCCCAGAGGGCTTTAGTCCACAGGGTCTCAAAAGTCAGATACAACTGAGCAACAAACACACATTCAAAACATTAAGCTAAGTGAAGGAAGACACACACATTTGATTCCCTTCATATGAAATACTCATAAAAGTGAATCTTATAAAACAGAAATTTCTCTGGTTGACTGGGGCTGGAGATGAGAGTCAAGCTTATACATATAGATGGACAGGAGGGATCTTTGGGGTGATGGAGTGTTCTAAAAATGGATTGTACCGATGGTTACCCAACTATGAATCATTAAAAATCACTCAATCATGCACTTAACAGTGGATGAAACTTATGGTATGTCAGTTATACTTCAATAAAGTGTTTCTTTTAATCCTGATAGAGATCTTGCCTTAGAAAGAATTATTTTTACTCCCTGGTTTCTGCAACATAGGCCCATATAAAACCCACAGATTACCCTCACCAAACCATCAAAAACTTCCCTAGCCAAAACTGACTCCCCTCCGACTGTGGCTTCTCTGAACAGTAAAAGGAGGAACATCAAAGTAATATAGCTACACACCTTGATGGAAAGAGGGAATTTATGAGCTTGGTCTTAAAGAAAAACTAGGCACCCCACTCCAGTACTCTTGCCTGGAAAATCCCATGGACAGAGGAGCCTGGTAGGCTGCAGTCCACGGGATCGCTAAGAGTAGAACATGACTGAGCAACTTCACTTTCACTTTTCACTTTCATGCATTGGAGAAGGAAATGGCAACCCACTCCAGTGTTCTTCCCTGGAGAATCCCAGGGACGGGGGAGACTGATGCGCTGCCGTCTATGGTGTCCCACAGAGTCAGATAAGACTGAAGTGACATAGCAGCAGCAGCATCAGGAATTGTAGAGCCTGAAAGGAAGACAATTTAAGTAAAAGAAAAAGCAGAAGCAGGAAAGAACCAGATATATTTGCAGAAGACTGCTTCCCAGGTGGCACTAGCAATAAAGAGCCCACCTGCCAATGCAGGAGACATAAGAGACTCAGGTTCAATCCCTGGGTTGGGAAGTTCCCTTGGAGGAGGGCATGGCTCCAGTGAATACACTCCAGTATTCTTGTCTGGAGAATCTCATGGACAGAGGAGCCTGGCGGGCAACAGTCCATGGGGTCGCAAAGATTCGGACACAACTGAAGCCACTTAGCACACAAGGTGTTTGTTTTAGTTGAAATGTTTCAGAAGGAAAAAAATCTGAATATGAGAACAATAGGATTCTTAATGTGAGTTAGTCTTCTCAGATAGACTCTCTGTGATCATCATTATCATTATCTCCATCATTCAGGGAACATTAAGAATGTGTACACACAATGTTAAAATATAGAGATAAAATGTGCAACATGTATGTCTTATAGGCATAAACATTTTAAATGCTAAAATTATAAATGAGAAAGTACAAATATTTTCAGAGAGGATTCCATCAGATTTCCTCTCATTCCCCTAGGATGGACAGGGAAGAAAATGGTGAAAGAAATCTAAGCTATTTTATCTTCTCTAAAAAGTTTCTCTATCCCAGAAACCAGAGGAGCAAAGAAAGAAGTGCACAGTGATATGACTACTCCCTTTTTTTTAACCCTAAACTGAAACAGATGCATGCTGTAAGGTCAGAGATTCCAGTTCTAATTACTAACTTTGCCAACATATATTTCTAAAGTGCTTTCTCAGAAGCACTGATAATAGCTGGTAAAATATACACTACCATTCCAGGCAACAGAACAAGGGAAACCTAGTAAAAAGCAGATAGAGGGCATTCCATGCTTTATAGATAAACAAAATTATCATATTTTTCACAAAGTCATGGTGAGAAAAGGACAGCTATTATTCAACATTTAAAAGGAGACGCTTACAGTTCCCTTTATACTTTGTCTCTTTACACTCTGTAGAAGATACAGTGATAATGAGTACATTTCGTTGGAGCTACAATCAGTTGCTGAAATAAAGACTAAGCTAAAGTATCCTTTGCTTCCTATCCTGATGTCACTGATATCAGAGCAAGTCCTCTGTTCTAGCCAGGGTTTCAGTATTTTCCATTAGCAGTCAATATACCAAACACATGCTTTTAGAAGTCCACGAATTATTTTAAGAATTCATCTGTGTCTAGAAGGTTAGGTAATTTCAAAGGCAATGAGTGCCATGCATCTATAACAAAAGCTACCCTTTGATTATTAAATCTAACTACAGGAATGCATGTAGGAATTAGACCTGCCAGAAATACACAATTCAAAATGAGGAAAGGTAACAAGAGCTCCAGGGAAAGTCACGTATAGCTCTTTTCAAAAAACCTTTCAAGCATTTGAAAGAGATTCCAAAATTCTCACTAGCCCTAATTGGCTTCTACACAAATACAAACACACACACACATAATCCATCTGTCTGTATGAATACATATTCTTCTGTTTTGGCTAAACCTTCATTTCATATCTTGGTTAACTACTATAAAGGCACTAGAAAGTTTTGTTCTGCAGTGTTATAATGTCATAGAGTGAATCAGTCAAACTTAAAGAAAGAACATTTTGAAAGGCTGTGAAAGTGACATTCAACTTGAGGGCCACGGGGGAGCGATAATATCAAGTAAGTAAGCTTGTGTGCTAGATAGGCTCACAACTGCTGCCAGATTACTTTTCAAGTTTTGGTTCCTTAAGGAATTTTCCCAGGCAATCTTTTCTGTCCAGCTCATCCTCACTCACCTAATTCAGCTCTGCTAATTAAAATTTGCTCCAACTATTGTAAATAGACACACACCCCTACCTTAATTGTTCTAGATAGAAATGTGACAGGAGGTGGGTCACATTTGGATTTTTGATAGTCCTGACTCTGAATGGAAATACTACCAACCTTATCTCATGTATAAGAGAATGGAGGGGAAATGGGTTCCAGAGATTCTGAATCATATACCAAATGGAACTATGATTCTGTTAGGGTAAAAATAATCAGTGCACATTTTCCTCTAAATAGTAAAACAGTAGAAACAATTTTATTTAAAAATCTTTATTTAGTTTTGCCTTGCCACACGACATGTGGGATCTTAGTTCTCCAACCAGGGTTTGAACACCTGCCCCTGCAGTGGCAGCATGGAGTCTTAACCACTGGACTGCCCGGGAAGTCAAAGTAGCAACAATTTTGAAAAAAAAAACAACGGGGATTTGGGCTTAAAGCAAAATGTCGTAACTTCTTGTTCCATAGATTATGTCCCCACTCAGAGCTCACTTGGACTAATTTATGTCATACACATGGTTTGACAGCACACTCTGAGCAGGCAACTTGTTAATTGTGTTGAGGGTAGAGAACTGAGGATGTCTTCAATAGAAACTTCTGCTGTTGTCCATGTTCCTATCTCCCAGAGAGCCACTGGACTCAACTAAAGAGATGATGTTGATTTTTGATTTTTGTTAGCAGAGATCAGAGTATTTCAATTACTTCCTATCAGAACTGAACTTCCACTGACAAACATATAATTTGATGTAGAGCTATGCAAAGACAATTTATCTGTTTGCTTATTTTCTTGAGTTTCTAAAAATTTCTCTTCATTAAGACAGGCCCAGGATACAAGAACCATCACACCACATTAGTAAAGGACAAGAAAAGCAAGGTGCAATGATTAAAATATATGAACTTAGCTAAAGGATATTTTAATTCTATCTTAATTCATTCATCATTTGGGATCTTGTAGCAGTTTTAAAGTATACATGAATGTTGGCCACACAGAGCATTTAATGCAGACAATGAGAATGTGTCTCATCTGAAGAAATTATAGGAGTGTAGCTATGCATACAGGGGAGAAAAATTACTAGCAGTATTGCAAAAACCATCCTTATGGATCACGACTAAGGGCCTGGAATTCAAAGAATACCACTAGAAAGTTCTGCTTCATCATTTTGTGCTCTACGCTGGGACAAAACTCAAAACTCTCAAACTTGTCTGAGCTTTGTCTGAGTTCCTGTAATGCTGGTTCAGGAAGAGGCTCCAAGAGGCAAGAGCCACCTCACTAAGATTTTTCTCTTTCATTTATTGAATGATTATTTATGAGCATCCATTAAGTTCAAAGTTTTGAGGGATACAGGGATAAATGAGACTTAGTCCTTGAGCTCAAGGAGCACCTGGGCTGTACCTTTTTGTGGTAAGAATATTCTTACTCACCTCCTACATACTCTGCTCCCTCATAATAACCTTTCAGAATATTTTTCACTTTAATTGGAGCTTATTCATGTCACTAACACTAAAACCACTGACCCCCTACCTTCCAATAGCCCAGTAATTATCTTAAATTTTGAACCTCGGTGTCAGCTCATTATAACTACACTGTATACGTGTTAATGCCTGTCTTTGGAACAAAGGAAAGATTTAAAATATAGATAGGATCTATGAAGTGGCAACCCACTCCAGTGTTCTTGCCTAAGAATCCCAGGGACAGGATAGCCTGGTGGGCTGCCATCTCTGGGTTGCACAAAGTTGGACATAGCTGTGAAAATAAGGGAAGCAAAAAGCAAAGGAGAAAAGGAAAGATATAAACATCTGAATGTAGAGTTCCAAAGAATAGCAAGGAGAGATAAGAAAGCCTTCCTCAGGGATCAATGCAAAGAAATAGAGGAAAACAACAGAATGGGAAAGACTAGAGATCTCTTCAAAAAAATTAGAGATACCAAGGGAATATTTCATGTAAAGATGGGCTCAATAAAGGATAGAAATGGGATGGACCTAACAGAAGCAGAAGATATTAAGAAGAGGTGGCAAGAATACACAGAAGAACTATACAATAAAGAGCTTCACGACCAAGATAATCACGATGGTGTGATCACTCACCTATATCCAGATATCCTGGAATGTGAAATCAAGTGGGCCTTAGAAAGCATCACTAAAAACAAAGCTAGTGGAGGTGATGGAATTCCAGTTGAGCTATTTCAAATCCTGAAAGATGATACTGTGAAAGTGCTACACTCAATATGCCAGCAAATTTGGAAAACTCAGCAGTGGCCACGGGACTGGAAAAGGTCAATTTTAATTCCAATCCCAAAGAGAGGCAATGCCAAAGAATGCTCAAACTACCACACAATTGCACTCATCTCACATGCTAGTAAAGTAATGCTCAAAATTCTTCAAGCCAGGCTTCAGAAATATGTGAACCGTGAACTTCCAGATGTTCAAGCTGGTTTTAAAAAAGGCAGAGGAACCAGAGATCAAATTGCCAACATCTGCTGGATCATCAAAAAAGCAAGAGAGTTCCAGAAAAACATCTGTTTCTGCTTTACTGACTATGCCGAAGCCTTTGACTGTGTGGATCACAATAAACTGTGGAAAATTCTGAAAGAGGTGGGAATACCAGACCACCTGATCTGCTTCTTGAGAAACCTATATGCAGGTCAAGATGCAACAGTTAGATGTGGACATGGAACAACAGACTGGTTCCAAATAGGAAAAGGAGTACGTCAAGGCTGTATATTGTCACCCTGCTTATTTAACTTATATGCAGAGTACATCATGAGAAACGTTGGGCTGGGCTGGAAGAAGCACAAGCTGGAATCAAGATTGCTGGGAGAAATATCAATAATCTCAGATATGCAGATAACACCACCCTTATGGCAGAAAGTGAAGAGGAACTAAAAAGCCTCTTGATGAAAGTGAAAGAGGAGAGTGAAAATGTTGGCTTAAAGCTCAACATTCAGAACACTAAGATCATGGCATCCGGTCCCATCACTTCATGGGAAATAGATAGGGAAACAGTGGAAACAGTGTCAGACTTTTTTTTTGAGGGGGGGGGGGCTCCAAAATCACCGTAGATGGTGATTGCAGCCATGAAATTAAAAGACGCTTACTCCTTGGAAGGAAAGTTATGACCAACCTAGATAGCATATTCAAAAGCAGAGACATTACTTTGCCAACAAAGGTCCATCTAGTCAAGGCTATGGTTTTTCCAGTGGACATGTATGGATGTGAGAGTTGGACTGTGAAGAAAGCTGAGCACCAAAGAATAGATGCTTTTGAACTGTGTTGTTGGAGAAGACTCTTGAGAGTCCCTCGGACTGCAAGGAGATCCAACCAGTCTATCCTAAAGGAGATATGCCCTGGGTGTTCATTGCAAGGACTGATGCTGAAGCTGAAACTCCAATACTTTGGCTACCTCATACGAAGAGTTGACTCATTGGAAAAGATCCTGATGCTGGGAGGAATTGGGGGCAGGAGGAGAAGGGGACGACAGAGGATGAGATGGCTGGATGGCATCACCGACTCGGTGGACATGAGTCTGGGTAAACTCCAAGAGTTGGTGATGGACAGGGAGGCCTGGCGTGCTGTGATTCATGGGGTCGCAAAGAGTCAGACACGACTGAGCGACTGAACTGAACTGAACTGAAGTGACTTAGCAGCAGCAGCAGCACCATACCCAAGAAGCCCATGTGATGGGCTTCACTGTCGATGTGAAAGCAGAAAAGGAGTATACTAATGTCTGCTTAAGGCTAGTTCACATGCCAATACTTACGTACACACACACACACACACACACACACACACACAAATATGTATATACACATATATAAAACAGACTTTAACTAATTTTAGGGAATTTTTGTTAGAGAAAGGGGTGTGTGAATATGCTACAAAGCAGAAAAGAATTTAGAGAAGTTGCTTGTGGGGCCACAGTTCCAGAAACTGAAGGAACCTATATTATCTATGCATTACCTACATTTCCACAAAGTGGGTTGCTACCATAGGAATTACTTTCTCTTTTTCAGTTCCACTGACATTTTGTATTGAGTTGGCCACAAAGTTCGTTCAGGTTTTTTGGCCCATCTTACAGAAAAACCTGAATAAACTGTTTGACCAACCCAATAACATTGAGGCAACTGCTTATCCTAACTGGCTAGGAAGTAAATTTGTAAACCATTTTACGACTTTAATGGAACTAAGTGATGAGCAACACACAAAGCCTCCTTCCGTGCCACTTGATGTCAAGGATGGTTGGAACTGGCCTATTTAGAGGTGAGAATGGCACTCAAGAAAGTAGAGGATGGGAATCTATGTCTCATCAGCAGCCAGTTGAAAAGAACCTACCTGGATATGACTTGGGGATATTTAGGAAGTCATCCTCTAAAAACTTATGACAAGTGAACACAGGTTTCACAAGATAAGAATGAAACTATAGAATTTTGATACTGTATTCAGATTTAACTCTCTAGAAGCAAGATCCATACCTCCAAAAAAGTCCAATTAAAGCTATCAGAGATATTCTATTAAACATAGTAAATTGCAGATAAACTATTATTTCAGCTTACTTCAGAAACTTCACTAAAATTACAGTAAAGGAACTAAAAGGATAAATAGAAAAGGAGAATGAACTAGAGAGTAGATAGCATACAAGATAGGTCACCAAAATTTTGCAAGATGGACAATAAAAGAATAACAATTGACTTAGGCAAAACTGTGCTGTCTAGAGTTGTATCTAGAATTCAATTGGTGGCTCAAATGGTAAAGAATTTGCATGCAATGCAGAAGACCTGGGTTTGATTCCTGAGTTGTGTATAAGGAACAGCAAGCTGATTCATCCTATAGAATCTCAGAGACGTTCAGGATTTGGAATCAAAAGGCATATATATGTCAACATGATACAAGAAGCTGGTATCAGATATTATTTTAAATTCTAGTTAGACTTTAAAGCCCTGCACCCATTCCCAAGCAAGACACAACTATTCCTTCCCAGCTCCTGAAGGGAATGATAAGATGTAGATCTGGAAAACTGAACTATGGAGGCTTCAGATTTAGTGAAAATGGGCATAGGCAAGTTCATGGAAAAGGTCCCTAACTGACAAGAAAGGGAATATATGAAATTCTTCATGATGAATGATGAGGCATCCCAACTCTCCTCTACCCACCCACCACCACCCATCTTCATTCACCTTAGTTCCAGGGACACTGGTAGCCAGACAGGAAACTAGAAGTTTCTTCTTTGGAGAAAACTGAAATCTCCATAGAGAAGAGAGGGAAGAGAAGAAGGGAATGAAAACATTTTCCGATGCTTCTGATGATATTTAGACCCAGCTGTCAAAGATATCTGTTCAGTAACTTACACACGCTATGTATAATTAATGTCAATCCTACCTATCTTATCTTCTCAGCCATGAAACTATAAGTTTCATAAGTTCAGAGGCCATTTCTCAATCTTCTGTATAAGTTATTTTATTAAAGTATCCATTCAGAGCTAATTGTGTTCATCAAAATCTGTCTCTTTTCACTGAGCACAATTGCTATGTACAAATAGAATAAGGCTTTCCAAATGATATGAAAGAAATGACCTCCATTATTTAGAGGGTTCCTCTGCCCTTTTTGATTATCTTCTAGGGGAACTAAGGAACACAGAGTGTTGTGTGTGGTTGGGGAGATGATACTTTATTTGTCCTCTGGTGCATTAACATTATCCAGAACTCTAATAGTAAAGTGACTGCTTCAGCCTAACATGTTGCCATATCCATACTGTTTCTAATTCCTATATAAAAATAAAGCTCCCATGATTATGGAATCCCTTGCATTTTAAGAAACAATAACATAGGAGTCTATGTATTTTGATTCAAATATAAGTGTAAACACACACACACACATACATAGATACTGAAGTTCATCTCTTGAGGCCTAATCAAAATCATCCTTTTCAAGTATATTCTCAATGATGTAAATCTCAGTCCTAGCTACATGCAGCATTTTGGATTCTTTAATGTAAACCAAGGTTTGAGTCAGTTTTCCATTTTAGTAAGTAGAAACAATTAGTTCAACCCTTGATATCAAACCCAAAATGTACTTTTTACAACCAAGCAACAGAATTGCTTTTAAAAAAAATGTTTCACTGGGCATTTTTCCAAAAATAGCTCATTTTTTAAGTACCAAGGTGATGATATCACAAAGTTGAATTGTGTGTTGATTCTTAACATATTCTAAAGCCCTGTAATATCTGGATAAATATGTTGCCTAGTTCCTCAGGCTTTAATGATACTCCTTTTTAAAAAAAACTAATTCCTTGGATGACCATTATATCTAGCACCATGAATAAGAATCCCTTAGAAGAAACAGAGTAGCCCTCATAGTCAACAAAAGAGTCTGAAATGTAGTACTTGAGTACAATCTCAAAAATGATTGAACGATCTCAGTTCATTTCCAAGGCAAACAATTCAACATCACAGTATTCCAAGTCTATGCCGCAACCACTAATGCTGAAGAAGCTGAAGTTGACAGGTTCTATGAAGATCTACAAGGCCTTCTAGAACTGGCATCCCCCACAAAAATGTTCTTTTCATAATAGGGGATTGGAATGCAAAAGTAGGAAGTCCAGAGATATACTTGGAGTAACAGGCGAGTTTGGCCTTGTACAAAATGAAGCAGCACAAAGGCTAACAGAGTTTTGCCAAGAGAACATAGTGGTCATAGCTAACACCTTCTTCCAACAACACAAGATAACTGTACACATGGACATCATCAGATGGTCAATACCAAAATCAGATTGATTATATTCTTTGCAGACAAAGACAAAGAAACTCTATACAGTCAACAAAAACAAGGCCAGGGGCTGGCTGTGGCTCAGATTATGAACTTGTTATTGCAAAATTCATACTTAAATTGAAGTAGGGAAAACTACTAGGCCATTCAGGTATGACTTAAATAAAATACATATGATTATACAAGAGGAGTGACAAATAGATTCAAGGGATTAGATCAGATAGACAAAGTGCCTGAAGAACTACGGATGGACTTTCATAACATTGTACAAGAGTCAGACATGACTTAGCAACTGAACAGCTTTTTTCAGCTGTAAGCATAAATAATTAGAATAAAAACATGCCCATTTATATGAATTAGCAATAGTCCTCACAAGGTGAAAATAACCAAGTTAGCACTTGCTATATATGGCTCTTAATTTTTTTCATTATATACTTTTTTGTTTCCCATATAAGCATATTTATTGCTTATAATTTTTCTTACAGATAATGGGAAGAGATACTATAGATTACCCACAGTAGACTATGTGTTGTAGAATTTTCAGTTTGTGAATCACTGGGATGAGTCCCTGTGCTGAGAGACTGTATAAAAGTGATGAACTGGAAATACTAATTAACTAGTAAGTCAGCTTAATTTTAAGCTAAGCTGAAGACTCTGCATCAGAATCAAAAAGACTTTACTTTCAAGTAACAGATTACATATCACTGTATTAACATGCTCCTAGCATCTAGCATCTGGCAAATATTAATACTAGTTGAATGAATAAAAAGTTAATGTTTTAATTTTATTTCCCCATCAAACAATCAGCTTGCTCTACCATTCCTATTTGAGACCACAGTGGAGGATAAATGTCCTTTTGTGCCAATAAGCACCTTACAGAGTTCCTTCTCCTTTACCCCAGTGATATGTCATTATTGGGAAAGGAGCACAACTCAGCTACATATACCTAAAGGTCCAGGCTAGAAAAGAGAGGAGAAAAAGAAATGATCAATGATAAAACAAAAATAAGCTAATGGAAACAAGAGAATTTCTTGTTGGATGGGTATGATTGTATCTGTGCTTTGTCTTTGGAAAGGAATTTATCTATGCATTGTGGAATTTTACCTGGAAGCAGTAGAATGATAAACCCCACCAGCAACAATGCACTGAGGCCCTATTTTGTGCCGAGAACTGCGTTAGAGGTTTTGTATAAAACTCTCATTCAATCCTCATACAGATTCTGTTTAAAAAGTCTAGCTTGTTCTGTTTGCTGGTCTCTTCAGTGTCTAATTTCCACCCTGACACAAGGGGGGCTGTGGTGGTCACTTTTTTTAGGCTTGCTTGTTCAGTCGTGCTGTGGGGAGGCAGGAACACTGCAAACAAATATCCCTGGCGTCTGCTCACGGTGATTCAGCCACACTGGGTTTGCCCCCGCTCACGACGTGTGTGCTTTCCCAGTATACACTGCTCAGGCTCTAGATTGCTTTGCCAGGAACTGTCTGATGCTGGCCCCAGGTCTAAGCCTCTCAGGTTCTCGGGTACTCCACAAAGGTGCAGACTTGGTTGGGCCTGCGTTTTGTGCCCATCCCAGGTCTAAGCCCCTCAGGTGACCAGGTGTTTGGCAAGCGCTGTCACCCCCAATTGAAGGCTGTGACTTATGCCTCCCCTGTCCCAGCCACTTGGTTTTCTGGATGTACAATGGGCGCGCCTTCTCAGGTATGCCATGTGTCTCTTCTGGGGAGCTGATCTCTGGCTGCAACCCTCCCGGCAGATGTCAGTTTTCCAGAATCCCAAGAAGTCTTGGTTAGCAACAAAGTCTACTTGCAGTTTGGTAGATGATGCCTCTCTGGGGCCGCAATCGCCCCCTTCCAGCTCTGGCTGCCCTCCCCTGCCTGTCTCTGATGGGGGATGGGCCAGTCCACAGCCGGCTAGCTCTTCTCAGTCTTTTGTTCTGTGAGAGGGCCTGGCGGTGTCTTAGGTTAGGGCTCTTCACAGGACAACTATCCCACAGTCTGGGTTGCTATCTCAAGCTAGTTCCCTCAGATTGCCCTCAGGGCATTCAGGCCTGGTCCTTACCCTAAGCAATGCAGCCAGCGCCTCCCTGTCCAACCCCCCTTGCAAGAGGGGGATGCAAGTTTCTGGGCTGCTGCTCTGCTGGGAGTTGCTGTTAGGCATGTAATCTGTGGGTTTTAATTATTTATTTATTTTTACTCCAAGAAATTTTGCCCTCTGAGATTCCAAGGCTCACCATAGACCCCATCCTATTCCTCCATCATGTTAGGACCGCCTCTGTCAACTTGGAAGAAATGGACAAATTCTTAGAAAAGTACAACTTTTCAAAACTGAACCAGGAAGAAATATAAAATCTTAACAGACCCATCACAAGCACAGAAATTGAAACTGTAATCAGAAATCTTCCAACCAACGAAAGCCCAGGACCAGACAACTTCAAAGCTGAATTCTACCCAAAATTTAGAGAAGAGCTAACACCTATCCTACTCAAACTCTTCCAGAAAATTGCAGAGGAAGGTGAACTTCCAAACTCATTCTATGAGGCCACCATCACCCTAATACCAAAACCTGACAAAGATCCCACAATAAAAGAAAACTACAAGCCAATATCACTGATGAACATAGATGCAAAAATCCTTAACAAAATTTTAGCAATCAGAATCCAACAACACATTAAAAAGGTCATACATCATGACCAAGTGGGCTTTATCCCAGGGATGCAAGGATTCTTCAATATCCGCAAATCAATCAATGTGATACACCACATTAACAAATTGAAAAATAAAATCCATATGATTATCGCAATAGATGCAGAGAAAGCCTTTGACAAATTCAACATCCACTTATGATAAAAATCCTCCAGAAAGCAGGCATAGAAGGAACATGCTGCTGCTGCTGCTGCTGCTGCTAAGTTGCTTCAGTCGTGTCTGAGTCTGTGCGATCCCATAGATGGCAGCCCACAAGGATTCCCCATCCCCAGGATTCTCCAGGCAAGAACACTGGAGTGGGTTGCCATTTCCTTCTCCAATGCATGAAAGTAAAAAGTGAAAGTGAAGTCACTCAGTCATGTCCAACTCTTAGCGACCCCATGGACTGAAGCCTACCAGGCTCCTCCATCCATAGATTTTCAGGCAAGAATACTGGAGAGTGGGGTGCCATTTCCTTCTCCATAGAAGGAACATACCTCAACATAATAAAAGCTATTATGACAAACCCTCAGCAAACATTATCCCAATGGTGAAAAATTGAAAGCATTTCCCCTAAAGGCAGGAACAAGACAAGGGTGCCCAGTTTCACCACTACTATTCAACATGGTTTTGGAAGTTTTGGCCACAGCAATTAGAGCAGAAAAAGAAATAAAAGGTATCCGGATTGGAAAAGAAGAAGTAAAACCCTTACTGTTTGCAGATGACATGATCCTCTACATAGAAAACCCTAAAGACTCCACCAGAAAATTACTAGAGCTAATGAACAAATATATTAAAGTTGAAGAATCTAAAATCAAACACAGAAATCCCTTGCATCCCTATACACTAACAATGAGAAAACAGAAAGAGAAATTAAGGAAACAATTCCATTCACCATTGCAACGAAAAGAATAAAATACTTAGGAATATATCTACCTAAAGAAACTAAAGACCTATATATAGAAAACTACAAAACACTGGTGAAAGAAATCAAAGAGGACACAAATAGATGGAGAAATATACCGTGTTCATGGATTGGAAGAATCAATATAGTGAAAATGAGTACACTACACAAAGCAATCTATAGATTCAGTGCAATCCCTATCAAGCTACCAACGGTATTTTTCACAGAGCTAGAACAAATAATTTCACAATTTGTATGGAAATACAAAAAGCCTGGAATAGCCAAAGCAATCTTGAGAAAGAAGAATGGAACTGGAGGAATCAACCTGCCTGACTTCAGGCTCTACTACAAAGCCACAGTCATGAAGACAGTATGGTACTGGCACAAAGACAGAAATATAGATCAATGGAACAAAATAGAAAGGCCAGAGATAAATCCATGCACATATGGACACCTTATCTTTGACAAAGGAGGCAAGACTATACAGTGGAGAAAAAACAATCTCTTTAACAAGTGGTGCTGGGAAAACCAGTCAGCCACTTGTAAAAGAATGAAACTAGAACACTTTCTAACACCATACACAAAAATAAACTCAAAATGGATTAAAGATCTAAACGCAAGACCAGAAACTATAAAACTCCCAGAGAAAAACATAGGCCAAAAATTCTCTGAAGTAAATCATAGCAGGATCCTCTATGAACCACCTCCCAGAATATTGGAAATAAAAGCAAAAATAAACAAATGGGACCTAATTAAAATTAAACACTTCTGCGCAATAAAGGAAACTATAAGCAAGGTGAAAAGACAGCCTTCAGAATGGGAGAAAATAATAGCAAATGAAGCAACTGAATCAGTTCTAATGAGGTGGATGAAACTGGAGCCTATTATACAGAGTGAAGTAAGCCAGAAAGAAAAACACCAATACAGTATACTAACACATATATATGGAATTTAGAAAGATGGTAATGATAACCCTGTATGCAAGACAGCAATAGAGACACAGATGTATAGAACAGTCTTTTGGACTCTGTGGGAGAGGGCGAGGGCGGGATGATATGGGAGAATGGCATTAAAACATGTAAATTATCACATGTGAAACAAATTGCCAGTCCAGGTTTGATGCATGATACAGGGTACTCAGGGCTGGTCCACTGGGATGACCCAGAGTGATGGGATGGGGAAGGAAGTGGGAGAGTGGTTCAGGATGGGGAACACATGTACACCCATGGCTGATTCATGTCAATGTATGGCAAAACCAAAGCAATATTGTAAAGTAAAAATAAATAAATAAATAAAACTGAAAAAATAATAAGTCTAGCAAATTGGTAGCAAACACAGCCAACTCCTCTTAGCTCTTTTCTTTCCCACAATCTCAGATATAGCACAGTAGTACCGGTAAGGGAATTAGGATTATAACTACCTAGAATGTAGTTTGAGTCCTGGCTCTATCACTTACAGATATTATACTGCTGGGCATATATTTAATATTTCTCAGGCTACACTTCCTTGTTTATAATAATACTTTGTCCTATTATGTGACTGGTATGTTTTCAGATTATGATATACTCAGTTCAGCATCTAAAACTTGGCAAACAATTGTGGAAACTATTCTTTATGATGCAAGATTTTACATGTCAGTGCATATTAAGGAGTCTTTTATGCTCTATGTGTATTTTCAGAGCTCCTTCAAAGATAGACTGACTATGTGACCCAAGTATCCTAGCCACAGCACAGCAGAACCAAGATCCACTCCTTTCCCAAATGCAGCCAACAACTTTTTGGCCAGCAGCATCTAAAGGGATCTAGCATGACAGATTTGTCAAATAGAGTCAAAAGTGTCTAATGCAATAACATCTCTGTGCTGGAGATTTTGAATACACAATCTTTAGAGACAATCAAAAGTTGGTGGTAGCTGGAATTTCCCAAATACTATACTAAGAGAGTATAGTACACAGAAGCCATTAGCAATAGAAGCCCTGAAGCTTCTATTAACCAGAGGCCATGAGAGCACTTAATTAGCTGATATAACTTGAGGTGCCTCTGGTCATTAAAACCAGAAGCAATTTATCTTACTCAGAGTACATTTAGTATTAGAATTATGAGCAAGGGGACCAAGTGGACACAGTTGATCAACAACCTAACTACTGTATTGAAGCATATTTCCTAACCTGAAAAGATTACAAAGAGGAACATGATGTCTCTACGATTTTTTTAGGGGAAAAAAGAGTTAATAACAAAGGGAATATGTGATCATTTCCCTCAGAACAGGCAAGTTTTTCTCTAAGATTGTGTTCACAACAACTGCACAAATAGTAAAGAACAATGAAATTGTCAACTGACTATGCCAGCCACCTCCTTCAACACAGTGCCAATTGACAAATAATTTGCAAAATGTCACAGGAAGCATTTAATTAAGCCTATAATGGCAGTTCCTGTTAGCTTTGCCTATTATTTCCTTAACATAAACAAATTAGCTTTAATAGTATGTCAGATAGTGTTTTCAGTCTCCACAGGACTTCTAATTTGTAGACTTTTCAGTTGCTGATTTATCAAAACTGTCCATAAAGCATGCTCTCAGCCCCATGCATCTGCTTCTCTGGTGCTCTTCTGGTCCATGAATATCTATTAATTTACTTTCTTCACACTGGGACAATTTTTTTGTGTTTTCAAAGGGATAATTTCACTTTCTAAGAATAGATGTTACATGGTGTCAAGAACGTGGTAGAACTCCAGGATACTAGTATAATTTTGAAAAGTTCATGCATGTTAGAAAATTTCTGTGTTTAAGACAACAATGTTCCTCAACTGTTTAATGCAACTGGAAGAGAAGACACATTTTAGAAAATGAAAATATTTTCTCTGCCAAGTAGTTTAAAATAGTGAGTTGCTACTGTCATCTAAACAATTTATAGGAGTGTCATATCTGTCTGTGAATATGAAATAGCCACTCAATCAAGAGCTAGGAATAACTGAATACATTCCCCCAACTGTGAAATAGGGGGGACTTAAAGTGTTGCTGAGTATCAGGGTGTTAGTAGTCATTCAAATACTACCACCGCTGCCTATCAAAGTAGGTCATGAAATACAGGCTGCTGTGATCCATGACAAAGAGATAGAAAGAGACACAGAGTCCCCTCTCCAATCCCTTCTCATTCCCTCTAAATTCAATGTGGTGCTGGTATTTTGTTGATATTTTTACTAAGTCACACAGACCTGAAAAGGACTGCCTGGTCAAAACAATGTTGGCTGTGGTCTCAACGAATTACTTCACAATTGGCATTAGTCTCTGATTCTAGCTCAACATAATGAGCTGTCCCCTCTTTACAAATTTGTACTCTAAGTTTGTAATCCCAAGGTCATCTTAGAAATGGAATTTCAGTGTCTTGGTATATTTTGGTACCAAGTGGCTCACTTATGGTAAGTCACTTGGTACCAAACCTCCTCAACCTTAGTTGTTGCTGTTGGTTGGTAAGTTGTGTCCAACTCTTTGTGACCACATGGACTGTAGCCCTCCAGGCTCCTCTGTCCATGGGATTTCCTAGGCAAGAATACTGGAGTGGGTTGACATTTACTTCTACAGGGGATCTTCCTGACCCAGAGATCAAACCTGCATCTTCTGCATTGGCAGGTTGATTCTTTACCATTGAGCCACCAGGGAAACCCTAATCTTCTCTTAAATGCTTCCTAAAACTTTTATTCCTCTTATTGTCCTATGCCCATCCTATAAAGCATTGAGTTAAGATTCCTCAAGTTTCCCCAAATGTTTAAAAACCACATATTTTAGAAGTCATTTGGGGACAAACAAAATGTTCCAGAGATGAAAATAATGTATGAGATGCCAATGAAAAGTATAATCATAGTAAGCAATGTCTTCCTTAGGCAAGCATGTCAGGGGATAGCATCTTCTATGAATGCTAACCAAGCCCATTGGTAGAACCATGCTCAACAAATAACTCTAATGAAGATTCCAATGTCTGTCTCTCTGTCTTTCTTTCTTAGTTCATTTGAGGAATCGGAGGTTCCATTCTAAATTGCAAAGAACTGTTGCTTTAGCAGTATCTTTATTTTTCAGTAATCCTTCAGCTTATATCAGAATCACAAAGATTAGTTGGACCATCTTCCAGAGTCTTTATGATAATGACTTTTAATACTCTCAGGCATCTGAATTCTTCCGAAATGGAAATACCTTCTACATTCTACATCAATGATTCAAGTGTTCATTGATGCTTGTTTCTGGAATAAATATTTTAACTCAACTTGATTCAATTCTAGAATGACAATATTTAAATGAATCCAGAATCATTAAATATCAACAACAATAAGAACAAAACTTCAGAGTACGGGGATAATATCTAACTGCTAAAGTTTTTAAAATCTGGTGTTATTTATTGCCTGTCTCCTCTTCTCTGGGTGATAGTTTAGTGTGCCCTATGAAAAGCAAAGGAGAAACACAGACACAGTTCCTGCCTGAACATACTAGCCTTCATATCTAAGTTTTGAAGTAAATGAGAATTTTTTAAAATGTAGCAACATTTTCCTCAGTAAATGTTCTAATTTAATACCTAGAGAGGTTTATTACACCTTTCTTCCATAACTTTGTTTTATTATGACTTCCTCCCAGTCCAGGAGAGGAACTCAATGTCAGGCAATAACTAAATATAACATAAAAACTTCTTTTGTCTCCATTTCACATGAGATAGGGAGCAAAGCTAAAAGCCATGCATTTGCTGTTATTATAAAGAAAGATGTTTTAATAAACTATGCAATAAATTGGAAAAGACCCTGGTGTTGGTAAAGATTGAAGGAAGGAGGAGAATGGTATGGCAGAGGAAGAGATGGTTAGGTGGCATCACCGATTCAATAGACGAGTTTGAGCAAACTCTGGGAGATGGTAAAGGATGGGGAAACCTGGAGCACTGCACTCCATGGGATCACAAAGAGTCAGACATGACTGAGTGACTGAACAACAACAGCATCTAATACTGGGTGTTACAGCATAGAAACTCTAAAGGTTTTATAGAGATAGGGTCAAATTTATCCATTATTTCAACTGTCCAATTCTCTATAGATTTCCACATGCTTTTGCTTACAATGCTATGTGACAGATTATAACCATCATCCTGAATGCACAGGTGATTATGTTTATTTTTTAAATATTAAACTCAGTAATTTTTATTCCCTTTTCCTGTTGGAAACTTCCAACTATTGACCCAAGTACATTCAGTGCTAAGACCCTAGCTTAAAACAAAGACAGTATCACTTAGCTCTTGGTTGCAAATTTAATTTCCTCGATCCATAGTCATCTCTAATAGTCTTGACAGCTAGACCATGTTTACAGAGAAAGTCTCCCTTTACATCTAAATCCAAAAGTTATTTAGCTCATTGGCTTTTTTAAAGTATTATTTCTGAAAGGTTAGATGACAAAGGAATATTTCCCACTTGACAGAAAGAGGAAGTAGAAAACCTGTGTGTTTTAGATTGGGAAGAATTGTGGAAGGATAAGACTTGGGGAATTATAACCCCTGAGTTTCTGGAGAGAAACATGGTTGAGAAAAAAATCTGGGAACTCTCAGGTTTTCAAGCTAGTGATATGCATCCTTATAATACGGCACAGAAGAAAAGAGCTCCAGGGACAGAAACGGGTTGGGATAGATGGCCCTGGAAGATTGAATCCAAGTCTCTCTGATCTTCTGTGTTATGTCAAAAGAATCTAGGTTATCTCAAATGTCCATGAATGTGTTGTGGAGCTCTTTTCATCATAACAAAGGACAGAAGTCTCACTGGAGCAGAAAGACAAAGAAACTCAAATGCTTGATTAGACAGTGTTGCAGCCAGCTTCAGGGGTTAAACAAGGCTTTCAAGAACATTGGAAAAAGCCATCATACCTATCCTCTGACAAAAGAGCATGCTAGAATGTCTATGAGTCCAGACTTTGTTGTGGTGACTGTAGTCAAGGTCAACTGGAACGCAAGACATGTTAGCCTTCTAACACGTCTCCCTTACCACCACTGTGGTGAAGATTTTCACAAGCTTTCTCCACAAGCAGGGAGGCATGAAGCAGGAGACAGACAGACCTAGAGAAGTGTTTACTCAAATTATGTTCAGTTAAACTGAAACAGACTGCTTAAGGTCAGAAGAGCTGACCCTAATTGGCAAGTTTTCCTTTCTCTTCTACTATCGGCAAAAAGGGGGCTTAGGAATATGCAGACAGGTACATTTTTGCACATTTTACAATATAAACTACTCCCTCTTTTCTAGAACTGTATTTCCATTCATATTAGCTTATATTTATTAATGTCTCTATTAGATGCTACAACTGCATCTCCCTGAGTGGTACCTATTATGTCAATCTGCACAGAAAAACCTCTCTAATTAGTCAACAAATCCACTCATTCTACCTGATAGTGCTATCTTTTAAATCTGCCCAGTTTCCTTCATCACCACTGCTACTCATATGGATTATTGCAAGAGATTCCTAATGATCTTGATTTCCATGCCTTCTGAATTTTTTCAATTCCATTCATAGCCAACACAACCCCAGGCCTCTGTTTCATTCTTTATATACTGCATCTGAAATAATCTCTCAACCAGCAACTCTGTTCCATTATTGTGCTGCTTCAAATCCAATGGTTTTCAATTTTCTTGAGGATAATCCAAGCATATTTTAATGATATATCATTCAGGGTCCTAATAAAAAAGACATGACACATTCAAATTAATATCATTTCAGGTAGATCTTATAAATGACTTTATTTAAATAGTAGTATAGGGTGTGATGTAAGGAAATCACAAGGAATAGTGCAGTGGGGTTGCACCATGTCAATATGGCTAAGCTAAAAACACATTTTTCAAAATCTCCTTCACTGTATGGCTCTGGCTTTGAATAGACCAGAAGAGAAATTTTGAGATTTGGAATACAGAAGTGAGGCAGAGACCATTACAATCTGATGGCAGGTGTTTTAGACTGGTAAAGAACAGGTACAGAGATACAGATGCATCCCAGCTGGTCCATGCTCCAGGTATCCTTTCCTAACTGCCTCCAACAGGGAGCCTGGGCTTGTAGACTCTTCCCCCAGCTCACCATCAACATTGTAGTCCAGGTGCTGAAAGTGACTAGTATCTCAGATTGCCTGACAAACTTCAATGTGTACTCCTGTATCAGTGTTTCAGAAGAACTGATTTAAGACTTCTCTCTAATTCTCTCCAATAGACCATTACTCCCCCAGCTTCTCCCACCATTGTGGAAGCTCTAGTTCATGTATGCAAAGTCACTTCAGTTGCGTCTGATTCTTTGTGATCCTATAGATTGTAGCCCACCAGGCTCTTCTGTCCATGGGATTCTCCAGGCAAGAATACTTGAGTAGGTTGCCATGCCCTCCTCCAGGGGATCTTCCCAACCCAGGGATCGAACCCACATCTCTTATGTCTCCTGCATTGGCAAGTGGGTTCTTTATCACTAGAGCCACCTGGAAAGCCCATGGACCATTATTCTCCCAGCTTCTCCCACCATTGTGGGTGGTCTTACTCCTATAATAAGTCCCTTATTTTATAATTCCCATAGCATTTCTGCTTCTCTGACTTTTCAGAGCATTTGAGAGTTTGGGATTATTGTTATCCCTAGGCAAAAATAAGAGCAGATAATTGGGTAGAGGAAGTCTCCTTGAGATCAGGAGGGACTTTGAGCTATGGAAAGCTATTTCATAGGAAGTGCAGCACAGAAATAAGTACCCTGATTTAGCTCTCTTCCCACCTTCCAGCCTACTGCCTGGGATCCTCCTTGGCAGAAACTGCCAAGGCTTGGGAACCATTGATATAGCTGATATTTTCTGACCTCCAGTGCAGAGATTAAGTAACATACTGGAAGACATCCAAGACACATATTTTACATTACACATTGTGGCCAGTAAAACAAAACTTGGTGAATGAAAGTAAAGAAATAGAAAAAATTTTAAGCCAAAGAACAGGGAGATAAAGATTGAAGGAAAAGTCTCAAGAATTGATTAGATGATATCAAATGATCTAATATACATGCAACTGATATACCAGAAGAAGATAGAAAGAGTGGAGCAGAAAAAAAAAAAAAAGATTTTTTTAAAACAACAATTGAAAGTTCCCAATTTATTGAAGCTTAGTATTTTTCAAAAAGAAGATATTAAACATCAAATGGAATAAACACAAAGAACCTGTTATGAGGTGCATCATAGTCAAAATGATAAAAATCAAAGATAAGGAACAACTCTTAAAAGCTGAAACTCCAAACATGTATAATATAATACAAGAAACGAATCGCCAGTCCAGGTTCGATGCAGGATACAGGAAGCTTGGGGGTGGTGCACTGGGATGACCCAGAGGGATGGTATGGGGAGTGAGGTGGGAGGTGGGTTCAGGACAACGAACACATGTACACCTGTGGCGGATGCATGTTGATGTATGGCAAAACCAATACAATATTGTAAAGTAAAAAATAATAACAAAAAAAATTTTTTTTAATGAAAAAAAAAAAAAAAGCTGAAATCAGTCTTGAATATTCATTGGAAGGACTGATGTTGAAGCTGAAACTCCAATACTTTGGCCACCTGATGCGAAGAACTGACTTATTGGAAAAGACCCTGATGCTGGGAAAGATAGAAGGCAGGAGGAGAAGGCGACACCAGAGAATGAGATGGTTGGATGGCATCACCGACTCAATGGACATGAGTTTGAGCAAGCTCCAGGAGTTGATGATGGACAGGGAAGCCTGGCATGATGCAGTCCATGGGGTCACAAAGAGTCGGACACAACTGAGCGACTGAAGTAACTGATACTTGAAAGCAGTAAGAAAAAAACTTTATATACAGGGGATCAATGATCAAATTAATGACTTATTTCTCATCAGAAACATGAAGAGAGAGAATCTCTCTGTAGTGCTAAGTGGTGCTGAAACTGTTTTTTCTTTTTGGTTGAACAAGAATGTCTATAACATCTTTATCCTAGAAATATAGGATATTTTCCTTTAAGAATGAAAGCAAACTAAAGAATTCCAGGTAAAAGAAAACTAAGAATACTTTTACCAGTAAAATTGCACCGTAATAAATGTTAAAGAAAATTATTCAAGCTATGGGAAAATGTTAGTGGAAACTTGGGTCCTCTGAGAATAATAAAATTCAAGATCTGAATTCTGCCAGCAACCTGAATGAAGAGGGAGATAGATTCTCCTAGCATCTTCATATAAGACTACAACCCTGCCAACACCTTGATTTCTGACTATGTCACAGTGAAATAATTAATGAGTATTGTTTTATGCTGCTAGTTTGTGGTAATTTGTTACAGAAACAAGAAAAAATAACTTCACATGTTTTGAATGGAACATTTGGAGGTGAAATCTGTGCCATTTTTCCAAGGGTCCCCAACAGAATAATTCCCCATTTTCTATAGCAGTAACTAGTCCAATGATGCTACTTGGGTTAGATTTTCCTTCTTTTCTTGACTTATTCTTCCCATCCCCCCATCTCTGGGTCTCTGGAAGTACATTCTAAAGTGACCTACCTGAAAGGCAGGCTTTGCTTCAGGTTCTGATTTGGAAGGACCCAGGCCAAGATAGCTGGTCTAGAGAATGACCCTAAACAGCAGATCCTTAGTTTGGGAGAGTCCTCAGGTTAGGACCCCTGGTTGTTCTGGAAAACCAACAGGTCAGCTGGCAATCAGGGCCCCAGGGCTGCTGGTAGCTAGGGTGGTGATCAGAACTGGCTGCAGAAGCATCACAGTTGTAACACTCTAACACTTCGTACATAGGACAAGTTACAGACAAAGGTGATGCATTGGCCTATGAGGCAGAGGTAGTACTTGAAAGGTTTGGGGGTCTCTGGAAATAAGGTCTATAGAACTAGCTGTCTTGGTTAACTTTTAAAAGTCTTTTTTTAAAACAAAAACCGAGGTTTGGGTTATTCAACTCAATTCAAGGCATTCTATGAAAGTCAGAAAGCCTCATAGCAACACTGAAAACCCTTTTCAGGTCCACGTGTGGGGGAAAATAATCAGGCTCAGGCTTTGAAGGTACTGGTAGGACACATACAGGATACTGAATACTCAGCTTCATCAGTACTCTGGCATCCAAACCAGGGTCCTAATAGAGAAAAAGGGGGTCCTGATACCTGGGAAAGATTCATTTGCATAACGATCTCACCTGAGGCAGGTGCCTCATAAGGTGAAGACATTTCCATTTCCATCTGCAGAATAGCTAACTGTAACAGAATTTACATCTCTTATAGGACTTTTTTTTTTTTAATTGCAAGAAACAGATAATATATCCTTATTGCAGCACAGGTAAATATAGCCATTGTTTTACAATGGCCTTAAATGGAGTATAATCTATAAGAAATATTGAATCATTATGTTGTACACCTGAAACTAATATAATGTTGTAAATCAACCAAACTTCAAAGGAAAAGCAGCTAACATACTTGAACATTTTGAATTCATATAAACCGAAGACTAAAGACTTTGAAAAAAACTTAAAAAAAAAAAGAAAAGGTGGGGAGAAACAGCCAGTCCAGGTTCGATGCGCGATACTGGATGCTTGGGGCTGGTGCACTGGGACGACCCAGAGGGATGGTGTGGGGAGGGAGGAGGGAGGAGGGTTCAGGATGGGGAACACATGTAATGCCTGTGGCGGATTCATTTTGATATTTGGCAAAACTAATACAATTAAGTAAAGTTTAAAAATAAAATAAAATTTAAAAAAAAAAATGTAGATTCTAGAATAATGTAAGATGAATCATGCATAACAATGTCCTATCTTTATAAACATTAGTGTTTAGTCCTTATAAAAATTTCTTTAGTCAGGAAATGCTATTTGATTTGTGAGTACTCCTAACGTAATACCAATATTTGAATGCAGAACTTAAGGCAAACAACAACAATGATGACAAAACCCACAAGAAACTACAAATACCAAGAAGTCAATTTTGGTTAGAAAAAAATTTTAAATGAGAAGATATTAGTTTGACAGGTAACATTCCAATTGTTTATGGTTGCTTTGGACTCTACATACTTTAAGTAAAGGTCTTGAATTGTTCTTTTGTAAATAAATATGCCCTTTACTACCAGATGCAAAAATATTATAGGGTGTTGCCACAGAATTATTGCTCCAGACATAAAGGAAGAGACTTCTCTTCAATCAGACCTGGCCCCTAAGTCGACTGAGCACATTTAGCAAGTAAACCTTGGTAATTCTCATGTCAACAACAAGTCAATGTCATTGTATGCATATGACAACATGTAAATAAGTGATATGTCTGTTTATGAGAAAAGTGGAACAATGAAATAAAAGACTGTGGAGCTAGAGAAAATAAAGTTCAAGTTACATTCTTCATTTATAAGTCACATGAATTTTGGTAAGGCAGTTTTTCTGAACTTAAGCTTCCTATTTCAAAATACTGACATACAAAAGTATAGTTCAGAGGGTTACATTATACAACACATGTAAATATAGCAAATATATTGGAGAAATATAAATCCAAGACAAAACCTCCTGCCAACTCAGAAAACTTTACAAAAGTAGAAAAGAAGGGTTTTATTATTGAATGAACATTAAGGCAGAACATCATGTGCGTCACAGTCAGTCTGCTAAGAGATTGCAAAGACAGAAAGAAATCTTCCCCTTTTATGCAGCCAAGAACATACAGCCCATTACCCACATGTTCTTGAGATGAACAATAACTAGACCTCAAGTAAGACAACTTAACAGTACCATGTGTCAGGCAGAGTTCATCCTAAATTCACCTGGTAACTATCGCAGCCATGTGTGTTTGCTAATTAGTTTTAGCCAAGGGAAAAATGAACTCCTCATATCTTTATCGGAGAAGGCAATGGCACCCCACTCCAGTACTCTTGCCTGGAAAATCCCATGGATGGAGGAGCCTGGTAGGCTGCAGTCCATGGGGTCGCTGAGGGTCAGACATGACTGAACGACTTCACTTTCACTTTTCACTTTCATGCATTGGAGAAGGAAATGGCAACCCACTCCAGTGTTCTTGCCTGGAGAATCCCAGGGACAGGGGAGCCTGGTGGGCCGCCATCTATGGGGTCGCACAGGGTTGGACACGACTGAGGCCAACTTAGCAGCAGCAGCAGCAGCATATCTTTATGACAGGAGGTAGTTCTATAACTTGGAGCAATGGACTCCCTGAAGTCAGACCTTCCTTGACCCTCTGACAGAGACAAGAAGACTGGGGTGCTATTTTCCTTGATGGTTACATTTTAAAGGAGTGGCTCCCAGGTCCTTGTGAAAGAGACTCTTTGGGGAATTTTTAACTATATAACATATCAAATGAGCATGTTTTTGACTGTTTACCAAAATTAAAGCTGGTGCATAAAGTCTCCATTTGTACATAAATAAACAAGTGTTTGTTTTGTCTATTAAGCAGCAGTAAAAATACAAAATAAAAGAACTGTGAAGTTTCTCAATACCATAACTAGTTCATGAAATAAATATTACTCCAGAATAATGCCTGAACAGAAACACTGAAGCAGAATTTACCTGTAATTTTAAAGACCATGATATGAAACTACAAAGGCTGAAGAATACCTGCTGACTCCACTTCAGGAGATTAAATAGGCAAAAAATGCATTTGTGACTCTCATAAGGCAATTAGACAGGCCATATCAGCATGAAATGGCTTCAGAAAAGATGTGCTGTGGGCTTTGGGGCTGTTCTTTCACTCCAGAAGGATGTGCATTAAGTGGGCATTAACAGAGTCATTACCCAGGGCCTTACCTGTATCTCATACAACACAGTCCCATGACCTCTTGTTTCAGTGGCATACCCATTTTGGTGCAGTCTCAAAGGTCCTGGGGAAAGAAGGGAAAATAAACTGGAGTTGAAGTAAATTCCAGGTTTAGATAGGACTGCAGCCAGTATAAAATCACAGTAAAATCATATTTTTATACAGATCCTTTTTAACATCTGGAGAAGAAAAGCAGGGGCATACTGAATTGTCAAGTATAGCATTTGGAGGACAATTGCTAAACATGACAGGAACCTCAATAAGCTGAATTCTGTCAGTCTGACAGCTTGCCAGAAGCAACAAAATGTCAATTCAAATGAGGTTGCAGACTACAAATTCCTTAAAATGACAAGTAAATTCAGTCACATGGAGAAAATATTGTTCGACAAGCTACAGTTCAAAATAACTTAATAAATTGTAGTAACAACAAAAAACAACATGGCCTTTAAAAAAAATTTAATAGAATACAAGGAGGAGTTGACCAATTGACAATCATGAAAAAAGAGACTAACACACTGAGTAAGAGATTATGTAGAAAAAAAAATTTTAAAGATTTAAACACCATAGTTACAAAGCATGACCTCATACTCATATATTAAGTTCCTTCATCTAACAGTTGAAGAATATACACGCTTTATCAACATATTTTGAATACTCCCCACCAGCAACTACATATCAAAATAAATCCCAACAAATATGTGGGGACAATATCTTAAATCACATTCTTTGGCCATAATGCAACAAACTGACAACACAGAAAGACCCCCCCAAAAAATATTTGATTTTAAAAAAAAAATAATACTTATTATAATTCATAGATCAAATAGGAAATTACAAAGAAAATAAAATAGGCCTCTGTGACAACTGATTAAGGAAAGAGACAAAATACAAATAAAACACAAAATGAAAAGGGAAACTGGCTAAATATAAAGTAGTTAAAGGATAGTTAAAATATAATTATTGGGGAACACCATTGGGAGTTGTCGGGTAAAATCTGCAACTGTAGGCAAAGAGAGACCAGAAACTAAGGCAGACCACTCCAAATTGGTAGATGGCAGCTTTAATGAGCAACAGAACTTACATACAGGGCTTGTTTTTGGTGGTCTCATGCAAATCTCCACACCAGCCCAGCATAATTTTAAGAGTTTATATAGAGGTCTTAATTAGGTTCAACCACATATTCAGCCCAGGTGGTCACAGTAATTCCTTATTCTTTCAAGATTATGTCCTAGAAACTGAGTCCCATTGTGGACAGAACATACATTCCTATACAGCAGAGGTGGTGTAGGGCCTCCAATTGCCAGGGTCCAGCTCACAAGATCTCCTCCAATAGTCAGCTATACTCTGATCAAGATCGTGACCAAAATTAAATGGATAAACTACTCAAACATTTTTTAAAAGCCAAACCTGTTGCAAAAGACATAAAAACTTAAGTTTTAAAGATATTGAAATAATAATTGAAATGTTGGAGGGTTCAGTTCAGTTCAGTTGCTCAGTCATGTCCGGTTCTTTGCGACCCCATGAATCGCAGCAAGCCAGGCCTCCCTGTCCATCACCAACTCCCGGAGTTCACTCAAACTCATGTCCATCGAGTCGGTGCTGCCATCCAGCTATCTCATCCTCTGTTGTCCCCTTCTCCTCCTGCCCCCAATCCCTCCCAGCATCAGAGTCTTTTCCAATGAGTCAACTCTTCGCATGAGGTGGCCAAAGTATTTGAGTTTCAGCTTTAGCATCATTCCTTCCAAAGAAATCCCAGGGCTGATCTCCTTCAGAATGGACTGGTTGGATCTCCTTGCAGTCCAAGGGACTCTCAAAAGTCTTCTCCAACACCACAGTTCAAAAGCATCAATTCTTCAGCGCTCAGCCTTCTTCACAGTCCAACTCTCACATCCATACATGACCACAGGAAAAACCATAGCCTTGACTAGACGGACCTTTGTTGGCCAAGTAATGTCTCTGCTTTTGAATACCCTATCTAGGTTGGTCATAACTTTCCTTCCAAGGAGTAAGCATCTTTTAATTTCATGGCTGCAGTCACCATCTGCAGTGATTTTGGAGTCCAAAAAGATTAAGTCTGACACTGTTTCCACTGTTTCCCCATCTATTTCCCATAAAGTGATGGGACCAGATGCCATGATCTTAGTTTTCTGAATGTTGAGCTTTAAGCCAACTTTTCACTCTCCTCTTTCACTTTCTTCAAGAGGCTTTTTAGTTCCTCTTCATTTTCTGCCATAAGGGTGGTGTCATCTGCATATCTGTGGTTACTGATATTTCTCCCAGCAATCTTGATTCCAGCTTGTGCTTCTTCCAGCCCAGTATTTCTCATGATGTACTCTGCATAGAAGTTAAATAAGCAGGGTGACAATATACAGCCTTGATGTACTCCTTTTCCTATTTGGGACCAGTCTGTTGTTCCATGTTCAGTTCTAACTGTTGCTTCCTCACCTGCATACAGGTTTCTCAAGAGGCAGGTCAGGTGGTCTGGTATTCCCATCTCTTTCAGAATTTTCCACAGTTTATTGTGATCCACACAGTCAAAGGCTTTGGCATAGTCAATAAAGCTGAAGTAGATATTGGAGGGTAACCATTCTCAAAAAATGTTTGGAGGTAACTATTCTCAAATTTGTTGTTGAGTCGTGTCTGATTCTTTGCCATCCCATGGACTGCAGCAAGCCAGGTCTCCCTGTCCTTCACTATCTCTCAGAGTTTTCTCATAATCATATCCATTGAACCGGTGATGCTATTTAACCTATCTCACCTTCTGCTGACCCCTTCTTCCTTTGCCTTCAATCTTTCCCAGCATCAAGATCTTTCCCAACAAGTCAGATCTTCGCATCAGGTGACCAGAGTATTGGAGCTTCTGCTTCAGCACCAGTCCTTCCAATGAATATTTAGGGTTGATTTCCTTTATGATTGACTGGTTTATTCTCATTGCAGTCCATGTGAACCTCAAGAGTCTTCTCCAGCAACATAATTCAAAAGCATCAATTCTTTGGCACTCAGCCTTCTTCATGGACAAACTCTCATATCCATACATGACTACTGGAAAAACCATAGCTTTGACTATACAGACCTTTGGCTATGTAATGTCTCTGCTTTTTAATATGATGTCTAGGTTTGTTATATCTTTCCTTCCAAGGAGCAAGTGTCTTTTAATTTCATGGCTACAGTCACTATCCACAGTGATTTTGCAGCCCAAGAAAATAAAATCTGTCACTGCTTCCACTTTTTCCCCGTCTATTTGCCATGAAGTGGTGGGACTGGATGCCATGATCTTAGTTTTCTGAATGTTGAGTTTTAAGCCAGCTTTTTCACTCTTTTCTTTCAACTTCATCAAGAGGCTCTTTAGTTCCTCTTTACTTTCTGTCATTAGAGTTATATCATCTGCATATCTGAAATTGTTGATATTTTTCCTGCTAATCTTGATTCCAGCTTTTGATTCATCCAGCCCAGCATTTCCCATGATGTACTCTGCATATAAGTTAAATAAGCTGGGTGACAATAAACAGCCTTGTTGTACTCCTTTCTCAATTTTGAACCAATGTCCAACTATTCTCAAATATTCAGTATAAATAGAAGGTTTTCTAATTTAAACTAAAGAAATATTGCCATTTCCCTTAGCCTCTGTTGGGCTGCACCCTACAAGCTGGAAGTCTTGTAGCTGTCCAGCTAGAGACCTAAAAAAGAACCCAGTGACAAAAAACAGCAAAGGTTTATTGGACAGAGCATCTTACATGTCTGAAACAAAGTGTCCTGGAGCGACCCCCACTGTGCTTAGCAGATGGCAGGCAGGACACGGGCAGCCCTCTTCACTACTTGGGGAGAAAAAGGCTACCATTTACAGGGGGAACTGATGTCAGGTTAACTCATCTATTACCAGGGAAACCAGTGTCTGAGTCAGGGGGCAAGCATGTAGGCAATTACTGATTAAGCCTTATAATTCAGAGGATTGGAAAGTCATTTGAGGCCAGGACTGGTCGAACAGGGAATACATAGGTAGCAAGAGAATAGCCATCTTGAATGGCCTGACCACAGAGCCTCAAAAGGGAAATGGAGGGGAGCATAAGAACATATTTTGTTACAAACATATTTCATGCTTCTAATTAAAACATTAATGACAATTTTCCATTTGGGGTTGAGCTTATCTATGACCAGAAATATTTCCATAACAAACTATGGGACAGACTGGAGAAAAAACCTCCTTGAGCTCAGAAATAAATCTCCAACAATCTATATAAAAATTAAAATTTACACTACAAATGTGAAGAAACAAATGCAATAAAACTTGTTGCAATTAATACATATAATTTGAAAACTAGCACACCAGGTGACTAGTCTGCATGGATTAGATGAGCATCTCAGCACCCACTCAAGGGGATAAAACACCTTGTACTCTAATCAAGTGACTTGCAAATGGACTTTGGAAAAGACACCCAGTCCCCTTCTGATCACTGAAGCCTCCCAAGTTCACAGCTTTCAGTGCCCTGTGTTTATATATCATGCCATTCTAATAACCCATAACTGTTAAGAAAGAACTTAATTATTTTATTAAGAGATGGATCTTACTAAACCAACAGATAATCCACTGTGATTGAAAAGTATGCCTCTCCTAAGCTATTCCTTAAAGCAAAGTGTAGTGCCCAGACCAGTAGCATCAGCATCACCTGGCAAGTTGTGGGAAATGGAAATCCCAGAGATCTACTCTAGATTTACTAAATCAGAAACTCTGGAGGTGGCACCCAGCATTCTGAGTTTTAACAAGCTATCCAGGCAATTCTGATCTACATTTAAGTTTGAGAACCATTGGCCTAAAAGTTGACTCCAAGAAGCAGTTACTAAAGGTGTGTGTAGTACAGGTTGTCAAATGGTATTGTTTTCTACAATGTGCCCATATTTACCTGTCACTTCAAGGAATTTGCAGTGTGCAACCTGATTTGAGCTATATTTTTCATTCCTGCAGCAAACTCTAATACTGATAGCAGGCAGATTGTTGAGGTTCCTATCATGCTCAGCAGTTCCTCCAAACGCTAATACCTTGGCAATTCAGTATGCCCCTGCTCTCCTTCACCAGATTTTAAAACACAAATGCCCAGGCCCCAGTGCCAGCAATTCTTATTTAATAGATCTGGAACAAGGCTTTGATATCAGTATCTTTAAGCCCCCCACAGCACGTGCATGCATGCAACACACACACACACACACACACACACACACATACACCTCCTCCTAAAATATAGGCAGGGTTGAATACTACTGGCCTTTGAAACCATCTCTATATAAAGGTTAAAGAATTCAAATAAATCAACTGGTGATCTGTGTGAGGAAAGTTTAAACAATTCGGATGCTACATACCCATGGTGTTCCTCTGCACCCTGCCTCACCTCTTCGCTTTCCAAGACCAGATATGGGCAAAATTGGAAGCGAAGAAATAATTAGGAGCATGAAGCTCCACATCACTACGTTCCACTTTTGTTAACTCATGCATGTGTGCTCAGTCAGACACAAGTGATGTTTTGGCCTGCTTTGTGATGCTATGGACTGCAGACTGCCAGGTTGCTCTGTCCATGAGATTTCTCAGGCAAGAATAGTGGAGTGGGTTGCCATTTCCTTCTCCAGGGAATCTTCCTGACGCAGCAATCGAACCTGTGTTTCCTGCATCTCTTACATTGGCAGGCAGATTTTTTACCACTGAGACCCCTGGGAAGCCCCTTGTAACTCATATATATGAGTCTATACTCCAGAGAAAGCATCAAACACAAGCCATGGAAAGTAAAAAAATGTTTTTTCAAAACCATGAAGTTGCCTAATATACAAATTAGCACACTTACAGGACATTACTAGTAGTATCATTGTAGTAATCAAACCTTTATCTTATAAGAACATATCTTCAGGGGAGTGACTTTCAGCTATTTAAACACAATCTCTGAGTATTCCATATTTAAGGAGAATTAAACATCACTGTTCTTATCCCTAGGTTTGACAGGAAATAAAAACTTGATAAGTTATGCTGAAGATAAGCAAGTGTCTTTCTCTTTTTCCTGAATTTATTTTTCCAGTTATGTTTGTCATCTATTATTTAATCAGAAATTGACTTCAGATCTTTCTCTAATATGTTTCAAAGACTCTTTCTCAAATGGTTTAGCTGGGCCACTAGCCTGATAGCAATCCTTGACCTCTCCGCCCTTTAATTAGATGAATCAGATGAAAATATTGCCCAAGGGGCTTGGGTGACTCCAGTAGCTGGACAGGATGATAGGCAGAGGAAAAGACATCAACTAATACTGCCATAGAACACAGGAAAGCCTACGTTTCAGTAGTTGTGTAAAATCTTACAGAAAGCTTACAACACTGTGATTTTCCTTTTGTGCTTTTCAAGAGCTAGCTTGGCAGGACTAAGCAGTTTATTGCACCTTGAGTTCGCCATGAATCTAAAAGGAAAAGTAAAACCTGTGCTGAACCACTAGTGTTTAAGAGATAATGTTAACAGAGTAAAATATGTTATCTGACCAGAGGCCTCCTCACACTATATAAATCTTAGGTAGCATCAACGCAAGCCAAGTTTTATAGCTTTCAGTATAAATGTCTAAAACCTCATTTTTTAGACTAACTTTAGCTAGCCATCTGAGTTGAGAAGCCAACTTATGCAACTATTCAAGCAGAGCAGACTGTCAGCACTACAGAAGAAAGCTAATCATAGAAGCTAATATCTATGTAAGACCTCAGTGAGCTCTTCAATCATACCAGCTGATATTCATCAGCAAGGTAAATTGTGGCTCATCCCTGGAAAACTGCCTAGAGGCAAAAAAGTTCTCAACACTTGTAGCAGGGAAGACAAAGCAGCCTAAGAAAAAATATCAGAAAGATGGGGAGCAATGAAGACACATGTCATAGATGTTTGAATTGAGTAAATATTCTCCACTTATATCTGTTTATATATGGAGGGACTTGAAATATCAAAGGTTGTTAGTACTCAGTTATTAAAAAAAAATCCTCTTCGTGGATCACAGCCTTGTCATTTCAAAGGGGCTTGCATAACTCAGTGAACCTATCAGCCATGCCATGCAGGGCCACCCAAGAAAGATAGGTCATAGTGAAAAGTTCTGACAAAATTTGTTCTGTTGGAGGAGGAAATGGCAACCCATTCCAGTACTCTTGCCTGAAAAATCCCAAGGACAGTATAAAAAGGCAAAAATATATGTCAGAAGATGAGGCCCCCAGGTTGGAGTGTGTCCAGTATACTACTGGGGAAGAGCAGAGGGCAATTACAAATAGCTCCGGAAAGCATGACGTGGCTGGGCAAAAGCAAAAATGATGCTTAGTTGTGAATGTGTCTGGTGGTGAAAGTAAAGTCCAATGCTGTAAAGAACAATATTGTATAGGAACCTGTAATGTCAGGTTCATGAATCAAGATAAACTAGATGTGGTCAGGCAGGAGATGGCAAGATTGACCATCGGCATGTTAGGAATCAATGAACTAAAATAGTAACAGCTGAATTTAATAACAATGACAATTATATCTACTACTGTGGGCAAGAATCCCTTAGAAGAAATGGAGTAGCCCTCAGAGACAAGAGAGTCTGGAATGCAGTATTTGGGTACAATCTTAAAAACTATAGAATGATCTTGGTTCATTTCCAAGGTGAACCATTCAACATTAGAGTAATCCAAGTCTATTCACCAACTATTAATGCCAAAGAAGCTGAAGTTGACTGGTTCTATGAAGACCTACAAGATCTTCTAGAACTAACACCAAAAAACATGTCTTTATCATTATAGGGGATTGGAATGCAAATATAGGAAGTCAAGAGGTACCTGGAGTAACAGGCAAGTTTGGCATTGAAGTACAAAATGAAGCAGGGCAAAGGCAAACAGAGTTTTGTCAAGAGAACAAGCTGGTCATAGCAAGAACCCTTTTCCAACAACCCAAGAGATGACTCTACACATGGACATCATCAGACGGTCAAAACCAAAATCAGCTTGATTTTATTCTTTGGAGCCAAAGATGGAGAAGCTCTATATCATCAGCAAAAACAAGACCTGGAGCTGACTGATGCTACTAATTGCAAAATTCAGGCTTAAGTTGAAGAAATTAGAAAAAAATCACTAGGCCATTCAGGTGCAACTTAAATCAAATTCCTTATGATTATACAGTGGAGGTGATGAATAGATTCAAGGACTAGACTTGATAGACAGAGTGCCTGAAGAACTTTGGATGGCAGTTCATAACATTGTACAGGATGCGGCGATCAAAAAACATCCCCAAGAAAAAGAAATGCAAGAAGTCAAAGTGGTTGTCTACTGTTGCTGCTAAGTCACATCAGTTGTGTCCGACTCTGTGCAACCCCATAGATGGCAGCCCAACAGGCTCCCCCATCCGTGGGATTCTCCAGGCAAGACTACTGGAGTGGGTTGCCATTTCCTTCTCCAATGCATGAAAGTAAAAAGTGAAAGTGAAGTCACTCAGTCATGTCCGACTCTTAGCGGCCCCATGGACTGTAGCCTACCAGGCTTCTCCGTCCGTGGGATTCTCTGGGCAAGAGTACTGGAGTGGGGTGCCATTGCCTTCTCCAAAAATAACTGAGAAAAGAAGAGAAACAAAAAGCAAAGGAGAAAGGAAAAGATATGCTCAACTGAATGCAGAGTTGAGAATAGCAAGGAGAGATAAGAAAGCCTTACTAAGTGAACAATAAAAAGAAATAGAGGAAAACAAAAGAATGGGAAAGACTAGAGATCTCATCAGGAAATTTGGAGATATCAAGGGAATATTTCATGGAAGGATGGTCACAATAAAGGACAGAAACAGTAAGGACCTAACAGAAGGAGGAGATTAAGAAGAGCTGGAAAGAATACACAGAAGAACTCTACAAAACAGGTCTTCATGACCCAGATAACCATGATGGTGTAGTCACTCACCTAGAGCTGGACATCCTGGAGTCTGAGGTCAGGCGGACCTTAGGAAGCATTACTAAAAACAAAGCTAGTGGAGGTGACAGAATTCCTGCTGAAAATTTTCAAATCCTAAAAATGGTGCTGTTAAAGTGCTGCACTCAATATGTTAGAAAATTTGGAAAACTCAGCAGTGGCCACAGAACTGGAAAAGGTCAGTTCATTCCATTCCCAAAGAAGGGCAATCACATAGGTGTTTGAACTACCATACAATTGCACATATTTCACATGCTAGCAAGGTTCAGCAGCACATGAACCAAGAACTTCCAGATATATAAGCTGGGTTTCAAAGAGGCAGTGGAACCAGAGATCAAATTACCAACATCCACTGAATCACAGAGAAAGCAAGGGAGTTCCAGAAAAACATCTACTCCTGCTTCATTGACTACACTAAAGCTTTTACTGTGGAAAAATCTTAAAGAGATAGGAATACCAGACCATCTTACCTGTCTCCTGAGAAATCTGTATGCAGATCAACAAGCAACAGTTAGAGTCAGACATGGGAACAACTGATTGATCCTAAATTGGGAAAGGAGTACAAAAAGGCTGTATATTGTCTCCTTGCTTACTTAACTTATATGCATGCGAAGTACATCATGTGAAATGCCACGCTAGATGAATCACAAGGTGGAATCAAGATTGCCAGGAGAAATATCAACTTCTCAGATAGGCAGATGATACCACTCTAATGGCAGAAAACAAAGAGGAACTAAAGAGCCTCTTGATGAAGGTGAAAGAGGAGAGTGAAAAGCTGGCTTAAAACTCAACATCCACAAAACTAAGATCATGGCATCCAGTCCCATTAAGTTCAGTTCAGTCGCTCAGTCATGTCCGACTCTTCGCAACCCCATGAATTGCAGCACGCCAGGCCTCCCTGTCCATCACCAACTCCTGGAGTTCACTAAAACTCGTGAACTCATCCAGCCATCTCATCCTCTGTTGTCCCCATCTCCTGCTCCCTACCCCTCCCAGCATCAGAGTCTTTTCCAATGAGTCAACTCTTCACATCAGGTGGCCAAAGTACTGGGGTTTCAGCGTCAGCATCATTCCTTCCAAAGAAATCCCAGGGCTGATCTCCTTCAGAATGGACTGGTTGGATCTCCTTGCAGTCCAAGGGACTCTCAAGAGTCTTCTCCAACAACACAGTTCAAAAGCATCTATTCTTTGGTGCTCAGCTTTCTTCACAGTCCAACTCTCACATCCATACATGACCACAGGAAAAACCATAGCCTTGAGTAGACGGACCTTTGTTGGCCAAGTAATGTCTCTGCTTTTGAATATGCTATCTAGGTTGGTCATAACTTTCCTTCCAAGGAGTAAGCGTCTTTTAATTTCAAGGCTGCAGTCACCATCTGCAGTGACTTGAAATTTAAAAGGTGGGGTAAATAATGTGCCAAGTGAAATACAATAATCAAGGACAGAAGGGGAGAACAAGATGGTGGAGGAGTAGGTGGATGTGGAGTAAATCTTTCTCCACGGATACATCATGAATACACCTTCAGGCACAGAAGTGCATGCAGAACACCAGCTGATAGTAGAAAGGAGTACTTGACTAGTGGAAAAAATATATATAGAACCACACAAAATTTGGTAGGACGAAGGAACTAGGGGGAAAAAACAGGAGTGTTAGTAGGACGGGACCTGCCCTGGGCTGGTGGGGGAACTGAAGCATGGGTCCAATCCCCACAGCAGGGCAAACTGTCTGAGTCAGAGGAGAAATATTTAATGCTGAGAGTGAAACAGCTATCTGTGGTAGCCTAAATGGAATGAGAATCAGATAGTCCTTGCCACAGCCATACATACCCCAGACAGGGATGCAGGTTCCCTGGAAGGTACAGTGGCTGGGAGCTGGACTTTAGAGGTTGTGAAGCAATCCCAGGGTGAGGACTGTTGTTGACTGCCAAGAGACACATCGAGGGGATGTGAAGGAGGAGATTGTGGTGGGAAATGCCTGTGGAGGAAAGCTGGGCCGCCATGGAAGCAAGGCAATTCTGCTGAGTCATGCAAAGTGGGTGGAGCCATCACCATAGCCTGCCTCTCCCCACAAGCCAGCATCAGCAGCTGAACAATAGAGAGGCTGGCCCATCAAACACCTGATGCACTGAACTACAGAATAGGACCCTACCCAGGGTGTTCCTTTAAGTGACTGATGCTCTGTACTACAGAGTAGGACCCCAGTCAGGGTGCCCCTTTAAGTGCCTGATGTGCCAATCTACAGAGTAGGACCCCAGCAAGGGGAGCCCCCTCTATGTGCCTGACACTCCGAATGACAGAGGAGGACCCCAGGCAAGGGAGCCCTCTAAGTGCCTGAATAGGCAGAGCTACAGAGAAAGACTGGCCGAAGAGGCCTTCTGATCGCCAGCTACAAGAGGCTCAAAAAAGACTCTGATAGGGCCATAAATCCTGTGGCTGAGGCAGTCCTTGTCCCTGCACACTTGGTGTCACCAGGTCCCTGGAAGCCAAGCAGCTGTACCACCTCCATGCTCAACTCTCACTAGGGCAGAGCTGACACAGGCAAAAAAAAAAAAAGTCTTGTGTCTTTGCATGCTGGGTCACTTTGGTAATGTCCAACTCTTTGTGACCCTGTAGACTGTGGCTGGAGGTATCAACCTTCCTGACTTCAGATTATACTACAAAGCCACAATCATCAAGATAGTATGGTACTGGCACAAAAACAGAAATACAGACCAATTGAATGAGATAGAAAGCCCAGAAATAAACCCATGCACCTGTGGGTAGATTATTATTTTGACAAAGGAGGCAAGAACATACAATGGGGCAAAGACAGACTCTTCAATAAATAGTGGTAATTAGAACACTTCTAATACCAGTCAAAAAGATAAACTCAAAATGAATTAAAGACCTAAATGTAAGACCAGAAACTATAAAACTCTTAGAGAAACATAGCCAGAACACTCGATGACATAAATCAAATCAAAATCCTCTATGACCCACCTCCTAGAGTAACAGAAATAAAAACAAAAGTAAACAAGTGGACCTGATTAAACTTAAAAGCTTTTGCACAGCAAAGGAAACTATAAGCAAGGTGAAAAAGAAAATAGAACTGCCTTATGATCCAGCAACCCCACTGCTGGGCATACACACTGAGGAAATCAGAAGGGAAAGAGACACGTGTACCCCAATGTTCATCGCAGCACTGTTTATAATAGCCAAGACGTGGAAGCAACCTAGATGTCCATCAGCAGATGAATGGATAAGAAAGCTGTGGTACATATACACAATGGAGTATTACTCAGCCATTAGAAAGAATACATTTGAATCAGTTCTAACGAGGTGGATGAAACTGGAGCCTATTATACAGAGTGAAGTAAGCCAGAAGGAAAAACATAAATACAGTATTCTAACGCATATATATGGAATTTAGAAAGATGGTAACAATAACCCTGTGTGCGAGACAGCAAAAGAGACACTGATGTATAGAACAGTCTTATGGACTCTGTGGGAGAGGGAGAGGGTGGGAAGATTTGGGAGAATGACATTGTAACATGTAAAATATCATGTAAGAAATGAGTTGCCAGTCCAGCTTCGATGCACGATACTGGATGCTTGGGGCTAGTGCACTGGGACGAGGTATGGTATGGGGAGGGAGGAGGGAGGAGGGTTCAGGATGGGGAACACATGTATACCTGTGGTGGATTCATTTTGATGTTTGGCAAAACTAATACAATTATGTAAAGTTTAAAAATAAAATAAAATTTAAAAAAAGAAAAAGAAACCCTCAGAATGTGAGAAAATAATAGGAAATGAAACAACTGACAAAGGATTAATTTCCAAAATATACAAGCAGCTCATACAACTCAGTGCCAGAAAAACAAACAACCCAATCAAAAAGTGGAGAAAAGACCTAAACAGACATTTCTCCAAAGAAGGCATACAGATGGCTAACAAACACGTGAAAACATGCTCAACATTGCTCATTATGAGAGAAATGCACATCAAAACTACAATGAGAGATCTCCTACACCAGTCAGAATGGCCATCATCAAAAAGTCAACAAACAATAAATGCTGGAGAGGGTATGGAGAAAAGGGAACGTTCTTGCACTGTTGGTGGGAATGTAAATTGATACAGCCACTATAGAAGATGGTATGGAAATTCCTTAAAAAACTAGAAATAAAACCACCATATGACCCAGCAATCCCACTCCTAGGCATATAACCTGAGGAAACCAAAATTGAAAAAGATGCATGCATCCCATTGTTCATTGCAGCACTATTTACAATAGCTAGAACATGGAAGCAACCTAGATGTCCATTGACAGATGAATGGATAAAGAAGTTGTGGTACATATGCATAATGAAATATTACTCAGCCACCAAAAGGAACATATTTGAGTCAGTTCTAATGAGATGGATGAACCTATAACCTATTATACAGATTGAAGATAGTCAGAAAGAGAAAGATAAATATCATATTATAATGCATGTATACAGAATCTAGAAAAATGGTACTGAAGAATTTATCTACTGGGCAGCAATGAAGAAATAGACACAGAGAACAGATTTATGGACATGGGGAGAGGGGAAAAGAAGGTGAGATGTATGGAAAGAGTAACATGGAAACTTACATTACCATATGTAAAAGAGATAGTCAATGGAAGGGAATTTGATGTATGGCTCAGGAAACAGAGGCTCTGTATCAACCTTCCTCTAGGTTGGGGGAGGGTGGTGGGAGGGAGGTTCAAAAGGGAGGGGATATATGTATGCCTATGGCTGATTCATCTTGAGGTTTGACAGAAGACAACAATATTCTGTAAAGCAATTATCCTTCAATAAAGAAGGTTCTTAAAAAAAAAAAAGAGCAGAAGGAAATTCCTTTAACATCATAAATGCAATCTACATTACTACAACAGAATCTACAGGAAATGTCATAGTTAGTGATAGAAACTGTACTAAGAAAATCCCCCTTCTTTACAAGGAAAAAATGCCTGCTACTATGGAACTAGATCTGATAGACAGAGTACCTGATGAACTATGGACTGAGGTTCATGATATTGTGCAGGAGAAAGGGATCAAGATCATTCCCCAGAAACAGAAATGCAAAAAAGCAAAATGGCTGTCTGAGGAGGCCTTACAAATAGATGTGAAAAGAAGAGAAGCCAAAAGCAAAGGAGAAAAGGAAAGATATACCCATTTGAAAGTAGAGTTTCAAAGAATAGCAAGGAGCAATAAGAAAGATTTCCTCAGTGATCAATGCAAAGAAATAGATGAAAACAATAGAATGGGAAAGACTAGAGATCTCTTCAAGAAAATTAGAGATACCAAGGGATCATTTCATGCAAAGATGGGCTCAATAAAGGACAGAAATGGGATGGACCTAACAGAAGCAGAAGATATTAAGAAGAGGTGGCAAGAATACACAGAAGAACTGTACAAAAAAGATCTTCACAACCCAGATAATCACGACGGTGTGATCACTCACCTAGAGCCAGACATCCTGGAAGTGAAGTCAAGTGGGCCATAGAAAGCATCACTACGAACAAAGCTAGTGGAGGTGATGGAATTCCAGTTCAGCCTTTTCAAATCCTAAAAGATGATGCTGTGAAAGTGCTGCACTCAATATGCCAGCAAATTTGGAAAACTCAGCAGTGGCCACAGGACTGGTAAAGGGCAGTTTTCATTCCAATCCCAAAGAAAGGCAATGCCAAAGAATGTTAAAACTACTGCACCATTGCACGCATCTTACATGCTAGTAAAGTAATGCTCAAAATTCTCCAAGCCAGGCTTCAGTAATACATGAACCATGAACTTCCAGATGTTCAAGCTGGTTTTAGAAAAGGCAGAGGAACCAGAGATCAAATTCCCAACATTTGATGGATCATCAAAAAACAAGAGAGTTCCAGAAAAACATCTATTTCTTCTTTATTGGCTATGCCTAAGTCTTTGACTGTGTAGATCACAACAAACTGGAAAATTCTGAAAAAGATAGGAATACCAGACCACCTGACCTGCCTCTTGAGAAACCTATATGCAGGTCAGGAAGCAACAGTTAGAACTAGACATGGGAACAACAGACTGGTTCCAAATAGGAAAAGGAGTACATCAAGGCTGTATACTGTCACCCTGCTTATTTAACTTCTATGCAGAGTACATCATGAGAAGCGCTGGGTTGGATGAAGCACAAGCTGGAATCAAGATTGCCGGAATCTGCATAACCTCAGATATGCAGATAACACCACTCTTATGGCAGAAATTGAAGAGGAACTCAAGAGCCTCTTGATGAAAGTGAAAGAGGAGACTGAAAAAGTTGGCTTAAAGCTCAACATTCAGAAAACTAAGATCATGGCATCTGGTCCCATCACTTAATGGCAAACAGATGGGGAAACAGTGGAAACAGTGGCAGACTTTATTTTGGGGGAGCTCTAGAAATCACTGAAGATGATGACTGCAGCCATGAAATTAAAAGACACTTGCTCCTTAGAAGAAAAGCTATGACCAACCTAGACAGCATATTAAAAAGCAGAGACCTTACTTTGTCAACAAAGGTCTGTTTAGTCAAGGCTATGGTTTTTCCTGTGGTCATGTATGGATGTGAGAGTTGGACTATAAAGAAAGCTGAGCACCAAAGAATTGATGCTTTTGAACTGTAGTGTTGAAGACTCTTGAGAGTCCCTTGGACTGCAAGGAGATCCAACCAGTCCATCCTAAAGGACATCAGCCCTGAGTGTTCATTGGAAGGACTGATGTTGAAGCTGAAACTCCAATACTTTGGCCACCTGATGTGAAGAGCTGACTCATTTGAAAAGACCCTGATGCTGGGAAAGATTTAAGGCAGGAGGAGAAGGGGATGACAGAGGATGAGATGGTTGGATGGCATCACTGACTCAATGGACATGAGTTTGGGTAAACTCTGGGAATTGGTGATGGACAGGGAGGCCTGGCATGCTGTAGTCAAGGGGGTCACAAAGAGTCGGACACGACTGAGTGACTGAACTTAACTACATTTACTATTCTACATTGTACTAAATGTCTTAATAATTCAGTAAGAAAAAAGAGGTTAATATCTGAAATAAAAAGTTAAAAACTATCATTATTTTGAAGTAATGAGTTATAACTTACAAAAAAGCCAAATGAAAAAGGCAATTAGCTCCATTTAGAATTTATTAAGGAGACGTGATATAGACATTAGCCCTAAAATTAATAACTCTCTATTTATCAATACCTAATTATTAAATTTAATGTTTTAGGCTTTCATTTTTTAACTATTTACATGAACTAATTATAGATTCACAGAAAGTTATAGAAATACTACAGATAGTTCCCACATACTCTTTACTTCGTTTGTCCCAACCTTCTACAATAAGAATATTATAGCAAAACAAGGAAACTGATATTATATGGTGTGTGTATACCCCTATGTCATGTAATCCCATGTGTAGATTCACAGAACCACCTTACAAACAAGAAACAGAACTAAAAGGTGCTCCTCACGCTACCTTGAGGAGATGTAGGTATGATCTTACCTATCTCCTTCCCCACCATCCCTGTCCTTGACAGTAATTAATTTGTTCTCCATATCTGTAATTTCTTTATATCAATGATGTTAAATAAATGGAATCAGATAGTAGTGACTTTTTACATTCTTTTCCTGTTTAGCACAATGCTCTTATTGAAAACTGGAATATCGTAATGTAATAGGTCTGGAAATCAGACTGTCTCTGTCCTTGGAGTCTGTTTATGTACCTTAGTGTAGACACAACTGTTTCTTTATTTAGTGACTTTGTTTTGGGACTTCTCCAAACTATTCTTGTTAAAATGTATTCTTTTGTTATATGTGGTCTCTGAAAGGAACTGTTCATTTAGCTTAGGTTCAGCTACTATTTTGAAAGATTTCCTTGAATGCCAGAAACCAGTTGAGGTTAGGGGGAGACAGAGAGAGAATCACTTCGAATACATAAGTGTATAAAATTATCATGGTGTTTGTAATGGGATACGCAAATAATTTAATTAAAAAGACAAGTTGCATTGTAAAGCATATCTCCAAATATATGTTGTTACAGAGACATATAAAGCAAGGTAACTCTGAAAGCATTGAAAGTTCATTATAAAGTAAGTCATTTTGATTATACTTAACCAAGATCATATAATTACCTGTGCATAAATAGAACCAGTTTAGAAAAGGGAAAAGATCTAAATTAAAACTTATGCATTAGAAAACATATGAGGAAAATGAGCCAAAGGGCCAACTGAAAATGAAAAAAGTTACATCCAACACATGTGATAGATGAAGGGTAAGATTTCCTTAGTGTTAAGATTTCCTTAAGATTCTTAAAAGAGGATTAAAACTCAATAGAAGAAAATTTTTTTCAAGCAGGTCATAGAAAGGAAAATATAAATGCATCTGAATACTTGAGAAGATGCTCAGTTTCATCCATTATTAAGGATGTATAAATTAGTTTTGCAATGCAGTATTACCTTTCATCTATCATAGTGACAAAGATAATAAAGACTGGTAACAGATTTATTGAGAAATATAAAAATTTTGCTTTTAGTTCATAAGTGTAAAACACAAAATTTAATTTTATGTTTTACACAAATTCCATTAAGTTATTTATAATATTTCTATTTCTAAATGTTTTTCAGGTACTACAAGATCTGTAGAGGTATAGGTCTTCTTGATTAAAACCTATCTTCATGTCAGTTGCATATTAATTATTTTATGCTTTAGTTTGAATGACTGATTATCACCATCATGTTATACTATATTCCCAAATTTCAAACCTGTGTCAAGGTCTCAAAAGGGATTCATTGATATAGTAGCATTACTGTAGTTCAAGGGAGAAAAAAAGTGAAATATTACTGACGTTAGTAAAACTGTGATTATGGCAATAAACTGTGATTGTGGCAATTCCCCACAGGAAGACACAGATGCACAAAAGGAAATACAAATAAAAATTGAAATGGTGATAATCAGAAAGTCTGACTTTATTTGGATGAGCAATCCATTTTACCCATTTACAATGTGGCATTGTCTGCAGAAAACATATCAAGTAGCATCCTGAACCCACTGAAATTCACATATCATTCTAAGACAAAACAGTGTCTTTCCTAGCAAGTAAATTAATCTTTTCTCAGAATGTGTATAAAATAATGTTTTCTAGTATCAAGTTCATTCATTTCATGACAAAGAAGACTAAAAATAGAGAAGCATCATTCAAAGTGTCATCCTTTCTAGAAAATACAAATTTAAGGGGCTGTACTGCCAAGAAGATAGCCAAACTGAGAATAAAATTAAAGATGAACACTGTGTATAAAAAAAGAAACAGCTATGGGCTTGTTTTTCAAAGGATACTGCCAGACATAACACAATGTCAGGGGGATTCAATATAGGTGAGCAGGGACTACCACTCTGTTCATGATGATAGACACAACTTTACAACTATACGTGACGACTGACAAAGTGTATGCATTTGTTCCTGGTATGCGGGCAGTATATATACAAAAAACCTTCTGTTATACTCTTAAAACATATTAAAGAGTTGATTCCAAGCAAGTATTTTCTGAACTGTGATAGAGGCTGGAAAAGCATCAGTACTGAAAAATGGAGCTGTACATGCAACCTGGAGAGAAAGTACAGTAATGGAAGGTTTCCCCTGAACCATTTCACACCATGCTTCATATCAGAATATGGCAGGAGGTCAACAACATGCCTCCTGATCTTGATGCTTGGTTGAAAAACATAGAATTATCAATATATTTAATTGAAGGGACTGTATCATTTTTCCTTTTTGTCTTTAAAAATTTTTTTTTAACAATGGAGTATACTTGAACAACAATGTTCTGAGTTTCAGGTATATGGCAAAGTGATTCAGTTATCCATACATGTGTATCTATTCTTTTTCAAATTCTTTTTCCATTTAGGTTATTATAGTATACTGAGCAGAGTTCCCTGTGCTATACAGTAGGTCCTTGTTGGTTATCTATTTTAAATATAGTAGTGTGTCAATCTCAATCTCAGTTGTGTCTCAAAGTGTCAGTGTCAATCTCAAACCCCAATCCATCCTCCTTCCACCCACCCTGGTAACCATAAGTTCCTTCTCTTGTGAGTCTGTTACCATTTTGAAAATAATTTCATTTGTACCTTTTTTTTTCTTTAGTTTCCATATATAAGTAATATCATGTATTTGTCTTTCTCTCTCTGAGTTATTTCACTTAGTATGATAATTTCCAGATCCTTCCATATTGCCGCAAATGGTATTTATTATTTCATTCATTTTTTTTCAATCTGATATCTGAAGAAATATTCAATAATCATAAGACTATTTTCACAATAGTCTTAAGTCTATTTCACAAGAAGACTAATTTCACCTCAGACATGCTGATGACACCAACCTAATGGCAGAAAGTGAAGAAGAACTAAAGAGCCTCTTGATGAAAGTGAAAGAGGAGAGTGAAAAAGTTGGCTTAAAACTCAATCTTCAGAAAACAAAGATCATGGCATCCAGTCCCATCACTTCATGGCAAATAGATGGGGAAACAACGGAAACAGTGGCAGACTTTATATTTTGGGGTTGCAAAATCACTGCAGAAAAAAAAAATCACTGCAAATGGTGACTGCAGCCACAAAATTAAAAGACACTTTCTCCTTGGAAGAAAAGCTATGACCAGCCTAGACAGCATATCAAAAAGCAGAAACATCACTGTGCCAACAACGGTCCATCTAGTCAAACCTATGGTTTTTCCAGTAGTCATATATGGGTATGAGAGTTGGACTATAAAGAAAGCTGAGTGCCAAAGAACTGATGCTTTTGAACTGTGGTGTTGGAGAAGACTCTTGAGAGTCCCTTGGACTGCAAGGAGATCCAACCAGTCCATCCTAAAAGAAATCAGTCTTGAATATTCATTGGAAGGACTGATATTGAAGCTGAAACTCCAATACTTTGGCCACCTGATGCAAAGAGCTGACTCATTGCAAAAGACCCTGATGCTGGGAAAGATTAAAGGCAGGAGGAGAAGGGGATAACAAAGGATGAGATGGTTGGAAGGCATCACCAAATCAATGGACATGAGCTTGAGAAAGCTCCGGGAGTTAGTGATGGACAGGTGTGCTGCAGTTCATGGGGTTGCGAAGAGTAGGGCATGACTAAGCGACTGAACTGAACTTATTTTCACAGTGAAACACACTTTCTGTTCAGGTCAAAGACAAAATTTACTGATTTATTTCCAGGTAACAGACATTGTACTTGTCTCATTTAGTTCTCGCCACAAACCCTACAGAGAAGGTATTGTTCTTTTTTTATTTTTTTTTCCTTTTATTTATTTTTTTTAATTAATTTTATTTTATTTTTAAACCTTACATAATTGTATTAGTTTTGCCAAATATCAAAATGAATCCACCACAGGTATACATGTGTTCCCCATCCTGAACCCTCCTCCCTCCTCCCTCCCCATACCATCCCTCTGGGTCATCCCAGTGCACCAGCCCCAAGCATCCAGCATCGTGCATTGAACCTGGACTGGCATCTCGTTTCATACATGACATTTCACATGTTTCAATGCCATTCTCCCAAATCTTCCCACCCTCTCCCTCTCCCACAGAGTCCATAAGCCTGTTCTATACATCAGTGTCTCTTTTGCTGTCTTGTATACAGGGTTATCGTTACCATCTTTCTAAATTCCATATATATGCGTTAGTATACTGTATTGGTGTTTTTCCTTCTGGCTTACTTCACTCTGTATAATAGGCTCCAGTTTCATCCACCTCATTAGAACTGATTCAAATGTATTCTTTTTAATGGCTGAGTAATACTCCATTGTGTATATGTACCACAGCTTTCTTTATCCATTCATCTGCTGATGGACATCTAGGTTGCTTCCATGTCTTGGCTATTATAAACAGTGCTGCGATGAACATTGAGGTACACGTGTCTCTTTCCCTTCTGGTTTCCTCAGTGTGTATGCCCAGCAGTGGGGTTGCTGGATCATAAGGCAGTTCTATTTCCAGTTTTTTAAGGAATCTCCACACTGTTCTCCATAGTGGCTGTACTAGTTTGCATTCCCACCAACAGTGTAAGAGGGTTCCCTTTTCTCCACACCCTCTCCAGCATTTATTATTTGTAGACTTTTGGATCGCAGCCATTCTGACTGGTGTGAAATGGTATCTCATAGTGGTTTTGATTTGCATTTCTCTGATAATGAGTGATGTTGAGCATCTTTTCATGTGTTTGTTAGCCAACTGTATGTCTTCTTTGGAGAAATGTCTATTTAGATCTTTGGCCCATTTTTTGATTGGGTCATTTATTTTTCTGGAGTTGAGCTGTAGGAGTTGCTTGTATATTTTTGAGATTAGTTGTTTGTCGGTTGCTTCATTTGCTATTATTTTCTCCCATTCTGAAGGCTGCCTTTTCACCTTGCTAATAGTTTCCTTTGATGTGCAGAAGCTTTTAAGTTTAATTAGGTCCCATTTGTTTATTTTTGCTTTTATTTCTAATATTCTGGGAGGTGGGTCATAGAGGATCTTGCTGTGATGTATGTCAGAGAGTGTTTTGCCTATGTTCTCCTCTAGGAGTTTTATAGTTTCTGGTCTTACATTGAGATCTTTAATCCATTTTGAGTTTATTTTTGTATATGGTGTTAGAAAGTGTTCTAGTTTCATTCTTTTACAAGTGGTTGACCAGATTTCCCAGCACCACTTGTTAAAGAGATTGTCTTTAATCCATTGTATATTCTTGCCTCCTTTGTCAAAGATAAGGTGTCCATATGTGTGTGGATTTATCTCTGGGCTTTCTATTTTGTTCCATTGATCTATATTTCTGTCTTTGTGCCAGTACCATACTGTCTTGATAACTGTGGCTTTGTAGTAGAGCCTGAAGTCAGGCAGGCTGATTCTTCCAGTTCCATTCTTCTTTCTCAAGATCGCTTTGGCTATTCGAGGTTTTTTGTATTTCCATACAAATTGTGAAATTGCTCTGTGAAGAATACTGTTGGTAGCTTGATAGGGATTGCATTGAATCTATAAATTGCTTTGGGTAGTATACTCATTTTCACTATATTGATTCTTCCAATCCATGAACATGGTATATTTCTCCATCTATTAGTGTCCTCTTTGATTTCTTTCACCAGTGTTTTATAGTTTTCTATATATAGGTCTTTAGTTTCCTTAGGTAGATATATTCCTAAGTATTTTATTCTTTTCATTGCAATGGTGAATGGAATTGTTTCCTTAATTTCTCTTTCTGTTTTCTCATTATTAGTGTATAGGAATGCAAGGGATTTCTGCATAGAAACGAATGAAAATGAAAACACAAAAACCCAAAACCTGTGGGACACAGTAAAAGCAGTCCTAAGAGGAAAGTTCATAGCAATACAGGCACACCTCAAGAAACAAGAAAAAAGTCAAATAAATAACCTAACTCTACACCTAAAGCAACTAGAAAAGGAAGAAATGAAGAACCCCAGGGTTAGTAGAAGGAAAGAAATCTTAAAAATTAGAGAAGAAATAAATGCAAAAGAAACAAAAGAGACCATAGCAAAAATCAACAAAGCCAAAAGCTGGTTCTTTGAAAGGATGAATAAAATTGATAAACCATTAGCCAGACTCATCAAGAAACAAAGGGAGAAAAATCAAATCAATAAAATTAGAAACGAAAATGGAGAGATCACAACAGACAACACAGAAATACAAAGGATCATAAGAGACTATTATCAACAATTATATGCCAATAAAATGGACAACGAGGAAGAAATGGACAAATTCTTAGAAAAGTACAACTTTCCAAAACTCGACCAGGAAGAAATAGAAAACCTTAACAGACCCATCACAAGCACGGAAATTGAAACTGTAATCAAAAATCTTCCAGCAAACAAAAGCCCAGGTCCAGATGGCTTCACAGCAGAATTCTACCAAAAATTTAGAGAAGAGCTAACACCTATCCTGCTCAAACTCTTCCAGAAAATTGCAGAGGAAGGTAAACTTCCAAACTCATTCTATGAGGCCACCATCACCCTAATACCAAAACCTGACAAAGATCCCACAAAAAAAGAAAACTACAGGCCAATATCACTGATGAATATAGATGCAAAAATCCTAAACAAAATTCTAGCAATCAGAATCCAACAACACATTAAAAAGATCATACACCATGACCAAGTGGGCTTTATCCCAGGGATGCAAGGATTCTTCAATATCCGCAAATCAATCAATGTAATACACCACATTAACAAATTGAAAAACAAAAACCATATGATTATCTCAATAGATGCAGAGAAAGCCTTTGACAAAATTCAACACCCATTTATGATAAAAACTCTCCAGAAAGCAGGAATAGAAGGAACATACCTCAACATAATAAAAGCTATATATGACAAACCCACAGCAAACATTATCCTCAATGGTGAAAAATTGAAAGCATTTCCTCTAAAGTCAGGAACAAGACAAGGGTGCCCACTTTCACCATTACTATTCAACATAGTTTTGGAAGTTTTGGCCACAGCAATCAGAGCAGAAAAAGAAATAAAAGGAATCCAAATTGGAAAAGAAGAAGTAAAACTCTCACTATTTGCAGATGACATGATCCTCTACATAGAAAACCCTAAAGACTCCACCAGAAAATTACTAGAACTAATCAATGATTATAGTAAAGTTGCAGGATATAAAATCAACACACAGAAATCCCTTGTTCTTATTTTTAATAAGGCAATAAAGACATAGAAAAGTTAAACAACTGACTCTTTGTTTTGTTAAAATCCACCTTAAGATTTAAAAGAACTGTTTTTATTAAATTAGTAAGTTAAATTTAGTATGTACTTTATTTTGTGATGAATAAATACAAGGCTCTTTTATAGTCAATACTGTTGCTGTTCGTTGCTTATGTGCTAAGTCATGTCTGGCTCTTTTGCTGCCCCATGGACTGTAGCCCACCAGCCGCCTCTGTTCATGGAGAGGCAAGAATACTGGAGTGGCTTGCCATTTCCTTCTCCAGGGGATCTTCCCGACCCAGGGATTAAACTCACATTTCCTGCATTAGCAGGTGGATTCTTTACCACTGAGCCCCGAGGAAAGCCCATAGTCAATACAGTCTTGTACAAAACCTGAGAGGTTGAGACTGACAACCTCTCTTCATAGATAAGAATCTGATCACAAAGACAGAATGTGGGAGAGATTCTGCTCCCTATAATAAAGGAAAATAGGCATAATTCTGAGTATACATTGAAATTTTGGACATGAATTGGATCAAACTCTGGGAGATAGTGAAGGACAGGGAAGCCTGGCATCTTGCAGTCCATGGGGTTGGTTGTAAAGAGTCAGACAGAATTTAGCAACTGAACAGCAGCAATAACAAGCACATTGAAAATTTTAAAACTGACAATGTAAATCCTGACAAAAACAACTATCAAGAAAATTTCAGATAGTTATTGTCGTGTATATAATCCCACGTGTACGTGCAAAATTACTTCATTCATGTCCAACTCTTTGCCACACTATGGACTGTAGCCCACCAGGCTCCTGTCCATGGCATTCTCCAGGCAAGAATATTGGAGTGGGTTGCCATTTCCTTCACTAAGCAATCTTTCCCACCTACGGATCGAACCCACATCTCTTAAGTCTCCTGCATTGGCAGTATGTGCTTTAACACTACCTCCACCTAGGAAGCCAGAATCCCCACTACCTCAAAATTAATTTAGAAGGAAATAAAAATGTTCAACAAATACTCCATGTATCTGGAAAAGTTTAAAGACATTTCAAATAGCTACTGAGTGAAATAAGAAATTATAACTAAGATATTTAGGTCTAAATGATAACAAAACAGTTTTATACTGTTTTTTTACACAGCTTTTGCAATGCAGTAAAAGGGGTTTGATTCTTATAATAGGAAAAAATGGCTGAAAATAAATAAATTAAGCATCCAAATTAAGGAATTATAAAAGATTTAGAAATCTACATGTAGTAGACTGAAAATGGCCAGAAATGTTTTTACATTCCTCCCACAGTGGAGGTGAGTGGTTGTCTGTGTTCCAGTCCTTTCAACCTGCACTGTTTCTAGTAACTTCTTTGATTATCAGAATAATGTGAAAATAAACATGTGCCAGTTTTAAATCTCAGAGGCATATCATGTAAAAAGTTCAACGACTCTTCTTGATAAGTCACACAAAGAAGCCCTTAGACTACGTGAAAAGCAAGAGAAACTCAGCTGAGCCTAGCCTTCCAGCTGTCATTTTGAATCTCTAGATAATACCAGCCATCACTTGAATAGCAAGTGACCTCAGACAACACCATATGGAAAATAAGAATAATCCAGCCAAGCCCTTCCCAAATTCCTGACCCACATATTCATGCACAAATTGAGTGATCATTGCATCTTAAGCCACTTAAATTTGTGGTGATTTACCATACATAAACAAGTGAACAGAAATTGGTTCCCAGAAGTGCTGCAATAAAAAAAACTGAAACATGTTGCAATGACTTTAGGAGTCAGCCGCAGGTAGAAGAAGCTAGAACTGTGAAGACACTGTTGATGGAGGGAGAAGGGCACTGAGGCAGTGTCACTGAAAAGATGAATGAAGGGGAGAGACAGACTACAATATCCACCTCCCTGACGTTTTAATCTGATACATCTTTTCTCCAGTTACAGTTTCCTGAGTAACATTTTTTCTTATCCACCAGTCTTCTTGCCTGAGAAAACTACAACCTGATTTTGTTTTGTGTGTAGATGGGACTGCCTACTCTTCTCTTTGGAGAGGTTCAGCTTCATTGCCTTTTGTTGGCTACTATTGGTTTAACCAAAAACAGCCACGCAGTCTGTTAGTATTAATACTTAATCTTCACTCCTCATGTTTTCACAGAGACAGAAATGATTTGTACAGGAGGGGGCTGTCTGACTCCCCCCTGGCCCTCTTCATCTCTTCCCATTGAAGAGGAGGTAACCTGATGGGTTGATAAGTTCAAGCAAAGAATTCAGCTGAGTCCTTCTAGATTCTCTCCTTCATTTCTTTCTGCTTGGAAAGACTGCTATGTGGTAAGCTTACCTGGGAAGGCTGTTCTGTGCAAAGGGAGACCTGTTGTTGTGTATCTTATCTCTCATTTAGTTCTAAACTATGTTGGGGACAGTTCAGTTCAGTTGCTCAGTCGTGTCCAACTATTTATGACCCCATGGACTGCAGCACACCAGGCCTCCCTATCCATCACCAATTCCTGGAGTTTATTCAAACTCATGTCCATTGAGTTGGTGATGCCATCCAACCATCTCATCCTCTGTCATCCACTTCTCCTCCTGCCTTCAATCTTCCCCAGCATCAGGGTCTTTTCTAATGAGTCAGTTCTTCACATCAGGTAACCAAGATATTGGAGTCTCAGCTTCAATATCAGTCCTTCCAATGAATGTTCAGGACTGATTTCCTTTAGGATGGACTGGCTGGATCTCCTTGCAGTCCAAGGGACTCTCAAGAGTCTTTTCCAATACCACCATTCAAAAGCACCAATTCTATGGCACTCAGCTTTCTTTATAGTCCAACTCTCATACCCATACATGACTACTGGAAAAACCATAGCCATGACTAGATGGACATTTGTTGGCAAAGTAATGTCTCTGCTTTTTAATAATGGTGGGGACTAGGACAGCATAAATATCCTGTACTCCATTCACCCCAAATTCAATACTTCTGAGGTATTTAACCTGTATCCTAGTTACAGGAACCTATTCACTTGATCGAATCTATATCCACTCAATTGTACTCCAGAGCAGATATTTTTAACCACATAAGCTTAGGGGATCTGTGAGCACCATGAAAATATATGCATAATTTTGTATTCATTTGCATTTTTCTAGGAGAGGGTCAATAGACTGGTTTCATCATATTTTCCAAGAGGTCCACAGCCTAACTCCTGTCAAGGACTACCGCTCTTGAAACATTCCAAAGAGCTCCTGTTTCCTCTCCAAGCAGTTAGTTTTTAATCAGTTGCAGAAATAAAGGATCCTTTCCTCTTTCAGAATATTCTCTGACTTGTGTTTCCTTTTGGGGATCTTGCTATGCTAAGTCACTTCAGTCGTGTCCAACTCTGTGAGACCCCATAGACGGCAGACCACAAGGCTCCCCCGTCCCTGGGATTCTCCAGGCAAGAACACTGGAGTGGGTTGCCATTTCCTTCTCCAATGCATGAAAGTGAAAAGTGAAAGTGAAGTTGCTCAGTCATGTCCGACTCTTAGCGACCCCATGGACTGCAGCCTACCAGGCTCCTCAGTCCGTGGGATTTTCCAGGCCAAGAATACTGGAGTGGGGTGCCATTGCCTTCTCCATTTGGGGATCTTACTTTTGCAATATCAATGTACCTCAAATTTAGGAAAATAGGAAGAAGACCATCCTCAAAAAGCTAACTACGGAAATGACCTTCCACAGTCTATAGATCCTGGGAAGGGATGTGTTTCAAAATTCACACTTTTTCAAAGTTTAGAAACATAAGATGATGCATATATTCTATTACCTAAGGCCACCAGTAGAACATGGAACAGGATTCTATTAGCAAACACATAAGTATTTTTGCAACAAAACATGAATATGCATACGAAATGGGATAGAGACTATAAATAACGTCACCTCAGTTCAGTCAGATTTTTGCATAAAATGAGTTACAAAATATTTCTTTTTCAGTGATCTTGGGGGAACATGTGGTTAAGGAATTATGAACCTATAACTAAACACCATCCTTGCCCTCCTTTAATCTCCTCTTGCCCAAGACTAAATAATTCTAGTTTCTTAAATACATCTTTGAAAGTCTGTTTGTCATCAATCATCCCTACAGCTGTCCTTTTTCAGCATAATCTAGCAAGCAATAGAATTTGAGAACACTGTCCATTATTATGCAATGGGGTTTGAAGGGAAGATTACTTTTGGCTTCCCAGGACTGCAATGATACCAGAACACAGTCAACTTTATGTAGCTTCAAGGATGACACAATTTGCTTCTGCATCACTCTTCCTGGAACTTTATTATTAATCCCTGATATAAACTTCAGCCTCCAAACATCTGAGAAAGTCATCTTGTTCCTACAGCCCTTGGAAATAGGCCCAATGATCCTTTTATCCTACAACAAAATGAGCTGTCCAAAAATGGAACAGGCTGTCTTAGAGCATAATGAGTTCCCTTTTATTAGAGGTATTTAGGTGGAAGCTAGACAATAAAGTGAGTGTGCTCATAATACTGAATAAGGAAACAATGAAAGTTCATTTAAGCCCTGTGTGACTGCACATTTCATCTTGTAAACCTACTTACGCAGATTTCGTAACTAAACCTTATTCCACATGCTCCAACTTATTATCTCACACTTGGGCAGTGAAAGCTATGATCTCAATCCTTTTCTTGCCCACAAGGAGAATGAGTATCCTATTTGTACCCATAGGGTTCTCATGCCAGAGATCTGCTCTTCCCCAGAAGGGGTAGACAACTAGAATCCATTTCAATCCAAATCTGTTAACAAGTATTTATTGCTAATTTGCTTTATCTCTAATAATAACTGCATAGAGTCTGCTGAGGAGACATTTACATGATGAGAAATTACATATGAGAAATTTACATATTATTTAATACTTGGAGGACCACACTAAGAACAATATAAGCATCTGTTAAACAATATGTTAAATTCCTTAGGCAAGAATACAGAATAAATTTAAATAAAGAAAAGAAAATTAAAAAGTAAGGCACTCAGCTAGAGGACTCTAGAGTCTTGCTATGGGCTGGGCCAAAGAGAAAACTAGATGGCATTTGTAATCAGAGGACCAACTTTCTATTTTTCAGCCTTTCAGTCCAAAATTCTTACTGGATCTCATTTTCTTCAAAACTTGGTATCAGGAAAAATTCTGACCAGATTTTCTCATTTATATTATATTCTATTGAGGGTTCCATAGCATTTTGAACTGTGCTAGGACACTTGCTGCTGCTGCTGCTGCTAAGTCGCTTCCGTTGTGTCCGACTCTGTGTGACCACATAGACGGCAGCCCACCAGGCTCCCCAGTCCCTGGGATTCTCCAGGCAAGAACACTGGAGTGGGTTGCCATTTCCTTCTCCAATGCATGAAAGTGAAAAGTGAAAGTGAAGTGGCTCAGCCGTGTCCGACCCTCAGTGACCCCATGGACTGCAGCCTTCCACCCTAAATATATTGTAGCAATTATTATTAATAAATCACTGTATTTCCAAGGAGTCTATTGAGAGATAAAAAGTTGTAATACAATAGAAAAGAACTTAAATGATACAGTATTTTATGATTATAAAGATGTTGCAAAAGGACACATGCATCACAATATTAACTTTGGAACAAACAGGAAACTGCTCTATGGTCAGATATACATGGTGAGAAATATATAGATGTATATGGGAAAACTACTCTTCCCACATAACAATAGGGATTTTTCTCTGGGAAAGAATGAAGTGGAACTGTGAATTGTAACATTAAAAAAACCAAACAAGGTGTATACACTTTTTTCATAAATATTTGGCAACATATTGTGCTGGCTGGGGATTACATGAGAAAATGGCCAAGGATAACAAAGTTCTTCAGCTAGATTCCATTATACAATCAATAATTTTTAAAGGTCATTTATATTCAAGTCCATACTGGTGCTATGGTTGCTCCAAATACGAACATGACAGAGTCCTTGTCCCTAAGACACTCATGTTCTTACTCTCAGACAAAGAAAACAACCAGGAATGCATGACCATTCCTTGGATGTTGATGACCCCTCAAGATGAACAACAGCTAGCATGTTGTAGTAACCAGAAATGCTTGTTTTATCAAAATTGGGCATTCAGCCCACATTTCCAACTATACTTCTGCTTATGTGTAGTCTAGTACAGTGAAATAAAATTAGGGCTTTCAGATGGTTATCCTGGGTATATAAGTCTTGGCTCTCATGCTAGACAGGACATGGAAAAATCTTTTAACTTCTCTAGGTCTCAGTCTGTTCATCTGTAAGTTAGGGATCAGCAGTAATGCCTATATTACAGTTATTGTGGTTATTAAATATACTAAGTTTTTTTTCTAAAATAAGTTCTTTATTGTTTTTAAATTGGTATACAAAAATATTTTAGCACCAAGTAAGCACCCAGCACTATACGAAGTACTAATATTTCAGAAATACATAAATATGGACTTTGTCCTCAAGGAACTTGCAGACTACTTTGAGAGAAATACTGGTAATTAACTGCAAAACAAGATATAGCAAATGGTAACAAACTGTTACAAAGACTTAATAGAGGGAGAGATTAATTAGAAATTTGTTGAATTGGGTGAAATTAAGGCAAGCTCATAATGAGCTAAAGTTAGAAGATGAGCAAAAGCACTTAGAGAATAGTGATATGGCCTTGTGTCTAAAGTAGGGGACACAAGATAACAGAATTTGGGATTAACAGACACACTATTTTATATAAAATAGATCAACAACAACAGGTAACAAAAAGTGGGGGACAAATTCTCAGAGTGAGGTTGTGCCCAATTTTATAAGATACTGGTGAGGAAAAGAGTCAGGGTTTATTGGCCATGTGGAACCATCACAGTTTCTAGAGCAAGAGAGAAAATAATACCTTGGTTTCACAAAGATTAATTTTTTTGAAGACAGTATAAATAACAAATTGAAAAACTTAAGTTGGGTGTATTAGTAAGGATTATTTCTAGGCATCTGGATAAGGAATGATCTGACACTAGATACAGTGAGAGATTGGGTCAGGGTTGTTTGAAGAGAATGGTTGAATTGGAGAGCTATTTCAGAGGAAAAAGAAAGGAAATTCATAACTGATTGAATATAGGAAGTGAGAGAAATCAAAGATGACTCAGAGGCTTCCACCAGGGGAACTGTGTGGATAGCAGTGCCAATAACCAAGACACAATGCCCAGAAAGAGAGATGTGTTTTGGAAAATGGAAGAGAATGAGTTCAATTTGGGGTGAGTTGAGTTTGACAAGCCAGCAGGATATCCAGATGGAAATGTCCAGAAGGCTGGGCACAGACGCACCGTAAGCAATTTACTTTGCCTTTCTTTCCTCCACTGCAAAAATGGATGGGATATTGCTTTCCACTTCTCTCCAAGGACTGTGGAGAGGATTAATGAGGCAGTGTGCACATTTATTCCACACCAAGGATCAACGAGAGCTTGGAAAACGATTAGGTTGAGTCCCATTATGGTAACTTGGAAACAAAACTGATTTGATATGAAAGCCATTGAAGAAGGAGAATGCAAACCTGTAGGACCACTTTGTAGGATATAACTGTACTTCACACAGCCTTGATGTGGGTGAGCACTAACCTGTTTCCAGCTGAAAGCGATGAAAGTGAAGCAGCTTTTCTATTGTCTGCATTTTCTTTTTGAATTCCTTTCCATAGCCCAAATGTGAGCTCAGAAATTAAACAGAACCCTCACAATGCTTTTCAGTGAAACTCATTTCACAATTTCTTCCATCATCAACAACTTTGATTTCTGAAGCAAGCTACTGGTAATTGACTCTGTTCTAATAAGAGTAACTTTGTTTTATAAATAAGTTCCACAAATAAATGACATAGCAACCCACTCCAGTGTTCTTGCCTGGAGAATCACCATGAACAGAGGAGACTGGCAGGCTATAGTCCATGCAGTCACAAAGAGTTGGACACAACTGAGCGACTAAGCATAGTACATCATGTGATAAGGGGCTTCCCTGGTGGCTCAGACAGTAAAGAATCTTTCTGCAATGCAGGAGACCCGGGTTCACTCCCTGGGTTGGGAAGATCCCCTGGAGAAGGGAATGGCTACCCCTCCAGTATTCTTGCCTGGAGAATCCTATGGACAGAGGAGAGCCTGTAGGCTACAGTCCATGGGTCTCATAGAGTCAGACACGACTGTGTGGCATATTCATCTTTCTCTGACTTCACTTAGTCTGATAATCTCTAGGTTCATCAATGATGCTACAAATGGCATTATCTCATTCTCTTTTTATGACTAATATTAGAAAAAAATTTTATGGTTACCAAAGGAGTAAAAGAAAAATGGGTTCACTCCCTGGGTTGGGAAGATCCCCTGGAGAAGGAAATGGCAACCCACTCCAGTGTTCTTGCCTGGAGAATCCCAGGGATGGGGGAGCCTGGTGGGCTGCCGTCTATGGGGTCACACAGAGTCGGACACGACTGAAGCGACTTAGCAAGGAGTAAAAAGGGGTTAAATTAGGAATTGAGATTAACAGATACACACTACTATATATAAAATAGATAAGCAATAAGGACTTACTGTATAGCACAGGGAACTATATTTAATATTTTATAATAAAATAACTATTAGTATAATCAAAAAGATTCTGAAAAATGATATATATTCTGTATACCTGAAAATAACACAACATTATATATCAACTATACTTCAACAAAAAACTGAAAAGAAGGGTAATTGTGTATTGGCTCATATGCCAGTGATTAGTAACACTCAGGTCACCAGGTAACGTATGCTCAAGTCCATTGCCAAGCCAGCAGCTCATATCTGAGATGTTCTTTCTGAAATGTGGGCTTAGGCATAGAATTATGCCTATTCACAAAGTCAGAACTTTCCAGAACACCTCAAAACCATTTAATTTACAAATTTTGCTTCCTCTTCCTACCCTTCAGAGAGGGCAGAGAAACAAAACACGATGAAAGATAAATGACACGTAGGAAGAGCATGTTCTTTGAGGGCTCTGACAGATCTGATTTGCAATTTGTCTCTTATTGTATCCCTTGCTTCTGGTCTTTCTGCACTTCAGTGTCCTTAATTGTAAATTGCAGTGTCATGAGGATTGAATTTTTGCCACTAGTTATTTATGTGACCTAGTACAGATTACCGAGACTCTTTTCACTTTGGCTTTCTCTTCTATCAAATAAGGATAATATTAACTGCCATAGTTTATGTAAGAGTTGGATGACATAAAGTTAGACTTTAGGTTTGGTTCTGATACATAGCTATTTCTAAATGTCAGTTGTTATACTGCTGGCAGTGCTGCTGCAATAACATGAAGCAGATGGCTAATTTAAGATCCTCAATGAAGGTAAATTTAACTATGGAATGTGAGTAGGGATATTACTACAAGTAGCTCCCATGTAATTCAGGTTACAATATACATCAGTGGTCATTTTAAATAGGAAAATACATCAATTAAGGACATCCATGGATGGATAAAAATATCTTACCTGCTTTGCCATTTAATGAGGAAACCTAATAAGTTGGGTGTGTTTGTTAAATGCTAAAATAAAATAGAAATTTGGAATAAAAAAATACTTATGGAAGATCAAATTTCTTCATTCTCAGTGGTGGTCTCCCAGCTGCTCATAGTGAGGGTCTTCAAAGCAGGTTCAAGGAGCCTCTCTTGGCCTAGGAAAACCTCTGAATATGATACATAAATGATGTTGGGCATATCTGGAGCAGCTGGAAAATCAGCAGAGATGACAAGACAACAACAGATGCCTCTCAACTTTCATTCCAGTGGTTTCAGGAACAGGCAGAGACATCTGTGAAAGTCAGAAAGACTTCCTTTGGTAATAATTCCTCTCTTTCCTTGAAAAATATGTGTTTTCTTGTCTAGTATTGCATTTGTTGCATGTTGGCACTTTAGAATAGCTAAACCTTATACTCCTTAAAGACAAGGTCATTTGAGAAAGAATTAGGAAGTAGGCAAAATTGCCTCTTTCCTTCTGTCCCTGAGGTTCATGTTGTTGGAACTAGAACTAACCCTCCCTTGTCTTCCGAACCTAAATCCACTACTAGTCAGGATCAGACTCAGTAGCTGTTTCTTCTTAAGACTGATGATTCTGCACATGTGCCTAATTTTAGAGTTTCCTAACCATCCTCTGCCATTGCCCTCCCCACCCAGTCAACTAGGGTTATCCACCCTAAGCCTCAGAGAAGACCCAGTAATCTGTCTGTCCTCAGGAATTTATTGTATTTCAATAGAAATCTACTATACTCCTGGGGGAAAAAAAGAATAAGCGGTCTTAATGATACAGATTCTGTTTAACCTTTTACTACATTTCATTAGATTTTGGAGGGGTTAGTCCACATCTATCTTCCACTGTACCCCTACCCACAACCCTTCTAAAAGACAGAATTTTAAGCAGAATGGCATCCAGGGAAGAAAAGAAGAAATATATATGCTAGAATAAGGCTTTCTCATCAACTCTTTTAAGTCATTCCATGGACACCATGATTTATTCCATCTCTTTGTAGGACCTGTGTTGGTTATATGAAAACAGAAACTATGCATAATAACAGCAATGACTATAATTCCAGCCAAACAAATTAATTTCAAGCACCTTAATGCAAGTTGTTGGTGTTGTGAAAGGCAAGGAATCTGCAGTGGAAACAAAAATTTATATCACACTCAAAATTGGTCTCATATTTAAGATGTGCTTTTTTCTACATATGTTGCAAAAATTCTTCTATGCAGGATGCCAGTTTCTTCATATAACTGATGTGCTGCCTTGCTGAATAGAGGACTGAAATAAACATTTAGAATGCTTATTTTGATTTTGATATCCCTTGTTAACCCCAAAATTTCAAGGTTAAGATGCTGCCTTTTATTTTACTACAATATTGCTGTTAAACTTGTAGTACTTTCAACGCTGATTGTGCTGTTGGCCAGGTAACTGCTGTGGAGGCTTAGCTTTTATCAGTTAGACTGAGAATTAATATTTTCACACATGACTTTGCTTGAAAGAATATCAATGTTAGAAATTATTTGTAAAAATATAAACTCAGTTGACTGACTTCAGTAAAATTTTGCTTCCAAATTCTGGACATTATATAAGAAAAATAAAAAAGGATTATGATCAAAGGTGAAAGTGCCTGGAAAGATGGATAAGTATGCAAATATTAGCATCTCATCATGCTGGGCTTAGTTGTTCAGTCATGTCTGACTCTTTGTGACCCCATGATGTAGCCTGCCAGGCTCCTCTGTCCGTAGGAATTCTCCAGGCAAGAATACTGGAGTGGCATCTTACCATAATGTTCCTCAGAAAGAAATGTATTACAAATTTTTTCCAAACCTAGTCCCCAAAATGGATTTTTAAAACAGAGTTCCAAAGAATAGCAAGGAAAGATACGAAAGCCTTCCTCAGGGATCAATGCAAAGAAATAGAGGAAAACAATAGAATGGGAAAGACTAGAGATCTCTTCAAGAAAATTAGAGATACCAAGGGAACATTTCATGCAAAGATGGGCTCAATAAAGGACAGAAATGGGATGAACCTAACAGAAGCAGAAGATATTAAGAAGAGGTGGCAAGAATACACAGAAGAACTATACAATAAAGAGCTTCATGACCAAGATAATCATGATGGTATGATCACTCACACTCACCTAGAGTCAGACATTCTGGAATGTGAAGTCAAGTGGGCTTTAGGAAGCATCACTATGAACGAAGCTAGTGGAGGTGATGGAATTCCAGTTGACCTATTTCAAATCCTGAAAGATGATGCTGTGAAAGTGCTACACTCAATATGTCAGCAAATTTGGAAAACTCAGCAGTGGCCACAGGACTGGAAAAGGTCAGTTTTCATTCCAATCCCAAAGAAAGGCAATGCCAAAGAATGTTCAAACTACTGCACAGTTGCACTCATCTCACATGGTAGTAAAGTAATGCTCAAAATTCTCCAAGCCAGGCTTCAGCAATACGTGAACCATCAACTTCCAGATGTTCAAGCTGGTCTTAGAAAAGGCAGAGAAACCAGAGATCAAATTGCCAACATTCACTGGATCATCGAAAAAACAAGAGAGTTCCAAAAAAATATCTACTTCTGCTTTACTGACTATGCCAAAGCCTTTGACTGTGTGGATCACAATAAACTGTGGAAAATTCTTCAAGAGATGGGAATACCAGACCACCTGACCTGCCTCTTGAGAAACCTGTATGCAGGTCAGGAAGCAACAGTTAGAACTGGGCATGGAACAACAGACTGGATCCAAATAGGAATGTCAAGGCTGTATATTATCACCCTGCTTATTTAACTTGTATGCAGAGTACATCATGAGAAACGCTAGGCTGGAGGAAGCACAAGCTGGAATCAAGATTGCCAGGAGAAATATCAATAACCTCAGATATGCAGATAACACCACCCTTATGGCAGAAAGTGAAGAAGAACTAAAGAGCCTCTAGATTAAAGTGAAAGAGGAGAGTGAAGAAGTTGGCTTAAAGCTCAACATTCAGAAAACTTAGATCATAGCATCCTGTCCCATCACTTCATGGCAAGTAGATGGGAAACAGTGGAAACAGTATCAGACTTTATTTTACTGGGCTCCAAAATCACTGCAGATGGTGACTGCAGCCATGAAACTAAAAGATGCTTGCTCCTTGGAAGGAAAGTTATGACCAACCTAGACAGCATATTAAAAAGCAGAGACATTACTTTGCAAACAAAGGTCCGTCTAGTCAAGGCTATGGTTTTTCCAGTAGTCATGTATGGATGTAAGGACTGGACTATAAAGAAAGCTGAGTACCAAAGAATTGGTGCTTTTGAACTGTGCCAACCCGTCCTAAAGGAGATCAGTCCTGGGTGTTCTTTGGAGGGACTGATGTTGAAGCTGAAACTCCAATACTTTGGCCACCTGCTTCAAAGAGCTGACTCATTTGAAAAGACCCTGATGCTGGGAAAGATTGAGGGCAAGAGGAGAAGAGGACGACAGAGGATGAGATGATTGGATGGCATCACCAGCACAATGGACATGGGTTTGGGTGAACTCCGGGAGTAGGTCTGGCGTGCTGCAGTTCATGGGGTCGCAAAGAGTCGGACATGACTGAGTGACTGAACTAAATTGAACTGAAGCAAAATTCACATTCAACAAAACCATTATGATAAGGATCATAACAACAAAATTGTTGGACTTTCAGACCTGGGAGTGATTCAGAATTAGCTGATCTTTAGTAACCCACTCCAGTATTCTTGCCTGGAGAATCCCATGGACAGAGGAACATGGTAGGCTCCAGTCCATGGGGTCACAAAGAGTTACACACAACTGCAGCAACTTAGCACGCACGCACAGTAACTCTGGAAGTGTCTCTAAACGTCAGCCATTGCTGACTGCCTGGCCTTCAGCCAACTGATGATGTTACCAATAAGTGGTTTTCAGAAATGCGATTGAAGAAGCAAACGTACAGTGATTGATTGAGATTGGATTATAGTTAGCTTTTTTGAGTCTGAAGTATAGGAAGTTTTTATTCTAAGAACAGAGAATCTAGAAAATGGACCATAACTTAGCATATTGTTTTAAAAAGTGAAGAATCTAAATTTCTTCCCTATATACCAGCGATGACAATAGGAATTTGAAATTAAAAGCACAACATCATTTGCCTTAGCACCAAAAAAATCAACAAACCATTTTATCCTAAAGCCTTTGCCTTATATCTACCCTATAGAACTGGGGAAGCGTATGTGTTGAAGGAAAGGAGACCTTGTAAACAATCAGAGATGGAGCAGCCTTGGGCATATGGCAAGCTGGAACATCCTGTCAAGACGATGGGGAAAAGTAGAGATTGACGTAATATTTGAGGCTAAAGATGAAATCGCTGGGCACAGAGTAGCTTAGTACATATTAAAACGTCACACATAGTACAAGAAAAGACTGACCTGGATATTGATACACAAGTGATCGAATCATGTTTGGGGCATTATATGAGGGCATCAGTGCAGTTCACTCACTCAGTCATGTCCGATTCTTTGCAACCCCATGGACTGCAGCCTAACAGGTTTCCCTGTCCATCACCAACTCCTGGAGCTTGCTCAAACTCAAGGCCATTGAATCAGTGATGCCATCCAACCATCTCATTTTCTGTCATCCCCTTCTCCTCCCGCCTTCAATCTTTCCCAGCATCAGGATCTTTTCTAATGAGTCAGTTCTTGACATCAGGTAGCCAAAGTATTGACGTTTCAGCTTCAGCATCAGTCCTTCCAATGAATATTCAGGACTGATTTCCTTTAGGACTGACTGGTTTGATCTCCTTGTAGTCCAAGGGACTCTCAAGAGTCTTCTCCAACACCACAGTTCAAAAGCATCTATTCTTTGGCACTCAGCTTTCTTTATAGTCCAACTCTCACTTTCACACATGACTACTGGAAAAACCATAGCTTTGACTAGACAGATCTTTGTTGGCAAAGGTCTATGCTTTTTAATATGCTGTCTAGGTTGGTCACAGCTTTTCTTTCAAGGAGTATACATCTTTTAATTTCATGGCTGCAATCACCATCTGCAGTTATTTTGGAGCCCAAAAAATAAAGTCTCTGTTTTCATTGTTTCTCCATCTATCTGTCATGAAGTGATGGGACAGGATGCCATGATCTTATGGCTGGTAGCTGTTCCCTTCCCCACGGGATGTTCCCAACCTGGGGATCAAATGCAGGGATCCCACATTGCAGGCAGATTCCTTACCACCTGAACCACCAGGGAAGCCCATATGAGGACATAGACATCTCAATAATAGAAGTGGTCAAGTCAGGTGGGGACCAGAAATCAAGCCCAGTTCAGAGAAAGTCTCAGTGGGAAAAGAAAGGAGTTGGGGCTCTGCTCCTACATACTGGAGTTCTAAGGACCTGGGGTGGAAACTAGTTGCCATGGCTTTGACAATATGTCCATCACATGAGTGGCCATGGAGACTGTAGATTAAAGCTCATCAGTTGCTAGGCTTCTCTCCTTCCAGTTTCACTAGGCATTTTGTGGATTTTCTAGACCATAATCTGGTCAGGGGAAAAAAAGCTCATGATACCCTATATTATTTTGTTCTCAATAATTTTGAAATTAAGTAAAACTGAGCCTGAAAGTAACAGGCTCTAGTACATACTGCTAGGTTGAGCAGAGGTAGTCATTTTCTGAAATATCTGATAGGAAGAGTAATTTCTGAAGTGTTGAAGTGCTTGCTAGATAGTACATAGCTGTGTGGGATTTCTCATGGGCAACAGGTCCACCCAAGAGTGCTGGGAAATATGATTTGGCAAAGACTGGAAGCCTGGGATTTCTCTTTAATGTCATCCCTCCTAACATACACTTTTAACTGTTTACAGACACCTTGACTCTTTTCCTAGTGAAACCTGGGATCCCAAGACCACCTCTGTGTCTACTGTTCTCCTGAATCCCAATTGTTCCAAGCTCACTTCTTAACTGTGAAAGCCAGTTCAAGCTACATGCTAAACAGGAGCTAAAAGAAGTGTGTGCATCTGTGTGTCTGACAAAACATGCATCTCTTAACTGAATATGATCATGTTGCTAAGTCATGCATTACTAGACAACATAAAACATAGTCATTGTGTTTTGACAGGCCATGAGAAGATCAAAACTTGTGGTTTCAGATGCCAGTCAAGGAGCTTTCCTCCAGAGATGACACATATCAATCAGACTGATGAGTTTTCACAATCATGATACTTCACAGGGCCAAAAGCTCACAAATTGTAGACATATTTCTTAATTCTATTCTATATAAATATTTCCCAAACCAATTTTAGTGCCTTCCCATGGAGCACAATCAATGCATGCTTACTTGGCTGAATCAAATAAATTATTTAATTGAATTGACTCATACAAAGTAAATGCTCAATTAATTTATGTTTTGTATTGATTTAAAGACATCTTCATTCTAAAACACAATAAAGTAATTTTGTACAAGCAAAGCTTCAAGTTGTATGATATAATCTGCCAAAAGAAATAAACAAGAGTTGAAAGCATAGTAAAAGACTGAAGCCAGTTCTCTACAATCACCGGCGGAAAAATGGACTGAGTATGAAACTGTATTCTAAATTTTTTTCTGCGATTCATTATGTAAGCCTCAGAATTTTCCATTTCAGACAACCACATTTTACTACACTCTCATTTAGTTTGCCTGATGGAGCATAAACTTGTGTACTGTATCACACATGAGAGTAAGGCTATAATTATTTAATTAAGAAAAAAACTAATAAAATACACAATTTAAAAACAATATATCTGCTTTCAGACTCTGTATCTTGGATCAGAACTGACTGTTAACAATTAAACCAGTCTGTGCACAGCCTTCAGCAAGTCTGATGGTTGTGTCTATACTAATCAGGGACAAAGCCTTGATATTCAGGTGATTGAATAAGTTATCAATTATTCAGATAATAAGTGATAAATTAGGTCAAGAGTGAGGTGATAGAATCTTTGGATCTTTTCCTTCATTAACAAATATTTTTAGCATCTACAATGTGGCTTGTAATTTCATTTTTCCATTGTTAGCACAGTTCCTATCAAATATTTGATATTTTATAAATTGTTGCCAAATCAAGTTATAAGAATATTTGTAACTGACCCCTGTCAAAATCATTTTAGTGATTCTAAGATTAGGAAAGCATTTAAATAAAGAAAGAGCACTTCAGAATATAATAGACTAATTCATTAGCAGATTATGTTAATGTTCTTGCCTATAGCTGTTCCAGTGGAGTAATTTTTGGTAACTGTGCTGCACACAACAAAGAAAAAATTATTGAAATGTAGAAATCCATTAGTGTTTTAGAAAGACACTAGAAGCTTTTTATATTTTATAGATCATACAATGCAAAATTTGATTAGTTCAGCACTAAATTATTCATGTTCTATATAACTCTTCACTAAAATACCAAAAATCTCACCTTGGATAAATTTAAATAAGCATTTGCTAATTTAAAAAAATAAAAAGATTATCAAAGGTGCCAAGCATATGCTGTACTAATAAGATACCACCACATACAAGGACCTCACTTAATGAAACTCTGGACACAAACGTTATTATTAATAGTAAAGAAAACTGATTGTAAGTCAAATAAACAACATACCTTTTAAATCATGAAATGGCACTTTGGCATAGTTCACATGCTCAGGCCCAGAGAGGCTCATAAGATGAATCTGTGCAGTTGCACCTGACATAATTACACTCACACACACACACCCCAACACACACAGTGTTACAAGTACACCAAGCAAAGAGAAGCTAGGAAGTTTCCAGGGTTCTCATCTTTTCTTTCCTGAATCAAGTTCCCTTCTCCCTTCATCTCTAATGATTTCTCTATCTCCTTAAATTCCTACTAGTTCAGTTCAGTTCAGTTCAGTTCAGTTCTATCTCCTTAAATTCCTACTAGTTCAGTTCAGTTCAGTTGGTCAGTCATGTCCAACTCTTTGCGACCCCATGAATCGCAGCACACCAGGCCTCCCTGTGCATCACCAGCTCCTGGAGTTCACTCAGACTCACGTCCATCGAGTCAGTGATGTCATCCAGCCATCTCATCCTCTGTCGTCCCCTTCTCCTCCTGACCCCAATCCCTCCCAGAGTCTTTTCCAATGAGTCAACTCTTCGCATGAGGTGGCCAAAGTACTGGAGTTTCAGCTTTAGCATCATTCCTTCCAAGGAACACCCAGGACTGATCTCCTTTATATTGGACTGGTTGGATCTCCTTGCAGTCCAAGGGACTCTCAAGAGTTTTCTCCAACACTACAGTTCAAAAGCATTAATTCTTCGGCGCTCAACTTTCTTCACAGTCCAACTCTCACATCTATACATGACTACCGGAAAAACCATAGCCTTGACTAGACAGACCTTTGTTTGCAAAGTAATGTCTCTGCTTTTGAATATGCTCTCTAGGCAGGACTGGAAAAGGTCAGTTTTCACTCCAACCCCAAAGAAAGGCAATGCCAAAGAATGCTCAAACTACTGCACAATTGTACTCATCTCACACGCTAGTAAAGTAATGCTCAAAATTCTCCAAGCCAGGCTTCAGCAATACGTGAACCGTGAACTTCCTGATGTTCAAGCTGGTTTTAGAAAAGGCAGAGGAACCAGAGATCAAATTGCCAACATCCGCTGGATCATCAAAAAAGCAAGAGAGTTCCAGAAAAACATCTATTTCTGCTTTATTGACTATGCCAAAGCCTTTGACTGTGTGGATCACAATAAACTGTGGAAAATTCTTCAAGAGATGGGAATACCAGACCACCTGACCTGCCTACTGAGAAACCTGTATGCAGGTCAGGAAGCAACAGTTAGAACTGGACATGGAACAAGAGACTGGTTCCAAATAGGAAAACGAGTACGTCAAGGCTATATATTGTCACCCTGCTTATTTAACTTATATGCGGAGTACATCATGAGAAATGCTGGGCTGGAAGAAGCACAAGCTGGAATCAAGATTGCTGGGAGAAATATCAATAACCTCAGATATGCAGATGACACCACCCTTATGGCAGAAAGTGAAGAAGAACTAAAGAGCCTCTTGATGAAAGTGAAAGAGGAGAGTGAAAAAGTTGGCTTAAAGTTCAACATTCAGAAAACTAAGATCATGGCATCTGGTCCCATCACTTCATGGGAAATAGATGGGGAAACAGTGGTAACTGTCAGATTTATTTGGGGGGCTCCAAAATCACTGCAGATGGTGATTGCAGCCATGAAATTAAAAAACGCTTACTACTTGGAAGGAAAGTTATGACCAACCTAGATATCATATTCAAAATCAGAGACATTACTTTGCCAATTAAGGTCCTACCAGTTAGATGTAACCATATTATGAAGCTCTAGACACTGGAATAAATACCAATGGAAATATGTGCCACTTGAAGACGTAGCCCCTAAAGACATCCATATATATCCCTTGCTACCTTTCTCCCCTTCATGGCCAGCTGAAATACAGATTACCCTCCCATCTCTGTGGAGAACTTGAGAGCTACATATTAAAGACAGCAAAGCCTCCACCAACCAGGTCCTTGGATAGCTACACGAAGGAAGGCTGCCAGGCCATCCTAGGCAAACACCCAGTACTCTTAGCAAGAAGTAAATTTCTTTTGGTTTGACCTGCTGTAAACATTGGGATCTATTTGTTATAGCAGTTAGCCACATCTACCAGAACACTGTCTAACGTGGAGATATAAATCTAGACATGTGTACTTGGTTTAGTGTTCTCCGGCCCTGCTTCTTCAGAGAGCATATTCAAAGAACTAAAACAGCTCTAGCTACGTGAGATGCTTTTCCCCCAAGATCTGCAAGTGGAAGAACTTATGCCAGATTTAACCTGGATTTTCCTATATTCAAATCTAAATATTCTCTCCATTTCTCCTTGCCTGCAACTTTTCCATTTCCCCTAACCACAGACCTATTCTCTTTACTCCTATTTCCAGTGTAAGCCCTTCTTTTTTTCTTCCCTAGGACTTACATGTATACTTTATACTTTTGACATTTTGGCCATAATTTTCATTATTACCAGCAACATTTTGTTTTTCTTCTACAACCTAAACAGCTGATGCATGCCTGCGAGTGTGTTAGGTTGCTTTAGTTTTGTCCAACTCTTTGCAACTGTGGATCTTAGCCCCCCAGGCTCCTCTGTCCATGGGATTCTCCAGGCAAGAATACTGGAGTGAGCTGCCATGCCCTCCTCCAAGGGATCTTCCCGGCCCAGGGATCAAACCCACATCTCCATGTCTGCTGCATTGGTAGATGGCTTCTTTACCACGAACACCACTGGGAAGCCCAAACAACTGATAATGTTATAGAAAACACTTTTAACCACTTTTGAGCTTTTCCAAAGAAAAGTAAGACAATCATCCCACCTCAGATTATGTCCCTAGGTTACACAGTAAGGTAAGTAAAACAACAAAGCATAGTATGTAGCTCCACTGAGAGGAGGGAGGAAGGAGTAGGAGGGGTTAGACAGGGAATCCAGTTGTTTCATGGACATGACCACTTATTGGCATCCCCCGGTGAATGATACTTTTATGATTCATTTGCGTTCATACATCCTTAAAGATAATGAGCTAATTCAAATGAGATCTATCAAATAAAAATTATAGAAAATATATTATACACTGAGAATTATATTAAGACTCAAGAGAATACCAAGAAGTGCAAGTGCTGCACTCAATATGCCAGCAAATTTGGAAACTCAGCAGTGGCCACAGGGCTGGTAAAGGTCAGTTTTCATTCCAATCCCAAAGAAAGGCAATGCCAAAGAATGCTCAAACTACCACACAATTGCACCCATCTCACGTGCTAGCAAAGTAAACTCAAAATTCTCCAAGCCAGACTTCAGCAGTACATGAACCATGAACTTCCAGATGTTAAAGCTGGATTTTAAAAGGCAGAGGAACCAGAGATGAAATTGCCAACGTCCACTGGATCATCAAAAAAGCAAGAGAGTTCTAGAAAAACATCTACTTCTGCCTTATTGATTATGCCAAAGCCTTTGACTGTGTGGATCACAACAAACTGTGGAAAATTCTTCAGAGATGGTAATACCAGACCACCTTACCTGCCTCCTGAGAAATCTGTATCAGGTCAAGAAGCAACACTTAGAACTGGACATGGAACAATGGACTTGTTCCAAATTGGGAAAGGAGTACGTCAAGGCTGTATATTGTCACCATGCTTATTTAATTTAAATGCAGACTACATCATGTGAAATGCCAGGCTGGATAAAGCACAAGCTGGAATCAAGATTGCCAGGAGAAATATCAATAACCTCAGATATGCAGATGACACCACCCTTATGGCAGAAAGCAAAGAGGAAATAAAGACCCTCTTGATGAAAATGAAGGAGGAGAATGAAAAAGTTAGCTTAAAACTCAACATTTGACAAACTAAGATCATGGCATCCAGCCCCACTATTTCATGGCAAATAGATGGGGTAACAATTGAAACAGAGACTTAATTTTTTGGGGCTCCATAATCACTGCAGATGATGACTGTAGCCATGAAATTAAAAGATGCTTGCTCCTTCGAAGAAAAGCTATGACCAACCTAGACAGTATATTAAAAAGCAGAGACATTACTTTGCCAATAAAGTTCTGTCTAATCAAAGCTATGGTTTTTTCAGTAGTCATGTATGAGCGTGAGAGTTGGACTATAAGACAGCTGAGTGCCAAAGAATTGATGCTTTTGAACTGTGGTGCTGGAAAAGACTCTTGAGAGTCCCTTGGACTGCAAGGAGATCAAACCAGTCAATCCTAAAGGAAATCAGTCCTGAATATTCATTGGAAGGACTGATGCTGAAGCTGAAACTCCAATAAGTTTTGCCACCTGATGTCAAGAACTGACTCATTAGAAAAGATCCTGATGCTGGGAAAAATTGAAGGCGGGGAGGGGAAGGTGACGACAGAGAATGAGATGGTTGGATGGCATCACCGACTCAATGGACATGTGTTTGAGCAAGCTTCAGGAGTTGGCAATGGACAGGGAAGCCTGGTGTGTTGCAGTCCTTGGGGTTGCAGAGAGATAGACATGACTGAGCTACTGAACTGAACTGAACTGAAGTGGTTTATTTTTGCCTCCATTTTATTCAACAGCATGGAGAATTTGATCCAGTGCCAGGAATTAGAAAGTCTCCCCTCTGCTGACAGATACAGTTTACCTGAAAATGAGAATGTCAGAGATCAGAGGGTACAAGCTCTAGCTGGCTCTCGTCTTCATTATGAGTTCTCCTCTGGGGAAAAGCTATAAAAGAGCACAGCACTTACATATCTAAAATATAATGAAATGACATGTTTTTAAAAGGTCAAGATGCGAGAATGTAACATAAGTTTGTGTTAAACTTATATTTTAAAAATCAGTAATCTTAAAGCCTTTGTAGAAAATTAAAATTAAATGCTAGATAGACTGACATTAAAAGCCCTTGAAAAATGTTATGAAAAATGGGATATAACAAAATCCAACCCCACTGAAGGTCTAAGGTAAAATGTCTTATCTCTAGATAAGACTTTTATCCTCATAGTATTTCCTTTTGAGTTATAAAGTCTGACTTAGCACAATGTTTTAGATCAATAACTGTGCAAAGAGTCAAATATAAGGATCCAAGTGAAATAATAGAAATCACATTCTTTAACTTGCAACTATACATCTATTCAAACTCTTACAAAGTAAATACTTGACACTGAACGTATTTCATCTGGCTGGCTGCCTTTAATTCTGAGCTTTCTAGAGAAGACTGACTTCCCTGTAGGACTTCTTGAGAGGCAAAAAGTGACATATAGAATGCCATCAACAAACTCAGTTTGTGAAATACTAGTTGTGAGACCCAAAGCTTGGAGGTTGACCTCTTCAATGGTTTACCCAAAAGATGGATTATCAAAAAAATCAAGGACAATGTAAAGCTTCAAAGTCAAACACTCATTGTATTTTAATTATTATTATTGGTGTTATGTTATTAATATACAAAATATTACTTAGTTATTCATTTAAAATGAAATTACATAAAACCATGCCCCATCTCTGTTAATACCCTAAAATGTCTCATCTTTTTGCTCCTTCTTGAAGGCACACACATCCTGACAAATTCCTATTACTAATTCAATAGTCAGCTTAAAGCATCATTTCTTTTGGCAAGCCTTTCCTAGTCCCCAGGCAAAATGAGACAGTCTATCATTTTTAGTCACCTAATATTTTACATATTCCTTCATTTTAACAATCATAAAATTTCATTACATTTGTGCATTTTCCACTAGGATTTCTTTTTTTCCACTCTTAAAATTCTTTTCTAATTGAAGTATAGTTGAAGTTCAATATTATATAAGTTAAAGGTGTACAATATAGTGTTTCACAATTTTTAAGGGAGTTGCAAAGCGTCAGACATGACTGAGTGTGACTGAACAATGACAAAATACTCCACTTAAAATTATTATAAAATATTGACTCTGTTCCCTGTGTTGTAGAATATCACTTATGTGTTGAATCTAAAAAAAAAAACACAAAAAAGTAGTTAACATAACAAAAAAGAAGCAGACTTGTAGATATCAAGAACAAACCACTAGAATTTCTTGAAGAGAAGAATTGTTTCTTATTCACATTTGCTTTCTGGTACCTGATAAGTGGCTAGCATAAAGCAGGAATTTAACAAATATTTTTAAATAAAAGCATAAATGAAGGGAACTAAATTATTCAGTAAGGAGATCTGTGTTTTAAAGCATGCACTACATTATACAAAAGGACAAGAAGGTACTAAAGCACTAGGATTACAGAGTTTATACAAGTGGTTATTATAATAATAATTAGTGTTAAGCACATTATTTGTAATGTGAATCTATAATATATAGATTCTATATATATATTATTAGATATATTAGATATATTCTAATCTATAATATAAACCCACAACCAGTTTGGTTAATTTAAATCATACAGTTAAATGGGAGGACAAATGAGTATTTGAAGAAACAAGAAAAGTGATTGGTGAGTGATGTGAGCAGAAGGCTTGTACACAGTATAAGAAATACGTATTTACATTATCAAATAATCTTCTGGAAACATGTCATGAAAATGTTTCCCTTATGAATCTAAGTAACTGATCGTTAAGCTGTAACACTCTAACTGAGCTCCATATGTACCACTTTTCAGCACTGATATACATCTATGCCTGATGTAATTCATGAAAACCGTGCAATTAAGGTACAGACCAAGACCTGAAAGTGTGTAAGTACTCATCGAAAGAAAGATGAAAGTGACCAAATCACACTGTATCGCAGAATGTAGTTCCCAGCATTTTTCAAATCTTAACATCTCATTTCTAAATTATATAGGTGGGTGCATAAAATGCATAGCCTTGTCATGAGTTTGTCACCTCAGATGAAATCAAATGCTGCTGCTGTCACTGATTCTTTCTGGTGCTCTCTCTGTTCTGGTCTCATAATACATTTTCTCAGGTGCAATGCATCCTTTCACATTAGACCACGGGCCAGAAGTATCAAAGTGCCTAAAAGATTATTGTCGGCATTGCTCAATATTATCATGTGCTGTATCTGAATTCAAATAATCCCAACATAGACCAAAATATTCATTTCTAATCCCACATTTTTTCCTTAACAAAATGCATCAAAGATTTTGGAAATGACATAAAACACTACCATGAGTTTATGGTGGGTTGGCTACAAAGAGCTCCACAGGACTTCTATTTCTGCCAACTTGGGGAAAATCCATCCTCCCTAGTTTTATCCACTTACAAGGGGAAAAAAACATGATCTCACCTAGTTCTATTGACTTACAAAGAAAACACCACAGCCATAACACAATAAAGAAAAAGAAGATGCTGAAAGCTGAAACAAAGGCAGCAGAATTTAGGGACCTCAGGACGAAGACAACATGGCAGTGAGTACCCTGGGTTTCATTAGTGTCTCCTCGTATATCCCACCTCGGACACTAAGCTCTCAACTCAGAACTACTAACAGGCATGGCTTTTTTAAAAAAATGCAAAGAAAACCTGTTTATATCACACTGTTTTCTACATACATTTACTAGAAACAACATATGTATATTCATGTTTGAAGAAGAGCTCTCACTCAGAAAACATCACCAAAGAACATGGAAGTCAGCTCTTTACCTTCTACATAAGAAACAATCAAAAACAAGTTTCTGTATAGACTAGTGGTTCCCAAACTCTGGTTTTAATCACAATCTCTTAGAGGACTGGTTGAAATAAATTTCTGGAATTAACCCCTCCAAAGTTTTAACTCAGTAGATCTGGAGTGAGATCCAAGAACTTATTCTTCTGAAAAGTTAATACCAGCATAACACCAAAAGTAATACCAGTGTAACTTATCTGAATCATGCAATGCCCAACATAATGGTAATGTTAATATTCCCACAATTAAGCCACAATCTCAGCTACAAATATTCTGCTAATGGATAACTATATTCTATGTGTATTATACCAGGAAGACATAATCCTAGTCTAAGTGGATAATATTGTTTGCCTGGAAGGGAGGGAATATTTTCACTATCACCTTGAGAAGAGGTAGGTTTGGGAGCAGGAAATGGGCATATAGAAGGCAAGCCTTAGAATACATATAAAATATGGTGAGGGACTTTCCTGGTGGCTCAGATGGTAAAGAATCTGCCTGCAATGCAGGAAATCCAAGTTCGACCCCTGGGTAGGGAAGATCGGGAATGGCAACACCTCCAGCATTCTCTCCTGGAAAATCCCATGGACAGAGAAGCCTGGCAGGCTATAGTCCATGGGGTCACAGAGAGTCAGACACGACTGAGGTGACTTAGCATGCATGAATGGTGAGCCAGAGAGATTTCCCCCGCTTGGGTACCATGGCTGTTGGAGTCTGAATACAAGAAGTATAGAGATGAAGCCCTAAAGTCATGGAAGTTGGTCTTTAAAAGCTTAGGGAGTGGCACCACATTCTGGAGTTAGATAGTTGATTCCTATGTAGAAAAAAGAGGACACTGTTTTTTTATCTGTGGAATAACAGTAATACATAGCTGATCCTGTGTCTCAGCCCTTCTGAGACAATCAGAAACCAGGGAAGTAATTTATATGCAAGCTGAAATGTGTGGACATTAAAGATCCCATAATGTGGGGAGTTTGGAGGCACTCCTAACCAAGATTAGCACTAGAGATGATCTATCCTCAAAGAACCATATAGTCTCTGCAGGAATATAGATCATCTAGGCTTAATAACATCCGTGATTCCATATTAATTTCACAACAGGGCAGGGCTAAATGCAAAAGTCACACCACGTGGCAATAGATTTTTATGGCAGTAGACTGATAAGACCCCAGAGCTCTTTTCTGTTGATGCCAAAATGTGAACCACTTTGAGGATGTGAAAGATTCTGAAGTTCTTGGGCAAATTAAGGGGAAGGGGAACCCCAAGAGGGAAATTCTAGGTTTCCTGATAAAGAAGAAAGTTGGGTACTGAAGTGATTAGTTGAAAAAATTAAGGAGATGTGACCAAAGAGGTCTTCTGAATTAGTGGAGCATTTCATACCAATTACATGGTAGTTGTTAAATTCCCTGTGGTTGGTTGGCTCATTGGTTAAATCATGACACCAGGAAATAGTGGAATGGAAATTTAATTCTGCACTTGAATAGCCCAGCTATGCTCATTATCACCGACCCTGGATTCCTCCTAACACTGGCCAGGCCTTTTAAAAAAAGATGGTGATAATCCAACTTAAGAACTTGAAGAGTTTATGGCAGATGAGCACAAATTCATTACTGTAGCTGAATAAATAGTCCCAAAATGCACCTGATGTTAGTGGGCAATTACATTATCTTGGCATTCCAAAAAAAAAAAAATAAGTAGAATTCCAAATTGATAGAAATGCCATTTGACTCTTACAGAGATCCTTGAAACTCATTCAACAAATATAATATCTACCAGATACCACTACGTGTGTATGTTTAGTTGTATCCAGCTCTGCTACCCCATGGACTGTAGCCTTCCAGGCGCCTCTGTCCATGGGATTTTCCAGGCAAGAACACTGGAGCGGTTTGCCTTTCCCTTCTCCAGGGGATCTTCCTAACCCAGGAATCAAACCCAGTTCTCCTGCATTGCAGGTGGATTCTTTACTCTCTGAGCCGCCAGGGAAACCCCAGATAACACTATGCAAGTCCGCCTTATGAAGTGATTGTACTACTTTGTTCCAATCAACAGTAAAGGAGAATTCCAGTTGCTCCATATAAGAATCAACAATCAGTGTTTTCCATCTATTAAACTGAAGCAAATTTGGTTGTATGGTGATATCTCATTCTGGTCTTGATTTTCATTTTCCTAATGGCTGATGAAGTTAATGACCTTTTCATGTGTTTCCACATCTTCTCCCACTATGTAGGTTACCTTTTCCCTCCTCTAATAGTATCCTTTTATGCACAAGTTTTAATTTCAATACTGTCAAATATTAATACATGGATTTTTTCCTTTTTTGTTTCATGTGTCCTGTTAAATATTTGTCTATCCCAAGGTGAACAACATTTAACTCTGAAAATTTCATAGCTTTATCAATCACAATTGGATTTTTGAGTCATTGCTATTTTAAATAAAACTTTGTGTATGGCATGGAGTGAGTCAAGGTTCATTTTTTTCCCATATGTATATTCAATTGATCCAGTACAGTTTATTGAAACTACTATTATATGCCCCACTGGATCACAGTAATTTCTTCACTTAAATCAGTAAATTATTTAGATGTGACTACTTCCAGAGTATTTTTTCCATTTGTCTGTCTTTGCACAATATCAGACTGCTAAACACTATGATTTTATAATATCTGCAATCTATAGTCTAACTCCTCTCAGTTTGTGTTTAAGAGGCTGTTGGCTATTACAGGTGCTTTGCATTCTCATATAAATTAGTGCTAGCTTGTCAATTTCCACCAAAATTAAAGCTGGAAATTAAATTGAGATTACATTGAATCTATTGGTCAATTTACATAAAATTGAAACATCAGCAATATAATCCAATTTAATAATCCAATCCATGAACATGGGATACTTCTCTATTTAGATGTTATTCATTTCTCTTGGCAATATTTCTATAATCTTCATCGTAAAGGCTTTCACAATCTTTGTTCAAATTATCCTTAGGTATTTATTTCTTTCATGTCATAACTTTAATTTTTTAAAATTTGATGCTAGCATATAACAATAAAATTAATTTTTATATATTGACCTTTATCCAGCTGCTTTGAAAAGTTTACCTACACATTCTAATTCTTTATATTCTTTTGGATTTCCTCTGTACAGCATCGTACAATCTATGACTATTGAGTAACAGTTTCATTTTGCTCTTTCCAATAATTTTTATCTTTTATATCTTTCTTTTTCTTGCCCTATTTCACTGGGCTAAGACTTCTAAGAATGATGTTAAAAAGACTGGTAACACAAGGATGGGGGCCTCCTTGTTATGTCCCTGAACTCATAGAGATTGTGCTCAATATTTCATCATTTAGTATAACATTTACTATAGCTTTTTTTGGTAGATACATTTTAATATATCAAGAAAGTTACCTTTCACATTTTCTGGAAACTTACTTTCAATAGAAACTAAGCAAAACAATTTAAAGAAACTACTTTAGGAGTAAAAGTCTAAAAACAAAGTCTAAAATAAGAGTAATAAATATGGAAATTGGTAAATTGGCAGACATGTGGGTAAACATAAATTCTTAATTTAATTCAAATTTAAAATAATATCTGATTTTGGGGGGTTTAAATAAATATAGATAGGAAAATGCAGACACTTAATTTGAAAACTTGCTGTTTTTAACTACAGGAAACAAAAAATTAACAAATATTCATATTCTCTCTCTCCCCACAACCCAGAAAAATCAACCATCTCTAAAATTCAAGTAAATAATACCACAATCCAAGCATAGCCACAAACATTTCTAATGGTGCAACAGAGAAGGACAGGATATCTACAGCATCCCAAGACTCTTCAGCAAATATTCACTTCTTAAAAGAGAAATTCTCTGTAACAAAACTGATGTGAGAAGGGCTGAGATGTAACAGAACTCTAACTTCTCAGTAATGAAGAAAGAAGTTGCAGAAAGTGCCCGGGGAGCCACAGTGAGCAGCTTTCAGAAAAGACTCCTTTAAAAGTGAGTCATCACTTGGGCAGGCAACAGTCCCTTAATGATGGTTGCCTCTGAGGCAGCCTGTGAAACTTGGCAAGAGTCACACGAGAAGTCTGAGCCAGACTACTCTGAGGTTCAGAGGTATCCCCTCTACACAGAAGCATCAAACTCTGTGGAAACAAGAAGCTACAGCTACAGGAGAGCCTCTGAACTTACCTACAAAACAGAAATAGAGTTGCTGCTGCTGCTGCTAAGTCACTTCAGTCGTGTCCGACTCTGTGCGGCCCCATAGATGGCAGCCCACCAGGCTCCCCCGTCCCTGGGATCCTCCAGGCAAGAACACTGGAGTGGGTTGCCATTTCCTTCTCCAATGCATGAAAGTGAAAAGTGAAAGTGAAGTCGCTCAGTTGTGCCCGACTGGTCTCGACCCCATGGACTGTAGCCCACCAGGCTCCTCCGCCCATGGGATTTTCCAGGCAAGAGTACTGGAGTGGGTTGCCATTGCCACTCCAGTACTCTTACTTAATAGAGTTACAGATGTAAAAAAACAAACTTATGGTAACCAGGGCGTGAGGGATAAACTGGAAGATTGAAATTGACATATACACACTATTACATATAAAACAGATAACTAAGAAGAACCTACTGTATAACATAGGTAACTACTCATCACTCTGTAATGGCCTTTATGGGAAAAGAATTTTAAAGAGTGGATACATGTGTATATATAACAGATTCACTATGCTGTATACCTGAAACTAACACCACACTGTAAATCAACTATATTCCAATTAAAAAAAATTTTTAAAGGACCTCTGAGCTGAGAGGCTTGGAAAACTTCCTGGGCCTCTCCCTCCACCATCTCTACAAAACCTTCCTGCTACTACTCTAAGAAAACTCAATTCTATCACCTTAGAATAACAACAAAAATATGTTTGATAACATATAATCAGGGCTTCCCTAGTGGTTCAGTGGTACATTGACTCTGCCTGTCAATGTAGACTCAGGTTTGATCCCTGGATCAGAAGGATCCCCTGGAGAAGGAAATGGCAACCCCCTCTAGTATTCTTGCTTGGGAAATCCCATGGACAGAGTAACCTGGCAAGCTACATAGCCAATGCGGGTCACAAAAAGTTGGACGTGACTTAGCAACTAACCAACAACATTATCAGAAAAAAGGAGAAATGAACAGCATAACCATTTTACAGATGATGAAAATTCACCAGGAAAATATATTTGCAAAACAGATAAAAAGTATAAAATAAGATTCTGCTTTCATCTCTGACATGTAAGGAATTTGGAAACAAGATTTCTATCCCTATAGGAAAAACTTTATTAAACTGAAAATCAAAGACATTTCTCTATCAGAGAACTGAGGTTTCAGGCCATTTCACCAGGCTGAAATCTGGAGAGGCAGGTGCATCCAGAGAACTATAGCTCCTGAGACATGCTTACCTGGAGCAGAAGCTCTGGGATGTCATGACCTGGTATGAATGAACTTTAAATAAAAATAATTTTGACAAATTGCTGAAGACTAGGTGTGGAACGTTTGAGAGTGAGAAATGTCTGAGACCCACAGTCATTGGGGAACCCCCTCACACTGATAAATTAAGATTTGTTATATAAATATCATTAAATACAAAAATCTTAGAGTAAAAAGTTTAATTGGGGTCTAAAGATTACTTTTAGAGCTTTGAGTATAAGAACACTTGATAACAGTTTTTTACTATAAAATAGTCCATATGAAGTTGAAAATTAATTTTAAAATATGACTCTACATTACCATAACAGTTATAAAAATCAGTTTATTATAACTAATAATTTGGAAAATAGCTAATTTTAATAAGAATAAGGAAAATTAATACTTATAATATTATAGCAATACTATCACCATCACAGTAAAGAAAACAGACACTAAAATGACTTGAGAATAAAGCCTTTATTTGTATCTGAGAATAAAGGCTTTATTTGTTTAAAAGACTAGCCTTTTAAATACTTTAATTTTTAAGACAAAACCTTACTAAATATTGTTAAATTTTTAAATGATTTTTTTGTTATTAAATATTATAAAAAATATTAAGAGAATGATACAAACTAGCAAAATAGGCATAGACTCTCTACGTGAGAAATTATAAAATAACAATGAAAGAAATCAAAGATCTAAATAAATGGAGAGATAGTCTATTTTATGGTTTGGAAAAGTTCATATTATTAAAATATCAGTTACTCCCAATTTGATAAACAGATTAAATATAATCAAAATCAAAATCCCAGCATGCTCTTTTTATAAATGTTCATAAATAGATTCTAAAATCTACCAGGAAAGGCAAAAGTACTAGGAAAGCCAACACAGTTTTAAAAGGAAGAACAGGTTGGTGGAGTAACCATAACTCAATTTCAAAAGTAGACATGGTTAATTAATCAATATAACATGTATCACTGAAAGTATAAGCAAACATATCAATGTAATAGAACAGAAAACCCAGAAATAGATTCACACAAATATAGTCACTGATTTTTGACAAAGATGCAAAAGCAGTTTAACTGAGAAAGGATGTTTTTGGTTTCAGCAAATGGTTTTGCCAATTGGATACTCACATACAAAGGGAAAAAATGAGGCTCAACACAGACCTCACAGCTTAAAATTAACTCCAGATGATTATAGACTTAAAAGGAACACACAAACTATAACACACCCAGAAAAAAACAGGAGGAAACCTGAATGACCTTGGGTTTATTGAGTTTTCAGATACAACATATCACAGACATGAACCATTGAAAGGAAGAAAATAATCAGACCATATTAAAATTTAAAACTTTTGCTCTATGAAAAAAATTACTAAGAAATTAGAAGGTAAGTCTCAGACTGCAGAAAATATTTGCAAATCACTCATTTGACAAAGGATTTATATCCAGATATGCAAAGAACTCTTTAGTTCAGCTTAGTTCAGTCTCTCAGTTGTGTCTGACTCTTGGCAACCGCATGGACTGCAGCACGCCAGGCCTCCCTGTCCATCACCAACTCCCGGAGTTCACTCAAACTCATGTCCACTGAGTGGGTGATGCCATCCAGCCATCTCATCCTCTGTCGTCCCCTTCTCCTTCTGCCCCCAATCCCTCCCAGCATCAGGGTATTTTCCAATGAGTAAACTCTTCGCATGAGGTGGCCAAAGTACTGGAGTTTCAGCTTCAGCATTAGTCCTTCCAATGAACACGCAGGACTCATCTCCTTTAGGATGGACTGGTTGGATCTCCTTGCAGTCCAAGGGACTCTCAAGAGTCTTCTCCCACACCACAGTTCAAAAGCATCAATTCTTTGGTGCTCAGCTTTCTTCACAGTCCAACCCTCACATCCACACATGACCACTGGAAAAACCATAGCCTTGACTAGATGGACATTTGTGGCAACATAATGTCTCTGCTTTTGAATATGCTATCTAGGTTGGTCATAACTTTCTTCCAAGGAGCAAGCATCTTTTAATTTAATGGCTGCAATCACCATCAGCAGTGACTTTGGAGCCCAAAAAAATAAAGTCGGACACTGTTTCCACTGTTTCCCCATCTATTTCCCATGAAGTGATCAGACCAGATGCCATGATCTTAGTTTTCTGAACGTGAGCTTTAAGCCAACTTTTTCACTTTCCTCTTTCACTTTCAAGAGGCTTTTTAGGTCCTCTTCACTTTCTGCCATAAGGGAGGTGTCATCTGCATACCTGAGGTTATTGATATTTCTCCTGGCAATCTTGATTCCAGCTTGTGCTTCTTCCTGCCCAGCATTTCTCATGATGTACTCTGCATACAAGTTAAATTAGCAGGGTGACAATATACAGCCTTGATGAACTCCTTTTCCTATTTGGAACCAGTCTGTTTTTCCATGTCCAGTTCTAACTGTTGCTTCCTGACCTGCATACAGGTTTCTCAAGAGGCAGGTCAGGTAGTCTGGTATTTCCATCTCTTTCAGAATTTTCTACAGTTTATTGTGATCCACACAGTCAAAGGCTTTAGCTTAGTCAATAAAGCAGAAATAGATGTTTTTCTGGAACTCTCTTGCTTTTTTGATGATCCAGCAGATGTTGGCAATTTAATCTCTGGTTCCTCTGCCTTTTCTAAAACCAGCTTGAACATCTGGAAGTTCACAGTTCACATACTGCTGAAGCCTGGCTTGGAGAATTTTGAGCATTACTTTACTAGTGTGTGAGATGAATGCAATTGTGTGGTAGTCTGAGCATTCTTTGGCATTGCTTTTCTAGAAAACATAAATCAAAATGACAATGAAACATCACTAGACACCTATTAGAATGACTAAAATCCGAAACATTGACAATTCCAAAGGCTAGCAAGGAAATCGAGCAGCAGGAACCTCCCTCACTGCTCAAGAGAATGCAAAATGATATAGCCAGTTTAGAGGAAGCTTGATGGTTCTTATAAAATTTATCATAAACTTAAATATTCATGCTCTTAAGTATTTACCCAATTGACTTGGTAACTTATTTCTACATGGATTCATGTTGATATATATTTCAAAACCAATACAATATTAAGTTAAAAAATAAAATAAAAAAACCCAGCAAGCAAATTTTTAAAGCAGTTTTATTTGTAATCACAAAAAACCCTTCAACTATCTTGATGTACTCAATAGGCAAATACTAAAACAAACTTTGATGCATTGATGCATAAATAAATTTGGTACATTGATTCCATGGACTACTCTTAAGGAAGCAAAATCAGTGAGCTATTAACCTACACAAGCAAGGATGAATCCTAAGTATGCATTGTTAAGTAAAAGAAGCCAGCCTGAAAATGCTACATACTATATGAATCCAGCTAAATGTCATTCTGAAAAAGGCAAAATATGGCTACCCATTCCAGTATTCTTGGGCTTCTCTGGTGGCTCAGACAGCAAAGAATCTGCCTGCAATGCAGGAGACCTAGGTTCAATCACTGGGTTGGGAAGACCCCCTGGAGAAGGGCACGGCAACCCTCTCCAGTATGCTTGCCTGGAGAATCCTCATGGACAGAGGACCCTGATGGTCTACAGTTCATGGCTTTGCAAGGAGTCAGACACAACTGAGCGACTAAGCACAGCACATAGCTATAGTAAGATCAGTGCTTGCCAGAGGCTCAGGGGCAGAGGAAGGTAGCATGAGCAAAGCACAGGAGACTAATTAGTTTTTAGCATGGTAAGTCTATTCTGTATGGTATTATAATTTGAATATATAACATGATGCCTTTGTTACAAGCCATAGAATTTTAAGGCACAAAGAGTGAACTTTACCTTATGCAAATTTTTTAATAATATTTTAGAAGTTTCAGGGATCCTAGGATAAAGCCAGTTACACAGGCTCCAAACAAAAGGTTTTCAACTTCCAAGAGAACAGGGAATATTATTTAAATGAGTCTTTCTTGAAGAACTATTAAGAGACAAATTTAACCTGCTTCACCCAGAAAAATGAGTGAAGAAAGATCAACAAAAGGACTAGTGAATCAAAACTTCAGTACAAATATAAAATAGAAGAAGTGATCTCAGAAATAATTATCTAGTTCCTGATTTTAAAAAGAATGTTCATATTTGCCTTCATTACCTCTGCATCCTATGGCTTATTGGCAGTGTCTTTTATTAGGTGAGAAAATTTTCTATTCCTAATTCACAATGAGTTTTTATATCATTAATTGATTCTGTGTTTTTTCTGTATATATTATTATTTTTATGTCTTTTCTTCTTTAATCCCTTTCTTGCTGTCCTGAGCTAACTCCTACATAGCTATAGTATTTTAGGTAACTTTTTACATTGCTGCTTTAAGTATATACCCAATTTTTAAGAATATTTAAATCCACCTGTAGCATTGGAAATGTTTTCCTACATTCTATTCTTAGAATAATTGAAGAGATATTGAAGCTTTCAGAAAATTGAGTCTGTTAATATTTTGATATATAAATTTTAACCACTGTTCAATTTTTAATGGTTATAAATATATGCAGATCATTTTTAACTCAGATTTGATCAATTTTATTTTTAAAATATTTCCTGTTTTATTCTGTTATTGATTTAGTGCCATTGCTGCTGCTGCTAAGTCACTTAAGTCATGTCCAACTCTGTGCGACCCCAGAGACGGCAGCCCACCAGGCTCCCCCGTCCCTGGGATTCTCCAGGAAAGAACACTGGAGTGGGTTGCCATTTCCTTCTCCAATGCAGGAAAGTGAAAAGTGAAAGTGAAATAGTATCCAACTCTTAGCGACCCCATGGACTGCAGCCCACCAGGCTCCTCCGTCCATGGGATTTTCCAGGCAAGAGTGCTGGAGTAGGGTGCCATTGCCTTCTCCGTTAGTGCCATTAAGTGACTTTTATTGTTTTCTTTTTATATATGAATCTATGAGTCATATTCTCTGTTTCATTTCTAACAGTATTTTATAGCTTTGAACTTTTTAAGTTGATAAATAGTGGTCTCTCTGTAGAAAATCATAGCATAGAAATATAATGTGTAAATTGTAGAAGGAAAATAAATAGAATGAAAAAAGTCTATCCAAAAGAAAGCAAGGAAGAAGAAAAATAGAATCCAAGATAAAGTGAGACAAGTAGAAATCAAAAAATAGGATACAAAAATAAAAGCAAGTATGTAGTTATAAAAATAAATATGAATAGATGAAGCTCACAAAGCTAAGAGTTGAACTAGGGATACAACAACAACAACAAAAAAAAAACAATGAATTCTTGTAACAGGAAGTCTATGTTTATAAATCGAATGCCTACTAACTTGTTGCAATGTTTATTAAAATAAGGCATTTGTGCTTGCCTGACTGGAACATTCTCCTTTCAAACAAAGGAAAAATAAAAACATCATGAACAGCCCCATCTTCCCACAAAAAAAGAACAAACCCAAAGCATATAGAAGGACATAAAGATAAAAGCAAAATTAATATTAATGGAATATAAAACAATGATATAAAAGACTTTTTAAAAAGTAGATATTATACTCTAAAATTACTAATAAAACAAACAAAACCCTGATGAGAGTTACCAATAAAAAAAAGAGAAGGCACAAATTAACATTTGGAATAAAAGAGGTAAATTATATATAAAGTAAAAATTTTAATATAAGCAATCTGTTAATATAATAGATAAGTAAACATGAAAATATAGATGTCAAATTCCAAAAACTTTTTAAAACTGGCTCAAGAAGACTTCTGCTATTTATGTAAACATTACATAATTTGAATAAGCGGTTAAAAACAGTCTCTACAAAGAAAACCCCAGACCCAGACAGTCCAATTAGTGAGTTCCTAGAAACTATCAAAGATAGAAAATTTCAACTTACAAAACTTTTCTAGAGTTTTATTTAAAAAAAAAAAGAGGCACAACTCGTGAAATTGTTTATGAAACTAGTGTAAATAGATACCACAACCCGACAAGTATCAGAAAACAAGAGACTAACCTCATTCATGAACACACATTCAAAACCATAAACAAAATAAGCTAAACTTTAATTATATTAAAGATATAATAAATCATAGGCAAGTTTGTTTTAAATATAGGAATGCAAAGTTGGCTAACTTTTTAAAATTAATTTATTTATTTTAATTGGAGTCTAATTACTTTACAATATTGTAATGGTTTTTGCCATACATTGACATGAATCAGCCATTGGTGTACATGTGTTCCCCATCCTGAACCCCCCTCCCACATCCCTCCCCATCCCATCGCTTAGGGTCATCCCAGTGCACCAGCCCTGAGCACCCTGTATCATGCATCAAACCTAGACTGGCAATCTGTTTCACATATGGTAATATAAATGTTTCAAATCATCCCATCTTTGCTTTCTCCCACAGAGTCCAAAAGTTTGTTTGTTACATTTGTGTCTCTTTTGCTGTCTCGCATATAAGGTCATCGTTACCATCTTTCTAAATTTCATATATATGCATTAATATACTGTATTGGTGTTTTTCCTTCTGGCTTACTTCACTCTGTATAATAGGCTCCAGTTTCATCCACCTCATTAGAACTGATTCAAATGTATTCTTTTTAATAGGTGGGTAATATTCCATTGTGTATATGTACCACAGCTTCCTTATCCATTCATCAGCCAATGGACATCTAGGTTGCTTCCATGTCCTGGCCATTGCAAACAGTGCTGTGATGAATATTGGGGTACACGTGTCTCTTTCTCAATTCTGGTTTCCTCGGTGTTTATGCCCAGCAGTGGGATTGCTGGGTCGTACGGCAGTTCTATTCCCAGTTTTTTAAGGAATCTCCACACTGTTCTCCATAGTGGCTGTACTAGTTTGCATTCCCACCAACTGTGTAAGAGGGTTCCCTTTTCTCTGCACCCTCTCCAGCATTTATTGCTTGTAGACTTTTTAATAGCAGCCATTCTGACCATTGTGAGATGGTACCTCATTGTGGTTTTGATGTGACTTCTCTGATAATGAGTGATGTTGAGCATCTTTTCATGTGTTTTTTAGCCATCTGTATGTCTTATTTGCAGAAATGTCTGCTTAGTTTTTTGGCCCATTTTTTGATTGGGTCGTTTATTTTTCTGGAATTGAGCCACAGGAGTTTCTTGTATATTTTTGAAATTAATTCTTTGTCAGTTGCTTCATTTGCTATTATTTCCTCCCATTCTGAAGGGTGTTTTTTAATCTTGCTTATAGTTTCCTTCGTTGTGCAAAAGCTTTTAAGTTTAATTAGGTCCCATTTATTTTTGCTTTTATTTCCATTACTCTGGGAGGTGGGTCATAGAGGATCCTGCTGTGATTTATGTCAGAGAGTGTTTTGCCTATGTTTTCCTCTAGGAGTTTTATAGTTTCTGGTCTTACATTTAGATCTTTAATCCATTTTGAGTTTATTTTTGTGTATGGTGTTAGAAAGTGTTCTAGTTTCATTCTCTTACAAGTGGTTGACCAGTTTTCCCAGCACCACTTGAAGAGATTGTCTTGTCTCCATTCTATATTCTTGCCTCTTTTGTCAAAAATAAGGTGTCCATAGGTGCGGGGATTTATCTCTGGGCTTTCTATTTTGTTCTATTGATCTATATTTCTGTTTTTGTGCCAGTACCATACCGTCTTGATGACTGCAGCTTTGTAGTATAGTCTGAAGTCAGACAGATTGACTCCTCCAGTTCCATTCTTCTTTCTCAAGATAGCTTTGGCTATTTGAGGTTTTTTGTATTTCCATACAAATTGTGAAATTATTTGTTCTAGTTCTCTGAAAAAAATACCATTGGTAGCTTGATAGGGATTGCATTGAATCTATAGATTGCTTTGGATAGTATACTCATTTTCACTCTATTGATTCTTCCGATCCATGAACATAGTATATTCCTCCATCTATTTGTCATCTTTGAATTCTTTCATCAGTGTTTTATAGTTTTCTATATATAAGTCTTTTGTTTCTTTAGGTAGATTTACTCCTAAGTATTTTATTATTTTTGTTGCAATGATGAATGGAATTGTTTCCTTAATCTCTCTTTCTCTTTTCTCATTGTTAGTGTACAGGAATGCAAGGGGTTTCTGTATGTTAATTTTGTATCCTGCAATTTTACTGTATTCATTGGTTAGCTCTAGTAATTTTCTGGTGAAGTCTTTAGGGTTTTCTATGTAGAGGATCATGTCATCTGCAAACAGTGAGAGTTTTACTTCTTCTTTTCCAATCTGGATTCCTTTTATTTATTTTTCTTCTCTGATTGTTGTGCTAAAACTTCCAAAACTATGATGCATAGTAGTGGGGAGAGTGGCCACCCTCCTCTTGTTCCTGACTTTAGGGAAAGTGCTTTCAATTTTTCACCACCAAGGATAATGTTTATTTAATTTACTACATTAATGGATTAAAGGAAAGAACAATAGAATGTTATCAATAATGAAGGAAAATACTCATAATTCATTATCCTTTTGTGATAAACAGTTTATCACATAAGCAAAATGAACAACAAAAAAATCAAGCTAGTTAAAGAATAGAACTCTCTTATCTGATAAAATGATAATGCAGTATTTTTTAAATGTACAGTAGACAAAAATATGACTAGATATGTGGTCAGGGGCTTTATCTCATGTGTTAGATGAAGAAATTTGAAGGGAATATTTTGGGGAGAGCTAAAGGATTTCAAGCAGATTCTCTGTCCATTTTGAAAAGATATATCTATGGGATATGCAAGAAGGAAACTATAGATAATGGTCTACAATCTAGTGGTTTCTAGTGTATAACTAAAATACAGAGGAATTAGTTTAGAAAGGAAGGGAGCAATATAAGAGATATTGAAGTAAAGCCAAGTAAAAGATATGTTAATCTGAAACTCCCAATTTATCTTAATCAGTTCAGTCGCTCAGTTGTGTCTGACTATTTGTGACCTCATGGACTGCAGCACACCAGGCCTCCCTGTCCATCACCAACTTCTGGAGTTTACCCAAACTCATGTCCATTAATTTATCCTATACACATTAATATATATAAAATAGATCATCAGCAAAGACCTACTGTACAGCACAGGGAACTCTACTCAATATTCTGTAATAACATATATGGGAAAAGAATCTGGAAAAAATAAACAGACATGTATGACTGAATCACTTTGCTGTATACCTGAAACTAACACAACATTGTAAATCAATTATACCCCAATATAAAATAAAAATTAGATAAAAAACAATGTAGAAGACTTGTAAAACATTGCCTGTGAAGGGAGGAAAAGCAGAAATAGTTAATATGTTTAACATTAGCGATTGAATGGTCGGGGGATGTGTCAGTCTCACTACCTGGAGGTGGGACATAGAACTACCGTATAAGCAGCTGGGTGGGCAAGTGTACAGCTCAGCAGAACTGTGAGTGGTAACAATAAGTGTACTGCTTTAAGCCATTCATTTAGAGAAGGTCATCCAAAGACAAATTACAGAGGTATATTTAAAAGAAAAACAAAATGAGGAGCACAAAAAGGAACTAAAAATGAACAGCCAAGGAAATCAGAGGAGAACTAGAGGAGACTCATTATTAAAGGTTTTAGGAAGAAACTGTTCAACCATATAAAATACTACAAAACCATAATTCCCTTTTGTTGCCTCCTTTTCACCAATCGTAAATCTTTAAATTGCACAAGATCTTTCACAAAGACCATTAATGTATATCTGTCAGCCAGCGCCATCAGATTTGGATCAAGAAAAAAGCACATGTTTATTCCTGCCTCTTTCTTGCCTTAAATGAAAGCTAGTTAACTTCATCTGCCCAAGCAGAGTAAAATAGTTACCATTAAGGAGGCACTGGTTAGGACAAAGCCTCCACTAACTGAATTATACCTTAGACAGCCTACTAGAAAATGTTTCTCACAGAAAGTAAGACAAATAGTACAACTATAATGGAGAATGGACTTCCAATTATTGAACTTGATAAAGGAAGAATATAATGCAAACAAGGCAAAACATCAGGATAAAAGAACTGTAAGTGGACAATAGCAAAAACTGCCCAAGGGAGATTAATGCTAAACCATTTAAATCCACCTTAGAGCTTATTTCCAAGACTTTAATCAATTGCAATCTTTTTTCTCAGAAAGAAGAAACTGCAACATTGATAAAAGGAAAATGCATACTATGTTGTTAGTTTCAACAGCCATCACTTAATTCCAGTCCAAACCCAATTCTACTCCCCAGAAATGATTTTTTTAACAGTATCAGACTACCTTTCATTTAATAATATTCCCAAGAGAGGGAACCAAAAAACTGTGGCTTTTTGATTCTTCATAATGCTGAGTGGTCATATACTGATTAGATTTACACAAGCACTCAAAGTACCTATACAATTTGAGAAAGAAGTTTGGGAAGGTTGGTGAACCAGCCTAGTAACATAATGATTGTTGACATATCAGACTTAAATATCTGGTAACCAGATAGTTGGTGGAAATTTCTCCTATAGTCCCAGAATTGTGTCTAAAGCTGAGGAAGGCAACCTACAATCCAAAGCCAATAAATTATCCCTAGTAACAAAAGTGTTATAGAAGTCACAGAGTTTCAGGAAACAGCCATGGATTAATTATATCAAATCCTTATGATGATACGCACACCCTGCTTTATTTAAAACAGACAACTAACAAGGATTTACTGTATAGCATAGGGAACTCTGCTTAATACTCTGTAATAACCTAAATGGGAAAAGAATTTGAAAAAGAATAGATTCATGTATATGTATAACTGAATCACTTTGCTCTATACGTGAAACTAACATAACATTGTTAATAAAATATACTCCAATATAAAATTTTTTAAAAATTTAAAGAAAAGAAAAAAACAATGAGAGGAAAATGTGTTGCTTTGTTGCTAAGTCACTTCAATCGTGTCCAACTCTTTGTAACCCCATGGACTCAAGCCCACCAAATTCCTCTGCCCATGGGATTCTCCAAGCAAGAATACTGGAGTAGGTTGCCATATCCTTCTCCAAGGGATATTCTCAACTCAAGGGTTAAGACAATGAACCAGATCAAGGTTCTTCAACTTGGGCTCAAAGAACATCCAAATAAGTTAGCAGATATTATCAGAGAAGTGGTTTGTTCAGTTTTGTAGAGAAAGTTCTATAAGTAGTCAGTCAAGTTTCCAGGTGAAATTTGAATTCCCACTTTGAGATCCTGCTGCTGCTGCTGCTGCTAAGTCGTTTCAGTCGTGTCCGACTCTGTGCGACCCCATAGACGGCAGCCCATCAGCCTCCCCCATCCCTGGGATTCTCCAGGCAAGAACACTGGAGTGGGTTGCCATTTCCTTCTCCAATGCATGAAAGTGAAAAGTGAAAGTGAAGTTGCTCAGTCACGTCTGACTCTTTGCAACCCCATGGACTGCAGCCCACTGGGCTCCTCCATCCATGGGATTTTCCAGGCAAGAGTACTGGAGTGGGGTGCCATTGCCTTCTCCGACTAAACATCTTAAAAGCATATTAATTTCTATGTTATCAGTCAGACTGTAACATCTTTATGCATAATGAAGATATCAAAAAAGTAGAACTCTTCTAAAAATTACCAGAAAATGTAATTGTTACAAGATGAGGGCTCATTTAAATGCTAATAAAATCTATCTTTTCACATATCAGACATTTTCAGAGTTAACCTTATTTGGCCATAATTTATAGCAAAATAATAAAACTGACTTTCAGAAGAGTTTAACTTTTTACATTTAGAAGATTATAATTATCCTTTTGTCCTCTGAGGCTTATAATTTGATAGCATGCCACTCTTAATAAATAGACCAGTTTTGCAATTCTAATATAACCCTATCACATTTTATTATTAGATGATCATTAACACTTAAACCCAATGATTTATTCTTGCCCTCTGTTAATACATACTGTCATTGCTTATAAAATAAATTGAAGGAAACAGAATGCATTTTTCCTGGGAAGAGGGATGCAATTTGTAATAAACTGACAAGTAAACCTCATGAATAGCTTCCACACAGTATCCTCATTTTTATCTAAACATTTAACCAGTGCCAAAATTTAAAAAATAAAATAAAAATACCAGTAGGACATGATGAGCCCAGGCACAAACCATGTAGAGAGGGAATCTACTGGGACAGTATCCCTGTTCAGACAACTATAAAGTCCCACCTCCTGGTGCAGTGAACGAAGCCTCTCTCCTTAAAATGGGCCCAAAGCAAATCCAGAATCTTAATTTTAATGCAAAGGGGCTCTACTGTGAAGAAGTGACTATCTTGACACTAATGGCATATACAGAACAGGGTAGAATGCTTAAAGGAGAACTCATGTAATAAACCTGAAAATCTGAAGGAGATCAAAACAGAGACAGTTCTCTCAGCCAGAGATGACCAAAGTTTTCACTATTTTCTTAGAAAGGAGGAAATAAAATGAAAATCTCAAAACCCTCGTCTATAATATTTTAGTTGTTGCATTTACAAAATAGCTAAATTCTATAAAGTTCCAAGTCTATAATTTGTGTTCCATTATTTACAGCATATCTTGTGTTGTTCTGACGAAGTCCCCCTGAAACTAGAAATTATAGTTATGTGGCCTGTGTGGAGCCTGTTGAACTAGGACTGATGCCAAATGGGCAGATCACCCAAGTAAACCTGCCTTACAGAACAGTACCATAGGAGAGGAGGAGCTAAGATGGCGGAGGAGTAGGACGGGGAGAACACTTTCTCCCCCACAAATTCATCAAAAGAACATTTAAACGCCAAGTAAATTCCACAAAACAACTTCTGAAAGCCGGCAGAGGACATCAGGCACCCAGAAAAGCAACCCAAGTCTTCGAAAGGAGGTAGGAAAAAATATAAAAGACAAAAAAAGGGACAAAAGAGGGAGGGACAGAGTTCCGTCCCGGGAAGGGAGTCTTAAAAAGGAGAAGTTTCCAAACACCAGGAAACCTTCTCACTGCTGAATCTGCGCCGAGCCTTGGAAGCACAGAGGGCAACATAACAGGGAGGAAAAATAAACAATTAAAACCCACACATTGCGAGCCCTATGGTAACTCCCCCAGCGGAGAAGCAGCGCAGATGCCTGCACACGCCATTAGCAAGCGGGGGCTGGGCAGGGAGGCGCGGCGCGGGCTGCATCGCAAGAATCTGGCCTGAATACCCCGAGCACTATCTGAGCGAAATAATTTGGGCTAGCAAACCAGACTGCGGGCTATCTACCACGCAAAAAGCCAGCCCTAACCTATGACACCGCCAGGCCGGCGCACGGAACAAAGGACTGAACGGAGATAGCCGGCGGCAGACCATCCCCCTCTGGTGATAGGCAGCCAGAGCCGGAAGGGGACAATCGCAGCCCCAGAGAGACATTATCTATAAAACTGTAAGCAGGCTTCTTTGCTAACTAAAACTTCTTGGGGGTCTGGACGGTCAACTGCCTGAGAAGGTGTGCCGGTACACAACTAGATAACAGAGTGGTGGGGAGGCGATACGTCGCAGCAATCGCGCGCGCAAAACACCTCATCACCTGAGCTGCTCGGATCTGGGAAGGGCACAAAACGCAGGCCCAACTGAGAGTCTGCGCCTCTGAGGACTACCTGAGTGCCTGAACCTGAGCGGCTTGGACCTGGGAAGTACAGGCAGCCCAGGGCCGGCCGCGGATAGTTCGCGGCGGAGCAACCTAGAGCCTGAGCAGCGTGGGCAGAGAGGCTACAGGCGCCGTGAATGAGGGGCAGACCCAGTGTGGCTGAGGCACTGCGAGCACACGCCAGTGTTATTTGTTTGCAGCATCCCTCCCTACCTCCCCTCAGTGCGACTGAACAAGTGAGCCTATAAAAAAAAAAAAAAAAATTTAAGTCCTCTATTATTCCTTTAATTTCCACTTTTACAATTTTTTGCAGTTACTTTGCAAAAAAAAAAAAAAAGACCTTATTTTTTTTAAGCAAACTTCATATATTTTTTTTAATAATTTTTGACCTTTTTTTTTTCTTTTTCCTTCTTTTCTTTAACATTGTATTTTTGAAATTCCAAACTCTACTCTAGATTTTTAATTTTAGCTTTTTAGTATTTGTTATCAATTTTGTACTTATAGCTTTTTTTTGTTTTTGTTTTTATATAATTTCTGTGACCCTTTTTTATTTTTTCTTTTTGTCTGTTTCTTTCTCTTCTTCTTTTAAATAACACTGTATATCTGAAATTCCAAACTCTATTCTAGATTTTTAATTTATGCTTTTTGGTATTTGTTATCAATTTTGTACCTGTACTTTTTTTTTTTTATAATTTATGCGACCTTGTTTGTTCTTGTTTGTTTTTTTTTCCTCTTGCTTTCTTTTTCTTCTTCTTTTTTTAACATTGTATTTTTGAAATTCCAAACTCTACTCTAGATTTTTAACTTTTGCTTTTTGGTATTAGTTATCAATTTTGTACCTATATTTTCTTTACAATTTTTGCGACCTTGTTTTTGTTTGTTCGTTTTTTCTCTCTTTTCCTTCTTCTTTTCTTTAACATCGTATTTTTGAAATTCCAAACTCTACTCTAGATTTTAAATTTTTTGCTTTTATGTATTTGTTACCAATTTTGTACCTTTAAGAACCCAATCTTCAGTACCCATTTTTCACTAGGGAGCGAGATTACTGGCGTAACTGCTCTCTCTCCCTTTGGACTCTCCTTTTTCTCCACTAGGTCGCCTGTGTCTCCTCCCTAACCCCTCTCTACTCTACCCAACTCTGTGAATTTCTGTGTGTTCCAGATGGTGGAGAACACTTAGGGAACTGATTACTGGCTGGATCTGTCTCCCTCCTTTTCATTCCCCCATTTATCCTCCTGGCCACCTATGCCACCTTCTTCCTTCTCTTCTCTGTATAACTCTGTGAACAACTCTGAGCGGTCCAGTTGTGGAGTGCACATAAGGAAGAGATTACTGAATAGCCCACTCTCTCCTCTATTGACTCCACCTCATCTCATTCGGGTCACCTCTAACTCCCTCCTCACTCTTCTCTTCTCCATATAATGCTGTAAACCTCTCTGGGCAAAACAAGTTTCAGGGCAAGACATACCAAGCAAATTCTCCAGCACCAAGGAACACAGCCCTGAGCTCCAAGATACAGGCAGCCCAAAGTCACCCCAAAACCATAGACATCCCATAACTCATTACTGGACATTTCATTGCACTCCAGAGAGAAGAAATACAGCTCCACTCACCAGAACACCGACACAAGCTTCCCTAACCAAGAAACCTTGACAAGCCACCTGTACAAACCCACACAGAGCGAGGAAACGCCACAATAAAGAGAACTCCACAAACTGCCAGAATACAGAAAGGACACCCTAAACTCAGCAATTTAAACAAGATGAAGAGACAGAGGAATACCCAGCAGGTAAAGGAACAGGATAAAAGCCCACCAAACCAAACTAAAGAGGAAGAGATAGGGAATCTACTTGATAAAGAATTCCGAGTAATGATAGTGAAATTGATCCAAAATCTTGAAATCAAAATGGAATCACAGATAAATAGCTTGGAGACTAAGATCGAGAAGATGCAAGAAAGGTTTAACAAGGACCTAGAAGAAATAAAAGAGAGTCAATATAAAATGAATAATGCAATAAATGAAATTAAAAACACTCTGGAGGCAACAAATAGTAGAATAACAGAGGCAGAAGATAGGATTAGTGAATTAGAAGATAGAATGGTAGAAATAAATGAATCAGAGAGGATAAAAGAAAAACGAATTAAAAGAAATGAGGACAATCTCAGAGACCTCCAGGACAATATTAAACGCTACAACATTCGAATCATAGGGGTCCCAGAAGAAGAAGACAAAAAGAAAGACCATGAGAAAATACTTGAGGAGATAATAGTTGAAAACTTCCCTAAAATGGGGAAGGAAATAATCACCCAAGTCCAAGAAACCCAGAGAGTCCCAAACAGGATAAACCCAAGGCGAAACACCCCAAGACACATATTAATCAAGTTAACAAAGATAACTTGATAACAAATCAAGTTATCAAACAAAGTGTTTGATAACACAAAGAACAAATATTAAAAGCAGCAAGGGAAAAACAACAAATAACACACAAGGGAATTCCCATAAGGATAACAGCTGATCTTTCAATAGAAACTCTTCAAGCCAGGAGGGAATGGCAAGACATACTTAAAGTGATGAAAGAAAATAACCTACAGCCCAGATTATTGTACCCAGCAAGGATCTCATTCAAATATGAAGGAGAAATCAAAAGCTTCTCAGACAAGCAAAAGCTGAGAGAATTCAGCACCACCAAACCAGCTCTCCAACAAATACTAAAGGATATTCTCTAGACAGGAAACACAAAAACAGTGTATAAACTCGAACCCAAAACAATAAAGTAAATGGCAACGGGATCATACTTACCAGTGATTACCTTAAATGTAAATGGGTTGAATGCCCCAACCAAAAGACAAAGACTGGCCGAATGGATACAAAAACAAGACCCCTACATATGTTGTCTATAAGAGACCCACCTCAAAACAGGGGACACATACAGACTGAAAGTGAAGGGCTGGAAAAAGATTTTCCATGCAAATAGGGACCAAAAGAAAGCAGGAGTAGCAATACTTATATCAGATAAAATAGACTTTAAAACAAAGGCTGTGAAAAGAGACAAAGATGGTCACTACCTAATGATCAAAGGATCAATCCAAGAAGAAGATATAACAATTATAAATATATACGCACCCAACACGGGAACGCTGCAATATGTAAGACAAATGCTAACAAGTATGAAAGGAGAAATTAACAATAACACAATAATAGTGGGAGACTTTAATACCCCACTCACACCTATGGATAGATCAACTAAACAGAAAATTAACAAGGAAACAGAAACGTTAAACGGTACAATAGACCAGTTAGACCTAATTGATATCTATAGGACATTTCATCCCAAAACAATGAATTACACCTTTTTCTCAAGCGCACATGGAACCTTCTCCAGGATAGATCACATCCCGGGCCATAAATCTAGCCTTGGTAAATTCAAAAAAATAGAAATCATTCCAAGCATCTTTTCTGACCACAATGCAGTAAGATTAGATCTCAATTACAGGAGAAAAACTATTAAAAATTCCAACATATGGAGGCTGAACAACACCCTGCTGAATAACCAACAAATCACAGAAGAGATCAAAAAAGAAATCAAAATTTGCATAGAAACTAATGAATACGAAAACACAACAATTCAAAACCTGTGGGACACTTTAAAAGCAGTCCTAAGGGGAAAGTTCATAGCAATACAGGCATACCTAAAGAAACAAGAAAAAAGTCAAATAAATAACCTAACCCTACACCTAAAGCAACTAGAAAAGGAAGAAATGAAGAACCCCAGGGTTAGTAGAAGGAAAGAAATCTTAAAAATTAGGGCAGAAATAAATGCAAAAGAAACAAAAGAGACCATAGCAAAAATCAACAAAGCCAAAAGCTGGTTCTTTGAAAGGATAAATAAAATTGACAGACCATTAGCCAGACTCATCAAGAAACAAAGGGAGAAAAATCAAATCAATAAAATTAGAAATGAAAATGGAGAGATCACAACAGACAACACAGAAATACAAAGGATCATAAGAGACTACTATCAACAATTGTATGCCAATAAAATGGACAACGTGAAAGAAATGGACAAATTCTTAGAAAAGTACAACTTTCCAAAACTGGACCAGGAAGAAATAGAAAATCTTAAGAGACCCATCACAAGCACGGAAATTGAAACTGTAATCAAAAATCTTCCAGCAAACAAAAGCCCAGGTCCAGACGGCTTCACAGCTGAATTCTACCAAAAATTTAGAGAAGAGCTAACACCTATCCTGCTCAAAGTCTTCCAGAAAATTGCAGAGGAAGGTAAACTTCCAAACTCATTCTATGAGGCCACCATCACCCTAATACCAAAACCTGACAAAGATCCCACAAAAAAAGAAAACTACAGGCCAATATCACTGATGAACATAGATGCAAAAATCCTTAACAAAATTCTAGCAATCAGAATCCAACAACACATTAAAAAGATCATACACCATGACCAAGTGGGCTTTATCCCAGGGATGCAAGGATTCTTCAATATCCGCAAATCAATCAATGTTATACACCACATTAACAAATTGAAAAACAAAAACCATATGATTATCTCAATAGATACAGAGAAAGCCTTTGACAAAATTCAACATCCATTTATGATAAGAACTCTCCAGAAAGCAGGAATAGAAGGAACATACCTCAACATAATAAAAGCTATATATGACAAACCCACAGCAAACATTATCCTCAATGGTGAAAAATTGAAAGCATTTCCTCTAAAGTCAGGAACAAGACAAGGGTGTCCACTTTCACCATTACTATTCAACATAGTTTTGGAAGTTTTGGCCACAGCAATCAGAGCAGAAAAAGAAATAAAAGGAATCCAAATTGGAAAAGAAGAAGTAAAACTCTCACTGTTTGCAGATGATATGATCCTTTACATAGAAAACCCTAAAGACTCCACCAGAAAATTACTAGAACTAATCAATGACTATAGTAAAGTTGCAGGATATAAAATCAACACACAAAAATCCCTTGCATTCCTATACACTAGTAATGAGAAAACTGAAAGAGAAATTAAGGAAACAATTCCATTCACCATTGCAACAGAAAGAATAAAATACTTGGGAATATATCTACCTAAAGAAACTAAAGACCTATATATAGAAAACTATAAAACACTGGTGAAAGAAATCAAAGAGGACACTAACAGATGGAGAAATATACCATGTTCATGGATTGGAAGAATAAATATAGTGAAAATGACTATACTACCCAAAGCAATTTATAGATTCAATGCAATCCCTATCAAGCTACCAACGGTATTCTTCACAGAGCTAGAACAAATAATTTCACAATTTGTATGGAAATACAAAAAACCTCGAATAGCCAAAGCTATCTTGAGAAAGAAGAATGGAACTGGAAGAATCAGCCTGCCTGACTTCAGGCTCTACTACAAAGCCACAGTTATCAAGACAGTATGGTACTGGCACAAAGACAGAAATATTGATCAATGGAACAAAATAGAAAGCCCAGATTAAATCCATGCACCTATGGACACCTTATCTTTGACAAAGGAGGCAAGAATATACAATGGATTAAAGACAATCTCTTTAACAAGTGGTGCTGGGAAAACTGGTCAACCACTTGTAAAAGAATGAAACTAGAACACTTTCTAACACCTTACACAAAAATAAACTCAAAATGGATTAAAGATCTAAACATAAGACCAGAAACTATAAAACCCCTAGAGGAGAACATAGGCAAAACACTCTCCAACATACATCACAGCAGGATCCTCTATGACCCACCTCCCAGAATATTGGAAATAAAAGCAAAAATAAACAAATGGGACCTAATTAAACTTAAAAGCTTCTGCACAACAAAGGAAACTATTAGCAAGGTGAAAAGGCAGCCTTCAGAATGGGAGAAAATAATAGCAAATGAAGCAACTGACAAACAACTAATCTCAAAAATATACAAGCAACTCCTACAGCTCAACTCCAGAAAAATAAATGACCCAATCAAAAAATGGGCCAAAGAACTAAATAGACATTTCTCCAAAGAAGACATACAGATGGCTAACAAACACATGAAAAGATGCTCAACATCACTCATTATCAGAGAAATGCAAATCAAAACCACTATGAGGTACCATTTCAAGCCAGTCAGAATGGCTGCGATCCAAAAGTCTACAAGCAATAAATGCTGGAGAGGGTGTGGAGAAAAGGGAACTCTCTTACACTGTTGGTGGGAATGCAAACTAGTACAGCCACTATGGAGAACAGTGTGGAGATTCCTTAAAAAACTGGAAATAGAACTGCCTTATGATCCAGCAATCCCACTGCTGGGCATACACACTGAGGAAACCAGAAGGGAAAGAGACACGTGTACCCCAATGTTCATTGCAGCACTGTTTATAATAGCCAGGACATGGAAGCAACCTAGATGCCCATCAGCAGATGAATGGATAAGAAAGCTGTGGTACATATACACAATGGAGTATTACTCAGCCATTAAAAAGAATACATTTGAATCAGTTCTAATGAGGTGGATGAAACTGGAACCTATTATACAGAGTGAAGTAAGCCAGAAAGAAAAACACCAATACAGTATACTAACGCATATATATATGGAATTTAGAAAGATGGTAACAATAACCCTGTGTACAAGACTGCAAAAGAGACACCGATGTATAGATCAGTCTTATGGATTCTGTGGGAGAGGGAGAGGGTGGGGATATTTGGCAGAATAGCATTGAAACATGTATAATATCATGTATGAAACGAGTCGCAAGTCCAGGTTCGATGCACGGTACTGGATGCTTGGGGCTGGTGCACTGGGACGACCCAGAGGGAGGGTAGGGGAGGGAGGAGGGAGGAGGGTTTAGGATGGGGAACGCGGGTATACCTGTGGCAGATTCATTTCGATATTTGGCAAAACTAATACAATATTGTAAAGTTTAAAAATAAAATAAAATTTTAAATAATAAATAAAATAAAATGAAATGAGATAAAATAAAACTGTTAGTACTAAAGGTAATTATTTTCTTAATTAAATTTTAGTAGATTTTCATTCTAAAAAAAAAAAAAAGAACAGTACCATAACATTTATTCCTGAGTAACAGAAATGTAACACTTGATTTTATTTATTCTTTGAAAATCATTCATTGAGCACCTAGAATGTGTACTGTTCTGAGAAATACAGAGATAATAAATCATGAGTGGGTAAGGAGAGGGTTGCTAAGGCATATGAATAAATGCCAGGATGATCATATCAAAATCTCCTGATTCCCTCGCATAGCTACTTCCCACCAACTACTCTGTAATGGCACTGGGCCACACATCTCTTACAAACATTGCTACTTTATTACAGTAAGTTACTAGGGAGAAGGGACTGATGTTCAAGTATGTATTCCCAGAGTATTACAAATATAATTAGTACTTTGGAGTATGCTTTAGGAATTAATGAATTCATAGAAGAGAAACTTATTATCAGTTCATGTGATCTGGAAAGATGTAAAGAAAAAGCAGGCAACTCAACAGAAAATGAAAGGATGAAGAAATTACGTTACAGAAACTAGTGGGAGGTAATTTAAGAACAAACGCCTCTGGTCTGGATTATGGAACTGGAAGTTCTGCACCCTGTCTCCTTCAGACTTCTCCTCCCCTATGATCTTCTCCTAGATTGGCCTTCAAAAGCTAGCACCTCCAAAAAAAAAAAAATAAATAAACAATTACTGAAGACAAAGGGAGCTGATTTTTATTTTAATTTTCCAGACATGCTCAGGTAATGGAGGAAAAAGACAAAAGTTTCGATTTGAATTTTTCCAAACAAATTATAGCTGTACACAGAGCAATATTTTTCAAAGAAGTCCTGTTCTCTTAGGACACTTTGTCTGTGTAACTGCATGTGAAGAGTTAAATTGGGTCCCCTCAAATATTCACATGTTAAAGTCCTAACACCCTCATACCTCAGAACTTAATTGTATTTATTAGGAGTCTCTAAAGAGGTAACTGAATTGGAATGAATTCATTGAGGTGGGCCCTAATCCAACATGATTGATTTCCTTATAAGAACAGGAAGTGTGGAACGGATACACAGAAGGAAGAGGATGTAAAGACAACAGGGAGAAAACAACGATCTAACAAGTCCAAAAGAGGGGCCTGGAACATATCCTTCCCTCAGAAGGAGCCAACCCCACCAATGCTTAATCCAGGATGTCTAGCCTCTAGAACTGTGAGAAAAGAAATTCCAGTAGTTTAAGTCACCAGGCCTGTGGCACTTTGTTTCAGCAGCCCTAGAAAACTAATACACTACGTTTAAATTTTGGAACCCTAATTTAGCCATGCCTCAGCTGGGTTTACCTTCGTTCCTTCTAGGTGGTTGGAAAACTCTGTCCACCTTCAACACTCAGATGAAGTGATCAGAAGAAGGTGGAAGGGCTCCCACTTTTGCATGGCGAGGATATTAGGGCAAACCAATGACCTTGGAGATAACTGATCCCCCATTCTGACTTTCTCCCAGAGAACGCAAAGTCATCCTAGCTACTGAACTATCTCTTAGGCAAAAAAAAATAAAAATAAAAATATTTCTGTAACAAGGCAATGACCTCTACTGGAAGTTGTGTGGAATTACAGAGAATTCCAGTTAGTTCCAAGCCTTAGGGAGAAAAAATAAAATAGAACAGGTTGAAATGTTAAGAAGTAATGACCTCAGAGAAATTTGTAAGGGAGAGCTGTTACCGTCAACCATTAAATGAGTATAAATTAAAAGGAAGTGTAGCAGAGCAGAAACAGAAAACCTTCAAATCGTGTGTAGTTTATTGCTGCTGAGGGCACAGTGGGCGAGAGGGAGGAACATACGCACTCAGGGGTGTCTCCACGCTGAGAGTCCTCTGAAGGATTTCTAGCTCCTTGCTACCCAGAGTGTCCTCAGGGGACCAGCAGCAGAGGCCCCAGCCCAGAGCTGCTGAATGAGAATCTAAACTTTTTAACAAGGCTCCCAGGAGATCTGCTAACGCATTAAAGCTTAAGATGCAGAAAGGTGACATTTTCGTGCTTCTCTAATTCCGGGTGGGAAAAGGCAAATCAACGTAAAAGAAGGCATCGTATATGACCCAGTTCTAGGTTCTAAGCTCGTTTTTCTTGACATTAGTGCATATTATCCAACTATCCATAAAATACACAAATCGAATAACACATTTGATTAGCCTTTTTTTTTTATTTGAAATCTTAAAATGCAACTAATGACAGCTTGGAACTCTCTGATTTCCAGGGTTTTCTATGGAAATGCTGATCCTTCTAACTCTGCTATTAATCATCTTGTGTCAGGGAAGGAGGGAGCATGGATTTGAACTCTTCTGAATGAATGTATTTCACATACCAGAATCACCTCGGCAATTTGCTCAACAGCTTTAGAAGCCACGACCAGGGTGTAGTTCAAATTCATTCCATCTGTTTCTTAAACTGGCAGTACTGCTCATCTTCACACTATTGTAAAGCATGGTACCAAGAAACAGTGATTTTTGTTATCAAAAAAGACAGATTTTTTTTTCTTGTAAATGCCCCCCTAAACCAGGGTATATTAATCTGCTTAAAACTTCGGTTTATTTCTGGTGAATATTTAATAGCCAGCTTTCAAAGTAAAAGTTGGAGCCTTAATTTGTAGCACTTGTGATTTGTCACAGTGTAAATTCTCCAATCTTGAAGAATTTCAAGATACCAATATGATCATGAAGCCAGGGAAAGATGTGCAAAATTTCCTGATGGTAGTACATGCAGGCACCGCCATGGACTTCCAAAATACTACCAAATACCTTCCCCTTTCCCAGACTATTTCCTGTATTATCTTCAAAATCCATGTCAGTGCACAGCTTTATATAAAGTACTAATTTTAATAATGATGTGATGAATGTTTCTTTATTATAATAAAATGGTGATACATCATAAAAATTTAATGCTATTAAACTCTCAGGAGCAGAGATGCAAAACAGCTATTACTCTAGTAACAATACCCTTCCCAAACTTACCTGTAGGAGGCAGTCTTCTACAAAAAGAAGGCTGTTTGTAATATTTAGTATCCTTGCAACTATCCCAAAGTAGTATTCCTAGTTATGTCAACCCTTCCCACAATCTTCATTTACATTTGCTGGAAGGTCAGGAAGATCCCCTGGGGAAGGGAATGGCAATCTAATCTAGTATTCTTGCCTGGAGAATCCCACAGACAGAGGAGCCTGCCACTGAGCTACAGTCCATGGGGTCTCAAGGAGTAGGACATGACTGAGCGACTAACACTAAAGCCTTTCAGTCTAGGCCAGTCATGCTCCTGGAAGCTTCTATGCTCTATCTTTTTTTCTTAAGTTGTTTTTTTTTTTTCCCAATGTGGGCCATTTTTAAAGTCTTTATTGAATTTGTCACAATATTGTTTCTGTTTTATGTTTTGGTTTTATGACAAGACATGCAGGATCTTAGCTCCCTGACCAGGGATCAAATCCACACCCCCTGCATTGGAAGGCGAACTCTTAACCACTGAACCACCAGGGAAGTCCCTGTGCTCCATCTTTAATCCCTCCATCTCACACCACAAAAACTTCTCTATATTTTTATTAATTTCCAAAGGACCATGACCCAACTCGTAAATTAACTCACAAAATTTCCATCAATGCCACCATACAACAGAATAACACCATTATAAGTTTAATTGCATCCTCCCCAAAATGTTAAAATCTTAACCTTTAAAATCTGTGAATGTAACTTTACTTGGTAATAAAGTTTTCACAGAAGATCAAGATCTAGTTATTAGGATGGATCTTAATCCAATATGACTGGTGTCCTCTTACAAAAGAGAAATTTGACACAGAGACAGACGTGCCTGGAAAGAGGACACAGAAAGAAGACGGCCATCTATAAGCCAAGAAGAGAAGCCTGGAGCAGATCCTTCCCTCAAAAGAAGCCAACTCTGCCAACACTTTCATTTCAGACTTCCTAGCCTCCAAGACTGAGACAATAGATTTCTGTCGTTTAAGCTACCCAGTTTATGGCAATTCTAGTGAATTCACACAGTCAGAAGAGTTGCGACCAAAGAGTCACTCTTTGTACTCTGAGATGCTTAAAGAGTAGATACGGATGGGCATCAGACACAACCCTGACTGCATCCATGAGAAGGGGCAGCACATATGAACATTGTTAGTCACAGGTGTCATGATAGAAAAAGTGGCTGAGAAATGCTAAAACATTTGGTACAAAACTATTACCAATGGAAACAGTGGAAATAGTGAGAGAGTTTATTTTCTTGGGCTCCAAAATCACTGCAGATGATGACTTCAGCCATGAAATTAAAAGATGCTTGCTCCTTGGAAGAAAAGCTATGACCAACCTAGACTAGACAGCATATTAAAAAGCAGAGACATTACTTTGCCAACAAAGGTCCATCTAGTCAAAGCTATGGTTTTTCCAGTAGTCATGTATGGATGTGAGTTGGACTATAAAGAAAGCTGAGTGCCGAAGAACTGATGCTTTTGAACTATGGTGTTGGAGAAGACTCTTGAGAATCTCTTGGACTGAAAGGAGATCCAACCATTCCATCCTAAAGAAAATCAGTCCTGAACATTCATTGGAAAGACTGATGTTGAAGCTGAAACTCCAATACTTTGGCCACCTGATGCGAAGAACTGACTCACTAGAAAAGACCCTGATGCTGGGAAAGATTGAAGGCGGGAGGAGAAGGGGATGACAGAGGAAAGACCCTGATGCTGGGAAAGATTGAAGGCAGGAGGAGAAGGGGATGACAGAGGATGAGATGATTGAATGGCATCACTGACTCGATGGACACGAGTTTAAGTAAGCTCCGGGAGTTGGTATGGACAAGGAAGCCTGGCGTGCTGCAGTCCATGAGGTCGCAGAGTCAGACATGACTGAGTGACTGAACTGAACTATCAACTTGTTAAAGTTATTAACTCCTACAAAAGGGGACTTAAATATGTAACTAAAGACACCTCACTTTAACCCATTCCTCTGATGCAGAAATTTTCAAAACTGAAAGCAGATGTTGATGTTCTGAGGGAGAAAAACCTACTTGAAATCCTTTGAATGGGCTCTATGCTGCTGCTGCTAAGTCGCTTCAGTCGTGTCCGAATCTGTGCAACCCCAGAGATGGAAGCCCACCAGGCTCCCCTGTCCTTGGGATTCTCCAGGCAAGAACACTGGAGTGGGTTGCCATTTCCTTCTCCAATGCATGAAAGTGAAAAGTGAAAGGGAAGTTGCTCAGTCATGTCCGACTCTTAGCAACCCCATGGACTACAGCCTACCAGGCTCCTCCATCTATGGGATTTTCCAGGCAAGAGTGCTGGAGTGGGATGCCATTGCCTTCTCCAGAATGGGCTCTATAGTCAGCCACAAACTCCATCTCCATGAATGGCAAGCTCTGAAAATCAGTTTCTAAACCCAAAGGCACAAAAACAGACTGTAAGTACTAAAATTCTTATTTATTGAATCATAACATTTTAGATTCTGGAGGGATCTGGGAGCCCTATGTTTTATAAGAAAGAAAGAAAACCTAGAGGTACAGGAAAACTCAACTCCATTTGTTTACCTGTGGCGGATTCATTTTGATATTTGGCAAAACTAATACAATTATGTAAAGTTAAAAAAAAAAAAACTTAACTATAGTTGCTTTAGAATGTTACGTTAGTTTCTGCTGCACAACGAAGTGAATCAGCTATATGTATATATACATCCCCTCCCTCTTGAGCTTCCCTCCCACCCCACCTCCATCCCATCCACCTCGATCATCATAGAGCACTGAGCTGAACAGCAGCCTGTCCTGTGCTATGCAGCAGCCTCCAACTACCTGCTTCACACATGGCAGTGTATATATGTCAATGCTACTCTCCCAGTTTGTCCCACTGTCCTCTTCCCCACTGTGTGCACATGTCTGTTCTGTCTGTGTCTCTATTCCTGGCCTTACAAATAAGTTCACCTGTACCATTTTTCCAGATTCCACATATAAGCATTAATACACAATATTTACCTTTCTCTTTTTTCCTTACTTCCCTCTGTATGAAAGTTTCTAGTCCATCTACATCTCTACAAATGACCCAAGGTTGTTCCTTCTAATGGCTGAGTAATACCCCATTGTGTATATGTACCAAATGTTCAACATCACAAAGTGTTAGAGAAATGCAAATCAAAACCACAATGAGGTGCCACCACACCCAGTTAGAATGTCCATCTTAAAAAACCTAAAACAATAAATGCTGGAGAAGGTGTGGAGGAAAGGGAACCCTCTGGCACTGTTAGTGGGAATGTAAATTGGTACAGCTACTACAAAGAACGGTATGGAGGTTCCTTATAAAACTAAAAATTGAACTACCATATGACCTAGCAATCCCACTCCTGTACATACACACTGAGAGGATCATAATTCTAAAAGACACATGCACCCCAGTGTTTCCTGCAGCGCTATTGACAAGAGCCAAGACATGCAAGCACCTAAATGTCCATCCATGGGTGAACAGATAAAGAAGACGTCAACCCCATTTCTTAGTTTCTTACATTCTAGTCCCAACTACCAGAAATAAAGTTCATGAGCCTGATCATGTCTTCTATTCACTTGAAGAACTTTTACAAAAATGCACATTTCCAGGACCCAAGCTTTAACCCAACCTTAAAAGTTCAGATTCAAATCCTAAGTTTGCCTCAAGGATCTGTACTTGCATTCTTGGGGAATTGGGCCATGTCGGGAAGTTTAAAACAACTTATGAAAAAGATCCTGCCCAGAGACCTGTCTCTTTTGGTCTGCTTCTCTCTCCACGTAGACATAGCCCTATGTGATGATTACCACCTCTTCTCTAATCCTGAGAGAAATGCTTAGGTTTCCCTGGACCTGCTTATAACATAGGTTCACACTGAATCTGATAACATAAAAACTGCTCCCCTTGATTCCTGGACAATTCTAAGTACAGAGAATATTTTAGAGCAGAAGAGGAAAAACAAGCCTGCAGTGTCTTAGAACAACCTTTTTTTGAATGTTCTTTCATACTCATCATTTTCTGTTCCTAAATGTGCCCAAGTACATTAAATTTGCAGCCTTGCAAAAATAGCCATTTTCCCATTTACCAAGCGTAAGATGATTTATGTAGGGTGAGTTGCAATAAGCACAGGTTTCTTTTATTTTCTTTCATTGCTGTATTTCCTAGGGGGAGAGTTGATTTTAAAACAGTGAACCAAAACAAAAAAATTAATAAAACTGCAGTCAAGTGAATCACAATTATTTATAAAATTTGATAGTTCAAACTGGGACACAGGATTTCCTGGGGAATCAGGAGAACACAGAAGAGACTTGAATGTAATAAATTTAGAGGTATAAATAATTTCCCGTTGGTGGTCATGGTGGTGGAGACTGTCAACTGTAAGCTGTGTGACTAGAATGAGGTTGAGTCTATATTCTGGACATCCATCCTGAGCTTCCTCACTCTTACACTTGAAGATCCCATGCAACATCAAAGAGGGAGACAACATTTAAACTTTAAGAGGTGTGGTTGTACTGGAGATTTTACCCTTGAAACATTTCTCAAATATTCTTTCTCTTCCTTATTCTAACTCTGTCTCCTTAGGTGAGACCCTTATCCTCATGAACTAGCCCAGGAGCCTCTACCTGCTTTTCTTACCTCCAGATTCTGCCATACTCATGTCCTTTCAGCAATTTCTTCCGATTTGAGGCTTCCTTGAACCCTCAGTACCTCCAGCTCCTAATCCCAACTCTCCAGTTATTGCAAGACTTCTGGGAAATTGGAACTACATTCTCTTGCTTCTTGTTTGGAGATTCCTGCTCTAGAACACAGGTTCAGGCTGAAATCCTGTACAGCTGGCAATAATGCCAGGGTTTTTATGCCAAAGTGGAGAAACCAAGGAGATCTGGAATAGCCACATTTTGAAATCCTCCTGGTTGGACTGTCTCTCCTTTGGGGCCCTATTTATTTGCAAGGGGAAAAAAGTAGGGCACTGGGGCTCTTTTGGAATTTGTGCTTCAGAGTCTAGACTTGACCTTTTTTCCTTTGTTTCCAGCAGTTAAACATGAGACCAGTTGGTTTTAGTGGCAGACGAACCCACTCCAGTATTCTTGCCTGGAGAATTCCACCCCCAGAGGAGCCTGGTGGATTACAGTCCATGGGGTCACAAAGAGTCAGACATGACTGAGCAACTAACACTTTCACTTTCAGTGTGATTAGTACTAAAATCAACTCTATATTCCTTCAGCTCTCTTCAGAAACTGCATCATGAACCAGAATCTTCCTAATTCTTTTTAATAATGGAATAGATGTATCAATCTTTATATTGATGTTTTATCTGACTCTGGGTTTCATCCGTCACTGACCTCGTATTTCATTATGAAACACCTTCATAATGAGCAGGGCATATTCTGACACAGAGATGTGCTGAATGAATCATCTCTGCACAAACGAATATGAGCCTGTGGCAGTGCAGGTTCAAGTCAAGCATTTGCACAGTCCTGCAATATCACTGTAAAACATGGATAAATCTTCCAGCCCTCTGGTACTGATCCCCAAGAAGTGAGAAGGAATCCTGAAGCTTAAGTACACAATGGGAGAGAAATTCCAGTCACTGAGCTTTCTTTTAGCAATATGTATCTACAGAGCCCAAGAAGTACAGACCATACCCGTTATGGGCAGCGGGGGCCAGGGGTTGGGGAGGTGGGGACGAATTGACAGATTTTAGCTCTATGCTCTGTGATGACCTAGATGGGTGGGGTGGGGGTGGGGATGTCCAAGAGGGAGGGGATATATGTATTTGTACACATAGCTGATTCACTTTGTTGTATAGCAGAAACTAAAATTACAAAGCAATTATACTTCAATTTAAAAAAGGTCACAGAAGGCTCTTAGATACAGCAATGTGGGAAACTGTGCCCATGACTACAGTTGAAGGAAGCCAGCACCCTCCAGGAAAGAACTGTGATTTTCCAGCCACCCGGAGTCCCCATCACCATGGTGGAAGCAAAAGTCTCTCATTGCTTTGGCTTTGAAAGACATTCAAAAAAGATGAAGGAAGAATGAGAGAATTCTCCCCTCTCCAGCTTTTCCTTAACCTCTACCCCTGCTGCTGCTGCTGCTGCTAAGTCGCTTCAGTTGTGTCCAATTCTGTGCAACCCCATAGACGGCAGCTCACCAGGCTCCCCCATCCCTGGGATTCTCCAGGCAAGAACACTGGAGTGGGTTGCCATTTCCTTCTCCAATGCATGAAAGTGAAAAGTGAAAGTGAAGTCGCCCAGTCGTGTCCGACTCTAGCAACCCCATGGACTACAGCCCACCAGGCTCCTCCATCCATGGGATTTTCCAGGCAAGAGTACTGGAGTGGGGTGCCATTGCCTTCTCCGAACCTCTACCCCTAGTTTCTCCCAAATTGATAACTATAGCATTGCTATTGTTGTTGTTTAGTTGCTAAGACATGTCCTACTCTTTGCGACCCCATGGACTGTAGCCCTCCAGGCTCCTCTGTCCATGGAATTCTCCAGGCAAGAATACTGGAGTGGGTAGCTATTCCCTTCTCCAGAGGGTCTTCTAGATCCAGGGATCAAATCCAGGAGTGGTTCCTAAATAAGAACTTGGGAACCATAGAGTATAAGTCAGCATGAAGGCTAGAGAAATCTCAGACAGTCTTGTGACAACTCATCTTTGGGGTACAAACCATTAAAAATAATCATAATAAGGTGCACAGTGTGGCTCTAGAGCCCAGCATTTTCCTACTTCAACGAATTCTTTAATTCGGTAACTTTTGTCTCCAACTTTGGGTCATGCCTTTCTGGGCCTTCTCTGTGGTCATTACATCATCAGTGTCATGTCTGTGTCTGAAGCCTTCCATCTATGTCCAGCTCTTGGAGAAATTTCCTCCTTTCACCCTGCCTATCTTCTGAGTCTCCAACAGCATGCTCCTTTCTCTGGTCCTGCTCTCTGGCAGGGTGAGGCCCACCACCTGTTGAAAGGAGGTGATGTAAACAGAGGCACCTGGTGCACACAGATGCCTAAATATTAGTTCCCTTCTCTTAAGACCACAGGGAGGATCCCCCACTTCAAGCTCAGCTCTCTGAGATGAGACTCCCTAAGGCAGTATCTCTGCTTTACTCTCTACCATCAAATATCATCTCCAATCCTAGTCTAGAACTGAGCATCTGCTTTCATTCTGAACTGTCTTCCACTTAAACCAGCTCTTTGCTTCTGTTACAATTTTTCCCCTCCGTGTTTCTCCCTGGGAGAATGACAACCCCATTCAAATTAATTTTCACACATACTTTAATTTACAAAAGCTATAAATAAAATTCTATCAGTGGGAATGGAGATGATACCTGAACAGGGGTGCCCTGGTGAGAATTGGTGTCCTGACCTTACAAGATTTCTTCAAATGCCCTGAAGGTGGCTAAGATTGGCTTTGGCAGATTAACCAAGGGCCCATGTCTTGAGAGCAAGAAATCAAGGCCCTCTGAGGCATTTCAACTAAAAATCAAAAAGCCTGTAACAACTAATAAAGCTAAACCCATGCATTCTTAAGAAGAAGGGAAACTTTAATCATTCTTCCTGTGCTCTGGAAAATTCATGAATAAATAAATATCTTAATGCAAATAGTTCCCACCTCAGAGACAGGTTTGTAAGAGGATGTCCTGTCCTTAAACTAAGCCACATTCTTAAACAGCTCTCCCACTTGACGGTAAAGCTGGCAGAATTAGTGAGTACGAATGACCTTTACTCATGCTGTAATCTGAACATGTAATTGATGACAGCCTCCAAAAGGATACTAACATCTGACCCGGTACTATTACATTTTCAAGGTAATTTGTGTCATAATGGTTCACTTAAAAACATGTACAAAGCAACCTTATGTAGCATTGAATATAATTACTTGTTCACATTCTCAGGATCTAAAAGAAGCAACATAGGCTTTCAGAAATCAATAGACAAGCCTAAACCTAATGGTTTATTCATTTGAACAAGTTGTACAGATTCACAGTCCCAGCACGGTCCTTGCAGAGCTGGATCATGTGGAAGACTCTATCTCACCCACCTCTGCTCTGAGGAAAGTCTAGGGGTCAGGGGAAAAGAAGGCTGCCAAGCAATCCCAGTAGACCGAAAATGAGAGTTCATGGCAGTGCTGGTATGAACTAAGTTCTACATTAGAGCAGAGAGCGATGTGGTTCATTTTTCTACTCTCTTGAACTGTATTAGTCGTAACAGCCTGGAATTTAGGAAAATAAACCTAGATATCTTTGGGTGGGGGTGGGGGAGAAATAGGAGATGTGAGTGGCTGAAAAGAGACTGGCGATTACCAAGCATGGGCTGAGGGCTCTTTCTGAATGAACGTGTCCTAGCTGGTAAGGTAAGGAAACCAGGGTGTTATTTAGATTCAACAAATGATTCTGGAAACTATACTATTCTAGACCTCTGTACATTAGTATCTTAGGGTGAAACAAGTATGGAAAGGAGGGTTTTATGTTGAAAATAAATGACTTTCCTTCCAATGACATGAGGTACTGATGAAAGACAGGAGCAGGTTTCTGGATCAGAGGACTAAGCCAACTGACCAAGGTGATACCAGGGCACATTAAGCTTCTGGCCACATCAGGGCCTGCAAAACCAGCAATGTGGGGGCCTTGGGAAACCTCAGTGTGTATCCAGCCACACAACAGGGCTCAAGGGTTGTCACAGTATTTTAAAAAAATTTTAAAGGTAAATTTGATTTTCTTTAAGCATTCACATAGGCCATATAACTATTTGGGAATTTTCAGAAATTTGTGAACAGGAAGAGAGGCAGTCAAGACAGAGAGAATGCTGTATCTGTGGGACAGTCAAATAGTGAGCACTTCCATACTAAATAAGTGAACCCAAGTGCCAAGATTCCATAGTTATTCAATCAGACACAATGTTTCATTTATAATATCCTTGTTTTGTTTTGCTATCAGAGATTTATTTTTATAAACCTGCATTCCACTTTACCTTTTCTAAATTCTGAGACCTGGATTCTGTCACTGTAATCAAAACCTCACACATTCAAACATCACTTCATCATTGTGTGGATATAATTTAAAACACGTACACACTAACTTTGATTGCTTTCAATACACGGTAAGGATAGAGTAAACTTCTCAAAGCACTCATATTTACAACTGCAGCACTTATCAGGTTAGAAAAAAGTAGACTCATATGCAAATATGGTTTGATGTCATGACCCATCATTTCCCTACCCCTTTTCACTGTAATGGTGAAAAGCCCGTAACTGAAATGTTAGCTCAGAGTTCATAGCAAAATCTTGCTAAGCAAAACTTCTAACTTTTATTTTTCAGTCAGTAGGAAAAGTCAAACATTGACAACATTTATTACTATGGTGTGATGGTGACAGATGAACGTTTTCCTCAGTCTATTCCTCTCTGCCAGGAATCTGAGGTTCAGTGTCAGCTGTTACAGACAAGTCTCCTCCATCTGAAACTTCTAGAAGGTAATGGGCACAAAAGTACTTAGCACAGAACCCAGCAGGCAGCCCATAACTATTAGTTTCTTTTCCCAGCCTCCTTTCGACATTACTAATTCATCTGCTTTCTAAGCTCAAAATGAAGTGTGAACTCTACTGCCTGAAAATATGCATAAACAAGAAGGACCAACTCTTCCACTCTCTTTTAAGCTTCCTATGCCTAAAAAATCCACTTTTCTGAGCTCCAACAACCATCTGCCAATACATTACCATCATGGTCCTCGATATCCTCTCTGTACACTATTATATCTCCCTCATTAAGATCCCTCACATGCGCCTTGCAGGGATCCACAGGATATTCGTAGGGATCCAAGGAACAACATTCAGAAGGGAAGCATTTACTCCCGAGTACTATCAAGTATCATGCCAAAAAGTGAGTAGAGCAAAATGTCACTACCTCTAGGATAAATGTATATGCCATTATCTTTAATGTGACTTGGTTATATCTAATAACAAAGGAAAGTAAGAAAATATGTATTATCCTATTTCTTGTTTTACCTAATACTTTGTATCTCCTTCACCATGGATGACTGATTAAAAATCTATACATACACCCACTTTACAAACATTGACTTATTCATTACTCATTCTCTGATACACAAGTGCATTAGTCTGTCAGCCATGTCCAACTCTTTGAGACCCCATGGACTATAGCCCACCAGGCTCTTCTGTCCATGGAATTCTCCAGGCAAGAATACTGGAGTGGGTATCATTCCCTTCTCCAGGGGATCTTCTTGACCCAGTGATTGAACCCAGGTCTCCCGCATCACAGGCAGATTCTTTACTATCTGAGTCACCAAAGAAGCCCCCTGATACACCAACTTTCACTATTTTCTTTAGTAAAAATATTTTTAAAAATTAATACTTCACTGTTTGGGGAAATTGCCTAAATGAAATGTCCCCAGCGAGTCTCCTAGTGGCCTCTGTTATGTTTTATTCCTCTCATATAAAATAACTCATTTAAAATGTATTTATAGAATGTCTACTATGTACCAGACACTGTACCCACCAAGTATTGAAGTTTCAAGAGGGAATAAGGCAGATATGGTCATTGTTCTCAAAGAAATTCCATTCTAGCGAGGAAGACCAGAACTCTTCTTAGAGTACCTAAAAAAGTGAACAGGATTTTGTGATGGAGATTAATAATACAGCTGAAAGAATAGGGCTTAAGGGAGACAGAGCAGTCAGAAAAGGCTATGTTGAGCAGGGGACCAGTGATCAAACACTTGAAGCACAAGAAGAAGCAATCATACAAAAGGCTAGAGGAATAACATCTCAGGCTATGGGAACAACTAGAGTTCTGCCTCAGAAAATGCCGCAAACCTAACCTACTGTCTTGAGAAAGGAAGGTTACATGGTTAGACATGATCATGTTTCTGTTTCCCTGAGTTCCTCTTTTGTCAGCCCTAATAACCCCCCAGGAACACACACTGCCCCCTGAGTCAAGGACATTCCACACCGCCCAAGGATCCTCTGCATCTGGTATCCATCAAGGGATTCCCCCAGTGTTTAATGAGTAAAGAACACACTACTGACTTTGGTTCCTGAAACATAATCAGAATGCAGGGGTAACAGTGATTTCCATGCTGTGCTCTGCAAAGACAGAGGTTCACCGGAGACCACTTGCATACGAGGCCAAGAGAGTGAAGCTCTATCTCACTAATCACTTTCAAGATTTCATTTAATAAAAGAGTTTTGTGAATAAAAGGGATTTGAAAACCATGGTTTCCAGCCTATTCTAGGATCTCTGAATGAATTCAGCTCTTCCAAATATGGGAACAGATGTTGGCACATGCTTGAGTCCCTCCAGGCTACCTCCTATTTTTTTTGTTCACTAAACCTAAATCTTTTATTTCCTGGTTCCCCTACTCACACCTTGTTTTGAATTCAGGCCTTGCATTCAGTTCTTTGCCTACCCTATAAATTACTTGGTAAGCCAACTTCTTTCTCTTTACTTTAGGATAAAAAACAAACATAAAACCTTAAAAGTAAAATGAAGAGATCATTAACGTATAAAAATTAGATCAGTCCAGAAACAAATATTTTTAACATTGATTTTAAGTTAAGTTACTGATTTTCATTGGGGAAAAAATTGAGAAAAATAATTAAAAATTCAACTTTGCAACTTTTCAAAATAAACATGAAAATAGTGTAATCTAAACACAAATCAAAATATATTGTATAATGTCTTATTATGAATATCTCTTTTATCAGAATAAGTCTCCCTTCCACCATCTCTTTACTCTAGAAGGGAAAAAAAGAAAAAGGACAAAATCAAGAGTTGAGAGAGAAAAAAATACAAAGACTGAAAAAAGAATAGAAAGAAAAAACATGACTGTCACACTTTTAAAAAACAAAAAGCTCATCTTTCAAACTTCCAAAAAACTACTATCTCTAAATTTAGTAACCAGGTTTTCCATATATATTGTTGTTCAGTGACTTCATACTAATAGTCTACAGAATGAGCATTCTCCCCATTTTCATAAAAATTTTATCAGCAGACTCACTGCATTCCAAGCCCAGATGGACTGGGTAGCATGACACAGCTTTCTGGGTTTTCCTTCAGGGCTAGTTAAAACTAGATACTAAGGCATTAAGGAACAAGGGGACCATTTTTAGCTGTCACAGATGCCTATGCACCCCAGAGAAGACATTAATACTGAGGTAGGCATGGCGGAGTTTCCTCCTTAATGTCTTGGTCAAATTTATTTACCTGTTGTGATGGATTCAATTCCATCCTGCAATTGCCAATCAGAAGCATGAAATCAAAATCAGCCAACTATATTCTAGCTTGTGATGCAGTGCAATGAACAAGCAGAATTAAAGTCAGCTTAACTCACCACTGCCCAGAAAATTAGTGAAAACCTCAGATACACAAATCAACCAGATTTATGAATGCAGTGAAACCTAAAATGTTACTGTTATTTAACTCTAAAATAAACACATTTGAACAGTGATTCTCAAAGTATTCCTCATTTGAATTATATGGAGTTTAGGAAATCAACATGTATTCTCAAAACACAAGAGCAGGAATAATTTACTGGCCTATTTACATATTAGCAGCCCATGGAAGGCTTTTGGTAACCACCCTCCATCTGTTCCTGAAACCTGTCCAAACCAAATTCATTGACTGGATTTCCTCAGCCTCCTGACCTAGAAGATAAACTTAAAACTGTATATACAAGACAGCATTCCTTTGTATTTCCCCCGGGGGTTGGGGAGACATGTTAAAAAAAAAAACCACAAACACAAGAGGACAGCTATCCGTTTTCAGTTATCCTTTAGAGCATACACAACATTCACTATACGTTTTAGGACTTAATAACAGAGAAAATAACTCTGTGACTTCCAGTCACTTCTTGAAATTTAAACCTGGGACTCCATTGTGTTTCTCAAGATGTAAATAGTAAGCTCTTCTAAAAGCAGTTTGGAAAAGAGGCTTCCAATAAACTAAGAAGGCAGTCATCACTTCTGAAGAAATCTAGCAGAACACCATTTTAATGGACCAGAAAACAAGCAGTAATTGTAAGTAACAAAATAAACCCTTCCAATTCAACAACAAGCATGGCTCCCATCCCCAGTCATATACTAGCTTAGGATGAGGGGGGATTTGGAGATGCTTGTACATCTTTGGGCTTCCCTTATGGCTCAGCTGGTAAGGAATCTACCTGCAATGTGGGAGACCTGGGTTCAATCCCTGGGTCAGGAAGATCCACTGGAGAAAGGATAGGCTACCCACTCCGGTATTCTGGCCTGGAGAATTCCATGGAATGTATGACCCACGGGGTCGCAAAGAATCAGACACGACTGAGTGACTTTCACTTTCACACATCTTTACTCAGCCTCTCCTCCCTCAAGCAATGAAATCATGGTGTCCTCCAGCATGTCTTTTCTCTTTGTAGACCATATGTTCTGGGTTGACCCTCACATTACTTCATCAAGAAGCAAACACATTTACTTAATCAATAAGTGTGGTTCTGATTAGAATCCCATCTGCATTCATCGTCTTTTAAAATTACATATAAATTAACATGTTTGTTTTTTGTTGTAATCATAGTCTTATGATGCATTTAAAAATACTTATACAAAAAAAAAACAAATAAAAATAAAAATATTTATACAGATGGATCTAGAGATCATCATACTGAGTGAAGTCTGACAAATGTAAATATCATATGATATTGCTTAAATGTGGCATCAAAAAAAAATGGTACAAATGAACCAATTTATAAAACAAAAATAGAGTCACGGATGTAGAAAACAAAAACTTATAGTTACCAAGGGGGGAAAAGGGAGGAGGAGGGGTAAACTGGGAGATTGGGATGGACATATACACACTACTATATGTAAAATAGATAGCTAATAAGAACATACTGTGGGCTTCCCTGGTGGTTCAGATGTTAAAGAATCTGCCTGCAATGCGGGAAACCCAGGTTCGATCCCTGGGTCAGAAAGATCCCTTGGAGAAGGGAATGTCTACCCACTATTCTTGCCTGGAGAATTTCATGGGCAGAGGAGCTCGGTGGGCTACAGTCTACGGGATCACAAAGATTAGAACACAACTGAGCAACTAACACTCACATAGAAAATAAAGATTAAGCCTTGAGTGAATATATCCTAGAAGGTAAGTTTGAATTATATTTAGTGGAGAGAATCCTCAGATAAAGGATAAAGGTTTAGAATATGAGATATACCCCCAAACAAGAGGACAAATCAAGACTAGACTTCAAGTGAAGTGAAAATGTTAGTCACTCAGTTGCTGACCCCATAGACTGTAGCCCGCCAGGCTCCTCTGTCCATGAAATTCTCCAGGCAAGAATACTGGGTTGAGTTGCCATTCTCTTCTCCAGGGGATCTTCCCAACTCAGGGATCGAACCCCATTTCCTGCATTGCAAGCAGATTCTTTTCCATCTGAGACACCAGAGAAGTCCAGATTTCAAGGGTAGACACTAAACCTCTCCACTGCCTTGTGAAAACTTAATAGTTTCTTAGGTAGGAAAAGGATTCTCAATTAAAATTTGCAGTGGGCCCAGCTTTACCATTTTCCCTACAGTTGGCCTTTATCAGTGGCCCTTTAACCATAGAACTTTGGGGTGAGTTGATAACTAGTAACATCCTACTAGATACCCCTTAGCTTGCATGCATATTACTAAGTTACCTCTCTTAAAGAAATAATGAGCATAAATTACATGAATCATGCAGACATAATTCAACCTCAGTGCTAAATTGAAGCCTTTTTTCATAGGAGCATAAGCTCAACTGACCATGATGTTCTCTTCAGAGGCAATGTCACAAGCAGAAATAAACCTTTGAATGTGATTGAGGCCTCTAGATCAGTTACTGACATGTTTCTATTGACTAATGTCAACATTTTATATTCCACTATTCCTAGTTAATATGACTGATGTGTTTGTAGTTTGGCTAGTCACCACCTCTTTTGATTGATGTTCATTAAGTCAGTCACTAAATTGGCACTTTAAAATTCAATTTGATAGGAATGTTAGCTGTTTAATTCCTCTTAATAGTTTTCAAGACTATGTTACAATACTTCACAGATACATTTCTAAGGCAAACCCAAGACTTACACCTGATAACCTGATGAGTTGGATACACATCAAACCATTAAAAGCTCTCTTATTAAGACAAAAATCACCAGGGACAAATATAACAAATATATCTTCATTGTCATTGGTGAGCCAATGAAGATGATCATCAGAAGAGTGAATCTGAGAGAAATGGCAATAAGAAGAGAACAATATGAAAGTCATAGGGAAAAAAATCTTTAAAAATTGAGAGACATACATTCTGTACTGAATTGTAAAAAAGTCACTGAAAGATGTGTCCCACCCATTTCACTTGGGAAGCCATCGGTAGTAGGACCAGTGACTACAGTAATACTAGGTCACACCAACTTCAGGAAAGGGATCCAAGATGTGAATTCAAACCTCTCTAGTCCTAATACAGTTCTTTTATACTATACAATCCTTGATCTGGCTTTAGCTACCTATTTCAAAACTAGGATGGCAACTTTTCATTATTTAAAATCTATCTGGGAAGCTTGTCCCAAAACATACTAATATCACCTATTTCATTATTTATACTCATTCAATCAACATTTTTGGAGAACTTGATATATGCAGAAGTTGTGCTAGTCAAATAGCACTTCAAAGCTATTCAAGAAAATTTTTGAAAAAATCAATGTTTTCTTGGCTTCTTCATAGTTCTCTTCATAGGGCCTTATATACCTTCTGCTCCTTTTATCTACCCTGCTTTGGGCTTTTAAAAGTTCTCTATATTAAACCAGTAATCCCTTAGGATTCTTGGGTACTAGTCATCTACCGTTCTGACTGGCTCTCTGATATGTTTCATTTCCCACTTTTTTATACTTACTTCAATTTCTGATTTTCTGCCTGTATTACTGCGTATGGGACACAAAGGAAAACATTTTAATTGTCAAGAATTATCTCTCAACTAATTGTTCCCTTTGGACCACAATCTCCATAGAAAATTCCAAGAGCATTGGATTTTTACACTAATGACAGTTTTCCTCCTCCTGGGAAAAACTCCGTAAAATAAAGAATCTAGTTGACCACTGGAACATTACTGGAAATTGTTTTGTTCAGTTGTTTTTCACTAGCTGAATTCAAATTAAAAAAAAAAAAAACGATAAATACAGCAGTGCGAAACTACTACCCCCAACTGGATAGAGGTGATGACAGCTCTCATTCTAATTTAAATATGTGTTTAAGAAGCCTCTGATTCAGCAACAGATATTACTACTCATTGAGTAATAGAATGGATGTCTGCTTCATGTTCCTTCACTAAATACTCAATTACCAATAAGCAAGGTTTTTTAAAATAGTGTCATAAAGTATTAATATAATAATATAAATTAACAATCCAATTATATATTAATAACAATTAATAAAACCAATAATAACTAGTTTTAGTTTGAAAACTGTTTCCCTGGGGATGCTTTTCAAGAAAAAAATACCATAACTTCACAAGGACACCTTACCTTGGCACAGTGACATCTTTATTTATTATAACATATTATATAAAGTTTATATAAAGTATTATATAAAGGTTAAACCATATGGAAGTTTTGAAATTTGACTATTTTGACCTACAAAAATGGCAATTCCATATAGTTCAAATTTATACTATAAGGGTTTACTGATATTCAACCATTTGCAATGTAAAAAATATCAAATGTTTATGATTCAACCTAATAAAGAAAAGCCAATTCTCATTTAGAATTTGCAGACTGCTATTTACTAAGCTAAGCATTTCTTATGGATCATTGCATTTAATCCTCACAAAAATCCCAAAATGTGGATATTACCAAGAAAACTGACTTTAGAGAATCATAGAAATATATATATGATAAAGGTGTTTGTGATGAGGTCTTAGCAGGAAATAAGGAATACTTTACTGAGCACTAGAGGAAAGACGATCCTTGCTATAAACCAGCAGAAAACTTTGCTGACTTGTGTTCTACTCCTGGGAGAAAAGGAGAGTAGGTTGTTGGGGGCTGAACTGTGTACCTCAAAAAGATACATTTAACCCCTAACCCCCAGGACCTGTGGATGGGACCTTCTTTAGAAACAGGTTCTTTGCAAATATAATTAGTTAATATGAAATCATATTGGATTGGGCTTCCCCAGTGGCTCAGATGGTAAAGAATCTGCCTACAGTGCTGGAGACTCAGGTTCAGTCCCTGCATTGGGAAGGTCTGGAGAAGAAAATGGCTACCTACTCCAGTGTTCTTGCCTGAAGAATCCCATGGACAGAGAAGCCTGGTGGATTTCAGTCCATGGAGTCGCAAAGAGCCTGACATGACTGAGTGACTTTTCACATACTGGATTAGAATGGGCCTTAAATCCAATATGACTGGTGTCCTGCTAAGAGAAAAAGATAGACAGACAGACACACATGCATACATATACACATACATGCACACACACACAGAAAAAACAGAGGGGAAAACATCACAGGAAAATGGAGAAGGAGACTAGAATTATGTGGCCAGAAGCCAAAGATTGCTGGCTACTATGAAGAAGCTAGGAGAGAAGCAAGGGACAGATTTTCCCTTAGAGCCCCCTAGAAGGAACCAGCTCTGTTGACACCTTGATTTCATGCTTCTGGAATCCAGAACAATGAGATTATAACTTTCCATTGTTTTAAGCCATTTCTGGTCATTTGTAATGTCAGCCCTAGGAAGCTAGTTCAGAGAGACAACTGTCAGTCAGTTCAGTTGCTCAGTCGTGTCCGACTCTTTGCGACCCATGAACCGCAGCACACCAGGCCTCCCTGTCCATCACCAACTCCCGTAGTCTACCCAAACTCATGTCCATCGAGTCGGTGATACCATCCAGCCATCTCATCCCTGTTGTCCCCTTCTCCTCTGCCCTCAATCTTTCCCAGCATCAGGGTCTTTTCAAATGAGTCATCTCTTTGCATCAGCTGGCCAAAGTATTGGAGTTTCAGCTTCAACATCAGTTCTTCCAATGAACACCCAGGACTAAGCTCCTTAGGATGTACTGGTTGGATCTCCTTGTAGTCCAAGGGACTCTCAAGAGTCTTCTCCAAAACCATAGTTCAAAAGCATCAGTTCTTCAGGGCTCAGCTTTCTTTTAGTCCCACTCTCACATCCAGGCATGACCTCTGGAAAAACCATAGCCTTGACTAGATGGACCATTGTGGCAAAGTAATGTCTCTGCTTTTTAATACACTATCTAGGTTGGTCATAACTTTCTTTCCAAGGAGTAAATGTCTTTTCATTTCATGGCTGCAATCACCATCTGCAGTGATTTTGGAGCCCAGAAAAATGAAGTCTGACACTGTTTCCACTGTTTCCCCGTCTATTTCCCATGAAGTTATGGGACCAGACGCCATGATCTTAGTTTTCTGATGTTGAGTTTTAAGCCAGGTTTTTCACTCTCCTCTTTCACTTTCATCAAGAGGCTTTTTAGTTCCTCTTCACTTTCTGCCATAAGGGTGGTGTCATCTGCATATCTGAGGTTATGGATATTTCTCCCAGCAATCTTGATTCCAGCTTGTGTTTCTTCCAGTCCAGCATTTCTCATGATGTACTCTGCATATAAGTTAAATAAACAGGGTGACAATATACAGCCTTGACGTACTCCTTTTCCTATTTGGAACCAGTCTGTTGTTCCATGTCCAGTTCTAACTGTTGCTTCCTGACCTGCATACAGATTTCTCAAGAGGCAATCAGGTGGTCTGGTATTCCCATCTCTTTCATAATTTTCCACAGTTTATTGTGATCCACACAGTCAAAGACTTTGGCATAGTCAAGAAAGCAGAAATAGATGTTTTTCTGGAACTCTCTTGCTTTTTCAATGATCCAGCGGATGTTGGCAATTTGATCTCTGGTTCCTCTGCCTTTTCTAAATCCAGCTTGAACATCTGGAAATTCATGGTTCACGTACTTTTGACACCTGGATTGCAGAATTTTGAGCATTACTTTACTAGTATGTGAGATGAGTGAAATTGTGTGGTAGTTTGAGCATTCTTTGGCATTGCCTTCCTTTGTGATTGGAATGAAAACTGACCTTTTCCAGTCCTGTCGCCACTGCTGAGTTTTCCAAATTTGCTGGCATATTGAGTGCAGCACTTTCACAGCATCATCTTTCAGGATTTGAAATAGCTCAACTGGAATTCCATCACCTCCACTAGCTTTGTTCATAGTGATGCTTTCTAAGGCCCACTTGACTTCACATTCCAGGATTTCTGGCTCTAGGTCAGTAATCACACCATCGTGATTATCTGGGTTGTGAAGATCTTTTTTGTACAGTTCTTCTGTGTATTCTTGCCATCTCTTCTTAATATCTTCTGCTTCTGTTAGGTCCATACCATTTCTGTCCTTTATCGAGCCTATCTTTGCATGAAATGTTCCCTTGGTATCTCTAATTTTCTTGAAGAGATCTCTAGTCTTTCCCATTCTGTTGTTTTCCTCTATTTCTTTGCATTGATTGCTGAAGAAGGCTTTCTTATCTCTTCTTGCTATTCTTTGGAACTCTGCATTCAGATGCTTATATCTTTACTTTTCTCCTTTGCTTTTCTCTTCTCTTCTTTTCACAGCTATTTGTAAGGCCTCCCCAGACAGCCATTTTGCTTTTTTGCATTTCTTTTCCATGGGGATGGTCTTGATCCCTGTCTCCTGTACAATGTCACGAACCTCATTCCATAGTTCATCACACACTCTATCTATCAGATCTAGGCCCTTAAATTTATTTATCACTTCCACTGTATAATCATAAGGGATTTGATTTAGGTCATACCTGAATGGTCTAGTGGTTTATCCTTAGTAGCCCATTGATTCAAGAACTGGAGAAGTTTACACTTTTCAGTTTCACCTAGAGGAAGACTGTTCCACAGAGCACAACTAAACTAAAATTAGAAGTTTAGGTAAGTTTTGAGGGTAAAAGTATAAGGATATTACTGTTAAGTAAATATACACATACTAGACTCACGTATACACACACCTCTTATATGGAAAGATTGCACAATCGCATCTCTATTGATGTGGGCTTAGCTATGTGACCTTTTTTGGCAGACATGTCACAAACAGAGCTTTAGAAAGTGCTCAGCTGGGGATTGCTCCCTTGTGTCTCTTCTATTGGCAAGAAAAGAACATACCTTGAGTAGCCCACTGGTTCCAGGAGAATGAACAGCAAATAAAGCTCAGGCAATCCTAGCCTAGATCATCTGAGCCCAAGTCAACCTGTAGATGCATAAGGGAAAAACAAATGTTTATTATTGTATGCCAGAGATGTTTTCATGGTTGATAATTATACTGCAATATTGTGGTAATCGGAGAAGGCGATGGCACCCCATTCCAGTACTTTTGCCTGGAAAATCCCATGGATGGAGGAGCCTGGTAGGCTGCAGTCCATGGGGTCGATAGAGTCGGACACGACTGAGCAACTTCACTTTCACTTTCCACTTTTATGCATTGGAGAAGGAAATGGCAACCCACTCCAGTTTCTTGCCTGGAGAATCCCAGGGACGGGGAGCCTGGTGGGCTGCCAACTATGGGGTCGCACAGAGTCTGACATGACTGAAGTGACTTAGCAGCAGCAGCATTGTGATAATAGCTGCTTAATACAATACAGATTTTTTTTAATTATTACAATTCTTTAGGGAACTATATCCTAATGAAAAATAAATTCCTAGTCTTCTAAAACTGTTCTTTTCTCCTATCTCTGAATAAATTTGGGCAAGTAAGCCTGTCTTCCATATGCTCCCATGTTTGTTATTTCTCCATTTATAAAAGGCAGCATAACAAGTAATAAATCCAATGGGAAGAAGAAAAATCCAATTGACAAACAGCTACAAAATCCCAAAAGAAAGAGGACCACCCATCCAGTAAGGTAATGTTCAGACCCTGGACGTAAGAACTAGTCTTTATATGGACTCTCCACAAAGCGCTTTTCCTTTAATTGCTCATTATTTGGTAATTTGTGGAAAAATTGTATCATGGAAGTTTATACACATCAGGCCTAATTTTCATTTACTAAATAGAGAAAAATGCAACTACTTGTCTCACACAATCTAAAATCTTCCTGCTGCATGTTACCTATGGGAGGAACCTCCCATACTAGTGAATTCCACCTGTATGCCTAGGTTAGCTAACCAGACTTAGCTTATACTGTTGAATTATCTCTATCCATCTGTTTACTTGAAATTAGGCGGGGGCTAAAATTTTTGGACTACTCAGGATTGTAGTACAAGTCTATTGTACAAAACTTTCATAAAATGGTAATTCTTAGACAGGAAATTCTAAATTCTCATGTTTTTGTTTTTGATTTTTGTTACTATTTTTTCAAATTTACCAATGATGGGTAACAATTGTCAATAGCAGTCTTGGTGATAAATTTCAATGGTTAAAACATACACTCATACAATATTTGTATGAAACAAACATTAAGTACCAAGAACAAAAGAGAGGACATTTTATATAAGGGAGTGAGAGTACATTTATCATAGAGCACTTTCTACAAACACTTAACAAATACTTAAGAGAGATTCTTTCTCAGTTCACTCACTTATTCAAAGGAATGGGAAGGATGCCTACTTGAAGTACGATCAATATAACAAGACCAATTGCAACAAAATCCATTTATTTGTCCCCAGATCAGAATACCCTGGAAAAATAAATTATGTGCAAATATACTTGAAAAACTTAATAGTTTTTAAAGTATTCCTATAAAATACATGTTTTAGGTGTAACCCAAAACCATTTTTTTTTTGTCTCAACAAGCAGAGAGTAAAAGGGCTGAAATGTGTTCTGTGTAAAGAAGTAGAAGAATTTAACTCTGTCCTTTGACAAGGTACACCTTGTTACTTTATTTTTTTCTCCCACTGGAAATTTAGGATCAGTAGACCACTTTTATAATCAGTAAAACAACTTCACAGACAGGAAAAGCATGACACAAAGTCTGGAGGAGTGGGGGAAGGCCAGGGTCAGTCACCCCAGAGCTCAGTTCTCATCACGGCCCTGGCTCTGGTCAGCTGTTTGTGCTCAGGGAAAGTCACTTCAAAGCTGAAGTGGGCTGGGGGCAATGCTTTTCCTACAGACTGTAGGAGCACTCAGCATGTAAAAGTTCTCCCACATATCAGGCACAGACTGAACTTAAAGAATGTCCTGAAAGGCAGGATCATGACTTAATATACCTAATATTCCTAGGGTCTATAGTGATTTCCTCCCCTCAAGCACAGCAAGGAAAAACTGACCACCACAAATATTCAGGGAATCGAATATCAATTTTATCTTAAAATCATAAAATTTATTCATTTTTCCCTTTTCCCACCCATCCACAAAAAAAAAAAAAAATGGAAGCAGTGATTATTAAACTCTGGTGTAATTCCTACCTCACTTAATAATGCATACCCTCAAAACCCACACTTGAAGAATTCTGAGATCAATCCCAATCTGGAGGAATGAAAATAACAAAATGTTGAAAGAGGTTACCATTATCACAGATAATTTTTTCTTATCTATATTTTTTACACTGATATGTCTTGTTTAGGTAATCAAATGACTTCAAATGGTTGTAAAAGAAAAGAATTGTTTAAAACCATGTATGGCAAAACCAATACAATATTGTAAAGTAAAATAAATAAACAAAAATAAAATAAAATAAAAAAATAATAAAGTGAAAAAAAAAAAACCATATGGAAGATGCCATCCTGTTTAGAGAATATGTTTATAGGCAATACCATGGCATAAAGTGGCTGGATGCTTTCTCATGTAATTCAGAACAAGTTAATCCAGTCCTAATCTTAAAGGGAAAAGAAGGCAGGTATTTAATGATAAAAAAAGACTATGAAGTAAGAAGGGCTTCCCTGGTGGCTCAGATGGTAGAGAATCTGCCTGCAATGCAGGAGACCCAGGTTCGATCCCTGGGTCAGGAAGATCCCCTGAAGAAGGGAATGGCTACCCACCTAAGTATTCTGGACTGGAGAATTCCATGGACAGAGGAGCCTGGCAGGCTACAGTCCACTGGGTCACAAAGACTCAGACACAACTGATTGACTAACACTTTCACTTTCATGAAATAAGAAGAGGGGGAAAGAGCAGAGGAAGATTATCAAAAAGAAAAAGAGAGAGAGAGAGAATATGGCATTACTACTGTCATTAAATCAATTTCAATTTTTCTCCAATTTCACCGTTTCTTTAAAAATCCCCTTTTTCAAGATTCATCCCTCACTATTTTCTCTTATTCTTTTAAGTCATTCTCAGACACCAGTAAGCAGTTTCAAAACTCTGAATCTGAAGAGAAATTGACAGTTTCCAGTCACTTAATAAATGAACTCTATTTTTGTTCTACTGCTCTGAACCCTAGTGGCCAGATCGACTGCTTGTAAACTATGCAACAGACCATCTGTCTCCTAAGAAAAAAAAATTACATTTATTTATCCTCCAGAACAGCTCAAAATGTGGGAGGGAATAGTTCTGTGTAGTGTTCTTTTCTCCACTGCTATGTACCACGTGCACATCAGAGCAGGAATAAGCAGTGGTCAGGCTTTAAAAGGAAAGGGACCACTCACCTCCCCTAGGCACTGCTGTCATGATCTCCATTGTCACTTGAGGCTCATCAGTTCACCTACTTAATCTTAACAAAATGTATAATGCTACTTTTAAATTGCCTCTTTAAAAAGGTGGGGAAAGAAAAAGAAGCAACTGAGGGAAAAAAAGGCAATAATTTAGGATTAATTATACATACTTTCAGAGAAGGCAATGGCACCCCACTCCAGTACTTTTGCCTAGAAAATCCCATGGACAGAGGAGCCTGGTAGGCTGCAGTCCATGGGGTCGCTAAGAGTCAGACACAACTGAGCGACTTCACTTTCACTTTTCACTTTCATGCATTGGAGAAGGAAATGGCAACCCACTCTGGTGTTCTTGTCTGGAGAATCCCAGGGACGGGGGAGCCTGGTGGGCTGCGGACTATGGGGTCGCACAGAGTCGGACACAACTGAAGCGACTTAGCAGCAGCAGCAGCAGCATACATACTTTAGGAGCTTCCCTAGTAGCTCAGATGGTAAAGAATCTGACTGCAATGCAGGAGACCTGGGTTCGATCCCTTGGTTGGGAAGATCCCTGGAAGAGGGCATGCAACCCACTCCAGTATTCTTGCCTGAAGAATCGCATGGACAGAGGAGCCTGGTGAGTTAGTCCATGGGGTTGCAAAGAGACAGACACAACAGAGCAACTAAGCACACAGGACATACACACTTTATTAAAAATTAAATTTAAACTTAAATGTGCACATAACAAAAAATAATGGCAGCTGATGAGTCTGATGGCTTCTGCTGCCAATATCATGCCTTACGAGAGCAGTAATAAGAGCCTGCAGCTCTAGAGGCTTTTAAAAAATTTTCTAGTCCCCTGTTGCTGTTGTTATTCAAGGTGTGTGCAGCCCACTGCTCATCTGTATTCAGATGCCATTTCCAAACAAATCTACAACAGTCCATTCCAGACTACCTGTTGCCTTAGAACAGGGCTAATCCATACATTGTAAAAATGTTCAGTCCCTCTCTCAAGTTATTCAAATATCAGACTTCAAAGAGCTTTTATAAATTCAAGAAATCACAGCTTCACACAAAATCTGTAAATGCAATTTTTCTCCATTTTTACAAATAGGTCTGCTGTAACTGATTATGAATAGCCTGGGTTTTATGTCCACAATTTTCTTTCTCTCAGCTCTTGGAACACTGTGAAAACTTCCATGACTTTTGTTCAGGTCAGTTCAGTTCAGTTCAGTCACTCAGTCATGTCCATCTCTTTGCGACCCCATGAATCGCAGCACACCATTCCTCCCTGTCCATCATCAACACCCGGAGTTCACCCAAACTCATGTGTATCAAGTCAGTGATGCCATCCAGCCATCTCATCCTCTGTCATCCCCTTCTCCACCTGCCCTCAACCCCTCCCAGCATGAGGGTCTTTTCCAATGAGTCAACTCTTTACATGAGGTGGCCAAAGTACTGGAGTTTCAGCCTCAGCATCAGTCCTTCCAATGAACACCCAGGACTGGTCTCCTTTAGGATGGACTGGTTGGATCTCCTTGCTGTCCAAGGGACTCTCAAGAATCTTTTCCAACACCACAGTTCAAAAGCTTCAATTCTTTGGCACTCAGCTTTCTTCACAGTCCAACTCTCACATCCACACATGACCACTGGAAAAACCATAGCCTTGACTAAACGGACCTTTGTTGGCAGAGTAACGTCTCTGCTTTTCAATATGCTATCTAGGTTGGTCATAACCTTCCTTCCAAGGAGTAAGCGTCTTTTAATTTCATGGCTGCAATCACCATCTGCTGTGATTTTGGAGCCCAAAAAAATAAAGTCTGACACTGTTTCCACTGTTTCTCCATATATTTCCCATAAAATGATGGGACCAGATGCCATGATCTTTGTTTTCTGAATGTTGAGCTTTAAGTCAACTTTTTCATTCTCCTCTTTCACTTTCAACAAGAGGCTTTTTAGTTCTTCTTCACTTTCTGCTATAAGGGTGGTGTCATCTGCATATCTGAGGTTATTGATATTTCTCCCGGCAATCTTGATTCCAGCTTGTGCTTCCTCCAGCCCAGCGTTTCTCATGAGGTACTCTGCATAGAAGTTAAATAAGCAGGGTGACAATACACAGCCTTGACATACTCCTTTTCCTATTTGGAACAAGTCTGTTGTTCCATGTCCAATTCTAACTGTTGCTTCCTGACCTGCATATAGGTTTCTCAAGAGGCCAGTCAGATGGTCTGGTATTCCTAGCCCTTGAAGAATTTTCCACAGTTTATTGTGACCCACACAGTCAAAGGCTTTGGCATAGTCAATAAAGCAAAAATAGATGTTTTTCTGGAACTCTCTTGCTTTTTCAATGATCCAGCTGCTGCTGCTGCTGCTAAGTTGCTTCAATCATGTCCGATTCTGTGCGACCCCATAGACAGCAGCCCACCAGGCTTCCCCGTCCCTGGGATTCTCCAGGCAAGAACACTGGAGTGGGTTGCTATTTCCTTCTCCAATGCATGAAAGTAAAAAGTGAAAGTGAAGTCGCTCAGTTGTGTCCGACTCTTCACGACCCCATGGACTGCAGCCTACCAGGCTCCTCCATCCATGGATTTTCCAGGCAAGAGTACTGGAGTGGGGTGCCATTGCCTTCTCTGAATGATCCAGCAGATACTGGCAATTTGATCTCTGGTTCCTCTGCCTTTTCTAAAATAAGCTTGAACATCTGGAAGTTCACAGTTCACATATTGCTGAAGCCTGGCTTGGAGAATTTTGAGCATTACTTTACTAGCGTGTGAGAAGAATGCAATTGTGCGGTAGTTTGAGCATTCTTTGGCATTGCCTTTCTTTGGGATTGGAATGAAAACTGACCTTTTCCAGTCCTGTGGCCACTGCTGAGTTTTTCAAATTTACTGGCATATGGAGTGCAGCACTTTTGTTAGAAAAGCATAATTCTTAGGTGGAATGTTACTTGAAAAATTATTTTCTTGATACTCTAGATACTCCAGCTATGGCTTTTGCAGTAATCATGTACAGATGTGAGAGCTGGGCCATAAAGAATCTGACCACCAAAGAATTGATGCTTTTGAATTATGGTGCTAGAGAAGACTCTTGAGAGTCCCTTGGACAGCAAGGGACTCCAACCAGTCAACCCTAAAGGAAAGCAACTCTGAATATTCACTGGGAGGACTGATGCTGAAGCTCCAATACTGTGGTCATTTGATGCAAAGAGCTGACTCATTGGAAAAGACCTTGATGCTGGGAAAGATTGAGGGCAGGAGGAGAAGGGGATGACAGAGGATGAGATGGTTGGATGGCATCACCAACTCAATGGACATGAGTTTGAGCAAATTCCAGGAGAGTCAAACTGAATGGGTCACAAAGAGTCAGACACGACTTAGCGACTAAACAACAACAATATTCTGTAGTCATTTAGCGTGCTGTACTATAAAATTTTCTGCATTCTATTGTAGTGACTCTAACTAGCAAGAAACCTCACTTATTAATTCTTCTGACATTTTGCTATATTTCTTAGCTTGGTTTCTTAGCTCAGGAAACAGCCTGAAGTTTGCAAATGGAGTGTATTTTACAAAATGATGTCAAGATATAGGAGTTGGGACTGGGAATTAGGAAGGAAGGAAAGCTAATTTAAAGAATGGGCACTCTATCTCACTGGAAAGTCTCTAAAGAGCTATGCAAAATGAGCTTCAGAACTTTCCAGTCAACTGGCAAAAGAGAAGCGTCAGTTCAGTCACTCAGTCATGTCAATTCTTTGTGACCCAATGGACTGCAGCACGCTAGGCTTCCCTGTCCATCACCAACTCCCGGAGCTTGCTCAAACTCATGTGCATCGAGTTGGTGATACCAGCTTGTCCTCTGTCATACCCTTCTCCTCCTGCCTTCAATCTTTCCCAGCATCAGGGTCTTTTACAATAAGTCAGTTCTTTGAATTAGGTGGCCAAAGCACTGGAGTTTCAGCTTCAGCATCAGTCCTTCCAATGAATATTCAGGACTAATTTCCTTTAGGATGGACTGGTTTGTCCTGTTTTTTTTTACATTAGCCAAGGATTTCTTCTTTGAATTGGGAAAGATGACAATAGAAACTATATTCAGGTCTATAAAAAAATATGTAATACAAAAAGAAACTTGATGATCTTTAAAATAACAATGGCAAAGACACTGGTGTTGATGACCATGATTATAATATACACCATCTCCTATTTATGACTCTGTTTTAGGTACTGTGCAAAGCACTTACCCATATTTTCTCATTAGATGGTTGTCATGATTAATTTTATGTAACAACTTAGCTGTAGGATACCCAGAATTTTGACCAAACATAATTTTGGATGTAGCTATGAGGGTGTTTCTGCATGAGATGAGCATCTGAATTAGTAGACTGAGGAAAACAGACTGACTTCCCTAATGTGGGTGAACATCATCCTAATTGAAGACCTGAATTGAGCAAAATGGCTGAGTTAAAGGGAATTCCTCTTGCTTGCTACTCTGATCTGGGACATTAGTCTTTTCTAGTCTTGAGACTCAAAGTGAAACATTGGTTCTTTCTGGATCTCAAGCCTGTCAACTTCTGGACTAGAACTACACATCAATTCTCCTGGGTCTCAAGCTTGCTGACTGTCGATGGGAGTATGTCAACCCCCATAACTTCACAAGTCAATTCCTTATAACCAATATATTGGTCTCTTTGTCCGCGTCTCTCTGTTTTCCTCTATCTGTCTTGATCTGTCTCACCATGTGTACTCACAAAGAGAGACGTGCACATTGCATCCCATCCCATCCATTCTCTAGAGAACCCTGATTAATATAGTCTATATGTCAACTTTGGGTAGTCAGTAATGTAAACCTCATTTTATGTAAAGGAAAACTGAGGCATAGAAGTGCTAAAGCAACTCAAATAACATAGATAGTAGGTGGCAGAGCTATTTTATCTAATCCCAAAACTAACTCTGAGAACAGATAATAGATAAATAACTCCACTATATTTGTTTCATGGAATGTTGTTGCATGTAATGTTAATAGGAGGTAGTGTGAAAAAACAGGTTGGTGCTCAAATAGGTTTTGTAAATGCAAGATTTTTCTTCAAGAAAATTAGAGATACCAAGGGAACACTTCATGCAAAGATGGGCAAAATAAAGAACAGAAACTGCAAGGACCTAACAGAAGCAGAAAAGATAAAGAAGAGGTGGCAAGATTACACATAAGAACTGTACAAAAAAGTCTTAATGACCCAGATAACCACGATGGTGTGCTGATTCAACTAGAGCCTGACATCCTGGAGTGTTAAATCAAGTGGGCCTTAGGAAGCATTATGACAAACGGAATTCCAGTTGAGCTTTATCAAATCCTAAAAGATGATGCTGTTAAAGTGCTACACTCAATAAGCCAGCAAATTTGGAACACATGCCAGTGGCCATGGGCCTAGAAAAGGTCCATTCTCATTCCAATCCGAAAGAAGGGCAACGCCAAAGAATGTTCAAGTTCAGTTCACTTCAGCCACTCAGTCATGTCTGACTATTTGTGACCCCATGGACTGCAGCACACCAGGCTTCCCTGTCCATCACCAACTCCCAGAGTTTACTCAAACTCTTGTCTATCAAGTCAGTGATGCCATCCAACCATCTCATCCTCTGTCATTCCTTCTCCTCCAGCCTTCAATCTTTCCTAGCATCAGGGTCTTTTCTAGTGAGTCAGTTCTTCACATCAGCTTGCCAGGATTGGTGTTTCAGCTTCAACAGCAGTCCTTCCAATGAATATTCAGGACTGATTTCCTTTATGATAGATTAGTTGGATCTCCTTGCAGTCCAAGGGACTTTCAAGAGTCTTCTCCAACACCACAGTTCAAAAGCATCATTTCTTCGGTGTTCAGCTTTCTTTATAATCCAACTTTCACATCAGTACATGACTACTGGAAAAACCATAGCTTTAACTAGATGGAACTTTGTTGGCAAAGTAATGTATCTGCTTTTCAATCTGCTGTCAAGGTTGGGTCATAGCTTTTCTTCCAAAGAGCAAGCGTCTTTTAATTTCATGGCTTCAGTCACCATCTGCAGTAACTTTGGAGATCAAAAGAATAAAGTCTTTCACCATTTTCATTGTTTCTCCATGTATTTGCATGAAATGATGAAACCAGAAGCCATGATCTTACTTTTCTGAATGCTGAGTTTTAAGCCAACTTTTTCATTATCCTCTTTCACTTTCACCAACAGGCTCTTCAGTTCTTCTTCGCTTTCTGACATAAGTTAGGTGGTGTCATCTGCATATCTGAGGTTATTGCTATTTCTCCCAGCAATCTTGATTTCAGCTTGTGCTTCATCCAGCCTGACATTTTGTGTAATGTACTCTGCATATAAGTTAAATTAGCAGGGTGACAATATACAGCCTTGACATACTCCTTTCCTGATCAGAAACCAGTCTGTTGTTCCATGTCCAGTTCTAACTGTTGCTTCTTGACCTGCATACAGATTTCTCAGGAAGCAAGTCAGATGGTCTGGTATTCCTATCTCTTTAAAAATTTCCCACAGTTTGTTGTGATCCACAAAGTCAAAGCCTTTCGCATAATCAATAAGGCAACAGCAGATGTTTTTCTGGAACTCTCTTGCTTTTTTGATGATCCAACAGATATTGTCAATTTAATCTCTGGTTCTTCTGCCTTTTCTAAATCCAGCTTGAACATCTGGAAGTTCAAAGTTCACATACTATTGAAGCCTGGCTTGGAGAATTATGAACATTACTTTGCCAGCTTGTGAGATGAGTGCGGTTGTGTGGTAGTTTGAGCATTCTTTGGCATTGCCTTTCTTTGGGATTGGAATGAAAGTTGACCTTTTCCAGTCCTGTGGCCACTGCTGAGTTTTCCAAATTTGCTGGCATATTCAGTACAGCACTTTCATAGCACCATCTTTTAGGATTTGAAATAGGTCAACTGGAATTCCATCACCTCCACTAGCTTTGTTCAGAGTGATGCTTCCTAAGGCCCACTTGACTTCGAATTCCAGGATGTGTAGCTCTAGGTAGGTGATTACACCATCGTGGTTATCTGGGTCATGAAGATCTTTTTTGTGTAGTTCTTCTGTGTATTCTTGCCACCTCTTCTTAATATCTTCTGCTTCTGTTAGGTCCATACCATTTCTGTCCTGTATTATGCCCATCTTTGCATGAAATGTTCCCTTTGTATCTGGAATTTTCTTGAAGAGATCTCTAGTCTTTCCCATTCTATTGTTTTATGCTATTTCTTTGCACTGATCACTGAGGAAAGCTTTCTTATCTCTCCTTGCTATTCTTTGGATCTCTGTATTCAAACAGGTTTATCTTTCCTTTTCTCCTTTGCCATTAGATTCTCTTCTTTTCTCAGCTATTTGTAAGACCTTGTCAGACAACCATTTTGCCGTTTTACATTTCTTTTCCTTGGGGATATTCTTGATCACTGCCTCCTGTACAATGTCATGAACCTCCATCCATAGTTCTTCAGGCAATCTGTCTATCAAATCTAATCCCTTGAATCTATTTGTCACTTCCACTGTATAATCATAAGAGATTTGATTTAGGTTATACCTGAATGGTCTAGTGGTTTTCCCTACTTTCTTCAATTTAAGTCTGAATTTTCCAATAAGGAGTTCATAATCTGAGCCACAGTCAGCTCCCAATCTTGTTTTTGCTGACAGTATAGAGCTTCTCCATCTTTGACTGCAAAGAATATAATCAATCTGACTTCAATATTGACCATCTGGTGATATCCATGTGTAGAGTTTTTTCTTGTGTTGTTGGAAGAGGCTGTTTGCTATGACCAGTGCATTCTCTTGGCAAAATCCTGTTAGCCTTGTTTTGCTTAATTTTGTATTCCAAGACTAAATTTGCCTGTTACTCCAGGTGTCTCGCGACTGTCTACTTTTGCATTCCAGTCCCCTATAATGAAAAGGACATCTTTTGGGGGTGTTAGTTCTAGAAGGTCTTGTAGGTCTTCAGAGAACCATTCAACTTCAGCTTCTTCAGCATTACTGGTCAGGGTATAGACTTGTATTACTGTGATATTGAGTGGTTTGCCTTGGAAACAGAGATCATTCTGTCATTTTTGAGACTGCATCCAAGTACTGAATTTTGGACTGTTTCATTGACTATAATGGCTGCTCCATTTCTTCTAAGAGATTCTTGCCCACAGTAGTAGATATATTGGTCATCTGAGTTAAATTTACCCATTCCAGTCCATTTTAGTTCACTAATTCCTAAAATGTCGATGTTCACTCTTGCCATCTCCTATTTGATCACTTCCAATTTGCCTTGATTTATGGACCTAACATTCCAGGTTCCTATGCAATATTGCTCTTTACAGCATTGCACTTTATTTCCATCACCAGTCACATCCACAACTGGGTGTTGTTTTCGCTTTGACTCCTTCTCTTCATTCTTTCTGGAGTTATTTCTCCACTGATCTCCAGTAGCATATTGGGCTCCTACCGACCTAGAGAGTTCACCTTTTCCTGTCTTTTTGCCTTTTCATACTGTTCATGGGGTTCTCAAGGCAAGAATACTGAAGTGGTTTTCCATTCCCTTCTCCACTGGACCACGTTTTGTCAGAATTCTCCACCATAACCCGTCCATCTTGGGTGGCCCTACACAGCATGGCTCATAGTTTCATTGAGTTAGACAAGGTTGTAGTCCATGTGATCAGTTTGGTTAGTCTTCTATGACTGTGGTTTTCATTCTGTCTGCCCTTTGATAGATAAGGATAAGTGGCTTATGGAAACTTCCTGATCAGAGAGAATGACTGAGGGGGAAACTGGGTCTTGATCTGATGGGTGGGACCATGTTTAACAAATCTTTAATCCAATTTTCTGTTGTTGGGCAGGACTGTTTCCTCCCTGTTGTTTTGAAAGTGAAAGTGGCTCAGTTGTGTCAGACTCTTTGCAACCCCACGGACTATACAGCCATGGAATTCTCCAGGCCAGCATACTGGAGTGGATAGCCTTTCCCTTCTCCAGGGGATCTTCCCAACCCAGGGATTGAACCCAGGTCTCCCACATTGCAGGTGGATTCTTTACCAGCTGAGCTGCCGGGGACCAGCCCCAGCTGATCCAGGGTATTCGAAGGAGAGATGGCCTAGGCGACTATTTATATGCTAATTAGAGATATAAAGAATAATAGAATGAGGATAGCTCAGTAGGAAAATTCAATGGAGAAAAGAGGCTGAGTAGCTTGGTTTACGCGGAAAATCAATATAACCCGTGACACCAGGTTAGCTCTGACCACAGAGGCCGCAGGCGCCCTCTCGAATAGCGGAAGGTGCCCCACCTTAGACACCTTCTCGAGTGGGTCTTAGAAGCCCAGGCAAATAAGTGGTCGCAGAGGATATCCACGCTCCAGATGGAGACTTCAGCCGGAAGTTAAGGAGAAGAATGACATGGGGAGACCGAGCGTTGGTGAGCAAGGCCCGTAGCTTTATTTTCAACAGGGGCTTATATACCCTAAGTTACACATAGAGGATAATAGGGGATGCAAAGTCAGCAGTCTTTGATTCTTATCAAAAACCAGGGTTTCTTTCCTGCAAATTTATCGTATATAAATGGTTTAGGTGATTTACATCATCTTCTGGCCAGAAGGCCTACTAACATTTTATGACTCTTGACAAGGACTTATCAACAAAGACTTATTTTCTCTAAGAGTAATTATTTTAAGGTTTGGCGCCATCTTCCAAAGATAAAATTGCATTCCTATAGGGTGGATGTGTAATGGGTTTACAACAAAGGAAAGAATTTATTACCTTAAGGGTCTAAAGTTACTAACACCAAGGCCACTACTTATTTTTTCTACATACCAACTATTAATTAATACACATTCAAGGATACAATTCAGGGGATGTGAAAACTTGGCAACAAGCATTGACTCATCAATGAAATCCTTTACTAGTCTTATTCTGACAGTTTCTAATTCTCTGAGAGGCTCTAAGCTATTTGAATATCTTAAGCTTCCTGTGCCTCTCGAGGCTGGGAGACTGTAAACAATCGTATGCATAGCTACAGGAGTCCGGGTAAACTTGTCAGGCGAGTTAGAGAGCCATCTGAGGGGTTTGGATTTAAACACTCCTAATTGCCCAGGAACTTTATTAATTGGAGCTGTAAGTTAACTCTTTGACAGAGAGAGCGAGATGGTGGTAGGGGACAGCCCCCAGTAAAGTCAGAGGTGAGAGCACAAAGCAATAAAGTAGGCAGACTCTGGTTTTTGGGGGGAAGATACTCGAGAATATCTGGGGAGACTCCCGAGGCTCCATCCCGCCATTGCGTATGCCGAGCCTCCTTCCTCATGACCTTTGTCACAAGGGGAATGTCTCTCACTGGCTCCCGGCACTGAGCCATACCTGAGGCCAAACTATGGTGGAGGTAATGAAGATAATGGTGACCTCCTTCAAAAGGTCCCATGCACACACTGCTACACTTAGTGCCCCCAACCCTGCAGCAGGCCACCACTGACCCACACCTCTGCTGGAGACTCCTGGACACTCAGAGGCAAGTATGGGTCAGTCTCTTGTGGGGTCACTGCTCCTTTCTTCTGAGTCCTGGTGCACACAAGGACCTTTTGTTTGTGCCCTCCAAGACTCTGTTTCCCTAATCCTGTATAAGTTCTGGTGGCTCTATGGTAGAATAATGGCGACCTCCTCCAAGAGGGCTTATGCCAGACCCAGGTCTACTGCACCTAGAGCCTCTGCCCCTGCGGCAGGTCAATGCCGACCCATACTTCTGCAGGAGACACTCAAACACAGTTTTGGCTCAGTCTCTGTAAGATCTCTGGGTCCTGGTGCGCACAAGTTTCATTTGAGCCCTCTGAGCATCTCTAGCAGGTATGGGTTTTGATTCTAAATGTGATCTCACCCCTCATACCATCTTGCTGGGGCTTCTCCTTTGCCCTTGGACATGGGGTATCTTTTTGGTGGGAATCAACATTCTGCTGACAGTTGTTCAGCAACAAGTTGTAATTTTGGAGTTCTTACAGGAGAAGATGAGTGCACGAGGTTCTACTCTGCCAAAAATGTTCAAACTACCACATAATTGCACTCATTTCACATGCTAGCAAAGTAATGCTCAAAATCCTTCAAGCTAGGCTTCAACCATACATGAATTGAGAACTTCCAGATGTACAAGTTGGAGTTAGAAAAGTCAGGGGAACCAGAGATCAATTTGCCAACATCAGTTGGATCATAGAAAAAGCAAGAGAATTTTTTAAAAAAAAAAAGCCATCTACCTCTACTTTATTGACTATGCTAAAGCTTTTGACTGTGTGTGGATCACAACAAACTGTGGAAAATTCTGAAAGAGTTGGGAATACCAAACCACTTTATCTGCCTTCCGAGAAACATGCATTCAGGTCAAGAAGCAACAATTAGAACTGTACATGGAACAACAGACTGGTTCCAAATCGGGAAAGGAGTACATCAAAGCTGTATATTGTCACCCTGCTTATTTAACTTATATGTAGAGTACATCACGTGAAATGTCAGGCTGGTTGAAGCACAAGCTGAAATCAAGATTGCTGGGAGAAATATCAATAACCTCAGATATGCAGATGACACCTCCATTATAGCAGAAAGCAAAGAGAAACTAAAGTGCCTCTTAATGAAGATGAAAGAGGAGAGTGAAAAAGCTGACTCAACATTCAAAAACTCAACATTCAAAAAACTAAGATCATGGCATCTGGTCCCATCACTTCGTGGCAAATAGATGGGAGAAAAATGGGCATAGTGACAGACTTTATTTTCTCGGGCTCCAAAATCACTGCAGATGGTGACTGTACTCATGAAATTAAAAGACACTTAATCCTTGGAAGAAAAACTATGACAAACTTAGCATATTAAAAAGCAGAGACAGAGAGAAAACAGCAAAATCCTATAAAGCAATTATACTTCAATAAAAAATAAATTAATTAAATTTTAAAAAACAGGAAAAAAAAAAGCAGAGACATCACATAGTTGACAAAGTTCCATATAGTCAAAGTTTTTCTAGTATTCATGTACAGATGTGAGAGTTGGACCACAAAGAAGGCTGAGTTCTAAAGAACTGATGCTTTCAAACTGTGGTGCTGGAGAAGATTCTTGAGAGGTCCTTAGACTGCAAGGAGATCAAATCAGTCAATCCTAAAAGGAATCATCCCTAAATATTCATTGGAAGGACTGATACTGAAGCTAATGCTCCAATAATTTGATCACCTGATGCAAACAGCCAACTCACTGGAAAAGACCCTGGTGCTGGGAAAGACTGAGAGCAGGAAGAGAAGGAGGAGAAAGAGGATGAAATGGTTGGGTGGCATCACTCACTCAGTGGACATGACTTTGAGCAAATTCTGGGAGATGCTGAAGGGCAAGGAAGCCTGGTGTAGGGCTGACCATGGGGTTACACAGAGCCGGACATGACTTAGCGACTGAAAAACAACAAATGCAAGATGGAACAAAATTAAGCAGGTTTCTACACAGTAAGACTTCCTCAAGTCTTTAATGCAAGATTTTATATGGTGAATCGCCAAGAGAGATATATGATACACACAATTTCTCTCTTAAACATGTTTAATATCATAAAACTCTTCAGTGGACTCTGTAAAGGTCTTTGGTTCAAAACTGGAAAACCATTTTACTTGACAATTGTTATTCTTTAATAGCATATTAAGTGGTAATTTTTAAAAGAAAATCTATGCAACTGAGGAAGAGAAAAGTATTCGGCTAGTAAAAACAGAATGTGTTAAGATGATTAATTCCGTGGACACTTTGGGGAACATAGGCAAGAAAAAAAGAAGGTGCTAGAAGACAATTTACACTGTTTTTTTCTGCTAGAGTGAGATAAACAGAGATGAAGTCCATCTAAATAGAGCATAATATCCTGCAGAGATTATATCCACAAGCAGTGCTCTCCATTGCCCCCATCTGGGGAACACCCACATAATGCCACCAGGGAAGTCCCCCACATAATCCTAGTCATATTACATTAAAAAAAACCAGTAGAAAAATAACTAACCAGTAAATAGGGGTAGAAAAACTCATTGCCCATTCTACCTCAAGGGAAGTTGTAGAAAGAAATTTAAGACAGATCTGCCCACAAAGGATGGAATCCCAGGGTGACCCTGCGTTACAAATAAAGGTAATTTCAGTAAGTATAGAAGGGCTTCCCTGGTGGCTCAAATGGTAAAGAGTCTGTCTGCAATGTGGAAAACCTGGGTTCTATCCCTGGGTCAGGAAGATCCCCTGGAGAAGGAAATGGCTACCCACTCCAGTATTCTTGCCTGGAAAATTCCACTGATGGAGGAGCTTGGTGAGTTACAGTCCATGGGGTTGCAAAGAGTCAGACACAACTGAGTGACTAACACACTAGAAGAGGTGATGAACTACTAGGGTTAGTGCAGATCTACTGGCTTCCTCCATGATGCAAACATAGTCAATAAAAATAAATAAGTTTATTCATAAACTTTAACTTATCTTACTTAGTATCAGACACAACTTAGCAACTAAACCAAACTCTTTCAGTTTGTCCCATCCTCTCCTGCCCTTTACTGTGTCTATAAGTCTGTTCTCTGTGTCTAAATCTCTATTCCTGCCTTGCAAATAGGTTCATCGGTACCATTTTTCTAGATTCCATATATATTTATTAATATATGATATCTGTTTTTCTCTTTCTGACTTACTTCACTCTGTGTAATGGGTTATAGGTTCATCCACCTCACTACAACTCACTCAAATTCATTCCTTTTTATGATTGAGTGATATTCTATTGTATATATGTACCACAACTTCTTTTCAGTTCAATTATGCCCAATTCTTTGAGATCCCATGGACTGCAGCAGGCCAGTCTTCCCTGTTCATCACCAACTCCCAGAGCTTGCTCAAACTCATGTCCATTGAGTCGGTGATGCCATCCAACCATCTCATCCTCTGTTGCCCTGTCCTCAATCTTTCCCAGCATCAGGGTCTTTTTCAATGAGTTGGCTCTTCGCATCAGGTGGCCAAAGTATTGGAGCTTCAGCTTCAACATCAGTCCTTCCAATGAATATTCAGAACTGATTTCCTTTACAACTTCTTTATCCAGCTCTTTTCTGAGACCATCCTTGGTCAAGCCCAGTCAAGTGAGTAGGAGAAATAGTATAGTCAACAATTATATAGTCTCTTGATAGACCAGGAATTCCATCTGCTGATGGATATGATGGGAATGAGAATTGCTTTCTGTTCAAAAATGAGACTTAGTTTCTTAATTAAAATAATTTGACTATAGAAAGCATTGTAATAATGATTTGACATCTTAGAAATTCTAGACAATGATGAGCATGACACTTAATATTCTGAGAAGAAACAATTATCACATTTGATTTTGACAGGGATATAAATCATAGAAATAATAAGCAAATATATGTACAAACATACATAAAGTTAAGATAAACTATCAATAGTATTTCTTCTTTGATGAAGAATTTTTTAAAGTTACACATACGTGGCATGCCTAAGGAGACTGGGGTTTCAAAAACAGGTTTCTACTCTAGAATTTTCCAAAGTCAGCAGTAGAATCTTTCAGTGCATGATTGAATAAGTATGTTTGATAAAATGGTCCACATAATTTCTGTGGAACTTCACAAATCCTGTACTTCAGATATTATTATGCTATATTTGTGGCTCAGACAGTAAAGCATCTGCCTACAATGCAGGAGACCTGGGTTTGATCCCTGGGTCAAGAAGTTCCCCTAGAGAAGGAAATGGCAACCCACTCCAGTATCCTTGCCTGGAAAATCCCATGGACAGAGGAGTCTGGTAGGCTACAGTCCATGAGGTCGCAAAGAGTCGGACATGACTGAGCGACTTCACTTCACTTCATGCTATATTTATAGAATGTCTTATTAAAAATATTCTTTTCTACTCACACTTAACAAAAAGTAAGGGAAGGGAAACATGTAAGCAGGGAAGAGTTTCCAATCATACCCATTTCAACTATTTGATGGGTTGAACTGGTGGGTATACACTTTCCATCACTGTTAGTAACTTCACCACCAAAGTCAAAGATGAAAAGCTTTGATTTAAAAGGTTATTAGAATTTTTTAATGTTATTAGACCAGATAAGTAATAAACATCCATATTATAGGACACAAGAGCAGCATCAGATAGAGACAGAGAGATCTTGTGCTCTGGTCACACAGACAGAAGGAAGGGAGGAAGAAAATTAAACTGGCAGCATTTTTCTCCAGATTCCATTTCACAGCCTCAGTTCCTACGGCAGTGCACATTTCTTTCAGGTCTGTGACCTCATTTTGAGGCTTTCCAGAAGGCACCTTCTTAATATAAGCTCTTTAAAATATAATTTCCGAAATACTCCAGTTCCCAGGTAAGCAGAATATTTTCCTCAGCAGAGGACTGAATGGAAGAGGATTGCAATTTAGTCATCTGATCACATTATCAGAGAACTCTGCTCCTGACCTAAGGAGTGTAAAGAAAACAAATTAAAAAAAGAAGAACCAATATCAGCCATATTTTGAATGTCCTGATATTAGTGGACTGATGGGAAAAGAACATTTTACTTCTCAAAGGAATATCATTTAAATTAATATATATATATATATGGACAAAATGGACATAGAAATTGCTAAAACAAGAGTCCTAAGCTTACTCAAATTTTCCCTCAAATTATCTTAAGACTATGGTTTAGTTTAGCAGAGCACAAAGTAACCAAAACTAAATAAAAATAATTTGAATTGTGCCAAATAAAAGCCATCAATACCCACTGTTGCATCTGAAACTCCAAAAATTAGAGTCATTCCTCAAAGTCAAGGCATTTTTCCCTACAGATTCATGTTAAAGTAAATACAGTATCTGTGTGTGGGTGTGCTCGGTCGCTCAGTTGTGATCCACACTTTGTGACCCCGTGGACTGTAGCCCGCCAGGCTCCTCTGTCCATGGGATTTTCTAGGCAACAACACTGGAGTGGGTTGCCATTTCCATCTCCAGGGGATCTTCCCAACCCAGGGATCAAACCTGCATCTCCTGCATTGGCAGGTGGAGGCTTTACCACTGAGCCACCAGGGAAGCCCAAAAACAGTATCTGGGAAAAATAAAAATTTACACCCTAGTCTGTAAAGCCTCTTCCATACTGATTTATTGCAAAAGATTTATTTCTGAAAGGCCTCACTAGGCATTAATAGGCTAATGAGAATTGTGAATCTTTAAGATGGTAGTATAGAATGCAGAATTTTACAAAATTATTTTGCCAAGGAGCTTCTTTTATATCCCCTCAAGTTACATCCACTAATGTCTGGAGGAACACTAGCAATGTGGTTTGTGAAAGCATGCATCATCAGATGCTCTCATCTAACAGGAAACAGGGTGCTGGGGTCATGAGAACCAGGACATGTAAGATTAAATAGAAGTTTGGCAGAAAGGAAGGGGCTGCAGCAGAGACACAGCCAGGAGCAGACCCAGGAGGGACACTGGTATGAAGTCTTAGGAAGCCAGAGGATGTGAGTGAGCACTAGGGAGAGGGGAAGTGTGGGAAATTCTGGGCACAGGGATAGAGGAAGCAGTGGGAGGAAGAAGCACCCAAGATGAAAGGTGTCTACTGCACAATCTGGCAGAGACAGCCAGGACTCTTCCAGGAGACACAGCTCACTGCAAACAGATCATTTTTACGGGCCTTATTAGCTCAGTGCTTTTAATCAACTAGGCTAAACATCCTGTCTGGCCACACTGTCTGTAGCAGAAACTCAAATCATATAAAAAAAAAGGTTATACATTTTTATCTCGTAATTTGTTTGCAGGATATTAAGCCTGTCTTTGTTAGATAAGAAAGTGAGCAGGAATATTAGATTGTCTTCAGAAAGATCAGGAAGTAGGCCCCTCCCCACAGTTCTTGTTGTCACTCTAGAAATGCTATTATCCTGTCTCTCTAAGTGTCCAGAGTCCTATGTCCTGCTTTCCTCCCTTAATTATAACCCTGTTAAAAACTTTTCTTAAAAATGACTGCTGAGTATATGTATTACATTATGACTTAAGGTCCTGCTAAGGCTTAAAATTTTACTCCTCTCCAGGGGAGTGGTACTGTCATGATTTATACACGTATGTTCAAAGACAGATGTCCTTTCCTGACAGCCCATCATGACAAGGGGGTGATTTTTCCCTTGAGGCAGCCAACTAAGATTCTTTCTCAGTTTACATCGGTGTCTTTAAGGAAAAAAATTCCATTCTTCTCTTTCTAAAATTGTTTAACTTTCTTACTATTTTACCAAAATTTTCTTTTCTTTTATAGCATCACTCACTTGATAGTAGTTGGTATGTCTATCACAACTGGCTCTTTGGGACTCTAGTAATCCAAGACAATTAAATTCATACTTCTGAAAATAGCATTTTCCATTATAGTAAAAAAAAAAAATCAACTTTTAAAAAAATGGCTAGCTTTACACAAGCTGTTTGATTTTTACAGTAACAAACAGGCCAACCAAATGTAAAAGAGGAAACCATTCTTCAGAGAGAATTGAAAGGGATTACAGAGATAAAGAAAGGGATTACAGGAGTCATTTTCAACTTGGAGTTGCTTCCATATGTTGACTTAAATAATTTGACAAATAACAGACAGCTTCAAATAACATCACTGTTTAGTCAACAACTCTGAAACAAAGTAAAGGATCTAAGCTTTTCATCTTGGAACTATAAGGCAGAATTCAAAACTGACATTACAAGCCCCAGTTTCTTAGCCTGAAGTAAGAATCTTGTAATGTTAAAAAATAATAATAAAAAATAATAACATCACTGTTATCCCCAATACATCAGCAAGATAGCTGGGGTGATAAAGAATGGGTCCCAGCTGAGGTCACGTGGTCTATCTCCACCACTGATTTGCTGTGTGAGCTTAAGCACATTAAACAAGAAAGTTTCACTCCAGTTTCTTTATAAGAAATATGGAAACAAAGTGGTTTCTTCACAGATGGTTTGGGAGGATGAAAACAGATGAGGTACATAAGAGCTCTTTGTATGCTGTAAAGCATAACTCGAGTACTAGTTATGGGAAGGGTTTCTAATAAGTAGAACACACATTTCCAGAAAGCTCCTTCACCCCCAGAAATCTTAATCAACCTTGTCTGCATCCTATTTCCAAGTCCCAAGTTTTCTCCAAATTTCCAACTGTCCTTCCTCAAAGCTCTCTCTGACTGTACTCCAATATTCACGTGGGTCATTTCGCTTAGGCATCCTATCAGTTGTATAGAATTATCAGCCCTTTCTCCAGTACTCCCAGGGAACCCAATCACAGTAAGTTCATAGTGGTCCTTCTTCACCCTCTGGGAGGATATGTTCCAGGACCTCAAATGAATGTCGGAAGCCACGGTTAGTACAAAACCCTACATACACTATGTTTTATTTCCTGTGTACACATAAAGTTTAATTCATCAATTAGACACAGTGAGAGAAAATCCACATTGTCAGCACCCCACTCTTGTATTTTGGGGCCAGTTTTAAGTAAAATAGTGTTACTTGAACACAAGAACTATGATACCTTTACAGTCAGCCTGATAACCCAGAGGGCTACCAAATGACTAAGGCAGGATGGTGCTAGATGGTGTCAGATTTCATCACACTACTCAGAACATTACCCAGTTTTAATAACTCATAAATGTTTTATTTCTGAAATTTTCCATTTAACATTTTGGACCATGGTTGACTGTGGGTCACTGAAACCATGAAAGTAAAGCCATGATGAAGGAGGGACCACCGCATTATGAAGTGAGTTATTAGAACAGAGATTTCAGGATATTATTGAAGGACACACATTGGCTTCTGCCGTCTCTCCACCTGAGCTCCTCATAACTGACCCTCTCTGCTGAGAGCAGTCTCATGGCAAGTGCAGCCTGTTCTCCCATTACAAATGCTTTTCCCCAAGACAGTGGCCTCTTAGAGTCCAGTGAGTATAATAATCACCAGCTTAGCCTATGTTTATAATGACTGATTAAACAAATAATATTTGGAGAATAACAAGTTTTCATGGGTAATGAAACATTCAGAAAATTGGTCATCCTTTCCAAAACTGAAGATGAAATGTATTGACTCTCCTGGGATTCTGAACTGCTATTTTATGATCAGAGGCCTTGCATAATTTGATGAAAAACAGTTAATTGCATGCAAAGAAATGCATATATGTTCTCTACACCTTCCTAAAAAGGTCTCTCCTTTTTCCTTCTAATAGTCTGGGTTTTTAGAGCCATTTATTTTCCACCATTTTCTATTCACAGCTATTATTCAAAAGACCATAGCTTATAATCTTATTTACTTTAGACTTTCATTACCTACAAAATATTTTTATCTGATATTCCCAGAAAATTTGTGTAGATGAAAAATACTAGTTATGATTATTTCAATTTTATAATCAGGAAACTGAGTCTCAAAGTGGTTAATAAACTTGCCTAAGACCACATAACTAATAAACAGCAGTACCAGAACTCAAACAGGTTTTCTGATTTTTCATCCCATGATCCTGTGCTTCAGTGAAACAAACGTGATGAATCATATGCAGCAAATCAATGCAAAAGAAAAATCTTAAATGTATTTTGAATCCAGAGGAGGTCTTCGTGTTATCTAAAATATTCTCCTCATAAGTATTTTAGTTTCAATAGAGCATTGTTACAGTAAGATACACCTGTGGGTCATGGAGAAATAGTATATCCACTGATAGTCCTGACTTTCAGATTTTTCTAAGAATTGTCTGTATGAAGCACATTAATATCTACAGTTTCCCCCTCTTGAAATATGAAGAATAGAAGCAATATTGGCTGTGTGTTGCTTGCTCAGTATGTTTTGTTGTAGCCAACAAACCCTGTGTTACCAGTTTAAGCAGAAAGTTACTTCTTAAGAGACAGGGTGAGCTCTCTAAGCAGAGAATCTCTGTAAGACTGAAGAGGCTGACTCCAAGCTGAGCTTCTGAGGAGACACCCAGAGCTACATCTCAGAACCAACCTACCAAGAAAGAAACTGCTGCCTCTGCCATCACCAGTAAGTGGCTAAATCAGGTCGCTGCTACCATCACTGCCAGTAATAGAGCCTTTCTCAATGCAATTGTCTGAATGTGTGTCCCCTGCTCAAAATTCATGAGTTGTAATCCTAACTCCCAAGGTGATGGTATTAAGAGCTAGGGATCTTTGGGAGGTGCTTAGGTTATAAGGGTCCTGCCTCATGTATGGGATTAGCACCCTTAGGAAAGTGGTTACAGAGAGACCCCTTGCCCTTCTACCATGTGAGGATACAATGAGAAGTCTGCAACCCAAAAGGGGGCCTTACTTGACCATAGTGGCACCCTGATCTTGGATTTCCAGCCCCTAAAACTGCAAGAAATTAAATGTCTGTTGTTTATAAGCTGCCCAGTCCATGGTACTTTGTTACAGCAGCCCAAATGGACTAAGACACTTTGTCTGAATACCCGCTGCAACATGGAAACAGCACCATACCTCTTTCCTCCACACAACTCAGTTCTGTCTGAAGTCTCTCACAGGTCCATCTGATGCATAGAATCTAAATCCTTTATTCTTCTCCAGGAGTAAAGTTTTCATTTGTTACTTTTCTCATTGGGATAGTAAGACATAAATCCAATGGAATTATGACAAAATGGGAAGGCTTTTAAAAATATTTTTTCCAGCCATATAGAACAGAAGTCCATCACAGAGTTTGTTTTAATGAGAATAATAACAGAACCTATCACATGGTATTGTCATATGGGTTAAGTGAAAAAGAATATGTAGAAACTTAAAACAATATAAAGGAAATGATCAATAGATATTATATATTATAATGTAAAGGGCTGCTGAGTAGAATCTTTCCTATTATTCTGGAATCGGCAGTGAGGCCTCAAAAATGAGGACACAGGTTTTTCAATAAAGGTACAAGCAACTGTGCAGCCAGACAGCCCCTCCAGGATCTTGTAAAACATGAATATATTCCCTCTGCTGCTCCAAAACATCCCTTACAACACTCTCCAGAGACTTAAACAGAAAACTAGGGAGGGGCAAGGGCAAGAAGGGGATGAGGATCCACAGACTCACACATGACTGATTCTGAGGTCTCATCAGGCTACTGAAGCATTTCCTCAGGGGAGGAAGAAGGAAAGTGAGTACTCAACCACCAAAGTCCAGTGACGGCTCCACCTAAAGGACCACTTGCAAGATCTGGGGGTGTCTACCAGAAAGAGAGACTAGCATCTCATTTCTAGTGTTACCTGTTAATCTGCTCAACTCCCAGAACCTGTCTGAACTGACAAGAGAATCAAACACGGATGGCAGAAGTGAAGGAAGGGAAGGGAAGCGATGTGGTGTCTGGTAATGTTTAAGTGTGTGAGTGATGCGTGATGTGTGAGTGATGTATGAGTTTCTCATATGTCGGGAGAACACTGTGGAAGGTAGTGCATGGCCTGAGCTGTGAGCTCACACCCTAAATAAGAGGGTTCTCTGTAGCTTCAGGAAGTAGCAGAAGCTTATGGCCATCAGATATACTGCCGACGAAGGAAGCTGGGGGCCAAGGGAGAAGTTTGAGCCAGACACAGATCTTCCATGAAAGTAACTATGAAGTGGGAGTCCTTTCCATGGGCCACGTAAAAAGTTTACACAGGTGTCCATACATCTGTTTCTATCTTCTTCCCATTTCATCTCCTTTCTTCCTAACCCAACACACCAAAGGAGGAAGAGGGGAGGGCAGTGGAATTTAATAGCAAGCCCCTCACCACCAACTGCATGCCCCTTCAGGCCATTGATGAACCCTGAACTAAGAAGAGGAAATAGATGTGACTAGAGTTTTATATTAGACTGGACTTAATAACTGAAACTTATTTGGAAGCTATGAGGTCTGACCAAGATATTAATATCTAAGAAAACCAGATACAGCAGAATGAGGTCAAAGGCACTGGCTAAAGAAGAAATTAGACCCTTGTGTGTTTATATCCCACTAGGATAAACTTTCAAAATCCAGTTACAATGGGATTGTCTATTCACCACCCTACTTTTCCACCAGGACTTAGAAAGATAAGGCGACTAGAATCAAGAAGTCAGTGGCCTCAGCCAGGGCCATGAAAGTGTCTCACCATCCTTTAAACCTTTTCTCTCCCAAGATAATTCCAATTTTCACACTCTGTGGCCAAGAGAGATGGAAAACAACCCACTGTGGTTTTTTTTTTGTTTTTTGTTTTCTTCTTTAACACTTGTTTTCCCACAGACTTGTTTGGCCCTAACACAGATCTGAACTGGAGCAGTCCCAAGGGAAAGGTGTCTTCATGCTGTCTCTTAGACCATGATCTGCTTCTCCACAACTGCTAAATTACAATGTTGGGATGTGATAGAACAGCTTCTGAAACTTAAAAGATCATTAATTCACTAGGAATTTTGTGGAAATGTAAATTCTGATTTTATAGGTCTATGGAAAAACCTGAAAGATGGCATTTCTAACACATTCCCGAGTTCATGGACCACATCTTGTGTGGCAAGGTTCTACAGTGGAGAACTCTCCATCTCATTAAATGAGAGAACCGAAAACCAACAAAAAAACCCACAAAGCTTTCCAGATCCTCTGAAAAGACATCAATAAAAGCAAACAAATAGGAATTCTATATATTCTGCCATTACAATATTGCTCAGACTGTACTCTGTGTAACAGAAGACTAGATTTTTTCATATCCACATCTCTTTTCAGGTAATGTTTATCATCTGATAGCAATCATATTTTTCTTTGTAGTACTGGAGATATTCTTAGAATATTTAATAAAATTCATTTCTCACCTGAGAAAACCAATTGAAGTCAATATTTAAAAGGTGATAAGTAGTGACAGAAGGAGTCAGTCTGTAAGTTCAACTCAAGAAGAGAAAGAAAATGTGGGGGAACCACATTTTCTTGCAAATGAGGTCCACATATGAGGAATCATAGAATTCCTTCCAAATGAATTCTGTTCAATTCCATAGAAGTACAAGAGTTCAACTTGCTTTCACTTACATAGAATTTTCTATTTCTCTTTTTCATGCTCCTCTTATGTCATTGTTTATATTTAATAAAACCAAGTTATCAGGTATTTTGGGGATAGTCATACATTTAAATACATTTAAATACATCTGTGGACAAACTATTTGACCTAATGTTGGGAAGACCCCCTGGAGAAGGGAAAGGCTACCCCACTCCAGTATTCTGGCCTAAAGAATTTCCATGGACTGTATAGTCCATGAGGTCACAAAGTCAGAGAAGGCTAAGTGACTTTCATTTTCACTTTTTACTCTCAATGAGGGTACAGCTCAGCAATCTATTTTAACAAACATCCCTATTGATTTTGACACACAAAAATGAGAATCATGGCTATCAAACTACAACTTTCAAACCAGGCTCTCTAGTCTCTCTCCTTTATCCACCACCCCCTGGCCCCCACCACAAGTTCCTGATTCAGACTGAACAGTACTAAAGTGGGCTGGCCACCTGTATTTTTTCAAAACTTCCCGGATGAGTCTAGTGTTCTAATATCCAAATAAGGTTGGAAACCACTGCTCTAAGGTGTGTGTGCTCCTTGGTACTGAATCACCCAGATACAGATGTGCAGTTGAGAGCAGAGCTGAGATTTAAATCTACAGACTTGGATTCCAGAACACAACACTATATTAACATCTTAGTTTCTGGTTCCTCTGTTCCAGGTCCATGTAAGTATCTCCATTTTCACCCAAACTTCATCTTTATGACTATCTGTGATTCCTCTACCCTTGCTTCTACAGTATTTTTCATCATGGCACCTTCATCTTGAGATTGCTCTCTCTCAACCCTCATCTCTTAGGTCACGTGCACATTGAAACCCTCCTTCCTCCTGCCCCTTTGCTGTCTGCTCCACACACAAGAGCACAATCATTTGGAGATCAAAATTCTGTCTTTGTCAATTCTTGAAATTTCAGGCTGTTAAAGCTGAAAGGATCTCTGGGATCAGCAGGTCTAGTTCCTTTTTATTGCTAATTAGTATAATTATGCTAGATTTTCCAGATGAGATCTTCTTACATACATTTCCTGCAGAGGATACGAAGGTAATACAAAACAAGTCTTCTGACACAACATGCCAAAGGAGAACTTATTCATTGGAACAAAGAGGCTTAGAATTGGCAAAGTCACCCATGCAAATTTCTATTTTTTGTTTACTGTCGTGCTATGACTCATATGCTCTAAAATCCAAATACAATGCTCAAGTGGAGAAAAATCCACATGAAAGAGGCTAGGAAGGGATTAGTGAGGAATACAAAAGTCCAAGCCTATGTAATCGTCTATGCCTTGTCTCAAAGCACCAGATCATATTGGTGCTTAAAATTGGAACATAGAGATTAAAAAATAGCATTAAAAATATTGAGAATCTTGAAAGTGGAGAGCATTATCTTCAACTACTAGACCTTTTTTAGGAACCTAAATATGAATGGGGAATGCTTTCCTAGAGTTAAACTATGGCATATTATGGGTTAAATATGAATAACATTAAAATGAAAACTAATTAAATTGAGAATTAATAATTCAGTGCTGCCTGATAATAACACTTCTCTGCCTCAGATTTCTCATCCATAAATCAAGATAAAGCACTTCCCCTACAAACCTCATTACATTTTCCCAAAGATAACATAACCAAGCATGTTAGTATCCTATGGTCACATAATGTGTCTTTGCCTAGTAACTAGTATTTTAGTTTTTCCTGTGGGCAAAAGTACAGATGCTCTGGGTCACAGCTTTGAGAGGAGAACCATGATATAAGGCCCTGAATGGAGCATCTTTAAAAAAAAACAAAAAGACAACTGCAACATCTGTCAAATTCTATCAGCTACTGACATGTTCAAAGGATCAAATCCCACCAAGATAGATAGCTTAACAGGAATGCTCAAGTAACTTTTTCTAACACAAAAATTCCTTTAAAGTCATTACCTACTCTGTGGACTATAACTTCTGGTCATTGATCATTTTAGAAAATGAAACTGGACAAAAACCTAACCAGGAGAAAGGTGACCCCCAAATCATCTTATAAGTCTCACCACAGTGAGGGCTGAAATTAGGCACATTTGGCTTTTCTGACAATATGTTCACTCTTGGACAATTTATAACAAACTTCAATGGTATCACTATCAGACAAAGTTCATGTGTATAAATGGTTTCTGTTTTAACCTGAGTCGATGGGAAAATAAAAAGAACTGCAAGTCAGAGAAAATACCCAGAACCCTAGGGATGGTTTTAAGTACCGCTGCTGCTGCTGCTGCTGCTAAGTCACTTTAGTCGTGTCCAATTCTGTGCAACCCCATAGACGGCAGCCCACCAGGCTCCCCCATCCCTGGGATTCTCCAGGCAAGATACACTGGAGTGGGTTTCCATTTCCTTCTCCAATTCATGAAAGTGAAAAGTGAAAGTGAAGTCACTCACTCAGTCGTGTCCAACTCTTAGCGACCCCATGGCCTACAGCCTACCAGGCTCCTCCGTCCATGGGATTTTTCAGGCAAGAGTACTGGAGTGGGGTGCCATGGCCTTCTCCGAATTGGCAATAAATACTTTTGTCATATTGCAAAATGACGGCTGCCTAACTAGTGTATTTTTTTTTATAATCTGTATATAAGAAAACAGTAATCTCTAATTAATACAACATAAAAACAATACTTGGTGAAAAATAATCCAACACTGAAAATAATCAACAGGATTTGAAAGGCACTATTTATAGGAAGATTTAATGTGTGTGGAATCACCACTGGTTTCCAGAGGCATGCCTGGCTTGTGCCTTGCTTTGAACTGCATTAGTCTAATCATCCCAGTCCAGACTCCGCAAAGTCAAAATGCAATAGGCTTCCTTCAGTTTCTTGTACCGACAGTTACCGAATCTTTAGCACCAGAAGAGACTTGTGAAATGGCTAATTCTGAACGTCATGCTCCCTATCCCCCAGCTGAGCTGATGACAGTCATCACTGACCCACCATGGCCCCTTCTTTGATGAACAGAGACCTATCTTAAGAGATCTTCTCAAGAGAGTCCATTAAATACATCTGACAGGGTGCAGGCAGGAAACAGATGGTCCAAGCAAATCAAGATAATTCAAACAGAGTTTAGTAAAGAGACTATTTTTATCAAAGGAAAATCCTCAGCTTGTAAGGAAAGTAGGAACTATGGGGGTGAGGGGAAAGAGGACAATAAGAAGGGTTGCATAGGGATAAAAGGCCTAAGGGTACTTATGACCTTTATTTGAGGGACAAAGTCAGCCCAAGGTGAGCTCACAGAAAAAGATACAAACTCCCTCCAGGCTCCTGCTGGGGCTCAGCATTTACCAAACCCAAAGAAAACCAGAAGACTAGGAAGCTTTCTGATGTGATCCTCAGCCCCCTGGGACAGAGAGAAGGTCAGAGAAGGACAGAGTATGTCCAGGGGGGTAAAAGGCAGTTACCCAGCACTCGGGGTGATTCACTCTAGAGCATATAGCTATTAAGTCACAGAAAAGAGTAAAAAACACATGCTTTCTTAGGCTTTTCTCAAGCCTTTTGTTTGCACACTACTGTGTGTGTGCGTGCATTCACTTGGGTGCACGCATGCAGGCAAGTATACACCACACATGCCCCTCGAAGACAGGGAGCTGGCTCTGAGCACATTCATCTGGGATGCTCACCTCTAAATGGTTCTTCAGCCCTGTGACTAGTCAGGCCCTGCACACGGGGCACTCTGTGACGTTCTAGAGCCAACCAACCTCATCCGAGGGTTGCATCTTAAACCAGATGCCCTTAAGGCCCTTCTGGTTCCACTGGGTAGAACATAAAGCTGCTTTTCAAATTTACATGATCCCAAATTAGCTCACCTTTCTGACCCATGACATTACTGAAAATGTCAACCTGTCTTCAACCCAGTGTTATTTTGGAAAGTCCTGCACCCATAATTAACTTAGTGTCATGTCCCAATCTCCTGTGTACTTGGTGAAAGTAAGCAAAGAGGATTTATTAGCAACTGGGCCATTCAAGACTGTTTAAAATGCCATAATACCTCAGCCACTACTGCTAGCTAGAAAGCCTCCCTCTTCCTCTTAAGCTCATACCATGAAAATGAACATTTTTGAAAGCACAGATTTGGGTTGGGACTTCTCTGTCTATAAATCTTACAACAGGACCATATCTCTAGACACCCATTAAAAATATTTTGGTATGATATTAATATAGAATGTTTTACCAAAAACTTCAGTTTCCCACTCTAATTTTGTACTGCATAGACAGCATATTAAATTTCCATATGGATTACTACACATTCACTTACTTTGGTATAAACAAATCATATCAGAACTAAAGCAATCAACCAGGAAACAAACGTCCTCATTTTCACATTCAATTCACATCAGTTATTACTCTCTACTGTCACCTAAATCACAAACCAAGAATGGTGCTATTTGCTAAGACATTCAGCAATAGGTAACACAAATAATTATCACAAAACACTGTCCTGCTTTAAGCTACTCTGTCATCAAAAGCACTGGAAGTGTTATTCACATGTATGCATAATACTGGTAAATAGTTATGATTTTTTAACTATATGATTTATGTGAAAGGCTTTTCCCTAAGAAAAGTGAGAGTTTCTAGATTAAAGTCACTAAAAGAAATTCTGGTTTGACATTAACAACCAAAAGAAGGTCACAAAAAGAAAGAACCAGTAATATAATCTCATCCACACACTCATGTTGGCAGACCACCTTCACTCTTACAAAACTGTGTAAGACTTTTCATGTGATATGTGATATCACATGATAAGACTCTTCGTGTGATATGAACCTCTGGTAACAATTGAGACTTAGTAGTTTAATGGGTAAAAGACAATGAAGTAAACAAAGAGATAAGGGAGAGAATACAAAAGGGAATACATTATGAATTACTTCACCATTTATGTTCCATATTCATCTTACCATATTTATTTATCCTACAATCAAACTTTCCAGTTGTCTAACTAGTCAGTGAAAGAGCCAGAAACAAACCCAGATTTTATGAATCCTCTGGTGTAATTCCCACTAAATTCTTCTGATAATTCTTCTCTATTTGGATTGACCTCACACCTCCACCTTTCTAGGCAGAGTTCTTCAGAGTAAATGGACATCTATTTTAGTAAAGTTGAGATAAACTGTTAGAAATCAAAAGCAATTAAAAATCACATGCCACCTCTTCCCCTGAAGTAGCCTTACTCCAACAATCTTTGGCTCAGCTAATAAAGTAATGCTGCCCCTAGGTTATAATCTCCTAGATGGGGTTTGTTTAAATGTAGAAATCATTTTTTGATGATTCTTCTCTTTGAAGATCTCAGATTGTGTGCAAAGGTACATTTAAGTACCATGAAGTTTTTGGGTCCTCGAGTCAGACAAATAAATACAATCAGTGAGTGGCCAAATAAAAATGTAACTGAAAATTAACCGTAGCAACAGATATAGCTAGTCTATTTATTTCTTCTAGGGGCAGTTCAGTGTTTCCACCTTTATGTGGTTTTTCTTCCACCCCACTACCAATATGCTGACTCAGGTTCATGCGGTCTCAATACCTGAAAGCACTGTTCTTGAGTCGGCCATATAGCTTCTGCTCCTCCAATCTGTCCTCAATATAAAGTAAAAGCAGGGAGTGGAGACGGTTTCAGTAAATGAACTAATCATAAAGCCCAGACTAAGTAAATACTAGCACCATAGCCATATAGACATACACAAACATACCCTGTATTAGGGTTCTCCAGAGAAACAGAACCAATCAGTTCAGTTCAGCCGCTCAGTTGTGTCCGACTCTTTGTGACCCCATGAATGGCAGCACACCAGGCCTCCCTGTCCATCACCAACTCCCGGAGTTCACTCAAACTCACGTCCATCAAGTCAGTGATGCCATCCAGCCATCTCATCCTCTGTCGTCCCCTTCTCCTTCTGCCCCCAATCCCTCACAGCATCAGAGTCTTTTCCAATGAGTCAACTCTTAGCATGAGGTGGCCAAACTGGAGTTTCAGCTTTAGCATCATTCCTTCCAAAGAAATCCCAGGGCTGATCTCCTTCAGAATGGACTGGTTGGATCTCCTTGCAGTCCAAGGGACTTTCAAGAGTCTTCTCCAACACCACAGTTCAAAAGCATCAATTCTTCAGTGCTCAGCCTTCTTCACAGTCCAACTCTCACATCCATACATGACCACAGGAAAAACCATAGCCTTGACTAGACGGACCTTTGTTGGCAAAGTAATGTCTCTGCTTTTGAATACCCTATCTAGGTTGGTCATAACTTTGCTTCCAAGGAGTAAGAGTCTTTTAATTTCATGGCTACAGTCACCATCTGCAGTGATTTTGGAGCCCCAAAAAACAAAGTCAGACACTGTTTCCACTGTTTCCCCATCTATTTTCCATGAAGTGATGGAACCGGATGCATGATCTTCTTTTCTGAATGTTGAGCTTTAAGCCAACTTTTTCACTCTTCTCTTTCACTTTCAACAAGAGGCTTTTTAGTTCCTCTTCACTTTCTGCCACAAGGGTGGTGTCATCTGCATATCTGAGGTTATTGATATTTCTCCCAGCAATCTTGATTCCAGCTTGTGCTTCTTCCAGCCCAGCGTCTCTCATGATGTACTCTGCATACAAGTTAAATAAGCAGGGTGACAGTATACAGCCTTGACGTACTCCTTTTCCTATTTGGCACCAGTCTGTTGTTGCATGTCCAGTTCTAAATGTTGCTTCCTGACCTGCATACAGATTTCTCAAGAGGCAGATCAGGTGGTCTGATATTCCCATCTCTTTCAGAATTTTCCACAGTTTATTGTGATCCACACAGTCAAAGGCTTTGGCATAGTCAATAAAGCAGAAATAGATGTTTTTGTGGAACTCTCTTGCTTTTTCGATGATCCAGCGGATGTTGGCAATTTGATCTCTGGTTCCTCTGTCTTTTCTAAAACCAGCTTGAACATCAGGAAGTTCACGGTTCACATTTTGCTGAAGCTTGGCTTGCAGAATTTTGAGCATTACTTTACTAGCATGTGAGATGAGTGCAATTGTGCAGTAGTTTGAGCATTCTTTGGCATTGCCTTTCTTTGGGATTGGAATGAAAACTGACCAATAGGATACTACAAATGACTCTGCATATGAATTTTCTCATTGAAACGTAAACACTTTGAGGTGAGTAATAATCCCTCTAGGTTAAATGTAGAAACTAGGGCTCAAATCGGTTTAGCAACTTGCCCAAGATTGGCTCATAAATCATAGAACCCAGAATCTCAACCCATAATCTTCCATGTCTGAATTAATTCCATAATCTCATCCCTATTTAAACCACACTCCAAACCTACTTTGTGTGGTTATATGCATTTTAGCAGCACAACTGGCGAAAGTTAACTCCCTTGGGATCTATGGCAAACCCAATCCCTTTGGTAAGTGATTCTTTTCCCTGCCCTGCACACTCTACTTTCTCCTAAAGGAACCATCACCAGTCCTGTGCAACTGAGCTTTTGTCAAGTTTCATCTCTTACAGGAACCTTCCTCATGTCACAGCTTGATTTCAGCACCCTTCTTCTGCTTTGCTACACCCATAGCATACTTTTATTGCAGCATCTGTCACACTATAATCCTATCTACCACTCGTCTGTCCCCACAAAAACCAGTGAACTTGAAAAATAGGGCTGTGTTCTCCTCATTATCCTGCGGCACTCTCACTCTCCCACTGTAGGTTTTCAGGCAGAGCTGGAGCAAAGAAAAGAAATAGCTCTAAATCAAGTTTAAAGCTTTAATGATCTCTTAAACTGGAAATTCGACTGAATTGAGGCAGCATTTGTGACTTAGGTGAATAAAAGAATGTCAGTTCCTCAAGAGTGAACAAAACACCTATAGGACTTAATGGGTTCTCATCCAGTGGCTGAGAATATTCTTAAAATGAAGGGAACAAAAATATAATTTTGCACTTTACTTACAACAGACTTATTCAACAACCTGGTCACTTTGTATCCCCAGTGCCTAGGACTCGGAAGAACATATAGTACAGTATCTGACATTTATTACACATTTGCTGTGCTAAGAAGGGATGTGGAAGCCTGCTTGTGAAGCATGATAAGGCAATTTACACATTTTATCATTTAACTCTCATAGGAGTTTTATGATATAGGTATCATTATGGATCTTCCCATATACGGACATGGAAACCAAGACCAGGGAAGTTAAGTGACTTGCCTGAGATCTTCCTGCAAGTCAGTGGAGGGTTCCAACCCAGACTATCTGTCTCCAAAGGCTATAGTCTTAACCAATACCTAAGACTGTCACCCATTCAGAGGGGACTTAAAGGAGAATGCAGAAGAAGGAATAGAGGAATTCCAAGCAGAGGAAATTGCAGGTTCAAAGTAGTGGAAGTGTAGAGGAGCCTGGTATATTTGTTGTTTAGTCACCCAATCACGTCCCACTCTTTGTGACCCTATGGACTGTAGCCCCCCAGGATCCTCTGTCCATGGGGATTCTCCAGGCAAGAATACTGGAGTGGGTTGCCATGCCCTCCTCCAGGGGATCTTCCCAACCCAGGGATGGAACCCAGGTCTCCCACATTTCAGGTGGATTCTTTACCATCTGAGCCACCAGAGCATATTGGGAGAATGGTTAAGAATTTCCAGGAGCTGGGCTTTAGGAAGAGTGAGTGGGTGTCACAGGGCAGGGTGTGGGAACCTGGCTGTGAAGGGATTTGTGTGACATGATGAGGAGTCTTAGCATCACCAGTGATCTGCAGTGTAGGGAACTGCTCTGGCAGCAGTAATGGCAGATGGAGAGAAATTCAGAAGGATTGGGAAGCATAGACCTGTTGGACTCTGTTGACGAGAGTCTGAACTAAGGCAGGAGAAAGGGAGGTAGAGAGGACAGAGGCTTGCATTCAAAAGACAGTTCTAAGGTATAAGCAATAGGTGTCAATGAACAATCAAATATGAGGGGTAAATGGAAGGGAGGGGAAAATGGTGACCTTGGGGCTTGTGGTGGAGGATTGACTGAGGCACAGGGTTGCGAGGGGAGGTGATGGATCCAGGTTGGGGTGGGCAGAGTCTGAGGAACCAGAATATCTACAGGAGATGTTTACAGGCCTGTTCAGAGCACAGGAGAAGGATCTTTCATAGAATATTAAACGGTAAACTTTTGCTGAAAGTTTCTCTTCTAGATCACGTTTATGCACTGATATCTAGGTTGAAGCTCTGGAAGTGAGTGAAATCATCAGGGAAACTTATAGAGGAAATGAAAACAAGGGAACTCTTTGTCCTTATGTTCAACATTTAGGTTTTGCTCAGGTTCTTTTGATTCAAAGGCACTTTTATTATCATTCTATGATTTCTGACTGTATAATATCCTTTAATTACATTTTATTCTTTATTTCCATTTTATTACTAAGATGCTTAGTGGCTTTTTTTCTATATCAAATACTAGCTCCATAAACATATATATACACACACTATGTTAGGGTTCTCCAGAGAAATAGACCAATAGGATATAGACAGATATATAAAAAGACATTTATTATGAGGAACTGGTTCACACAAACATAAAGACAAATAAGATATGCTGCCTTCAAGTTGGATACCCAAGAAAACCAATGGTATAATTCACTTTGAGTCTAAAAGCCTGAGAATCAAGGGGCTGAGGGCCTGATGATGTAAGTCCTGGTCTGAGTCCAAAAGCCCAGGAACCAGGAGCACAGATGTCAGAGGGCAGAAGATGGATGTCTCAGCTCAAGCAGAGAAAGTAAACCCACTCTTCCTCTACCTTTTTGTTCTTTTCAGGCTCTCAACAAATTGGATTATACCACCCACACTGAGGAGGGCCATCTTCTTTACTCAGTTACTGATTCAAATGTTAATCTCTTCTGGAGACAGCCTCAAAGACACACCATAAAAACTGTTTTACTAGCTATCTGGGCATTCCTTACCCCAGTCAAGCTGACACATAAAATTAACTATTACAAGTCCACCCCTTGTCAACTTGAGCCACTAAGCACATAGCTCAGTTGGTAAAGAATCTGCCTTCAATGCAGGAGACCCGGGTTCGATTCCTGGGTTGGGAAGATCCTCTGGAGAAGGAAATGGCAACCTACTCCAGTATTCTTGTCTAGAGAAGCCCAAGGACAGAGGAGCCTGGTAGGCTATAGTCCATGGGGTCACAAGAGTCGGACATGACTTAGAGACTGAACCACCATCTTGTCGACTTGGCAACCATAAGCATCTCCCTGGTGGCTCAGTAGAAAGGAATCCACCTGCCAATGCAGGAGATACAGGCTCAATCCCTGTGTCAGGAATATCCCCTAGAGAAGGAAATGACAACCCACTCCAGTATTCTTGCCTGGGAAATCCCATGGACACAGGAGCCTGGTAGTCTACAGTCCAAAGGATTGCAAAGAGTCAGACACAACTTAGTGACTAAACAACAACAAACCATATTTAATCTCCAGATAATAACAAGGTCATAATTCCACTTAACATATCAATACAATTATCCTACATACAATAAAAAATGCACTAATACCTTTCCCAGAAAAAAAGGTAAAAGTTCTTGAGTGATGTTTACTCTTCTCCTGATATCCAATAATTTAAATTCTATGATGTAAAGTCAACAATATTTAAATATTGATATCAAGTCAATGTATCTTACCTTACATGATAAGGGAATAATACAGGAAAGAAAGATGTTATACATACATACATACACAAACATATCCATACAAAATAAAGAGGAAATATTCATAACCATTACAGTCCTCATTTTTATAACTGCTCATGTGATTGTAGCTGATATTATAACTACTTTCTTCTGCCAGTCATTCTGTATTCTCTGCCTTTGCCAAGCACCTCAGCTGGTCATGACTCTTTACCTGGCAGGGTGATTCAATCTTCATTCCTGAAGGGTCTAGGCCATTAGTTCTATTTGGATGTGGTTGCTGTAATTTCTCCTGACCATATTATACAAGTTTTAGTAATACTAAATAGTAATACTCATGGCAATACTAAGCGAAAACCTAAGAGATCTCCTTTATTCCAGACATACTCTTCCTTACATCCATTGTAGACTGGCAGTCCAAGTTCCCTTTGAAAAATCAGGATCAATCATCTCAACCAGCACAATAACACCCTTCTTTGATTGCTGAGTCAGAGTCATGAGGAGTCCAAAGTGGCCAGAATTTAACCTCCAATTTAATAGAATCATTTTGCTTCCTGGTAGAAGCATTCCACCCTTTGGAACTAAGACCCCTAGGCCAGCATAAAGTTACATGAACAGATAGCAACAATTTTACTAGTAGGTTACTGCAGGTAATACAGGTTAGTGTCATTCCCATTCCACACCTTGATTCCTGAATGCTCAAATCCTAGCTATGGAAAAAACAGCACCATATATTGTATGCTGATTTCAGAGCATATACAGCCTTTTAGGGAACTCCAGCTCTGCAAGGAACTGCCACCTAACTGGCATGGCAAATTAGTCTTCCAATGAGTATTCTACCACTCTATCAAGCCAGTTTCTTCAGGATGGTAGAGAACATGGCAAGAGCAGCGAACTCCATAAGCATGACCACTGCCATCTAGGACTTTCATCTTAATAACTCATTTCATTATCATTAAACTGCATTTATTAAGTGATAGCTCACAAACAGAATTTTTGCAAATCCATTTGTAGTAGCCAGATCCCTTTTTTGGCAAACTATCAGGTAATGAGCAGCTGGAATTTTCTTTGTCTTAGGCAGCAATATTATCTTAGGCTATACTGAACCCCACTGGCTTAGTAAACACAATAGGAAATGCATTATTTATATTGGTCTTCATTAATAATTAATAAAATTACAGGTGTGTGATATTTCCAGGCTCCACAGCTCACATCAGTGAAAATGGTACATGAATGCCTTCTCCCCAAAGATCACAATTAAATGATTGCTGCTGACTCATGTTTTTTAATTAATTTGTGTGACCTTCTCACACTGAAGCTGGGAAACAATGAGGTAAATTTTCAAGTAGACAAACATGCTATTTTGTTCACAAACAAAAGTTTGTGAACTGTTTGTTCTCAAGTGTTGAAACTGCATCAGATTCATTATTTAACTTACTGCATACATCTAAAGAAATGATTATTACTGAATTAGTCTAAAGTTACAGGAAAGAAAATGAACAGAATAATATCCTTACAGCAGTATGTGATTTGACTTTCAAACCTAATCTTATTTTTTTTTTTTTTATCACTTTGCCTGTCATCCATTCTGACTCTTCTTTTTCACCAACATTATGATCTTTCACCCTTTCACATAGACGTTTCATTTGGTCATTAGGAACAAATAGTTAATGAGCCCTACTGGCCAATAAATGATACTAATTTTAAAATAATAATAACTTCTCATATTTATAAAAGCTCCTGTAGAAATGCTATCAAAAATACGATTTTATTTTCATGGTATATGCTAGCCTCAAGATACAAAGATGATTGAGATCCTGCATTTAGCATGCTAAAGTCTATTAGTAAAATAATAAAATATATACCACAAATGATCAAACTATGAATCAGGAAATAGAAGTGCATGCTCTTCTCTACTCAGAACTCTTGGAAAGTAGGGTCCTATCTCCTTCCTCTTGACCGCCAGTATCTAGCTTCATAGTTGACACAGTGCTTGATGACTGAGTGAAGAGCCCAAGAAAAGGCTCCTGTCCTATGTGTCACAAATTGTGCTGAAAACCCAAGATAGAGCAATAAAGAAAACAGACCAGGTTCCTGCCCTAATGGCACTGATATTCTAATGGGAGAAATAACCATTAATATGGAAGCAAAAAAAAAAAACAACAAAAGAAATGTAATGGGTTTGGTAAGTTCCAAGAAAAAAGTAACAGATACTGGAACAGGAAATGATGGTAGGTGAGCAGAACAGGAGGGTATCTTTAGACCAGGAGGGCAGAAGTTGCTCTGACCTGAGAAAATGATGTTTAAAGTGAATTAAAAGGAGCCACCCATGGAAGGAAGCAGGTAAGAAGCATCCGGGGCAGAGGGAACAGAAATTGCAAAAGTTTTAAGGTGCGAAAAGCATAGAGAAGGAATTTCCAGGTTACAAGAGCAAAGCAAAGAGACCAAGTGGAACCCCAGTAAGAGGAGACGGTACCTTGGTCTAAACAGTGGAGATGGAAAGATACAGTAGGTTTCAGATGGATCTGAAGACATGGTTTCCTTGCTCTTGATTCTCTTATAATATAATCTCAATTACTTTTTATCTTCTAGAAATGCTTTACATTTTTTTGATTTTCTAATACACTTATGGATTTTTTAAAATCTTTTGAGGGTAAAATTTAAAATAACAAGACTTTTCTAATATTTCAAAGAATGTTACAGACTTCAACTCGTGTATATAAAACACTTTAAAGTAAGCAAAATTTGAGCTTACAATATTGTTATTTTCCCAATCTTATCCTCTTTTTTGTGATCAGTATCTTGGCTTGGCTCCCTTGAAAACAGAGGCAGAAACAAAGATGAATTTCTTTTCAGGGAGTGGGATCCAGGTATAAGGAACTGGGGGCAGTGAATGGAGTGGAAAATCTGGGAGAACCAACAGAAAGACATATGATGGAGTTGGCTACTATGAGGGTGACTGACTGCTCCCTCGCACAGGACCTTCTGAGAAGGAAGTCCATCTCCTCAGATGGGAGACTATCTTTGGGAAGAAGAGTATACAAAAGGAAGCATTCATTCACCATCTGGTCTCCTATTTACCAAAGATTCACTCTCTAAGACTTGAATTCCCTTAACGTCTGAGTTGTGCGTGTGAGCCCAGAGGCAATTCCCACAGTACCCTGCTTTAAAAAAACCCCTTGCCCTGCTGCTCCCACCCTCCCACTGTAGCATCAGTAGATAAATCCCTGGTCAGAAAGTGTTCAGATGGAGGCAGACGTACGTTGAATGACAGATGTCATATGCCATTTACTGCTGTCAAAGATCTCTGAATGAACATTGTTCATTAGCACATTATCTATGGATATGTTAGAGGTTGCACAAGTTGAAAACCTCCAGGACTCCACTCCACAAGAATTGCTAAAATAACATGGGAATCATTTTAACTCAACTATACACATTAAAACAATTCTTTACACAATCATCACTTCAGTTCAGTCATGTCTGACTCTCTGCGGCCCCATGGACTGCAGCATGCCAGACTTACCTGTCCATCACCAACTACCAACTTACTCAAACTCACATCCATCAAGTCAGTGATGCCATCCAGCCATCTCATCCTCTGGAGTGGGTAGCTTTTCTCTTCTCCAGGAGACCTCCCCAACCCAGGGATCGACCCAAGTCTCCTGAATTGCAGGCAGATTCTTTTACCAGCTGAGCCACAAGGGAAGCCCTCTTCACACAATGGAAGGATGTGAATGGGTCCCTCTCCTATGCAAGCCATGTAAGAAATTGCTTCTTTTGCATTTTACTACAGTCATTTGCTCATAGTAGATTTGTCAGGTTTTCTTTTTCACTGCTTTCTAAGGAAAGCAAATTTTGGTATCTGGAGGAATTTCTATTTGTTAAACAGAAGTAAAACTTTTGTTCCTTGTATAATAGGGACTTTTATCTCTCATATAATAATTTGATGTTACTGTAGGCAGTTTTAACTAGTGAGTAGGAGTATCAAAGTTTGAATTTAAAACTGTTACAGCACTACACTGCTCTGCCTAAGAAAGGAAAAACAGAGAACTGAGAATCCCAGGTACAGATCTAGAAAATCTAAGGCAGGAGCAAGAAGGCATAGTGCAGATGGGAAAAGCGAGGCAGGAAAACTGGTAGCTCTGAGGAGGAGAAGAAGAATTTTGAAGATAAAGCAGGTCTTACTGAGCTTGGTGCGCAAACCGTGAAACAGCAGGATGGTGATATGCCAACCTCCTCTTTGTCATTCCATATCACCTCAGTAAATACTTTGTGCATGCGTATTAGTTGCTCAGCTGTGTTTGACTCTTTGTGAGCCAATGGACTACAGCCCACCAAGCTCCTCTGTCCATGGAGTTCTAGTAAATATTTTATTGTTCTCCAATTCCCTGATGGCTCAGCAGGTAAAGAATCTGCAATGCAGCAGACCCAGTTTCAATTCCTGGGTTGGAAAAATCTCCTGGAGTAGGAAATGGCACCCCACTCCAGTATTCTTGCCCCCCCCAAAAAACTCATAGACAGGGGAGCCTGGTGAACTATAGACCATAGGGTCCCAAAGAGTTGGAAACGACTGAGCAGCTAAGTGCACTCACACACACACTTTTTTATTGATGTGAAATTCCGTTTGAGAGAAAATAAAATAGAAAAGGACAATGAAAAGATGGAAGGAAGAGAGGAAGGAAGACAGGGAGGAAGGATGAATTTTTACTATTAGTAAACCAGTTTTCCCTCTAAATAAATATTGAACACGAACACACATTTAATGACTGTTGGTTGAAGCGACACATTTTTTTAATTCTATAGGCCACCACAATTTTTCTAGACCTGACTAAATCTTATTTCTACAAAGTTAATAAAAGAGTTTTCCAGTGACATAACACAGGACATAACTTAATGATGTATGCTCTTCTATAGAAGCCAGTATTAATTCTTCAATATTTAATGCCTTCTCTATAAATCCTATCATTATCATGGAAAGATGAGACATAAACCCTACTTTAAAGGCTTAGAGAGATTTTTCTTTTCCTCCAAAGAATATTTTTTAAGTTAAGGGTCTTCTTTGACTTTTCCTATTGCTCTACTCTGTCAAGGACAAGAACTTGGGCACTGCTCCTCTGAAAATTAATAAGACACAAAACACTAATTTTTTAAGACCTAATGATATGATTTTATTTAGGTCATATCTGAATGGTCTAGTGGTTTCCCCTACTTTCCTCAATTTAAATCTGAATTTGGCAATAATGAGTTCATGATCTGAGCCATAGTCAGCTCCCATTCTTGTTTTTGCTAACCGTATAGAGCCTCTCCATCTTTGGCTGCAACGAATATAATCAATCTGATTTCTCTGTTGTCCATCTGGTTATGTCCATGTGTAGAGTCTTCTTTTGTGTTGTGGGAAGAGGGTGTTTGCTATGACTGGTGTGTTCTCTTGACTGAACTCTATTAGCCTTTGCCCTGCTTCATTCCGTACTCCAGCCAAATTGCCTGTTACTCTAGGTGCTTCTTGACTTCCTACTTTTGCATTCCAGTCCCCTATAATGAAAAGGACATCTTTTTTGGGTGTTAGTTCTAAAAGGTCTTGTAGGTCTTCATAGTACTATTCAACTTTGGCTTATTCAGCATTACTGGTCAAAGTATAGACTTGGATTACCGTGATTATTGAATGGTTTGCCTTGGAAACAAACAGAGATCATTCTGTCATTTTTGAGATTGCATGCAAGTACTGCATTTTGGACTCTTTTATTGACTATGATGGCTACTCCATTTTTGTAAGAGATTCTTGCCCACAGTAGTAGATATAATGGTCATCTGAGTTAAATTCACCCATTCCATTTTAGTTTGCTGAATCCTAAAATGTTGACGTTGACTCTTGCCATCTCCTGTTTGACCACTTCCAATCTGCCTTGATTCACAGACCTAACCTTCCAGGTTCCTATGCAATACTGCTCTTTATAGCACTGGACCTTTCATCCATCACCAGTAACATCCACAACTGGGTGTTGTTCTTGCTTTGGTTCCATCTCTTCATTAAAGCTCAACATTCAAAAAACTAAGATCACAGCATTTGGTCCCATCACTTCATGGAAAATAGTTGGAGAAACAGTGGAAGACTTTATTTGGGGGGCTCCAAAGTCACTGCAGACGGTGACTGCTGCCATGAAATAAAAAGACGCTTACTAAAGCTGAGCACCAAAGAATTGATTGTTTTGAACTGTGGTGTTGGAAAAGACTCTTGAGAGTCCCTTGGACTGCAAGGACATCCAACAAGTCCATCCTAAAGGAGATCAGTCCTGAGTGTTCATTGGAAGGACTGATGTTGAAGCTGAAATGCCAGTACTTTGGCCACCTGATACAAAGAGCTTACTCATTTGAAAAGACCCTGATGCTGGGAAAGATTGAGGGCAGGAGGAGAAGGGGGCAACAGAGGATGAGATGATTGGATGGCATCACCTACTCAATGGACATGGGTTTGGATGGACTCTGGGAGTTGGTGACAGATAGGGAGGCCTGGCGTGCTGCGGTTCATGGGGTCGCAAAGAGTTGGACACAACTGAGCAACTGAACTGAACTCCTTGGAAGAAAAGTTATGACCAACCTAGATAGCATATTAAAAAGCAGAGACCTTACTTTGCCAACAAAGGTCCGTCTTGTCAAGGCTATGGTTTTTCCAGTAGTCATATATGGATGTGAGAGTTGGACTATAAAGAAAGCTGAGCACCGAAGAATTGATGCTTTTGAACTGTGGTGTTGGAAAAGACTCTTGAGAGTCCCTTGGACAGCAAGGAGATTGAACCAGTCCATCCTACAGGAGATCAGTCCTGGGTGTTCACTGGAAGGACTGATGTTGAAGTTGAAACTCCAATACTTTGGCCACCTGATTCGAAGAGCTGACTCATTGGAAAAGACCCTGACACTGAGAAAGATTGAGGGCAAGGGATGACAGAGGATGAGATGGTTGGATGGCATCACCGACTCAATGGACATGGGTTTGGGTGGACTCCAGGAGTCAGTGATGGACAGGGAGGCCTGGCACGCTGCAGTCCATGGGGTCGCATAGAGTCAGACATGACTGTGTGACTGAACTGAACTAAACTGATATGATTTGATTCATTAGAAAAGCACCATTCCTCTCACATTCTGGTCATTTGTCAAGGTACTATGGCTCACGCTATTGAGTGGGGCCTCCTTGGCACAGGTGGACATATTTTTGTTGTGCAGACCATGGGATGATCATCAGCTGGTCAGTTCCATTCACACCAAAGAGAAATATGCTTTGGAGGAAACAATTAAATTGTAGATTAAAGTACCCAACAGTTTCTGCCTTAATATAAATTTCTATTCTGTGGGCTTTCTTACCATTCAAATGACTTTGCAAAGATGGCCACAATTTTGCCTTCTCTGTATCCATACTTATTTGTAATGTGACCTCCCAGCTGAGCTGGACTTGTGACTTAGTTTTATCAAGATAATGCAGCTGAAGTGATGTTTGTGCCAGTTCTCTGAGACCAAGCCACAAGAAAGCTTGCTTGCTTCCTGTATTAGTTTGCAAGGGCTGCAATAACAAAATACCACAGGCCTGGTGGCTTAAATGAGAAATTTCTTTTCTCACAGTTCTGGAGACTAGAAGCCCAGGATTAAGGTGTTGGCAGATTTGGTTTCTTGTGAGGCTTCTCTTCTTAGCTCGCTGGCCACCCCCTTGCTATGTCTCACATGGTCTCTCCTCTATGCATGTGCACCCCTAGTTTTAATATCTCTCTATGTATCTAAATTTCCTTTTCTTAAAAAAGCATCAGTCAGACTGGACTAGAGTCTACATGAATGGCCTCATTTAACTTGATTGCTTCTTTGAAGGCCCCATCTCCAAATAGTCACAGTCTGAGTTACTAATGGGTTAAAGGCTTCAATATATGAATTTGGGGGGAATGTAATTCAGCACATAACATTTCCTTCATGCTCTCGAAACCCCATTGCCACCATTAGAATAAGCCCAGGGAAACTTCCTAGATTGCCACACAATCCCTAAAAGCATAGCTCTCTACCTGAACTGCATTTCCACACAAAAGCATGAGAAAATTTGTTCTAGGTACTTCACCATAAATATCTTTGGCAACATCTTTGCTTCAAGAATTTTTGCCACATAGCTAATTGAACCTAAGGTAATTTTGCCATGAAAGATAAGATAACTGGTAGAAGTTTTTGATTTAAAAGTTTAGTTTCAACAAGTTAAATACATTAGCATTTCTTCCAGTTATTAACATTATTGAGTTACTGACTTTTTTTTTTTTTTTTGAGTTGATAGATGATTTTGTTCCACCACTGGATTTATTTTGAAACATACAAGGCCTTGAGAACTTCAAAGGCCCAGAGTTGAACCATGTGAATTATGCCAACAAAAAACAGTGCAGAGGTTTTCACAATTCAATACAAAGCTCAGTTACATTTATGCATCCTAGTATCTGAAAACTGATAACCTCTTTTAATAGAGGGAGAAATTTTAGCAAAAAAGAAAAAGTGTGATGCCAAACAGTAAGACAAGTTAACAATCAATCAATAAAAATACTATGAATGAAAGACTTAAGACAAGTGCTTAAGTACAATTCACAAAATCAAATCAGTTATATGTGCAGTATTGCATGAATCTACACACATTCTAAAGGTACTCAAACATTGACTTCCCTGGTAATCCAGTGGTTAAGAATCTGTCTGCAAATGCAAGGGACATGGGTTCAATCCCTGGTCTGGGAAAATTCAACGTATAGTAAGGCAACTAAACCCATGAGTCACAACTACTGAGCCCCTGCTCTAGAGCCTGTGCTCCACAACAAGAGAAGCCTGTGCAACACAGCTAGAGAGTGTCCCCTGCTCAGCACACCTAGAGAAAGCCCAGGACAACAACAAAGACCCAGCACAGCCAAAAACAAATATATATATTTTAAAATGTATTCAAATATTTTGTATTTTGCAATAAGGTCCTCTTAATTTTGTTACTCATCTCTCATATTTTAGTATAACCTTTTTAGTGTCCCTCTTTTATTTTTCATTATTTTATATATTATAGCCAAATTACCTCACAGCCAATTAGTTATACAGTGAAAATGTTTGGGGCAAAAATACTTGTGGCAAAATTGCTTATGGCAAAAAAGTACTGAACACAGGGAAATCTGGTTGAGATCAAGAGAACCAGACGGCTGAACTCAGTCTAATCCCCTGGCCTGCATACCCGTGAGTTGAATAAACAGCTATTATTTCAAGTCACCACATTTAGAGGTGATTTATTCCAGAGTAGTAGCTAATCGAGACACCAACTATATGATTAAAATATATTGAGAATTTACCTTCAGATCAGATCAGTCGCTCAGGCGTGTCTGATTCTTTGAGACCCCATGAATCACATCACGCCAGGCCTCCCTGTCCATCACCAACTCCTGGAGTTCACTCAGACTCACGTCCATCAAGTCAGTGATGCCATCCAGCCATCTCATCCTCTGCCGTCCCCTTCTCCTCTTGCCCCCTATCCCTCCCAGCATCAGAGTCTTTTCCAATGAGTCAACTCTTCACATGAGGTGCCCAAAGTACTGGAGTTTCAGCTTTAGCATCATTCCTTGCAAAGAAATCCCAGGGCTGATCTCCTTCAGAATGGACTGGTTGGATCTCCTTGCAGTCCAAGGGACTCTCAAGAGTCTTCTCCAACACCACAGTTCAAAAGCATCAATTCTTCAGTGCTCAGCCTTCTTCACAGTCCAACTCTCACATCCATACATGACCACAGGAAAAACCATAGCCTTGACTAGACAGACCTTTGTTGGCAAAGTACCCATAGCTATATCACCAGAGTTCTTTGGTGACAGCCAACAGAAACCATCTCTTGTTAATTAGGTAAATAGGAATTCATTGAAAAGAAAGCATGCTAATAGAATCTGTGGGAAAGCTTAGACATAGAAACACAAGTAGCTCTGTGGTTCAAGGACAACTATTTTATAGTTTTGTGAGAGTGCTCTCCTGTCAGTGAAATAAAACACACAAAAAAATCCATTTAGGACATATGCCACCACCCGAAGATTCAAAGTCCCAGGAGAAAGTAGCATTGGCTGAACCTGGGTCACAGGCTGCAAGACTGTCAACCAAATGCATAGAATATAATATGCTTACCCATCAGTAAGTTTACTTAGTTTAAGAAAGTGCACAGAAGGACAGCCACGTACTGCAACAATGACATGGAGGCTTTGGACACCCTGGACACATCTTCCAATTTCTCAGTCACTACAAGGGAAACACTGCAGTCAGGAGGTACATGCACTGACATAGGTGTGAATTACATAATCACAAGAAAACTGCAGGGCCTAGGGGTCCCTCAGCTTAAACGTCTTTCTAGTTGCCTATCACTGCAACACTAAAGGAGAGGTTGCAAGGTTTCCTTCCTTTTATGCAGCTGAAATAAAAAATCACAGGTTATATAATAAATTATCTTGACAACCAAATATGCAAGAATATTCATGGATCAGTAATCTATTCACAGCAAACCCAGAACGACCCTTGCTATGAATAAATTCCTTGAGTTGATATTGTAAGAAGTCTGACAATGTTCTATCTTTCCTCAATTAATTACGATGCTAAAGATGATTACAGTCTAGCTGTTAACTGTTCCTTCCAAATATTCCTTCTCTCCTGCTTGCCTAAGTCAGGACAGGACAACTATCTTTTACCCACAGTTGTACACAAAATGGAGCTGAGATAATTTCTCAGAAGATAAAAAGGAGAATGTTATTATCAAGATAGAAGCAGCAAAAATAACAGACACCTACAAAAAAAAGCACCATGTCAGGTTCTCTGTTTGAAAGAAGTAGAAAAACTAGATAAGAAGTAGCTTTTGTCCTTAAGGAGCTTAAATGTGTTTCAGGAAATAAAATGTGCACATAAAAAAGCACTCAGTCCAGTTAGTGGGGCCTATTTAGAAGTAACAGTTGAGTAATAGAGAAATAAAAACTAGATCAATAGAAAGTTACTGAGAAGGAAGGAGGAACTATAGAGTGGGGATTTCACTTAGTCTCTAAAGATGACTTCAGAAAGCTATTTAATGGCTCTAAAATGTAGATAGAATTCAGTGTGTGGATGGATAATATATGACATTTTAACTAATGTGGTTCCATCCTTAAAGTTTTGTCCCATCATTAGCTCAACACATGCTAAGTACAAGACACTGTTCTAGGCTCTAGAAATCCAGCAATGAACAACTCATATCAATTTTCCACCCTCAAAGAAATTCTCCTAGTGAGGCAAGACTTGAGATCAGTATTGTCCTATGGTGAGAATGAGCATTGGTGCTATAGAAGTAACAAAAAACCTCGAATAGCCAAAGCGATCTTGAGAAAGAAGAATGGAACTGGAGGAATCAACCTACCTGACTTCAGGCTCTACTACAAAGCCACAGTTATCAAGACAGTATGGTACTGGCACAAAGACAGAAATATTGATCAATGGAATAAAATAGAAAGCCCAGAGATAAATCCACGCACATATGGACACCTTATCTTTGACAAAGGAGGCAAGAATATACAATGGATTAAAGACAATCTCTTTAACAAGTGGTGCTGGGAAATCTGGTCAACCACTTGTAAAAGAATGAAACTAGACCAATTTCTAACACCATACACAAAAATAAACTCAAAATGGATTAAAGATCTAAACGTAAGACCAGAAACTATAAAACTCCTAGAGGAGAACATAGGCAAAACCCTCTCCGACATACATCACAGCAGGATCCTCTATGACCCACCTCCCAGAATATTGGAAATAAAAGCAAAAATAAACAAATGGGACCTAATTAACCTTAAAAGCTTCTGCACATCAAAGGAAACTATTAGCAAGGTGAAAAGACAGCCTTCAGAATGGGAGAAAATAATAGCAAATGAAGCAACCGACAAACAACTAATCTCAAAAATATACAAGCAACTCCTACAGCTCAACTCCAGAAAAATAAACGACCCAATCAAAAAATGGGCCAAAGAACTAAATAGACATTTCTCCAAAGAAGACATACAGATGGCTAACAAACACATGAAAAGATGCTCAACATCACTCATTATCAGAGAAATGCAAATCAAAACCACTATGAGGTACCATTTCACACCAGTCAGAATGGCTGCGATCCAAAAGTCTACAAGCAATAAATGCTGGAGAGGGTGTGGAGAAAAGGGAACCCTCTTACACTGTTGGTGGGAATGCAAACTAGTACAGCCACTATGGAGAACAGTGTGGAGATTCCTTAAAAAACTGGAAATAGAACTGCCTTATGATCCAGCAATCCCACTGCTGGGCATACACACTGAGGAAACCAGAAGGGAAAGAGACACGTGTACCCCAATGTTCATCGCAGCACTGTTTATAATAGCCAGGACATGGAAGCAACCTAGATGCCCATCAGCAGATGAATGGATAAAGAAAGCAGTGGTACATATACACAATGGAGTATTACTCAGCCATTAAAAAGAATACATTTGAATCAGTTCTAATGAGGTGGATGAAACTGGAGCCTATTATACAGAGTGAAGTAAGCCAGAAGGAAAAACATAAATACAGTGTACTAACGCATATATATGGAATTTAGAAAGATGGTAACGATAACCCGGTGTACGAGACAGTAAAAGAGACACTGATGTATAGAACAGTCTTATGGACTCTGTAGGAGAGGGAGAGGGTGGGAAGATTTGGGAGAGTGGCATTGAAACATGTAAAATATCATGTAGGAAACGAGTTGCCAGTCCAGGTTCGATGCACAATGCTGGATGCTTGGGGCTGGTGCACTGGGACGGCCCAGAGGGAAGGTATGGGGAGGGAGGAGGGAGGAGGGTTCGGGATGGGGAACACATGTATACCTGTGGCGGATTCATTTTGATATTTGGCAAAACTAATACAATTATGCAAAGTTTAAAAATAAAATAAAATTAGAAAAAAAAAATAAAGTAAACAAATAGCTGAAAAAAAAAAAAACCTAAAAAAAAAAAGGAAGTAACCAGAAAAAAAAGAAAAAAAATTCAAATTCTTGGCTTTTCAATTTTTAAAAACTCTCAATGTACATTTTTAATAGAAAGATCATACTTTCATTTTTAAATATTTTAAAAATAAGAACAGCTGAATTGACATTGCAATTTGCAGAATATTTCTCAAGTATAGTTCAATCTACAGACAACACTGTGTCCCAAATTCATTTGCAGGACAGACTTCCTACAATAGATCCTAAAGCTACCAGGGCTCACAGGTGGTTAAACATTAATAAAATGTACAAGAGATGCATAGGCAGAGTACCCAAGTTCCAGTCCATCCCTGAGGCTCACTGGTGCTTGTATCTATGTTCATATTATTAGGCTGGTGCAAAAGTAATTACAGTTCCCGACCCTGAATTTTTTAATTTTTTATTGGAAGATAATGCTTTACATTATTGTACTGTTTTCTGCCATATATCAACATGAATCAGCCACAGGTATATATAGTTCCACTCCCTCTTGTACCTCCCTCACATCTCCCACCCCATCCCACCCCTCTAGGTTATCACAGAGCACCTGATTAAGCTCCCTGTATCACACAACAAATTCCCACCAGCTATCTACTTTACATATGGTAATATATATGTTTCCATGCTACTCTCTCAATTTGTCCCAACCTCTCCCTCCCATACTGTGTCGACAAGTCTGTTCTCTGTCTTTGACTCCACTGCTGCCTGCAAACAGGTTAATCAGTACCATCTTTGTAGAGTCTATATACATGTGTTAATATACAACATCTACCTTTCTCTTTCTGACTTATTCCACTATGTACAATACAATCCTTAAGATTCATCCACCTCATTAAGACTGATTCAAGTGAATTCTTTTTTAAAGCTGAGTAACTTTGGCTACCTCATGCGAAGAGTTGACTCATTGGAAAAGACTCTGATGCTGGGAGGGATTGGAGGCAGGAGAAGGGGACGACAGAGGATGAGATGGCTGGATGGCATCACTGACTCGATGGACATGAGTCTGAGTGAACTCTGGGAGTTGGTGATGGACAGGGAGGCCTGGCGTGCTGCGATTCATGGGGTGGCAAAGAGTCGGACACAACTGGGTGACTGAACTGAACTGAACATTCCATTGTATATATGTACCACAATTTCTTTATCCATTCATTTGTTGAGAAAAAAGAATGGAGCTGGAAGAATCAGCCTTCCTGACTTCAGAATATACAACAAAGCTATAGTCATTAAAATAGTATGGTACTGGCACAAAAACAGAGATATAGACCAATGTAACAATATAGAAAGCCCAGAGATAAACCCATGCACCTATGTATTTTTTACAAAGGAGGCAAGAATATATATACAACAGAGAAGACAGCATCTTCAATAAGTGGTGCATGGAAAACTGGATAGCTACACGTAAAAGAATGAAACTAAACACTTTCTAACACGACACACAAAAATAAACTCAAAATGAATTAAAGATTTGAATGTAAGGTCAGAAACTATAAAGCTTTTAGACAAAAATATATGTAGTACACTCTAACATACATCGCAGCAAGATCCTCTTTGACCCACCTTCTATAGTAATGGAAATAAAAACAAAAGTAAATAAATGGGACTTAATTAAACTTAAAAGCTTTTGCATAGCAAAGGAAACAATAAACAAGATTAAAAGGCAACCCTTAGAATGGGAGAAAATAATTGTGAACACAACAACTGAAAAAAGATTCATCTCCAAAACATGCAAACAGCTCATCCAGCTCAATAGCAGAAAAACAAACAACCCAATCAAAAAATGGGCAGAAGACCTAAACTGACATTTCCCCAAAGAAGACATACAAATGGCTAATAAACACATGAAAAGATGCTCAACATCACTCATTGTTAGAGAAATGCAAATTAAAACTACAATGAGGTATCACCTGACAGGGGTCAGAATGGCTATCATTAAAAAAATCTACAAACAATAAATGCTGGAGAGGATGTGGAGAAAAGGGTTGGAATGTAAATTACACTGCTGGGAGGAATGTAAATTGATACAAACACTATGAAGAACAGTATGGAGAGTCCTTTAAAAACTAGGACTAAAACTACTATATGACCCCGCAATCTCACTACTGGACATATACCCTGAGAATATCATAATTAAAGAGATACAGGTGCCCCAATGTTCACTGCAGCACTTTTTACAATAGCTAGGACATGGAAGCAGACTGAATTTTAAATCATTTTAACTAGGCTCAAACACATCTTTATTAATCAAAATAGGATTCATTACAATCAACAAATTTTTGCCAATGAGAAATGTTTGTCTATTCCTGAAGCATAAAAATCCATGCTTCAAGATTTGATGAACTCTTAGAAAGCATTTCCTGTGTCCTGATGATTGTGGAAGCATTTTCCTGCAAAAAGTTGTCAAGAAGCTTGAAGAAGTGGTATTCAGTTGATGAGAAGTCAGGTGAATACGGCAGATGAGTCAAAACTCTGTAGCCCGATCCATTTAACTTATGAAGTGCTGGTTGTGCAATGTGCAGTTGGCGTCATCACAAGGAAGAACTGGGCCCTTTCTGTTGACCAATGCTGATTGCAGGCACTGCAGATTTTGGTGTATCTTATCGATTTGCTGAGCATACTTCTTAGATGTAATAGTTTTGCTGGAATTCAGAAAGCTGTAGTGGATCAGACAGGCAGCAGACCACCATACAGTGACTGTGATCCTTTTTTGGTGCAAGTTTGGCATTGGGAAGTGCTTTGGAGCTTCTCCTCAGTCCAACCACCGAGCTGGTTGTTGCCAGTTGTCATATAAAATCTACTTTTCATCACATGTTACAATCCAATCAAAAAACGGTTCACTTCAAAACGATTTTTTTGATTTGCGGTCAGCTCAGGAGGCACCTACTTATCAAGCTTTTTCGCCTTTCCAATTTGCTTCAAATGTCAAATGATCACAGAATGGTCAACGTTGAGTTCTTAGGCAACTTGTCATGTTGTCGTAAGAGGATTAGCTTTGATGACTGCTCTCAGTTGATGGTCAACTTCCAATGGCCGGCCACTACACTCATCATTTTCAAGGTTCTCTTCTCCTTTGCGAAACTTCTTGAACCACCTCTGCACTGTACATTCATTAGCAGTTCCTGGACCAAATGTGTTGTTGATGCTGCAAGTTGTCTCTGCTGCTTTACAACCCATTTTGAACTCAAAGAAAGTTGCTCAAATTTGTTTTATGCCTAACATCTTTCCATAGTCTAAAATACATATAAAATTGAAGGAGGAAACAGAACAGGCTCCATCTTGAAAGCAAGACTCCATCTTGGGCTGAACTGGGACTTTGAGCTATATGCCCAGTATCTATGGAAACAACATACCAACTGGAAAACCAGACACCCCCCGCCCCGCCCCAGATGGAAGAACCCCAGGGCTCATACCTAGACTCTCTGTCACCTAAAAGAATACCCTAATTATCTGTGTAACCAAATAGAATCATAAATTCTATTATGCTTATTGGGGTATGACCTCAGGCCTATTGATATCTGTGTACTGTTAACTACCTAGGCTTAAGGCATAAGAATCACGGGTTAACTTTCATTGTATCTTTCTTTTCCTTTGTTCAGACTAGTTTCAGGGGATTGGGGGAGGTGGCTTTGGGCACGTACACTTAGGGTATATAAGGTTTTCACAAAAACTGGTCAGGGTCCTTGGCTAAGAGGAGACTCTGCCTTGGGCCCGCCAGTGTAATAAATTGCACTCCATTATCTGCATTGTCCTTCTGAGTGAGTTTGTTTCCCGGAACGCATGGCTACAACAAAATAAACAGCAAGTAATAATTCATTAGCAAAAGACATGAAGAAATGTGCATTAAGACGATGTATAACAAAATGACATTTATTTAAGAATGTATTCCAATATCAAATGGCAAATTTCAACAATGAGAAACTGCAATTACTTTTGCACCAACCTAAATATTAACCCTTCCCTGCGTGCAAAATGGGGTTTCCCTGGTGGCTAAGCCTTAAAGAATCTACCTGCCAATGCAGGGGATGCAGGTTCGATCCCTAGTTCAGAAAGATCCCCTGGAGGAGGAAATAGCAACCCACTCCAGTATTCTTGCCTGCATAATTCCACAGACAGAGGAGCCTCTTGGGCTACAGTCCATGGGGTTGCAAAGAGCTGGACACGACTTAGCAAATAAACAACAACAACAATCAGATGTGCAAAATGACAATAATAATCCACACGTAGATTAACTCAGGGTGTAGCCTTTTTACTTTTTGTCTTGCAAATTTCAAACCTTCATAAAATTAAAAGACAATTGCCTGAAACTTCCATATCCCTCCCCAAGAACCATCAACTGTTTATATCCCACCATACACTTTGCAACCAAATCCTGGCTGCCAACAATATCAACATACAGATTCAATTATTTTATCCTAATACACACAAAATAGTTTCAGAATTACAATAATTGCAAGAGCTAACTACTAAATACAGTTTAAGATTCTCCTACAAATATGTGTTTAAATACAGTCCAGTGAAGTTACCTTCTATAGTTACCAGTTTAAGATACAATTAGGATTAGTGTTTGCTTCTGTTAGTAAACAATTTTAAGGTTTGACTTGTTTCATCCTTTTTGAATTTTATTTTTTGAACAAATAAAGTATTAAGATGGTTTAAAAGCCCAAACTATTGAAAATGCACACTAAGAAGTCTCATTCACTTCTCCATCTCTTTTACTCTATTCCTATCCCTCCCCTATTATAAAGCATCTTTATTACTTTTTCATTTATTCTTTGCATATTTTTAAATAAATACATAGATGTATTCTTATATTTCCAGAAGGAGAATCCTTTATGACCAAATTATTTCTCTTGTCCCATCCAGAGCCTCCAAGCCGTCAAGGAGACAGGGATTGGAAGGAGAGCAGAGCCCTGAGAGAGGGAAAATTAGGGACTAAATGACCCAGCAGTGACCAGTAGCAGGGACCATTCAGGTGAAGCAAGATGGGGACAGGGCTTCTTGGCAATAAAACCAAGAGGTGAGGGAAGCAGCAACCCGAAGCCCCAACACATGATCCATACATCCCAGGAATACCTATTCAAAGGAGATCCAGACCAAGAAGCAGAGTCCTGGGGTTCAGAAGTAATCCCAGAAGGAGGAAGAGGGGAGGACATGTCAGGATCTTGTTGCTGTTGTTATTTTAAACCTCAAGTCATGGAGGCATCACTGAAGGGATGGCTTACTGCCAGGAGCTGGATTAGGTGCCTTCTATCAAGCTAAATGCAGGCTGGAGATAGAGATGAAGTGCTGCTGCTGCTGCTGCTGCTAAGTCACTTCAGTCGTGTCCGACTCTGTACGACCCATAGACGGCAGCCCAACAGGCCCCGCCGTCCCTGGGATTCTCCAGGCAAGAACACTGGAGTGGGAAGTGCAGCCATAGGTAAACAAAGGTTACATTTTTGCACACCACTTAGTAGCCTTTGGGAACACTGTACGTAGGAGAATTGTCTAGGGAGAAAATCTATCATTTTAACCAGATTTTCAAAAGGTCCCTGAATCAAGACAGATTAACAGCCATACATAAACAATGTAAAGGCAAGAAAAAAATAAATAAATGGAAGAGTTCATTTCACTACAACACGAGAAGTTTTCCATTTTATGGCATCACTAGCTCTAGGCTTTCCTCTGTCTTATTCACCGGGATGTTCTCATCTCTACTCAGAATTCAATTCACTCTGCATAACTATCACGTAGACTTCTTTTCTTTCCTTTTTCCTGTTCCCATCTATTTTCCCTGGTAGTCTTATATGTGTATAGTTGCATGGAAATGATATTTCTTCCATCCTAATAATAATAATCATTATTATTAGCTAAATATTCATTATTCTTCCAGTCTAAGAATTATTAAGTATTCAACTAATACTGTGCTTAGCATGTTCCTTTTCAGTTTATAAATCTAGATAAGTGAAAGCTTGCTTTATATGCTTATATTTTCAATAGAACAAAGTTCTGTATTAACATATAAAGTGCATTTATATTCATTTTGAAGCATTTGTAAGAGAGAAGCAGTGTATCACGGAAAAACAGAATATGAAAGCAACACTCAGTAATCTGTGTGCTAATTGTAATCTTGCCAAGTATGTAGCTGTGAAACCCTGCACATTTCTAGCTGTAAACCCCTTGGATATGAAGTCAGTTTGTTAAATGACTACCAGGTAGCCACAAGACAGGGTTCTGGGCCAGGTTCCTGGGAGAACAAATAGAGGCAGATACATCTTTTGATTACATTCTCTGCATGGTTCACCATTTTGCTTTCACATAGATTCTTCTAATATCTTTACATCATGGCCTTAACATTTTTCATGTCATCATGCATTTAAAAATGTGCTGAAAATACACAGATTTGGAGAACTTTGGACTAGGACCTGTTTTCCCTAATGCCCACTTACCTTTTGCTTCTGGCAAGAGCACTCAGGTCAATTTCCCAGCAAAAGTAAATATATAAATAACAATTATGTCCCCTTCCCTACTAGAATTTTTCAATCATATGGAGAGTATTAATACAGAGTAATATACCTAAGGATGGAGAGAATTTTCAGCAATTCATTAAAATACAACTTTGTGGGGCTTCCCCTGTGGCTCAGAGGTAAAGATGCAATGCGGGGGGCATGGTTCTATCTCTGGGTGGAGAAAATTCCCTGGAGGAGGAAATGGCAACCCACTCCAGTATTCTTGCCTGGAAAGACCCATAGATAGAGGAGTCTGGTGGGCTACAGTCCATGGGGTTTCAAATAGTAGGACATGACTGAGCACGAGACAATAACTTATATATTTTAAGAACAGTTTTTTAAATCTCTGAAATATGAGACTCGCTGAATGTGGAGGTTTTACAGATGATTTCCCATCATCCCCCCTTACACTCTCCTTATGGGGTGGTGAAAAAACTGTAATCATAATATTTTAGTGTCAAAACTACACTGTCACTTATAAACACTTTTTGTTGTTGCTATCCCAAATCAGTGGTTTCAAACTGCTGTTATCTGCATAAATCTTTCCCCTAATGAAATCTTACCCAAACCCCAATATATAAAAGATTAAACACTGAAGGGTCCTGTTTGAATGGGAACAGAACGGGCCAGAGTTGTGTCTCCTTGGCCTCCCCCTCACTCTGTACCACAGCTACAGAAACCTCCACAACCCTGTTTTTGTCGCAAAACAGAGTAACCAATTACCAATGTGGTGTTTTCAAAGATCAGGACCCACTGATGTACGGCTACCACTGTCAGTCCACACTCATTTAGTCAGCATATTTTATTGAGTACCTACTATGTGTCATGCACTATTTTAGATATTGGAGATACAGCAGTGAATAAAACAAACTACAATCCCTACCCACTTGAAGCTTCATTATAAGGTAGAGATATGCAATAAACAAAACAAATAACTGCATATTTAATATAATATGCAAAATAATAAGTCCGAAAGGGAAAATACAGAAAAGCGGATAAAAAATGTGTGTTTGGTCAGGACAGGGGAGTAAAATTTTAGACTAGATGGTGAAGGAAGGTTTCTTTGAGAAGGTAACACTGACATATCATTTCTTAAGAAAGTAAGGATGGGAATCATTTGAAAGAAGAGCAATCAAGACAGAGAAAACAAAATTCAAAGGCCTTGAAGCAATAAACTTCTGTGCGAAGATAGGGAGGAGGCCACGCGTGTGGTTGAGTGAGGAGGGAGAATGGTAAGGGGTGAGATTGACCTCTCAACGGTGTGGGTTGAATCACATGGAACAGCCCATATCTGACACCTTTTCACCTACCAAACAGCAATTTTCTATATCTCAAGGTAAATTTGCAAGCAAGTACTTAAAAATAATATAACTGGATTATTCAACATGTGCAAGGGCAGGGACTAAGGATAATTAAGCAATTATTTTCCAATAGTCAGTGTGAGTGTTAAATCTCTAAATAGAATTTTGATTCACAATGTTTGGCAAAACCAATATAATATTGTAAAGTTTAAAAAAAAAGAAATATATGATGTGGCCTCAATAATGGAGGAGACAGAGCCCTGGACTAAGTGGCCTGAGTTCTGTCTTTGAGATTATCATACCACCACACAGACTCAGAGCTCCAGTTTATGTATGTGTGAAGGGGAAATGATGTCTACCCTCCTGGTCTCATCAAGTTTTATAAAAATCACTCAAGAAAATGGGTTTCTATGGTCACATCTCTAGTGACATTTGGTTAGAATTTTTCCGCCTCAAGCACCCATCTAGCACTCCACGTCCATATATGAAATGAGGATGGCGAGACAACAGCTCATGTTTCATTTTCGTTGCTATATGGACTTTCCCCGTGCTCTGATAAAGAACCTCTTACTTTAATGAACAGGACTAGGTAATGTGAGAGGCTAGCACTCCCTTGGGGACCTGGCCCAAAGCCTATACTAAAAGCAAGCCCAGCAACTTCCTCTGTCTCTTTCCACAGCCTTCTGACTGGATGGGGTACCACTCTGGGGATATGGGAAGAGCAAGCCAAGGGGGGGCCATACAAAAGAAGTCAATCCAAAAGAATACAACAAACACATATTAGTCAGTTGGGCTCTCATCACAAGTGTCATACCATATTCCAACTAACTTACCCACAACAGGAGGGAATGATGTGCTTCACAGAATCCTTAGGAAGGACAAGAATGAGGACAGCTTGAGGGTCTGGGGAGCAGCAGCTCCGAGTGTGTCTCTTTAGGTCACTAGCATTAAAAATGAATCTGCTCCAAGAATTTTCTACTCTGAAATTGCTTTTTTCGGATAATTTTTTATTTGATAACATTTCCTGATAAGAGGGTCCACAGTCAATTGAAATTATGTGTCTTAGGGATTCAGGAAAAGGAGAAATGGCCGAAGTTCAAATTCCCAGGAGGAATCTTATCGGTCTTGCTTGAGTCACTGCAGCTTTGAACAGAGAACTGGTACATCTTGAGTGATTATCTTATTAATATTAAATCATATAGAATGGGGGAAGAGTACTGTCCTATGGGAAAGCAGAATCTTGCTGAAAAAAGTAAGAGGAAAGACATGCTGGACAGATGTCAGATATCTACTGTGCCATGCTAGGCAGAAGCCCAAAGTAGTTACCACTTGCCCAGACCCATACCAAAACCCTTGTTTTGCCTTAATAAATGCCCATGCCTAAAATTTGCAAAAGATGTACAAGGTAGCCTTAAGGCTAATATATACCACACTATGTTCTTTTTCCTATACACCCCAGTGAAAGTGAAGTCACTCAGTCATGTCTGACTCTTTGCAACCCTGTGGACTGCAGCCTACCAGGCTCCTCTGTCCATGGGATTTTCCAGGCAATAGTACTGGAGTGGATTGCCATTTCCTTCTCCAGGGGATCTTCCCAACCCAGGGATTGAACCCGGGTCTCCCGCATTGTAGACAGATGCTTTACTGTCTGAGCCAACAGGGAAGTCCAGTAAATACACCCCAGTAGGGTTCAGTAATGGAGAAGGAAATGGCAACCCACTCCAGTGTTCTTGCCTGGAAAATCCCAGGGAAGAGGGAGCCTGGTGGGCTGCCATCCATGGGGTTGCACAGAGTCAGACACGACTGAAGCGACTTAGTAGCAGCAGCAGCAGCGGGGTTCAGTAAAAAAAAAAAAAAAAAATTGCCTCATTTTCCAAATCTTGACACTGATTCTACATATCTGCTGGAACCAATGAAACAGGTAGAACACTTGCTTTAAAACAGGTTTTTGCACTGTCATAAAAAACTATAAGATGAGTCAGGACTTAAGGTGAACTATATTTACCCCAAATCCATATAGTATATACACTGAGACATGATTTCATTCCATATCTGAAAGAGTTAAATGATATGAACCGACAATGAAGATAGTGCAGAAAATCTAACCTCAAAAATGTACATGTTCAAATCTCATGATATTGGCCCAAACACCTGAAATTTTAATAATAGAAGCTCTTCATATTGTCAATTTATTTCCAAACTAAATTCCTTCTCTATTGACCCACAGAAAATGAAAATCCTAAAATATGTATGAAAGCCTATCGCTTGCCCTAGTTTTTCATACTTGTTATTCTGCTTAGTTCCATCAGAAGTACTTAACCTTGGTACCTAGCTAGAATCTGGGTTCTACCACTAGCATATAAAAAAAGACTATCATCTGCCAAAAATGATATGTACTTTCAGCTCTCCATACTTGCAATTCTTCTAACCCCAAATCTTCTCATTTAACTTTCAATTCTCTGAGTTTTTAACACTCTAATTTTAACGTACTTTAGCATCAGTTGCACAAAGAGGCTCTTCCTTTCCTGGGGAATTAGTTCTTTCTGGTACATGATTTTATTATTTTCTATACTTTCCCTTATAACACTTGTCACAATTATAACTCAGTATCATATGATTATGTCAATATGTTTGTCTCTCCCTCTGAAGTCTAAGCTCCATGAGGGTGAACACTGAACCTCTCCTGGTTTGCTTACCACTGCAGTATTAGAGCAGTACTTAGGACCCAGCAAGAAGCAGGTGCTGTAAACATTCATTGAATGATTAACTCACACTTGCCTCCTGAGAAATCTGTATGCAGGTCAAGAAGCAACAGTTAGAAACTGACATGGAATAACAGACTGGTTCCAAATTGGGAAAGGAATACGTCAAGGATGTATACTGTCATCCTGCTTATTTAACTTATATGCAGAGCACATCTTGCAAAATGCCAGACTGGATGAAGCACAAACTGGAATCAAGATTGCCTGGAGAAATATCAATAACCTCAGATATGCAGATGACATCACCTTTATGGCAGGAAGTGAAGTAGAACTAAGGAGCCTCTTGATGAAAGTCAAAGAACAGAGTAAAAAAGATGTTTTTTAAAACTCAACATTCAAAAAATGAATATCATGACATCCAGTCCCATCACTTCATGGCAAATAGATGGGGAAACAATGGAAACAGTAACAGACTTTATTTTCTTGGGCTCCAAAATCACTGCAGATGGTGACTGTAGCCATGAAATTAAAACACACTTGCTCCTTGGAAGAAAAGTTATGACTACCTTGACAACATATTCAAAAGCAGAGAGATTACTTTGCTTACAAAGGTCCATCTAGTCAAAGCTGTGGTTTTTCCAGTAGTTATGTATGATTGTGAGAGTTGGACCATAAAGAAGGTTGAGCACAGAAGAATTGATGCTTTTGAACTGTGGTGCTGAAGAACTCTTGAGATCAAGCCAGTCAATCCTAAAGGAAATCAGTCCTGAATATTCATTGGACTGATGAATATTCATTGGAAGGACTGATGCTGAAGCTGAAACTCCAATACTTTGGCCATTTGATGCAAAGAACTGACTCATTAGAAAAGACCCTGATGCTGGGAAAGATTGAAGGCAGGAGGAAAAAGGGATGACAGAAGATGAGATGATTGGATAGCATCACCGACTCGATGATGACATGAGTTTGAGCAAGTTCTGGGTGTTGATGATGGACAGGGAAGCCTGGCATGCTGCTGTCCACAGGGTCACAAACAGTTGGACACGACTGTGTGACTGAACTGAACTAACTCATTCACAGCCAAACACCTTCTCTTTGGGATTCTAAAGAGCAGAGTGGAAGGGGAACTAGAGCTCTCCCCAGAGACCAGTAGATAAGAAAGCACTGGAAGAAAAAAATGACAGAAAAAACAATAAAGGCAATATATCACTTAATCTATACGATTCTTAGGACCAGCATTCTCTCCAATAATGCTAGGTTTTATTATAGATAACACAACATGTTCAATCTCTTCAAGTGGAAAAAATATACCAGATGGATTCAAGTTCAAACTCAGTTTCAAAGTAACTGTAGCATATTTGCTTCTTGCCATCTAGATAGCTTTATAAATTCTATAGCTGCTGGTGCCACAGAGAATGCAACAGAAAGATATAAACAATGAAATGAAACTGAATCAAGAAAAATCAATGTGAGATTCTTTGCCAATATGTTTTAGAGAACATGGATTTAGCTTACTTTAAAAAAGAACAGTATTCAAAAGGTACCAGCTTGACAAAAACTTAAAATTCATATTGTTAAACTTGGGGGCTGGGGTATATAATGTCTTTTATGCCTTGTTATTTCAAGGCTTTAGCCAAAATTTACAACAACAAGCTAATCCAGAAATGGCTCAGTTCCATGTTAAAAATCTTGGTTCTGTTCAAGAGGAATAAGATGTATCCAGAAGAGAGGGTGTCTTTGCAACTCCAGCAGATTTTCCACTCCCACCCCAGTATCAGCTTGAGCTTGTGTGTGTTCTACATACTAGACTTCTTCACAAAGTTTCTTTGAAGAAAAGATGCCAAGAGTTTTGGGGAAAATGCTTAAAAATAATTGGGCTAAGCTAACAAATCATGTCTTTGATCTAGCTCCATATACTTTGGTCAGGGAAATGGCCATTCTAAGTTTGTAACGTTTTTTTTTTTTTTTTTTTTTTTATCATTAGGACTCAATTCTTTGTCATTATTTTCAACTATCAGCTCCTACATTCTCATGGCTACCTTTAAAATCACCTGGGGAAAACAGTATGGAGAATTTAGAAAGTCCTCTTACAAACACAATACTTCTCATCTCTAAATAATTCTGTGCCTCCCATTTTTTCTAAAGCATTTCCATAACCTTGTTTTGACCTCATAGCATTTCTGTGTCTGGCCTGTCTTTTTAAGACACACTTTAACTCAAACATTCACTTTAAAGTCTTGTAAAAGTGTCACTTTAAAAAAAAATGTTACTTGTCAGAGTATTTGCTCTTTTACACAAAAAGTTTGAAGGGTCTTATAAACCTAACTTCTTAGAGGAGGAGAAAAAAAATAAAACCCCGTCAAGTTTTCCAGATAATACCATATATTTATAGTTGGCTTAAACCAGTTACCATCTCCACTTTTGCAACTATATCACGCATATTTGGAGCCGACAATACTTAAGCTGATCCTCGCTAATCCCCAATTAAACCAGTTGTTGGGTTATTTTCTCCTTTACTCATAATCATCGCTGCACAGTTTTCATATTGCCTCCTGGCTAAGTTGCTGCTTCATAGAAATCATAAAAATCTGGCAGGAAGTAGACAGTATACATGTGATTAAGATTGTAGAGGAGGGAACCACACCCTCGATTCAAATACCAGCTCTTCCACTCGATAACTGTATGGCCTTGGGCAACTTAACCCCTCTATATCTAAGAATGACAGTGACAGTGTTAGTTGCTCGGTCGTGTTCGACTCTTTGCGACCCCGTGGACTGTAGCCCACCAGGCTCCTCTGTCCATGGGATTCTCCTGGCAAGAATACTGGAGTGGGCTGACATTCCCTTCTCCAGGATATCTTTCCAAACTAGGGTTCAAACCCAGGTCTCCTGCACTGCAGGCGGATTCTTTACCATCTGAGCCACCAGGGAAGCCCATGTATCTAAGAATACCCATTTGTAAAATGGAAGTAAGAGAAGCACCTGCCTAAAAGGTTGTTGTAAGGACTAAATTAGGGTATCTGGCCCATTAACTAATATAGAAATATCAATCACTATGGCTATTATTTACAGATGTCACTAATGGAGCTAGGAATTCAATCTGGGTGGCTCAGAGGTTAAAGCGTCTTCCTGGAATGCGGGAGACCCGGGTTCAATCCCTGAGTCGGGAAGATCCCCTGGAGAAGGAAATGGCAACCCACTCCAGTACTCTTGCCTGGAGAATCCCATGGAAAGAGAAGCCTGGTAGGCTACAGTCTATGGGGTCGCAAAGAGTCGGACACGACTGAGAGACTTCACTTCACTTTCCAGGTATCTATCAATCCAATCAGAAATTGGCTGACCATTCAGTTATTTACAGACAAATAACCTTGTGCTTTGTTACGTAACTTTCATAGATTTTGCTCTTCAGTGGTGATTCAAAGGAAGAATATGAAAAGCATAGGAGTTGGTGGTTAAAAATCACGACAAACAATTTCACTCAACATCAATACCAAAACATGAAAATATTAATAAGAATTTCCTTATTCCGATCCATGTTTGACCCACCCAGCTTGGGCTGAATTTCCAGTCAATGTTATAGAAAGGAAGGCTGGGTCTAGCCCTCCTTTTCATAGAAGGCATTCATAACTCTGTCAATCCTAAATAAATATGTCCCAATCCTTTTTTAAGTGTGTTTTCAGTTCCTACCTATAGCACTTCTTAGTGTGTCCCAGCATGTCCTTAACTAAGCCACTTAATGCTTCCCTGTATTATATCAAGTTTCTAAAGGAACTTCTCTCATCCTAGGTCTTCAAGAATTTTTTTGAACAGGTCCTCTTTTCTCTTTCTAGGTTGTTTGCAATTTTACTGATATTAATCAGGTTTCTGCCTAGTCTTTGGTTTTCTGAGGGGAGGTCTAATATTTGTAGTACCTTTTCACAAAGAAGCCCTTACTCTCACTCGAGTTTCCCAATTTCTTTCTCCCCATGCCTGACCTTTGTACACACAAAGGCATGTATACCCTCACCCACCCACCCACACACATTCTCTTCAGTTGCTTTTTTTCTGGTTTTCTCTAGTAACTTTTCTGTTGTTAACTGACAAAAATTCCTCTCCATATTTCTAATACAGATATATCATAATTTGTAGAAGAAAGATAACATCTTGTTTTCAGTTATCTCCTTTGAAGATGACAGATATTTTGTATGACCATTTGATTTCAGTAGTATATTGAATGAATAGCCTCAGAGAATATTCTACAGTGATTTCCAAGTCCTTTCTTACCAGAATTCTTTTAAAATCATCAATGGCTTTACAGAGTGTTTTGAAATTGAAGAGAAAGCTAAGTTCTGACAATAGTGTCAATTTGTAACTGAAAAACTGCTGCTTTCCAGTAAGTAAGTGTGTTAACTAACATGAATCCCAACAAGCAAAATAAAGGGGAAAAAAGTTCACTAATGAAGAACATAAACAATGAAGCTCTGGTTTCCTATCTGGGGTTGTTCATTATACTATGGCAACTCAAAAATGTGTTAGTTATAATACCAAATATACATTGATAGTATGATTTGGGGATGGCATAACAATGAGGTTGATGGGAAATGAGTTTGACACACTTACCACATGGAGGAGAATAAAGACAGCTCAACCCTGAATGCCCTACACTGTGTATTCATTAGCCTGGGCTGTGACAAGGTCCCTGGGACCCTATGTTTCCCCCATAATAGGTGAGTGAAAACAGACGGGAAGACAAATACTTCATCTTTGAAAAGTCAAGGATCCCTTTTGGGAAAGTCTGAAGTAGGCTATCCATGTGGTAATTCCGTACATGCTGCTGAAGCTATAGGGGAAAAGATACAAAAGGAAGGTGTTCTGCACTTTTAAACACCTACAGAGGGAGAACAAATATACACCAAATACGATTGTTTGACCTTGATGTAACAGCACCCTGTAGGTGAATCATCTTAGTGCATGACCACTTACCATCTTGACTAGAGAAAACTGCCTGTTCACAAAGGCGGGGAAGAGCAAAGCCTTGCTATTGTTTTTCCCACTTGTTATTCTCACTTGGGGACAAAAATGATTTTCAAATGTATTGATTATTCTGAGCCATGAGTTTGAAAAGCGCAACCTTAAAAAAATAAAATGAAGAGCCTGTCTATAGTTTCTGAGGAAAATAGTAGTGTGTTGTAGAATATTTATGACATCCCAGGAAAGACAGCAATTGCTTGTGTAACTCGGAGCACATATTCATTGCTCTTTTTGAGACTCTCATCCTCTGCGATCACTTCATTAAGCAAGTGGCTCTCTACATGGGCAATTTTGATCACCGAAGGCCTTTTGTCAAATGTCTGGGACTTTTGGCAATGTCTAGACGCTGGGGTTGTTACTGACATGGAGAGACCAGGGATACTGCTAAACATTCTCCGGTGCACAAAGCAATTCCCTACAACAAAAACTATCCAGCTCAAAATGTCAGTAATGACAAAATTGGGAAACCTTGCAATCAGAGATGAGACAGCGATGTAAGAAAGGAAGGCTGACACAAAAGCCTGGCCACAGGGGCAGTGTCTCTGCAGAGGGGCTGGTGAAGCTCTCTCACCACTTCCTGGCTCCCTGGAAGTCCTGAGTACCCAAAGGATTGACCAAATGCATATCAAGTAGTTTTACTGTATAGAATACCGAGCTCCATAAAGCTTGTTTGGAGAACGTCACGAGGAACTAAGACCAAAGCCAAGCTTCCTCATCCTTTCCCCTTAGCTGGAGATAGCTAGTCACCCAGAACAAGCCTGACCTATCTCATCTGCCTAGGAGGTGCCCAGGAGCTGGCAGTCACCCGCTGTGCTGAGCAATCACTTCAATACTGCTACCTTCTGGGAAACAGGGCTGAAGAAACCTCTGCTCCATTGAATCATGGTATATGGGTGAATAAGTACTGCTCCTAATCACCAATAAGTATCAAAAAGCCCTGTTTGTAAGCAATGGGCTTCCCAGGTAGCGTTAGTGCCAATGCAGGAGACATAAGAGACGCGGGCTCCATCCCTGGGTTGGGAAGATCCCCTGGAGGAGGGCATGGCAACCCACTCCATTATTCCTGCCTGGAAAATCCCATGGACAGAGGAGCCCAGCAGGCTACAGTCCATGGGGTCGTGAAGAGTTGGACATGACTGAAATGACTTAGCATGCATGTAAGCACTCATGGGCATGTCTAATAGCACCAGGCAGTTCCTTGTGGTGTCTTACTTCACAATATAACTGTCTCTTTCTCCTACCATTCTCTTTGCCACTTATTCTGTTCCAACAGCACTGGTCTAATGCTGTTCCTCCAAGGTCCAAACATGTCAAAAACCCCAGCACAAGCTGAAGAATTTATATGTCCTTGGGTATGATGTTTGTTGCCCAGAAATTCCTCAGTTCACTCAAATGTCAGCTCAAATGATACACTCACTGACCACCCATTGCTGTGCCTCCCACCCCCCTACAATCCACTCAACTCTTACCCTGATTTACTTTTCTTATGCACTTACCACAACCTACCTGCCAATTTGCACATGTGTCTACTTATTGACTCTCTTCCTCCTCCCATCTAGGGTGCAGGCTCCACGAGAGCAGAGACCATATTTAATTGCTTAGTCTTGCGTCCCCTTACTGCCTGGCACACTGCAGGTACTCAATCCAAGTTTGTTAAATATTTTAAATGGCTTTCTACTTTCTTGCTGTCTCCATTTTCCTCCCACTAACTTTTCTTAAAACTCTTAAACTCACCATGTTTTGATGTTTGTTTTATCCATTTTTATTTCTTTGATTAACTATTAAGCCAACGATAGCTTAATACCTACTACTAACCACTTTGTTGGCCCTTGAGGCTACAAGCTTTGCTGAACTTTTAGTAAACAAGGACTGTTCTATGAAGACCTCCAAGACCTTTTAGAACTAACACCCAAAAAAGATGTCCTTTTCATGATAGGGGCCTGGAATGCAAAAGTAGGAAGTCAAGAAACACCTGGAGTAACAGGCTAATTTGGCCTTGGAATACAGAATGAAGCAGGGCAAACTAATAGAGTTTTTCCAAAAAAACGCACTGGTCATAGCAAACACCATCTTCCAACAATACAAGAGAAGACTCTACACATGGACATCACCAGATGGTCAACGCCGAAATCAGACTGATTATATTCTTTGCAGCCAAAGATGGAGAAGCTCTATACAGTCAACAAAAACAAGACCAGGAGCTGACTGTGGCTCAGATCATGAACTCCTTATTGCCAAATTCAGACTTAAATTGAAGAAAGTAGGGAAAACCACTACACCATTCAGATATGACCTAAATCAAATACCTTATGATTATACAGTGGAAGTGGGAAATACATTTAAGGGACTAGATCTGATAGACAGAGTGCCTGATGAACTATGGATGGAGGTTCGTGACACTGTACAGGAGACAGGGATCAAGATCATCCCCATGGAAAAGAAATGCAAAAAAGCAAATGGCTGTCTGGGGAGACCTTACAAATAGCTGTGAAAAGAAAAGAAGCAAAAAGCAAAGGAGAAAACGACACATATAAGCATCTGAATGCAGAGTTCCAAAGAATAGCAAGAAGAGATAAGAAAGCCTTCTTCAGCAATCAATGCAAAGAAATAGAGGAAAACAACAGAATGGGAAAGACTAGAGATCTCTTCAAGAAAATTAGAGATACCAAGGGAACATTTCATGCAAAGATGGGCTCGATAAAGGACAGAAATGGTATGGACCTAACAGAAGCAGAAGATATTAAGAAGAGGAGGCAAGAATACACAGAAGAACTGTACAAAAAAGATCTTCACAACCCAGTTAATCATGATGGTGTTATCACTGACCTAGAGCCAGACATCCTGGATTGTGAAGTCAAGTGGGCCTTAGAAAGCATCACTATGAACAAAGCTAGTGGAGGTGATGGAATTCCAGTTGAGCTATTTCAAATCCTGAAAGATGATGCTCTGAAAGTGCTGCACTCAATATGCCAGCAATTTGGAAAACTCAGCAGTGGCCACAGGACTGGAAAAGGTCAGTTTTCATTCCAATCCCAAAGAAAGGCAATGCCAAAGAATGCTCAAACTACCACACAATTGCACTCATCTAACACGCTAGTAAGGTAATGTTCAAAATTCTCCAAGCCAAGCTTCAGCAATATGTGAACCGTGAACTTCCAGATGTTCAAGCTGGTTTTAGAAAAGGCAGAGGAATCAGAGATCAAATTGCCAACATCCGCTGGATCATGGAAAAAGCAAGAGAGTTCCAGAAAAACATCTATTTCTGCTTTATTGACTATGCCAAAGCCTTTGACTGTGTGGATCACAATAAACTGTGGAAAATTCTGAAAGAGATGGGAATATCAGACCACCTGATCTGCCTCTTGAGAAGGAAGCAACAGTTAGAACTGGACATGGAACAACAGACTTGTTCCAAATAGGAAAAGGAGTACGTCAAGGCTGTATATTGTCACCCTGCTTATTTAACTTCTATGAAGAGTACATCATGAGAAACGCTGGACTGGAAGAAGCACAAGCTGGAATCAAGATTGCCAGGAGAAATATCAATAACCTCAGATATGCAGATGACACCACTCTTATGGCAGAAAGTGAAGAAGAACTAAAAAGCCTCTTGATGAAAGTGAAAGAGGAGAGTGAAAAAGTTGGCTTAGAGCTCAACATTCAGAAAACAAAGATCATGGCATCTGGTCCCATCACTTCATGACAGATAGATGGGGAAACAGTGGAAACAGTGTCAGACTTTATTTTTTTGGGCTCCAAAATCACTGCGGATAATGAATGCAGCCATGAAATTAAAAGACACTCACTCCTTGGGAGGAAAGTTATGACCAACCTAGATAGCATAATAAAAAGCAGAGACATTACTTTGCCAACAAAGGTCCATCTAGTCAAGGCTATGGTTTTTCAAGTGGTCACGTATGGATGTGAGAGTTGGACTGTGAAGAAAGCTGAGTGCCAAAGAATTGATGCTTTTGAACTGTGGTGTTGGAGAAGACTCTTGAGAGTCCCTTGGACTGCAAGGAGATCCAACCAGTCCATTCTGAAGGAGATCAGCCCTGGGATTTCTTTGGAAGGAATGATGCTAAAGCTGAAACTCCAGGACTTTGGTCACCTCATGCGAAGAGTTGACTCATTGGAGAAGACTCTGATGCTGGGAGGGATGCAGGCAGGAGGAGAAGGAGACGACAGAGGATGAGATGGCTGGCTGGCATCACTGACTCTATGGACGTGAGTCTGAGTGAACTCCGGGAGTTGGTGATAGACAGGGAGGCTTGGCGTGCTGCGATTCATGGGGTCACAAAGAGTCGGACATGATTGAGCGACTGAACTGAGAACTATTTGAAATAAATTTTTGTTTATCATCTCAAATATCACTAATGACCTCTAAGTAAACAAATTTAGTTATTCATTTTAAAGTGTAGTTCCTTTTAACTTCTTTGCATTTCAAACTGGTAACCACCTACTCTTTCATAAAACTCCTCCAAGATTTCACAACTTGAAACCTTCATAGATATCTCGTCCATGCCTACATCATCAGGTCAACTCCTCATTCACATTGCTCTTCTTTCTCAGTGTCTTCTGTATCTTATTCCCCATTTAAATCAGTCTTTACGTATATCTAAAATTTTTCACCAAAGAAAGAGCATATATGAGTAAACACTTTTTTTTCAATCTCCAATTAAACCAGTGGGTGGAAGAGGTAAATTAACTCAGTGACAACAATAATTGTTCATGCCACCTGGGTTAGAGTGTTGGAAACTAGTTCTATTGAAGGAATTGCTGCATACGTTTCAACACAGGCAAAGTTAACCCAACTGATTCAGGATCCATGGCCATGAACCTTTCTCCGGGCATATGCCCAACTATCAGAGATTGCAGGGAGAGCATAGGCAAAGAGCTGAATCTTTCAAAACAAGAACTACAAAGGAGATTAATTGGCTTCCCTTGCTAAAGCCTTATCAGTGCCATGCATAAAGCCCTAACCATCTCCTTGAGCACATGCTAAAAAACGAATCCCTGGGGCCTTGAATAAACTTGACACTGTCACCTTTTCTTTTTAAACTTATTTTTACTTAATAATCTCCTCTGAGTCTTACAATATAAGACATGTTTTGCCCCAGAATATGTTTTCCATGAAATCCCTAAACTAGTCTTTTTATTATTCTTATTGATTTTAAATTTGAATCTGTCTTTATTATATCTGAAACTGTTACCAAAGGAAATTTATAACTGATCCAACTATATGTCTTTAAATTCACAACTAAATTCAGTTCTAAATTCAGTTACACCTCCATGTAATTATTTGTTTTCAAAAAACAATTTGCACTTATGTGAAATAGTCAAAGAATGTTGCATGTTTTTGAAGAGTCTGTTTCTCTATTTGTAAGAGAACACAATTTTCAAGTGTAATTTATTTCCAATGCTTTCATCAAAAACACTCAGGAGTATTTCATTGTTTTCCCTTAAATCAGATAAATGTTATTATTACAAGTTGGCATGGGGACATCTATTTTAACATTTGTGAAATATTTTAATTTGAAGATAATATAGTAAAATATGCTTTCGGTGACAACAGTTATAATTGGAACATCTTTCTCTTTTTCTTCTTTTTCCCAACATAACTAATGTCTCTTTATTCTATGTTGAAGAATCTTTCAACCCTTCTTAATATAGCAGCAACAAATCTTCTCTCCAATCTGCAAGACTAAAAGTTTTATGAAGTACTTTTCCTTTTTTTCCCCAGTAAAAGTAGAATTTTTCATCTCTTGAAAGAAAATGAAATTAAGAACCAAAAAAATGAAGCTAAAATCACCTTGTCAGGAATGACTGAAGGCTACAGAGAAAATGAACAAGGAAAAGGAGAAACAAACATTCAAATAAATACAAATGGATCGAGCCAGCCTGCAAAGAGAAGTAAATGGGTCTCTGAGGAAAATGGCAAGGGAGAGAATGTTTGACAAAGTACACAAAAATCCCTATGCTCAGCTCTTCTTACTTCACTGCACTTCCTGCCATGTTCTTGGTAAACTTGCAGACGTCTGTTGCTTATTTTATTCATGTAAACTTCTCCTAATCATTAGAGCTCCATTTTGCCTTTCTAGAAGGCAAATTACATTGATAAATATCTGGCTTGGCATTACCCATCCCAGGAAGGGCAACTATAAGGAGGAATGAAGAGGGCACCAAGCTATGAGTGAAGAGGTCTTGGTTTTGGTTCCATGTCTACCTCTCAAAAAACATGCTTCTTTCTAAAAACTTAAGAAAAACAACACATGCTCATAGCAAACAAGTCGCTCTAGCAAGTGATGGATGTTAAGATGCTAGCATGGTGAGTGTGGATAAGAGGGCAGGACATGAGCTGTCCATAGAGACATTAAATCAAACTCAGGGACCAGTATATAGCAAGTGTTCTATAAAGACTTGCTGAATGAGCAAGTGAATGAATGAATGTATCTGTTGGTAGGCAATGCCAATCTGTCAAGTGGGGAAAAAAAGCATGAACTCTTTGTTACAAGATATATAGGTACAGATATCATCATGATTCTCATGCAAACATAGAATGAACATGTGTCAGAGGTTTTATTTAACTAATTAATGAGGAATCCAGTAAGGTACAAAATCAGTTCAAAGAAGAATATGAAAAACAAACACATGTATAGGCAATTAAAAATGCTGAAATGAATTTGCTCATAAATGTAAAAACAATGAATACCAACATGATAAGCATCATTTATATCTCCACTGGACAAAATCTGTTTCAATCTTTGTGAACAAAAATAATTTGCATTGCCATCAGTTTTTTACAACTTACAGAGTTGTAAAGCAGCTCAAAGACAATAAGAAATACAGACTCACAGATTAAGTAGACTCTCAGAAGAGTGGTCTAGATATTTTCTAGCTTTCATTCAAAGGACACCCTACTGGCCATCTTTTGCCCATTTCTTTATTTTTTTTTTAACAGATTTGCTTAATATGGTAGAAATATGAATTTTCTGGCTCTTTGTAATTTTATTGAACCCTTCTGGCAAAACCCCAACACCTCATCAACTCTACTATTTCCTTTCTCCTTGCCTTCATCTGAGAAAATCCCTAATGATGAAGAGCATAAAATCATGTTGACCACCAGCAACTGAGCACTTGACATGACCTCCACAAATCTACTGAATTTCTGTGGTTATTTCACTGTCTACAACACTTATACCAAATACTTTTCTCTCTCATAAAATCTCTGATCACAATCATCTTCAAAAGACTTCACCTCCAGTAAAAAATGAGCATCCACTGATCAGAACCAGGACTGTATGTAACTTAGGTGGCAAACAGTACTACCCTTTATATGCTGTATCATGGGAAGGTCTGGGGGTCCTGGGTAAGGGTATGGCTCAGAAATAGGAGCCAATGGTGATTCCTAGCATAGTTTAGGATTATTCCCATATTTTAACTATCAACATGGCTGTATTTCTGTATGTTTCCAATTTACTCACTTCCCTCTAATCTAAACAAATTACCTCACTTCCTTTTCCAAAGGGAAAACTAAAGCCATTAGATATTCCTTCGCTTTCAACTAGAAAATTTATCCTTCTACTGCATTTACCCCATTCTCCTGTCAAACACACACAGAATGTATCTGACATCTGACAGGATAAGAGCAGAGAAAAAGACAAGACAAGATTGGGCTAAAATAATGCTGCAATCTGGAGGAAAGGAAGGGGACACTGAAAGGAAGTAGGTACCATTGGTTAGTGTAATTTATGTTTCATGCTATAGAAACTACAGATAACTACAGAAAAATGTGAGCAAGAATGATCAAATATACACAGCTTCTGTAAGAGGATCCCTTTGAGGAAAATTTGTTGTGAGTTACTTCAAAAAGTTGAGAGTCATTTCCCAGCACGAGTGTTTTAGGAAGCCTGATTATAAATTCAATTGAAATGAACCCAAAGGAAATTTGCAAAATATCAAATCACTAGATGTAAGAATTTCATGCGTGCTTCAAACCAGGAGAGAAATTTATTTTGAGAATAACAACAAGATAAAAAGAACCAGAAATGCTAGAAAATTTTTCTGTGCTTTCACTTAGAAGACAAGAATAAAGATTGTGTTCATCCCTTCTGGAATGAGAAAGACACACTGGAAGTGTGGCTGGATGACACTGTGGAAAAAAACAGAGCTCTAAAAGTAAAGGACTAGACACTAGGCTCAGTATCCCCTAACAAGACCTCAAGAAAGGAAAAGCTTGGTATAGAATAAGAGTTGGCATACTTAAAGACAGTTTTTATATATATTTGAACTTAGAGTTCTTAAACTTGAGCTTACATCAGAATTTTCTGGAGGGCCTAATAAAACAGATTGCGGGGACCCACCCCCAGAATTCCTAAATCCAATAGGTCTGGGACTCAGCCTGAGAATCTGCATTTCTAGGGGTTCCAAGTAATACTGGTATAGTGGTCTATGGGCCACACTTGAGAATCACTGGTCTAAACTATATTCTAAAGTACAAACCAATGGGAAAATACTCATTTGATTTGATTTGTTTTTCTGTTTTCAATTTTTTTGGCCACACATTGCAGCATGTGTGATCTTAGTTCCCCAGCGAGGGATTAGGCCCACACGCTCTGCAGTGGAAGCACGTAATCTTAACCACTGAACTGCCAGGGAAGAACCCTGCTGCTTCTTCTAACTTTAACTCTCTTTTCCCTTGATTCTTGGAACTCCTCTCCATACATCACGCCATTCCAACTGGCATCAGTAATCACTGACGGCCCTAGACGCTTCCTGTCACTTTAGTTTCACTCCCAGTTAATTTTAACTAAAACTGAGCCAACGAAAAGCAACCATTCTAAATGAAAGTCAGACAACTAAAGCAATATAGATGAGACAGTTTCAGCTCAGAACGTGCCCTGGCTTCTTCTTGTAGGGTCAACAAATCCACCACATAGTGTAGAAGGATGGTTCTCATGGCTGGCTCTGCTGTTGGGCAGAGACACCGGAAAGACAACAAATCTGGAACCAGCCCTCTGTGCCAGGCAGCGATGGGTGAGGGTGGACAGTACTACTGAGAGTACTAAATTGAAGACGGGAAAAAAAAGAGAGGGAAGACACTGTAGCTGCTCCTATATTTAAGAAGAAAATGGTTAACAAAAAAGTGAAAGTGGGTGGTGTTATTCTTCAAAAATCTGTGGGGAAACAAAGCTATTTAGAAGCTTACACAACCAAATGTTAAAGCTTCTGTCACCTGATTCAGAATGCAGTAAATTGTGTTGGAAAAAGGTACAGTGAGAGGAAGAAAGGCAGTCAATTAATACAGCACAAATATAGTCAAATTCAAGTGTTTGGAAAAATTTTCCAGTCACTTGAGACTGATTTTCAAAGATTGCATTTCTAGACAATATAAACCTTTCTCAAAACCATTTTGTACACTGCTGCTAAGTCACTTCAGTCGTGTCCAACTCTTTGCAATCCCATAGACGGCAGCCCACCAGGCTCCCCCGTCCCTGGGATTCTCCAGGCAAGAACACTGGAGTGGGCTGCCAATTCCTTCTCCAATACCTGAAAGTGAAAAGTGAAAGTGAAGTCGCTCAGTCGTGTCAGACCCTTAGCATGGACTGCAGCCTACCAGGCTCCTCCATCCATGGGATTTTCCAGGCAAGAGTACTGGAGTGGGGTGCCATTGCCTTCTCCATTTTGTACACTAAAAGATACTAAATACTAAAAGATTTTAATATTGTCTTTTGTGATGGTCAGTTTTCTGTGTCAGCTTGGCTAGGTTATGCGTGTGTGTTTGCTCAGTCATTCAGTCATGTTCAACTCTTTGTGACCCCATGGACTGTAGCCCATCAGGCTCCTCCATCCTTGGGATTTTCCAGTCAAGAATACTGGAGTGGTTGCCATTTCCTTCTCTAGGGGATCTTCCCAATCCCAGGATTGAACCTGTGTCTCTTGCATCTCCTGCACTGGCAGGCAGATTCTTTACCACAGCACCACCCGGGAAGCCCTGGCTAGGTTACAGTCCCCAGTTATTCAATCAAACACTACTAATCTAGGTAAGGTATTTTATATGTGATTAAAATGTATTATTAGTTGACTTTAAGTAATGGGAATTATTTTCAGATAATCAGAGTGGTCCCAACTCAGTCAGGGGCTTCCCTGGTGGCTCAGCAGTAAAGAATCCACCTGTAATGCAGGAAATGCAGGAGACACGGGTTCTATCCCTGGGTCAGGAAGATCTCCTAGAGGAGAGCATGGCAACCCACTCCAGTATTCTTGCCTGGAGAATCCCATGGACAGAGGAGCCTGGTGGGCTACGGTCCATAGGGTCACAAAGAGTCAGACATGACTGAAGCAGTTGAGCACACAGGCATAGAACTCAATCAGCTGATAGACCTTAAGACTGAAAGTTATCATTCCTTGATGAGGAATTCTGCCTGTAGACTGCAGCTTCAGTGCGAGCCAGAGTTCCAGTCTATCTTTTTGACAGCCTGCTATGTGGACTTCAGACTTGTCTAGCCAAGCCTCACAATAACATAAGCCAAAGTCATGCAATAAATCTCTTGATTTATATACCCTTCTGGCTCTGTTTCTCTGATTGAATGCTGATTGATATATGTTCCTTTTGCAATTATTCATTATGTCACATATCTGCCTCCTGCTGATGTCCAGAGGCCAGTTTCTTAGATATACTACATCAGTTTTTTACCATCTAATAAATATCACAGTACAAATAAATATGGTTACAATTTGGTAACCATTAAGAATTACTTTAGAATTTATGTTTAAGACCGTGATCATTTTCTCAATTAAGTGATAAAACAATATTTTTAACAATAGAGGAACATAAAATCTCCTCTATGTTCACTACACTATGAACAGTAGCCTCCTATCAGTCCCTCCGAATCACCAGGAACCCAGTAAAATTTTATAACCCTTACCACTATTGGTAACTAAATAGATTTCCATGTAATTATCTGATACACAATTTCTCCAAGAATTTGTAAACTAAATAAGAGCAAGGACTGGGTATGTCATATTCATCATTATATCTTCAGTGACCAGCAGTGTCAGACACAGAGCTGGCCCTCAGTACTTGGTGAACACATGAACTATTTGCTACAATAATGAAGGTTCCAGACACCAAAGCGCTTCTATGCCTCTCTCCAAAATGGAAAAAATTGAAACATCAAAAAATAGAAGCTTCTATAGGAGCTAAAAGAACAATCTCTGACAAAACACAGCTCAACTTTGGTTACTAGACATAAAAGACCTCAATCCATGAGGATGACAGATGAAAAAAACAAATCAGGAGGCAATAGAAACATTTTAGTACTTTTTCTAAAAAGTGAATAATTTGGGGAACCATTACAACTGCAATGTACTTGACAAATACTGTAAAGTTTGTGAAAAGTAATTTATTTGTGTTTCCAATAGTTTTTGCATGTATAAAAAAAGAAATGACATGAGTTAGGAATGATAGTTTTCAGGTGAAAATCAAGAGAGATGAGTTTTACTGGAGGTAATAAAGTAAAATTAATTAGATAACACCAAAAACAAGCAAATAAATTACAAGACATGTTTGACAAATACTCCCAGATTTCAGTGGAAATTTATAAAAAAGATAAATAAACTGAACGAAATACTATCAACAGGGGAGGTATCCGGAACATCTAGTATAAAGTACCTTAAGAGCAGAGAAGAGCTGGACTAGAAGCAAAAATTAAGAAAATTATAGGAAATATCCCTGATTTGAAAGAAAGAGAAAGGAATATATGAATTTTCAGAAAGTGTCCATTTAGTACCCTTATATATTTAATTATATAGAAAAATTAAAAAGCCACAACTTTACAGATTCTGAATAAAGTTTTTAAATTTTAAATAGATAGAAAAGTATCTCTCAAAGGCAACAAAAATATATTAACTGCCAAGACAGAAAACAATGTAATTAGTAAAATGTCAGATTCTGTTTAAGTAGTTTTATCAATATTATTGTGAAATTTAATATAAATATAAATAAACCTTAAAAGAAAATTTCATACCAAAAAAAGAACTAATAATAAAAGTCTAGACCTAATAGCTCGTGTTAATTATAACAAGTTGTGATGGGACAAAAGACAAAGTGGAAAATATTTTAAACTAGCAAGATGATGGAATTTAGTGGATAAGAGAAGGCACAAGGTCTGGATTCAAATTCTGCCCCTACTAATTATTAGCATTGTGCTATCAGGCTAGTGACTTAACTCCATAGAACTATCTTCTCATCAATAAATTGGGATATTAATATCTACAGGGCTGTGGCAAAAATTAAATAATATATATAAAAAGCATTCAGCTTGCTAACTGGAACAGAGCAGGTACTCAAGTTGCTATATTAATAAAATGCTAATTTTTTAATCTAAAGAGAAAAATATGAGTTCAAATAACCCCTAGAAGAATAGAAATGTCAAGTAAAACTTAGAAAATTGCAAATAAAACCTAAACAACAGGAAAATAAAAGGGAAACGAGGAGATATTTAAAAAATCAAAAGGCTGAGTAAACTAGAATAGAAATAATTAAACTGAATTATCAGAAAAAAAATGATAAATTATAAATACATAAAGCACAATTTCAGTAGATATTTATATAATTCTCTCAGTTTTGACATATAACAGCAGAATTAATGAGGTATATACCAAATTTTGTATTTGATAGCATAAACATTACTTTTGAATATTCAAAGAATATTTATTAAATTGATCAAATTTTAGGTTACAAATAAGTTCTCAATAATTGCCCCCAAAATGTGTAGATTTCACGGTAAGTGAAAGTCACTCAGTTGTGTCTGACTCTCTGCAAGGGATTCTCCAGACCAGAATACTGGACTGGGTAGCTTATCCCTTCTCTAGGGGATCTTCCCAACGCAGCAATCAACCGGGGTCTCCAGCATTGCAGGCAGATTCTTTACCAACTGAGCTATCAGGGAAGCCTTGATTTCACAAGGCAAAGGGCAATTAGGTAGGGAGCTGAAAGCCCTGTGGCCCAGGACTCAGCAGAATATGGAAGCATATAGGTTATATGCTTTATAAATGCTTTGGATAAAAACAAACAACAACAATAAATAGGAGCTTTTTGTTCTGTGTTGGTTCTCAGAAGCCTAACTCCTTTCATGAATCAGCTCTTGCCCAGATGAAAATTTGACCCTCAAGAGAAAGAGCAGTGTTTGCCAATCAATAGAGTAACCTTTCATGCTTCAAGTCTTCTCTTTCACCTTTGAATTGCTCCCCTCCTCCAGTTACTGCATCTTCTAAAGCATGTTGCGGAAAAAAATCAGTAACTACCACCATTTCGTCTACCATTCAGTCTCTAAAATCTCCGAAATATACAAATAGCTCATGGGCTCAATTAAAAAAAAAAAATACATATCCAATCTAAAAATGGACAGAAGATCTAAATAGACATTTCTCCACAGAAGGCATACAGGTGGCTGAAAAGCACACGAAAAGATGTTCAACATCACTAATTATTACAGAAATGCAAATGAAAACTACAATGAGGTTATTTCCTCACCCCGGTCAGAATGGCCATCATCAAAAAATCTACCAACGATAAATGCTATAGAAGGTGTGGATAAAACGGAACCCTCCTACACTATCGGGAGGAATATAAACTTGTACAGACACTATGGAGAACAATATGGAGGGTCCTTTAAAAATTAAAAATAAAGCTACCATATGATCCAACAATCCAACGCCTGGGCGTATATCCAGAGAAATCCATAATTTGAAAAGATATATCCACCCCAGTGTTCATCGCTGCACTGTTTAAATAGCCAGGACATGGAAGCAACCTAAGTGTCCACTGACAGAGGAATGAATAAAAATGTGGTACAAATACACAATGGAATATTACTCAGCCATATAAAAGAATGAAATAATGCCATTTGCAACAACATGACCTGGAGATTGTCATGCCAACTGAAGTCAGACAGAGAAAGACAAATATCACATGATGTCACTTATATGTGGCATCTTTAAAAAAGGTACAAACGAACTTAATTACAAAACAGAAATAGAGTTAAAGATGCAGAAAACAAACTTAGGGTTACCAGGGGTAAGTTGGGGGGAGGGGATACATTGATAGATCAGGATGGACATGTAGAATGATAACCTGCCACATAGCAAAACAGAGAACTCTCTTTAATACTCTGTAATGGCCTCTATGGAAACAGAATCTAAAAAAGAGTGGATATATGTATATGTATAACTGATTCACTTTGCTGTACATTTGAAAATAATGCAACGTAGTATATCAACTATTAGTTAATCACCTATACTCCAATAAAAATCTTCAAAAGAAAAAAACGTCTTTCTACATCTATAAAATGTATAACCATCATAATAGAGGGATTCTATTGAGACAGAAAATGAATTGAATAATAACAAGCGTATTTGGAAGAAGAATGTGCATCACAGTTCCTGCAGCATTCTGGCAAACATCACCTCACCCGCCTGCTGGCTCACTGACAGATTTTTCATGTTTTCCCCAAAGTCTTTGAAGGTTTGAAGGAATGTTTTTTGAATTGCCTTATATATGATCCTTGATGTTTCCAATGTCTCACCCTTCTAATAATTCAAAAAAGAGAAAAATGGTTTCAAAATAAATAGAAAAAAAGAAGTATCTCTTAAAAAAAAAAAAAAAAACAATGACTTTGCAAGTACTACCAGATTTATGACAAATTTTTAACTGGGGCGTTCCACATTAAAAATGATAAAAAAAATGATCAACATAAAAATCCTTATGATACCTTTGCAACTGTGATGGCAAACCTCTCATGAAATTAATAGACTGTGTATATAAATTCAAATATATTTGGAGGTAACTTGCCTTTAAAGGAAATTAATTTTATCAATTGCTCTTTAGGATGAGTGAATTTGAAGAAAAGTACCATTTGTATAGAACACATCATATTCATTCTGTTCCCCTCACCTCACTGTTCCTTTCTTGGCCTCTTTTTTCACATATGCCTTATTAACCTTCAAAGACACCTATTTAATCTATACAATTTCCTAATATCTCCAACATTTGTCAACCTCTCCTTGAATCTTGCTGTTCTCAGGAGCTCTAATTTAACACTTGGCTATTTCTAACATAACTTAAAGACCATGCTACTTACTTTCTTAATAAGCCTCATAGGAACTAGAATGATACTAGATGCAGAACTATGGAGAAGTTCATTGAACTTTATTTTATATTTTCCTGATTCATATTTGAAATATTTTCTCTTATTCTCTATTTATGGTTCTTTTCAAATTACTTTAGATCTAAGATCATGAGATAATTTTATTACTTTTTGTTACCTGATTTCTGCTATAATAATAATTTATTACTGTTTCTAACTTTTACATCAAAAATATTTTAAACTATGCTTTATTTATATGGGCTTCCCCAGTGGCTCATTCTTTACCTCCCCCTGGTAAAGAATCCACCTGCAACGTGGAAGACCTGTGTTTGATCCCTAGGTTGGGAAGATTCCCTGGAGGGGGGCATGGCAACTCAGTCCAGTATTCTTGCCTGGAGAATTCCATGGACAGAGGAGCCTGGTGTGCTACAGTCCATGGAGTTGCAAAGAGTCAGACATGACTGAGTGACTAAGCACAGCACAGCACATATTGAGATATATATATATATATATATATATATATATGTTATATATATCTTTAATATAAACAGTTTATGACAAAAAAAAAGACAATTTTTGTTTGAAGCTGAAGAACTGAGGCTTAGAGTAATTAATTTAAAGATAATCTAATTTGGGGTTTGGCATTTATATTTAACGTTTCCAAATTTTTTTTCAACAATTAGAAATCCCTATGTAGTGTTAAAATTTAACAGATATATCTACTGAATTCATAATATGTAAAGCTTAAAACAACTGCAGTTTCAAAGGCTTTGAAATTAGAGAGACTTTGCATCAAATCAGCAGAGTAATTCAAAGGCAACACAAACCCTTGAACAACCCCACATTTGAAGAATTGCACTAAAATCTATTTAAACAATGCAATTATTTTTAAGTTGGTCATGGGAAAAGGTTAAAATAAGAAAAGTAGGTCAGCCTGATTGAAATAATAATTGATGTCTTATAAGAGAAAAATCAAAAACCATTCTTTGGGGCTATATTTTGGGAGGTTTCAGATATTATTTGTTTTTTATTTGAGTGCCTTCACCCCTTTTAGTTCCTTACAACAGATGACATCCTTTTTTTTTCTTTTTTTTAGTGGTTAAGAGTACACTTGTCAATGCAGGGGACACAGGTTTAATCCCTACCTGAAAACATTAGCATTTTCAGTTTACACAACAGTGAGTCTACAAAATTTTGAAATAAATCTACAGCACAAGAAACTCTAGAAATTGGTAACATGCCTGGATTTCAGGGAAGATTCTGGAACTGGTTTTTCCTCACCCTCCCATAAATAAGTTCTTCTCTTTGATCTAATATTTCATACTGTCTTCAAAGAGAAATTGAACTATGTCTTCTCTATGTAATACAACCAAGTATTAAGAAATGGGAATAACTTTATAAAAAGCTTGACTCCTTAGCAGTATCATTACATGAGTTTCTCTCCTAAGCTCTTCTTAAGTTGAGGTCAGAGAATGTAGCCTGCAAGAAACTGTCTTTAAAATTTGTTGAAATATTATTTATGGCTCAGAACATGTTCATTTTTTGTAAATATTCCTTGAGCAAGGAAGAATACATACTTTTAAATATTTATAAGTATATTCCAAATATATTTGTTGTCTACATTTGTTAGAAGCAGTCTGTGTTCAAAGGATAACTATATAATGACATGGATGCATGGGGTACATGAATGCATGTCATTATACAGTTATCCAAACACACAAAATATACAATATCAAGAATGAATCATGATACACTATAAGCTTTGGGTAAAAATACTACATCAGTGTAGCTTCAATTGTGTGCCATTCTAGTAGAGGATATTGATAATGGGGGAAGCGTGCATAGGTCAGTTTTCAATCTAATCCCAAAGAAGGGCAATGCCAAATGATGTTGTCATTGCCAAGATTGTCACCCGGCTTATTTAACTTATATGCAGAGTACATCATGCAAAATGCCAGGCTGGAGGAATCACAAGCTGGAATCAAGACTGCTGGGAGAAATATCAACAACCTCATATATGCAGATGCTACTACTCTAACGGCAGAAAGTGAAAAGCCTCTTGTTAAGGGTGGAAAAGGAGAGCGTAGAAGCTGGCTTAGAACTCAACATTCAAAAAACTAAGATCATGTTGTTATCCAGGCATATCACTTGATGGCAAATAGAAAGGTTGGGGTGGGGGGAGTGGAAACAGTGACAGATTTTCTTTTCTTGGGCTCCAAAATCACTGTGGATTGTGACTGCAGCCATGAAATTAAAAGACGCTTGTTCCTTGGAAGGAAGGCTATGACAAACCTAGACAGTATATTAAAAAACAGAGATATCACTTTGCCAGCAAAGGTCTGTATAGTCAAAGCTATGATTTTTCCAGTAGTCATGTAGAGATATGAGAGTTGGACCATAAAAAAGGCTGAGTGCCAAAGAATTGATGTTTTCAAATCGTGACAGTGAAGAAGACTCTTGAGAGTTCCTTGGACTGCAAGGAGATCAACCCTGAATATGCATTGGAAGAACTGATGCTGAAGATGGAGCTCCAATACTTTGCCACTTGATAATGCTTTCTCATTTTTTCTAACCTACTCTAATTTCCCTTGCTTTCCTGCCAGCTTTGTCATTTTAAAATACATTTTAATAAGCATTCTTGGTATTCTTTGACAGGATATATTCTCCAGATAATTATTCCATCATGTAACTGAAAATCAACATCGGCTCTTTTTACTTGTAGTTCTGTAAGAACTTTGCATGGACCCCTAACTACTTCACTGAAAAGTGTATGTGTATCAGTGATTTTTGAACACTGCCTATTTAAACAGGAAAATTCTAGGACTCCAGTCTCATATCTTTCAAGGACAGACTTAATGAACCTTGGGAATCCAATGAGTTGGTGTTGCTGCCTTTTCTATGAAAAACAATCACTTAGATGCCTTGCTTTCAACAAATCTCATTTTTATCTCACTCTGTCAGCAGCCAGTCCATAAGCTGTATAGGGCAGGCATCACTTGCTTTATTTACAAATATGTGTAACGGAAAGAGCAACTTGAGGTGCAGCCCACACACAGACACTGAGGGGCATGGAGTCCAGTCATCTGTTCCAGTCCTTTGCTCTTCCTATTCAGGCTTCCTGTCACAGGCAAACTGGAATGGCTTAGTTTGTGAGTAAAAACTATGCTCAGAAATATCTTAAGTTTATCACAAAAGTGAGTAGTGATAATCATAAGTCAGAGCCCTGGAAAAATATTTTGCATATAAGTGTGGGAATGAACGTTCCTTCTTTAAAAAGAAAAAAAGAGGGCTTATCAATGTTGATGCCAGTAATAAGATTAAGGAAATATTTTCATTTCCCAAGACTTCTGCCAATGTTCCTGAATTATGAGCAACGACATGCCAGCTACTTCAGACCACTCTGTCTTCAAACTGTCACAGATTCATGATAGTTCTTACTGTGTCAGCCTGATAATATCTTCTAAGGGATTCGTCTGTCTTGACTAAAGCACAAATAAACCGGTGGTTGGAAAAGGGCACATTTTAATCAAAGCTGAATGCTCAGACTCTGAGACAGTGACAGCAACCAGAACAAGAAAAATGAGTGTAAGTTTCTCCCAAACATCTCAGGAATTTAGCAAACTGCCACTATAATTCTTATACATTTTGTTCCCATAACATTCTCACCCCAGACCCCCATGACTACTCTGAGGGCTGCTTTGGGAAAGGGGACAAAATTGGGCAGAGACTTGTGAGCTACCTCACAGGCAGTTTGACAGAGCAGCAGGAAGTATCTCCCAGCTGATGCAGTTGTTGAGTCACTCAGTTGTGTCTGACTCTTACAACGCCACAGACTATAGCCCCCCAGACTCGTTTGCTCATGGTATTTCCCAAGCAAGAATACTGGAGTGGGTTGCCATTTCCTTCTCCAGGGGACCTTCCCAATTCAGGGATTAAATCTGTATCTCGTGCATTGCAGGCGCATTCTTTACCACTGAGCCACCAGGGAAGGTCCAGCATTTCTCAGTACCTTCCCATATTCTGTCTCTTGGGTCCATATGCAGCTTGGTTGCAGCACTTCAACCAAAGCACCAAACATCCACCCAGAAGGGGGATCACATCTACACCAAAATGGTGAGAATCTTGCTAGTAGTTCAGCAGATCCAAGATGCAAGGAATAAGACAAAGATTAAAAGTATGCCTCTACTTTCCCCATCAAGTTGCCTCCTCAGTTCAGTTCAGTCACTCAGTTGTGTCCGACTCTTTGTGACCCCATGAATCACAGCACACCAGGCCTCCCTGTCCATCACCAACTCCTGGACTTCACTCAGACTCACGTCCATCGAGTCAATGATGCCATCCAGCCATTTCATCCTCTGTCATCCCCTTCTTCTCCTGCCCCCAATCTCTCCCAGCATCAGAGTCTTTTCCAATGAGGCAGCTCTTCGCATGAGGTGGCCAAAGTACTGAAGTTTCAGCTTCAGCATCATTCCTTCCAAAGAAATCCCAGGGCTGATCTCCTTCAGAAAGGACTGGTTGGATCTCCTTGCAGTCCAAGGGACTCTCAAGAGTCTTCTCCAACACCACAGTTCAAAAGCATCAATTCTTTGGTGCTCAGCCTTCTTCACAGTTCAGCTCTCACATCCATACATGACCACTGGAAAAACCATAGCCTTGACTAGATGGACCTTTGTTGACAGAGTAATATCTCTGCTTTTTAATATGCAGTCTAGGTTGGTCATAACTTTCCTTCCAAAGAGTAAGCGTCTTTTAATTTCATGGCTGCAGTCACCATCTGCAGTGATTTTGGAACCCAGAAAAATAAAGTCTGACACTGTTTACACTGTTTCCCCATCTATTTCCCATGAAGTGATGGGACCGGATGCCATGATCTTCGTTTTCTGAATGTTGAGCTTTAAGCCAACTTTTTCACTCTCCACTTTCACTTTCATCAAGAGGCTTTTGAGTTCCTCTTCACTTTCTGCCATAAGGGTGGTGTCATCTGCATATCTGAGGTTATTGATATTTCTCCCAGCAATCTTGATTCCAGCTTGTGTTTCTCCCAGTCCAGCGTTTCTCATGATGTACTCTGCATATAAGTTGAATAAGCAGGGTGACAATATACAACCTTGACGTACTCCTTTTCCTATTTGGAACAAGTCTGTTGTTCCATGTCCAGTTCTAACTGTTGCTTCCTGACCTGCATACAGATTTCTCAAGAGGCAGGTCAGATGGTCTGGTATTCCCATCTCTTTCAGAATTTTCCACAGTTTATTGTGATCCACACTGTCAAAGGCTTTGGCATAGTCAATAAAGCAGAAATAGATGTTTTTCTGAAACTTTCTTGCTTTTTCCATGATCCAGCAGATGTTGGCAATTTGATCTCTGGTTCCTCTGCCTTTTCTAAAACCAGCTTGAACATCAGGAAGTTCACGGTTCACATATTGCTGAAACCTGGCTTGGAGAATTTTGAGCATTACTTTACTAGCGTGTGAGATGAGTGCAATTGTGTGGTAGTTTGAGCATTCTTTGGCATTGCATTTCTTTGGGATTGGAATGAAAACTGACCTTTTCCAGTCCTGTGGCCACTGCTGAGTTTTCCAAATTTGCTGGCATATTGAGTGCAGCACTTTCACAGCATCATCTTTCAGGATTTGAAATAGCTCAACTGGAATTCCATCACCTCCACTAGCTTTGTTCGTAGTGATCTTTATAAGGCCCACTGGACTTCACATTCCAGGATGTCTGGCTCTAGGTCAGTGATCACACCATCATGATTATCTGGGTCATGAAGATCTTTTTTGTACAGTTCTGTGTATTCTTGCCACCTCTTCTTAATATCTTCTGCTTCTGTTAGGTCCATGCCATTTCTGTCCTTTATAGACCCCATCTTTGCATGAAATGTTCCCTTGGTATCTCTAATTTTCTTGAAGAGATCTCTAGTCTTTCCCATTCTGTTGTTTTCCTCTATTTCTTTGCATTGATCGCTAAGGCTTTCTTATCTCTTCTTGCTATTCTTTGGAACTCTGCATTCAGATGCTTATATCTTTCCTTTTCTCCTTTGCTTTTCACTTCTCTTCTTTTCACAGCTATTTGTAAGGTCTCCCCAGACAGCCATTTTGCTTTTCTGCATTTCTTTTCCATGGGGATGGTCTTGATCCCTGTCTCCTGTACAATGTCACGAACCTCATTCCATAGTTCATCAGGCACTCTATCTATCAGATCTAGGCCCTTAAATTTGTTTCTCACTTCCACTGTATAATCATAAGGGATTTGATTTAGGTCATATCTGAATGGTCTAGTGATTTTCCCTACTTTCTTCAATTTAAGTCTGAATTTGGCAATAAGGAATTCATGATCTGAGCCACAGTCAGCTCCTGGTCTTGTTTTTGTTGACTGTATAGAGTTTCTCCATCTTTGGCTGCAAAGAACATAATCAATCTGATTTCGGTGTTGACCATCTGGTGATGTCCATGTGTAGAGTCTTCTCTTGTGTTGTTGGAAGATGGTGTTTGCTATGACCAGTGCATTTTCTTGGCAAAACTCTATTAGTCTTTGTCCTGCTTCATTCCATATTCCAAGACCAAATTTGCCTGTTACTCCTGGTGTTTCTTGACTTCCTACTTTTGCATTCCAGTCCCCTATAAGGAAACGGACATCTTTTTTGGGTGTTAGTTCTAAAAGGTCTTGTAGGTCTTCATAGAAGCGTTCAACTTCAGCTTCTTCAGCGTTACTGGTTGGGGTATAGACTTGGAGTACTGTGGTATTGAATGGTTTGCCTTGGAAACGAACAGAGCTCATTCTCTCGTTTTTGAGATTGCATCCAAGTACTTCATTTTGGACTCTTTTATTGACCATGATGGCTACTCCATTTCTTCTGAGGGATTCCTGCCCACAGTAGTAGATATAATGGTCATCTGAGTTAAATTCACCCATTCCAGTCCATTTCAGTTTGCTGATTCCTAGAATGTTGACATTCACTCTTGCCATCTCTTGTTTGACCACTTCCAATTTGCCTTGATTCATGGACCTGACATTCCAGGTTCCTATGCAATATTGCTCTTTACAGCATCGGACCTTGCTTCTATCACCAGTCACATCCACAAATGGGTATTGGCTCCATCCCTTCATTCTTTCTGGAATTATTTCTCCACTGATCTCCAGTAGCATATTGGGCACCTACTGACCTGGGGAGTTCCTTTTTCAGTATCCTATCATTTTGCCTTTTCATACTGTTCATGGGGTTCTCAAGGCAAGAATACTGAAGTGGTTTGCCATTCCCTTCTCCAGTGGACCACATTCTGTCAGATCTCTCCACCATGACCCGCCTGTCTTGGGTTGCCCCACGGGCATGGCTTAGTTTCATTGAGTTAGACAAGGCTGTGGTCCTAGTGTGATTAGATTGACTAGTTTTCTGTGAGTATGGTTTCAGCGTGTCTGCCCTCTGATGCCCTCTTGCAACAGCTACTGTCTTACTTGGGTTTCTCTTACCTTGGACTTGGGGTATTGCTTCCTAGTTCATACAAAACCAACGTCAAGCCAGCCTGAAGTCCCTCTCATCATGTAGTTGGTCCAAAGGGCTTTGTCCTGACACTACCTCTGTAATAAGGTCAAGAAGATCATTTCTGTCCCCCTCCCCCCAGATCTACCCTTGGATTTTTTTGAAATGGCATTTAAGAAAATGCCAACTTCTTTTTTGCTCAGTACAGTTTGCCTTGCACTGAATGATCCCTCTGCCAATCATGGGTGGGATGTGAAGGGTAAGATGGGATGAAAAGAATAAAGACCCTTATGATCCCACAGCATACTCATTACCTCTGGACAAAATGCCAAGTTTTGTGTTACAACTGTATATAGTACAGCCCTTAAGAGTATCTATATAAAGTCTTTAAGGCATGAGGTTCCCTCTACCAAAGGATTTAGAGTATAAGCAAGCAGGAAAAGGTTCAGGAAGAAAAGGGACAAAGTCATCAGGAACTTCCTCTATTCATAATCTCCTGAATTTTTGTTACCTGGTATACCTTCCCCTCTTAAGGTCAGCTGTGAACCAATACCATCCATTTGGGAAGGACTCCTGCTTTTAAATGAACTAAAATTTCCCAACTGCTCTTGCTCTGCACCCCAGGAGGTGACAACAGCCCGCAGAGATTTGTGTTTATTGCCATTCAACTTCTACATCTTTTAATTTCAGCAAATATTTGAGAGTGGGAAGAACAGCTTAGATGTTTGAAAATGCCTTGGCAGATCTGGCTAAGCACTCCAACAAGCATCTGATAATGTCTACAGAGAGGATTCTGTGGGTCTCATACAGTGCAGTCTGAGTCTGCTGAAATGAGCCTCTCTCTAGAAGAATTCACATGACAATAAGGAAAAAGGATATTCAGCAAGAGAGACTGATAATTGGCTGTAAAGACATCACTGATGGAGGAAAGGAGGAGGCCGAGAGATAGAAGAGTGGCTTCTGAAAGATGGTTTTCCCTATCAGCTTTTTAATCTTAAAAATATGACCACTCAAAACATTTGACAAAAAGAAAAAAAAGAGTCATCCATAATGAAAATCTTGCTGAGTTACAATCTTTAGTATTTTTCCCTATAAATCTGCTTTTCCACTTTGTTGAGATCATCAGGGACATATGTCCAGGCCTTACTATCACTTCTTTGCCTTCCTATGTATGATTTTAATTTTTCCTGGCTCACTGTCTTCTAAAACTTTCTCTCCTGGACATTTTCATCAGACATGATATGCACCTTTGCTATACACTTGTTTCATGGCTTAGGCCTCCTCTGAACCAAAGGTATCAAATTCAAAGGGCTCCCAAAAAAAAAAAACAAAATCGGCAAAATGTGCTGTTACCACTCTTGTTAGAGGAGTCTTGTGTCTTTTTTCTCTGCCTTTTCCTGTCTCTATAACTTTCCAGTCTGTACAACCCATGACTGCTTACTCCTGGAAGAGGAAAATAATCATTTTCTCTCCCTGGTATGAGGAAGAGCTACTTTTACTCTTTTAGTGTGAAAGCCATGTGTTTTTTCATTAGTTTTCATTTGTGTCTTTGAAAAGACTTCCCCTCCCTTTGTGGAAATTCAAACTGGTGCTCAAAATCGCCCTTCCTGTTTCCTGTTTCAAATACCTTATAGTAATTGTACATCAAATCAAGAGAACTGCCTACTCCTAAGGTTTTGGTTATACCTGTTAGAGATCTCAACATTGTAAGGAGTCAAATACTTCTTCCCAATATATACAGGTTAAATATGCAATATGGACAAATTTTAAGTAAGTAAGGATTCAACCTTTGGGACCTTCATGTGATACTTGGTTTGAGTCACAATGAATTGAAGCAATCAAGTACACTGAGATGTATTAATACATGTAAGTCACAGCACCATTACACAACGCATCACTTTAGTTTTCATTAATACAATTATATCTGACTCTAAGCTCCAGTCATTAGAATGATAAAATCCGTGATCTCAGTTGTTACTGTTTTGTTTTGTTTTGTTTTTGAGGATGATAGGAGTGATCTTTCCTCACACAAACACAAACTTAGAAGAACCTATGAGAAATCTAAAAAATGAGGGAAGAGTCTGACTCTTAGGCCATTGTGGCCACTGTACTAATTTCCTACTGCCATTATAACCAGGTACCAAAAGCTTAGTGTCTTAACACAAAGTGTTACACTACAGTTCTAGAGATGGGAAGTCCAGAATGGATCTTACAGAGCCAAAATCAAGGTGTTGGCAGGACTGCATATCTTTAGGAGGCTCTAGCAAAGTACCTATTGCCTTGCCTTTTGCAGCTCCTAGAGGCTGCCCACGGTCCTTGACTCACGGCCTGCTTCTACTGTCAAAGCCCCTGGTGACATCTACTGGGCCTTTGCTTTTGTCCTCATATCTCCTCTGCCTTTCCTGCCTTCCTTTTGCCCCATTCAGTCTTGTGATCACATGAATGATCACAATGATCAGATGAATCCAGAATAATCTTCCATCTCATGACCTGGTTACTGACAGAGTAAGATAAAAACGAGAAGGTTGGTTGAAAGCAAGGCATCCAGTAATTGTTTTTCAGTCACATCTGTGAGGTTCCTTTTGCTGCATAAGGCAATGGTCACAGATTTCTGGAGTTGGGATGTGGATATCTTTGAGAAATCATTTTCTGCCTGCCACAGCCACATTCTCACCTCTACAAAGATGCCACTGTCGACACTTGTTCTCTTCTGCCTACCAGACACTGCTCTTGCGGGTGCCCGCAGAAGCCACTCACCATGGCTCTCTATGGAGAGCAGTCTCAGCCCCAGACCCTGCTACTGTCTTCAGTGGTCCACCTTGGCGTCTAGAACCATCCTTCAGCCACTGACCCAGGAAAGCGCTGTAGCACACAGGATACAGACCTCTACCACTCATGGAAATCCTCTGTCTCGTTCCCAGTCTCAGAAAAGCTAACTGCCTCTCTGCTGTGCAGAAATGTTCTCCTCCTGCACAACCTCCACTGCACTCCTTCTCAAAGGCCCTTCACATTCCCCACAACTTTGGGTGTGGGATTGTCCCCAGATGCCTGGAAACTTGTGATTTTGACAGCAAAACCCAACCTTTTTAAATAAATCCCTAGACAAGGGACATAACTCAGACCCACTGAAGGTTATTAGACAAGGGACATAACTCAGACCCACTGAAGGTTATCACCCTTCTCTAGAGGGTTTAAAAAAATAATTCCCTTTGCTTTAAACTTCCTGTAGAATGGAGGAGGGGGTAAGATATGAATATTTTTAAAAATTTTCTTGTCTAATCTACAAGAAAAGGAAAATCCTAAGATAAAAGTGAACAAGGGCAAAACATTAAAAATAGGTGCCATTAAGCAACAATATCATATATAACAGATTCAGGAGAATTTAATTTAGTCTCATTTCTAAAGAAATGCAAAGAACCCATTACAACACTGATATGAGAAACAGCCAGAATCAATCCACAATATGAGAGAGTTTTTTCTTTTATATATAATTGCAGTTTCAGAGTCACATCTTGACCAACAGTATTTTTTTAATCTATAGGATTTTTTTCCAACATTGGTGTTCTACTCTTGTTGAAAACGCTACAAAAAAAGAGCACGAAGAAAGAAGCTGAAAAAAAAAAAAGAAAGGGAAGTGAACAACTGAACAGGAAAAAAAAAAAAATTCTTCTGTAAAAGTTCCAGAAAACACAGCAATGAATACACCACATCTTTGGAATTGTAGTGTTTCTTTTAGGAATGTAAAAACTAAAATATGTATCAAAAGAGCTGATGGAGTCAGAAGAAAGGAACAAAAGGTTTAATTTTTGGCTAGACAAATGTTCCGGTTCCATTATAGCAGCTTTATTTCTAGTAGTTAAAAACTGGAAATAACCCATACATATGCCAACAATAGAAAAATAAGAGGAAACAGGATCAAGATGACAGAGTAGGAAGACTCTGAGTTCACCCACCCACACACCCACACACCGCAAAACTGCAGCTATATATAGAGCAACTCTTTCTGAAAAGAACCTGAAGACTAGCAAAACTGCTCTCTTACAGCAAGGCTATAAAGAAAGAAGTGGGCTTCCCTGGTAGCTCAGCAGTAAAGAATCCACCACTGCAGGAGATCCCTGGAGTTGGGAAGATCCCCTGGAGAAGGAAATGGCAACCCACTCCAGTATTCTTGCCTCGAAATCCCATGGACAGAGGAACCTGGTGGGCTACAGTCTACTGGGTCACAAGATTCAGACAACTTAGCAACTAAACCCCTGCCACCACCATAAAGAAAGAACCACACAGAGTCTAGTACAAGGGGAGAAGTGATTTAGTTGGGACCCACATACCAGCAGGTGACCCAGACAAGTAGGGAGACATCACAGGCTCAGGTATCCTTCCGGGGGAGTCAAAGGTTCTGAGAATAATTCTGTCAAATTATGATAACAAATTCAGGTAGTATTATTGAATTATTGAAATCAATACATAGATTAATTTTGGAAAGATGAGCTCCTTTCCTATATTGCCTTTTCCAACCCATTAATACGGTACATATTTTATTTTACCTTTCTCCAGGAATCCTGCCCATTTTTATTTAGTTACATGTTATTTTATATTTTTATTCTTGTTGTGTCTTAAGCAACCAGTTCTCAAACCTGAACATCAGAATTATCTGTGGAGTTCTTTTAAAATACAGATGCTCAGCTCCCATCCTTATAGATTCTAACTCTGAATACAGAGTGAGTTGTGACCATATTTCTTTTCTTGTAAGTAATGTTGAGGCAGAACCAAGACTGAGAATACTGGGAAAATACAGAATGTAGCAACCAAGTTTAATAACTTTGTGCTTTATTTCTTATCTTTTCTATATTCATTTTAAAAATAAATATATAGTATTATATCTAATTTTCATTAATGAAAATTACTTATTAATTTACCCTTAACATTAGTTCCTAGTCTTAATTAAAAATTTTAAGTATCAGTTTATTTCCTACATCATGTTTCATCTTATGGATAAAGCAGCATAATTTACTTAACTGATTTCTATACTTTCCCCATTTTCTGTTAGAAACATATACAATGTTATTTCTACTTGGGGTAACAAAGAAAACAAAAGTACATATCTCAGAATCTAAATATTTCATTATTTTTCACTGGAATGTTCTAGAATAGGAAACTCAAATTCAGACTCTACCATGTGACCATGTCACCATAAAAGAATGTCATAATAAGTTAATGTCATAATAAATGAAACTGGAGTCTATATCTTGATCAAGGTGAAAAAGGAGAGTAAAAAAGCTGACTTAAAACTCAACATTCAAAAAGTTAAGATCATGGCATCTGGTCCCATCATGTAAACAATGACCAGCTTTATTTTCTTCAGCTCCAAAATCACTGTGGACAGTGACTGCAGTCATGAAATTAAAAGCCGCTTATTCCTTGGAAGAAAAGCTATGACAGATCTAGACAGTGTATTAAAAAGCAGAAACCTTTGCTGACAGAGGCCTATATAGTCAAAGCTATGATTTTTTCAGTAGTCATGTATGGATGTGAAAGTTGGAACATAAAGGCACTGAAGAATTAATGCTTTCACATTGTGGTGCTGGAGAAGACTCTTAAGAGTCCCTTGGACAACAGGGAGATCAGACCAGTCAATGTTAAAGGAAACCAACCCTGAATTTTCATTGGAAGGACTGAATACTAAAGCTGAATCTCCAATACTTTGACCACATAATGCAAAGAGGTGATTCATTGGGAAAGACCCTGATAGAGGGAAAGACTGAGGTCAAGAGAAGGGAGCAACAGAGGATAAGATGATTGGATGGCATCATTGACTCAATGGACATGACTTTGAACTAAGTCCAGGAGATGGTGAAGGACAGGGAAACCTGGCATGTTGCAGTCCATGGGGTCACAAAGGGTCAGACATGACAGGGCAACTGAACAACAACAATATCTTTAATTTTACTTCTCTGAATGAAACCATCCTGTTTAAAGTGTCCTGATATGACTGAACACTTGAGGAAATAATATAGATAAGTTCAGTTCAGTTCAGTTCAGTCGCTCAGTTGTGTCCGACTCTTCACGACCCCATGAATCGCAGCATGCCAGGCCTCCCTGTCCATCACCAACTCCAGGAGTTCACTCTAACCAATGTTCATCGAGTCGGTGATGCCATCCAGTCATCTCATCCTCTGTCATCCCCTTCTCCTCCTGCCCCTAATCCCTTCCAGCATCAGGGTCTTTTCCAATGAGTCAACTCTTTGCATGAGGTGGCCAAAGTATTGGAGTTTCAGCTTCAGCATCAGTCCGTCCAATGAACACTCAGGGCTGATCTCCTTCAGAATGGACTGGTTGGATCTCCTTGCAGTCCAAGGGACTCTCAAGAGTCTTCTCTAACACCACAGTTCAAAAGCATCAATTCTTTGGTGCTCAGCTTTCTTCACAGTCCAACTCTCACATCCATACATGACCACTGGAAAAACCATAGATAAGTTACTTGTTACTATATATCAAAAAGAAAATGTTTTACTAAAGCAGATAATATGGGTAGCATATGCTACCCCTTATAATTTGTAACAAAATCTGGCAAATACTATGCTATTAAATCTAGCTTAAAAAGGCTTCTTGGCTGAAAAAATTTATAAATCATGGCAAATTCATATATAAAATATTACAGTACAGTTATAATTACAAGTGACAAGTGAAAGTCACTCAGTCATGTCCGACTCTGTGACCCCATGGAATTCTCCAGGCCAGAATAATGGAGTGGGTAGCCTTTCCCTTCTCCAGGGGATCTTCTCAACCCAGGGGTTGAACCCAGGTCTCCCACATTGCAGGTGGATCCTTTACCAGCTGAGCCACAAAGGAAGCCCAAGAATACTGGGGTGGGTAGCCTATCTCTTCTCCAGTGGATCTTCCTGACCCAGGAATCAAACCAGGGTCTCCTGCATTGCAGGTGGATTCTTTACCAACTGAGCTATGAGGGAAGCCCTCACTGCTGCTGCTGCTAAGTCGCTTCAGTCGTGTCCAACTCTGTGCGACCCCATAGACGGCAGCCCACCAGGCTCCCCGTCCCTGGGATTCTCCAGGCAACAACACTGGAGTGGGTTGCCATTTCCTTCTCCAATGCATGAAAGAGAAAAGTGAAAGTGAACTCGCTCAGTCATGTCCGACTCTGTGCGACCCCATAGATGGCAGCCCACCAGGCTCCTCCATCCATGGGATTTTCCAGGCAAGAGTACTGGAGTGGGGTGCCACTGCCTTCTCTGGGAAGCCCTCACAGTTATAATAAATAAACTTAAATCACATGCACCAACACAGATAAGAATCAAAAATATGATCAGGGTGATTGAAAGTCAGTTGCAAAATCATACTTATTATTCAATTCATACAAGGATTTTCGATTCCAGAAATATAAAAGAATATATAGGAATGATTAAAACTCAATTGAGAAATGGTTGCCTCTGGGAAGGGAAGAAGAATGAGAATGTGAAGGACTACATGGGGAACTTCAACTATATCTGAACTATTTATTCTTCCAAAAACAGAAAAAATATAACCTACACTTGAAAGATGCTAGGATAAAAGATAATGAGTGATCTTTTATGAGTTTCATGGGTATTTTTAATGTTAATTTTGGTATTTTTAACATTTTGAAAAAAATCACTAAAATGATAATTCAGGGTACTGAATTCTAATATGACTTTTAACATTTCTGTTTGATCAGGAATACATTGCTTATCTGCTCTATTCTCCAATTCTTTTGTCGGTAAAATGAAGATGTTATTATTTGTCCTTCTTTATTTTATACAGGCGGTAATTGGCTAAAAGCAACAACTGTAAAAGACATCAAGTTCTATGTAGAATTAAAACACTTATATCAAGGGGAAAAAACTTCTTCCCCTCTTACAAGAACTGCTAATCCTCAGGAGTAAGAAAAACTTCAACTGAAGACCCCAAAAGTCAAAAGTAACCCAATTTAGCTTTTTTATTGTCCTCTTTGTTAAACAGAGTGAAAGAAATATTTTACTTACTGACATTTTTAAAATTAATATAAAACATAAAATGGTCTGATAAATAAAACAAATTAAGAAGTCATTTTTGTTATCTTTAGGTAAGACAGAGAGGGAGATGATGAAATAGAATAAGAAAGAAGGTATAACTAGAGCAACGGGAACAAATGCACACACGTATAAGAATACTGAGACACTGGCCCTGGAGGAAAGACACGCGGAGAAGGCTCACCCATAACAAGCACTGAGACAGCGTGCAGGGGAGCCCCCAGTTATGAAGCAGAGAAAATCAGAACGACAGTAAATGATCAGACTTGTCTGTGCCTCCGCATACCTTACATGATAATCTCTCCATTTTTTACAGGCCAGCTCAGCCCAGCTGCCACTTCTCTCTGGCTTGAAGAAGGAGAGATGAAGCAGTTTTATTGGCTGTAGTTCAATACCAGTCAATGGCCATGCTTCCTCCATCCTTACCTTTCTTCAGTTTAATCCTCTGAGATTCTGCCCTTCCCAATGGCCCAGTGTGTCTTTTAACAATATGCTTCTGCATTTGACTCTTCTTGAGCCCATATTATGATAATTTGCTTTTCCTTCCAATTATCATTCATCTGAATGATGAATGATATCATTCCCCATTTCTACTACCTGTTCATCGATTTTTCTCTATAGTAAATATCACAGTTTTCTCTTACTCCATTGTACATTCAAAACTTAGAAGCATCCATCTTAAAATTTCTATTGCTGATTTCTACTGATGTACCACAGAAATTCTCTGAATGTAATACTGCAGAATCGGTTTATCCAGTGCCCTCTGAGTTGGTAAGAGGGAGTGTGTCAGCAGAAGTTACTGAGAGGCTGGTTGTGAATATTACTCAGGAGAGAGAGACAGTTATAATGAACAGCCCTCAAAATGGATATCCACAAGTCAAACAGTTTCAACTCTGTACATGCAGTTTTAAAATAGACTTTAGGCTTCAGTGGTCCCTACTTCAGAAGTGCTCAAATGACATCTATGTCCAGGACATCAAAACTGGTGAAAATGTTAAATTTCTCAAAAATGTAGGCATGGAGCCCAAGGAGGGCTCCACTCAATAGGAGTTAGGACTCCCCACATTTCTCACTGTGGTTCCTGGAACTGCCTCACCCAACTATTCCAGGAGCATGTCCTTTTAATTTTTTTAAATATGTTGGAGTATAGTTGATTAACAATGTTGTGTTAATTTCAGGTGTACATAAAAGTGATTCACTTATATGTATACATGTATTTATTATTTTCAAGTTCTTTCCCCATTTAGGTTAGCGTAGAATATTAAGCAGAGTTCCCTGTGCTATACATTTGCTTCAGTCATATCTGTCTCTTTGCGACCCCATGGACTATAGCCCACCAGGCTCCATCCTCCATGGGATTCTCCAGGCAAGAATACTGGAGTGGGTTGCCATGCTTTCCTCCAGGGGATCTTCACAACCCAGGGATGGAACCTGCATCTCTTACATCTCCTGCATTGGCAGGCAGGTTCTTCTGAGAAGCCCCATTTTAAATATAGCAGTGTATATACATCAATTCCAAATTTCCAATCTGTTGGAACTTAATAACCCTTTATCTTGGTCTCTTAACATAGAATGAATTGCTCACCTGGAAAACGTTGCCACACCATCTGGATGTTAGACTTACTTGCTAAATTGATCTATTTGCATCTTCAGCTTGGTTACTCACTGAACTAATGGTTAGCTTTGATTCTATGGTCAGATGTGCCCTGAGTTAAGGGGGACCTTCATACAGCAGGAAATGGCAACCCATTCCAGGACTCTTGCTTGGAGAATCCCATGGACGGAGAATTCTGGTGCAGGCTACAGTCCGTGGGGTCGCCAAGAGTCAGACCCGACTGAGCGACTTCACTTTCACTTTCATGCAGCAGAAACTTAGAACACTTACATACGGTGGCCATTCATCCTGATTTGTTTGAGACTGTCCCAGGGTAACAATTAATACTGATCCCTTTCACTCTCGGAAGTGACCTGGTTTGGACAACAAATTATAAGGTCATCCTTAGGTTTTCGCCAATAAGGACTTCTAAAACTACATTTCATTTTTATAGCTATATTTAAAAGTAGAATATAAAATTTCAACTGTATTTAAATAGCAGATTAATCAATCCAGATGTGCTGTGTGACCACAGACTACGGATTTATTGTTATAGTTTCAAAACTATATAAGAAGATATATGCTACTGAATGAGGACAAAAGCAATAGAAATTATTGCAGTCAGAATGAAGAATTACTAGGAAAAAAAAATGATTAAATGAAAAAGAAGCATCATAACTAGGAAGCAGGTTATAAGCCAGGTATGACTCTAACAAGACTCAAATATACTTATTTCATCTATTAGTTCTAAATCAGTATCTCTTTCCTTTCTATTAATACATGACTCCCAGATCCCAGCAAAAGCTCACTCATGCAGGTATTCTGGGGATCCCATAAGGTGTCCCATATGGGACAAAGGCAAAGAACAAATTCTCCCCCAGAGCCTCCTAAAGAGAGCAAGACCCTACTGGCACCTTGATTTTGGATTTCAGAATCCTGGCCTCTAAAACTGAGATAATAAATTTTTGTTGTTTATTGAGTTTGTGATAACTTTCCATGACAGCTACAGAAAACTAATAGAGATGGAAAACAGGCTTAGGGAAGTAGTTTGTCTAAGGTCACAAAGCTAGAAATTTGGAAAGCAAGGGTTGAAAGTCAAGGAAATGTCTCCAGAGCTCTTTCTAGAACAATTGAGGGCAGGAGGAAAGGGGAACAACAGAGGATGAGATGGCTGGATGGCATCACAGACTCAATGGATGTAAATTTAAGCAAACTGCAGGATAGTGAAGGACAGGGAAGCCTGGCATGCTGCAGTCCGTGGGTTCATAGAGTCAGACATGATTTAGCAAATGAACAACAGGCTAAGACACTCTACCAAAATACCTTCTGGGAACCAAATCCATGAGGTCTGTGTCCCAGAATCATAAAGAATATTTCATAAAAATACCTTATTGTGGCAGCACTTTTCTTGGTATAGTTCTGGTAGAAATTCTGGGGGCTGGGTTGATAGATAGGGACAAATCCCTTCAATATCTCCTTCTCCTCCTCCACAGCCTCTGTGCCCTTCTGCTTTTATCATCTCTCCTTCCACCAAGAAAAACTTCTCATGAAAACAGATTTGAAAATCACATCTAGTGGGCCCAGAAACAGTTTCACAGTTAGATAGAAGAATAAGTTCAAATAATGATGCCCTAACCTTATCATTTCAGTTGCTCAGTCGTGTCCGACCCTATGTGACCCCATGAATCACAGCACACCAGGCCTCTCTGTCTATCACCAACTCCCAGAGTTCACTCAAACTCATGTCCACTGAGTGGGTGATGCAATCCAGCCATCTCATCCTCTGTCATCCCCTTCTCCTCCTGCCCTTAATCCCCGCACCGCCCCCCTCCCCCCAACATCAGGGTCTTTTCCAATGAGTCAATTCTTAACATGAGGTGGCCAAAGTACTGGAGTTTCAGCTTCAGCATCAGTCCTTCCAATGAACACCCAGGACTGATTTCCTTTAGGATGGACTGGTTGGATCTCCTTACAGTCCAAGGGACTCTCAAGAGTCTTCTCCAACACCACAGTTCAAAAGCATCAATCCTTTGGCACTCAGCTTTCTTCACAATCCAAATCTCACATCCATACATGACCACAGGAAAAACCATAGCCTTCCCTAGACGGACCTTTGTTGGCAAAGTAACGTCTCTGCTTTTTAATATGCTATCTAGGTTGGTCATAACTTTTATTCCAAGGAGTAAGCGTCTTTTCATTTCATGGCTGCAGTCACCATCTGCAGTGATTTTGGAGCCAAAAAAAAAATAAAGTCTGACACTGTTTCCACTGTTTCCCCAGCTATTTCCCATGAAGTGATGGGACCAGATGCCATGATCTTCGTTTTCTGAATGTTGAGCTTTAAGCCAACTTTTTCACTCTCCTCTTTCACTTTCACCAAGAGGCTTTTGAATTCCTCTTCAATTTATGCCATAAGGGTGGTGTCATCTGCATATCTGAGGTTACTGATATTTCTCCCAGCAATTGTGCTTCTTCCAGCCCAGCGTTTCTCATGATGTACTCTGCATAGAAGTTAAATAAGCAGGGTGACAATATACAGCCTTGACATACTCCTTTTCCTATTTGGAACCAGTCTATTGTTTCATGTCCAGTTCTAACTTGCTTCCTGACCTACATATAGGTTTCCTATTTGGGACCAGTCTTTTGTTCCATGTCCAGTTCTAACTGTTGCTTCCTGACCTGCATATAGGTTTCTCAAGAGGCAGGTCAGGTGGTCTGGTTGCACATCTCTTTCAGAATTTTCCACTGTTTATTGTGATCCACACAGGCAAAGGCTTTGAAATAGTCAATAAAGCAGAAATAGATGTTTTTCTGGAACTCGCTTGCTTTTTCAATGATCCAGTGGAAGTTGGCAATTTGATCTCTGGTTCCTCTGCCTTTTCTAAAACCAGCTTGAACATCAGGAAGTTCACGGTTCACGTATTGCTGAAGCCTGGCTTGGAGAATTTTGAGCATTACTTTGCTAGCATGTGAGATGAGTGCAATTGTGTGGTAGTTTGAGCATTCTTTGGCATTGCCTTTCTTTGGGATTGGAATGAAAACTGACCTTTTCCAGTCCTGTGGCCACTGTTGAGTTTTCCAAATTTGCTGGCATATTGAGTGCAACATATAGAGTTTTGCCAAGAGAATGCACTGGTCATAGCAAACACCCTCTTCCAACAACACAAGAGAAGACTCTACATATGGACATCACCAGATGGTCAACACTGAAATCAGACTGATTATATTCCTTGCAGCCAAAGATGGAGAAGCTCTATACAGTCAGCAAAAACAAGACTGGCAGCTGACGGTGGCTCAGATCATGAACTCCTTATTGTCAAATTCAGACTTAAATTGAAGAAAGTAGGGAAAACCACTAGACCATTCAGGTATGACCTAAATCAAATCCATTATGATTATACAGTGGAAGTGAAAATAAATTTAAGGGCCTAGATCTGATAGACAGAGTGCCTGATGAACTATGGAATGAGGTTCGTGACACTGTACAGGAGACAGGGATCAAGACCATCCCCATGGAAAAGAAATGCAAAAAAGCAAAATGGTTGTCTGGGGAGGCCTTACAAATAGCTGTGAAAAGAAGAGAAGTGAAAAGCAAAGGAGCAAAGGAAAGATATAAGCATCTGAATGCAGAGTTCCAAAGAATAGCAAGAAGAGATAAGAAAGCCTTCCTCAGTGATCAATGCAAAGAAATAGAGGAAAACAACAGAATGGGAAAGACTAGAGATCTCGTTAAGAAAATTAAAGATACCAAGGGAACATTTCATGCAAAGATGGGCATGATAAAGGACAGAAATGGTATGGACCTAGCAGAAGATGTTAAGAAGAAGTGGCAAGGATACACAGAAGAACTGTACAAAAAAGATCTTCATGACCCAGATAATCACGATGGTGTGATCACTGACCTAGAGCCAGACATCCTGGAATGTGAAGTCAAGTGGGCCTTAGAAAGCATCACTATGAACAAAGCTAGTGGAGGTGACAGAATTCCAGTTGAGCTATTTCAAATCTCTAGCTTTATACTACCTATCGAAAAATATCTCTAAGGTAATCAATAAGCTCTCCAAATAGACAAATATTAGCTAAAAACGAAAGTGAAAGACAAGTAATAGGAACATTCTCAAAGTAAGCTAAGCTATTCTCTGGATTCTTTCTTTAATATTATATTTTACATGTTGATGTACATCCAATATATGCAAGATCTCGCTTACGATGAAATTATTCTGGCACCTCCATCTACACTTTCCAATTTAGTGAACCGACCATTTCTTCAAAGAATATCTCTGAAATGTGCCTCACGAAGAAATATTTCTAAGGAAACGCTGCATAATTTAGACTCACCTTTTTTCTGTTAATAAAGCTGATTTAAGGTATCTCCAGAGCAAGATGCAATTTTGTGAAACATTAGGAAAATAAGAAATAGCTCAGTGTTTCAGAATATGAAGCAAAGGGCTTCATTTTACTACATCTTGGGCTCTGAACTCAACAGACCTATCTGATTGTCTCTGAATGCAACATTGCAGCCCCTAGAGATATACATTATTTATAACTTCTACAGAAATTCTACAAAACTAATGCACAGTACTCTTCCAAACCAAATAAATAATATCCTAATTTTTGTTATTCTACTGGTTTCTGGGGCTTCTGTTCAGTCAAAAAAAAAAAAATAGCTTACATTTCTATAAATAATACTGGCAACTTTTCAAAACATTAGCAAACATTAGCAAGTTTTATGTTGACCTGGACTCTCTGACTGCTTCTGTATTTTCTTTCTCCTTCCACCCTCTAAATACAGATACTGCCTCAGGTTTAATCTATGATCCCTTCCTTTTTGTATGTACAAAAAGGCTTTTCTTATAACCACAATGATATCCATTGCCTCAAATAACAACTGTACTCAAAATTCTCTCCTACACTTGATTTAAAAAAAAAATTAAATACATAGAAATTACTCAACATATCTTTAACACAATACTAGCAATACAGTCAATAGGAAACAATAGTGGTATTTCCCCATTAAAGTAAAAAAAAAAAAAAAAGGTAAAGACAGTAAATAATTCCATTGTTAAATTTTTACATTATTTTAGAGGAAATAGACAATATAATTAGGCAAGACAAAGAAATGAGAAGTATAAACATTGTAAGGAGGAGATAAAATTATCTCTTATTCAGCTGCTTGAATTAGCAGGGTCATCATGTCTCAAAACCTCAGGGACCACCCTTTCCATTATATTCCAGTCATTCTGGACTGTGAACTATCATGGCTGTATACCTGAAAAATCAATAGATTTTACTGATAAACTATTATAAACAATAAGATAATTTAGTAAAGTGATTTAGCAAGACCAAATTTAAAATAGCAATTTAAAAATACTAAAATACCTAAGAAAAACTCAACATTAAAAGTGCAATATGAGACTTCACAACTGCACAATTGTGACATTGCACAATTGCACTCATCTCACACACTAGCAAAATAATGCTCAAAATTCTACAAGCCAGGCTTCAGCAGTATGTGAACCATGAGCTTCCAGATGTTCAAGCTGGTTTTAGAAAAGGCAGAGGAACCAGAGATCAAATTGCCAATATCTGCTGAATCATCAAAAAAGCAAGAGAGTTTTAGAAAAACATCTACTTCTGCTTTATTGACTATGCCAAAGCTTTTGACCGTGTAGATCACAACAAACTGTGGAAAATTCTTAAAGAGATGGGAATACCAGACCACCTGACCTGCCTCTTGAGAAATCTGTATGCAGGTCAAGAAGCAACAGTTAGAATTGGACATGGAATAATAGACTTGTTCCAAATCAGAAAAAGAGTACGTCAAAGCTGTATATTGTCACCTGTTTATTTAACTTATATGCAGAGTACATCATGTGAAATGCCAGGCTGGATGAAACACAAGCTGGAATCAAGATTTCTGGGGAAAATGTCAATAACCTCAGATATGCAGGTGACACCACCCTTATGGCAGAAAGCAAAGAACTAAAGAGCCTCTTGATGAAAGTGAAAGAGAAGGGTGAAAAAATTGGCTTAAAACTCAACATTCAGGAAACTAAGATCATGGCATCCAGTTCCATCACTTCATGGCAAATAGATGGGGAAACAGTGAGAGACTTTACTTTGGGGGCTGCAAAATCACTGCAGATGGTGAGTGCAGTCATGAAATTAAGACACCTGCTCCTTGAAAGAAAAGCTGTGACCAACCTAGATAGTACATTAAAAAGCAGAGACATTACTTTGCTAACAAAGGTCCATCTAGTCAAACCTATGGTTTTTTCAGTAGTCATGTATGGATGTGAGAGTTGGACTATAAAGAAAGCTGAGTGGCAAAGAATTGATGCTTTTGAACTGTGGTGTTGCAGAAGACTCTTGAGAGTCCCTTGGACTGCAAAGGAGATCCAACCAGTCAATCCTAAAGAAAATAAGTCCTGAATATTCATTGGAAGGACTGATGCTGAAGCTGAAGCTCCAAAACTTTGGCCACCTGATGCGAAGAACTGACTCATTTGAAAAGACCTTGATGCTGGGAAAGATTGAAGGTAGGAAGAGAAGGGGATAATAGAGGAGATGGTTTGATGGCATCACCAACTCAATGGACATGAGTTTGAGTAAGTTCCAGGAGATGGCTATGGACAGGGAAGCCTGGCGTGCTGCAGTCCATGGGGTTGCAAAAGAGTTGGACATAACTGAGCGACTGAACTCAACTGATGAGACTTCTGGTTTCTGGTCCAGCATGTAAGGAGCTTAGAAATTGTCATTCTGCCATAACAAATAAAAAGCAGAACAAATTAAAAAAAATTGACAACTCTTCTCAAATCCATCATAGAACTGATGTCATAGAGCAAACCACTCTTCCAAAAACTGGGGAGACAAACAGGAGGTTACAGAGACTCACAACTTAGCAAAAACCTCCCTGGGGATGAGTATTAGAGTAGGAAAACCTAAACTATAACTGCCAAATTGCTGGAGACTCGGTGTGGAAAAAAGTCTGAGATTTAAAAACTCAAGGTGATACAGTCATTTGCAAGACCTCATACTTTTGTGGGTTTTACCTCCAAAATCCCTAACAGGTTCACACAGTGAAAATCAGAGAAAAGAGGCCCTCAGAGCTTCTAGCCAGATAAGGGTGGAAATAACCATTTTGAAATATACAAAAGCATTCTGTTCTTCTCTGACTTCAAGAAAAACTTTTTTTTACTAATTTCATCAAAGCCTAACTGATCTGGGAGAAGAGAAATACCCAACTCTAGTCTACTCTAGCCATCCTGTTCACCTAAGATGTAAGGGGAACAGGGGATAGAAATCTGAGAAGCACCAGTGAAGTTCACAATCCAGGGTCATTAGCTCAGTAAAAGACTGAGACCTAATCATAAGACTATAGAATGCTGTTCCACCCCCATACCTTACTACAACACCACTACAGCCATATTTGAAGCAATTCCTTTACCCAGTAAATTATTTCTGACTTTCAACAAAAATTAAAGAGCAAACTAAAAAATAAAAAACACAGTTTGAAAACAAATTGAAAGCATAGACTAAGGTATGGCAGGAATGTTGGAGTTATCAGATTCAGAAGATAAAACAATTATGATTAATATGCTAAGGGACCTAAGGAAACAAACAGACAATATGGAAGAATAGATGGGTAATGTAGGGAGAGAGATGGAAATTCTAAGGAAGAATCAAATAGAAATGCTAGAGATAAAAAATACTGTAATAGAAATGAGGAACACTTTTGATGGGCACATTAGCAGATGAGACATGGCAGAGGAAAAAACTCTCTGACAAGAATGTCAGTAGAAACTTGCAAAATTGAAAAGCAAAGAGGAAAAATATGGGAAAAAGCAGCAGGGAATATTCAGTAACTGTGTGACAACAACAAGAAGTATAAAATAATATAGATACAATGGGAATACAAAATGGAGAAGAGACAGAAAGGATGCAGAAATTCTCAACAAAATATTAGCAAACTAAATTCAACAATACACAAAATGGATTATGTACCATGATCAAGTGGAATTTATTCCAGGACCACAAAGATGGTTCAATATCTGCAAACCAATCAATGTGATACACCACATTAACAAAATGAAGAAAAATATCACATGATCATCTCAATAGAGGCAGAAAAAGCATTTGACAAAATTCAACATACATTTATGATTTAAAAAAAGACTTTCAAAGTTGGTATAGTAGAATTATACCTCAACATAATAAAAGCCACTTATAACAAGCCCACAGTTAACATTATACACAATGGTGAAAACTTGAAAGTTTTTCCTCAAGTCAGGAATGAGACAAGGATGCCCACACTCATAATTTCTATTTAATATAATATCAGAAGCCCTAACCAAAGGAATCAGACAAGAAAAAGAAATAAAAGACATTCAAATTGGAAGAAAAGAAGTAAAACTGTCACTATTTGCTGACAATTGACATTGTACACAGAAAAAACTAAGGACTCAGAAAACAAAAACAAAAAAAAAGAAAACAACTATTAGAACCAATAAATGAATTGAACACAATATTAGGATACAAGATTAATATACATAAAACTGTTACTTTTCTATACACTAATAATAAACTATCAGAAAAATAAAGAAGAAAATGATCCTGCTTAGAACTGCATCAAAAAGAATAAAATACCTAGGAATAAACTTCATCAAGGTGGTGAAAGAACTATACTCTGAAAACTATGAACAGTGATAATGGAAAATGAAGATGAAGGAGATAAAGGGAAAGATATTCTGTATTCATGGATTGGAAGATAATTGTTGGAATGTCCATAGAATCCAAAGTAATTTACGGTTTTAATGCAATCTCTATCAAAATACCTATGATACTTTTCACAGAGCTAGAACAAATAATCCTAAAATTCATATCAAACTACAAAGACCCCAAATTGTCAAAGCAACCTTGAAAAAAGAACAAAGCTGAGATATCACACTCCATGACGTCAAACCATACTACAAAGCAACAGTAATCAGAATAGCATGGTACTGGCCCAAAAACAGACACATAGATCAATGGAACAGAATTGAGACCCCAAGAAAAAACCCACACACTTATGGCCAATTAAACTATGAAAATGAGGCAAGAATATACAACAGAGAAAAGACAGTCTCTTTAATAGATGATGCTGGAACTACTGGACAGCAACATGTAAAAGCAAGAAATTAGAACATTCCCTCACACCATATACAGAAATAAAATTGACCTGATTAAAGACCTAGAGATAAGAGCAGAAATCATAAAATTCCTGGATTAAAACATAGGTAGAACAACCTTACGTTGTGGAAATATTTTTTTAATCTGTCTCCTCATGTAAAAGAAACAAAAACAAAAATAAGTAAATCAGGTTTACCTAAACTTAAAAGTTTTTGCATAGCAAAGGAAATCATTGGCAAAACTAAAAGACAACCTACTTAAATGGAAGAAAACTGTAGCAAGTCATGACTGATAAGAGGTTAATATTCAAAATATATAAACATTTCATATAATTCAATATCAAAAGCTCAAAACAACCCAGTCAAAAAAATATGCAGAAGACTTGAATACACATTTTTCCAAAAGATACACATCTTTTCAAAGAAGATATACAGATGGCCAACAGGCACATGAAAAGATGTTAAACACTGCTAACCATCAGAACAATGCAAATGAAAAATCACAATGAAGTGCCAGCTCACACCTATCAAAACTGTCATTACCAAAATTCTATAAATAACAAATGCTGACAAAGATACAAAGAAAAAGAACCTAGTAATCAGGATTAGTTTGTTATAATAAGGTACTAGCATTACCCATGAAGCTGTATAGTATTATTTGAAAGTGGGCTAAGTTTAGTGTAAATATACATTGCAAATTCTAGGGCAACCACCCAAAGAAGAAAGTGTGCTAAAAGAAAAATAAAATTATATAAAAAGTTCATTTCAAACCACAAAATGTTAGTAAAGAGTGGTATACAAAAATAAGAGAAACACAAAAAGTAGACCAACCCTCAACAAAATAAAGGTCATATGTAACAAGCGTACAGCTGAAACAAGTGTACAGCTAACATCTACTCAATGGTGAAAAGCCAAAAGTTGTTTCTCTAAGATCAGGAATAAGAGAAGGATGCCTACTTTTGCCACTTTTATCACCATAGTATTTTATTCATCGTAGTATTGGAAGTCCTAGCCAGAGCAATCAGGCTAGGCAAAAAAAAAAAAAAAAAAAAACTAAAACCACTATTCACATATGATTTGATACTATATATAGAAAATCCTGAAGACTCCACAAAAAACTCTTAAAACTAATCAATAAATTCAATAAAATTTCAGAATACAAAATCAACATGCAAAAATCACTTGTGTTCCTATACACTAAAAATAAACTATCAGAAAGAGTAATTAAGAAAGCATTCCTATTGACAATTGCATCAAGAAGGATAAAATACCTAGGAATAAATCTAACCAAGGAGGTAAAAGACTTGTAACCTTAAAACTCTAGGAAAATGATAAAAGAAATTAAAGAGACTGATAAATAACAATATATCCCATGCTCATGAAGTAGAAGAATTGATATTGTTCAAATATCCCTATCACCTAAAGCCATCTACTAATTCAATGAAAACCCTATCAAAATTCCAATAGCATTTTCAACAAGAATAGAACAAATGATTCTAAAATTTGAATGAAATCACAGAAGACCCATGATAGCTAAAGGAATCTTGAGAAAGTATAAGTGCTGAAGGCATAATGCTTCCTGATTTCAAGCTATATTACAAAGCTATAGTAATCAAAACAGTATGAAATTGGCATTAAAAACAGATACATTGATCCATGGAATAGGATAGAAACCCCAGAAATAAACCCATGCATATATGGTCAATTAATTTATGTAAAAGGACCCAAGAATATGCAATGAATAAAATTTCAGTTCAGTTCAGTTCAGTCGCTCAGTCGTGTCCGACTCTTTGCGACCCCATGAATCGCAGCACGCCAGGCCTCCCTGTCCATCACCAACTCCCAGAGTTCACTGAGACTCACGTCCATCGAGTCAGCGATGCCATCCAGCCATCTCATCCTCTGTCGTCCCCTTCTCCTCCTGCCCCCAATCCCTCCCAGCATCAGAGTCTTTCCAATGAGTCAACTCTTTGCATGAGGTGGCCAAAGTACTGGAGTTTCAGCTTTAGCATCATTCCTTCCAAAGAAATCCCAGGGTTGATCTCCTTCAGAATGGACTGGTTGGATCTCCCTGCAGTCCAAGGGATTCTCAAGAGTCTTCTCCAACACCACAGTTCAAAAGCATCAATTCTTCGGCGCTCAGCCTTCTTCACAGTCCAACTCTCACATCCATACATGACCACAGGAAAAACCACAGCCTTGACTAGACAGACTTTTGTTGGCAAAGTAATGTCTCTGCTTTTTATTATGCTATCTAGGTTGGTCATAACTTTCCTTCCAAGGAGTACGCATCTTTTAATTTCATGGTCTCTTCAACAAGTGGTATTGGAAAACCTGAACAGCCACATGAAAATGAATGTACCTCAAACAATAAGCTTACACTATATACAAAAATCAACTCATAGTTGGTTAAAGACGAACATAAGACCTGAAACCATACAACTCAAAGAAAACACAGGCAGTAAAATCCTTGACATTGGTGTTAACAATTTTTTTTAATTTGACACCAAATGTAAAGACAAAAAAGCAAAAGTAAACAAGAAGGACTATGTAAAACTATAACGTCTTTACACAACAAAGAAAAACATTAACAAAATGAAAAGCAACCAACTAAATGGCAGGTTACCTATAATATTTTCAAATTATACATCTGATAAGAGGTTAATATTTAAGCATACCTTGTTTATGAAAGCAAGTTAGTCACTCAGTCATGTCCGAGTCTTTGCAACCCCATGGACTGTAGCCTTCCAGGCTCCTCTGTCCATGGAATTCTCCAGGCAAGAAACTGGAGTGGACTGCTACTTTCTCCATTCAGCCCACTCACTCCCTCCCCCACTGTGTCCACAAGTTCATTCTCTACATCTGCATCTCCATTCCTTCCCCGCAAATAAGTTCATCAATACCATTTTTCTAGATTTCATATATATACATAAATATATTTCTTTTTATCTTTCTGACTTACTTCACTCTGTATAACAGGTTCTAGGCTCATCCATCTCATTAGAACTGACTCAAATTCATTCTTTTTATGGCTGAGTAATATTTCATTGTATATATATACCACATCTTCTTTATCCATTTATCTGTTGATGGAAATCTGGGTTGCTTCCATGTCCTAGCTATTGCAAACAGTGCTGCAATTAACACTGGGGTACATGTGTCTCTTAGAATTGTGGTTTTCTCAGGGTATATGCCCAGTAGTGGGGACGCTGAGTCATATGGTAGATATATTTCTAGTTTTTTAAGGAATCTCCTTATTTTTCTCCATAACAGCTATATTGGTTTACATTCTCACCAACAGTATAGGAGTGTTCCCTCTTCTCCACATCCTCTTCAGCATTTTATCCAGAATACATAAGAAGCTCATACAGCTCAATTTTAGGGAAAAAAACAACCCAATAAAAAAAATGGGCAGAAGACCTAATCAGACATTTTTCCAGACATACAGATGGCCAATAAACACATGAAAAGGTGCTTAACATCATTAAATATTTGAGAAATGCAAATTAAAACTGTAATGAAATATCACTTTATACCGGTCAGAATGACCATCATCAAAAATTCTACAAAATAAGAGTAGATCTTAAATGTTCTCATTACACAAAAGAAATTATAATTATGTGACATATTAGAGGTAACACAGCTAACAATCTGGTAGCAGTCATTTTGCAATATATGAGTGTATGATATCAACATGTACATCCTAAACTTATATGACATTATATGTTAATAAAACTAGGGTAGAATTGATGCTCTCAGAATATGTAGCCTGTAGAAAACATATACAATCTTTTCTCTGTTTGCTTTACTCAATTTTTATACACATAAAAGTTTATATCAAATGTTCAAGTCTCTCATATTTCAATGCCTTTCAAGAATAATAATAATGCTTTGAAATAATAATAATATTACTTCAAGAACAATAACATAGGGTACAGTATAACCTTAATAAGTACATACTTTGGTGTTTATTAGATATTCTGATTTTGTATTTACAATAGGGGTAAAATTGCTTAAGAGCAAATCCATAAGAAAATCAATGTTTCCAAAAAAAGTATTAAAATTCTGTCTTCTTTGTGCTATCAGATAGAATAAATACCATTACCAAAGCAGCAGCAGTTATCTGCTGCTGAAGAGATAGATGGCTTTATTTAGTCTGTCTACACAGTTCAAAAAGAGATAGCCCAGTAGCTGTCGTTTTTCTAATATTATAATGTGTGAAATACAAGAACTACTGCAAAAGGGGATTACTCCGGGGAGAGAGAAAGATCAAATGGTTAATGAAAATTCATTTCATAAGATAATACCTTTCATAGATATAGTGCTAGCTTCTGAGTTATTTAACATCCTATTGAAATCACAAGTATTTCCATGACAGGAGAGGGAAAGAGAGAGAGAGAGAAATTTTATATCAAAAAGTACCACTAAATTATGAGACCTTTCAGGATTTGAAATGTAACTTACGTTTTCACATCAGATAAATGAACTTTTTTTTAATCTGGTAAGCTAGTATATATTTTTATATATATACCAATTCTGGTGAGTTAATATATATATATATTCAATCTGTAGGTGAAATGTAATATCTTTTTCTCAATAGATTAGTTGTACTTTAAGAACACTTCCAGTTGAACAGTTTAGTCTACTTGTTTTATCTTTATGTGTTTTTAGTAGCTTGGGATCACATATATAATAGCTTTCCTCATTACAAGTAGTTGAAGGTTACTGACAAAAAGATTTTGAAAACTTAATATACTCTATTTAAAGTTGGAAAGGGGTAGTTCTTAGGAATGACTGATTTGGACTATATTAAAATGCAAAGAGAGAGGAAATCAATTTTTTTCCCCAGAATAAGATGATTTCATTAAGCTGCTTGTAAACAGAAATACTTTCCTGGAGACTCTCAACATTAATTAGACTAATTTTTCTGGGTGATAATCCTTCAGACTTGAGTGGGAAAGAAATGTCAAATGGCTATTTTCTCATTTTTATAAGATTCTTTTCCCGCATGTTACTATTAATGAAATCAGAATGTGATTTGTAGTGAGGGGCAAATTTAATTGAATGTTTCATTCATGATTCCCCTTCTCCTTCAAAAAGCTGTTGCTCAGTCACTAAGTGGTGTCTGACTCTTTGTGACCCCATGGACTGCAGCACACCAGTCTCCTCTGTCCTCCTCTATCTCCCAGAGTTTGCTCAAATTCATGTGCATTGAGTCGGTGATGCTATCTAACCATCTCCTCTGCTTCCACCTTCTACTTTGGCCTTCAGTCTTTCCCTTCAAAAACAGCAACTACCAATTTGATGATGCACCTTATAATGTACACTGACTTAAAACCCCAGAAACATGCTGCTGCTGCTAAGTCACTTCAGTCATGTGTGACTCTTTGTGACTCCAAGGACTGTAGCCCACCAGACTCCTCTGTCCATGATATTCTCCAGGCAAGAATACTGGAGTGGGTTGCCATTTCCTTCTCCAGAGGATCTTCCCAACACAGGGATCAAACCCGCATCTCTTAGGCCTCCTGCATTGGCAGGCAGGTTCTTTACCACTAGCGCCACCTGGGAAGCCCATGGATTAACCTATTTGTGACTGGGTGGACAGGCAAGTCAATGTTTAAGAAGAATAAGCTGACAGAAAACCGGGGTAATGTCATCCTTATCTAGGAGGACGTTGTGCCTCACATCGTCAGGCAGAATGGTACTTATTCCTTATTACCTCCCTCCTCTTCCTCTAGTTCCTCCATCACCATCATCACTACTATTAACTGAACAGCTACCTGTAGCAGGCACTGTCCTTTTAACAGATGACCTCCACGTGCGTCATATAAATCAATTTGTCCTCAGTCCTAGCTGCACCTTAGAATGTCAGGAGCTTTTAAAAATACAACTGTCAAAAAAAAAAAGTTGTCCAGGCCCATTACAGAGCAGTTGTTTCAGAATCTTTGAGGGTAAGCCCTTCATATCCGTATTTTTTAATCTTCCCAAGCGAGCTTGATGCACACTGAATACTGAGAGTCACTGTTTTTCTGTGTTGCCACCAAACAGCGACGAGTACTTGGAACAGAAGCTACACTGACTCATGGCATATGCTTTTCAATCTCAAGAGATAATACTTCCTGAAATGTATAAAGCACAAGAGAAAAGGAGCCCAATAAAAGGAATCACTCACCTAGTGCTTTTAAAAGAGAAATGACCACAGAATAGGTTTGAAATTAATTCTTCTGAGAACCAGCTAATAACTCCAATAACTACCAGGTCTTTAAGCACTCAGCCTTAGACTCCAACTTTCAGGATATCTGTCATTCATTATCATTAGTGTCAAATTTTTAGTCACACCTAGCAGATAAAAGGAAATGGTAACCCACTCCAGTACTCTTGCCTGGAAAATTCCATGGATGGAGGAGCCTGGTAGGCTACAGTCCACGGGATCGCAAAGAGTCGGACACGACTCAACAACTTCACTGGTGGTGGTAGCAGATAAAAGATGCTGGCTGCTCAGAGATAAGTGCCACAGTGAAACCAAGAAACTGTTTGGAACCCTAAGCTTCCATGGTCCATAACCCAAAATATTCCTGGAAATACACCTGTCATCAGTTGCTACCCTTCACCATGAGTCCCAGTTTAGAGGAAAACGTCACTTTGTAACACTACCCTGGCTCATCAGAGGTGTCTTCTTGGCAGCCTGTCCCTCACACAGTCACCTTCATCTGTTGACAAGCTAATAATTTCACCTGCCATCACAGCAAATTCTCTTTCACCAAAGTGACTCTGGAGGAACACCAATAAAATGCCCAGATTCTAACACAATTCTGTTTTCTCCTTTCTCCCAATTTAGAAGATGTTACATTACACATACTGTGTGAGAGACCACTATGTCAGCATTCAGTAGGAAATGGAGAAAGGAAACATACTTTCTTATTTTGATTATTTTACAGTACAGTTTTAGCAACATGTTCACTGGCAACGTACAGAATCTTTCAGCTGAGGAATTTATTCCATGTGAGAAGTACACGATGGCACCATCACACACTCATTGAAGAGTTACCTACAAAAGGCCATATGTCTATTAATCACAGGAAACATGCCAGATCATGCACACATATGTGGAGTGGAGACACTCTGTTCCAAGTAGTTGCTACATTACTTTGTGATCAACACCTTTAATTTTCTTAGAATTGTGGAAATGCTTAGAATTTTTTTCTTACAGGTCCACAACAGCAGAAGAGGTGCTTGTGCACTATGGACAGTTTCCCTCACGACCTGCACTTCATTTCTAATTAGAACAATAAAAAATTCAATAAGGCATGTGCTCAGATGCTCAGTCATGTCTGACTCTTTGCAAGCCCATGGACTGTAGCCTGCCAGGCTCCTCTGTCCCTGGAATTCTCCAGGCATGGATACTGGAGTGGGTAGCCATTCCCTTCTCCAGGGGATCTTCCCTACCCAGGGATCAAACCTTGGTCTCCTGCATTGGCAGGAGGATTCTTTACCATTTGAGCCACCAGTGAAACCCAAAGGTTACTTCTCGTTCCTGTACTAGGAATCAAACCTGGGCTGCCTGAGTGAAAACCAGGAATCCTAACCACTAAACAATATGCTAAAGAAACAAGGTTTAAATATTTATTTCTAATTATACATAGTGAGTCGGGGGTGAGGGGTGGAAATCAGTCATTAATGAAGAACACACTGAGCATCATCCAGGTCAAAATGCAGTGAGTCAGGGACTCTTACAGTTCTCAGTCACTGTTTTCTTCAAGGGACTTACAAGAAAGTAAAGATTTCCATCCTAAAAGTAACTGTTTTCAGAAATGGTTTGTAAGGAAGACAAATTAGCAAACTGAGCACCCAGCAACATCCTGAATTGCTATGCCTGAGCCCTTTTTCATCATTATTAAAATAAAATATCTGCTAGTAACATAAAAAATACCTAAAACTGAGAAAAAGAATATTTTGTGTTGTTACAATGTCTGTTACCATAAGCACATTAGCTTATAAGCGATTAGTAAATGAAGGAATGATCTCAGAATAAAACAGAGGTTGTCCTAGTTTACACATGATTATTTTTAGCCCATGACTAATTTGTGCCAGCCAGTATTCACAGTTAAAATCACACAATACTAGCACAGCCAAGTACACCAAGCCACTGTTCACGAGGCCCTTGTCCCTCCTCAAGGTTCCCTTCAGTCATGTTCTCTGTCTTGGAAGAGTTATTGCAGGTTCTCCCAGATCTTTTTTTTCGCTTATCTCCCTAACTCAGCAGGCTTGATCTTTCCTTCTATGTTCCCTCCCATCAAAGTATCTATTTTTAAGGTAAAGTCTTAAATTCAACTTATTATTTCTCATTTTTTAAGAATTTTCAAATCTTTTGAGACTATACCAAAATGTATAAAAGGATTATTCTAGTTTTCATTAGTCCTTTGGTCACAAAGTTGCATAGGTTCTGAGTAATCTGCTCCCAACTCATTTCCCCCCTGAGTTCTGGTACCTTTAGTGCATGACTTTTTAGGAACACACAAATAGGCCACATGGGAGCTCAAAGAAGGCACACCACCTTGGGTGCTGGAAGATGCTTAGGGACCATCCTACAGCCTCAGAGCCTGATTCAGATGTTATAGGAAGAGAAGGACTCAGTTCAGAACAGAGGAGGCAAGAGTGGGAGGAGCAGTAGGAGAAGAGGGAGAAGCCATCAGTGCAAGCCATGTGTGCAAAACCAGTAGCAAAATGAGATCAAAAGGGAAACATATTTTACATTACATTTGCCCAGGATATAAAGGCCTACGATCTTAAAGTTTTTTTCTGTAAAGAGTCAAGAGCCACTGGAGAATTTAAGGCAGAGGAAGGGGCCAGAGCGGGGCTTCTCATGTGGCATTAGTGGTAAAGAACCCGCCTGCCAATGCAGGAGACATAAAAGATGCGGTTCCATCCCTGGGTGGGGAAGATCCCCTGGAGGAGGGCATGGCAACCCACTCCATGGACAGGGGAGCCTGGCAAGCTACATACAGTCCATAGGGTCACAAAGAGTCAGACACAACTAACGTGACTTAGCGTGCACACAGGGACTAGAGCATTGGCACAGCAACTCCCTTTTGGTGCAGCAAGGGCCTCTGGAAGCAGTCTCCAGTTCAGTTCAGTTCAGTCGCTCAGTCGTGTCTGACTCTCTGCGACCCCATGAATCGCAGCACACCAGGCCTCCCTGTCCATCACCAACTCCTGGAGTTCACTGAGACTCACATCCATCGAGTCAGTGATGCCATCCAGCCATCTTGTCCTCTGTCGGCCCCTTCTCCTCCTGCCCCCAATCCCTCCCAGCATCAGAGTCTAACAGTCTAGTCTATCCCTATTCTTTTATGTTCAAAAAACTGAGATCCAGGTAAGTTACTGACCTATTCATAATCTCATTTATTCATAATATCTCCTGGTTCCCAGGCCAAAGCTCATATGACAATATCCATGTAACACAAAATGAATTTTTAAAATAATATGACGATTGCCATAGTCAATAATCCAAAAGTCAATGAGGACCTAGACTATGAGATATTGGTAGAAACAGAAGGAAAGGGAATATATTCATGAGACCTTATGAAGAAAGGGTCTATAGTTAAGCCTGGTAAATGGCCAATGAGGGGTCAGTGTTTCCTCAAGTAGAAACATGATATATGTCATTATGTACATAATAAATCACAGCAGGTAATTCATGTCTCTCTTTTGTGAGATCACATAAACTATTAAGGTGATATTTGCAGGGTTGAAGGGTTAAAATGTAGACAGTATGTGGCTCACCTCTGAAAATTAAGACTGGAAAAAGACAAAAGGAAAAGCTGTACAGGATGATGAAATTATTCCATGAAGCAGAATCAAGACTATCTTCTGCTCTGCATTTCCCAGGAAGGAAGCTACCAAGCAAGACCCTCCTCCCTCCACGATCTGGCTGACCAGGAAGAGAGAGAGTCAAGGAAGACTCTCCAGTTGTGCGAGGAAGCCGGTCCTTCAACACAGGGCAGCAAGCCACACACATGCAGCATTTACACAGCCTCAGGCAAGATGCCACCTGGGAGTTGAGCTTGTCCCCTAGGGAGACTTCACCAGAGTGGCATTTCCTTGGGGAAGCCCAGCTTTTATATCTAAAATTATTATTTTGTCAGTGTTTCCAGAGTTCATCATTTTCTAAGGGACTGACAGAATTCTTTTATGCTAACCAAACTCAAAAAAGACAATTGCATTCACCAAAATGCCAATGAGGAAGAAACAGACTCAATACCCATGGTCATTCATCTATTCGGGAAGCTCTGAAAATCTATTTGGGAAGCCAAACATAATCAGAAAGTTGTGCAGCATGCATGAAAGCTGTGGAAGGGAAATGATGCAAAGGACCTTATAGCCCATGAAACAAAGACAGCCTCAGGCATCCACGTGTGCACCAATGCAGTTCTGCCAAACAGGTCAGGACACACATGTTCACTCGTGACAGCTGACGTGAACTGATTTCAAAGAAACATTTTCATAAACTGTTTCATAAAGAATGAATTAATTTTTGAGCAATTTGAAGTAACAGTATAAGAACTGCAATTAGAATCTTTACATTATAAGTGAGTTTAAGATAGTCAAAGGAATATTTTACTTTGTTGAAAGTTCCTGTTTGTTAAAACTATTCTGTGAACTCTTTCCAGATAATTTCAGATTAATCTGATAACTGTTGCTAATTAGACTAGGAAGGAAATTAGTGAATTAATTGTGGTTATCTTGAAACAACAATCTCCCAGAAGAAAGGCGGCTTGCTTAAAAAGGCTTCCTTCAGAAATACAGACAATATATCAAAATTGAACAGGGAAGTCTGGAGAGAGAAACACAACATTATCAGAGGAAAAAGCAAGCTCCTTAATACTGCCTCCCTAATTTATGGAAGAATATTAGACTAAAAACTAAAAAATAGATGTTTCATTCAGTGAAATTTATTCAAAGTGTACTATTAAAATTAAGAGCACAAAAGTGTACATCAAATTAAAATCTTACATAGTCTCTGCACAATCTCATAATTCTATATTTGACCAAGTTTTCACCATTCCAAACTTGACTTGGAAATTTAGATGTTTTCAAACTTTTCATCTTTCTTATTGAAACAAGCTTCCATTTTATCTAATATGATAAAATGATAAAAATATCAAATTAAGGTAATGAATTTTACTGTCTGCTAATGTTGCCAGGGAAGTTCCTCTGGAGGAGGGCATAACAACCCACTCCAGTATTCTTGCCTGGAAAATCCCATGAACAAAAGAGCCTGGCAGGCTACAGTCGATGGGGTCACAGAGTTGGACACAACTGGAGTGACTCAGCAGCACCACTGTTGCAAGGATACCCTCCTTGCCAGATAATTTCAGGTTCTGTGGAGGAATTTTCTTGGAAAAAAAACATACAAGCTCAGCAAACTGCCTGATGTGGCTGCTATTTCTAAGAGTTTTGGATTTTCCTTGTGATTTTGACTTTAGAATGTAGCCACCTCCTTACCAGATCCTTCTATGTAATATTCATCTTCATGGTGACCATGATAGCAATATGCTGTCAGTCTAGTTTTCCTGAATAGAGAAAAAGTGACTATTGCAGGGATGAGGAGATATTTGGGCAGAACATATACACAATAGGAAATGCAATCAGAGAAAACCCAAGTTCAGCTTTGTCTCCCTCTCTATTAGAAAGAATTCTAACTGTTAAGTTAATTCATCTTACCATTTCCCTGTGGGCTGCCCTGGTGGCTCAGTAGTTAAAGAATCCACCTGCCAATGCAGGAGACATAAGTTCGATCCCAGAGTCGGGAAGATCCCCTGGAGAAGGAAAGAGCAATACCACTCCAGTATTCTTGCCTGGAACTCATGGAGAGAGGAGCCTGGCAGGTTACAGTCCATGGCATCACAAAGAGTCAAAAATGACTTAACAACTAAAGAACCATTTCCCTAGCCTGGAAAACTCCTCCTTGGAAGCAGATAGTTTCTTTCTTGGTTTCCTTCACAATTTTTTTTTCTTTTCTATTGCCACCCACTTTTCTGGTTGAATTCTTCTCTTCTAGGTATTCAGACAATCTTTCCATCCTACTTCTTTAATTACTACTCTCATTTACCTACTAATACACCACATAAATATTTCCTAGGCAAAATGACTGTGCTAGAGATTGGTGACAATATAAAAATATAATACTCTAGCCTCCAAACGCTAGTCTATAAGTAGGAAGAGATGGGAATACCAGACCACCTGATCTGCCTCTTGAGAAATTTGTATGCAGGTCAGGAAGCAACAGTTAGAACTGGACATGGAACTACAGACTGGTTCCAAATAGGAAAAGGAGTTCATCAAGGCTGTATATTGTCACTCTGTTTATTCAACTTATATGCAGAGTACATCATGAGAAACGCTGGACTGGAAGAAACACAAACTGGAATCAAGATTGCCGGGAGGAATATCAATAACCTCAGATATGCAGATGACATCACCCTTATGGCAGAAAGTGAAGAGGAACTAAAAAGCCTCTTGAGGAAAGTGAAAGTGGAGAGTGAAAAAGTTGGCTTAAGGCTCAACATTCAGAAAACGAAGATCATGGCATCCGGTCCCACCACTTCATGGGAAATAGACAGGGAAACAGTGGAAACAGTGTCAGACCTTATTTTCTTGGGCTCCAAAATCACTACAGATGGTGACTGCAGCCATGAAATTAAAAGATGCTTACTCCTTGGAAGGAAAGTTATGACCAAACTAGATAGCATATTCAAAAGCAGAGACATTACTTTGCCAACAAAGGTCCGTCTAGTCAAGGCTACGTACGGTTTTTCCTGTGGTCATGTATGGATGTGAGAGTTGGACGGTGAAGAAGGCTGAGCACTGAAGAATTGATGCTTTTGAACTGTGGTGTTGGAGAAGACTCTTGAGAGTCCCTTGGACTGCAAGGAGATCCAACCAGTCCATTCTGAAGGAGATCAGCCCTGGGATTTCTTTGGAAGGAATGATGCTAAAGCTGAAACTCCAGTACTTTGGCCACCTCAGGCAAAGAGTTGACTCACTGGAAAAGACTCTGATGCTGGGAGGGATTGGGGCCAGGAGGAGAAGGGGACGACAGAGGATGAGATGGCTGGATGGCATCACTGACTTGATGGACGTGAGTCTGAGTGAACTCCAGGAGTTGGTGATGGACAGAGAGGCCTGGCGTGCTGCGATTTATGGGGTAGCAAAGAGTCGGACACGACTGAGCGACTGATCTGATCTGATCTGATGATACAGTTAGACAAAATACAGATTATCCAAATAGATTCTACTTCACCAATATGTAAGGAATGCAGACAACACTTCTAGAATTCAGAGACTGAGAAAATGAGTTTGGGCAAGGGGGACTAGTAGCAGTATGGGATGAAGCAAGACAGCCTAATTTGGGGTGGCAGAGTTTTTGACACTGCTGAATTCTCAGTGATGGAAAGACTATGGCATCTTCCTGCCATCTAAAAATTGACACTTGCTATCTGCCTCTATGGGCTTCCCTGGTGGCTCAGTCAATAAAGAATCCTCCTGCAATGCAGGAGACCCAGGTTGGATCCCTGGGTCTGGAAGACCTCCTGAAGAAGGGAATGGCTACCCACTCCAGTATTCTTGCCTGGAGAATTCTACGGACAAGAGAGCCTGGTGGAACACACCACAGGGTGACAAGAGTTGGACACGACTTAGCGACTGAACCACCAACCACCTGCCTCTACAAAGAGTAAGTCACTAGCCACTGCAGCCACTGACCTTCAGCACACACTGAAAGGAGTTCAAGGTGGAGACCAAGAATAAGGCACACTGTGGTCTGGGGAAAAATTGGCAGAAAATGCCTTCAGATAGCTACATACTTTCAGGAGGAGGTTTTATAAGCCCAAGTTCTTGCATCTCCTTATACCTAGAAAAGCACTAAAATCAATGGTGACATCTGCTTCTCGTGACGAAGCCTCTGCCAAATGTGTACTTGACAGCATGTACCCCTCCTTCACTGAAACCTATATAACACTGACCTCCCCTACCTCTTTGGAGCAGTTCCTCAGAGCCATCTGAGATGCTGTCTTGAGCTAAACTCCTCATTTTGGCCCAAATAAAATATAACTCACGACTCTCACATTGGACATCTTTTTTTCAGATGACATTCCATAAAAATGTGTTTTTAAATCTGCAAGTGGTGTAAAATAGAGAGTAAGAGCCAGATCAACCACTTCAAACCCTGAGTCTGCTACCCAACAAATACAGGCAAGTAACATAACTTCTCTGTAACAGTTTCCTCATCAGTAATACAGAGCTGTGCTAAGGATAAAATAACGTGTATAAAATACTTAATACTGTGCCTCACCCAGAGCAGGTACCATGTGCATGTTGGCTGTTGCTGTAATTATTTATTGCTAATCACGCCAAGGACTTCTAGAATCACATACACACCTCTAGAAATACCCCTGGTCACAAAGATGTGGATCTTGTTTTGAACGTACAAGATAATGCCACTTTCCTGTGTGAGTAACCAGATTCAATCAACACAGTTATTGTGATGAAGGGAGTTTAAGAGTATAAGGAGGAAAGAAGAGAACTGAGGAAACAGATGATGGTGATCAGATCTCCAAATTTAGATCACACTTTCCAAACCAGCTCAAACTATGATCCCTTGAGCCTTGATTTAATCACAGAATGTGTACAGTTTTCACCTCTTCATATATTGGTAAAGAAAAAAAATTCACAAATTCTAAAGTAATTTTGCAAAAAACTTTTCTTGCCTCCAAGTCCCTTAATTTCAAAAGCTGGCTTCGAAGCACAGCTGGTTTTTCTAACCACCTTTCTCATTTGCATGTAAAACTCTGCCTCACCTTACATTCTTGATGAATATCAATAAGATGCTTTAACTTTTATCATGATGAGTCCCAGAAAAATGCCGCCTACTCTGTTCTTTGATGCCTTGACTGGCATTTAAAAGCATTGTGGGTGACAGCTGGACAAAAGCTTTATGGTGGCAGCTGAAGTGAGTGAAGGTCTTTGACATTTAGCATGAATGCCTCAAAATGTGATTTTTAGGGAAGCATTTGGAGAGAGAATTCATGAGCTGGGAGTGCCCATGAGATGGAAAAACATGGTATGTTCAGATGGAGATGAGACCTGTCATCAGTAAATGTGATGGAGGGTGTAAGAGGAGAGCAAGAAGTTTACTTGCTTTCAAGTCTTTGTTTACTTTAAATGTTCATTTCAATATCACATTTATGTGTCATTCTGTTAAGGAGACCTAGGAAGTTCAACTAACCTGAATACTAAGCATGTGAAACACTTCAGAGGAAAAGTAAAACACAAATTGAAAGCTATCACTGTTATCACCATCGTCATCAGGATAGAAGCGGTATCCATGCTGTGTGACATGAACATGTTTCAGATGCTGAGAAAGAAAATATATTCAGACCACCACTGAAGAACCACTATAAATGTGTATCATTAAAAGAGATAAAGAGAGTGTCCACAGAGAGTAGGGAGACAGACAGGTGGAAATGGGAGGGTGCAAATGCAAAAGGGAAGTTAATAAACAGATCAGAATTGAACAAAGAAATATTTTCCCCTTGTTGCTGAATATTGGCAGTGGGGAGTTCAGAATAGGTTTCTTATTCCCTTTTAAAGCTCACCCTTCCTATTCCAAATGTTGGAACTGCTGAAAAGAAGTGAGAATGCTACAAATCCCACATACTTTTCAAAATTCTCAAGGATTAGGCATAACACAGAATTTAAATCTTGGATTTACTGGATTTAAGGGATGTGTGTGATTGTAGGTGGTATAACAGCATTAAAGATAGGAGCATCAGAATGATCATAAGCACTGGTATTATTCAGAAGAACGGTAACAATGTTCACTAATTTTAGACTAACATGATACACATGTAATTTACAATATCTAGGATAACTACTGAAAGAATATACATGAAGTATGCAAATTCCAAACAGTAAAAAGAAGTTAGCTAGAATGAGAAAAAAAATCCCAGAAGAATGTAATAAAGAAGAAAAAGCCCAATAATCAAACAGAAAACTCATAATATACTAGGCAAATATTGACCAAAAATGATGTGGCACATAAAACAGACTTTACAACAAAATATAAAACCATAATTAAAGACCATTATTACATATAAACTAATAAAATGCTCAGTTTATTCACGCATGCTTAATAACATGGTCTTACATAAATAAAACAAAAACTGATAAAAATATTAGGGGAAATCACAGTGGGGGATTTTCACATACTTCTTTTTTTAATAAAACAAGAAAAATATAATCAGGAAGCACACAGGTGAATTAAACAGTACAATTGACAAGTTTGATGATGATGAACATATATAGAATATTACACACTACATTTGGAAAATAAACCTATATTTTTCAAGTATATATGGAACATTCCAAAATTTGACTAGGTACTTCACCAATGTAATTAAGTTATAAATTAATAACAAGAAGATAAGTTAGAAAGCATATGAATACTTTCTAAGCAAAGAGGAAACGAAAAAAAAAATCATAATGGATATCAGAATATGTTTATACTAAATAATATAAATGTCACATATTAAAACATGAGGGGAATTTGTTGTTCTTTAGTCACCAAGTCGTATCTAAACTCTTTGTGACCCCATGGACGGTAGCACTCCAGGCTTCCCTGTCCTTCACTATCTCCCAGTTTGCTCAAATTCATGTCTATTGAGTTGGTGATGCCATCTAACCACCTCATCCTCTGTTCCCCCTTCTCCTGCCTTCAATCTTTCCCAGCATCAGGGTCTTTTCCAATGAGTAGGCTCTTCGCTTCAGGTGGCCAAAGTATTGTAGCTTCAGCTTCAGCATCAGTCCTTCCAATGAATATTTAGGGTTGACTGGTTTGATATTAGGATTGACTGGTTTGATCTCCTTGCATACGAAGGGGAATATGCATATCAGTAAATACTTACATTAGAAAAACTAAGGTCTTATAATTAATGAGAGCTACCTAAGAAAGTAGAAAGGAGCAGTATAACAAACCTTTAAAAAGTTACAGAAGCAGGAGTTATAGAGTTGGGTGAATTCCACCCCCAAAGAAATAAATATAAAATGGCCAATGTGTCTAAATTGGCTAGAGCAGGACTCTGGAAATTGACTAAAAGCAAGCAACAAATGAAGAAATGTTTATTCATAACTGTTAGAAATGTGGGTAAGAACAGTGTCATTCTGAGGCCTCCAAGAGTGGGACTGTTCCCTTTCCCAACCCCCTCATTCACTTAGAATGAAAGTTATACCAGAGTGGGGCTGGGCATGAAAACCAGCCAGTTTGCTGCCATAAAGAAAGGATCTGAATGGGATGGGTGATGATAAGCCCTCCTAGAAACATTGATAGTAAAAGTATCACACTTGGTAGGAAACAGGAAATCACGGATCTGTAACCTAGATAGTTTTGGTTGAGATAAATGATGGACTGCCAGAAACTTAGTGGGAAGGTCCCGGAAATGAGAGAGTTATAGAAGGATTAGACACGCTCTCTGTAAATTCCTGGATAGCTGTGAGAATACATGTACAAACAGGGGAACTGCAAAAGACTCAAGCCTAAAATAAAAACCAGGACAGACTTGATAACTGGCTGAACTTTAAACAAACTCCCTAACCCATATCCAATGAGACCCATTCACGAGGGTGGAAGGCTTATAGTTTTGAGGTGTTTGAGCAAAATCATTAAATTTTAACCATATAAATACACCTATGCCAGCAATTCATTCTCAAGTAGCCAAAGAAATGAAAACACATGTCCACTCAGAGACATGTAAGCAAAGGTTTATAGCAGTATTATTAATAGCAGCTCAACACTAGAAACAACCCAAATGTCCATCCGATCATAAATGAATAAACAAAATATTTCACACCCATATAATGGCATATTAATCATTATTAGTAATAAAAAGACACAAACTGCTGATACATCCTACAACTTGTACACACTGAAAAATAGCTATAATAGTCAAAAGAATTCAGACACAAAAGACTACATATTAGATAATCCTACTTATAGCTGAATAGTCCTATAATCATTTAGGAAAGTGAATCTCAAACACACATTGTATAAGCACTCTGGAAGACAGTTTTACAGTTTCTAAAAAGTTGAAACATACATATATCATAGGACCCAGCAACTTCACCCATAGGTATTGACAATGGAGAAATAAAAACTTAGGTTCACATAAATACTTAAACATAAGTATTTATAGGAGCTCTGTTCACCCCAAACTGGAAACAACCCAAATGTCTTTCAACCAGTAAATGGATAAACAAACTATGGTATTTCCATTTAATGGAATATTAGTCAGCAGAGAAAAAGGAAAACCTATTGATACATGCAGCAACCTGAATGGACCTCAGAAAAAAGTCAGCTTTGGAAGATTGCAGCTTGTATGATTTCACTTATATGACATTGTAGGAAAGACAAACAGTAGCGATGGAAAACAGGTCAGTGATTGCCAGGGACTGGAAGTGGGAGGAAGATGCTGCCATAATTGGGATAGCAGGGGGTGTCTGTCCTGATTTGGTAGTGGCTACACGAATCAGCTCATGTAGTGCAATGAATTATATATAAATCAGTGCAACAGAATTATATACCCCTTCCCAAATTTCAATGTATTACTGTCTACAATATTTTAATGTTTTTAGTTTACCTGTATAGAAGCATAAATGAATCTTGAGAAACATCCACTTTTATGCCTGTATAATATATTCTCCACACAGCAATCAGAGTAGCCCTTTTAAATGCAAATTTGACCATGTCATGCATCTGCTCAAAACATCCAGGACCTTCCCAACAATCTTAGAATAAAATTCAAAATCTATGAGGGTTTTGTGATCCTATCCATCTCTCACTCCCTTACTCAGTCCTTCCACTCTCACCCTGGCTCCCTCTGCTCCAACCACACTGACCTTCTTGCTATTCCTCAAAATACACTCCTGCCTCAGGGTCCTCACACTCTCTGTTCCTTTGCCTGAAACACTCTTCCCTTTGATATCACAGGGCTTGTTGCCTCACTTCAGTCAGGTCTCCATTCATATGTCATCCTTCTAGGCAGGTCTCTGGGACCACCCTAACTCAGCTGCTTATCTCAGCTGATTGATCAAATCTTCTCCCTTCCCCCTCCATTCAATGAGGATAGCACTTCTTGGCTTTTTTTTTTTTTTTTTTTTTAATGAATTAATTCCCAGAACCTAAAATAGTACTTGGTACATAGTTGGCATTCACATTATTGTTGAATTAATGTACAAAGTAAAATGACTTAACATGTGAAATTAAAAGACGCTTATTCCTTGGAAGGAAAGTTATGACCAACCTAAATAGCATATTCAAAAGCAGAGACATTACTTTACCAACAAAGATCCATCTAGTCAAGGTTATGGTTTTTCCAGTAGTCATGTATGGATGTGAGAGTTGGACTATAAAGAAAGCTGAGCACCAAAGAATTGATGCTTTTGAACTGTGGTGCTGGAGAAGACTCTTGAGAGTCCCTTGGACTGCAAGGAGATCCAGCCATTCCATCCTAAGGGAGATCAGTCCTGGGTGTTTGTTGGAAGGACTGATGTTGAAGCTGAAACTCCAATATTTTGGCCACCTCATGTGAAGAGTTGACTCATTTGAAAAGACCCTGATGCTGGGAAAGACTGAGGGCAGAAGGAGAAGGGACGACAGAGGATGAGATGGTTGGATGGCATCACCAACTCAATAGACATGAGTTTGGGTAAACTCCAGGAGTTCGTGATGGACAGGGAGGCCTGGTGTGCTGCAGTTCATGGGGTTGCAAAGAGGCAGACATGACTGAGTGACTGAACTGAACTGAAGAAAATCACAGGTAACTTTCATCATCGCCTTTGTCCTCATCAGCTCGTTACCTGGCCCTTTACCCTACTCCTGCCACCAGTCAATTCTGAAAAATCTTAACTTCCTTCCTTCCTAATAAACTGAGATGGGAGGTCTAGTTTTCATTCCAGTCCCAAAGAAGGGCAATGCCAAAGAACGTTCAAACTACTGTACAACTGCATTCATTTCACATGCTAGCAAAGTAATGCTCAAAATCCTTCAAGATAGGCTTCAACAGTATGTGAACTGAGAACACCCAGAGGTACAAACTGGATTTAGAAAAGGCAGAGGAACCAGAGAGAAAATTGCCAACATCTGTTGGATCATAGAAAAAACAAAAAAGTTCTAGTAAAACATCTACTTCTACTTCATTGACTACACTAAAGCCTTTGACTGTGTGGATCACAACAAACTGTGGAAAATTCTGAAAGAGATGGGAATACCAGACCACCTGACCTGCCTCATGAGAAATCTGTATGCAGGTCAAGAAGCAACAGTTAGAATCAGACATGGAACAACAGACTGGTTCCAAATTGAGAAAGGAGTACGTCAAGACTGTATATTGTCACCCTGCTTATTTAACTTATATGCAGAGTACATCTTGTGAAATGCTGGGCTGGATGAAGCACAATTGGAATCAAGATTGCTGGGAGAAATATCAATAACGTCAGATATGCAGATGATATCACCCTTATGGCAGAAAGTGAAGAGGAACTAAAGAGCCTCTTAATGAAGATGAAAGAGGAGAGTGAAAAAGCTTTCTTAAAACTCAACATTCAAAAAACTAAGTTCATGGCATCCGGTCCCATCACTTCATGGCAAATAGATGGGGAAAAAATGGAAACAGTGAAAGACTTTATTTCCTTTGGCTCTAAAATCACTGTCAATGGTGCTGCAGCCATGAAATTAAAAGACACTTGCCCCTTGGAAGAAAAGCTATGACAAACCTAGGCAGTGTATTAAAAAGCAGAGACATTACTTTGCCAACAAAGTCCATCTAGTCAAAACTATGATTTTTTCTGGCAGTCATGTACGGATGTGAGAGCTGGAAAATAAAAAAGGCTGAGCACTGAAGAACTGATGCCTTGAACTGTGATACTGGAGAAGACTCTTGAGAGTCCCTTGGACAGCAAGCAGATCAAACCAGTCAATCCTAAAGGAAATCAACCCTGAATATTCATTGGAAGGACTGAAGCTGAAACTGAAGCTCCAATATTTTGGCCACCTGATGCAAAGAGTTGAGTCATTAGAAAAGACCCTGATGCTGGGAAAGATTGAAAACAGGAGGAGAAGGGGACGACAGAGGATGAGATGGTTGGATAACATCACTGACTCAATGGAGATGAGTTTGAGTAAACTCCGGGAGATGGTGAAGGACAGGGAAGCCTGGTGTGCTGCCATCCATGGGGTCGTGAAGAGGACACAGCTGAGCAACTGAACAACAACAAAATGTATATTAAAATTCACTGGGAGTTATCTTTTACTTTTTTGTATTTATTTACTTTTTTTTTTTTTTGCTAGTCAAATATTACTAAATGTTGCTCTAGCTGCCTATTACTCATTGTCAATAAGGTTTAAATCATTCTTCCACACTATAAAGAGACACCATTTTAGAGCAAAAGAATAAAAGTCACATCCTCGGTTTCCGTATTTGGGGGTGGGGGAGGGTGTGCTTAGCCTCACCCTTTACTTTAGGCGTGTTTCACAGAATTCAAGAGAACCCATTTTAGAAAATCACTGCCGTCTCATCTCATCATATCTTCAGAATTAAATGACTCATCTTTCATTTTATTCTGGAGATAGCTTGTTATAAGCCAGTTCTTTGGACATTGGAACCTACATTTTTGCCTGGAGAGGGACAGAGTACAAAGTCACACTTGTAAAATCTGAAGCTCTTCAGTTGACAGTTTGTTGCTCTTTCCAGGATTCATGGATAAATGTTAAACTTTGAAATGTCATCTCTTCCTTGCCAAAAGCCAATCTTTTTTCTGGGAAACTGCTTGTTCTGAGATCACTGATTGTATCAGTGATTGTATTTTCAATTGCACTATATTCCAAACACAGAAAGTCTAGCAATTGTAACATGCCCAGAATAAAACAGAAAAAGTCTCAAAGACAGGTATTTTATAAATAAGAGATGTCTTATATTTCAATAAAAAATAAAGTCTGTCTTCCTTGCTTAAAACATATACTATCTTAAAGTTGATTTCTAGTTTTAAAAGATATTTTCAAAAAATGGTAAATTTCAAAAGATTATGCCTTTCACTGTAAACAGCCTGAAATCATTCATTCATGTTATGTTTTTCAACAACAGGAATATTTTAGAGCTCTTTCATTCTTTAGACTACTGCTTTAGATAAATGTTTACTTTCATTTCATTCAGTGTCACAATTTGTGGTTAAAATTACACCTTCCAGGAAAAAAAAATCACTGACAATTTAGCTCCTAAGTAAAATGACATGAGCAACCAAAAGAAAATGTAAGGGAAAATCTTCATGACATTGGACTTGGCAACGATATCTTGGATATGACACAGAAAGCAGACAATAACAGCTAAAATAGACAAATGAGACTACATGAAACTTAAGGATTTGTGTGCATCAAAAGACACAACCAACACAGTGAGAAGACAACCTATGAACTGTAGAAAATACTTACAAATCATATAGCTGATAAAGGTTAATATATAGAAAATGTAAATAACTCCTACAACTCAACAACAAAATATCTACCAATCTAATTTTAAAAAGGGGCAAAGGACTTCAGTAGACTTGTCTCCAAAGATAATATACAAATGGCCAATGTGTGTATGAAAAGATATTCAACATCACTAGTCATCAGAGAAATGCAAATCAAAACCACAATGAGTGGCTCCACTGGTGGCTCAGTGGTGAAGTCTGCCTGCCAATGCAGAAGACACGGGTTAGATCCCTGATCTGGAAAGATGCCACGTGACTTGGAGTGGCTGAGCCCATGTGCCACAACTTCTGAAGCCTAAGTGCCCTGGAACCCACGCTCTGCAACAAGAGAAGCCACCGCAATGAGAAACCTCAGCACCGCAACTAGAGATTAGCCCCTGCTCTCCGCAACTAGAGAAGAGCCCCTGCAGAAAGGAAGACCCAGCATAGCCAAAAATAAAATAAAATTATATATATTAAAACACACACACACACATAACTAGATTGCTTCCCCGGTGGCTCATCAGTAAAGAATTTGCCTGCCAATGCAGGAGATGTGGGTTTGATCTCTGATCTGGGAAGATCCCACATTCCATGGAGCAACTAAGCCCGTGCACCACAACTATTGAGCCTGTGCTCTAGAGCCCAGGAGCCACAACTACTGAGCCCAAGTGCTGCAGCTACTGCAGACTCAGTGCCCTAGAGCCCATGCTGTACAGAGAAAGAAGCCATCACAATGAGAAGCCTGCACACTGCAGCTAGAGAGTAGCTCTCGCTTGCCACAACTAGAGAAAAAGTGAAGACTCAGCACAGCCAAAAATAAATAAATTTAATTTAAAAACACAATGAGAAGTGCACTGGGATGACCCAGAGGGATGGTATGGGGAGGGAGGAGGGAGGAGGGTTCAGGATGGGGAACACATGTATACCTGTGGTGGATTCATTTTGATATTTGGCAAAACTAATACAATTATGTAAAGTTTAAAAATAAAATAAAATTAAAAAAAAATAAGTAAAATAAAATTTAAAAAAAAACACAATGAGATATCATTCTCCACCCATCAGGATGGCTACTATCAAAAATAAGAGAAAATAACAAACGTTGGTGAGGAGATACAAAATCTGAAACTCTTGTGCACTGCTGATTGTTTTATAAAACCATGCAACAGACACAATAAACATGAAGTTCCTCAAAAAATTTTTTAAATAAAATTCCATATGATCCAGCAATCCCATTTGGGAATATATACTTAAAAGATATTTGCACTTCATGTCCACAGCAGTACTATTCACAATAGCAAAGAGGTGGAAGCAACTCAAAAGTCCAGCAACAGATGGAACTGATAAACCAAACATGATATACACGTGCAATGGAATATTACCCATCCTTAAAAAAGGAAAGAAATCTTGTCACATACTACAACATGGGTGAACTTTGAGGACATGATGCTAAGTGAAATAAGCCAGTCACAAAAAGGCAAACACTGTATGACTATTCTAAGAGGTATATAAAGGCAAATGTATATAGAAATTAGCATGGCATTAACAGGATGAGGGAAGCAGCACAAGGGAAGTGGTTTAATGGGTAGAAAGTTACAATTACAAATGTGCAAGATGAAAAAGTCTTGGAGCACTGTTTTACGATATGCATACAATTCACACTACTGATTTGTATACTTAAAATGATAAAGGTGGTACCTTATGCTATGTATTTTTACCATAAGTTTTTGTAAAGCCACATGAGCGGTTTAACTGGCCACATTTTCCAAATACTGGGTGTAATCCTTTATGATAGTGAGTTCTGGACACGTGTCCAAGAAAGTCCCCAGCAAAAGAGGCCATTGCTGACCCTTCAACAGTCAGCCCAGAACTAAACCAGCATATGATGGCAGAAATGTACAAAAAAAAAAAATCACTAGTTACCTATACAACATGATTTAAAGAAATAAAAGTTCTGAATGACTCAAAATATCTGCCCCATAGTCTTTGAAAAAAATCTCTCTGCCTCTGCATACTATTTCAATTGCTCTCAGTTGAAAACTAGTAGGTACTAATAAGCATCTATTTCCAATAGCAATTAGCAGAAATTAACTTGATCCTATGAAAATTCCCTTCAACTAACAGAGATTTGCCACAATGAGTATTAGTAAGGACAAATGGATATAAGTGTGGGTCACAGGACACTTTAATAGAAAACCAACCCACATGGACTGTCACAAGTCTGATGCTAGAGGCATCAGGGCAGTAAAATGCACTAAAGAATAGGGAACAAAACTCAGATAAACTAATGAACTGTTCAGCTGTACATTTGGAAATTCACTGAACCTATTTGGTTCTATGTCCAATAATTGGAGAATTTGAAGCACTGAGTTTAATTACCTTTAAATACTGGCAAGTTTAATTATAAGATGAACTGTCTTTATTGCTCAGCATCAGTGAACAAGATATCATTTTTCACCTATTTTTAACACAAAAGTAGTATTTCATGTACTTTATATATTTAGTATTTTAATACTTTAACGTACTAGTTTCACATAATGAATTGATGGACTATTAGGACAACTTTATTATGGAAATGCATATTAAGGTGACTTTTACTATAAAAATAATAGCAATAAAATATAAATTAAAAGTTCAAATATATTAATCTAGATTTTTTTCAATAGGACTGTTCTTTCTACATTTATTTTTTCTGGTAACTGTACTATGGCACCAAATTCTACAGGCCAGTGGTTCTCAAACTAAAATAGGCCTCAGAATCACATCAGACAGTTGGTTAAAATACAGAATGCTGTTCCCAGCCCCAGAGTTTCCTACTCAGTAGTTCTGGGGTAAGGTCCAAGAATTGGAATTTCTAGCATGTTCCCAGGCAATGCTGATACTGCTGATTAGGAACCAGAATTTGGAAACCCTTGCTATAAAAATTGTTACTTTTATATAACAAGCTGAGTAAGTGCCACAGAGAAAATGTTGAGTAAAATGCATTTCTCATTTTAAAAAATATTATTAACTTCAAATTCACTCATTGTTTATAGATAACATGGTTGTTTGGTTGCCTAGGCTTACAGCTTAGTAGACAGCTTATATATCACAGCATAATGTTTAGCATAAGGTTCTTATGTCCAGGACACTGTGTGACGGACCAGCCTGAGGCATGTAGGCATACTGGACTATCCTGTTGGGAGTCTTCTATTATGAAAAGTACATAGAATTCTGTTAAAATTACATGTCGTTTCACAAGTTCGTAAGTGAATGATAAAATGAACAGCAATTTGTCCATGAATAAGAACCATTGCTAGTAAGTGGCCTGTTCAATGTTGCTTTGAAATGTATCAAAACAGAAATTTACCTTTATTTCTAAGGTCACATTGAAGTTCTCCATAGTCTCTTCATTTTGTTTTGATATGGTGATTTATGGGAAAGAGAGAACCAAAAAAAAACTGGTCATATTCATAAACAAGATGTAAAGGTAACACTAACACTAATTTTTAGCAAGGTAACCAATATATGTTCATATGACATCAAGGACACACATATAGCACTTTTTTTTTAAGGAAACAGAGTTTTAGCATGTAATATTTTCTTCTCATTTACACTGACATGATTAAAAAATAAATTATCTGTTAGTGTACAGATTACAAATAAACACCCTTCTAGGCTGTTAGTAGGCAAGCAGCTCAGTGGTCTCTAAGACGACTTCTCAAAGTTCTGACAATCCTGTCACCTTCTCCCCAAACTAAGCATGGTTTTCATCATGACACATCTCTGCAGATAGACACCTTGATTGACTTTGCTTTTCCAATTGGGGGCAATTTGGAACAATTAACAACATTTTTATTCATTACCCATGAATTTCATTGTGCTAGGTGTTGAGGTCATATGGATGAATAAATAGATAAGTCTCTGCCCTTGTATATCAGGTGTGAGGGGTATGGACAGGCACGAAGCCTGCAGGGGAAAGTCTTCTGTATCTATAAAACTGAGCCAACCTGGAGGTGGAAGGGATTGTCATACTATGCTTAACATGTTCTAGAACACGACATGTGTGTGTTTGTGTGTGTGTAGTGCACGCTCAGTCACTCAGAAATGTCTCTTTGCGACCCCACGGACTGTAGCCTGCCAGGCTCCTCTGTCCATGAAACCTTCCATGGCAAGAATACTTAAGTGGGTTGCCATTTCCTACTCCAGGGGATCTGCCTGACCCAGGATCGAACCAGCGTCTCTTGAGTCTCCTGCACTGGCAGGTGGATTCTTTACCACTGCGCCACCTGGGAAGTTGGAGAACATAGTCCAGATACCTTTTAAAACATTTGTTAATTAGTTCGGTTGATTTGTGATTGAAGGAAACTTAAAAAGTGTCAGACATAGTCCTTTGGAGTCATTCCACCCATAAATATTTCATGATCTGACAGAAAATTCACTCATATGACTTTGACTTCCTCATAAATTTCAAAGTTTCCTGGAAAGAAATCATTTCAGATGCCAACTTTCATATGAAAGTTGCTGCCTTCTTTCATAATTCAGAATGCATGTTCTCTTGCATAAAATGTAACTGTGATAAATATATATACTATTTAACATATTTTTCATTTTATTCAACCATAAAACAACTCACATTTTTAGGAAATAGAACAGACCAATCAGGAACGTTGGCACTAACTGACAATTTAACTAAATTGCCCAATAAATCAATTCAGTTTTAAAATCTGGCTGATGATTTTTAGAAGGATGCATGTTTCTCTGCATCACTCCAAAATACCTCTAAAACTAAACACGATATTTGATGGGAAGATGTTTGCTCCACTTGAGTCAATAAAACACTTCAGAATGGACTAGTTTTCAGTATTTATCCCCCTTAAACGAAAATGGAATCTATAGTTGCTCTATTCTTCCTGCCTGACAAGAAAATGCTGTGAGTTTACTTGCGCTGAATCACTCCCGGCCACACCTATAGATCTTGGATTCATTCATTCATGTAATCAATCATTCAGCAATCCATTATTGAACAAAACTGGGTGCCAGACAGTTAGGTGCTAGAACCACAATGATAAACAATAAAAATGACACAATCCCTGCCCCTCTCATAAACACCATTATTAATCATATTTTCATCAACCTAATACAAAATTCAACTGTAGCAAATACTACAAGGGAGAGGAGCCTGTTCTCATGAGGGTATAAATAATAGCGGGAATTAGTTTCTCCAAGGATGAGATATTTGAGCTGACATTATAAACATAACATGGATACATGGATTATCAAGGTTGTCAGGGAAAGATGGCTCTTCTAATTATTTATCAACAACAAAAAAGCTTAATAGCGTATACAACATTTCGTTGTTATTTCTTAAAATTTTGTGGGTCAGGATTTTAACGGAACAATTTCCTGCTCCATGTGGCATCATGGGGGGTTATCCCATGATATTCAGCTGGCAGCTGGGCTGGAGGGTCCAAGATGGCTTCATTCACATGGCTGGCTTTAGGCAGGGATGTCCCTGTGAAAACTGGGCTTACCTGGGCCCCTTCTCCAGCCTCCCTTCTATATTCTCTCTCCAGACAGTTAGTCAAACTTGTAAAGTGGCATAAGAGACTCAGTGGAAGCAATCAGCCCTCTTAAAGTTTAGTGCCAGAGCTATACAACATCACTTCCACTGCACTGCCTTGGTCAAAGTAATTATAGTCCAGCCCAGATGCAACAGAAGGAAAATGAACACCACCTCTCAATGGGAGGAGTGTCAAGGAATTTGTGCACATTTTTAATACACCACAAACCACCAAAAGAACTTTCAGGTATATAAAATCATGTGTACAAAGACTCCCTGACAAAACTGGGGATTGGGGATATCTGTGTAGTTCCAGTGCACACATGTAAGTTGAAACAGGAAGATATATACAGAAACCAGCCTCTGAGCAATGACGAATCATTAAAGAATTTTTTATGCAGAAAATAGTCAGTTTTGCAGTTCAAAGAAATCATAAAGATGTGAAATACTAATTGGAAGGAGGCCAGAGTGAATGTATGGAGACCAATCAAGAAAACCAGGTAAGAAACTATGGCTGTGACGATGGCATCATTAGAAGTGAGTACAAAGATAAATGAAGGATTCAAGAGCTTTATTAGGCAGCGAAGCTAATGAAACTTAATTGATGTACTCAATACAGGAAGTGAAGGATGTTACTCTTGTTTGGTCACTAAGTCGTGTCTGACTCTTAACAACCTCATGGACTGTAACACACCAGACTCCTTTGTCCTCCACTATCTCCTGGAGTTTGCTGAAATTCATGTCCACTGAGTCAATGATGCTATCTAACCATCTCATCCTCTGTCGCCTCCTTCTGCCTTCAATCTTTCCTGATTTAAAACTAAAGAGTCACATGTACATTTCTATTTCTTGAATTTGAAAAGTCATTTAATTAGAACTTCAAGCTACATCCTGTCAGGGTAAAGCAGTGAACAAATCTGATATCTGCCTTATAGATGGGCTGTTATTCTCTGAAGACTTGTGCAAAGAACAAAGACTGTTTTTGCAGTAGCAAAGAATATGAATTAGACATATTTTCAGGACCTTTCAACCCAATTCTGAACTCCATGTCATTTGAACTAAAAGTATCTAAAAAGAAAAACTTCAACTTGTAAAAAAACAAAAACTTAAAGGAAGAACCAGAGCTTCAAGGGCCAGCAATATGTGTATATTTTTAATGGCATGTCAAGTGCCCAAGCAAAAATGATTTAGATAAAAGAAAAGGTTTAAAAATTCATAACTGCCTACTTTTGGTAGAGATGCTATGTAACAAGGATGCTATGCAGCCAGGAAGAATCAGTATGATTAAATAATGGGGAGCCAAAGTACTCAAGATGAGAAAAGAATCTAAGTCAGGATGACTGCTTAAAGCCAGAACTGGAGTGGAGCTGTCCTTATGAAAGAAAGCTGAGATGATATAAACTGAGACTGCTGCCTAAGGATGCCTGAACACTCAAGAAACAGAAGGGAGAAAAATTAGCTTTCCAACCAGGACCTCAGTCGTATGTCCACAGCTCAATGATACCAATTATCAGAGTGTGGAGAAAGCTCAATGTACACCTGGAGCTATCTGAAAAATTGCTAGGTAGCAAAGTAAGAGTGCAGAGAAAGAGCAAACAGCACAACTCAAGGCTGCAAACTAAAAATTTACTAAAAAAAAAAAGACAGCCAAATAAATCACTAATTTAAAAAATGAATTTACTTCCAGCAAAAAATTAATATTAAGTAGGAACGGAGAGAGTTTCAGTTCAGTTGCTCAGTCGTGTCCGACTCTTTGCAACCCCATGAATCCCAGCATGCCAGGCCTCCCTGTCCATCACCAACTCCCGGAGTTCACTGAGACTCACATCCATCGAGTTGGTGATGCCATCCAGCCATCTCATCCTCTGCCCTCCCCTTCTCCTCCTGCTCCCAATCCCTCCCAGCATCAGAGTCTTTTCCAATGAGTCAACTCTTCGCATGAGGTGGCCAGAGTACTGGAGTTTCAGCTTTAGCATCATTCCTTCCAATGAACACACAGGGCTGATCTCCTTCAGAATGGACTGGTTGGATCTCCTTGCAGTCCAAGGGACTCCCAAGAGTCTTCTCCAACACCACAGTTCAAAAGCATCAATTCTTCAGTGCTCAGCTTTCTTCACAGTCCAACTCTCACATCCATACATGACCACAGGAAAAACCATAGCCTTGACTAGATGGACCTTTGTTGGCAAAGTAAGGTCTCTGCTTTTTATTATGCTATCTAGGTTGGTCATAACTTTTCTTCCAAGGAGTAAGCGTCTTTTAATTTCATGGCTGCAGTCGCCATCTGCAGTGATTTTGAAGCCCCCAAAAACAAAGTCTGACACTGTTTCCACTGTTTCCCCATCTATTTCCCATGAAGTGATGGGACCAGATGCCATGATCTTCATTTTCTGAATGTTGAGCTTTAAGCCAACTTTTTCACTCTCCACTTTCACTTTCATCAAGAGGCTTTTTAATTCCTCTTCACTTTCTGCCATAAGGGTGGTGTCATCTGCATATCTGAGGTTATTGATATTTCTCCAGGCAATCTTGATTCCAGCTTGTGAGAGTTTATATTTTGGCTATTTTGTGGAAAAAATGCACAGGTCCATGTATGAGAACATTCATTGCAGCATTGTTTGCAGTAGGAAAGAGTTGAAAGAAAGTCCATTAATTTGGAATAAAAAGTGAAATTGGAAAAGTATGTGGTTTTCAGAAGTAACATAAAGCAACATGGATGGAGTTCAATATTACTGCTGAGTGAGCTATAATGAAACTTTATATAGCAATATAATTATAGACAATATATAACTGTGCACATTAAAACATGCACACAAAAACCAACACTAGTTTTTAAAAGCACACACAGGCAATGCAACATGCTAGAGGTTTGTGGATAAAGATGGATGCATTTGAGGGCAGAAATAGAATTAAATTAATCAATTAAAAAAATAAGACTAAAGACAAGTTTACATAGATTGATAATAATGGTGTACCATGACCTAAGAAATATAATCACCAGCTGGTTTCACCGACCTTATGCAATTAAAAAAGAAAGGAGAACATAAATTAGTACATTATACTTTACCATTACAAATTCTCTCTTCTGTAAAATTTAACTGAGAATAAATTAAACATACACTTTTATCAACACTTTACTTTGAAAAAAATTCTCATCCAACTAGTGAACAACTGAACTCAGCTGGTACAGAATCCGCCTGCAATGCAGGAGACCCTGGTTCAATTCCTGAGTTAGGAAGATCTGATGGAGAAGGGATAAGCTACCCATTCCAGTATTCTTGGGCTTCCCTGGTGGCTCAGCTGGTAAAGAACCCACATGCAATGCAGGAGACCTGAGTTCGATTCCTGGGTTGGGAAGATGTCCTGGAGAAGGGGCTACCCACTCCAGTATTCTGGCCTGGAGAATTCCATGGACAGTCCATGGGGTCACTGATAGTCAGACACAACTGAGCGACTTTCACTACTTTGAAAAAAATTCTGACCCAACTACTGAACAGAAAATGCAATGAAGGAAAAAAATAGTTTTCTTCTATGTGTGGGATGAGCTTCTTTCACATCACTTACTGGTGAATGGGGACATATCACCCAACAAGGATTTAAGACATTAACTCCAAATGGCTGGAATCCCAGTTAGAACTGAAAAGCTAAAATTTCAGAGGAACAAAAACAGGAAAATTTTCTTCATGAAAAGTATTTTCTATTACTTTTTAAAAAGCTCTTGTCTCATTCTTTAAACATGAGGGAACAAGCCACAGTTACTCTCCACAAGCTTCCCTCTGGAAAAATATTCATCCTGTGGGTTTCAAAAAACACGTGTCCACTTTTTTAAAAATTTTGAAAAGAAAAAAAACAGTATTCCCGAACAGCTGAGTACTTTTCATTCCAAAATACCTTTCACGATTACGGTGCTTAAAATGTTGTGCTTGGCAGAACAGTATCTATTGCATGTCCCTCCAACAACCTACAATGCGAATGTCTAAACTCCTCATGAGACAGACAAACTCAGGACAGCATTAAAATCTGGCAAGTCCATCACACTGCCTTCAGAATTTCTGTTTAGAAATAATCTCACGAATCACTGAACCACCTTAGTAAGCGTCTGTGCTGCTGCCTAGAAAAAGCAGAAAGTATGCCTGAATTTTCCAGACAAATTGTGAAACCCATCCACTGACGACTGGAAAAGTATTTTCACAGAGAATGAGCTAATGATGATGTTTTTCAACAATAAAGTTTTGGGCTAAATTAGCACACAAAACTCTTCCCACCATTTAGTCTTAACTGAAGAGTTGACTTAATAATGTCTTACCACTGATGATAAAAACCAATTAATAGAGAATTATTTTAATGGAGTAAATAGTTAAAATGAATCTAATTGACAAGCTGCTTGACCAAATTAATCCAACAGTATAGTCAAAACCATTGAACCAGTTAGGCTTATGATACCAATTTATGCAGTAACCACTTTCACCAGCTTTCATCTTAGTCAATTCTCTCTCAAATGAAAGTGTCTAACCTGTCAGTGTGTTACTCTAGGCTAATTCCCATATATGGTCTTCTGTATCTCTTAACAGGAAATTATGCTCCTAACTTGTTTTGATTTTAATCCTTCACTCCTCATGAGGAGGAAAAAAAAAAAACTAATGCCTTTATTCCTTCATTGTGTAAGCCCCATTCTTTTTATTCTATATTCTGTTGCATTTTATACTCCCAGGAATTTTTGATCAGTTGAAAATGCATGAGTTTATGTATCATGTGGTTTGCCTGCAAAAAATTGTATCCTTATTGGCAAAATCAGTTATAGCAAGTGAGAGGCTTAGAAGCAGCTCCCACAACTGGACATATAATTAAAACTAATAGCTGCATGAGAATCATCAACAAACCAAGTCACCTACTCATTCCTCTGCCCTTTAACAATTGAGTACATTAACCCCACCCCAAGCTACTGATGCATTAAGCAAAGTACATTCATATCAACTACCTTATATGTTCTTAACAACCAATTCTGAAAGTAGAAGAAATATACTTATGTTCTCATTTGTTAGATAAGGAAATAGACAAGAAGATAATGTACTCATTCCTTCAACAAATATTGAAATCCATGAAGGAATACAGGACTATGCTAAAGCTCTAGAACACAAATATGCATAAAATATAATCCACACTGTCTGTAGGCTTATGGTGAAGAGTAAACAGATAAATATAGAAAAAGAAAAACCACCATTTAGAGAGGGTCTCTTTGTGAAGTGTCAAATGCTATATTAGGTAGCTTATATATAATATCAATATCTCCTTTAAATTTTAAAACAACCCAGCAAAGAAATTTAACAATTTAAAGAAAATTAAAATTAGGTTAGCAATTTGCTCTAAGTCTTGCTGCTGTTGTTCTTCAATCGCCCAGTTGTGTCCAATTCTTTGTGACCCCATGGACTGCAGCACATCAGCCTCCCTGTCCCCCACCATCTCCCAGGGTTTGCCCAAGTTCATGTTCATTGCACTGGTGATGCTGTCCAGCCACCTCATCCTCTGACACCCTCTTGTCCTTCTGCCCTCAATCTTTCCCAGCATCAGGGACTTTTCCAGTGAGTCATCTGTTCACATCAGATAACCAAAATACTGGAGCTTCAGCTTCAGTCCTTCCAGTGAATATTCAGGATTGACCTCCCTTAAGATTGACTGGTTTGATCTCCTTGCTATCCAGGGGACTTTCAGAAGTCCTCTCCAGCACCACAGTTCAAAGGCGTCAATTCTTTGGCCTTCTTTACAGTCCAGCTCTCACAACCATACGTGACCACAGCCTTGACTAGATGAACCTTTGTAGGCAGAGTAATGTCTCCGCTTTTCAACACACTGTCTAGTTTGTCATAGCTTTCCTTCCAAGAAACAATTGTCTTCTGATCTCATGGCTGTAGTCAGCATCCGCAGTGAGTCTGGAACCCAAGAAGAGAAATCTGTCACTACTTTTACCTTTTCCCCTTCTTTTTGCTGTAAAGTAATGGAGCAGGATGCCATGGTCTTGGTTTTGTTTTTTTTTTTTAATACTGAGTCTTAAGCCAGCTCTTTCACTCTCCTCCTTCTCCCTCATCAAGAGGGTCTTTAGTTTCTCTTTGCTTTCTGCCATTAGAGTGGTATCATCCGCATTTCTAAGGTTGTTGATGTTTCTCCCACCTATGTTGGTTTTGACTTGTAACTCATCCAGCCTGGCATTTCTCATAATGTGCTCAGCATATAGGTTAAACAAACAGGGTGACAACAGACAGCCCGGTCATACTCCTTTCTCTATCTCGGATCAATCAGTTGTACCATACAGGGTTCTAACTGTTGCTTCTTGACTCACGTACAAGTTCCTCAGGAGACAGGTAAGATGGCCTGGTATTCCCATCTAAGAGTTTTCCGCAGTTTGTCATGACCCACACAAAGGCTTTAGCATAGTAGCTGAAACAGACACAGACGTTTTTCTGAAATTCCCTTGCTTCCTCTATAATCCAACTGATGTTGGCAATTTGATCTCTAGCTCCTCTTCCTTTTCTAAACCCAACCTGGACATCTGGAAGTTCTTGGTTCGCATAATATTGAAGTCTAGCATGCAAGATTTTAAGCATGACATTACTAGCATGGGAGATGAATGCAATTGTCTGATGGTTAGCACATTCTTTGGTACTATCCTTCGTGGGAACTGGGATGAGGATTGACCTTTTCCAGTCCTGTGGCCACTGCTGGGTCTTTCAGATTTGCTGACATAATAAATGCAAAACCTTGATGGTATCATCCTTTAGGGATTTGAGTAGTTCTTCTGGAATTTCATTGCGTCCACTAGCTTTATTTGGAGAAGGCAATGGCACCCCACTCCAGTACTCTTGCCTGGAAAATCCCATGGATGGAGGAGCCTGGTAGGCTGCAGTCCATGGGGTCGCTAGGAGTCGGACACGACTGAGCGATTTCACTTTGACTTTTCACTTTCATGCATTGGAGGAGGAAATGGCAACCCACTCCAGTGTTCTTGCCTGGAGAATCCCATGGACAGAGGAGCCTGGTGGGCTTCTGTCTGTGGGGTCGCACAGAGTTGGACATGACTGAAGCGACTTAGCAGCAGCAGCAGCAGCAGCTTTATTAATAGCAGTGTTTCTTAAGGCCCAGTTGACTTTGCACTCCAGAAAGTCTGGCTCTGGGTGACTAACTATGTCATCATAGTAACCTGGTTCATTAAGATCTTTTTTCATATAGTTCTTTCATGTATTGTTTCCATCTCTTCTTGATCTCTTCAGCATGGTAGGTAGGTCTCTACCATTTTTATTCTTTATTGTGCCCATCTTTTGGGCGGAATGCTCTATTGAGGTTTACAATTTTCCTGAAGAGATCTCTAATCTTTCCCCTTTTGTTGTTTTCTTCTATTACTAAGCACTGTTCATTGAAGAAGGCCTCCTTGCCTCTTCTAGCTGTTTTTTGAGACTCTGCATTTGACTGGATCTACCTTTCCCCCTCTCCCTTGTTTTCTACCCTCTTCATTCTTCCACTATTTGTAAAGCCTCCTTGGATAGCCACTTTGCCTCCTTGCTTTTCTTTTTCTTTAGGATGGTTTTGTTCGCTGCCTCCTGTGAAATATTATGGAGCTCTGTCCATAGTTCTTCAGGCATGCTGTTAATTAGATCTAGTCCCTTGAATAGATATTTGTTACCTCTACTGTGAATCCATATAGGATTTGATTTAAGTCATATCTGACTGGCCTATTGTTTTTCCTGGTTTTCTTTAGTTTAAGCCTGAATTTTGCTATGAGAAGCTGATGATCTGAACCACAGTCAGCTCCAGGTCTTGTTTTTACTGACTGTTTACATCTTTGCCATCTTTAGCTGCAAAGAATGTAATCAATTAGATTTCAGTATTGATCTTTTGGAGACATCCATGTGTAAAGTTGTCTCGTGTTGTTGCAAAAGGGTATTTGCTGTGACTAGTGCATTCTCTTGGCAGAATTCAGTTACCCTTTGCCCTTCTTCACTTTGTTCTCCAAAACCAAACTTGCCTGTTACTCCAGATATACCTTAACTTCCTACTTTTGCATTCCAATAACAAAGGTGAATAAATTGTCTTTTTTAGGTGTAGGAAGTCTTCTAGGTTTTCATAGAACTAATCAACTTCAGCCTCTTGGGCATCAGGGCATTGACTTGGATTACTGTGATATTGAATGGCTTGCCTTGGAAACGAACTGAGATCATTCTGTCATTTTTGCGATTGCACCCAAGTACTGTATTTCAGACTCTTTTGTTGATTATGAGGGCTACTCCACTTCTTCTATTGGATCCTTGCCCACAGTAGCAGATCTAATGGTCATCTGAATTAAATTTGACCATTCCTATCCATTTTAGTTCCCAGATTCCTAGGGAGTTGATGTCTTTTCTTACCATCTCCTGCTTGTCCACATCCAATTTTCCTTGATTCAAGGACCTAACATTTCAGGTTCCCATGAAACATTGTTCTTTGTAGCATCGGATTTTATTTTCATCACCAGACACAAACACAACTGAGCATCATATTCGCTCTGGCCCAGCCACTTCATTCATTCTGGGGCTATTGGTAATTCTCTAAGTCTTAAACAGTGTAAAATCATATTTGAATCTTCACTGCATGATTCCAAAATTTGTCTTCCAGAGTAATGAGAGCAATAATGAGCTTTATATCTTCTGATAAAGGAACACGTACATGGGATAAATTGGGAGATTTGGGTTGACATATATACACTGCTGTGTATAAAATAGGTTTCCCTGATGGCTCAGTGGTAAAGAATCCACCTACCAATGCAGGAGACACGGGTTTGATCCCTGAGTTGGGAAGATCCCCTGGAGAAGGAAACAGCTACTCACTCCAGAGTTCTTGCTTGGAAAATCCCATGAACAGAGGAGTCTGGTGGGCTACAGTTCATGGGGTCACAAAAGAATTGGACATGACTTAGCTACTAAACAGGACTTGCCTGATGGCTCAAATGATAAAGAATCTGCCTGCAGTGCAGGAGACCTGGGTTAGATACCTGGGTTAGGAAGATGCCCTGGAGAAGGGAATGGCTACCCACTCCAGTATTCTGGCCTGGAGAATTCCATGAACTGAGATGCCTGGCATGCTACAGTCCATGGGGTCACTAAGAGTTAGACACTATTGAGCAACTTTCACTTTCACTTTTCACTAGTAACTAAATGACAGCAATATATAAAATACCAATAGATAACTCATAAGAATCTACTGGATAGCACAAAGAACTCTACTCAGGGAACTCTGCCACTATTTCTCCAGCTGGTGCAAAAGAGGAAGTCAGAGATCTAAGCTAGAGAAGGATGCAGCATGTCATTGCTGAGCCCACCTAGGCTTCTACAAAACTGTAAGCTAATAAGTAAGTGCAGTTTTAAGCCATTCATAGTAATGTGTCATGCGGGCTTCCCTGGTGGCTCGACAATAAAGAATCCACTGGCCAGTGAAGGAAATGCTAGTTCAATCCCTGGGTTGGGAAGATCCCCTGGAGAAAGAAATGGCAACCCAGTCCAGTATTCTTGCCTGGGAAATCCCATGGACAGAGGAGGCTGGCAGGCTACAATCCATGGGATCACAAAGAGTCGGGCATGACTTAGCTACTTAAATAACAATAACAAATTTGTCATGCAGTGGTAGAAAACTAACCATTCAAGGATGTTAACTCTTCATAGGGTTACGAAATCCTCAGACCAACAGAAATAAGGAAAGGACATTCACAAGCGGACTGGGTGGAGTAGATGCTGTAGGTGCCCATACACACCTTACCACTGGATGACTTTCCACTGCCAGAATCTAAGTCTTTTTGCTTGAGGGCTTTCTCAGGAGTCGGGGAAGGCAATTCTGCCTAGTTATGACAGATCCAAATGGCTAAGGGATTAAATAGCCAGGGAATAGACCTCAACAATCGCTGACAATAGTTGTGTATAAATGTGGAATCTTCTTTACCCTTGATAACTTGGAGGATGTACTCCCTGTGCAATCAAGCTCCAGTTACCTGTAATGGTAGCTGACTTGGTAACAGAACTTTTACTCACTGCTTTGCCTTCTGTTTCATTGGAAAAGACCCTGACTCGGGAAAGACTGGAAGGCAGGAGGAGAAGGGGATGGCAGAGAATGAGATGTTGGATGGCATCACCAACTCAGTGGACGTGAGTTTGAGCAAACTCTGGGAAATGGTGAAAGACAAGGAAGCCTGGTGTGCTGCAGTCCATAGGGTTGCAAAGAGTCAGACATGGCTTAGCAACTTAATAACAACAACTTCTGTTTCACTTCCCTGCTACACCTCCCAAATAAACCACTTGCACTAAAAACCTTGTCTTAGGAATTGCTTCCAGAGCTGCTAGACTGAAACAGTGGATAATGTGAATGAAGTCAGAGAAGCCTGACATAATGGGACAAGGCACAGTGTGCTGGGAAGAGATTGGGCCAGAATATAGAGAACCCTGCATGTTCTCCTAAGAACTTAGAGACCACTTTGGGAGTCATCGGTGTGTCAAAGAGTATCTTCCAATTTTTCATTAGTAGCAGGACCCTGAGTTATATGTCTAGCTGCAGAACTCCATCTCCCTATTTCCTCTGAGGATATGAATGCAAAAGATATGAAATAAAAGTAAAAGCTTTATGTGGAGCTTCTGAGAAATCCTTTTTCATACTTCCCCTCCTCCCCCTTCCTTTTTAACTGGAAAGCAAACATGATAGCTGAAGAAGCTCCAGCAGCCACCTTGGGACCATGAGGGGAAGAATGAAAGAATTGCTGAGGCTTTGGCCAGGAAATTCTTGAGCTGCTAATCTAGCACCAGCGACTACCTACTTCAGATCTATTGTTACATGACAAATATAGAAAAAAAAAAAAACCTTTCAAGCTACTGAAGGTAGGTTTCTATTAACAGGTGAGCACAGTTACTATCTGATAAACTGACATATCTATAAAAAGAACTTGTATCCTGATTGTTTGACTATTGCCCTGATACAACAAGGACAGAGTTATCCCAACTTGCCCTGCAACTAGAGAAATACTGCCACAAAATCTCAGGATGTAGTTTAGAAACAGCAGCAAATGCAGCAAGAAATCTCAGGACACATTGCAGAAACATCAGCAAAGCCTTCCAAATTTTAATTATAAAAAACTTCCATGCCAACTTTATATTGCCATTTCACATTTGCTTATACAGAACCTTTTGTGTTTTCAAAGTCATTTCCAGGAGTGTTAATAAGGCACTAGAGACAGCATTTGGTGGCCTCTGCATTGTTTGATAATGCCAACAACACAAATGTCATTCCAACATCATTGAAAAAGTTTTCTTACCAAATTCTATAACCTCTAATTACCCCGAAAGAAATCCCCCAACACAAAAAAAACAAAGCAATACTATTTTTACTATTGGCCTGAAAAGTATAAATATAGTTCACTTGTTTCTAATGCATGGGAGGAAGAAGAATTAAGAGTAGCATTTTACTAGTACCATCATTACACAAAGAAAGTTGCAAGAAGACATAAAGCTTGACACAAGTTTAGATAGAGAAGAATGTTTGTCCTATGGTATATCATTAATGCTCCCATAAAATGCTATGATTTACTAACACTTGCTCAAGTAATCTCTTGGCAGCATCTGTGTCATTAAATTCAGTAAATGATTCCAAGTCATAGGTTGTTATTTCCCTTGCTGTATTAATGTTTGTTTCTGTTACTTTAGAGGTATCTGATATTAAGAGCAAGAAGGAAAAATGTGCAGAGGGACCCTGTGCCACTCAGAGCAGATATCTGAAGTGCCTTACTGTTAAAAGATATTTATCAAATATATTGCCAGTAGCTTTAGAAACATACCTATGTGAATATGCTATCCTTTGATCTAAGAGCGTTTCTCATGTGTAGGAGATCATTTGTATAAATGACACTTGGGGTGGCACAGACATATTTCCTCTCTGCCTCCCATATTTATTCAATTCAGAAATCCCAACAAGCCTTTATTCTTTTCAACCTTTCAACATTAATATTGATATGAAAAGACATGATGATATTTCTGCTTCATGCTTCAGTCCTACGCAATTTTTCTAGAGTTGTACAAACTTTCCTTATCTTGTTACTTTTCCATCTTTAAATGGTATCAAATAAGAAATGCCAGGGTCAATTCAACCTTGCAGCTTTTGGAGAGACGTTCCTTCCCCAAACTATAGAAAACCCACTGTTAAGAAAAGTAGTGCCATTCTCTAAGACACAAATGAATGGTTATCAAATTAAAGGGAGTTTTAAAAAGGAGTCAAAACATTGTTTTTTAATGAAATCAAATCTAAAGTATTGAATTTGTCCCAAGAATTTTCCTTTATTATTTTTTTGATTCTAAGAGAAGAGCAATTTTGAGAAGCCATTATCAGTGCAGTAAGACTTTCTGAGAAGGTAAAAATCCCTACATTTAATTGTAAGATGCATGCTGTTTTTAGGGGGGAAGATGCAAGGAGAAGACGTAACTAAGAAATGTGTTACTTGTCAGACTTTGCCTTCCCTGACAGTGCTCAATTTCAGGCACTGATGCATCCAACCTGCTCACTCAGCTGCTCGCTACGTTTGGTAGCTATTAGAATCACATCCTTACCCCAAAGTCTGAAGTGCCCACTGGGCTGAGTCATCCCTTCACCCCAGTTCCTGATTGTTCTCTCTAAACGTGCCCTTGTTCCTCTGTGTGACACAAAAGCCGGTTCTGAATTCCAGCCGCGTTGACTAAGACCCACTGACAACCACGCCTTCCTTTGCTCTTCTGCTAGCTGCTGCCTGAGAAGCTTACAAACATGCTCTTGACCAACAACACCAGTATGAGCCAGGAACTTGCTAGAAATGCAAATTCTTGCTAGGAAAACAAATTCTTACTACACCCCCCTCAACACCACCCACTGAATCAGAAACTCTGAGGGTAAAGTTGTAATAAGCCTTCCAGATGATTTTGATGTAGTCCCCAAGTGTGAAAATCATTAGTGTAAATCATCTCAACATTTCCCAGAGTTTTGCTATCAAATGGGCAATCCCCTCTATTAAATCAACAGTAGTTAACATTCATTCACCCAAAAAAGATGTCCTTTTCATTATAGGGGACTGGAATGCAAAAGTAGGAAGTTAAAAAACACCTGGAGTAACAGGCAAATTTGGCCTTGGAATACAGAATGAAGCAGGGCAAAGACCAATAGAGTTTTGCCAAGAAAATGCACTGATAATAACAAACACCCTCTTCCAACAACACAAAAGAAGACTCTGCACATGGACATCACCAGATGGTCAACACCGAAATCAGACTGATTAAATTCTTTGCAGCCAAAGATGGAGAAGCTCTATACAGTCAGCAAAAACAAGACCAGCAGCTGACGGTGGCTCAGATCATGAACTCCTTATTGCCAAATTCAGACTTAAATTGAAGAAAGTAGGGAAAACCATTAGACCATTCAGGTATAACCTAAATCAAATCCCTTATGATTATACAGTGGAAGTGAGAAATAGATTTAAGGGCCTAGATCTGATAGATAGAGTGCCTGATGAACTATGGAATGAGGTTCGTGACACTGTACAGGATACAGGGATCAAGATCATCCCCATGGAAAAGAAATGTAAAAAAGGAAAAGGGCTGTCTAGGGAGGCCTTACAAATAGCTGTGAAAAGAAGAGAAGAGAAAAGCAAAGGAGAAAAGGAAAGATATAAGCATCTGAATGCAGAGTTCCAAAGAATAGCAAGAAGAGATAAGAAAGCCTTCTTCGGCAATCAATGCAAAGAAATAGAGGAAAACAACAGAATGGGAAAGACTAGAGATCTCTTCAAGAAAATCAGAGATACCAAAGGAACATTTCATGCAAAGATGGGCTCGATAAAGGACAGAAATGGTATGGACCTAACAGAAGCAGAAGATATTAAGAAGAGGTGGCAAGAATACACAGAAGAACTGTACAAAAAAGATCTTCACGACCCAGATAATCATGATGGTGTGATCACTGACCTAGAGCCAGACATCCTGGAATGTGAAGTCAAGTGGGCCTTAAGAAGCATCACTATGAACAAAGCTAGTGGAGGTGATGGAATTCCAGTTGAGCTATTCCAAATCCTGAAAGATGATGCTGTGAAAGTGCTGCACTCAATATGCCAGCAAATTTGGAAAACTCAACAGTGGCCACAAGACTGGAAAAGGTCAGTTTTCATTCCAATCCCAAAGAAAGGCAATGCCAAAGAATGCTCAAACTACCACACAACTGCACTCATCTCACACGCTAGTAAAGTAATGCTCAAAATTCTCCAAGCCAGGCTTCAGCAGTATCTGAACAGTGAACTTCCTGATGTTCAAGCTGGTTTTAGAAAAGGCAGAGGAACCAGAGATCAAATTGCCAACATCTGCTGGATCATGGAAAAAGCAAGAGAGTTCCAGAAAAACATCTATTTCTGCTTTATTGACTATGCCAAAGCCTTTGACTGTGTGGATCACAATCAACTGTGGAAAATTCTTCAAGAGATGGGAATACCAGACCACCTGATCTGCCTCTTGAGGAATGTGTATGCAGGTCAGGAAGCAATAGTTAGAACTTGACATGGAACAACAGACTGGTTCCAAATAGGAAAAGGAGTACATCAAGGCTGTATATTGTCACCCTGCTTATTTAACTTCTATGCAGAGTACATCATGAGAAACGCTGGACTGGAAGAAACACAAGCTGGAATCAAGATTGCCTGGAGAAATATCAATAACCTCAGATATGCAGATGACACCACTCTTATGGCAGAAAGGAAGAGGAACTAAAAAGCCTCTTGATGAAAGTGAATGTGGAGAGTGAAAAAGTTGGCTTAAAGTTCAACATTCAGAAAACGAAGATCATGGCATCTGGTCCCATCACTTCATGGGAAATAGATGGGGAAACAGTGGAAACAGTGTCAGACTTTATTTTTGGGGGGCTCCAAAATGATTGCAGATGGTGACTACAGCCATGAAATTAAAAGATGCTTACTCCTTGGAAGGAAAGTTATGACCAACCTAGATAGCATATTAAAAAGCAGAGACATTACTTTGCCAACAAAGGTTCGTCTAGTCAAGGCTATGGTTTTTCCTGTGGTCATGTATGGATATGAGAGTTGGACTGTGAAAAAGGCTGAGCGCCGAAGAATTGATGCTTTAGAACTGTGGTGTTGGAGAAGACTCTTGAGAGTCCCTTGGACTGCAAGGAGATCCAACCAGTCCTTTCTGAAGGAGATCAGCCCTGGGATTTCTTTGGAAGGAATGATGCTAAAGCTGAAACTCCAGTACTTTGGCCACCTCATGTGAAGAGTTGACTCACTGGAAAAGACTTTGATGCTGGGAGGGATTGGGGCAGGAGGAGAAGGGGACGACAGAGGATGAGATGGCTGGATGGCATCACTGACTCAATGGACGTGAGTTTGAGTGAACTCCGGGAATTAGTGTTGGACAGGGAGGCCTGGCGTGCTGCGATTCATGGGGTCGCAAAGAGTTGGACACGACTGAGCGACTGAACTGAACTGAACTGAACATTCATTCAGGTACTGCTCTAAAATCAGGTACTTCTCTATCTAAAACATTCTTCTATATCTAAACTTCGTGTAATATTTCATAATATTTCAAGCTCATTTAGTCCTCAAATGAACCTGGTGAGGTAGTTACTGTTACAATTATTACCATCTACACTTTGAAAACTGAAGTAAAGAGGTTCCAAACCACAGACACTTAACAAGAGAGGCAGGATTCAGGCACCAATATCTTCTCTGAAGACTGGGTTCTCTCGTACTTCGCTGTGTGACCTCTGACCATTCATACATCTCAGAATTACATCAAAGATTTCCATAAAGAACACAGGGCATTCTAACAGTAAGGGACTTTCCCACAGGCTAATTGAACCCTCAAGACAAAAACGTGAGGTCGGTATTAGTGGCCCAATTTCCCAAATGAATAAAAATAAGAGCAACCTCATTAACACTAATCTGACCTTTGTTGGTTTGGAATTAATAATAATTTGGTTATATTGTACCTAAAACTAGTGACTGTAAAGTAATATTTTTCCTTATGAATTTTCAGACTTCTGCTAACAAGAGAACCTGATTTAATCAGATTTTGCAAACGAAGGACCCAAAGATGGACATTCCATTCTTTGTGCCTTTGGTCCTAAAAGACTAACTAAATAAATCTTGAAATGTCTGCTATTCACATTTCATCAAATAGTCAAAAGAAGTAACAATAGCAAAGAAACCATAATCAATGAAAAACCAACCCTCTGAATGGGAGAAATTATTTATAAATGAAGAAAGTGACAAGGGATTAATCTCCAAAACATACAAACAGCTCATGCAGCTCAATATAAAGAAGAGAAAAAACACAATCAAAAACTGGGCAGAAGACCTAAATAGACATTTCTTCAAAGAAGACATACAGATGACCATCAAACACATCAAAAGATGCTCAATATTGCTAATTATTAGAGAAAAGCAAATCAAATCTATAATGAGGTATCACCTCACACCATTCAGAATATTGTCATTCAGTCACTAAGTTGTACCTGACTCTTCATGATCCCATTAACTGCAGTACCCCAGGCTTCCCTGTCCTTCTCTAGATCCCAGAGCTTTATCAAACTTATATCCATCAAGTCAATGATGCCATCCAACCATCTCATCCTCTGTCACCCACTTCTCCTCCTTCCCTCAATCTTTCCCAGCATCAAGGTCTTTTCCAATGGGTCAGTTCTTCACATCAGGTAGCCATAGTACTGGAGCTCCAGCTTCAGCATCAGTCCTTCCAGTGAATATTCAGCATCGATTTCCTTTAGGATTGACCGACTTGACCTCCTTGCTGTCTGAGGGACTTTCATGAGTCTTCTCCAGCACCAGAGTTTGAAAGCATCAGTTCTTTGGCACACAGTCTTCTTTATGGTCCAACTCTCATATCCATACTTGACTATGGGAAAAACCATAGTCAGAATGGCCATCATTAAAAAAAATGAAACAATAAATGCTGGAGAGAATATGGAGAAAAGGGAACTCTGTTACATTGTTGGTGGGAATATAAATTGACACAGCCATTATGGAGAATAGTATGGAGGCTTCTTAAAGAACTAAAAATAGAACTACCATATGACCCAACAATCCCACTACTGGTCATAAACCCAGAGAAAACCATAATTCCCAATGATACAAGTACCCAATGTTCACTGCAGCACTATTTACAATAACCAGGACATGGAAGCAACCTAAATGTCCATCAACAGAGGACTGGATAAAGAAGATGTGGTACATAATCAAAATAGAATATTACTCAGCTATCAAAAGGAATGAAACTGTGCCATCTGTAGCGATATGATGGACCTAGAGACTGTCATAGAGTGAAATCAGAAATAGAAAAGCAAATATTGTATATTAATGCATATAGGTGGAATCTAAAAAGTGGTATACAGGGTCTTATTTACAAAGCAGAAATACAGACACAGATTTAGAGAACAAATATATGGATAACAAGGGGGGAAATCAGGGTGGGGGTGGAGCACTGGGAGACTGGGACACTATACACACTGTTGAGTCTATGCGTAGAATAGATAACAGATGACAGCACCCTTATGGCAGAAAGTGAAGAACAACTAAAGGGCTTCTTGATGAAAGTGAAAGAGGAGAGTGAAAAAGTTGGCTTAAAGCTCAACATTGAGAAGACGAAGATCATGGCATCTGGACCCATCACTTCATGGCAAATAGATGGGGCAACAGTGGAAACAGTGGCAGACTTTGTTTTGGGGAGCCTCAAAATCACTCCAGATAGTGACTGTAGCCATGAAATTAAAAGACGTTTACTCCTTGGAAGGAAAGTTATGGCCAACCTAGACAGCATATTAAAAAGCAGAGACATTACTTTGCCAATAAAGGTCCATCTGGTTAAGGCTATGGTTTTTCCAGTGGTCATGTATGGATGTGAGAGTTGGACTGTGAAGAAGGCTGAGCGCCGAGGAATTGATGCTTTTGAACTGTGATGTTGGAGAAGACTCTTGAGAGTCTCTTGGACTGCAAGGAGATCCAATCTATCCTAAACGAGATCAGTCCTGGGTGTTCACTGGAAGGACTGATGTTGAAGCTGAAACTCCAGTACTTTGGCCACCTGATGTGAAGAGCTGACTCATTTGAAAAGACCCTGATGCTGGGAAAGATTGAGGGCAGGAGGGGAGAAGGGGACGACAGAGGATAAGATGGTTGGATGGCATCACTGATTCAATGGATGTGTTTGGGTAAACTCCGGGAGTTGGTGATGGACAGGGAGGCCTGGCGTGCTGTGGTTCACGGGGTCACAAAGAGTCGGACACGACTGAGTGACTGAACTGAACTCAGTGAGAACCCACTGTATAGCACAGGGAACTCTACTCAGAGCTCTGTGGTGACCTAAATGGGAAGGAAATCCAAAAGAAGAGGGGATATATATGAACATACAACTGATTCAATTTTTCGTACAGCAGAAACAAAATATTGTAAAGCGATTATACTCCATTTAAAAATTAATTTTTAAAAAATGTTAAAAAGAAATACAATCTATAGGGAAGAGACGAGGAGAAACCACCCAAGACTCTGCTTCTGGTGAACTTATGTCTTGGAGGTGGGCGGTTGTAGAGGAGCTGTGGGGGCATAAAACTGACAATGCTGTTTCAGTTAAAACTCTGTATGACTTTGGTGCAAACTCTGATACCAACAGAACGCTACCTCTCATTTCTGCATGAAATTGAATGTAGGGGCAGAGAAACACAGCCGTAGGGTACCGGCGGGGCAACACAGCCCTGAGCAGAGGGAGCAGCGCCACCTGGTGGATGCAACCCGCCCTGCGGGAGGCGGTGACTCCCAGGGCAGATGTTTCCTCTGGGGCTCATTCTGGCACTGAAATCAACAACAGACACCTGAGCAGCAGTCATCGAAGAGAGTGCCAGAGGAAGAAGTGAAGGAAGAGCGGGTGCCATTCTGAGCTGGCTGACTAAATCAGTCACTGAGGAAAAGTGACCCACCCTGGCTGCTCCTAGAAAAGAACTGATATGGGGAAGAGGGGACTTAATGAGTTCAAGAAGACCTGCCTTAGCAAGAAAAGTGATGACTCAGGAAATTTCAAGTCAAATGTTTACATTGATCTATTTTATTAGTTCTGCAAATTATGCCACATCCTTTTTGGAAGAATTTGGCTTTTTAATCATTCCAACAGTTATCTTAAAAAAAAATTGTGACTTTTTAACTTTCAGATTAGTGGTTGTTGACTTTTTTCTACACATATACTTGTAGCTATTCCTTTTCAAATTCTTCTCCCAATTAAGTTGTTATAGAATATTGGGTATAATTCCCTGTGCTACACAGTATACTGGTCCTTATTGATTATTCATGTTAAATATAGCAGTGTGTACATGTCAATCCCAAACTCCCTATCTCTCCCCTTAAACTTGTCTCTTGATCTGATTTTATATATGTGTTATAAAATTATTTCTGTTCTCAAATATTTTGTTATACTTCCTAGAAGTTTAAAAATGTTTGTTATACTTCCTAAAAAGGAAAAAGGAAACTAAGATATTTGACCATGACCCATTTGCTTTTCTCCATCATGTCAAATTATTCACTGAGTGTGATCCACATACTTCAATACCTTACTCTACTCCTGAAAAACTATGAGCCATTTAAAACAAACAAAGAAAAAAAAGATGTTAATACACTTTACAAGTAAAAGATCTGTCAAGTAAATTCTAGGACCTTTCAAAAAGTTGTTTTATTTTATAACACACACAAAAAAATCAATTTAGCAACTGGAAAAAGTAAAATAAAGTAATATGAGATATGTTGTGTTATTAATAGAAATATCTTTGTGTGGCAAAAGGCCATGAAAATTAATTCTAGAAAGACTTTTTCTTTTCACATCCTCTCAAGCAAGTAAGTTTAACCTTTGTAGGGTTCCAAGTTGCATTTCAAAAATTATATTTTCTGTGTCATTTCCAATTATATAGAAATAATTTCAAAAGATACTGCCTAAATAATATAGGTCAGATCATGCAGATGTTTCTCTGAGATAGGTGAGTTTCTGAAATGTTGTTCTAATTAAATCTATGGGTTTGTATCTTCAAGTTAAGAGGAATCGAAATGTTCAGTTCCCAGATACATTTGCTCAAAGTAAGAGTACAAACTAGTCCTTTGGAACATTAAATATCCTCCTTCTCCTTGATGATATATAATCTATTGTCTTTCCCCAAAAAATTCACTAGCTTCATCTACAGTGAATATCTGTTGAAGCCAGTTTGAAGGAAACTCCTTGCCACCTTTGATGGGTATACTAATTAACTCCCGTTAGTCTAAGGTGCTACAGAACAGAATGAGGATTAAACCTAATAAGCCGTTTTTTTGTACAAGAATCCACTTTCCATCAGCAGCTTGCCCCTGTGCTCAGCTCTCGGTCTCAGAGCCCCTGACATTTGGCCAGCCATCAGGAGGCACTCTGTTAGCACCTCAAATGCCTTCGGGACCAGGCAGCGACTGTTAAGTATCAGCCCCTTCACATGCACTCTGTAGATTCCAACTGTTTTTTAAACACTGCCTCGGGACTCATCCCAGCTTCCAATTTTCATTCTCTGTAATCTAGCCACACACACATTTTTAGGGCTACATGATTGCTTGCCCTTGTCTCTTTTTGAAGGACATGACACTTTGTCCATGTTTGAATCAGTTTTTGCCCTGCTGAATCGCTCTCACAGTTAAAGAATTCATCACATGGGCCCCACAACACACATCATTTCTTTTTTTTTAAACTGGAGGATAATTACAACGTTGTGTTGGTTTCTGCTGTACAATGTGAATCAGCTGCATGTATACATATATCCCCTCCCTCTGGAGCCTCCATCCCACCCCTCTAGTCCTCACGGAGCCCACGCTGAGCTCCCCGTGTCATATTGCAGCTTCCCACTGGCTATCTATTTTACCCACGGTAGTGTATATATGTCAGTGCTACTTTCCCAATTCGTCCCCCTCCCCTTGCTGTGTCCACAATTCCGCTCCCTACGTTTGCATCTCTATTCCTGCCCTGCAAATCGGTTCATCTAGATTCCATATATCACACCATTCCTTACCACACACAATTTTGAAAATTACCTCTCCTTTGTTGCTGCTGTTCAGTAGCTCAGTCGTGTCTGACTCTTTGCAACCCCATGAAGTGCAGCATGCCAGGCTTCCCTGTCCTTCACTATGTCCCTTCACTACCTCTCCTTTAGTTTCTGTCATAATACTAACCTTGATACCAGCACTTTTCACACTTTAACAACAGTTGCACTTATTGGGCAGGAGGGAGTTCATGCCTGAACTCAACTTAAAACAATGTTCAAACAAAGAAAATCATCAGTGAAAAAATGCCATGACCATGAATAACTAAAACCACAATTTGTTGATGACTGGCAGAGCTGTTCCACCCAGCACACAGCTTTGCTCACATCCATGGAGGTCATTAAGTAGAAAATAATTACATTATAGCAGCTGGAAGTGTGCAGAGTTATAACTGTCTGCTCGGTGCTGTGCCATGGACTTCGCCTGCATTACTTCTTTTGAAATTCACTATCATCCTAAAGGCGGGTACTATCAGTATTTTAAAAAGCTGGGAACCAAGACATAAAACAGTCGTTAGCTTTCCCAAGCCACACATGTAGTGCAAACATGTGTTTTGAACCCAAGTGTCTGCCTGTCTGCCAATACAGGAGACTCAAGAGATGCAAGTTCAAACCCTGGGTCAGGAAGATCCCCAGGAGAGGGGCATGGCAACCCACTCCAGTATTCTTGCCCGAGAATGCCATGGACAGAAGAACCCGGCAGGCTACATTCCACAGGGTTGCAGAGAGTCAGACACAACTGAAGCAACTTAGCATGCATGCATGCATGTCTGAATCCAGTCTGCAGGCTCAAAATCTCTATGGACTCAATACAGCTCAAATCATGGAATTGTTTTGGTTTTACGAAAAAATCACCATTTCACCCTCGTTGTCAAATAGAATTCCAAATTTTCAAGATATATAGCTTCAATATTATAAAAATACTGTGTTCAATACAGCCATTTATATGAATCATCTCATTTGATAAATGAAACATGTAATGTAAAAATGTATATATCAAAATTTTCAGCTTTAACTCATGGAAAATAATTAGAAGCTATAACTTGGAAAAAACTTTACAACTTTTTGACAATATTCATGTTAAGATGAGAATGCAATCACAAAAAATTACAGTAGATCAGAAAATGAATGGATTGCATATTATATATTCAGTTCAGTTCAGTCGCTCAGTCGTGTCCGACTCTTTGCGACCCCATGAATTGCAGCACGCCAGGCCTCCCTGTCCATCACCAACTCCTGGAGTTCATTCAGACTCACGTCCATTGAGTCCATGATGCCATCCAGCCATCTCATCCTCTCTCATCCCCTTTTCCTCCTGCCCCCAATCCCTCCCAGCATCAGAGTCTTTTCCAATGAGTCAACTCTTCGCATGAGGTGGCCAAAGTACTGGAGTTTCAGCTTCAGCATCATTCCTTCCAAAGAAATCCCAGGGCTGATCTCCTTCAGAATGGACTGGTTAGATCTCCTTGCAGTCCAAGGGACTCTCAAGAGTCTTCTCCAACACCACAGTTCTAAAGCATCAATTCTTCGGCGCTCAGCTTTCTTCACAGTCCAACTCTCACATCCATACATGACCACAGGAAAAACCATAGCCTTGACTAGATGGACCTTTGTTGGCAAAGTAATGTCTCTGCTTTTAATATGCTATATTATATTTTACTAAAAAAGGAGTCATAATGAAAATATAGGGGTTAAACACATAGACAAAAATCTGTGTCAAAATAAAACTTTGAAATACATGTATAAACCTAAAAAACATCTAGTCTTTCAGAAGCATACTAAATTTTTTTGAGAAAGACTATCTTTGCAATGTTATATGTCAATTATGTCTCAGTAAAACTAGGGGAGGTAGAAGAATACCGACTCTCTTAAGACTCTTTTAAGGGACACAATTAAGAATTTAATAGGAAAAAAAACATGACAGAACCTACACATTTCCCTAACCCAAGCTTCAGATCTGTTCAATAGGTGTGTTATGATCAATCCTGCCTGCATCTGTACCCGTGTGCATGGTCAGAGAGAATACTCTTGTCTACAGAGTCAGAAGCGCTCACCATTTGTTTCTACTCTTAGCTAACATGCAAACTGTTTCTTAAAACTTTCTGCATGGGGACATCAGACCCTTGTTTATAAACCAGTGACACAGAAGCCCCTGTTATCAAGGCAGTTTTTATCTCTAGACTCTTCTTAAGGACTCCTAAAGGTTTTCTCTACTTTAAACTGAAACTTACTTCCCTATCCATAGCTGAAACAACTACCTGTCCGTCTTTGCTCTGCCCTTGGGAGCAGCAGTGTTAGGCTGCTGAGTGGAAAAGGACTGCTGTGTGTAGTGTCGAGATGAAATACAGCCTGATGTAAAAATGTCCACAGCAGGGTGAACCTTCCACAGCACATGGGGAGAACAGCATGGAGATACCATCATCATCATTATATGGTTGGCCCTGAATTTCTTTCTCCAAGGCTGGGGCTGCCCCCTCCCATGTGACTTGGGTGGAAATATTCCCAGAATCTTACCTCCCCTGCCACAGAAATAAGCACATAAGCAAAACTGGTTAGTAAAAACATCTTGTCAATCTGGATCCCAAGGTACTTTGGGGTTCAGATATCAGGGAGGGAGATATCAAAGGTGGGGAAAGCCTCGCACTCTCTGAGACTGGAAGCTGGTCTGAGGACGTGCTGTGCAGCCCACATCTGAATGCAGCACAGCAGGAACCCGACCCCATTGTTTGAAACTCTGGATGTGCTCAAATATGCCTTCATCCTTTGGGTCTTCTGGTTAAATTAAACAAAAATTCCCTTTTTAACTTAGTTTAAGTTAGTCGTTTCAATTAGACTTTCATTTCCAGTTAGAGTTGATGCTCAGAAAACTTGTGGACAAAGTGAAGTCTAGAATGGTGTTCAGGAGTAGAGTAAGGAAAGCACAGAGAAATTAGGAGTTGAGTGAGTGGCTCAGTAGAAAATCAGAAAGGTGAAAACTGAAAAACTGTAGCCTGGACCTACCTTGCTGCTGCTGCTGCTGCTAAGTTGCTTCAGTCGTGTCCGACTCTGTTCGACCCCATAGACAGCAGCCCACTAGGCTCCTCTGTCCCTGGGATTCTCCAGGCAAGAATACTGGAGTGGGTTGCCATTTCCTTCTCCAATGCATGAAAGTGAAAAGTGAAAGTGAAGTTGCTCAGTCGTGTCCGACTCTTCGCAACCGCATGGACTGCAGCCTCCCAGGCTGCTCCATCCATGGGATTTTCCAGGCAAGAGTACTGGAGTGGGTTGCCATTGCCTTCTCCGGGACCTACCTTAATTTATGCCAAAACTTCCCTGCATGGTAGGATTTCCAGAGTGTTAGGAGGGCTCCCCTGGTGGCTTAGATGGTAAAGAATCTGCCTGCCATGTGAGAGACTTGGGTTTGATCCCTGGTTGGGAAGTTTCCCCAGAGAAGGGAATGGCTACCTACTTCAGTATTCTTGCCTAAAGAATCCCATGGACAGAGGAGCCTGGTGGGCTACAGTCCATGGGGTCACAAATAGTCAGATATGACTGAGCAACTAACACTTTCACTTTCAAGAGGAGCCATTATGCAAAAAAAAAAAAAAAGAAAAGGAAAAAGGATCCAGTGTTAGGGATTCCAAAATCCCTTTATAAATTATAGAGGCTTTCATTACAGAACTGGAGATGAGATGTTAATAACTCTGGCAAGCTCAAGTGACAAGAGGATGAACTACAAAAATATTAGGAAAAGGATTACACCAAAGTACCTGGGCAGGGTGGCACAGTGGTTAAGATTCGCTGCTTCCACAGCAGTGGGCGTGGATTCCATCCCCCATTGGGGAATACGATCCCACATATCCCATGGCAAGGCCAAAAGATTTATTTAAAAAAAAAAAAAAAAGTGCCTGGGCATTGGAGGAGATGCCAGTGACAGTCTCCATCCACCTTGTATACTTCCCGAGAACAGCCCTGCCAGCCCAGCCCAACTGTCTGCAGCAGGCAACGAGGACCCCTCCCTGCAGCTTATCTCTGCAACAGAATCTATTTCTGGCTAATGTCTTAGTGTTTATTTTAAATGCCCATTAAGATTTCCAGAGGTTTTCAGGACAAATGTCATATCCCCAAATATTTCACTTGCGAGCCCCAGAAACTGCAGTCTACTATTTAATAAAGATAACACTATCCATTGACAATGATTATATCTAAACCATACGCAACTAAAAATATAAAGTTTCACCCAGAGGCAATGTCTCACCTAGTGCTATCTGCCTCATTATACCTTTATCCTTCCCCCATCCTCCCCCTTTTGCATATTTTGCTGTGTGTCTTTCATCAGTACAGCTAGAGAGTAAGCTACGAAATATATGCTGGGAATAAACTGCCTTCTATCTCTCAGATAAATTCTATTTCCTTTCTCACCTTCTGTGCTGAAAAGTCACTTCTATAAATATTCTCCATGAAGGGTAGCGAAGAATTGAAATGACATTTCACTAACTGTGAATCAGCATCTCTTCTCATTGGAAGAGCCGAAGCTTTTCAGAAATATGATCTGAGAGCTGCCACATGAGGGAAAATGTAAGACATTAGGAAATGGCAGTCAGAGTGTGGGGAATACCAGTAACACCCTCCCTCCACTAACTGATCTGCCTCTGAGGGTTTTAGGGGGGTTTCAAATGGAGAAAGTCCTTGGACAAGTCTGAATATAATATGACCTTGCTAATTCTTAAAAAAAAAAAAAGTATACTCAGGCATTTGAGAGGATTTCCAGAGCCATCAGCCCAGTGTCTATCCTCCTGAAGATTCTACACCAGAAAGTAGCTTAAGCCCATCTGTTAAAACAAAAAGAATTGTGGGTTGTGGTGTTGTCTTTGAATGAATAAAGGGGATGGTTAAAATAATGACTAAGCACTACCAGGCTGCCGGCACCATGCAGACAATGGCGAAACTGCAGGCAGGAGCCAGGACGGGTCCATCTCCCCACATAGCATACACCCTTGCAGCAGTAACCTTCAGACATTAAACACACTTCCAGGGTGTTGTAGGAACAAAAACCTAGATAAAGAGATCACGAAGGCTTCTTTGAGAAAGTGATAATTGAGCAAATCTTGAAGGACTAAGGATTAACTGGCTGAGGGGGAGTAGGGAGGGCATTCCTAACAGAAGAAAAAGCCATGTATAGCCCCTAAGGGGGAAGGAGGAACTGGTCATTCAAGAAAATGAGACTAAAGTGTGGAGTGGAGGAAGCATGGGATCAGGGGTTTAGGATATGGTGAGGTAACATGACTTTGAAGGTTATGCGAAAGATTTTTTTCTTAACATACCCAAACTAAGGTCTCTCTTAAATCTATTCTACCTATAGATTCCTCCACCTCAATCAATGGCAATTCTACCTTTTAGTTGCTTGACATCACCTGTGACTCCTCTTTCTTTCATACCCTAAGTTGAATTTATCAGCAAAATTTATACATCCTATTTTCAAAATATATCCTTTACTGTACCACTTCTCATCATTTTTACTGTACCATTCTGGCCCAAGCCAGCATCTCCTCTCTCTTAGATTATTGCAGTAACCGATAGAACTTTTTAAGTATTAAATATCTCAAGCTGCCCTAGGAAAAATATTGGAAGAGAAGGAGATGAGGGTGGGGTGGGGAAAGGGAGATGCCTGGGAGAAAACTAGTTCTTCAGCTCTAAGAAGAGTCATTACACTGAACTGAAGAAGAGAGGCTTACCAGCCTGGGTAATGACTCAGTGTGGTAGCCTGTCTCCAAAATGCCCCTGACTCCTATAACGCACATCACCCAGTATTCACATCTCTGTGTTGTCACCTCCCATGCTCAAGGGGGCCTGGCTCTGAGAGACCAATTATCACAGAGTGATGCTGCCTGACTTCCAAGAACAAATTATAAAAGAAATTCCAACTTCTACCATGGTGTTTTGGAGTACTCACTCTCAGAACTCTGAGCCACTGTGTAAGAAGTCTTGCTACCCAAGGCCACCATGCTAGAGACCACATGGGATGCCACGGGAAGAAGCCCTGAGACTACATAAAGAAAAAGATGCTCTACCAGCCTCAGCTGCTCCAGGTCCCAGACGTTCGAGGGGTCCTGACTGACACCCTCGACCCTGAGAACAGAAACATGCTGTCTCACTGTGCCACATCTAAATTTCTGACCCTCACAATCAAAACAGAAGTTTAAGCCACTACACTTGGGGTAGTGTGTTAAGCAGCAGGAAATAACCAGAAAACACAGTGAAGAGGACTCCTTGCACAGTGAGATTTCACCAGCCAGGCACAAGTTCAAGGTTTAGCTTGAAGGACCAAATACTTCGTTGCCTTCTGTGTTTGAAACCTTATGTATGATAAGTAAAACAGATTACATTAATAAAAGAAAAATGCAGCTGGTTCCAGGTAGCTTTTAAATTGCAAAAAATCTACCTGCCTGATTTTCTCCCTATTTTTATTGCACCTATGCCCTTCAATAGAACGGGAATAATAGAATGGGAAAGACTAGAGATCTCTTCAAGAAAATTAGAGATATCAAGGGAAATTTTCAAGCAAAGACGGGCACAATAAAGCACAGAAATGGTATGAACCAAACAGAAGCAGAAGATATTAAGAAGAGGTGGAAAAATACACAGAAGAACTATACAAAAAAGATCTTCATGACCCAGATAACCATGATGGTGTGATCACTCCCCTAGAACCCAACATCCTGGAATGTGAAGTCAAGTGGGCCTTAGGAAGCATCATTCTGAACAAAGCTGGTGGAGGTGATGGAATCCAGTTGAGCCATTTCAAATCCTAAAAGATGATGCTGTGAAAGTGTTGTATTCAATATGCTAGCAAATTTGGAAAACTCAGCAGTGCTCACAGGACTGGAAAAGGTCAGTTTTCATTCCAATCCCTAAGGAAGGCAATGCCAAAGAATGCTCAAACTACTACACAATTGCACTCATCTCACACGCTAGCAAAGTAATGTTCAAAATTCTCCAAGACAGGCTTCAACAGTACATGAACCAAGAACTTCCAGAGGTTCAAGCTGGATTTAGAAAAGGCAGAGGAACCAGAGATCAAATTGCCAACATCCATTGGATAATTGAGAAAGCAAGAGAGTTCCAGAAAAACATCTACTTCTGCTTTATTGGTTATGCCAAAGCCTTTGACTGTGTAGATCACAACAAACTGTGGAAAATTCTGAAAGAGATGGGAATACCAGACCACCTGATCTGCCTCCTGAGAAATCTGCATGCAGGTCAAGAAGCAACAGTTAGAACTGGACATGGAACAACACACTGGTTCCAAATCAGGAAAGGAGTACGTCAAGGCTATATATTGTCACCCTATTTATTTAATATATATGCAGAGTACATCATGCGAAATGCCAGGCTTGATGAAGCACAAGCTGGAATCAAGATCGCCGGGAGAAATATCAATAACCTCAGATATGCAGATGACACCACCCTTATGGCAGGAAGCGAAGAAGAACTAAAGAGCCTCTTGATGAAAGTGAAAGAGGAGAGTGAAAAAGTTGGCTTAAAACTCAACATTCAGACAACTAAGATCATGGCATCTGATCCCATCACTTCATGGCAAATAGATGGGGAAACAGTGGAAACAGTGACACACTTTATTTTCTTGGCTCCAAAATCACTGCAGATGGTGAATGCAGCCGTGAATTAAGACACTTGCTCCTTGGAAGAAAAGCTATGACCAACTTTGACAACATATTCAAAAGCAGAGAGATTACTTTGCCAACAAAGGTCCATCTAGTCAAGGCTATGGTTTTCCAGTAGTTTTGTATAGATTTGAGAGTTGGACTATAAAGAAAGCTAAGTGCTGAAGAATTGATGCTTTTGAACTGTGGTGTTGGAGAAGACTCTTGAGAGTCCCTTGGACTGCAAGGAGATCCAACCAGTCCATCCTAAAGGAGATCAGTCCTGAATATTCATTAGAAGGACTGATGCTGAAGCTGAAACTCCAATACTTTGGCCACCTGATGCAAAAAACTGACTCATTGGAGAAGACCCTGATGACGGAGAAGATTGAAGCCAGGAGGAGAAGGGGACAACAGAAGATGGAATGGTTGGAAGGCATCACTGACACGATGGACATGAGTTTGAGCAAGCTCCAGGATTTTGTAATGGACAGGGAACCCTGGCGTGCTACAGTCCATGGGTCACAGTCGGACATGACGAGCAACTGAACTGAACTGATCCGATGCCCTTCAAGAAGCTGACAATTTTCTTGATTAACTGAGGTAATTGGATTACCATGACAGAGTTTCCCCTTCCAACTCTCCAGAGAAATTTAGAGCATAAACTGGAATCAACACACTCTTCTCTCAAGGACAATAAGTAATTGTTTGCTCTGAAATTCATCAAAGAACTAATTGGAACTGTTATTTCAGGAATATTTGATGCCTGAACTCTATGCTTTTCTATACAAATCAAAGACTAAATTATAATATCAGAACCTTGAATTGCAAATGAAAATATTAGCAAATTAAGTCCCCTCATAAAATCATGAACAAAGTATATGCAATATACAGCTTAAAGCACAAGACAAAAATACCAGCAAATTTTCATCTAAGTGTGAAGACATAAAGAAAGCAGAAGAGATCTACAAGTTCTTATATCAAGTTATTGCATGGGATTCAAACAGAGTCCCTCTAGAAGCAGTAGTTCATATGACATTTTGGAAAGCCTATGATCTAAATAAATCCTACCTGAAATAAACTTATGCAAGATTGTCATCCTGCTTCATGCTCTTAGTGTGTAAACTAAGAAATGTGTCAAATTTCTCAAAAGCCTAATCTTGAGCTACATCAACTCCTCAAGGAACACTGACACAAACACACTCATAGTCCATATCTTGCTTAGATTGCTATTGGCTCTCAGAGATATTCTGAGTCTCTGACTACATAAAGGTGCTTGGGCTATTGGTGAAAGCCCAAGACAGAGATAGGGCAATACTAAGAGGTCAATATCCCAAAGGTTTCTGCCACCTACAGAATAAAGTTTCACTTTTCTTAGTAAGACACACAGAACCCTCTTTGATCTCAGCCTTGCTTACATCTTCAATACAATTTCTTGCTATAACTTCTCCAATCACCACCATGCTTACCCTGCCTTCTACCCCACACGCATGCACACACACACACACACACTCTCTTGCAGAGTACTGAACTAGTTGCACTTCCCTGGATGGACTGTCCTGTTTCAAGTCTTCCCAACTTTGTTTACAGCCCTGCCTCTGTCTAGTATATCCTTTCTCCTTTTGTAAGACAGTTTAAACCTCACTTTTCTCTGAAACCCCACCTGTCTTCTTCTCTCCAGGTAGACGCTGGTCATTCTCTGCTTTGAACCCTCAGAAGGCCCCATATATCATTATTTTTGTCTCCCTACTCCTAGTTAACTGAGTTATTTGGGAGAGCAAATAATCTTATTTGATTATTTCCATGTCAGAATCCCCTAAAACCCAGACCTGGTCTCATATACAGAAAGAATGGAAGGAAGATCAATAATCCCTCCAAATAAAAGGAAAAGATTTGTGAACTTTAACTTTCAGTGACAGTACTATCTGGTCTTGTCCTTGCACATAATAAATCAATTTCATTTTCCTGTCACCAACATCACTTTTTAAGGGAAGGCAATCTAAAGTGCTGCCACAAGTCATCCTCAAATCGTAACATGACGTATTAGACATAATTTTGATTGACAAGTAAATAAAACCATGTCACAGAAATTTGGAACCGCAGAAATATCCAGTCTATTTTATAAAAACTCCCACAAAACTGCAAAAGACATAATTCACAAAAGAGCAACTAACCACTGTGCTGATTCTATTCATCATGCATAACCAACAACACAGAATTCTGCTCCTCTGGTTACAGGCACATACATCATATTTTATTGAGATAGTATCCATGAATTATTAAGAATCTTTAAGGTGATCAGAACATCTGAAAGGAATTAGAAACCAAAACTGCCAGTCTGATGAGTAGGTAAAGACAGATCAGGATGCACAGTTAGTAAAGAGAAATGGATGACAAGGTTATTCACCTTTCTCTGTGGGAACAAAACCGGCACTAAAAATAGCCCCAGAGGGCGAGGTAATACTCACTTATGATTGGCTTTTATTCTCCATCCATTTTAGACAGTGACTATTATCCCAGCTCTGTGGGGATTCTAAAAATTTGAACATTTATAAAAGATTTACTCCTGAGTGGAAAATGCCATAAAATGGTGAATCCCATAGAATTTTTCAAAGTAATAATATGATCATTCAACTTTCAGCTCAGTCTTTAAATACTGCATATGACAGCCACCATATAAAAATTATAGTCCATATTATAATCTATTCAATTCTTTTTATAACAGGTCTCTTATTTTGACGGACACACAAACTTGAAGAAATGAATGAGGCTGGAAATAAAATTTTCCATTGATAATTCTTGGAGACATTTGTCATTTCAGAGAGCTTCTACCCCATAATGGCCAAATTAAATAGAGAATGAGCAAAAGCAGTATCTGGGAATTATGGAACAGATCTTTAGGAAATAGAACTCTTTCTGCTTGAGAAACTTCTTTTGTGCATGCATGGATGCACTCATTTGTGTCCAACTCTGCAATACCAGGGACTGTAGGCTCCTCTATCCATGGGGTTTCCCAGACAAGAATACTGGAGTGGGTTGCCATTTCCTCCAGGGGATCTTCCCAACTTATGGGTCGAATACACATCTCCTGCACTGGCGGGCAGATTTTTTTTTTTACCACTGAGCCACCTGGGAAGCCAACTGTCTTCCCTTATTTAATTCTAAATAGTCAGCAATGGTGCCCTGAGGAAGGGAGGACAAGCAGTCAAATGCTATGAAACAAAAGCAGTATTCATCATTCTTAAAAAGCAGTCTGCTCTGGAATTCTCAGATACATGCACTCGAAAGTAGGGAGAATGATTCGTCTCAATAGACTCATTACCCAGCTTTAAGCAACGTTCTGTCTTTTTTGTTTTATCTATCCACCTTCCAACCTTTCTTTTTCTGGAACAAATACCAGTAATCCTATCTTTCCATCCATAAATACTTCAGAATGTATCTCTGAGATGAACATATTAAAATAACAGTACTACCATTTCACAAATACAATTCATAATTATTCCTCAATATCACCTAACTTCAATCCCTACTCAGTTTTCTCTGATCATCTCAAAAATGTCTTTTGGTATGATTGCTTGAATCAGAATCCTGACAGAATTCACACATTGCATTTGGTTGCTATGTTCTAAGTCTCCTTAAATCTATAATATCTCCTCTTTCCTTTTTTTCATGACATTTATTTGCTAGAGATTCTATATTTAGCTGATTGTTCCATCACAGAGCAATCAGTGTAAGTTAAAATGATGCTTTACCTTTCATAATTCCTATAAACTGGTGGTTAGAGGTTTGCCTAGATTCAGATTCAAATTTAGGGGCAAGAGTAATTCAAAGGTCATGCTGTGAGTCACATCAAGAGGCACGTAACATCTGTCTTTCCCACATTTGGTGATGCTGAGCTTGATCAGAGGCTCAGCTGATGCCAGCCTGGACGTCCTATCATAAGGTGTCCCATTAACAATTCTAATGACTGGCATTTTGCTTGCCTAGACCCATTATTTCATGAGGAGTTGAATATGGGATTATCCAAAGCTTTCACTTCTCTGCTTTTATTTTCTACTATTCTGTTTAAAAAATAAAAAACAGAAAAGCCCTTTCAGAAACAGAAAAATAACCCTAAACCCTACAAGCTATACTGACACTCATAGCTAGACCTCAAGTTTCTCCTATTGGACATAAACAATCTCAGAGAACAGCAAGTCACCTTGTAACCTTGAAGAAATGAGATGAAAAACAAGACCACTTTATAATGTTGTTTTATCACAGGTAAAAACAAGGTCACTGTGCTCATGACAAAAATACTAAACACATTCCTTTTTGTAGATAATATGAGTAGCTTTACAGCTGTAGCCTTGCTCTAGCCTGCCCTATAGGATTTACTGAATTCCCTCACGTTATTCTTTAGGATTTATAAAAATTTGTTGTTGTTCAGTAGTTCAGTCATGTCCGACTCTTTGTGATCCCATGAACAGCAGCATGCCAGGTTCCTCTGTCCTTCACTGTCTCCCAGAGTTTGCTCAAGCTCATGTTCATTGAATCGATGGTGCCATCCAACCATCTCATCCTCTGTCATCCCCTTCTCTTCCTGCCTTCAATCTTTCCCAGCATCAGGGTCTTTTCCAATGAGTCGGCTCTTCGCATCAGGTGGCCAAAGTACTGGAACTTCAATTTCAACATCAAAATAATCATAAAATTATCCTCCTTTCCAATCCAGAGTTAATCACCCCCAGCATCATCTAACAATAGCCCTGATCCTGTAATACGTCCTTTCTTACACCCTCTGAGATGCCACACATTTCCTGTTTCCTTCTCTGCAACAAGTAATAAACCTTATGTGCTGAGCTCAGGTATGTTCCTGGTGTTCTATCATTTGCAGTGAGAGAGCGGGGGGTAGGGGTGGGGGCAGGGGGAGGACATTTGCCATCTATATGCTGATCATGAAATACAGTCTATACAGGAAATACAGGATACATTCAATTCTTTCCCTTTAATTATCATTCTTCTGAAGACTGAGTTGTGCTCTGGCAACCTACAAAAGTAACCAACATGGTATACAGTTTCCTTTTCAAAGCATCAAAAATTCATGAATTTTTATTGTTTTTATCTATAGCAGTCTTTTTTAAATGGTACTGTGGGTTTCTGGATGGGACACGGTCCATGATCTTGAAGCTCATGTCCTGTGTCAGGGGCCAGCTGTGGCACTGACAAACGAAACTCACCTCCATGGTGCTGCTGAATGTCTTAGACCCTCCATCTCTCAGAACCTGGGGTCTACCATCCTGGTTCACCACCGGGGCACCATAGCCTCTGGTGTGCCCAGAGTGAGGCTCCCAGAACTGCCATCATCAAGTCTTCAGCTACATGCTAGTTGCCAGCAGAGGGCTTCTTTCTGCCCAAGTCAGATGTGATACCATGACCTATGGCAGTCGTTTTTTAATGCTCAAATATTCCCATTTTTGGCCAGTAGGAGCCCCTTAAGACTGACTCTTGTGTCCTATTATAGGCATGACTCAAGAAATCTTTGATGGCTTATACTTTTAGACATAGGCAGATGTCCTAGATTTATTTCCTGCCTAAGACAAATATATTGGTTTGAGTTCTCCAGAGAACAGTCAATAAGAGATAGGTACATACGCATATACACAGGGAGAAATTTACTATCAGGAATTGATTCAAGCAGTACAGATGGTGAGAAGTCCAACATCTGCAGTCAGCAAGCTGGAGACCCAGGAGAACCAATGGTATAGTTCTGGTCCAAAACCCAGAGCATGAGAGCTAGCAAAGTCAATGGTGTAAGTTCCAGCCTGAGCCCAAGTGTAAAAACAGAGGAAGACTGATGTCCCAGCTTGAAGACAGTTAGGCAGAAAGAGAAAGAATTCTCTTACTCAGCCTTTTTATTCTGCTCAACCAACTGGATAAGGCCTCCCACATGGGGGACGATAATCTACTTTCTCAGTCTACTGATTTCAATGTGAATTCTACCCAGAGACAGCCTCACAGTCACAGTCATACACAAGAATAATGTTTAAGCAAATATCTGGGCACCCCATGGCCCAGTCAAGCTGACACATAAAATCAACCAGCAGAACAATTCAGCCAGTTTTCCATAATCTTCACTTAAAGCAAAAAAAAATGAGAGTGGTGATATCTTGTCTAGATGTAAGCTTTAAGTGAAGATTATGGAGGGACAGGCAGATCCATCTATGAAGACCATGAGGAGTTTCAGTATCTAAGAACACAGGGGCAAAGCAGAGTTTGGGGTGAAAGCCATGAAAAATGATTAAAGAAATAGAAAATCTGGCCAAAGAGAGAATACTAATGAACTTGCCTTAAAAAAGAGAAAACTAAAGAAGGATTTTTATTACTGTCCTTAAACAAGGAAGGTTTTCCCAAAAAGTGGTGTTGGACAGTCAACGTCACGTTATGAAATACTCTACTAGAGAAAAGAAGTTAAAGCAAGGCATATTTGGCTACACCTAGAGAACGTCAAAATCCCTTGGTATCATAGGTCTGGAAGTGACCTTTTTAGGTTTCAAATCTAGCTCTAGTTGATACATAAATTTACTTAAATGCTAAGATCATTTGCTATCTAAAGGTACTTTTGGTAATGTAATTCTCTATTACTTAATTCAAATAGATCCTCTATATCTCACACTGTGGAAAGTAGACATGCCTCCCTGCGTGTTAGTTGCTCAGTCATGTCCAACTCTTTCTGACTCCATGGGCTATAGCCCACCAGGCTCCTTTGTCCATGAGATTTCCCAGGTAAGAATACTGGAGTGGGTTGTCATTCCTTTCTCCAGAGGTTCTTCCCAATCCAGAGATCTAACCTGGGTCTCTTGCATTAAAGGCAGATTCTTTACTGCCTGAGCTGCCAGGGAAGCCTAAGCCTCCCTAATCCATTCCAAAAGGCTCTACTGCAAGGAGGTTTATGGCTGCTCCTAAACAGAGAGGAGGATGTCTCTGGATGTGCCCATTACTCCCTGCATGTGAGGCAGGTCAGCAGCTCAAGACTACTCTGTTCTTCTTCTACAAAGCTTGGGTCAATCCTCCTTCATACAGCTTCTAGAGGCTGTTATTATTCCTAGGGGTGAGAACAAGAGCAAAACTAGCAGGTTTAGTAATTGTGGATACTGCTGAACACTCCACAAACCACAGATCAAACAGGTCCCTGTTTAACCTCATCAAATTAGGCAGACTAGATGTAAACACAAGGACAGTGCTTCTCATAGGAAGTAACTCTGGAGATTTTAGTCATTCCAAAAGAGAAAGTTACTATTAGGTTGGGACAAAAGTAATCAGCAGTTTTGCATTGTTGAACCTTGTCATTTGATATTGTAATATATTCTTAAATAAATGTGGCTGTGTTATATATCATTTTAATGTGCACTTCTCGCTTTATAGTTTTTTTGCTAATGACTTATTACCTGCTTTTGATTTTATATTTATTTTCCTATAGAAATAATGTTAGACAAAAAGGAAATTAGAGTGGTTTTTTTATTCAAGTTCAAAATGGGTCATAAAGCAGCAGAGATAACTCGCAACATCAACAATGCATTTGGCCCAGGAACTGCTAATGAATGTACAGTGCAGTGGTAATTCAAGAAGTTTTGCAAAGAAGACAAGAGTCTTGAAGATAAGGAGCATAGTGGCCAGCCATTGGAAGCTGACAATGATCAACCAAGAGGATCATCTCATCGAAGCTAATCTTCTTAAAACTATATGTTCAGTTCAGTTGCTCAGTCATGTCCAGCTCTTTGCAACCCCATGAATTGCAGCATGCCAGGCCTCTCTGTCCATCACCAACTCCCGGAGTTCATGAGAAGTTGTCAAAGAACTCAATGCTGACCATTCTACAGTCACTCAGCATTTGAAGCAAATTGTAAAGGTGGAAAAGTTCAATAAGTGGGTACCTCATAAGCAGACTGCAAATCAAAAAAATCATCGTTCTGAAGTATCCTCTCTTATTTTATGCAAACAATGAACCATTTCTCCATCAGACTGTGACATGCAACAAAAAGTGGATTTTATATGACAACCAGCAATGACCAGCTCAGTGGTTGGGCCAAGAAGAAACTCCAAAGCACTTCCCAAAGCCAAACTTGTACCCGTAAAAGGTCATGGTCACTGTTTGGTGGTCTGCTGCCCATCTGATCCACTACAGCTTTCTGAATACTGGTGACACCATTACATCTGAGAAGTACGCTCAGCAAATCAGTGAGATGCACTGAAAACTGTAATGCCTGCAGCCAGCACTGGTCAACAGAAAAGGCCAAATTCTTTTCCACGACCATGCCTGACTGCATGTCACACAACCAACATTTCAAAAGTTGAATGAACTGGGCTATGTAGTTTTGCCTCATCCACCCTCTTCACCTGACCTCTTGCCAACCGACTACCACTTCTTGAAACATCTTGACAATGTTTTGCAGGGAAAATCCTTCCACAACCAGCAGGAGGCAGAAAATGCTTTCCAGAGTTCACTGAATTCTGAAGCACGCATTTTTACCCTACAGGAATAAACAAACTCGCTTCTCATTGGAAAAATGTGTTGATTGTAATGGTTTGTTTAATAAAGATGTGCTTGAGCCTAGTTATAATAATTTAAAATTCATAGTCTGAAACCACAGTTACTTTTGTACCAACCTAATAACAGGACTTATTAATAAATTTTTATTATTTTTTAGTAAATTTTTTAGGAATTTAAGACCATCATCATCTTTACTTTTAACTTTGGGCTTCCCTGGTGGCTCAGTCAATAAAATCTGCATTGCAGGCAGATTTCAATCCCTGGGTCTGGAAGATCCCCTGGAGAAAGAAGTGGCAACCCACTCCAGTATTCTTGCCTAGAAAACCCCATGGACAGTGGAACCTGGCAGGCTATAGTCCATGGGGTCACAAGTGTCAGACATAACTTACTGACTGAACCACCACCAGAAACAGGACACTTAGAATAATTGCTGTCCTCTAATAGGTGGGACTTGGCAGTTGGATGACTGCAGGAAAAAGTGCTGACAAGAATAACTGTTTAAAAGGAGGATTTCCTCAAGAAATATTGACTCAAGGACAGCACTATAACTGCTTTCGTGAGCAAAGAGAGTAGCACAAGGGAATTTCACAAAGAACATGCAATGTAGTGGAAGAAATAACTCCAATAGCCTTAATAAAGCTATAACTATTTTTTCTCATACTCTTGTAAGCCCAGAAGCTACTTCCTATTTTTACACTTTTTTCCCCTTTTTGACTGACAACTGACAAAAAAGGACAGCAAGGTCAAAGCTGACTGTTTCACTATTAAATTGTTTAACTACACTTCCCAAAGCCCAGGTTAGATGGAAAAAAATACCTATATAGACAGTCTCCGACTTACAATGGTTTGACTTACAAATTTTTCAGCTTTATGATGGTGTGAAAGAAGTACACATTCAGTAGACATAGTGCTTCAAATTTGGCGTTTTTATCTTTTCCCAGGCTAGCAAAATGCAGTATGCTACTCTCTCCTGAGGCTGGGCAGTGGCAGTTCCCAGTCAGCCACGTGATCCCAATCAATACACTTACAACCATACTCTACCTCTACAACATTACTGGTTTTAACTTTCAGTACAGTATGAAATAAATTACATGAAGTATTCAAAATTTATTATAAAATAGGCTTTGTGTTAGATGATCTTGAACAACCATAGGCTAATGGAAGTGTTCTGAGCATGTTTAAGGAAGGCTAGGCTAGGCTAGGCTATCCAGAAGGTTAGGTGTATTAAATGCATTTTCAACTTAAGATATTTTCAATTTATAATGAGTTTATCAGGACGTAATCCCATTGTAAAGCAAGGATGAACCGTATAGTCAATTTCTCTCTACGGTCATCTGTTCCTTCCATTCTGTTAATATAGAAGTTCAATAAGAAGAAAATAGGTCTGGTCAAATGCCTTCTCTTACGACATAACCAAAATGGTGTCAACTGGTGCTATTTCTCAGTGGGACTATGAGGCAGTACATCTAAGTGACCACAAATCTTTCGATAAGATGGTTATTCAGAGACTGATTCAAAATCTTGAATTCAACCCTTGCATCCTCTCTCTCTATTCTTACCCTTTAGAAAATGTTTGACAAAGAGAAGAAAGCCCTGCAAGATGTTTCAGGTTTTCAAGTACCTGTTTATAGTGTGCTGAATGGTGTCTCCACCTACCCCACAAAATAAAGAATATGTTCACACCCTAATCTCTAGAACTTTGAAAATCATATGACAAAAAAGAGTGTTATCACCTTATGTGGCAAAAAAAAAAAAATGTGCTGAAGTAAAAGACATTGAAAGTAGGACCTTTCTGGATTATCCAGATGGGTCCTAAATGCAGTCATAGGCAAACCAAGAAGAGGGCAACAGAGGAGGAGATGGCTGGATGGCATCAAAAACTCAATGGGCATGAGTTTAAGCACAGGATAAGGAAACCTGGCATGCTGCAGTCCATGGGGTCACAAAGAGTCAGACACAACTTAGCGACTGAACAACAACAAATACACTTATAAAATAGAGGCAGAAGGAGTATAGGAACAGATCCACAGAGGAGAGACCCATGGGGAGGCGAAGGCAATGTGAAAGCAGAGACAGAGATGGGGGTGATGCAGCTACCAGCCAAAGCATGCCCAGGCATGCTAGCAGCCACCAGAAACAGAAGAGGCACGGAATGAAGTCTCCTCTACAGCCTCAGGAGGGAGCCTGGCCCTGCTGAAGGACTTCTGGCCTCCAGAACTGTGAGGAAATAAATTTACGTTGTTTTAAACCATTATGTCTGTGGTAATTTGTCACAGCATTCACAGGAAATTAATACCAATTCATGTCCAATTCATGTTGTATTCTTTGGAAAAGCTCATGATGAAAGATTAGGCATATGCTGTATGTTTCTACTAGGTAACCAAGACCTCCTACCATAACCAGTAGAATCAGAAGTAAAACTGACCCAAAGCCAACAGACGAGCGTGAGCCATGGCTGTCCTTCTCAAGAATCTGAACTGAGACAGATAAACTATTGTAAGACCATGTTGACCATCATGGCTGTAAAGTCACATCAATCAATTTGAGGCCAGAGTAGGTACCATGGCAAGCCAGGCACTTGTAAATAAAGTTACAGGAAAGCTAAGATGATACTCTCAGTAATTTGGTAAAATGGAAAATCAAGAGCTGAGAAGACAAAAATAAAATACCAGAGATCTCACTTCATACTTCACAGAGAAACTAAATGCAATCAGATAGGAATATTTTCCTACCATCAAATTAATTCTAATTGAATCTGTGCCCACACAGGCTAGGGTTTTTCCCCCATTACAGAAAAGTTATCTATCCTCACTGTTTCCTTTATCTTGCCTCCAATTTTCTGCTCAACCCAATGCAAGAAGTATTTTGCCCTCATTGCTTCATTGATATAACTCTTATTAAAGTTGCCAAGCCCTCAGCTTACTTGATTTCTCAGCAGCATTTCACAGAGCGTCTACTTCTCGAAACAATTTGATTTTATGACACTGAGGTTTCCTCTTACTTTCTCCAGTCTCTTTGTCTCCCTTGCTGGCTTTTCCTCTACCAGAGCTCTCAATGCTGTCACACCTCCAGGATTCTGACTTTGACTCTCTTCTGATCCCAATATTCTATTTCTAGTTAATCTTCTTCTATACCTTGGCTTTAAACGGTGTAAACAAATTCTGACAACTCAATTCTGTATCAGCAGCTTTTATCCAGCCACTTTCTTGACATCTCTCTATGGCTGTCTAAGGGCTTCCCTGGTGGCTCAGACGGTAAAGAGTCTGCCTGTAATGCAGGAGACCTGGGTTCAATCCCTGGGTCGGGAAGATCTCCTAGAAAAGGGAATGGCTACCCACACCAGTATTCTTGCCTGGAGAATCCCATGGACAAAGGAGCCTGGCAGGCTACAGTCCATGACACAACTGACTTAACACCTTACAGCTGTCTGAAAATTATCTCACCCTTAACATGGCCAAGAGGATGTTTGATCCCTCAGACCACATCATCCTAGACAGACTTATTCGTCTGCCTCTTTTCAACAAATAGCACCAACATCCACTGAGTTCCTTAGGTCAAAAATCCTAAAAGTCATTTGCAGTTCCTCTCCTTCCCTCCTCCATATCTAATCCATCAGCAAGTCCCAAGAGCTCTAGCTCCAAAATTTATCCTGACCCTAACCCTTCAGCAATTCTTTACCACCACTTCATCATTATCTCTCACTAAATTTCTGTAATTTAGAAATTACAGAATTTCTTTTTTTAAGGTTTTTTATGTGGACCATTTAAGTCTTTATTGAATTTGATCCAATATTCTTTCTGTTTTATGTTTTTTGGCCATGAGACATGCAGGATCTTCGCTCCCTGATCAGTAATGGAACACACAGCCCCTGCATTGGACAGAGAAGTCTCAACCACTACGCCACCAGGTAAGTCCCAATAATCTTTTAACTATAGTCAGTTCCACAAATAGCAGCAAGAGCAGTTATTATATTGCTTTTCACTCTGATGAATTTCCTGTGTTCACATAAAATACAGATTGCTTACCACAGTCTACAAGGCCCTGTACATCTGCCCTCTGCTTACTCTTTTGACCTTATGCCCTTACTTTCTCTCCTCGACTATTTCACTTGAACCACACCCGCCTTAAGTCCATCCTTCACACATTTCAAGTCCGTTTTATTTCAGAAACTGGGCACTCCTTGTTACTTCTAGTTGCAAATGTCTTGACCAGATCTTGAGGTGCCTGACTTCCTCTCCTAATTCAAATGTCCCCTCCTCAGAAAGGCCCTTCCTGACCACCTCAGCTGAAGAAGAACCTCCTGCCCCACAACTGTCTATCACATTTCCCTGTTATTTCTCTCAGAACATTTATCAGTAAATGAAGGTATTCTGTTAATCTATTTGCATGTTTAAACTGTCCCATTATATTAACAACAAACTGTCCCATGATAACATCAGATCCTTGAGGCAATGACTTTGAATTTTTTGCTCTTGTATCCCTACATACCCGGTGTATGGCAGGTACTTAGTAAACATTTACTGACTCACTGACCAATTCTAGGACTCTCTGAGAATCCTTTAATTCCAATCTCCCTTAAACTTTGCGGTATATCATTTCCTGTCCTTCATTATATGATACTGTTATATTCTTTTAATAATCTTTTTTAATATATGCAAGTTTGTTTCATCTCTATAGCCAAATATAATTGATATAATTGCAGAAATGATGCTGCATCCTGGATTTGGACATCAATGAAAGATCTTTAATAGTAAAGCTGAGAATGTGGGGTGCATAACAATGTTCGGCCTAGCAGCCCCTTTGCCTATGCTGACCTTTGTTTTCCTGTGGCAGGCTTAGAATATGACTTTCAGGACTTCCCTGGTAGTCCAGTGGATAAAAATCCAGTTGACAAGTCAAGGGACACAGGTTCGATGCCTAGTCCAGGAAGATTTAACATACTGTGGAGCAACTAATCCCATTAGCCATGACTCCTGAGTCCCTGCTCTAGAGCCAATGAGCCTCAACTACTGAAGCCTGCATGCTCTAGAGCTCATGATCTGCAACAAGTATCCACCGCAACAAGAGGCCCACACACCGCAACTGGAGAGAGTTACCCTCACTTGCTATGACTAGAGGAAGGCTGCACACAGCAGGGAGGATCCAGCGCACCTGAAAATCTCCAAAGTCTATCTTAGGAGCTAAGAACAATATCTCCATAGATTATACCCTGCTTTCTACTGCTATTCACTTCTCCCCAGGAGGAAAAATGAAACCTTAGAGGTGCATGATCCACTTCCTGTCTTGCCAACAACATGGAACATAAAGCACATGTAAGACTTTAATCATTAAACACGAGGCAGCAGGGAAACAGCACCAGCCTCGCAGTCAGAGAGCTGAACTCCAGTTCTGGGCTACCCCTACTTATTCAGTGAAGTTGGCAGGGGACTTATCTCTTTTCTAGGGCTTCTCTGGCGGCTCAGAGAGTAAACAATCTGCCTGCAGTGTCAGAGATCTGGGTTTGATCCCTGGCTCGGGAAGATTCCCCTGGAGAAGGGAATGGCTACCCACTCCAGTATTCTTGCCTGGAGAACTCCATGGATAGAGGAGTCTGGCGGGCTATGGTTCAGGGGATCACAAAGAATCGGACACAACTGAGCAACTAACACTGTCAACTTTCTCTGTAAAATAAAGAGGCTGGACCAGTTGACCACAACACTTTTTATGATTATTATCCAATTGTATACCTGCTCCTTTTATGTTAGTTCTATTTTAAAAGCTTTTTTTCCTTCTCACTCTCCAAGAGAATCATGGCTTACAAAAGCAGTTGGCTAGGTTTCCCTTGCAACACACCTCTGACCACACCAACATGCATACAGCTCCCCCAGCAGAGACTCGTGTGATGGCTGATTTGCGCCTTGCTGGTCGCATGGCATGGCAAGTGGGCGTTTTACTGAGTTCATGGATAGCCGGCATTCTATGCCTTTTAGCTCAAGGGTGGTTTTGCTTGTTTGTTTGGTTTGATGAAAAAACACATTTATTCAGGGGCTCAGTTATGAAGTGAAACTAAATTATGTGTTGTGAAATTCAAACTGCAGGCTATAAACCCACACACACTTATACTGTACAAGCCAAGTTCTCCTGAGGTGAGGTGAAATGAGGATTGCAAATGCCAGGCTGAGTATATCTTCAGCAAAAAATACATGTTTGAACTGATTTTATGACTACAGTAATTTAAATTGCAGACCCCTGCAAGTCAATCTCTTGTATCAAGCCTTCCTGGGCAAACAGCTCAGTCAGATTTCATTTTCTTTGACCTCTTTCTGTATTTTTCCAGGCTTTCCATGAAATGGGGAGAGGGGCTTGATAGGAAGTAAGATAGCTCACAGGTCAATTTCTGCCCACACTGAGACTCGAGGACAGTCTCTACTGAGTCCCCACAGCTTGATTAATAATACCACTCTCTGAGGAAGAGAACCAGGGCTTTCTGGAGAAATGGCTGATTCTCAGACTGAGGCAGGAAATATACAAGATGAAACTGGAGATTCTTGTAGCACCAGAAATAAGGAAGTGCTCAAAATTAAAAAAATTAAAAAAAATTAAAAATGATCAGAGTATGTCCACAGGAGCCACATGAAAGTTTCCATTGCCAAAGCTGGAACAATTGGAACAAAAAAATAGTGATTTATGATCCCAAATATGAAATAATATCCATGAGTTCACATTGATGTGAATAAATGATTGAATACATAAATAAGTGGGGAGAGCAGACAATCTCTCATGCAGAATTCCAAATATCTCCCCACTTTTTAGCTAATGGCTACTTATAGTAGCTTCATTCCAAACAGTATGGGAAAGGAGAAGAACAGTCATTCTGCAGTGGATAAACCTGAAAAATACACACTACTGCAAGCCAGCAATCAAGGTCCCCACCGACAGCGAAGCCACAGTGACAGTGTGCAGTGAGAATGGTGCTTCATCTCTATGGTCTTTTTCGCCAAAACCCACAACCCCAGTGCAATCATGAGAAGCACATCAGACCAAGCCCTAGTGTGGTACATTCTTCCAAATACCTGACCTCTACTCCTCAATACTGTCAAGGTCATCAAAAACAAGAAAAGTCTGAAAAGCTATCACAACCTAGAGGAGGCCAAGGGAGACATGACCACTAAATGTCCCATAGTTTCCTGGATGGGACCTGAGAGCAGAAAGAGGACACAGGGGAAAGCAGGAAATTCAAGTAAAGTATGGACATCAGTCTGAGATGATGTATCAATATGCATTCATTAACTATGGTAAATACACTATACTAATGTAAAATGTTAATAATAGAGAAAATTGAATATGGGGTATATGAGAAGTCTCTGCCAACTGCAATTTTTCTGCTTATTGAAAACAATTCTGAAATTAAGTGCTTATTTAGAAAAAACCTGCTGGTTCCAATTAAGTTCAAAAAATAAATGTATAACAATTTCTTCTTCAACAATAACTTCTCTTATATCTGCTATTCTATTTACCAAGTACCCTGAGAGTTACTTTCTTGCCATTTCCAACAATTCTTTCAGTCTCACTCTTTAGCATATAGCATTTCAAGAAAGTGATTTTTTTTTTCTTAAGCCTAAATTTATCTCTCTTCTCCTTTATTGTTGATATCTGAAAACCATACAATTTGTTCTAGTACTAATATGTTTCCATTAGTAAAATCTGACAGCAATTTAGATATGCAACATCTCTTTCAACACTAACTCTCAGGTGTTTCTTATAGCTATTTATAAAGATTCCTCCACTCTAGCTCCTGACTTTCCAGTTTGTTGCATCCCGTAATAATTCAGACTCTTTCTTGGCTCTCCTTAAATATTATAAAGTGTTAGGTCCTTTATTTCTTCAAATTGCCACAAGTAGAAAGGTCAGTCCTCAATAATAAACACAGCTTGTGTGGTTAAGGATTTCTCCTGCTGGAAAATGGTGCTAATAAAACCATCTTTTGGTGGGAATGGAGGGTAGGGAAAATCGGCATTTGTCTTGTCTTAATCATTCAATCCTTGATATTTAGCATATTTTTTGAAACCCATCTAGGACTAGTTTAAAATTATTGTCTACTATTTGCTAACTTTGGAGAAGAGTGACGATTAAGTTCATATCACAAATTATCATACAAAATTATATTCCAAAGAAAATGTCTCCCTAAACTATACCTCTACAAGGAGAAAATTTTCATACATATCACACATAAGCATGCATGAGAGTAAGAGAAGGTATGTGTTAATAAATACTGGCAAGTGTTCATTCAGTATGAATTGAGCAGCAGGTCAAATTCCCATTTCCCTTCAAAATCTCCCAATGAGCCTGAAATAATACCACCTACTGAAATCATTACCATTAGAATCATTTCTTTAGTTTAAATGATTTTCCCATCCTGGGATCCTCAATCCACTTGGGGTCCTAGAGCTTTTTAGTATCAAAATTCTCTTTATAATTAATACATTTATCAAAATGTAAATGCACAGGCTAAAACATCAAGTTTCTTTGTTCATGATTGTACTCACATCAACTAGGGTGCAGATATTAATACTTATATCAAGCTAAACATAAACTTTAATTAATAGGAAAATATAACCTTGGTTATACTTTTTGGTAGACAAAACTCTTTTTTTTTTTTTTTTAATGGGATAAGAAAAGAAAATTGTAAGAGAGACTATTGGTGGTAGAAAGATTGGGAAACACTGAACTGTAGGCTTTAAAGATGGACTTTGACCTTGAGAAAGCCCCTGTAAAAGTATAGAATTGGGGAAATGAAGGAAAGCCCTTTCGGTATCCTCTAAGCTTTTCCCATAAGCACTGATTTAACATACTGGTGAGTTTCTACTCCAGCAAGGCCAAAGGAGAGACTGAATCCAAAATAGATACTTGTCCAGTTCAAGCCCAAACATCTGGAAAGCCAATATGGCGATCCATCCAAACAGATGGAAAGGACATGGGGAGGAATGGAACACCAGAAGGCCCGGGTGAGACTAGCACAAAGACGGAAGGCCTTGAGGCTCCTGGCAGAAATACTAGTACAGGAGGGCCGTAAAGTAAATTAGATAGGGAGGTGGCAGGGAGAAACTAAGTACCAAATCGCTTAAGAAGCAGTGAAAAAAGCTTCCCCATACATACACAGAATCACTTCTAAACAAACTTAAATCTTCACAAACTTGGCCATGCTTCTGCTTTCTTTTAAAATGTCAGTGATTTCAGTCAAATGAGTCTTACCATTCTATGCCTACATCTTGCCTGGGAAAAACTTTGGAATCATACATTTAACCAAAATGCCCTATGAAGTCCACTGAGTTGGAACAAGAAGTATGAAATCCAGAATTATTACAAAAGTCCTCAACAGAGAAATCAAAAATTTTAGAATACAACTTTGTGGAGGCTTTATCCAGCTTTCAAATACTACCTGAATGCTGGGTTTTCTTCATATTCTAACTTTTACTAAATTACTATAATTAATAATATTCCATAGAAAATAGTTGCTTAATGCTCATGCCACAACAAAGAAGGCTTTTTCTACTTTCTTCTTCTCGGAGTGCCTCCCTCACCCCCTTTACTACCTGTCAACATTGAATTCATCTTGGGTCCAACATGAATCCCACACAGGAAAGTACGGACAAAAGAAGAATGGTAGTCTTGGCTGGAAATCTCCTTTCTTCCTCTAATGTCTCAGAAAATGGGTGTACTGCTGATTTGATATTTACAAATCAAATATTCTGTGAGAGCCCTTCATATGTACACAGAACTGCCAGAGATTTTTTTAGAAAGTCATAGTGCATTTTCCCAAGGTTAAAGGCTGGAAGTTCTAGAATGAAACCTATACAATTTGGTGCACCCCAATGTTTTTAAACTTGACTTTGCAACCCTGCATATCAAGCAATCATGAATATCACACAAAAACACTTGTCTTCTTAAAAAAAAAAAAACAAACTTGTCTTCTGCAATGCTTTTTAACTTGACTTTGGAACCCTGCCTACTACATGCAGTAAAAACTTGAATTTTATTGACATATATAGTTATAGATAGATAAATAGATATATTAGTAGATAGAGTTATAAGTCTTGTATCATCAAACTCCAAGCCACACTAAAAGTCTCTAATGTAAAGGGCTTCTCTAAGGCTGAAGTCAAGCACCACGTCTTGTTGGCTGTTGTTATGCCCATTACCAAGCAGGCACATAGCAGGAACTCACTGGGTATAACTGGAGTAAAGCGAAGGAGACAGCAACACAGAAAGTAAGTAACACATATCAAGGGTCTGTTATGTCTGATGCTGAGCTGGGAGCTTCCCATGGGTTAGTTTATTTAATCCTTGCAGCAAGGCATCCCCATTTATAAAAGGGAAAATAGACTCAGAAAGGTTAAGTAATTTTTCCAAAGTTCACGTCACTAAAGACTATTGAAGTCAGGATATTTGCTTTATATATTGGAGCTTTGGAATATTTCATTTGAAAAATGTTTCTGCCACTTAGAAAACATGAGTCCATAAAGGAAATAGTCTAGTTTAAGAAAAAGAAAGAACACTGAAATATTATTAAACTGGCTTCTGATCAACCAAAGGTTTATTTTAACTTTAATTAAAAATTAAAGTTACCATCTAATAAAAACATTCTGTGTAGCCTGTCCAAGAATTTTGAAAAATAAATCTCTGACATTCATTCTTTTAGAATTGCTGTAGGGTTTAAAAATAAATGTAGTATATTTAAAACATATACACATCATTCAAAAGTAAAACAAAAAATGAATAAAAGACTTTTTGTTTAGTGTGTGATGTTTACCAGCTGCTTCAGGGCTCAAAGAAAGTATTTAATTGAATGTCTAAAAATATTTTAATAATACTTCAACTCCAGTTGCATAGTCATGGAGACCAAGGTATTCTTCCTCATTTGAAGTTTTAAATTCCCCCCCAAGTAGATAAAAACAAGTTTTAATTTTGAAAATTTCATTTAAAACTGTCATTACAGAAAAGAAAAATGATGCTTTATTTTATGGCTAAAGAGTATATCATAAAAGAACTAGTGGCCATATTTTTGGTCACACTTATAAGGAAGTATAAGGTCTAGAATCTGATTTATTTACTACTTTATTCACTTATACAATAAATATCTGTGTCTATGAGATGCCAGGCACTGCACTGGGAACTTGGAAATATAACACCATCTCAACATTCAGAAGGACTATATTCCAAATGAGGCCAGGAACAAGTAACCAACAGATGAACAACATGATTTCTGATAGTGGTATAATCTCTAAAACTAACTAAAATAAGAAGTGATACAGCATGTAAGGGTTGGTGGTGTGTGGAGTTGGCTAAAAACAGTAGCTCCAGAACAGCTCTCCAGGCAAAGGCCTTAAGCCAGAATTGAGAATGTCATACTCAAGGACAGAGATAAAGCTCAGGGCAGAATGGAGTGAATCGAGCAGTAATGAAGATGAAGTCAGAGAGACAGGTAGAGACAAGGAAAAAGCTTGGGTTTATTCCCAGTCTGATAGGAATCCACCAGATGGTCAATACCAAAATCAGATTATATTCTTTGTAGCCAAAGATGGAGAAATTCTATACAGTCAGCAAAAACAAGACTGAGAGCTGACTGTGGCAGAGACCATGAACTCTTTATTGCCAAATTCAGACTTAAATTGACGAAAGTAGGGAAAACCACTAGACCATTCAGGTATGACCTAAATCAAATCCCTTACAATTATACAGAGGAAGTGACAAATAGATTCAATGGATTAGATCTAAAAGACAGAGTGCCTGAAGAACTATGGACGGAGGTTTGTGACACTGTACAGGAGGCAGGGATCAAGACCATCCCCAAGGAAAAGAAATGCAAAAAGGCAAAATGGTTGTCTGAGGAGGCCTTACAAATAGCTGTGAAAAGAAGGGAAGTGAAAGGCAATGGAGAAAAGGAAAGATACACCCATTTGAATGCAGAGTTCCAAAGAAAAGCTAGGAGAGATAAGAAAGCCTTCCTCTGTGATCAATGCGAAGAAATAGAGGAAAACAATACAATGGGAAAGTCTAGAATCTCTTCAAGAAAATTACAGATACCAAGGGAATATTTCAAGCAAAGATGGGCACAATAAAGGACAGAAATGGTATGGACCTAACAGAAGCAGAAGATATTAAGAAGAGGTGGCAAGAATACACAGAAAAAATGTACAAAAAAGATCTTCATGACCCAGATAATCACAATGGTGTGGTCACTCACCTAGAGCCAGACATCCTGGAATGCGAAGTCAAGTGGGCCTTAGGAAGTATCACTACAAACAAAGCTAGTAGAAGTGATAGAATTCCAGTTGAGCTATTTCAAATCCTATAAGATGATGCTGTGAAAGTGCTGCACTCAATATGCCAGCAAATTTGGAAAACTCAGCAGTGGCCCCAGGACTGGAAAAGATCAGTTTTTATTCCAGTCCCAAAGAAAGGCAATGCCAAAGAATGCTCAAACTACCGCACAATTGCACTCATCTGACACGCTAGCAAAGTAATGCTCAAAATTCTCCAAGCCAGGCTTCAACAGTACATGAACCGTGAACTTTCAGATGTTCAAGCTGGATTTAGAAAAGGCAGAGGAACCAGAGATCAAATTGCCAACATCCACTGGGTCATGGAAAAAGCAAGAGAGTTCCAGAAAAACATCTATTTCTGCTTTATTGACTATGTCAAAGCCTTTGACTCTGTGGACCACAACAAACTGTGAAAAATTTTTAAAGAGATGGGAATACCAGACCACCTGTCTTGCCTCTTGAGGAATCTGTGTGAAGGTCAGGAAGCAGCAGTTAGAACTGGACATGGAACAACTGACTGGTTCCAAATAGGGAAAGGAGTACATCAAGGCTGTATATTGTCACTTTGCTTATTTAACTTATATGCAGGGTACATCATGAGAAACGCTGGGCTGGATGAAGCACAAGCTGGGATCAAGATTGCTGGGATAAATATCAATAACCTCAGATATGCAGTTGACATGACCCTTATGGCAGAAAGTGAAGAAGAACTAAAGAGCCTCTTGATGAAGGTGAAAGAGGGGAGTGAAAAAGTTGACTTAAAGCTCAACATTCAGAAAACTAAGATCATAGCATCCAGTCATTCACTTCATGGCAAATAGATGGGGAAACAGTGGAAACAGTGGTAGACTTTATTTTTGGGGGCTCCAAGATCACTGCAGATGGTGACTGTAGCCATGAAATTAAAAGATGTTTGCTCCTTGGAAGGAAAGTTATGACCAACCTAGACAGCATATTAAAAAGCAGAGACCTTACTTTACAGGTCCGTCTAGCCAAAGCTATGGTTTTTCCAGTAGTCATGTATGGATATGAGAGTTAGACTACAAAGAAAGCTTAGCACTGAAGAATTGATGCTTTTGAACTGTGGTGTTGAAGAAGACTCTTGAGAGTCCCTTGGATTGCAAGGAGATCCAACCAGTCCATCCTAAAGGAAATCAGTCCTAAATAGTCATTGGAAGGATTGACGGTAAAGCTGAAATTCCAATACTTTGGCCACCTGATGCGAAGAGCTGACTCATTTGAAAAGACCCTGATGCTGGAAAAGATTGAAAGCGGGAGGAAAAGGGGATGACAGAGGATGAAGTGGTTGGATGGCATCACCAACTCAATGGACATGAATTTGAGTAAACTCCAGGAGTTGGCAATGGACAGGGAGGCCTGGCATGCTGCAGTCCATGGGGTCTCAAAGAGTTGAACATACTGAGAAACTGAACTGAATAGGAAGCCAGGGAGGGCTTTAGACAGGGGAATGAGGTCCTAAGATTTAGCTTTTCAAAGATTATTGTGGACTTGCTCTAGAGAGTAAGGGCCATGGAGGTGGGGCAGGTAGGCTGCATCACAGCTTAGGGCTGAGCTGTTTGGATGAGACAGCTAAGAAGACAGAGGGAGGAGGGTGTGGATACAATTGGAAATGGGGTAAGATGATGTGCTGGTGGACTGGGTAACATGAGGTGAGGAAAAGAGGGGGTCAAATATCATTCCTAGGTTTCTGACATGAGCAGCCCAAGGCTAAATCAGTCCGTTTCCTAAAGTGAGAACTGTTTCCTGTTTGTGTGTGACTGCAGGTGTCCCTTTTGCTATACTGCCTAACGAGTCAAAACACACCAGTGTCTGTGAAGCACAGAATGAGAACACTGCTTTGGAGTCTCAGTTCAGTTCAGTCACTCAGTCGTGTCCAACTCTTTGCGACCCCATGGACTGCAGCACGCCAGGCCTCCCTGTCCATCACCAACTCCCAGAGTTTTCTCAAGCTCATGTCCATTGAGTTGGTGATGCCATCCAACCATCTCATCCTCTGTCATCCCTTTCTCCTCCTGCCTTCAATCTTTCCCAGCATCAGGATCTTTTCCAATGCGTCAGTTCTTCACATCAGGTGGCCAAAGTATTGGATTTTCAGCTTTGGTAAATATTCAGGACTGATTTCCTTTAGGATGGACTGGTTGGATCTCCTTGCAGTCCAAGGGAATCTCAAGAGTCTTCTCCAACACCACAGTTCAAAAGCATCAATTCTTCAGCACTTAGTAGTTTTGCATAATCCTCTCCTCAGAGTCTAACTTACTCCTATTCCATGAGGAAAACTACAGTGCAAGATGTGGCTTTTAACTTTTCTTGTAACTGTTAGGTAGGTAGAATAGGGAAAAGGAGCCCAAAATGGCAGTGGCTAAAAGACAAGGAAGGGAAAAGCCCGCGAAAATAGAACAAAGGAAGGTCCGAGGACCAGAGTGAGGACCTCAGGTAAAACAAACAACACTCCTGGCTGGCCCAATTTATATAGGACAGGCCCAGGGAGAGGAAAACATATAAAAAGAGGAGCCAAAGGGCTCTCTCTCGTGTGCGCACTGGAATGCTCTTCTCTTCGTGTCTTTGGATCCATGTGCCCTCATGCCTCAGAGATGGATTTTCCTGCTATCTTCTAAATAAAATAGAGCTGTAATACTGATTTGTCTAAGAGCTATAACATGGTCCTTTCGAGACCTGAGAGCTATAACACGGTCTATCCAAGACCCGAGAGCTGTGACACGCTGAGGGGGCTTTAATGTCCGTCACTCCAAATCTTTGTTGTGACGAGACAAAGAACCGAGGAACATACACTCCCATGACATAACCAACTGTACCAATAGGTACATAAAGCATAAATGGGTAGTTGATCAAATGGAAACAAGTCAAAAATCTGATAGTTTTAAATCAAGTCTCAAATCTCAAATCTAATAACAATATTTGGTAATGGATGCTTGGGGCTGGTGCACTGGGATGACCCAGAGGGATGGTATGAGGAGGGAGGGGGGGTTCAGGATGGGGAACACTTGTACATCTGTGGCGGATTCATGTTGATGTATGCCAAAACCAATACAATATTGTAAAGTAATTAACCTCCAATTAAAATAAATAGGTTTATATTTAAAAATAAAAAAATATATTTGGTAATGGCTTAATTACCAACCCATTGTTTGGGTTGTTTGCTTATAGTTAGAACATATTGTATTAAAATACATAGTTAAAACAATACCTATTGTCATTTGAAAGAATTATTCTCTCATTGTGGTTATATCAATATATTTTTTTTTTTTGGTTAAGGTATAATTTATGTATAACATTATATTAGTTTCATATGTACAACATCATGATTCGACATTCATATATACTGGAAAATGATCACCACAATAAGTCTAAATAACATTCATCAGCACACATAGTTACAAGAAACATTTTTCTTGTATGAAGACTTTTAAGATTTATTCTCTGAGCAAATTTTAAATATGCAATATATGGTAGTAACCATGCTGTATATTACATTCCATAACATTTATTTTATAGTTGGAAGCTTGTACCTTCGACCCTCTTCACTCATTTCACCCAGTTTCAACTCCCTAACTCTGGCAATTACCAGTCTGATCACTGTATCTATGAGCTTGGTTTGGGTTTTATTTTTAGATTCCACATATAAGTTAGATCACATGGTATATGTCTTTCTGTGACTTATTTCACTTAACATAATGCCCTCAAAGTCCAACTATTTTGTCACAAATGGCAAGATTTCGTTCCTTTTATGGTTAAATAATATTCTATTTATATGTATATGTATGTATGTATACACACACGTGCATACATATATACACACATATTTTCTTTATCCATTCACCTATCAGTGGAAACTTAGGTTGTCTCCATATCTTGGCTATTGTAAATAATGCTGGAATGAACATGGGGTACATATCTTTTTGAATTAGTGTTTTTATTTTCTTCAGATAAATACCCAGAGGTAGAAAAGTTGGAAATGGCAACCCACTCCAGTGTTCTTGCCTGGAGAATCCCATGGACAGAGGAGCCTGGCCGGCTACAGTCCATGGGATCACAAGAGTCAGACATGACTGAGTGACTAAACCATCACTGCCAGAAGAGTTGGATCATATGATGTTGGGTTAGCCAAAAAGATAGTTCATGTTTTTCCATGACATCATACAGAAAAACCCAATGAACTTTCTGGCCAAGCAAATAGTTCTATTTTTAATTTTTTGATGAATCTCATACTGTTTTCCATAGTGGCTGCATCAGTTTGCATTCCCAAAAAAAGTGCACAAGAGTTCCCTTTTCTCCTCATCCTCCTAGAATTTGTTGTTTTCTTTTCAATGATGCCCATTCTAGTAGATAAGAAATGATATCTCATTTTGATTTGCATTTCCCTAGTGATTAGTGATGCTGAGCATCTTTTCATGGATCTATTGGCTATCGGTTTATCTTCTTTGTAAAAATATCTATTCAGATGCTCTGCCTATTTGATTAGATTGTTTGGTTTGTTGTTATTGAGTTGTGTATTTTGGATGTTAACTCCTTTCAGACATATGATTTGCAAATACTTTCTTCCATTCAGTAGGCTGTCTTTCCATTTTGTTGATGATATGACTGCCATTTACTAAGTCCTTGCTGCAATATATGAATCATCCTAAGAGCATTACATAAATCAGGCCATTTAATTTGCATTTCAGTTCTGGGAAATAGGTATCATGATACTAAGGACAAGTATCTATTTATATTTAATCCTGGGTTTGTTTTTCACCAAAACTTGGCTTCTAGAGCTCTAGAGTTCAAAATAAACTTTTCTATCAAACAACTAGCAAAGACAGATAAGAAAGAAAAGCTGAACAATGATTTTATCCAGTGCATCTAAAGTTAACAATTAATTGTTTCAAATCTCTTTTTTCTCTAAATTTAGCCTAACTGCTAAAAATAATGAAACCATCTAAAGACACTGAGAAAATCCACAACAAAAGTGAAATTTTGTTTCAAGTTGTGCGTTAGTTGTCTAGCCTGGGTAAATTTTATTTTAAGCTTAAAAAAATAAAGGTGTGAAACACTGAAAGAAAACATTAGGGGGTTAGAATAAGTAGTGAGGTAAATAACTAAGACAACATCCAAGGTCACAAAGCAAAAGAAACTTCCAGGAAGAGATATGAATATGAACTGGCAGGTACCAGGGAAGGTTGCCTCCCAGAGTTGGCCAGTCCCATAAACAGAGGCACCCTCTTTGGGCATCCGCCAGGCAGCACCTTGAACAAGACACCCCTCCCCCTGAACTTGGTCTTCTAACAGTTCATTATGATTCTTCACCAAACTCTGCCCTCCAGAGGATGTTAGCTATCCATGATTCCAATGGTTGTATCTGTTCCAACTGTGTCCATAGCATGGGGGAGAAAGAACACGGGATGGAGGAATTTTGTGGCAACAATTAATGGGAACAAGGCCCACCACAATCAGTCCCCAAATCTAAATTAGAAGTTACATCAACATCTCCTAGGCATAGCCTTAACTGCATCTTCCGGATAAAGGAAAGAGGAAACAAAAGCAGTAAAAAGAACAGCAGTGGACTTTCCTGGTGGCTCAGTGGTAAAGAATCCCTCTGCCAATGCAGGAGACATGGGTTTGATCTCTGGGCTGGGAAGATCCCACATGTCACAGAGCAACTAAGCCCATGCTCCACAACTATTTAGCCTGTGCTCTAGAGCCCCAGAACCACAACTATTTAAGTCTGAGCACCCTAGAGCCCTACTCTGCAACAGGAGAAGCCACTGCAATGAGAAGCCTGCCCACAGCAAGGAAGAGCAGCCCGCTCACCACAACTAGAGGAAAGTCGGCATGGCCACAAAGACCCAGCACAGCCATAAATAAAGTAAAATTATTTTTAGAAAAAGAACACCAGCTTTCGTTTCTTTGTTGTTCTATGGTTTTGTTTTGAGGTTTCATTTTGGCAGCCAGAGAAACTAGCACAGAGGACGGCTGAAAATTACAAAGTTTACTTTTTAGTTGATAAGAAAAATATCCTGAACTTCAGATCCTTTGTGATCCAAGTTGCTAGAAAAGCATTCCTAATCTTCTTGAGTGAAGCCTTTAGTTGCTGTTGCTGCTGCTGCTGCTGCTAAGTCACTTCAGTCGTGTCTGACTCTGTGCGACCCCATAGACGGCAGTCCACCAGGCTCCCCTGTCCCTGGGATTCTCCAGGCAAGAACATTGCAACCACTTCAATTAAACCGGTATTTATTTAGTGTCAGCCTGTGCCAAGTACCCACAGACACTGTGGATACGATGATCTCATGTGTGGGAGGGGACAGGGGATGTAAACATATATAAAATCATGCCTAACCTTCCTCTGTTTATGACTCATTCTCTAAGGTTACTTTGAAATTCAATCTTTCTCTACCAGGTACTCAAGCACTTACTTAACATGATCTAATTTGCATACTTGAGATGTTCTCTGGTCCACCATTCAAATCAAAATATGAAATAGGACTAGGACAATGTGACTTTATGCCAAGCAACATGCCATACTGAAGGCATTCAAATCATGGCTACTGATTCAAGTTCACAGGGCTCTGACGTTCAACAAATAGTCATTGAAATTCAAATTGTTCCTATTTCCAGGAAAACTCAACAAAGCTACATAATGTTGACCCACATCTCTCTGAAGTCTACTAGGATTTGTCCCCTGAGAACTGACTGAGAAGGGGGTCAGAGGCTTAGCTGACTCCTCTGCCCCCTAACCTGAGAAAAGCTGAACAAGCAACAGACTCTTAAGAAAAACAGAGCAAGCATGCATTTATATTTATGAGCACTTAAAAGAGCTACAGGCCTTTTTGTAAGAGACACAGATATGTGTACTTGACACATGCCGCCAACGTAGTCTGAGGTCAACCAGTAATTTGCTTTCTGAGCCTTTATAGAGCAAGCCTTCATCACTTGCTTTAAATATGCATTGTCAAGATATGCAAATTAGTACTTGTCTATTAACCAAGGGCATAATGAAATCACTCCTTCCATAAATCTTAATTTTAATTAAATTAGATCTACAGCATCACAGGTCTCCAGCACATATCTTTAAGCTGTGGATGTTGTTTTCTATTGGATACTAACACTGGGTCCTGGGAAAGCCTGGTGAAGCTTCTTTGGGCCTGAAATGGCTTTGTTCTGCTTCATTTTATTTTGCCTTTTCTTTCATAAATCTGAGATAATCAAATGTTTATATTGGCTCTTAGCTATAAAGCTTTAGGATTATATTTAAAAATTAAACAAAGCTAAACAAAGTATTAGAAATGCTATACTGAATCTTTAGTAGGAATAAAATCTAACAAAAATATACTAATATAATAAAAGTTGTTTGATGACACTAAAGTCATCAAGGGAAAAAGGCCAATCCCCTGCAATCTAAATACAATGAATGAGGGATTCCCTCGTGGCTCAGCGGTAAAGACTCTGCCTGCCAATGCAGGAGACACAGGGTTCGATCCCTGATCAGGGAAGATCCCACATGCTGCATAGCATCTAAGCTCATACGCCCCAAATTTTGAGCTCCTGAAGCCCCCACACCTGAAAGCCCACACTCCACAAGAGAAGCCACGGCAATGAGAAGCCCAAGCACCACAACCAGAGAGGAGCTCCGCTCATCACAATTAGAGAAAGGCCTGTGGAGCAGAAAAGACCCAGCACAGCCAAATAAATACATAAAAAGACTCCAGCAGGATTTTAAAAAAGAAGAGTGGCATCATTATCAGTAGTTTCATCTCCTTCATAGCTACTGTTGAGTGTTTGCTCTCCCCTGAGCACAGAGCTCTGTGATTATACATGACCTCACTTGCTTCTCCCAGTAAACCTGGGAAGCAGGTATTCCTCTCCCAATTCACAGGAGAGAAGAACTGAAGCTGAGGCAGTCTAAGCAAATTGCCCACAGTGACACAATGTAAGGGGAGAAGCACAGACAACCCCAATCTTTCACTCTAAAGCATGTGATAACCATGAAAAAAAAAAAAAAAAACCCCACAGGCAGGTGACCAAGCTGCTCAAGGTTGAGTATACCTGGTATAAAAATGATAAAGCAGCAAACTTCTCTCCTCCCAAGGAGCTGACAGATTTAGAACAGAGATCATCTCAAAATACATGGCCCAGACAGAGGTGAATTTCTAGCCCCTAGGTTGAGTGAGAACAATAAATAGCCAAATCCTTGGCCCTTGGATTTAACCATTTTGACTCTTAGAGATGTTTATTTTCAGAATTTCTCTTTGGCACTATCAGCTAGTGTGCTAGTAAGTGGCCACTTGGAAATACCTCTTGTGTTTATTATTTGAATGTGCTGTGTTTTTTAAGAATATGGGTCACCTTTGGAGAAATGTCTATTTAGTTCTTTGGCCCATTTTTTGATTGGGTCGTTTATTTTTCTGGAGTTGAGCTGTAGGAGTTGCTTGTATATTTTTGAGATTAGTTGTTTGTCAGTTGCTTCATTTGCTATACTCAGCCATTAAAAAGAATACATTTGAATCAGTTCTAATGAGGTGGATGAAACTGGAGCCTATTATACAGAGTGAAGTAAGCCAGAAGGAAAAACATAAATACAGTATACTAACGCATATATATGGAATTTAGGAAGATGGTAACAATAACCCGGTGTACGAGACAGCAAAAGAGACAGTGATGTATAGAACAGTCTTATGGACTCTGTGGGAGAGGGAGAGGGTGGGAAGATTTGGGAGAGTGGCATTGAAACATGTAAAATATCATGTAAGAAACGAGTTGCCAGTCCAGGTTCGATACACGATACTGGATGCTTGGGGCTAGTGCACTGGGACGACCCAGAGGGACGGTACGGGGAGGGAGGAGGGAGGAGGGTTCAGGATGGGGAGCACATGTATACCTGTGGCGGATTCATTTTGATATTTGGCAAAACTAATACAATTATGCAAAGTTTAAAAATAAAATAAAATAAAAAAAAAAAAAAAGAATATGGGTCACTATTTCATATGAGTCTCATTTAGGAAGACTCTGAGCAAAAAATTTTCTCAGGTTCTGATGCCAGTTTTTACATGCCTCTCTTGAGCAATAGGTATGAGCATGTTATGAGACTGTTGTAAACCTTATGAATGATCGTGTTTCCCTTTTTACTTTGACAGCTAGGAAGCTTAAGACCAGCTGATCACAAAATACTGTACTGAACACTTGGCTATGCCTCATGCACTAATTTCCCAGGCTTAATTTCACTACTCTAACCTTTTTATTTCCCCTTTGTATTCATTATATTATACCTTTTTCTCCTATGATATTTTACAGCAGACTTTTATGTAACACTTTCAAACCCTATTCAGGGTAGAAGCATTCACCCATTTATTGATTTGTGTGTAACAGAATCTCTGTATTTGCATTTGGAACAGATAAACAACCTCCATTAGATGGAGAACTCCTCGTGGGCAGGAAAGAGGTCTTACTCATCTCTGTCTCCTTAGTACCAATCCTGGACTTGGCATGTTATCAACACTTACTAAATACTTATTGGATTGAATTTTGAAATATTCCCAGGTAATCTTTGGAAGAGTGTAAAAACTATTTAGAACTTTAAACTACTGTCTCAGCACTTCAGTCCCCATCAGCTGAGGGAGCTTGTTTACAGTCTAAGTCTTGTTGCAAGTGGAAAAAGAGAAGGTTTTGTTCTGCTAGAGTCCACATATGAAATGCTGGTGCTCCAGCAGTGTCCATGACATGCTTCCCCTGGTATGCCACCCAGATCAAAGCACCCCCTGTACCACAGGGGCTTAGGAAACGTCTGCTGAATACATTGAAAACTGAGGCTCTTGTTATCTTTCAGTAGGGAAGTGAGGAAAAATTTTCTTCTGATGCCTCTCTTTGATTCTGTCAATAATTGATGTTGAATAAAAGGAGCATTACATGAGGTGAAAAACTAAGTTGCTGGACTCAGACTGACTTGGTTTCAAATCCTGGGTATACCACTAGCTTTGCAACCTCACCTCTTCTAATTAAGGAAGTTATCTAAGCCTCCATTTACTCACTGTTTAATGGTGAGTAATCATAATACTCATGGGATTACCGCAAAGGTTTAATGATACGCTGCAAGGTTCCTAGCCTGACACCTTGTACATTGTGAATGCTCAAGAAATGGGGACTGTCTTGCTCATTTTCTTAAATTTGTTCCAAACTCAAATATCAAACATCTCCCCTTAGGGAACTGAACTGTGGGTAGTATGCTTGTAACCAAAATGTCATCTATTTCAATATCTAACCGCATGGCAACTTAGATCAGTCCACCCTCCTTTCCCGAATCCGGGGTCATATAAGTTTTCACCCTCCTCCCTTCAGTGGAGAGCTGCTGGGTGGAACGAGAAGGGAGCAGGGCTCATTAGTAGATAACTTCAAAAATCCTCTTAACATCCTAGGAATAATTGAAAAGTGACAGGGATTCTCGACTATTTTAAAGAGATACTGAGAAATGAGATTTGAATTTAAAGCAAGTGTCATTAAAAAGATTGAAATATTTGGGAGCCTCATGGCTGATTTCTGAGGATTAGATTTGGAAAAACAAACACTCTTTAAGTGAAGCATGGACTGAATTTATGAGTTAGAGATAATACTTTGCTTTGAAAGATAAATCTCTTCAAAGTGATGACAAAATAAAAATATGTTTGCATTTAATTTCGTGTTTATGAAAGACACTGTAGACTTACCTACATAGAACTCAAGCTCTCAGGCCTATGAGTTGGTGATTAGTATAATCTCCTTCCGAAGCCTTGTCCTCAAGGCACCTCAAACCCATCTGGGCCTCTGTATGCAGGGGAAAGAGAATGACATTAGCTTTGTGTCTACACAAAGACCAACTTTGCATTTAGAGACAGGATGAAGGAACCACTGAATGCACAATTACTCAATAGGTTTGGGTTCCCTCAGTACAGAAATGTGCTTCCTTCAAGGCCATCAGCACCATTACAGGGGAGTGTGGCAGGTACTCCACAGCTGCCCACGCTGGGGTGCAAAGAACTCATGCTTGGACTCTTCAGGTCCCTCTAATTGGTAAGGAGCCAAATTGAATGTTTTGTCTATCTGTTTCCCAACCTCATACCCCAAATGGAACCTTCTCTTCTGGATTCAGAAACAACACAGATGTTATTGCTTCCCGCATTATAATTATAAGAAAGCAAGCAAATGACTATGTCAATCACTCCACACCCTGTACCCCTGAGGGGCCCCTCTTTGAGCAGGCAGTGCTCCTCCTGGAGAGTGAGACTATCAACACTCAGTTCAGTTCAGTCACTCAGTCGTGTCCGACTCTTTGCGACCCCATGAATCGCAGCACACCAGGCCTCCCTGTTCAGCACCTAGCAGAGATTAACTCTGAGGATTTACACCTGTGTTTTCATATACCACACAGTGGTTAAAAGCACAAGTTTGGAGTCTGACTGCATAGGTTAGAATCACTGTGCAGCCTTGGGAAAGTCACTTTCTTCTTTGAGTCTTTTTTTTTTTTAATCTGTAAAAAGGGGATAATAAGAGCTGTTGTGATGATTAAATGAATTAATGTGAGTATTAATCTGCTAGAGTCACTATAACAAAACACAAGAGGCTGGGCGATTTAAATAACTTAAAGTATTTTCTCATATCTCTGGCCTAAGTCCAAGATCAAGGTTCCAATAGGGTTTAGTTCCTCGTGACAGCCCTCTTCCTGGCTTCTGATAACTGCCTTCTCACTGTGTCCTCATGTGGTGGAGACAGTAATCTCCCTCTTCCTCTTCTCATAAAGGAACTAATTCCATCATAGGGGTCCCACCCTCATGACCTCTTCTAATCCGGATTACCTCCCAAAGATCCCATCCCCAAATATAGTCATATTGCAGGTTAGGTCTTCAAACACATGAATTTTGAGGAAAAGCAAGTCAGTCCATAGCAGTAGGTATAAAGAGTTTAGACCAGTGCCTCAGTTCAGTTCAGTTCAGTTGCTCAGTCGTGTCTGACTCCTTGCGACCCCATGGACTGCAGCACACCAGGCCTCCCTGTTCATCACCAACTCCCAGAGTTTACCCAAACTCATGTCCATTGAGTCAGTGATGCCATCCAACCACCTCCCACCTTCAATCTTTCTCAGCATCAGGATCTTTTCCAATGAGTCAGCTCTTCACAGCAGGTGGACAAAGTATTAGAGCTTCAGCTTCAACATCAGTCCTTCCAATGAAAACTCAGGACTGATCTCCTCTAGGATGGACTGTTTGGACCTTCTTGCAATCCAAGGGACTCTCAAGAGTCTTCTCCAACAACACAGTTCAAATGCATCAATTCTTTAGTGCTCAGCTTTCTTTATAGTCCAACTCTCAGATCCATACATGACCACTGGAAAAACCATAGCCTTGACTAGATGGACCTTTGTTGGCAAAGGAATGTCTCTGCTTTTTAATATGCTGTCTAGTTTGGTCATAGCTTTTCTTCCAAGGAGCAAGTATCTTTTAATTTCATGGCTGCAGTCACCATCTGCAGTGATCTTGGAGCCAAAAATAAAGTCTGCCACTGTTTCCCCATCTATTTGCCATGAAATTTGGGACCGGATGCCATGATCTTAGTTTTCTGAATGTTGAGCTTTAAGCCAACTTTTTCACTCTCCTCTTTCACTTTCATCAAGAGACTCTTTAGTTCTTCTTCACTTTCTGCCATAAGGGTGGTGTCATCTGCATATCTGAGGTTATGCATTAATTACTAAATAAATGATAACTACTTTGTTTTGTTGTGCCAGGTAATTTATATATTGTGTTTGTTTAGTCACTAAGTTGTGTCCAACTTTTTTGCCACCCCATGGACTATAGTCCACCAGGCTCCTTCTGTCCATGGTATTTCCCAGGCAAGACTATTGGAGTGGGTTGTCATTTCCTTCTCCCGGAAAATTTATACATGATCTTGCTTAAAAATCACAGCAATTCAGACAGAAGTTTGTCCTCTTCATCTGAGAAGCTCAGAGAATTATCTGCCTTGACCTTGAGGTGACAAAGTTGATTTGACCCTAGTGTCTGACCCTAAAGTCAATGGGTTTTCTGTATTACCACTCTACTGCATCTTTTAAAAATGAAAAAAACTAAAGCTATACATTTTCTCTATCACTTTTAGTTATTAAAATATTCATATTTTAAAAACATTTTATGGTAATGAAACAGTCTTACAAATATCTTTTTTTGTGTGTGGAATTTTTAATGGCTTAAAATAAACAAAGGTAAATTTTTGACTCATGCTATAGGTCCAACTACAGATAGGGTCTACTCATCATCACTCAGGAACCTGGGCTGATAAAGCAACCACTATCCCTAAAACCCAATGAACTCACATCACTGGCTCGTAACCCAGTTCAAAAGTGGCACAGTTCATTCTCACAACTCATTGGCCAGGATCAATCATATGGCCCCACCTACCCACAATGTGACCAAGAAGTACAGTCCACTATGGGCCTGGAAGGGAAGAAATCTAGAATACTGGGAGAAAGCATACCAGCACACATTAGATGACACTTGACAGCCAGATGCTGAAGCATAGCTTTTCTAATACTGAAACAGGACTAAGAACATAATTATAAAAGACAGGAAAAACATTATCTTAGTTCCAACTGATGGGGTATTTTTTTGTCTCAGTTGGTAGCTAAAAGCAGTATAATTATCCTTCCCACTCCCAGCCAAGACACTACAGGAAAATGGTTATCAACTTATGGAGAAGTGACGGTGGGGTAGGAGAAGAAAGAAGACGGTCAGAGAATGAAAAGAAGCCTAATTTCCCAAGTTTAACAGATGATATCTTCATCTGTTGAGGCTTATATAAAAATTTTAAAAATACCATAGGCTGGATGGATTAAACTACTAATATTTATGTCCTGCATCTCTGAAGGCTAGGAAGTCTAAGATCAAGATGACAGCAGATTCAGTGTCTGATAAGAACCTACTTTCTGGTATAGCCAGCTGCCTTCTTACTGTGTGCTCAAATGGCAGAAGGGATGAGAGCACTCTCTGAGGTCTTTTATGAGGCCACTAATCCCCTTTGTGAAATCTCCACCCTCATGACCCAATCATCTCCCAAAGACCCCACCTCCTAATACTATCCCCTTAGGATGTACACTTTGACATAAGAATCTGGGGGGAGGGATTCATATACACGCAGTCCATAGCATTCCAGACTTTGTTGTTGTTCAGTCACTCAATGTGTCCGACTCTTTGTGACCCCATGCCAGGCTTCTCTGTCCTTCACCATCTCCTGAAGCTCGCTCAAATTCATGTCCATTGAGTCAATGGTGCCATCCAACCATCTCATCCTCTGTCATCCCCTTCTCCTGCCTTCAATCTTTCCCAGCAACAGGGTCTTTTCTAATGAGTTGGCTCTTAGCATCAGGTGGCCAAACTATTGGAGTTTCAGCTTCAGCATCAGTCCTTCCAATGAATATTCAGGACTGATTTCCTTTAGGATTGACTGGTTTGATCTCCTTGCTGTCCAAGGGACTCTCAAGAGTTTTCTCCAACACCACAGTTTAAAAGCATCAATTCTTTGGCATTCAGCCTTCTTTATGGTCCAACTTTCATATCCATACACGACTTCGGGAAAAACCATAGCTTTGACTAGACGGACTTTGTTGGCAAAGTAGTCTCTGCTTTTTAATACACTGTCAAGGTTTGTCATAGCTTTTTGTCCAAGGAGCAAGCGTCTTTTAATTTCATGGCTGCAGTCACCATCTGAAGTGATTTTGGAGCCCAAGAAAATAAACTTATGTCCTCCTTACACACAAAATATACTTATCTTACCTCAAAAGTCTTTTAACTTGTCCCAGCATCAACTCTTAAGTCTAAAGTCCTGTTGAAATATCAAATAAATCATATGTGGATGAGACTCAAGGTTTGATTTGGCCTAAGGCAAAATTTCTCTCCAGTTTTGAAACTTTGAAACCTAACTATTTATGTATTTCCAAAATACAGTGGTGGGACAAGCATAGCATAGACATTCCTATTCCAAAGAGAGAAACAGGAAAGAAGAAAGGAGTACCAGATCATAAAGTCCAAAACCTAATGGGGTAAAACTTCCATTAGATCTTAAGGCTGGAGAATAATCCTCTTTGACTTGATGCTCTGTCTTCTAGACCCACTGGAATGGTATTGTCAACCCCACAGCTTGGCAGAATACTGCCCAGGACAGCTGTCTGCAGTGGCCCTACCCAATCACAACCCTCTTCCAGGGCCACCAATGCAGTTCTGCAGTGGCCCCATCACCGAGGACTAGATGGAAGCCTCTTGATCAGTCAGACTGGAGTGGCAGCTTCACCCTTGAAGCCACTCTGCCTCCTGGGTTCTTACACACCAAATCCTTGGTGTAAGTAGTAGCCCCAGTGATTTTTTAACCATTTTGGGGGAGATGAGGGTAGTCAGGTCATACTTCCCTTGTCTATAAGAAATATACCGGGATTCTGTAGAAATGAAGGTCAAGGGTGCATATTCATAGTAATCTCCTTATCATACCCCTCTCTCCTCTCTCAGGGTTCCAACTGCATGTATATTAGGCTGCTCTAAGTAGTTCCATGACTCACTGATGCGCTCATTTATTTCAGAATTGTTTTCCTGTGTTTCATATTGGATAGCTTTCATTACTAAATCTTCAAGTTCACTAATCTTTTCCTTCTTCAATATCCAATCTGTTGTTTATCCTATCCATCTTATTTTTCATCTTACATATTCCACTTTCCATCTCTAGAAAATTTTATATAGTTCTTCTATCTTCTATGTCTCTACTTAACATATGCAGTGTTTCCTCTTTTTCTTGAAAATATGAAATAGTTATAACAATCATTTCAATGCTTTAGTTACTAATTTTATACTCTGTGTCACTTATGGGCATGTTTCTATTAACTGATTTTTCTCCTTTTATGGGTCATATTATCCTGTTTCTCTGTATGCCTGGTAATTTTTTATTGGATGCCAGGCATGGTGAATTCTTCTTTGTTGAGTGCTGGATATTTTTATACTCTCATATTTTTCAAGCTTTACTCTGGGATACAGTCATATCATTTGGAAAGAGTTTTGGTTTTTTTGAGGCTTGCTGTTAAGATACGTTAGGTAGGATTCAGCAGCTTTTGTTTAGGTATACATTTGCTGCCCCACTGAGGCAATACCCTTCAGAAATCTCTGATGTCCTGTGCACTATGACATTTTCCACTCTTAGGTGCTTGAACATAACTATTTCCAGCTCTGTATGAGTGTCATGAAATGTTCCCCTGCTCCTTTTTGTCATTTCTTTCCCCAAACTTCTGTAGTCTCCCCACAAGCATGTAGCAGGAGTCAGAAGATCATCTCAGGAGGACGGATCTCTAGACCCATCCAGCTCCCTCTTTGTGAACTAGACACATTTTGGCTTCCCCAGACTCCAAACTCCAACTCTTCAAATCATGGAGGTCACTGGGATCCCTCATTTCCTCTTCCCTGTACTGCAGCCTGGGCTTCCCACGTGGCGCTAGTAAAGAACAGGCATGTCAATGCAGAAGATGCAAGAGACATGGGCTCAATCCCTGGGTCAGGAAGATCCCGTGGAGGAGGGCATGGCAACCCAACTCCAGTATTCTTGCCTGGAGAATCCCATGGACAGAGAAGCCTGGCAGGCTACAGTGCATAGGGTCAGAGTCAGACACAACAGAAGTTACTTAACACACACGCATGCATACTGCCCCCAAGAACTCACTCCAGGCACTAAGCCGGAGAAGTCACACAGTTCACCCTCTTTGCTTTTCCACCCTCAGAGATAAATGTCCTGTGTTGCCTGATAGACAATGTCTGAAAAACTTTGCTTCATATATTTTGTCCAGTTTTCAAGCGGGAGGATACATTCAGTCTCTATTTTCCTTCCTGTCTAGGACATTTTTTAGAGAGAAATTGGCTCCTTTTTATTTTTGCTTCATCATCACACATCTAAGTTAGATAAAATGCTTTTCTCTTACAGAAAGTGAACAACTGAATTGGAAAACATGACACTCAGAAATTAACTCAACATTTATTTTCATAAATTGGAAGCCATAGTTATATTTTGAAGTCATCTTTTATTTGCCTTTTTTTCAGTTGTCCTTACTTTTTACTAATTACCATCACCATGGGATATATTTAACATTCTAAAATATTTCTTGTACATTTATATTATATTTTAATATATTTTTATAGAATTTTTAAACTGGAAAAAGTCTTAGCCATTCTGTAATGAAATCTCTTATTTCTCTACATGACAAGTAGACCTAGCGAGGTTATTTGGTGCAATATAACACAGTTACCCACAAGCAGAGTAGAAACTAGAAGCCATTTTCCTTTCATTAAATCACTGAGTACTAAGCAGTCAGCTAGGGAGTTCAAATGAGTTCCAGGCACTGCTCTAGACATTTTCTGCAAACTTACTTCCTTTCCTACACCAGTGATGCCCACAGTCTGATAATGGTGACAGTCATGCAACAGATAATTAAAATGCAATGTGGAAATCACGACTGGAGAGGAAGATATTTCAACTTTTTCAACATTTCGTTCAAGTGTGACACATACAAAACAAGCATGTAAAATGAACTCACCATGTAATCCGCACTAAAAATCAAGACATAGAATATTGCCAGCACCTGAAAAGCCCCATTCCAGTCAAGCCACCTGGGAAAGTAAAGCAAATCTTCCCCAGGGTGGGCCACATAAGATGAATGCAATGTGGAAAATGCAACTGGGAGGAAGCTATGACTCCCAGTTCACTGCTCTCTCCACTGCAACATATGTCCCTCTAGTGAAAGCCCTCCAGGATCTTCCAAAATTCAGAGGCCACAGAAACCTCTTCTAAAGTGCTTATGAAAGTTAACATATTGAAGAGATTCTGCTTGTGGAATTTTGACAGGGGTTCTCTTTTCTTTTTTTTTTTTCCTGGTGTTAGCAACTTTGTAATAACATGTGGGTTTCTCTCCAGTCTTATGGACAGCTTTAGTCCTTTAGGCTTGGCCTTTTGGCGGGGCTTCCCTGGTGGCTCAGACAGTAAAGAATCTGCCTGCAATGCAGGAGACCCAGATTTGATTCCTGGGTCAAGAAGATCCCCTGGAAAAGGGAATGGCAACCCACTCCAGTATTCTTGCCTGGAGAATTCCATGGACAGAGGAGCCTGGTGGGCTACAGCCCACGGAGTCGAAAGAGTCCGACACGACTGAGCAACTAACACTTTCACTTTTCACTTTTGGCACTTAGGGGAAAAAGGAAAGGGAGGCCGAAGGAACATCTAATATTATGAAAATGTCTATGACCAAAAACACCTGGAACATTTACATATTTCTATTTTGATAAATGTGTTGGAAGGTTGCTGTTAACACCAATCCTAATTATTAAATGAATTTTTAATGCTGAAAAAATTTTTAATTAGCACTGGGAATGAACATGTGGAATTATAGCTGGAGATGCAAGTACAAGAAATGAAATGTTGCTCTGAGGAGGATTCAATTTGACTTCTACTGCTTGTCCGTTGGTTATATTTCACAAAATCAAATGTGCCTTTCATTCCTTTGTTAAACTTTTTCCATTAAAAGGAAATCTGTAATGCTTCACAAATTTTGTAATCCCACAACTCATACAATTAGCTAACACACCATGAAACCAGGTGTTATTATTTCAAATATATATGAAAAACACTAGTCATGATTTTATATCACTCCAGAGGCCCCAACTGAGGATAACATGCCTACGGGTTGGATAAACATATGAATCTTATTAAATCTTACAGGTAGCTCCATGTGTGTGATTTACTCAGTCAATAGCCAATACTTTGCGACCCCATGGACTGCAGCACACTAGGCTTCTCTGTCCATGTGATTTTCCAGACAAGGATACTGGAGTGGGTTGCCATTTCCTTCTCCAGAGGATCTTCCCAATCCAGGGATCAAACCCAGGTCTCCTGTACTGCAGGCAGTACTCTCACCTGGAGAATTCAATGGACAGAGGAGCCTGGCAGGCTAGGGTCCATGGAGTCACAAAGAGTCAGACACAACTTTTTTCACAATAGGTATCTTCGTGCATCTGTACGCTTGGCAGGATGAATTGAGAGCAAACAATTTTGCTATAAATGGTTTAAAATTAATGACTCAAAAAGAGACTAACTGCTCACTAAGGACCTACTTATAGAGCTGAGCCCCATATACAATCTGAGAAGTCTTTAGTTATCTTAAATAGTCTATTACACTAGAGTTTAAGTAGGTACAATTTCTAAATGGGCTGATGGATTAGAACTAGAGACTCTGTGTTTTCAGGCTTTGCCAAATATATATATATAAACATGGTCTCTGTGGAGTCCTGCTTGCCCAGTTATAATCATTTGAACCAGTAGAATCAAATTAACCAGTTATGGTTCATTTATGAATTCCCAGATGGGTCAGGATTAGCTCTGGGGAAGCTTATTATTCCCACTGTGAGATGATTACTTGACTCAACCCTCAGTCATACTAAGACTTGGTGATAACATAATGTACTGTGTACTGAGCCATCTGCCCAAAAGTTGTATCAACTTTCTCTTTCTGGGGCCTGGCAATTTTTGAGATACTGATAAAGAGGAAAAAGGTCCGATTCTAGAAGAGACTATTCCTCGTATCTTCTTACTGACTCCCTCCTTACATGCAGTTAGTATGGGGAGTTCCCATTCCCATCGGAGAGGATTCTGTGGCACATTTCAATCAAGTTCCTTGGTGGATTCACTCTCACTCTCCTTACCCACTTAAGTTCCCTTCCCCTCCCCCCCTACACTACCCCCACCATCCCCTTCTCTCTCTTCCTCCACCTCCAAGGTCCATTAGAGCAAATCAGATGCAGCAGAAAGCCGGGCAAAGAGAGCAAATTGCCCACAACTTCCTACGCCATCTCGCCCCTTGTTCGCACTCAGCCCTCCTCCCCTCCTCTCAGAGCCACCTAAGCCACTTAAGAATCACCTAGAGATCTTATTAAATATGTAGGTGCTTGTGTCTTATTGCAGGCCTGCTGATCGGAAACGGGGAAAGTGGCCAGGAATCAGCATTTCCACAAGCCCCGCCCTTCGCTCCTGGCACACCGGCCTCTGCAGAACCTCTAGCCCCTGTACTGGCTCAGGAAGCTGCAGAAACAGGAACGTTGCAGTCCAGGTCTCATTGCTGACAATCCATAGCCTAATTAATTGGCCTCCCCAGGCATCAATGACACTATCCAGCAAATCCTTTACTCACTTCCTTCACAGAGGCATAGCCGAGGGGCGCAGCAAGAGGGGTCCCCAAGACTCAGTGTACAGGCAGGCAAGTGCAACTTCCTTTCACTGCAGCACACAAACCCCAACCAACAGAGCACCCCAAACCCCCAGATTTAAAGCCTGGCTCCACCTTGACTTTACCCAGATTAACCTTATCTGATTTCCATTTTGCCTGAATCAGGACGATATTTCATACATTTTCTTGACTCATTCAGGTGGGAGCTTGCCTACAATGCTTCTTTTTCAAATAGGAAGGCTCACAGTGAATTCTTTTCTCTCCTTCCCTTCTGGCCCCCACTACTTTCCTGGGTCTCTCTCGCCTGTTAATAGCTTTAGAGAAAAAAGTCTCACCAAAGTTGCCTCAGAACTTGCCCAGGTTTGTGTGCTGCAGTTCTGAGGTAACTTAATAACTAACTGGGTTTTAGTTTAACAGCAGGGAGAGTTCTTACCATAGCTATCCTTTAAAGTGCTGGGAATCGGTTGCTTTAAAAGAAATGGGTGAAGTACTACAAATTTCTTATTCAACCACTCTGTTGTATTATTTATGAAAATAAGCTTATTTTGAAGCACTGTGGCATATGATAAATGACAATAGTATCATGAAGCTTTAAAATCATTATTAAAAGCTTTAGCATAGCTTCAGACAGTAAGAATTTACCTCAGTAGGGAGATACATTTTTCTTCCATAAATACAACGTCAAGGCTTGTGAACCTTACTTTCTGTTGTTGTTGTTTTTAATTAAGTACAATAAATAAAGTTTGGAACAGTTTGTTTTATTGTTGATGGTTAGATATTCCAAAGATTGCTCCACTAAGAATTAGAAGTATCTGCAAAGCTTTGATAAACAAGCAGCACATTTTCAGTGTGAAATGTTCAAAATATACTGAACAAATGCTGAATCTCACTCTGAGAGAGAGATTCTCTCTCTCATCCACACTTATCTCGCATGATTTTTTTTTTTTTTAATGCCACAGAATGATTTGGCATATGCTGGGGAAAACGTTATGCAAATTTTGATATTTTCTCAACAGTACAAATTGGAATATGGCTTAAGTTCAGTCAGTTCAGTTGCTCAGTCGTGTCTGACTCTTTGCGACCCCTTGAATTGCAGCACGCCAGGCCTCCCTGTCCATCACCAACTCCTGGAATTCACTCAAACTCATGCCCATCAAGTCGGTGATGCCATCAAGCCATCTCATCCTCTGTCATCCCCTTCTCCTCCTGCCCTCAATCCCTCCCAGCATCAGGGGCTTTTCCAATGAGTCAACTCTTTGCATCAGGGGGCCAAAGTATTGGAGTTTCAGCTTTAGCATCAGTCCTTCCAATGAACACACAGGACTGATCTCCTTTAGGATGGACTGGTTGGATCTCCTTGCAGTCCAAGGGACTCTCAAGAGTCTTCTCCAACACCACACTTCAAAAGCATCAATTCTTCAGTGCTCAGCTTTCTTCACAGTCCAACTCTCACATCCATACATGACCACTGGAAAAACCATAGCCTTGACTAGATGGACCTTTTTTGGCAAAATAATGTCTCTGCTTTTGAATATGCTATCTAGGTTGGTCATAATTTTCCTTCCAAGGAGTAAGCGTCTTTTAATTTCATGGCTGCAATCACCATCTGCGTTGATTTTGGAGCCCAAAAAAATAAAGTCTGACACTGTTTCCACTGTTTCCCCATCTATTTCCCATGAAGTGATTAGACCAGATGCCATGATCTTCATTTTCTGAATGTTGAGCTTTAAGCCAACTTTTTCACTTTCCTCTTGCACTTTCAAGAGGCTTTTTAGTTCCTCTTTACTTTCTGCCATAAGGGTGGTGTCATCTGCATATCTGAGGTTATTGATATTTCTCCCGGCAATCTTAATTCCAGCTTGTGCTTACTCCAGCCCAGTGTTTCTCATGATGTATTCTGCATTTAAGTTAAATAAGCAGGGTGACAATATACAGCCTTGACGAACTCCTTTTCCTATTTCGAACCAATCTGTTGTTCCATGTCCAGTTCTAACTGTTGCTTCCTGACCTGCATATAGGTTTCTCAAGAGGCAGGTCAGGTGGTCTGATATTCCCATCTCTTTCAGAATTTTCCATAGTTTATTGTGATCCACAATAAGCTGGATCACAACTGTGATCCAGTCAAAGGATTTGACATAGTCAAAGCAGAAATAGATGTTTTTCTGGAACTCTCTTGCTTTTTCCATCATCCAGCGGATGTTGGCAATTTGATCTCTGGTTCCTCTGCCTTTTCTAAAACCAGCCTGAACATCTGGAATATGGCTTACTGTTGCAATAATTGATTTTTAGGTGATATTCCCAGGGACTATGACAATCACAGATTACAACATGCATTTTTTAAAATTATTTCTTATTATAGAAGTAATATAGAAAGATAATAAAAGTAGACAGACAATATTTTTTTAAATATTTAATAGAAGAAAATTAAAATAGTATGTTCTTTAATCCAACACTATCTGCTCGTGATAATCACTATTCATTCTATAATGACCACAGTTAATGCATTGAATTGGAATCTTTATTGTAACACAGCTTAATATTGCCTTCTAAAATATTTGTAGAATACTTTCTAACTATCTGTTAAACTATTTATGAAGATAAGTGGAATCTCTCTTCTTCTAATAGGTTTTTACTGGATGTAGGAAAACTGTAGTTACTTTACAGACTTATTTTATAACTGAATACCTGCTGAACTCTAACTGTAATTTCATTTTAATTATTTGTCTTGAGTTGTCCAAGTAGACAGTTACATCATTTGAGAAAAAGAATATTTTTCCTTTAGACATATTTATATTTTTTCTCATTTAAATGTCTAGAATCTGGTCAAATTAGAGTAGTGATTATCTTGGGTATCCTTGGGATAGCCTAGTCTTTTTACAAATTTCAAAGAAATAATTCTAGAGGTTTCTGTCAAGTATGATGTGAGCAACTGGTTTCAGAAAGATAATCTTAGACATTTTAATGAGAGATTCCATCCACTAAGAAATTTTAAAATCAGAATTGATATTTAATTGAAGTCTTTGTATGCCTACTAAAATGGTCAAATCTCCAGTTCCATTCTTCTTTCTCAAGATTGCTTTGGCTATTCGAGGTTTTTTGTATTTCCATACAAATTGTGAACTTGTTTATTCTAGCTCTGTGAAAAATACCGTTGGTAGCTTGATAGGGATTGCAATTGAATCTATAGATTGCTTTGGGTAGTATACTCATTTTCACTATGTTGATTCTTTCGATCCATGAACATGATATATTTCTCCATCTATTAGTGTCCTCTTTGATTTATTTCACAGTGTTTTATAGTTCTCTATATATAGGTCTTTAGCTTCTTTAGGTAGATATATTCCTAAGTATTTTATTCTTTTCGTTGCAATGGTGAATGGAATTGTTTCCTTAATTTCTCTTTCTATTTTCTCATTATTGGTGTATAGGAATGCAAGGGATTTCTGTGTGTTGATTTTATAGCCTGCAACTTTACTATATTCATTGATTAGCTCTAGTAATTTTTGGTGGAATCTTCAGGGTTTTCTGTGTAGAGGATTGTGTCATCTGCAAACAGTGAGAGTTTTACTTCTTCTTTTCCAATTTGGATTCCTTTTATTTCTTTTTCTGCTCTGATTGCTGTGGCCAAAACTTCCAAAACTATGTTGAATAGTAGTGGTGAAAGTGGGCACCCTTGTCTTGTTCCTGACTTTAGGGGAAATGCTTTCAAAGCCACAGTCATCAAGACAGTATGGTACTAGCACAAAGACAGAAATATAGATCAATGGAACAAAGTAGAAAGCCCAGAGATAAATCCATGCACCTATGGACACCTTATCTTTGACAAAGGAGGCAAGAATATACAATGGATTAAAGACAACCTCTTTAACAAGTGGTGCTGGGAAAACTGGTCAGCCACTTGTACAAGAATGAAACTAGAACACTTTCTAACACCATACACAAAAATAAACTCAAAATGGATTAAAGATCTAAACATAAGACCAGAAACTATTAAACTCCTAGAGGAGAACATAGGCAAAACACTCTCCGACATACATCACAACAGGATCCTCTATGACCCACCTCCCAGAATATTGGAAATAAAAGCAAAAATAAACAAATGGGACCTAATTAAACTTAAAAGCTTCTGCACAACACAGGAAACTATAAGCAAGGTGAAAAGACAGCCTTCAGAATGGGAGAAAATAATAGCAAATGAAGCAACTGACAAACAACTAATCTCAAAAATATACAAGCAACTCCTGAAGCTCAATTCCAGAAAAATAAATGACCCAATCAAAAAATGGGCCAAAGAACTAAATAGACATTTCTCCAAAGAAGACAGACAGATGGCTAACAAACACATGAAAAGATGCTCAACATCACTCATTATCACAGAAATGCAAATCAAAACCACAATGAGGTACCATTTCATGCCAGTCAGAATGGCTGCGATCCAAAAGTCTACAAGCAATAAATGCTGGAGAGGGTGTGGAGAAAAGGGAACCCTCTTACACTGTTGGTGGGAATGCAAACTAGTACAGCCACTATGGAGAACAGTGTGGAGATTCCTTAAAAAACTGGAAATAGAACTGCCTTATGACCCAGCAATCCCACTGCTGGGCATACACACCGAGGAAACCAGAAATGAAAGAGACACGTGCACCCCAATGTTCATCACAGCACTGTTTATAATAGCAAGGACATGGAAGCAACCTAGATGTCCATCAGCAGATGAATGGATAAGAAAGCAGTGGTACATATACACAATGGAGTATTACTCAGCCATTAAAAAGAATACATTTGAATCAGTTCTAATGAGGTGGATGAAACTGGAGCCTATTATACAGAGTGAAGTAAGCCAGAAAGAAAAACACCAATACAGTATACTAACACATATATATGGAATTTAGAAAGATGGTAAGTATAACCCTGTATGTGAGACAGCAAAAGAGACACAGATGTACAGAACAGTCTTTTGGACTCTGGGACAGGGAGAGGGTGGGATGATTTGGGAGAATGGCATTGAAACATGTATAATATCATATATGAAACAAATCGCCAGTCCAGGTACGATGCATGATACTGGTTGCTTGGGGCTGGTGCACTGGGACGACCCAGAGGGATGGTACGGGGAGGGGGAGGGAGAGGGGAGAGGGGTTCGGGGTGGGGAGCATGTGTACACCCATGGCGATTCATGTTGATGTGTGGCAAAACCAATACAATATTGTAAAGTAATTAACCTCCAATTAAAATAAATAAATTTATATTTTTAAAAAAATGGTCAAATCTACTTTTCCTTTGGCTCTGACAAATTACAAATAAATTTTCTAGTACCAATCCATACTTGAATTCTTAAAACTATTCTTCATTACCATAATTTAATCTTTTTAATGTAGGACTTTATCCACTTGTGAGTGTTTAGTATCAATAGTCTGTTTTAATGATTGTAGGCTATTTGTAAGAATAACTTAAAAATTACTTTTCTTATTACAGAAGTACTGCTTTAATATTTTAAAACATTAAAATAAAAATACATAAAAAGAGAAAAAAGTAGAATTCCCTCATGATACTTCAAGTCTCACTCTGAAAATTATCACTATTAGTCCTTTGGCTTATCTTGAATTTAGTTAATTCCTTATCAATAAATGTTTGGATGGTTTCAAGTGTTTTGCTATTATAAATTACACTGTAGTGAATAATCTCATATATACACACACACACATATACTTATGTGTGTATATACATATATATATATATACACACACACATTTTTCGGCATATATGTAAGAATATTTCTACAAAATATATTCTCAGATGTAAAACTGCTTTTGTAAATGTTCTATTTTAATAAAAATAGCTAAACTGCTACTTAAAAACATGTACCAGTATAAGCCGCCACCAACTAATGATGTGTAAAAGAGAAACTGTTTCTCCATACTTTTTGACACATTGGCATTATCAGTACTTTAACTACTAACAATCTGATAGCTGAAAAAGTTATCTCATTGTTTGTTGTGTTCTTGTTGTTTAGTCGCTAGGTTGTGTCTGATACTTTTCTGACTCTGTGGACTGTAGCGCGCCAAGCTCCTCTGTCCATGGGATTTCCCAGGCAGAAGACTGGAGTGGATTGCCATTTCCTTCTCCAGGGGATCTTCCCAACCCAGGGATCAAACTCACCTCTGCTGCATCAGCAGCAGAATCTTTACCACTGAGCTATCAGGAATGCCCATCTCCTTGTTTAATTTGTATTAATTTAATTATTAGTGGGAATGAAGATCTTTTATATGTTTATTAGTCAATTGTGTTTTTTATTGTGTGGATTACCTCTTCATGAAATGTATCCATTTGTGTATTAAGTGGTCTTCCTTTTTCATACTAATTTTTAAGTGTTCATTGTGTGTCAGGCATATTGGTTTCTGTCTCTAGGTGTTGCTCAGAATTTCCTGCGTTATTTTTCTTCTGATTTTATTCTGAATTTTGCTGGGCACATTTTTCTTGCTATATAAGGCACTGTTGTGTAGAACAGTGCCATAGAGTGAAGGTGGTATATGAAATCAACCTGACTGGGTTCAGAACTCCAGCTTCACCATTCACTGTTACTTAATCTCCTGCTTTGGCTTGTGATAAAATCCATGTACTTCATTGGGTTAAGGATATTCAATAAGTAAAAGAAAATGTGAAGAGCCAAAAACAATGCCTAGCCCTTGAAGTAAAAGTTGCTCAATTATGTCCGACTCAATTCGTAGCCTTTCCCTTCTCCAGGGAATCTTCCCAACCCAGGGACTGAATGAGCCCTTGAAAATGTTCAATAAATATTGATCATTCCCATTGTCTTGTGGTGGTGGTTGTTCAGTTGCTCAGTCGTGTCCGACTCTTGCGACCCCATGGATTGCAGCACTCCAGGCTTCCCTGTCCTCCACTATCTCCCAGAGTTTGCTCAAACTCATGTCCATATAATACAGTTATTCTCCCCCAAGTTGAGAGCAAAGTATCTACTGTGTGGGAGATTTGTCTGTTCGCCCCCTTTAATTTTATTCAATTATGTATTTATATCAGCATCTAATCATGAATATTTATTTTGTCCTTTAGGTCATAATCCATGTATTGCTTTATTTTTTGACAATGAACCATTTTACTTATTACGAGCAAGAAGCAGGGGAAGATAAAAGAAAGGAAGGAATGGAGTAATGGGGGATGGTTCTTCTTATGGTTTTGTCCCTAAGTTGTGTCTGACGCTTTGCAACCCCACGGACTATAACCACCAGGCTCCTCTGTCCATGGGATTCTCCAGTCAAGAATACTGGAGTGGGTTGCCATTTCTTTCTCCAGGGGATCCTCTGACCCAGGGATGGAACCCACGTCTCTTGCATTGGCAGGCAGACTCTTTATCACGTCTTATTGTCTATCATTACCCAAATTTCCTTTGTGGCTTTTGGACATCATGTCAACCCTACAATTAGGAAGACATCTATCTAATATATTTTTTTAAATAAATAAAAATTCATGCTTCCTACTATTGCTTTTTTAGTTTATTTGGTTTGTTAGTTTTCTATTTGTATATATATGTCTAACTCTGTGGTTTATCTAGAATTTACATCAGTGAATCCAGGTTCATTATTTTCCAAATAACTAGACAATTTTTCCAACACTATTTTTTTCTTAATAATCCATCTTCATCTCATTGATCTGAAGTGCCTTCTTCATCACATAAATTTTCATATTTTTTAAATTTACCTTTGGAGTATCCCAGAATCACATTATCATAACATATTATAATATTTGGCAAGGTATTAATATTTCCCCACTTTTAAAACTTTCTTTTCATTCTCACATGTACCTTCTTACAGAAAATCTTTAGTCATTTTCTCACATTTCAGAAAGTCTGCTGATAATTTGGAATTGCACTGTTTATATATTGATTTAGAGAGAACTTAATTGTTATAATATTAATCAATCCTATCGAAAGCCAATTTCTTCAAGTTTTACAAAACCTTATTTATGTATTTTTCAAATTATTTTAATCAAGCATGATACAGTATATTTTGAGTCTCTCTACCTAAAATAAGGATTTTAAAACACTTTTACCCTCTCCCTAACTTGCACCATATTACACTTGCTTCTCAGCCTATTTCTGATCTTTTCTCTAATTAACATATACACTTAAAAATAATGCAATATTCATCTTTTAAAATAATTTTGTATTTTATTTTCATAATCAGATTTAACTTCATAAGTAGTTTCTAAATATAGAGGATGGAATTTCTTTAACTACTTTCCTGTTACCAATTTTGTTAAGGCTTTAATTTTTATAGCAGTTTTAGGTTCACAGCAGTATTAATCAGAAAGTACAGAGTTTCCATATACTCTGACCCCACACACACTCACAGCCTCCCCCACTATCAGCACCCCACACCAGAGTGTTACATTTCTTATAATCAATAAACCTGCACTGACAGATCATCACCGAAAGTCCACAATTTACATCAGGGCTCACTGTTGGTATACAGTCTGTGTTGCTGTTGTTGTTATTGTTTAGTCACTAAGTTGTGTCTGACTCTTTGTGACCCCATGAATTGTAGCCTTCCAGGCTCCTCTGTCCATGGGGTTTCCCAGGCAAGAATACTGGAGTGGGCTGCCACTTCCTTCTCCAGGGCATCTGCCTGATCCAGGGACCAAACCCACATCTCTTGCATCTCCTTCACTGGCAGGAAGATTCTTTACCACTGAGCCACCAGGGAAGCCCATACATTCTGTGGGTTTTGACAAACGTATAATGATATGTACCCACCATTATAGCATTATACAGAATAGTTTCACTGCCCTAAAATTCCTTTGTGCTCCAATTATTCATTTTTCCCTGTCCCTCAACCCATGGGAACTACTGATCTTTTTACAGTCTCCATAGTTTGGCCTTTCCCAGAACGTCATATAATTGGAATAGTATGTAGCCTTTTCAGATTGGCTTCTTTCACTTAGTAATATGCATTTCATGTTCCTCCATGTCTTTTTATGACTTGATAGCTCATTTCTTTCTCAGTTCAGTTCAGCTGCTCAGTCGTGTCTGACTCTTTGCAACTCCATGAATTGCAGCACGCCAGGCCTCCCTGTCCATCACCAACTCCCGGAGTTCACTCAAACTCACATCCGTTGAGTCAGTGATGCCATCCAGCCATCTCATCCTCTGTCGTCCCCTTCTCCTCCTGCCCCCAAACTCTCCCAGCATCAGAGTCTTTTCCAATGAGTCAACTCTTCGCATGAGGTGACCAGAGTACTGGAGTTTCAGCTTTAGTATCATTCCTTCCAAAGAAATCCCAGGGCTGATCTCCTTCAGAATGGACTGGTTGGATCTCCTTGCAGTCCAAGGGACTTTCAAGAGTCTTCTCCAACACCACAGTTCAAAAGCATTTATTCTTCAGCGCTCAGCTTTCTTCACAGTCCAACTCTCACATCCATACATGACTACTGGAAAAACCATAGCCTTGACTAGTGTTATATAATATTCTATCATCTGGATATGCTGTACCGCACTTAGTCATTCAGTCAGGTCCAACTCTTTGCAACCCCATGGACTATAGCCTACCAGGCTCTCTGTCCATGGGGATTCTCCAGGAAGGAACACTGGAGGGGGTTGCCATGCCCTCCTCCAGGGATCTTCCCAACCTAGGGATTAAACCCAGGTCTCCTGCATGGCAGGCAGGATCTTTACCTTCTGAGCCACCAGGGAAGCCCACGTGGATATACCACAGTTTATTTATCCATTCACCTACTGAAAGACATCTTAGTTGCTTCCAAGTTTGGGTAATTTATATATAAAGCCACTAGTAGATGTGCAGTGTTATCTCATTGTCATTGTAATTAGCAATTCCCTAACAACATATAATACAGAGCATCTTTTCATATGCTTATTTGCTATCTGTTTATCTTCCTTGATGAGGTGAGTCTGTTCAGGTCTTTTGCCCATTATTTAACCTACTTTTTTTTTATTGTTGAATTTTAAGAATTCTTCAGATAGTTAAGATAGCAATTATTTACCAGTAAATCTTTTGCAAATATTTACTCCCAGTCTGGGGCTTGTCTTTCCATTCTTTTGACTGTGTCTATTGCAAAGCAGAAGTTCTCATTTTAATGAAGTCCAGCTTATCAATTATTTATCTGATGGGTGATTGTGTTTTTGGGGTTCTATCTAAAAAGTCTTCACCATACCAAAGTCATCTAGACTTTCTCCTGTTATCTTCTAAAAGTTTTATAGTTTTGCACTTTACAGTTAGTTCTATGATTCATTTTCATTTTTTTGAAGGTTATAACGTCTGCCTAGATTCATTTTTTTGCAGGTCGATGTCTAGTTTTTCTAACACCATTTATTGAAAAAAGTAAGTTTTCTCCATTTTATTGCCTTTGCTCCTTTGTCAAAAGTCAGTTGATTATATTTCTATGAGTTTATTTCTGGGCCCTCTATTCCACTGATCTATTTGTGTATTCTTTTGTTATCAATTTTTAACTTTATTGCATTTTTGTCAAAGATCATGGTCTATATGATAATCTTAATTATATATGTAGAGACTTGAATATGAGCAATTTCTATAAATGGCTCATACATAACTTTTCAAAGTATCTTTTCTAATTGCTGGGTTCAGAGTTTAATAAATCATAGCTGTTTTTCAAGTTTTTTTTAATTCTTATTTTCCTCTAGATGATTTATCAATGACAGATATATTAAAAGTTTCCACTATCATTATGAAATTATTTTTGTGACTCTTTCCGTATTTAAAGTGTATAATTTGGAAATTATTGTTGTTTAGGGCTTTAAAGTTCAAGATTGTTACATCGCCATGGTGAATTGTTCCTTTTATCATTATATAGTGACATTTATTCCTATTAATGCTTTTTGTTAATGTCTAGTTCAACTGATATTAGTTTGGCTATTCTAGCCTTCTTTGCACTAGTGTTTATATTAGTATTTGCCTTGTATATCTTTTTTGAAATTTTTAATGACATATTGTTTTGACATTGCACAAAATACAATAGGTATAAAATGAATATAGTAGGAATGTGTATTTTTATCTAGTTTACTAATTTATCTATTACTTTTACCATTTTATCTTACTGTTCTATTTAATGTTTTTTTTTACTGGAGAAGAAGGTGCTTTTTTGTTCTCTTTCCATCTTCAGAATGATCAGTTTTTCTTCACTCCAGTTTCTTCTATTCGCTGGTTAGAAGTAATCATTTTATTTCCCTCCCTCCAATAGTTATCCTTAAATTTTTAACACAAATATGTGAATTGACAAAAGTCAATATTTTTACTCTCCACCTAAACAATTAAAAGACCTCAGATTCCATCTTCCACATGCTTGAATATTTAATATTTTCATTTAACTTTATTTATTAAACTCTCCAAATTAGTCATCATTATTAGTTTTTTAGCAAATACTTACTCAAGTTACCTAAATGTTTAGAAGTTTCTTTGCTTACCACTGTTTTTCTTTTTTACAACCAAATACTTTCTTGGTTAAATTTTTTCCTTTCTGGTACATATCTTTAAAATTCTTTTTAAAAAACTCTTGAAAATTTCTAGGTCTTAAGAGCTCTGCTTATAGTTTTTCATAAATAAAACAGTCCTGCCTGATTATTAATTAGGATATATGAGAAAGTAAATCAATCATTTTACAGAAATTTGTATGAAAAAAGTACCACAAAAGAACTCAACAGTACTGATTCATGAAAGAAAAAGAAAGGTCAAAGAAGGGACTTCATCTTCAGTAGAGATGGCAAGTGAAAAAAGACTTAATCAGTAGGTTTTTTACTAAAGAAGAGGAGAGAGAGTGATGGAAATTACTCAGAAGAAGGAATGTACAGGGCACATTCAGAAACAAGCCATTTGGGTATCGCTTAAAGTAATTATGGCCTCCCTAGAGGCTCAGATGGTAAAGAATCTGCCTGCAATGCAGAAGACCCAGGTTCAATCCCTGGGTCAGGGATCTTCCTTGGAGGAGGAAATGGCAACCCACTCCAGTATTCTTGCCTGAAGAATATAGGCTATAGGCTATATACAGACTATAGGCTACCCTCTTACAGTCCATGGGGTTTCAAAGAATTGGACATGATTGAGAGACTAACACACACACAGATTTAAAAATAACTTTTAGGACTTCCCTAGTGGCTTAGAGAGTAAAGAATCTGCCTGCGATGCAGGAGACCTGGGTTCTATCCCTGGATTGGGAAGATCCCCTGGAGGGGGTCATGGCAACCTACTCCAGTGTTTCTGCCTGGAGAATCCCCATGGACAGAGGAGCCTGGCAGGCTACAGTCCATGGGGTCACAAAGAGTCAGACACGATTGAGCAACTAACACTTTAAAGTAACTATAAAAGATAAGGAGAGACAACATGATAAAAACAGCGTGAAGTATGAGAATGGATGTCCTTAAAGAACAAGCTAGCAAACATAGATAATTAAAGCTATGGGGAGCTGACGATGGTTCTAGACTAGCGGGCTGGCTCAACTGGATATTTTGGGTTTGGGAAGACCAATCTGAACCCAAAGACCTAATGAATCAAAGAGATGGAAAGGATGGAGACCACTTAAAAGCCATCTTATATAATCAAGAGATAATTAGGACCTGAACCATAAAGTGGCCATCTTGGGATTGAAAAAAGGAAGCCAATTAAAAGAGGTATTGCAGCATTAAATTTCTACATGAACTTTTTTCCTTCAGTCCTTGTAGGTTTTCTGGCTCCTGCCAATGTGTCTGGACTCTTGTGTTTTCTATCTTGCTTAATGTCTAGTAATATGTTTTTCCAGTTTTTGTCATCAAACAATTTCTCACCCAGTCGGTCCTAACCCTAACTCTAGGAGGGAAATAGCACCCTGGTTTGCCTACCCAGATCAGACTCACAGCTACCTGGTCCCTAAGAATTTTCTACCCTTAAGTCTGGATTTCTTGAGCCACCGACACCCTAACCAGACAATGAATCATAGAGGAATTGAAGAGGTGACCAATTAGCCAAAAGGAAAAAATGAGAGAGAAATAGCTGGGAATGATGACACTAGAAAAAAAAATTTTAGAAGTTTATGCATTTGGTACTCATTCAGGTGCAGGATCCATAAACCTCCACTTGTAAACTTGACCTGTACCAACAGACGGTGGTTGTCTGATTAACCAGGCTTTCTGTGCCTTTTGCTGGGGAGCCTTCTGGTAGGCAGGATTCACACCATGGACAATGTCACAGACTGGACATTTCAGGGACAGGACACTTTCCAGGATCCCAGTAGTTCTCCTCCAGAGTCATTAACACTTGACCTCAGAGTGCTAATCAGGACATACCACTCGTGCTCTCAGCAGGTGAGCAGAGTATGCCACCAGAATACCTTTTAATCAGTTAGGATCGTCCTCCTTGGGATATCACAGATAGTGATAAAGGAGGCTGTCGTTTCACACACACACCTTGTGGTAAGTTTTCTGAAAATACTTTCAAAGTAATTGTGATAAATTATCTGAAAGAAATCCCTGCCTGTCAATGAAAATGGCTCACAGAGTTTATTTTCTTGGAATTTAATGTTACTTCTAGAGTAAATCTTTTACCTAAGTTACACTGATTGATTAAAAGATCAGATACAAGCCTGAATCCAGTCAAGTATACTCAGCCTATGCACTTCATGGATAATAGGATATTCATAATAATCATATTAAATTTTGATCATAAGGTAGACTTATACCTCCTGGGGGGTGGGGGGAGGGGAACCATGCTTTCTACTCTTACATGTATTTAATTCAATTAGTCTCAATGCTGATAAAACAATTATTCCTTAAGCAATGTTTAGAACTATTTTTTTCCTTAGATACTATAGCAAATCTCCAAATTCAGAGTTCTTACACACACCAAACAAATAACAATAATGCTTTGAGCAGGAAAGGTATCAAGGTTCCACATCTAAAGATATAAACATTTAATCAACAATTCAAAATACAGGAATGGGGAAAGATTATTAAAACAAGATCTCCAAATCATTTTAAAAACCAGCAGCATTATTATAACCTGAAGAAAAACCACCAAAACCACAGGCAACAAAAGAAAAAATTGATAAACTAGACTTTATCAAGATAAAAAACTTTGTCATCAAAGTACACCATAAACAGAGTGGAAAAAAGCACACAGAAACATCAAATGTTTGATCATGGAATCTTTTCCCTTCACAATACATTTTTCTCCTACATCAAAAATTTCCCAGATGCAATTTAACTATAATAGTCACTAACCTGCATTTTACAAATCACTATTGGTTATAATGTAATAATCACAGAGAATACAAGGAAGAGCTGTAACACTTGCAACTCAGCTTGAAATTCATACTTACTAAGCAATGGATAAGAAAGGTGATATTAAAAGAATGTATAATAACAGTGTCAAGTTGGGGTAGAAAAACAAAGATCACTACTATTGAGCAGATGCTAGGTTTAAACTATAGATAAGCTCAGTAATGCTCAGGTTTTATAGCCAGACATTCATTTTCTTAAATTCCAATGAGAAATATAACTCTATTACTATTGTAAGCCTCTAGCTCCTAATCCACCTCTTCCCACTGAAACTATTATATATGTCGAATGCCAGTTTTCTTACATAAAGCTCAGTGGCCTCATGGCCCATTCTTAGCATGGTTTTGCACTCACAGAAAGAATAATCCTGAGAGATGAAAAATAATAATAATAATAAAACCCTAATTATAACTTTATTGAAATCACCAAAGTAGTATTCCATTTATAACCTACATTTTTAAAATTTCCTTTCCCTATCTCTTCTCTCAACTTTATTCAGTCATAGCAGGTTCTCTCTCATTTCTTTCTTCCATTTCTACAAACTCCCAAATATTCCCAAAGCCCTAGTCTCAGGAGAGTTACTCCTTTCAATTTTCCATATCTATTCTATGGCCTTTCGGTAACTCTTCTCATTTCAATGTAAATCTAACTAAATTTCCAAGTATCTCCAATAATTTTTCTCTTATCTGCTTTCATGAAATTACTAGTCCACTACTGTAAGAGGGGCTTCCTGGTAGTTCAGTGGTAAAGCATCTGCCTGCCAAGCAGGAGGTGTGGGTTGGATCCCTGGCTCAGGAAGATCCCCTGGAGGAGGAAAAGGCAACCTACTCTAGTATTCTTGCCTGGAGAATCCCATGGACAGAGGAGACCAGAAGGCTACAGTCCTTGGGGTCACAAAGAGTTGGACTCGACTGAAGCAACAGCATGCATGCAGAGAAAAGCACAGCTGACTGAACACAGCAGTTACTGGGCAGAATCAGGCAGAATCATGAGAGGCTCTGTCTGAAGCAGCAGCAGAGCTTGCAGGGAACCATTGGACCACCTATAGCCACAGCCATCTCCCTGTTCCTCAGACCAGCTATGGGGTCTGGAAACCACTACTGTGCTCCTCAGCCAACCAGTTCTTCATCGGCCCCCTTAATCACCCCAGATGGTACCTGGGACTAAGCACCCTGCCACCGCCACTACTCTGCTAGACATCACAGCATCTGTTCTTTAGATGGCCTGAAACTAGAAAACCAAGCATTTTAATGGCTCAGAGACCTAGCTTTGGAGTCAAATACACAACACACTGCCAGTTACTACCCACTGGCAAGCTGGCTCCTATTTTTAGCATCACTATGATGTGAGAGTTGGACTGTGAAGAAGGCTGAGCACTGAAGAATTGATGCTTTTGAAATGTGGTGTTGGAGAAGACTCTTGAGAGTCCCTTGGACTGCAAGGAGATCCAACCAGTCCATTCTGAAGGAGATCAGCCCTGGGATTTCTTTGGAAGGAATGATGCTAAAGCTGAAACTCCAGTACTCTGGTCACCTCATGCGAAGAGTTGACTCATTGGAAAAGACTCTGATGCTGGGAGGGATTGGGGGCAGGAGGAGAAGGGGACGATAGAGGATGAGATGGCTGGATGGCATCACTGACTCGATGGACATGAGTCTGAGTGAACTCTGGGAGTTGGTGATGGACAGGGAGGCCTGGCGTGCTGCGATTCATGGGGTCGCAAAGAGTCGGACACGACTGAGCGACTGAACTGAACTGAACTGAAGCATCAGTTTCTTCATTAGAAAAATGAGAATAAGAGTAGTGAGCTCACAAAATAGTCACAAGGATGAACTTACATACAGCACATATATCAGGGTGCCTGGCACATGGCTAGTGCTAAATAAATGAAGGTCATTATGATTGTTATTGTTGAATGTAGCCCAGTGCTGTCCAGTAGAACTTTCTGTGATGTTGAAACTGTCCTATTTCTATGCTACCCTACATGATAGCCACTAGCCACACATAATTTTCGAGCACTTGAAATGTGGCTTGTGTGACCATGGAATTGTTGGTGTTCAGTCTCTAAGTTGTGTCTGACTCCTTTGTGACACCATGGACTGTATAGCCTGCTTGGTTCCTCTGTCCACAGGATTTCCCAAGCAAGAATACTGGAGTAGGTTTCCATTTCTGCCTCCAGGGGAATCTTCCCAATCCAGGGATCAAACTCACATCTCCTGCATTGGTAGATGTATTCTTTATCACTGAACCACCAAGGACTTACATTTTTAAAATTTCATCCAAATTTAAATAGCTACATGTAGCTTGTGGCTACCATATGGGGCACCACAGGTACAATCTTCAGTGAGTAATCAGGTCAGTCAGCCCAGATTAAATGGAACAGAAATTGCAACCATCAACCTAAATTATCAGAATGGCGTCGTAAACGAAGTAAGATATCATCTCCCTAATGATGGTTTAATTCTACAACAGTAAAGAGGAAGCACTACTTTATGTACAGCTTCCTACATTTGTGGTAGGCTTTGAACTAGATTTAAGAGAGTCTGGAAATACATTTTTTAAAGCTTTAAAAAGGCAAGAAGTGTGGTAGATTAAATTATTTAGCAAATATTCACTTCCATGTAGGGAGAATGCTTCTCTGCCCTGTGACTTTTAGATTTGCTCATGTGATGTGCTCCTGCCAGTAGAACGAGGGCAGAGACCTAGAGCCATTGAATATACTGATGAGCCTATTTGCAGAGCATCCCTGGAGACACAGACATTGAGAACAGACTTACAGACACAGCTTAGAGGAGGAGAGGTGGGGAGGTATGGAGAGAGTAACATGGAAACTTACATAACCATATGTAAAACAGATAGCCAGTGGGAACTTGCTGTGTGACTCAGGGAACTCAGACTGGGGCTTGGTCACAACCTAGAGGGACAAGATGGGGAGGGAGGTGGGAGGGAGGTTCAAGTGAGAGGAGACGTGGGTGAACCTATGGCTGATTCATGTTGATGTTTAGTAGAAACCAGTGCAATACTCTAAACAATTATCTTTCAATTAAAAATAAAAAATAAAACAAAGGAGCCATTGAATTATCTGCTCAACCCTCCAAGTTTCTGACCACTACCAAATGAGGAGCATGTCCCAGTTAGTTTCTGCCCTTCATCCTAATCACAGAATAAGTTCACACGGAATGTGAACCTGACCCATAACCTGAAGCAGAGGCATGTACAGACACATGAATGAAAAATGAATGATTATTTTTATATGCCACTGTGATTTTTGCTGTAGATATTTTCTATATAGAACCATCAATTATTAAGTAACTCCATTCCAATTTACTCTGTAAAGAAAGTTGTGCTCTGGGTAACTTAGATGGTGGTTCAGGGGTTAAGAATCTGCCTTGGAAGGCAGGGGTTTAAGGTTTGATCCAAGGTCAGGGAACTAAGATCCCACATGCCCCAGAGCAACTAAGTCTGCACACCACAACTAGAGAGTTCATGCCCCACAACAAGAAACCACAAAAAAGCAAAGAAGATCCCACGTGAGATAGCTAAGACCCAACGCAGCCAAATAAATAAATATGTATTTTTTTAATAAAAATAAATAAAAAGTTGTGTTCTGAAAGATTATGATGGAACAAGGGTACATATGAGGTCTGTTTATATCCACATGTGTACATAAATTCATGGATGAAAGTATTCATTGTGAGTCATAAAGGAATGAGGACACTGGGAGACCAAGCCCCTGAACTGCTGAAGCAGACCTCAATACAGACAGTCATGATCGCCTCCAGCCTGCCTCTCACAGCCTATGCCAGGGATGAATGGTTATCCCAGCTGGACCACCATCATCATCATTATTGTACCTCTATCACATGTCCTCATTCTTTCTTCCAAGTGAGTTTTTCCTCTAGAATCTTTATACATAGAAATAATACTCATTATGCACATTTTTGATACATCTTGCCACATTTTGTAAACATTTATAAAACTCTTACATAAGGCATGATTTTATCAGAAACACACTCTGTCTTAAAATCCATCTCTTCCACTGAAAAGTACTTTGCACAGTTCATGCGCACTGAATTTGCCTTAATAAACTTCAATTCATTTCATACATGTTTCTGCCTATATAACAGCACCTACCAATACCTCATGAGAGATCTCTATGATGCTGTGCTAACTAGAGAACGGAGTTATCGGAACAGGCCATGTTAAGATAATAGGTATGCTTTATTTTAGCGGGTTGCAAGGGATGATAATAACACATAGTTCAAACTATTTAGAAAGTAAATTTAAGAGAGGAAAACAGGAAATAACTGCAAAGTTCATTTAGAGAAGACTGACCAAGAAGATGTCAGTTTTGTTCCTTTGTGAGGACAATCACCTTCTGACAATTTCTGGGGTGTTCACAGTCTTTACTCTTCTATGCCTTTCCTTACCCATCGTCCAAGCCAAGGGAGTCTCAGATCACAATACCAGTCACACTTCTGAGGGACCTTTGTATACACCCCAATCTACCTTTTCTCCACACCTTACACTGTCATCTCAATGACTGCGAGTGTGTGGTTGCACAGGTCTCTCCAGCTCTGCATTTCTCTCGTCTCCTCCGTCCTCCAGTGCCTCAGTGGGAAGCCGATGCCTGTGCGGTCCCCTGTGGAGGCTGCCCTGGAGGCTGCCAGGAAGATGCAGAAGCTGTTGGACTGAAGCCTGCCACGCGACCCAGTCCTGCTGTGCCCTTCACCAGACAGGGACCGTCTTCCCCACTCACAAACTACATTCTGTCACATCTCTCCCCAGACTCGGTTTCCTTGTAAGCCTAACATCTTACAGCCGCTTCTCTCAAGCAGCGTTTTCATATTTCCCTCCCAGGCTCGTTTGACTTAGACCCAGGGAAGATGACATGAATGATGCTCAGGACTGCCCAGCCCTTCTCACGCTGGCCTGTTGTCCTTGACCCAAACCTGAACTCTTCTGCTGTCCTGCTTTGAGATGGACATTGCTGCAATCAGATTACTGACAAGTCCATCCTTCAAGAGTTAAATTTGGCATGCCAGAGAAGAGGAGTTGAGGCAGGGGCTTCCCTGGTGGTCCAGTGGTTAAGACTTCACCTTCCAATGCAGGGTTCTTCCCTAAAGTAGCTCAAGCTGGTAAAGAATCTGCCTACAACGTGGGAGACCTGGGTTCGATCCCTGGGTTGGGAAGATCCTGTGGAGAAAGGAACAGCTATCCACTCCAGTATTCTGGCCTGGAGAATTCCATGGACTGTATAGTCCATGGGGTCACAAAGAGTCAGTCATGACTGAGCGACTTTCACTCACTTCTAATGCAGGGGTGCAGGTCTGACCCCTGGTCAGGGAGCTAAGATTCCACATGCCTCACAGAAACAAACAAACAAACAAACATAAAACAGAAGCTATAATGTGACAAATTCAATGAAGACTTTAAAATGGTCCGTATCAAAAAAAAAAAAAAAAATCTGGCATCCCCCAAAATGTCTTAACCTCAGCGTGAACACAGTTTAGGCTTTCATACTGGTGTGGAACCCCTGATACCTTGGCACTTTAAGGAAAGTATAGAAAATAAAACCCTCACTTGTGGTTTTGATTATCTACTAGAAAGTCTGTACAGATGGTCAGAACAAAAGGTCAGAGTCCAGGTTCCTTTAGTGAGCACCTCAGTGTTGAAAGCAGCAGACGGGCACTTCCACTTATGATGGAAGAGCGAGTGCTTCTACAACAAACACAGAGACATGCTTGACAAGAAGAACATCACTTAAAACTATACAGTGGGCTTGGAAGCAAAAAAACAGTCATTTCCAGGAATGCCAGAAACAATAAGGGAGCTCAGGGCTAAAAGAAGTGAAAGCAAATGTTTATACTGATGGAAAAGTCTCCAGACCCAGGACTAGGTCCCCTGCATAAATCAATAGGCAATAAAAAGTTGTCCCCTCAGCAGGTGGGGGCCTGGAGAGAAACAATTTGAAGTGAAGGAACCAGTACGAAAGCATTTCATCTGTCCTGCTCTCTGACTGGACAAGGGTCACCCTCAGAGAATCAGCACTCCAAACCAGTCCTCCACTACAGGTGGGCTGACTTCACACTCTCATTGTGAGCTGAGGACACATTATCATTCAATATGTGGCTGAATTTTACCCACCACCATCACAAATAATATCAGGATTCCTTTGTACTGAAAGCTGCAGAGACAATAACAAAGTTAGCCTCATCTGGAGGCAGCCTCAAGATGATGGAGTATGAAGATTGTGAGCTTATCTCCTCCCACGGACACACCCAAACTACCCCTATATACAGAATGACTCTCTAAGAACAACCTGAAGACTATCAGAACAACTCTCCTACAATGAAGTATATAAAGGAAAAACCACATCGGGATGGATGGGAGGTACAGAGACACAATCCGGTCGGGACCCATACCTCCAGCAGGCAACACACAAGAGGAAGAGGATATCTCAGACTCAAAGGTCCTCTCTATGGAGCAGGGAGCCTGAGCCTCACTTCAGGAACCCCAACCCTGGGGACTGGCAACCAGGAAGACTAACCCCTTAACTGGCTTTGAAGACCAGGATGGTTTATGACCAAGTCAACTTATTTCAACTTTAAAAAACACAAAATTAGCCCACTCTTTAATACTACTTATGTTTTCTCATTTCTCTTGGCTCTCACTGAATTTTAAAGATCAAATATAATTTGTACATAGATATTTAATTTCCTATCTGCTTTCCCTCAACTCCCTTCTAAGGATTTTGTCTTGTCTTCTGTACTTCCTTGAGTTTAGCATAGCACCATGCATATTAAGTGAATGACTTAATGAAGTAGAAAGGCAATGATAACCCTTTGCTTTTTACAATTTTTCCTATAATCAGGCTTTAGGAGGCACAACCTTTTGAAGTATAAGCTCTTCATATTTAGAGTCCATTCATGCTCTATTTAGGAAAAGTCCATTTATCAAGAATGTTTGGGATGGTTTCCATCCAAATACCTACATCATATTCAGCCATGACTAACAGTCAGTGAATCAGAGTATGATTACATTACACTGGCAAACTGATTTAATATATGTCAATCTTCCAAAGAATAGCAAGAAGAGATAAGAAAGCCTTCCTCAGCAATCAATGCAAAGAAATAGAGGAAAACAATAGAATGGGAAAGACTAGAGATCTCTTCAAGAAAACTAGAGATACCAAGGGAACATTTCATGCAAAGATGGGCTCAATAAAGGACAGAAATGATATGGACCTAACAGAGCAGAAGATATTAAGAAAAGGTGGCAAGAATACACAGAAGTACTATACAAAAAAGATCTTCACGACCCAGATAATCATGACGGTGTGATCACTCATCTAGAGCCAGACATCCTGGAATGTGAAGTCAAGTGGGCATTAGAAAGCATCACTATGAACAAAGCTAGTGGAGGTGATGGAATTCCAGATGAGCTCTTTCAAATCCTGAAAGATGATGCTGTGAAAGGGCTGCACTCAATATGTCAGCAAATTTGGAAAACTCAGCAGTGGCCACAGGACTGGAAAAGATCAGTTTTCATTCCAATCCCAAAGAAAGGAAATGCCAAAGAATGCTCAACTACTGCACAATTGCACTCATCTCACACGCTAGTAAGTTCAGTTCAGTTCAGTTGCTCAGTCTGTCCGACTCTTTGCAATCCCATGAATTGCAGCACGCCAGGCCTCCATGTCCATCACCAACTCCCGGAGTTCACTGAGACTCACGTCCATTGAGTCAGTGATGCCATCCAGCCATCTCATCCTCTGTCGTCCCCTTCTCCTCCTGCCCCCAATCCCTCCCAGCATCAGAGTCTTTTCCAGTGAGTCAACTCTTCGCATGAGGTGGCCAAAGTACTGGAGTTTCAGCTTTAGCATCATTCCCTCAAAAGAAATCCCAGGGCTGATCTCCTTCAGAATGGACTGGTTAGATCTCCTTGCAGTCCAAGGGACTCTCAAGAGTCTTCTCCAACACCACAGTTCTAAAGCATCAATTCTTCAGTGCTCAGCCTTTTTCACAGTCCAACTCTCACATCCATACGTGACCACAGGAAAAACCATAGCCTTGACTAGACAGACCTTTGTTGGTAAAGTAATGTCTCTGCTTTTCAATATGCAATCTAGGTTGGCATTAACTTTCCTTCCAAGGAGTAAGCATCTTTTAATTTCATGGCTGCAGTCACCATCTGCAGTCATTTTGGAGCCCCCAAAATAAAGTCTGACACTGTTTCCACTGTTTGCCCATCTATTTCCCATGAAGTGATGGGACCAGATGCCATGATCTTAGTTTTCTGAATGTTGAGCTTTAAGCCAACGTTTTCACTCTCCATTTTCACTTTCATCAAGAGGCTTTTGAGTTCCTCTTCACTTTCTGCCATAAGGGTGGTGTCATCTGCATATCTGAGTTATTGATATTTCTCCTGGCAATCTTGATTCCAGCTTGTGTTTCTTCCAGTCCAGCGTTTCTCATAATGTCCTCTGCATATAAGTTAAATAAGCAGGGTGACAATATACAGCCTTGATGTACTCCTTTTCCTATTTGGAACCAGTCTGTTGTTTCATGTCCAGTTCTAACTGTTGCTTAGCGTGTTGCACACGGTAGTAAAGTAATACTCAAAATTCTCCAAGCCAGGCTTCAGCAATACATGAACTGTGAACTTCCTGATGTTCAAGCTGGTTTTAGAAAAGGCAGAGGAACCAGAGATCAAATTGCCGACATCTGCTGGATCATCGAAAAAGCAAGAGAGTTCCAGAAAAACACCTATTTCTGCTTTATTTACTATGCCAAAGCCTGTGTGGATCACAATAAACTGTGGAAAATTATGAAAGAGATGGGAATACCAGACCACCTGATCTGCCTCTTGAGAAATCTGTATGCAGGTCAGGAAGCAACAGTTAGAACTGGACATGGAACAGACTGGTTCCAAATAGGAAAAGGAGTACATAAAGGCTGTATATTGTCACGCTGCTTATTTAATTTATATGCAGAGGACATCATAAGAAATGCTGGACTGGAAGAAACACAAGCTGGAATCAAGATTGCCAGGAGAAATATCAATAACTCAGATATGCAGATGACACCACCCTTATGGCAGAAAGTGAAGAGGAACTCAAAAGCCTCTTGATGAAAGTGAAAATGGAGAGTGAAAACGTTGGCTTAAAGCTCAACATTCAGAAAACTAAGATCATGGCATCTGGTCCCATCACTTCATGGGAAATAGATGGGCAAACAGTGGAAACAGTGTCAGACTTTATTTTTGGGGGCTCCAAAATGACTGCAGATGGTGACTGCAGCCATGAAATTAAAAGATGCTTACCCCTTGGAAGGAAAGTTATGACCAACCTAGATAGCATATTGAAAAGCAGAGACATTACTTTGTCAACAAAGGTCCGTCTAGTCAAGGCTATGGTTTTTCCTGTGGTCACGTATGGATGTGAGAGTTGGACTGTGAAAAAGGCTGAGCACCGAAGAATTGATGCTTTAGAACTGTGGTGTTGGAGAAGACTCTTGAGAGTCCCTTGGACTTCAAGGAGATCCAACCAGTCCATTCTGAAAGAAATCAGCCCTGGGATTTCTTTTGAGGGAATGATGCTAAAGCTGAAACTCCAGTACTTTGGCCACCTCATGTGAAGAGTTGACTCACTGGAAAAGACTCTGATGCTGGGAGGGATTGGGGGCAGGAGGAGAAGGGGACGACAGAGGATGAGATGGCTGGATGGCATCACTGACTCGATGGACATGAGTCTGAGTGAACTCCGGGAGTTGGTGATGGACAGGGAGGCCTGGCATGCTGCGATTCATGGGGTCACAAAGAGTCGGACACGACTGAGCGACTGGAATGAACTGAACTGAACTGAACTGAATCTTCCTTTGTTTCTGAGATCCCTGTAGGATCTCGTGAGCATTAGTTATGTGGTTAAATGGTATAGGGAGAAAATTAATTTTGAGGAGTTTCTTGCAGGGAGGGGTTTTGGGGGGTGGTGTGTAATTGTTAGGTTACTTCAGTTGTGTTTGACTCTGTGACCCCATGGACTGTATCCCGCCAAGTTCCTCTGTCCATGGGACTCTGGCAAGAATACTGGAAAGGGTTACAATGCCCTTCTCTGACCCAGGGACCAAACCCACATCGTCTCTTACGTCTCCTTCATTGGTAGGTGGGTTCTTTACCACTAGCGCCACCTGGGGAGCCCGCAGGGAGGGGTACTGTTTGTTTATTGCTTGTTTGACTTTTGTATAGTATGGATCCTGGAAGAAAGGGCATTTGCTATGGCTTTATATTCTCTATTCTACCTCTCTGCCATAAAAAGAAGTCACCTCATAGCTAACGATAACCAGCCAGAGAAGGTCACCCCCATGTTTCTGTTCACAAACCCAAGTTCTTGCCACCTCTTCCATGAAGCCTACCCAAGTCCCCAGCCCCATCCTTCTTTTGTTCTTGCATAGCACTGCATTTTTTCCCTCTTCTGGCAGTCACTATTTTCTAGAATTCATTATGTTCACGTTGCCTGAAAGGCTGCTGAGGCCATAAAACCAGAATCATCTAACCTCTACCATCCATTCCTCATAACATCCATTTCAAAAAAAAATAGTAATATCATTGATAAGTGAGGAAACACTTCACTCAATCATCTGTAACATTCTCAAGTATTAAAGATCTATGTTGTGTCTATAGGTTTAAATTTTTTAAGTCTTTCATAGATAGGGTAGAAAACAAAAATTTTATATTAAAGAAAGTAAAGAAAGGATGAGGGAAATGGACAGGGTCTGGAGGACAGAAAGCTAGACAGAGAGTCAGCAAGTCAGTTTTCTGCAATCGTAAAGGCCCTAAGAGAGCATCAGAGGTGGCTCTGCCCCTTCCTACAATCCTTGATCTCCTCCTATTGAGCAGGAAACGATGGTTCAAATAGGGGAAGGGGGAGCGCTAAGCAACACCCTGCAAATGAATATGCAACTCCATCCACCTCTCCATCCTGAGATTCAGAAACCATGTGAATAAAGTCTTTGTCAGCACAGACTATCAGTATCAGATGGATTCTGTCCCCAAAACCACTACCTTTCTCATTTCCTTGTCTTGCATCAGCACCACCTGGGTGGGTGAAGGCCCCAGCAGATGCCAACCCTGTTCAGAGCCCTCAGGAAGGGCACAGAAATTAATACTCCATTTTCTGCTTTCTCAGAACTGCTTTTCCTATTGATCATAAACATTAACAATTAACCAGACATTTCAAAAGGCCTTGTTTCCAGATGGCTGTTTCCCTAAATGCTCCAGATGACACATATCAGCCCTGGGGAAAATCTGACCATGTAGATCCTTGGAGGTGCAGAATCCAGGTTTAGCCAGCTCAGCTGACTCAAGTCCAAGTTCAGCCAATTCATCTAGCCTCCTGGGGCTTGTCTTTTTGAAAGTTTTCCACCCTCTCTCGCCACTTTGCCTGACATCCACCTTCACGTGGATGCCTTCCAAGGCAAAGTTGTTATCACAATGAGGAACCTGCTGCAGTGAAGAAAATTCAATTCTGCTTTAAACATTTGGAAATACTGAGAGCATTTTTTAAGTAGGATTTTGATGTGCGTGTATCATCAATACAAAACAGGACAACGGAAACCAGTGAGATGTGTTAGAGCCGGTTACACAACACTTCCCATCATTTTGGCTTTTGTGTGACATTGCTTATTGACGAATCAGCCTCGATGAAGAATCTGTCGGGTAATTATCCTGACAGGAATCATTTTAGACTTTCAAATGGCATACCAGTCTCAATCATGGAAAGCCCCCAACACAAATTATAACCCCCTAAGTTCTTAATGTCCATCATACATAGACATGTTTTTTTCTGGGCAACCTGAGAGGTCAGACAGATTAATCAAAATCAGAACAGGTTTTTCTGACATTCACTCTGAAATCCCCACACAGCCCTGAGTTGAACCTTTTATTTTATTATGATGACGTCAGGTGATAACAGCTTCTAGAGTACTGGTAGCTGCAGTTAGGTGGAATTGACGCAAAGCACAACAGTTCCTGAGAGAATTAGAATCAACAGCATGAGATGACTGCTTTTTGAGAAAAATCAAACTATTGACAGGCATGCATTTGTTTATAAAATGCATATAAGTAAAATAAACCTGAGTGACTTAAATATAAATATTTCATTATAACATAGTCAAATGTACTAAAACTATCTCACTACAACCATAATTATACTTGGTAAAACAATTTTCAAATAACACTTACTATTTAACAGAAATAACCCTTTTTTATTTTTTAAAGTACTATTGGTCTTTCTTGGCTTTTAAGATATTAAAGTGTTCAGAATATCTCTTACTGATTTACAAGTTCTCTTAATACAAGAATATTAACCGCCTATTATATGAGCTGAAATTTGGAAAGTTCTTCCATATTCTGAGGTTAAATTTTCCTCTAATAGTGTAATAAATGTGCATAATTTATTTTAATAAATGATGAAAAGTAAGGATCTAGGTCCATTGTTCTCTGAAGAGTTTACATTTGTACCAAAAGGAGAATGACCTTTGAACCTGCTGTTCAGCAAACTGTCAGCTGACTCCCTCATCCCCTTTCTCTGTTTTGTCAAAAGTTTACTTGCACTAAGGTTCTCTATAATCAAAAAAAGAATCATTTATTTAAACAAGGCAAAGCATTAGCCTCCTTTTCACTTAGCAATAAACTAATTTCATAGAAATTCCTCCTCAGTTTTCCACCTCCACAGATTTTTAAAATAATTATCATTCAATAAATTCCTTGGACTCTCAGAAATGAAAGGGTGTTTTGTCACCTATTTTCACATGATAACCAACTACATAGTAGGAACATGTTAACTGGTCACTAACCTTGACTACCTCTCACTCTCTTATTCAGCTCTTGGAGTTCCCTGCTATATTTTCCCAAGTTATGCTTATTAATTCACATGATAAGCAGGAGCCAGGTATAAGCCAAGAATGAGGTAAAAAAGGAAGCACAAAGATTTTTTTTACCCACAAAGAGGTTTCAAACAGATAAACTCTGTGATTTGCCTATTACAGTATAGCAAATTACCACAAAACTTAGAGGCTTAAAACAACATTAAACATTAATTGTACCTCACAGTTTCTAGCATTAAGAATTCAAGAGCGGCCCGACTAGGCATTTCTGACTCAGAGTCCCTCACGACAATGCAGTCAGGTGTTGACTGGGCTACAGTCATCTGAAAGCTTTCCAGGAAAAGGAAGATCTATTTCCAAAGAGCCTAAGTGACACAGCTAACAAGTTGGTGCTGGCTCTTGGTGGGAGGCCTTGGTTCCTCTACATGTTGGCCTCTCCCCAGAGCTGCTTGAGTGTCCTCAAAACTTGGTGGCCAGCTTCCCCCACAGTGAGCAATCCAAGAGAACAAGATCAACCCTGCAATTCCCTTAACGACCTAATCCCAAAATCACACTATCACTTCAGCTATAGAATACTGGTCACACAGACCAGTCCTGACTACATGGGATGATACTGTGTAAAGCTGTGAATACCAAGAGACAAAATCATCAGGAGCCATGCTAAACAGGAAGAGGGTAGTTAGAAAAGAGGCTTTCCTCTCACTTCTGTAAGCCTCCATTTCCCCATCTCCAAAGTGCCTACCTCCTAGGATTTTGTCAACATTGAGGAACACAATGCATTTGAAATGTGAGTACAGCACACAGCTGGTAGTAAATAATAGCCACCCATGTATTTATGTTTATTCAATTGCTATTAATGGTTTTAGTCATCACTCAAACATCTTGGAAAGGAGCCCACAGTGAAAAAAATCAAATCTCTGAACTCAACAATAAGTAGCAATAGTTCAACACACACAGACGTGCACACACATACACGCCCCCCGCTTAATGAAACCACTCGTTGCTATAATAACCTTAACAAAATCTATCAAAAAGGGTAAGTAACCTTAAGTAGAAAAATGGCATTATTGCCAAGCTGAAGGAATATCTATAAATCCCAAGGAAGGAAAGTAAAAGCAAGCTTTCAGAAAACTACCATGAGGAATTAGAAAGTAAGAAATTTTCTCTGTCTCTAAGGAACCTGATGGTCTTTCAACTCTGCCTCTTTCTCCTCTGTCCCTATCTATCCCTGCCCCCACTACACTTTATGAGTTTCTTCATTCAGGTGAGACTAGAATCTCTGAGTTCAATTCCAGATTTCCAGGAAGAAGAATCTGACTGGTCCATTTCATTTATCCCTGACCCAGTTTTCTCTGATGGGAGAGACATGATTTACTGTCTACTCATCAGGATGTGAGACATGATTTACTGTCTACTCAACAGACTACATTTTCAAAAGGAGATGTAGGAATTACGATTAAATGATTGATGAAAGAAACTACTGGCCTCTCTGGTACAAAGTCTTGGCAAAGAAAACCATTACCAATTTGGTTCAGGTCAGCAAAATAGACCACACACCCAACTCAGAGCTGAAGATCTTTAATCAAACTTGGTAACTTTTTCAAAGAAAAACGAATATGTTCATTGTATGTGCATACAACTATCAGCCTCATTTAGATTGTCACTTTGAACAGATGTAAGGAAACAAATATCTACACACACACACAAATTATTATAATGTTGGCTAATGACCAATGCAGGGAAGAAAATTACCAACAAGCAAACTCTACTTTGATGCTTACATTTTATATTCAAAACAGATTAAACAAGCTGGTCTTAGAATTACTCAAGTCCTACATTTCATAGGAGGAAGCCAATTTCAACATATATTTTTGTACACCCATAAAAAACACTGTACTTTATAGGTGACAGGTTCCTTCCAGTAAATAATGTCTGCTCTAAAACATTACTCAACTGAAAAGAATCTTAGAAAATAACCTCTTGGTTATTTTCAATTGGGAACCTGTTCTGAGGGGTAGGCACCAGCAGTTGCCAACCTACTAATTCTAGTTGTTTCTTAGCATGCAATCTCTCCAATCCTGTAATAAAATAGTCTATTTCTTTGGTCTCTGAAACAAACCATTTGATTCTCTGAGTTAGAAAATGACAGTGGGCAGAAATAATTTCTCATCAGATAAAACCCTGATGCTAAATGATATCGTGGATGCCATATCCTAGCTAAATTGTAACTCTCCTCCTAAATTTGCATGTTGAAGTCCTAATCCCGAAGACCTTAGACTATAACTGTGTTTGGAGAGCGGGCCTTTAGAGAAGTGATTAAGTTAAAACAGTGCTCTTCTTGTATACCCTAATTCGGTCTAACTAGGGTCCTTAGACAAAGAGGAAATCTAAAAATCAAGGGGCATGCACACACAAAGATCATGTGAGGACTTGGAAAGAATACAGACACCTGCAAGCCAACAAGAGAGGCCTCAGAACAAATCAAGTCTGCTGACACCTTGCTCCTAGACTTCTAATTTCCAGTACCATGAAAAAATAAGCTTCTGTTGTTTAAGTCACTCCATCTGTGGTATTTTGCCATGGTAGTCCTAGCAAACTAATGTAACTGGACGCATATTTTGTTTATCAAAAATTAGAAACATATCAACACAATTCAATAAATATTTACTTATTAGCTACCTCAAATATTTTGTGGACTGAAGTAAAGAATCAACAAATAAATTATTGAGAGCCTACTGCAGCTCTCTGGAAGATGACTAGAACACAGAGATGAATAAGGAGTCGTTGTAGCCAACAGGGGCTCAAAGTCCAGCAAGGGAGTCAAACTCATGACTTCTGTGCCCAAGAGAGGTATACACAAGGTGACCCCCTGTGCACATGCGTATGTGTTGCTGTTGAGCTGGAAGAACAGAAGTGGAGAAGGAACAAGGCCACAATAAGTCACAGTTCTAGGGGAGAAAAGCAATCTCATTTTTGTTTTGAAATTATTTCTGAGAATAAGTAGTCTTAAACTGCAGATAAAACTCTACTTCTCAGAAAGAGTAGCTCAACATCAGCTATACTAAATAAAAAATGGGATAGACACGACATTGTTTATTAATCAGCTCTACCACAATACAAAGAAAAAGATTTTTAAAAATGGGATAGGCACTTGCTGGGCTTCCCTGGTGGCTCAGCTGATAAAGAATGCACAAAGCCTGGTGTGCTGCAGTCTATGGGGTCGCAAAGAGGCAGACACGACTGAGCGACTGAACTGAGACGTATGCTGGCAATTAAACGAAAATACTAAACATCCACGCTGAATAGTTTCACCTAAGTCTCCTTTTATATCTAATGTATCCTGTTAGATCGTCAGGATATAATCCTCTCTCAAATGAGGTATTTCCCAAGGGCTACACAGGCAAGGATCTTTCAAAAGACATCCTGTTGTCAAACTAGAAGGTTTTCTAATATTTGAAATTTTATCATTTTTACTCTCAAATTATGTGCTTCACATTAAGGTAAAGTATATTACATTTTCAATCATATATTTCTCCAACTTCATGAACCAATCTATGAATTCAAGGGAGTGTACACATCTAGGGAAAACATCGGCATTATTTTCAGCCATCCTCGGATCTTCCAAAGATCCCGTCTCTAGAGAAATGGGAGTAGCCCTGGTCTGGACAAGAATCAAGCCAGGCTCTGAGACTCCCACAGAAGTCAGTGATTCTGCCTACTTACATCTAAAAAATAAGGCACTTGCTTTAACCAAAAGAATAGAACACCTGCACACAAAAACTTGTTTCAGAATCCAATCCATAAATTGACTATCCCCTGTTCTTACTAAAAGTTTATTAAAGCAAATTGTATTTGAAAGAGATTCTATTGAACATGTTAATTATCTAAACTCTAAACCTGAACTCACTTAAAGTTTTTGTTTTTTTTTTAAGTCCCCAACTATCTCACTCATTCCTTTGCAGAAATGATCCAATACCAATCTAAACATGTTGCTTTGGCACAAGAAGTCACTGTTTATAATACAATGTGTCTTTCACCAAACTATACGTTGAATACGCTGTCCCTTACAGTATTCATCAGCATTATATATAAGGAGCTTCACAATTAATACAATAAAACCCCCTTTTCATATTGTGCAAAACAAGAAGAGAAAAGTTAAGATGGTGTTTTCCACCTCTTTTATTCTGCTCATTCTGTTAAAATAGGAGTTTTCCTACCGTTGGGCCTAACTCTCCTCTCCCATTACACCCTTTCCACCTCAGTGACTTTATCAAGTTCCCAGTTTCAACTATCATCTCTATGTCAGTGACCCCAAATCTCTCCAACAACAACAAGCCCCAACAACTCTCCAACTAGCACTGGCCAACAAAGCTTTCTTTGATGATGGAAGTGCTCTAATCTGTGTTGTCCAACATGGTCATCACGTAAGTCACATGTGACTGTTGGGCACATAAGTTAAAACGTAAATATGATGGCTAGTGGAAATGCCAGGCTGGGTGAAGCACAAGCTGGAATCAAGATTGCCGGGAGAAATACCAATAACCTCAGATATGCAGATGACACCACCTTAGCGGCAGGAAGCAAAAAGCCTTTTGATGAAGGTAAAAGAGGTGAGTGAAAAAGCTGGCTTAAAACTCAGCATTCAAAAAACTAAGATCATGGCATTTGGTCCCATCACTTCAAGGCAAATAGATGGGGAGACAATGGAAACAGTGACAGACTTTCTTTTCTTGGGCTTCAAAAATCACTGCAGACCATGACTGCAGACACGAAATTAAATGACACTTGCTCCTTGGAAGACAGTGTGAGACATCACTTTGCCAACAAAGGTCTGTCTAGTCAAAGCTATGGTTTTTCCAGTAGTCATGTATGGATATGACATTTGGACTACAAAGAAGGCTGAGTGCTGAAGAATTGATGCTTTTGAACTGTGGTATTGGGGAAGACTCTTGAGAGTCCCTTGGACAGCAAGGAGATCAAACCAGTTAATCCTGAAGGAAATCTATCCTGAATTTTCACTAGAAGGACTGATGCTAAAGCTACAATACTTTGGCCAACTGATGTGAAGAGTTGACTCATTGGAAAAGACCCTGATGCTGGGAAAGATTAAAGGCAGGAGGAGAAGGGGACAACAGAGGATGAGATGGTTGGATGCATCACTGACTCAATGGACATGAGTTTGAGCAAGCTCCAGAAGATGGTGAAGACAGGGAAGTCTAGCGTGCTACAGCCCATGGGGTCGCAGTCAGACATGACTGAGCTACTGAACAGCAAAGTGACTCCCGTATCAGAGAGCACAGCTCTAGGTTTCCATTTGTACTTGACTTCATGGCTGCCAGCACTTCAAAACTAACGTGCCCAATTTAAGATGTTCAGTTTCTACCCACAAACAGCTCCTTCCCTTCATATACTCACTCCTTTTAAATGTACCATCATTCTCCCATTCATCCAGACTATGTAAGTAAAGCTATTTTTGACACCAAACCTTTCCCCCACATGCAACTTGCCTACTACATTGTGACCTCTGGAAGTGGTAACAGATAAATGGTAATTAGAGGAGAAACTACGGTTGGCCTATAAAAACACTATCTAATAAAAATATAATGTAAGCCATTTATGCAGTTCAAGTTTTCTGGTAGACTTATTTTAAAAGTGAAAAAAGAGAAATTCATTTTTAAGTTATGTTATTTAATCCAATATATAAAAAATATCATTTCAATATATACTCAATAATTTTAATGTTATATATGAGATAATTTACAGTTTTTGTACTAAGTCTTTGAAATCTGGTCTCTATTTAACACTTGCATGTCAATTTGGACACAAAATTTTCATTGGAAATACTTAATATGTATTTAGATTTCACAAAATTAACAGTTGGAAAACTAGATTCACCAAGATACTGTGTAGATCCAAACATTCCTAAGATAGTTCCAACTTTGAATTATCAGTGTTAAATTAAAATCAAATAAAATGTAAAATTTTGTTCTTCAGTTGCACTCAACACATTTCAAATGTCCAATAGCCCCATGTAGTTATCCACTGAATAGCACAAGTGTAGAGCTTCTACAATGCACCCCACTCCAGTACTCTTGCCTGGAAAATCCCATG